>NC_136071.1:152442628-154842628 GCF_964261635.1 Lissotriton helveticus | reverse complement strand
GGAAATTATCCCCACGTACGAACATTCCAACGGCCGTGACGAGCTCAGCTCGTCATGAGTGCAGCTCAACCGTGCCTCATGACGAGCTGAGCTCATCATGAGCACGCAACGAGTTAATGCCTTTTTCTCCACTTCAATCCATGCAAAACTTTACACCCTTGTACAAGCTTGAAGGGTTAGGTCAATATTGTCAGGACTTTCACAAATCGAGCATAAGACTCTCACACTCCCAGGAAGGATCTGACTGGGCTGCATTAGCAGGCGGTGGGGGTCTGAAATTGCCTTTGCGAGGCCTTGCAAGATCTTATTTTCACTAAAGATGTTAAATAGTGGCCAAGATACTTAACCTTATCAGTCAAAAACCTGCACTATTCTTTTTTACAGTAACACCATATCTAAAACCTCATTGAGAATCCGATTATGCTCTCTCGCCACAGCAGCATAAATCAGGGTAACGTGCTGGAATGCATAGACCCCCCCTTATTGGTTGAACATCAATTTTAGTAACAAATGCTGTTGAGGCGAGCCTGAAAGACATGCACAGATACCAGGAAGCACCAAAAGAAGTGATAAAAGTGGCAAAAAATGCAAAACCTTCGACAAGTCCATTTAGTGAATTGTTGATGAGCACAACTGCACAAAAATATCGAGAATCTTTGGCAGAGGGTGGCAATCAATTAGAATATTCTCATTCAATGGCATGATATCCACTCAGAAATTATTCTCTTTGTTGTTCTTTTTGGCCACTATGACTGGGGCAGCCCACTTACCTGAATTAACAGGCTCTATCAACCACTCACATGCCCAATTGGTTAGGGTGCTCTGTAAAAAATGGAGGGGCACATGCACATTTGGACAAAGAGGAATAGGACTGGTCTTTAAATGATTCAATGTTCACACCCTTTCACACATCCTACTTGACCTTTCAACACTTCATTGGATCATTGATGATCTGTTAGGTATTCCTCTCTTCCAGTTTCACAAACTCAAAATCATCCCAAACACTTGCTAATCCTTTCCTCCCAATGCTGTAACTTTTCTTGATCATAAACACCTTAGTATGAATTTTCCTTTCAAGAAACACTGCATTATCTATTAAAAGTATCTCAGCATGATTATACTGTGGCCCTAGAAGGTGATGGGGTTGATATCAAAGGGAAGAAGTTCAACATTTTCCCTTTCCTTCAGCTATAACTGGTCAATAAAAATTGTTACTGGCGAGCCAGAATCAACAGTAACATCCAAGTGAACTGTGTCCATAAGAATTTCGCATATGTATTTTTGTTCAGACCCAGGCTGGTCTGCATATAGCTTGTCTCTGTCTGGAGAGGTATAGTTGGCAAAAAATGGTGGATTGGGATATGGCCCGAGTGATTGTGAGTGGCAGAGACTATTTGCTAATATTTCACCCATTACCTTAGTGTTTTCTTTGGTGCTCAAAACACATCTTCGTCCCTGCCTTCCCATTAACCACCCCGCTGATGGGTTATACTGGGTCGTATGTGAAACTCAGAAACGCAGGTATAGCACTCTAGCATTAACAAGTAGAAGTATAAATTAATAAGCATTAATGCACATCTTCATTAGTCAGAATCAAGTATTCTTTGCAGTTCAGAGTCTTTATACTTTGAATCCAGGAAACAAACCAAAATGCAAGATACCAAGTCCAAAATAATCAAAATTAGTGCCCATTTTCATTAGTCCGATGAGCGCAACCATTCTATAATGAGACTCATTGCTCTACACCCAGAAAAAAGGGAAGGAAGCAAGGCTTTCAATAGGAGTGTCCATTAATTTCGATCGGCCATTAACAAGAGTTAATAGACTCATTGGAATTATAAGTTCTGTGGGACCATCACTGAAGAGTAGTTTTCCAGCCTGGAGTTTCACCAGCTGAATCCATTTTCCAGATTGAATACTTGGAAAAAATCATGGTAATTGGCACATTAAATCCAATTATAGCATGTTTTGCCCCCCAAAACACTTGCAATGGCAATTATTTACCAACAATTGCTTGCACATCTGCAGATAATTCATACTATACCCCTTTTAAGAAAGCCATTTTCAGTCTTCAACTGTAAAAATAGTTTTCTTTTTATTTCTGGTTTTCAGATAGAACATAAGCTTCAGCCAATATATGTTTCATCTATGGGCAATAATCCCAATGACTTCATCAGGGTGGGAAAAGCATATACAATTCATTAGAATGATATTATCACATAAATATATCAAAGATAAGCACTCTGGAGTTAATGTTTCAGCAGTGTTTGATTTATATGACCTTCATATATATTGGCTATAATTAATCCTACAACTTACTCCACCTGTTAGGCTATTGATGTGGCTCTGGAATTCATCTTCCTATGGCTAGTGTTTAGCCCTTTCCCTTGCTTTGAAACACCTTGACTGAACGTAAGGAGTTTGATTATAGCATATACAGTTTGTGAATGTCTGAACTTAGACTTGGAGTGCCCCCCCCCCCCCACCTTGGTTCATTCCCCTTTCTGTGTGTAGCTGAAGCGGTGCCGGAATGCTGTGCCCATGCCTTCTGTAGGTGATACCGGACCTAAGGAGCTGGAGGCCCACCATGTGCCATACATACACCCCTCCACATAGGAGACACAGATCCTGACTCTAACTGTTAGTGCCCTCCCTGTTCAAACTGTTACCCATATCATTTGTCACGGTTACGTTAAAGAACGAATCAATGTCCCCTACAGATTTTTCCACCGCTACATGTGATGCACTCACCTAATGGAACATTATACATTGATTATCAGAATCATTACATGATACTGTACTTGCAATGTGTATTTTTCTCATGCAAAAGCTTAATAAAAAGTTATTTAAAAAAACATTGAATGAACCAATATAATGAGACTCTCCAGCAAGAAACAAACTAAACTGGAAGACTTCAACACCCTTTGAATCACCATCTGTATCAAAAATCAAAATTTGATGTTAGTTTGCTATACAATATCGTTTGACCTTTATATTGGGGTCAGAATATCAAGACTGCAAAAATATCACAGGACATAATATTCTTTTCCTGTTGTTCTAATTAATATTGATGTTAAAATGTAGCATAGTATAATATTGTAGTATTTAATATACTTTTCATTTATATCATAATGTACTTGTTTTTGGTGTTATTTTAGATATAAATGTATTTTTCTTTGATTTTTCATATAATCTCATAAAATGTTATTATGCTTTGTTGTGGTTGTGGGTTATTTTAGGGATTGGATGTGTAGTGGTTTAGGTTTCCATTTTTATAATGTAATTATTTTTTTGTATATTTTCTCATTGGTATTCAAATGATGAAATATTTTATATGGCTTAATTTTGTTAATTTTGGGGTTTTCAAGATATTTTCTATTGTGTGCTAGATTTTATTAATGGGTTGTGGGGTCCATTGTTGGGACTGGTTGGGAATGCTTTATTTCAAAGTCGTTTTTATTCAACACAGCAATGTTATCTTTAAAAAACATATCAATTTGAATTATGAAATGTTATGTTATTAATGTATTTTAAAACTATCAAATATTAAGGGGGTCATTACGATGTTGGGCAGAATCATTTATACCCGACACTGCATTGGTCATGGGACCGACCAACACCCGGTTGGGGGTCTCGACCGCCTCATCAGGTTGCGACCGAACACTGTTCGGTCGCATTCCTACATTTTACTATGGGAGCATGTTTTCCGGCAGTAAACTGGCTGTTATGCATGCTCCCATAGTAAAATTGGTGGTGCGGATCAACCCTGCACCCCGTGGCAGACACCTCAAGGTGCCTGCCACAAGGTGCAGGGATCAACAGGGGGGCCCCCTCGGCCTCCAACCGGGGGCTGTGCACTCAAGGGGGTCCTGCTGGGGGCCTCCGAGCCCGTCGGAAGCCAGCCGGAATGACCGGACGGTTTCCTTTCTGACCGCTTCCATCGTAAAGAGGCGGTCAGAAAGGAAATCGAAAGGCCCATTAAGATGCAGCTGTAAAGGCTCCGAGCGTACGTCGGAGCCTTTACGAGCTGCATTGGAAATCGCCCAATAATCTTAGGGCTAAATAATTTGTCATTTCTTTTTTTTAAAAGGGGTGTGAGGAAATAAAATGATGTTTATTGTTTTGAAGTAATATTTTATAATATTGCTTCAGAAAAATATCATATGAAAGAATTGGCTTCAGAATTAGGTATTATGGAAGTTATACATTGTTTTTATATTAATGAAATATTATTACAGCTCAAATGTTTAGGTTGCATATATGTGTGTATATTAATTTTGCGGTTCATATTTTTTGTAATTATAAAATTATATATGAAGCTTGATAGTAGAAGAAAATAAGTCAAATTTGGTTTTTAGGTAATATGTTTGTCAATGAACAAAACAATAAGGACATTCATTTCAGAACGCAATAAAAATGCAATATTATTTATTGTGTAATTTATTTTAATTTATAATATTTAATCTACTCCCTCAAATATTTGCACTTTCCTAAAATTTTGTGGAATAGGAGTTAATATTGCTAATCACCACCCCTTTTTCCAATAAATGCACTGCCCCAAATGTTAATGGAATTGGAGTTAAATTAATAAATAATATTAAATATTAAGAGTATTACATATTAAATAGAATATTAAATTAGACCTCACCAACAAATGCAATTTCATCAATGAATGTTGGATTTGAGTTAGAATAATTCACCTGAACCCCATGACGTGTAAATTTATGCTCTTTCCCTATATTACATGACCCGAAAACTGTATACATGTTCCCCAATGTTTGTGTGGTTGGATTTGGAATATTAAGACAGCATACTTCCAACATATGTTCTTTTTCCATGGTCTGCAGTATCAGAATTTGAATAGTAAATCTGACCCCACAATATATGCAGTTTCTTTAATGTATGTGGGATTGGAATTAGAATATTAAATCTGACCTCTCCAATTTACTTACTTCCCCTAATGTTTGTGATCTTGAGTTAGATAGTAAATCTGGTCCACCCAATATATGTATTTTTCCCAGTGTTTTCAGATTGGAGTTGAATTGGTAAATCAGAATACTAAAATATACTCCTATGTTCGTTACTTTGGAATTAATATTGTAACTCTGATCCTCCCCAGTATAGATGCACTTTCCACAATGTTTGTGGAAATAGAGTTCAATTAGTAAATTAAGCCCCTTTATAACATGCACTTTCTATACCATTTCTCGTTTAGATTTGGTATAATAAAGTAGAATATATACTTTTTTTAGTTTTCCCTATGCTTCTGGAGTTGAGTTAGATAGTTGATGTTACTCACCCAATTTCCAAATGTTTGTTTGACTTCATTTAGAACAGCAAATCTGACAAACCCATTTTATACAATTTCTGCAAAGTTCGTTTGGATGTAGTTACTATATTATTATTTACCATGTCTAATATTATAATTTAAAAATAAATAATTTCAGACATTACTATGGAGTGAGGGACTCCCCAGGGTGGCATTGCGGATGCTAATAATGGGGGTATCTTCTTTCTGGATGTGCGGGCCTACTACCGGGGAGCATTCCTCATACCCATTACTGACTGTCTGTTTGCTTTTGGGATCACTGAATGTACATGGTGGAGAGGGCTCAACTACAGCCGCATTCCCTTCTGCACTATATATATGATGGGGCGAGCTCGGACAGGTTGCTCCCGGCGACACAGGTTACGCTGAGAGTGTGGAGGTGTTCCTCTAGGATTATGGACAGGGCCTCCAAGGTTACCAGGGAAACACAACTGTGGGAACTGAGCATATTAGGAAAATTAGGGGAAATTGCTTGGGTTTGAGTCGTGGGACTTGATCAGCATCTCGAAGATAGGGGATGTATTAGGAGATGGAACTTAATGCCCTTCTCCTCCCTGCGGCAGGACTAACACCTTCATCAAAACCACAATTTGAAATTTGGGCAGTTTCAGCATTCTTGGCTGGCCGAGGGGTTGACTGAGGTTGATATACCCAAATATGTCCCACTTGAGGCCATCTCATGTATTTATTAAACCATCAATAACTATGTTACTAACACTAAGGGCATGCTGCGAGAGTGATGGATGACTGATATTGGGGAACTTAAAGATACTGATTGGGTGGCAGCCTTGCTGCATCCCTGTGAAGTTACCTTTAAGTCAAGGCTCCAGCTAATCCAGTTTAAAAACCTTCATTGAGTTTATGATGACCATGCCAGGCTGCATAGGATGGGGCGGGGGTGTCCCCGGATTGTTTAAGATGTATGGGGTCAAGAACCGATTTCCTGCAGACACTTGGAGTTGTCCTCAGATCCGGATTTACTGGACTGAGCTAGTCCAGGAACTTTGGGCCATCCTTCAGGTAGATGTCCCACTTGACCCGAAGTATGTTCTCCTGGGGATACCAACGGAAACTGATATCCTGAGGGCCAAACATCTGTTCTGTGACTTGGGCTTGATTGAGCAAAGAGGGATGTGGCCAAACACTAGGGGGTGCAGGAGGTCCCCACCGTGTGTGAATGGACAATGGACATGGATATGTACAATGCAGCTGAACGAGCCACCTGCAAAGGCATGGTGCGCCCTCACACATTTTGCAAAATATGTGGACCCTGGATGTGCTATTATGCCTTAGGTCCCGAGACAGGTGAAGGTGGCAGCCTGAGACCTGTTGTTGCAATTGCTGAGTCAAACCTACCTGATTAGCCTGGGGCCTAAAGTGGAGTACCCTGGAGGTGCTTGTTTGCGGGCCCTCTGTCATGTGATCATTGACGGGAGAGTTGTCTCGGTGATGTTTTCTCCCTTTTAGTGATATTTCTTGGAACTGTTGTATTGGAAGTTGCATGCTGGCTACTTTAAATATGTCTACAACGACACCATTGTATTGTATGTGCCATGTTGTTTGTTTAGTTTGCTGTTGCAGAAAATCAAATAAAGATATTAAAAAAATAATACTTTCAGAATGAAGGTTAATTACATTTTGCAATTTTCAGATTAAAAATGATACGTAAATACTATGATGCAGACATATTTGGATTGAATGAATACTTTGAAATTAAATATAATTTCCTAGTCACAAAAGCAATTAAGTTTTGTATTAAATTGTAATAATTAATTTAAATGAAAGTAAAAGATTATTTATATATATATATATATATATATATATATACATAGTATATATATATATATATATACATATTATACTAATTATAATTATTTTAATATATTACAAATAATATATTATAAACAGATAAATATTGTGTTAACATAATAAAGTCGATTATTATTGGGATTGGGTAGATGCCTACTTTAAGGAATAATAACACTATCTCAAACACAGGAAATCCCCAAAAGTCACAAAATTAAGTGAAGCTCAGCCCCCTGGTTGCTGCGACAATGAGTAGATAGCCTTAACGTAGGGAAATACATAAACTATGTATGCAGTATCAAAATAGTGATAAAGTCAAAATATCAAACAATAAAGATCACAAACCAGATTAGGAAAGCAGAATACATTTTAATAACAAAAATTACCCCAAAATGACAAAACCCAATAAGAGTGACAGTAGATATAAGGGGAATATCAACAAGCGGCAGCGATAATTATCCCTGGTCGCCCTTAGCATAAGGAATTTTATCGCCTGCTATCTCAGATAATTATCGCCATGCTAGCGCTGTATTACCAACGCATAGCGCAATGGTGATAATTATTCCTGAGATAGCGATGTTTTCCATGGAACATCGCTGGTTTTTCAGCGATGTTCCATGGAAAACGGTGATATCCTTGTTGATAGGGCTGGGTGGTCTCAGCCCTATAATCCACTACCCATTGTCTAAAATTGTTTAGTCAAAGGAAAAGCAGGCGTAAGGAAAGTAGCGATAACCAAGGTTAGCGCTACTTTTCTTATTGCTCTGCTTGTTAGCCTGCCCATTGATAATTGGAGAAATGTCGCTAAGCAGTTATTTTGAGCTGGAACGCCCACTTTGCATCTCATTAGAGGTGCAAAGGTGGGCGTTACAGGAAAGGGCGCTAAAGCAAGGATTCACGCGGTAGCGTGACCTTGCTAATATTGCGATAAAATTATTGCCGCTTTTCGTCCGAAAACGGCCGCAAAAGTGGCGATAATTTTTTTGCGCTGCCTTGATGATATGCCCCAAAGTTTTTAAAGTTTAAAGTGAAAATAGCACCAAAGAGCTATAAACGCCAATTATAGTCTATGGGTATGGCTGCAGTAGACTGGGACCTAGGCGCACTTTGAGGCCAACCACGATGGATCCAGAGGTCAGATAGCCTGGTCAAGGGTTTTACAGTCTGATAAACGGAAGTCAGAAATCTCTCAGAGAGGCAAGGCTGCAGGCTCATTGAATATGGATATGCATTAAACGAGGTCCAGTTGATTTTAAAGGTGAAAGATTCTGAGCAGGGAAAAGTTGAAATGTAATTCCCAGAGAAGTACGGTCTTCAGAGTGGAAGCCTATACTGCTGCCCGTGCCTGCCGATAACTTGCCACGTCCTACATATTTACTTACTGACTTTCATGCTGGGCACTGCTGCGTGTTGCAGGGTGCTCAGCCTTTCTTCTCTACGTGGGTCCACCTACTTTGCTAGCGGCCTGATTTTTACTGGTTTTATCCTGGCTGTGCACTGCTGCATGTTGCAGGGTGCACAGCTTCTAGTTTTTAGTGGGTTTTAATGCACTAACCTTCATGAATCTACACATTAGACACTCCTGACGTCCCGCTTGAGCGCCATCTTTCCTCGGGCCAGTGGTGACATTTTCCACCAACATTTTCTGGGTGTTAGCAGTCCAGTTCTTTGACTGGCTGCTATTTAATCGCCACGGCGACGCGGACGTGCGCAGTGGGTGCGCTGACTGGCGTGCCGAGGGTATGCCTAAGGCAAGCTTATCTGCACCCGTCCACGTCCGGACCGCAGCCAGCGCCAGGCATGCTTCCCAAATTGCTGCAGGCATTACAGTAGGTTGGGGACGAGATGATTTACTAGTGCTTAGGCCCACTATTTGCCCTGGCGCTTCTTGTGCCTCACAAGGAGAGAGGAACAGGCCCTTTTGCTGCCCTAGTTGCAATTTCACCCTTAGCCCCAAACTCGCTAATCAAGAGGCAAAGGCGACGGTTCTCACCCCTCCCAGAACCTCTAGCTCCTCTGAATTGAAAGCCTGCCTTATTAACTGTAGATCCCTGCCTAAACACACACCCAATATACACCAATCGTTAGTAGATAACGATTGGGACTTAATGTTTCTCACTGAGATTTGGTTACGTGAAGATGCTAACCCGGCTGTCGCCTAGCGATCCCCCAGGGCTATCCCATAGTCTGTGCTAATAGGGAGGGGGGCAACAGACTTGGGGGTGGAGTTGCGACTCTAGGGAGACGGCCATGACCAACTTTAGTCAAATAGGAAAATAGGAAATATAGAAGGACACCCTTTTTGTATAAAACTGTCCCCTACTGCCTCCTTCTCGGGGCTTTTCCTTGACCACCCCCGGGCTGTTGCCACAGTACCACGCCAATTTTGGCAGACTACTTCGCCCTGGCTTGTCCCCCCTATTCTACCTTTACGGTCCTAGGTGACCATAATTTTTATGTTGACGACCCTCCCTGTACGCATAGCATAAACTTAATTTTGTCGCTTGCCGGCTTTAACCTGACTCAACTGGTTTCCTCCCCTACTCACAAAGCTGGCCACACGCTTGACCTCATTTGCTCTATTCTGCAGGAGGTGAAAGTTGACAAGCCAATACAGGTGATTTGGACTGACCACTACCCGGTCTCTTTCCAGCTTCACTTGAAGGCCACTCCTAGGGTCCTAGCCCCCCCAAGGAAATTAGGAGAAACTGGAGCAGGGTCACAACTGGCCCAGCACTGAAGGACTTTAGGCCCCCCCTGCCCACATAGTGAGTGCTAAAAACTCTTTCAGGGAAGTATTTAGGATTGTGAAATCCCACTGCACTTGTGCACTCAGCTATCCCTTCTCTGGAATCCCCATCTCTCTGACCCAGTGTGGAGGGCGACTCCCATTGCCTTATCCAGAACTGGCCAGTGTTCACCGAATTTGCCATGGTGCCCGAGGAGGCATCGTTGGCTGAACTACGGAAATGCACATGTGGGTCGCCAGGGGACCCATGGCCAGCTCAACAGTATAGTTTACTTGCCGAGTGGATCAACCCGGCCCTCAACTCCATCTGGAACTTCTCACTTAGGTTAGGGATCTTTCCCTGCGCCTGGAACCATGCTTTCCTACTACCTATCCTGAAGAAGCCCTATGCAGACCCGAAGTAGCCAGTAGCTTTAGGCCTATGTCCTTACTATCAGCTCCTGCAAAAATACTGGAGAAACTGGCCCATCAGCAGCTAACCGCCTTTGTAGAAACCAATGAGCTGTTGCATGATTCTCAATCTGGCTTCTGCACTGGCTACAGTATGGAGTCAGCATTGATTTAAGTTGACGGAGGCTCTGCAGCCATGCTGGTACTCCTCGATCTGTCGGCGGCGTTTGACACGGTGTCTCACCCTATCCTGCTTGACGGACTTCAGCAAATTGGCATCCATGGGGCGGCACTAGACTGGATTGCCTCCTACCCCCACGGCCGAGACCAACAAGTCTTTCTCCACCCCTTCACCTCCCCTGCGAAAGCACTCAGATGTGGAGTGCCTCAGTGCTGAGCTTTAAGCACACTTCTCTTCAACATCTATCTGACGCCATTGGTGGATCTCATCGCTAAAAAGGGGGGTCAAGGCGATATCCCACGTGGATGACACCCAGCTGATGTTTTCTTTCAGAGATGTTTTGTCGTCAGTCTTTGACTCTTTCAGAGACTGTCTTAAAAACATTGCGATCTGGATGACAATAAGGTTTTAAAGCTCAACGCCAATAAAACAGAGGTTCTATTTTTTAACCAAGCTTCTCCACAACCCCCGCAGTCCTCTGGTGGCCTGTAGAACTCCAGTGCCTAAGGATTCGGTTAAGAACCTTGGTGTCCGTTGGGACAAAGACCTGTCCCTTTCGACCCATGTCCAGCAAGTTTCGGCGGCTTGCTTCGGAAGGATGAGAACTATCAGAAAATGTATTGACTTTCTGCTGGAGGAATGCCAAAGGACCGTTGTGCATGCCTTGGTGACTTCGCACCTCGTCTATGCCAACAGCCTCTACCTGGGCCTGCCTAGCTGTCTGATCAGAAGGCTGCAGATAGTGCAGAATGCTGCATAAGGTTCCACTACACCACCATATCTCACTGCATCTAAGACAACTCCATTGGTTCCCAATCGCCAAGAGAATTGAATTCAAGGCCCTTACATCAGCATTCCGGGCCTACCAAGGCAGGGGCCTAGTTACCAGCAGGAAAGGTCTTTGAGATCCAACCAAAAACTTTACCTCGCTGTACCTCGCTTTGCCAAAGCCAGGCAAGGGGATAGATCGTTTGAGGTGGGTACCTCCAAACGGTGGAATGACTTGCCTCTCCACCTACACATGCTGAACTCAGAGCTGGAGTTAAGAGAGGCATTGAAAACATGGCTTTTCAAGCGTAGGGATTAGCACTGCATTCGCTCTGCTTTGTTGGCTGCCACCCTAGCGCCGAGACACCTCTGCAGAGGTAGCTGAGCACTTTATAAATGCCCTTTATTATTGGTTTTATTATTATTATTATTACATTGGCCAGATACTTCCAGGCCCTTCACCTGGTCTCGATGTATACAATGGGGGCAAGCTTTTTTTTTTTTAAGCTCGAATTCCTTCACCAACGTGGCAGACTGTATGTGAGCATGGCTCCCCAAGGCCAGATACCTTCTCGCCTTCCTCCCGCTCAAATTGATTTACAGCTGTAGAGAGCTTCTAGAGGGACAAACCTGTTTCTTTTCTACCTAGTGAGGCTGCATATTTGCTGGATTGACTCCAGTGCTTTGTCCCAGTCCTCCAGAGTTCTGGAAGTCCAAAGCCTTTCTAAGTCTCAATTTTGCAGGGGACAGTCTCTTTTCTCTCAACTCTTCACCCAAGGCTCATAGACTTCAAGAGAAGCTCTCAGGACCTTTAGGGCTTGTCCTGTCAAGACTTTGCAGGGTTGTGACAGGTCATGTTAAAACTAGGCAGCAGGTTTGCCAGGGAAATGTGTTTTTTCAGCTTGTTGTGTTCCTGCAGCCACACTGGCGGTCAGCCCACTGACCCTTAGAGTTCACTTCTTTGTCCTGGGTATATGAGGGAGCAGGTCCAATCCTTCAGTGCTCTTCTCAGGTTACAGCAAGCATGGTCCATTCCTATTCTATTCTTCCACAGGTCAAGAAATTGTTGTGAGGATGATGCTTTTTATGGTGCCTCATGTATGCTTGACAGCTAGTGCGTGGAGGTGACTCCTGGCTCCTCTCTAGTCAATGGGGTAAAAGTTCTCAGAGGCAACCCATGGATGACATTTGGAGGTAGTCAGGGGTCGCAACTGTGACCCCAAGCTTGCTCCCTGCTACTCCTGGCACTTCCTTTGAATCCCGTGGCCTCAGAGGGGGCAACATTGTTGCCTCCCCTGAGGCCTGGGGTCGCAAAGGAAGTGCCAGGAGTAGCAGAGAGCATACTTGCGGTCACAGCTGTGACCCCTGATTACCACCAAATGACACCCAGGGGCCAACCATACCCATTTGTACAGCAGTTTCTACTTGCCCTCTTGCCAACAATCCCAATGTGCACCTTACTTCTAAATTCCAAGATGGGGAGGTGTAGCAGGGTAATGAGCAGTCACCTCCCCTTTAGTCACTCAATACTGGTGCTTGTGGTATCTCTCCCCCTCTGGGTTTGGTGCCAGTGTGGCTAGGGAGACAATGGCTAATACTCTGCAGGTGTCACCTAACATTTTCCTATGAGAGGCCTGGCCACTTTAAAATTAATTAAGTTCTGAGTCCACCCCAACTGGGCTTCCTGTCAGGGGAAGAAAAACATGTGTCCACACCGAGACTGTTGTCCCTACTCTGGGAACAGTGTTCACTCTCCAGTAAGGTGAAAGGTTTGACTGGAGAGCTGCTTGAGAACTAAAGTAAGTTAGCCTCCAGGAGCTTCAGTCATGTAAACAATACCTTTCTAAAAGCAACTTTTCCTAAATATTTATTAAAAGTCCAACTTCATCATTAAGTTGGGCTTTTAATAAATATTAAAATGAGTCTTTCAATGACGTTAGTTGCTGGTTCCTGGCAAATGTGCAGATTAAAGTTTATAATTTGGAATTTTCTAGGATGCAGCACAGGCCTGCCAGTGCAAACAGCTTCAGGGTTTAGTCACCGGAGGAACATTTCTTTTTTAATTTCGCACATGTTCCACTTTTAAAACTCAGGCATCCTGTCTTGCCAGCAACAAGTGTACTTAGATTTGACAATAATTATTTTAAAGCAGAGTTTCCTACTTGTCATAAAGGATGATTTTGACAGGTTTGTAGGCTGCAGACATCAGGCTACACATGGTCGGTCTTAAGCCATGTTTTACAAACCACTGGGTGGATGGCATAATAGGTGCCTTCGTCCACAGGTGGTTATAGACAGCAGAGGCTACCCTCAAAACCTGAACCAGGGGCAAATGATGAAATCCTAACAACGGTTAAAGGTGACACAAAATATATCAAACAACACAAAATAGTACAATCTAAATCATACAAATTAATTATAAAAAGAGAGAAGGAAAGAGAACACATTTATATATGGAACCCATGTACAATAAAACATCAATTCCTAGAAAATGTATTATTAATTTCACTAAAAATATGAAAACATAAAAGACAATGACGCTCAAACACAGTATACAAACAATAAATCAATGATACAGTGTGTAATCAAAAAGGTGGCAGAGGGAAGGGTTTGTACATAAACAAAAGGGTTCTGGACAAGACTAGAACAATACAATGCGTAACAATGCGTCCTTCATCAATTGTGGCCACATCAATGCGTCGACGACGTTTCGACCTTTGTAGACATTCACGGTCATCATCAGGACAAAGCAATACCTACATGAGCGTCCAGAACACTGAAGTATGATATCTCTTCAGTTCTGGTAATCAATCCAACAGATTTTGATTTGCAATATACCAAGGACTGGTGAAAGAATGGATTAATTTAAAAATGAAGATTTCATACATGATGTATAGGATGATCCACTCATAGAAGTTAGTCGAATCAGACCGGAATTTAGGAAAAGAACAAAGCCAATCTATTTGGCAGTAGTCAGGTTATACAGTTGGTACTCGCCACAAAATCACACATACAAAAGAGTAATACGATAAGGCATGCTCCAGAAAATCATAGCAAACCCCTCAGGCTCTCAAATTCCTCGTTTACATCACGGAATGGAGATGCAGTGGCATGTTACTTCCAGGCCCTGGGTACATTTTCTATACAGATACTAGGACCTACAGGCAAATGAAATAGGTCATTTAGGGATAAGTCAATTGGTTAAAAGGGAGTACAGATGCCTTACTTCTGTTTAGCAGGGGTAAAGTGCACAGATTTCTAAGTCAAGCAAAACAGATAGGAAACAGTTGGGGGGAAATCTCCTAAAATATGGGAATTTTCCTCAGTTTTCAAACATTTAGAGGCCGATTTCGATCTGGGTTGGAAAGCACTCCGACCGAGCCAGATTCGGGGTGTTTTCCGACCGATCCAGACTCCTGCAGTCCGACAGAGCGAGTATGATGCGGCCGAATGCTGTCGGACTCTGTTCTGTCCGACTCCCATAGAAGTCAATGGGAGCCAGTCGTACGACACGAACATGGGCTCCCATTGACTGAATGGGCATGTCGCGGACAAGTGTGCCCACTACAGTGGGTACGCGTCGGTGCCATCCGCACCGTACATGCCTGTGTTTGGGAGCCCCATGGGTCTTCGCCGGTGTCCGAGTTGTAAGGCTGCGGGTAACAATAGTCCGACGCTGACCCCCAAAGTCCAACTCCGGGAGCTATTACGAGCTGGACCCTCCGACTCGATCCGGCTGTTCGAATCGAGCATCGTACTAGCTCGGTCGTGATACGTCCCCATTGCGCGCCACTGTTTGCTTGTGACCGAGCCGTACGGAGCGGTTCGGACCCGGAACCGATTCAGACGAAGATTTTGCGCTTGTTGGCATCGTACTTCGACGTCCGGACCCATGTATGACTGGGACGGAAATTCAGCCTCCGAATTGGGTCCGCTACTGCCGAACCCGATTCGGTGTCCTTCCGACGAGATCGGAATCGGCCGCTAAGTTGTTTCAATATACCTACGTCCCCTGTTTGTGATATTGAGTCAGAATAGTATGGCTTAATATATAGATAACATATATTTGAAAATTAGAAGCATTTTAACACATTTGAAACATTTAAATAAGGAAAATTAAGAAAATTGTGTAGCTGCTTTAACAAAAATAAATTTTAGAGACAATTTACATTTTCTAGTAATATTCTTTTTAAATAAACACTTGAGTGTATATTTATTAAGCACATTTAAATAGTACTTCCGTAGGTTATTTTATTATTTATATATAATCATATATAATCAGAACTACTGATACACTTCATCCATACGAAAACAGATAATACTATTCAAATGTCCATATGATATGTTGTTATCCAATGAAAAACATAAGATATAGTTTTGAATTCTTGATTTCTTTCAGTTTTATTAGACAAATTCAAACAGCATCCTTTCAGTAAACAAGTAAACAAGATTCATTCTTTGACAGAGGGCATGCCTGCGGTGCTGTAATTAATTCAAATGTACAAATTGCTATATGAAAATTTGATTTTAAACCTATATAAAATATTACCTTAATCTGTCAAATCCCATTGTTACAAATTCATAAATATCCCACTTATTTAAAAACAAAGACAATGAATGATAAAAATGTAACAATATGACTTTGCTACATATCTAAATCCTGAATGATTTATACTTGTAAACCATTATGATTTAGGGTCTGATTTAGATCTTGGTGGAATCGGTCCTGCCACTGCTTTTGTGGAGGTTTCCAGCCCGCCTACTCAGTGATCCCCTTACTCTATTTAGATCTTAGTGGTCCCCTGGAAGAAAGACGGAAGTAGTCCTGCCATCACCCCCAGGAAATCTCAACCGTGTTGATGGAGGGATAGGCAAAAGCGGCTGCCGGAAGGCGGACCGCCAGTATCCCTGCCAGTCCAATCACGATGTGCCTACCCGCTGTTGTGACTGCAGTGGTCAAACCTACGCACCTGAGTTGGAGGGATGGAAGGGATATAAGGCTGAAATGCACCTTTTCTCACTTTCCCACTTCCTGTTTCACCATGGATCCAATCTGGCAAGTCCTGCCACTTCTGCTTGATGGCAAACAAAACCAACATTGTTTTGGACACAATCAACAGTAAGCTACACTGTTTCCCATTGACTTGTTAATGTTAATGTATGTTAATGTAAGCCGTACTTTTAGAGCGCACGGCTACCCCAAAAGGTGTCCCGGCGCTTTAGCAAAGAGGCCCCTAGAAACAGAGAAAAACCAAGGCAGACACACTACAGTTATCACGGGTTACTTGGTGAAGAGCAGAGTCTTCAGCTCCTTCCTAAATGCCAAGAGGTTGCTTGCTTTCCGAAGGGAGAGTGGAAGTTCATTCCACAGGCAAGCTGTCACGTGTTGGAAGGAGCGACCTCCCATCCGGACACGTTTGACCACAGGCACCTCCATTTTGGCCAATTCCGCCGACCGCAAAGACCTCCGTGGCGCATAGAAAGCAGTGCGCTTCCTCAGATAGTGAGGGCCAATCGCATGGAGAGCTTTAAACGCCAAAGTGAGGAGTTTAAATCTAATTCTCCCAGCGATAGGCAGCCAGTGCAGCCTGGCTAAAAGCGCTGTTACCATTTGCACAGGACTAGTGAATTTAGCAATCGCTCATACAAGCAATAGCATACCAATGTGCAATGCATAAGTCTGTAATGTTGATGTCTTAAAAATATAAAGAAACACACCTATATCAACACATTGTATGTATGAATTCGGTGCAAGCTGCCTTCCAAATAATGGACATTTGCACAAAAATAGGATATCCAGATCAAACTCTAAAAGTCACTATAAAGGTGTATCTAAAGAAATGGATAAGTGCAATGTAACATGATATCCAAATTGCACTAGACAAGGTGTTACCTTTACCTTAGAATTTAACAGTAAAATGAATGTCAGTCACAAATTAGTAGTAATCAACATATACATTCAGGTAACATTCCCCCTCCTCTAGTGCAAGTCCTGTACTTTATCCAATATCAATAGTCATAATTGAATTTTTAAGGTGTCATGCATATGTGCACATACTGATCGATAATCAAGGTGAAACAAACACATCTGTAGTAACACATCCCAAAAGAATTTGTGACATCAAATAGTTGGTGCAAGTGGCCATTACTATAATGAATGCCTGCATCTAAATTCAAATGACTATCACATGCAATGTTAAGTAGTGTATACACTCAACAAAGAAGACATTAAGCAAATCATTTGTTTCACCTGTCATCATAGGAAAGGTAAATAAGTACTTCAAATTTTACTCAAAAACATTGGTAGGAATAAACAATTGCTAAGGAAAAATAATACCATGACAAACTTGGTGAAACAAAAAAATAGATATTTATTCATACCAATGAGAGTCTCTCTAAAGTAAAAGTAAGCCAAATGGCAGTCCAATCCTTGTCTCAAAAGTCTTGGGGACTGTTATGCTGTTTCACTCAGCTTGCTTCCCAGATAATTGCCAAAGAGGACCTCCTCTGGAAGGGCATCTCTTGGACAGAGCAGGACCTTAAAGTTCTTATATGGGAGGTGGGTGTTTGTGTTTGGGAGGGGTGTCCTTGTATTTGGGAGGGGTGTCTTTGGGTTTGGGAGGGGTGCCCTAGGGTTTGAAAAGGGTGCCCTTGGGTTTGGAAGGGGTGTCCTTGGGTTTGGGAGGGGGGCTGTGGTTTTGGGAGGGGTGCTCCTGGAATTAGGAGTGGGTTAGGATTTTGAAGGTGTGGAGTTCCCTTTGGCAGGGGTGGACTGGGATGTGTAAGGGGTGGGTTGGGTTGTGGGAGGGGTTAGGCCAAGGCTAAAACTGAAATGGGACACTTGGTAGGTTGTTGTGGAGGGAGTGAGGTTTGGGAGGTAGAGGGAGTGGCAGTGTCTGATGTGCATGTGTGTGCTGAGGGTGCAGGTGCCTGTGGGTCTGATGTATTTTGTGCTTGTTTGGGTGTTTCTGTTGTGTTTTTGATTGTGAGAGTCTTTGTTTTTGGGTGTGTATTCTAAGGTAGTTGTGTCTGGGTATGAGTCTGCTGTAGAGATGCCGGGTGTGGTTATGGGTACATGTGGAGGTTGTAGTGCATGTGTGTGTGGGGTTGGTGGGCTGTCTGTCAGTGTGCTGGTTGCGGGATGTGGTGCATGTGTGTGTGGTTGTGGGTGTGTTTTTCGGTGTGCTGGTGGTAGGTGTGTTACATGTGCATGTGGTGGTGGGTGTGCTGTCTGTCGGTGTGCTGGTGGTGCATGTGTGTGCTGTTGGTTGATGTGGAACATGTGTGTATGGTGGTGAGTGTGCTGTCTGTGGGTGTGGTGTCTGTTTGTATGGTGGTGAGTGTGCTGTCTGTCAATGCGATGTCTTTGGTGCATGTGTGCATGATAGTGGGTGTGCTGTCTGTATGTTTGGATGAGCAGCTGAGTTTTTTGGTGTGTTTCTGTTTGTGTGTGTGTTTACTGCTTGTCTCTGAGTGCAAGCATGAAAAGGCGTGAGTGTGCTTTGGACCGGGCTGGTAATAGTGACTGGGATGGGGAAGGAGTGTAAGGTGGGGCAGAAGGTTGGAATGGCTAGGAAGCTGCGGTGAATGAGTAGACTAGACCTTGAATTGTCCACTGTAGGACAGACATACCACTGTGAATGCCTTCCAGGTAAGCTACCACTTGTTGCATAAAGCAGCTAAGCCCTGATTGGCATTCAGCAGGGCAGTCTGGTCTACAGAGATGCTCCATAGGAGGTCAATAGACTCCTCACTCAGTGCAGCCGGGGAGAGAGGGGCAGGGGGTAGGTGCCTCCTGCAAAGGATGTACTAGGTCTTTTAGCAGGCCTGGGTAGGCCAACTGGGAGAGGGGAGCAAGAGCGAGGGTGGAGATGTTACTCTGGGTGGCAGACAAGGATGCAGGTGTAACTTGAGCAGTAGGGTCCACTACCACTTGGGAGTGCTCTTTGGAGGAGGCCACAATGAAGATGTGGATTTGCTGGTGGCCTTCGCTGCACTCCCCTCACCCTCCCAGACACTGGTTCCTGTCAGTGGTGTCCATACCAGAAAGACCATGGCCAGTTGCTTCCCTGTCTACTTTGGCAACTTTTCCTTCGCCTGCCCCGGATGATGCTGAAATAACATATGCAATAGTGTTATTGGATCTGTGTAAATAGAACAGATCATGAACTTTGACCACAAAACAGTTACCAAGCTTTTAGATTTCACCTACTAGAAGTCTGTCAAAACTTTGGTTCTACATTAGAATAAGCACATGCATGTACGCAACACTTTCAGAAGACACTTGGTCACAGTATGTCATACCCAAGAGAGCTTTTATATCATGTATCATGTTGTCTCATATTCATAATTATGTCTCTCCAGGAACTGTTCCACACCTGTGAATGATTGGCCTTTTTTGTTCAGAATAGTGAACTGATCTCACCAAAAAGGATATACATCAACAATATCTTTGTACTGTGTGTTCGGCAGGCCTTAAAACCTGCATACTCCTCATTATGAATAAGTAAAATAAGAATCAATGTCTTTCAACATATACTGCAATGTTGTACCAATATTAGCAAGAACTGAAAGCAGGTTACCTTTGTTTGGACAGTTCATGGAGCTAACAATTACTTCAAGTCACTAAAGTATATGTCAAGTGTCAAAAATTATACATGAATTCTATACTGAAGTAGCTTAGCAATGTATCACATACTATCTGTCTGAAACTAATAGTTGTGGAGATTGACAAATGACTTCTACAACATAAGCAAATACATTGCCAGTGAAAACTTTCTAAAACACTTCAGTACAGACCAAAAGCATCTTGACATTTGACTCCTAAATATCTAAAGTTATTTGTACTTTGTTGTATCTCTTTGAAATGGTGTCAATAAATACGCTGGCTTTCACCTTACTCAAAACGCTGTGGAACATCACACATTACATACAATGATTCATATATGATATTTACTTCAAAGATTCAAATGTGAATCACAATAGGCAACATATTACACCGAGTCATGAGTTTGGCCTGAATCAGAGATCTCCTGATGGGATACTCATACATATATGTGATTGGGACATTCCATCTTCCAAATTACCTTCATGTTTCACATTTTACTTCATCATTGATAGTTCATCTGGATATGACAAAGGAGATTGCTGAATGGTTTGGGGTATTTGTTACTCTGTCACTATTGTGTACACATTCCTATATGTGTTTCATCCAAAAATGATTGCCTATCTCAATTATTTGGTCAAAATCCTACTGCCTTACAAACACATTTGTGAAGCAGTAAGACATCATGAAAATCTGTCACTGTTTAACATGTACGAAACAGTATTTCTGAAAACAATTTTGATATGTCTTGATACCAATATGTAGCCATCAATTCTGCAGTCACTAGTCATGTTGGATCACATGCTCACTCTGGTTAATGTAGAATTCCAACTTCCCAATGTGACGGTGGCTACATCCACTGTATCATAAGTGCCTAGTACGCTATGTCACCTGTAATAAGGCTAACATAACACCATCCACATCATGGAAGGAGAATCACACCTAACACAATAAAGACTATTTCCCTATTTGTAGGCTATCCTGTTTTAGGTTTAAAGTAAGCCTATAATAACCTAAAAGAAAAACACCGAAAGGGAAATAGCCCTCACCAGTGTAAACATATAAACACTGAAGAAACACCTGCACAACCAAAAACTAAATGCCATTCAAAGAAAGGAAAAGTAGAGTGAAAGAGTAATTAATTTGTATTTCTTCCTGAAGGGGCCAATACAATGTAACTTTGTTATACAAGGTAGCAGCAAGAAAGACTGGACTAACACTATTCTGCTTAAGTTATGTTGTTTAGGGATGTCACTTCTTACTTTTTGTTTTTTCAGGTTTGTTGTCTTTGGTCTAAAGATGCAGGGTTTAGAAGCATGTTTTAGGTCTTGTTTAATTATATTTTTTTATAAACTGTAGAGAAACAGGAAATATCAAAATCATATTTGATGTTTTGGCTATGTTTGATTTTCTCACTGATGGGTAAAATGGCTGAGTTCATAAGAATCTTTCCCAATATGTACCATCACATTTACTCACAGAGAATGGGTAAAACCCCTTGATACATCAGCCCCCTTTTCTAGCGAGTCAGTATTTATAGGAGGTGAATTGCCAAACTTCAGAGGCTTTAAACATTCAATGCAAAGTGTAGTGACAGGTATATATGGAAAGAGTGCTGTTACCAAGCATCTGGGATAGTAGTGAAAAAATGACGATAAACTTTGGGAAAACATGGAATGCAATGTCACTTGGAATGCTGCGGCAAAAAGTTCTTACCAAGTTCAATAAAGATTGGAGTGATATTTTTTGTTTTTGCAGTGATTCAGCTACGGTAATGAAAAAGTTGGGGGATGACCTGAAAAAATTAATACCTGAGCTGAAGTGCTTCCCTGTAAGCAATCCTTGGATGGTATGCTGAAAGTATATTTACAATCTTCAGAGTTAATGAAGAATATTATTGACTTTTTAGTCCATTTGTGTGCACTGTTTTGTTATGCGTTGGAACTAAAGTGCTAATATTTCTCATTTTGGGCTTTGTGTGGCATCAAAAGAAGAGTCATCCCGAGGGGGCATGGCTGGGCACGCAATGGCGGCGGTCGCACCCGGGTAGAGCTCCGAGCCGAGCTCCCCTTCCCCGGGCCGATTCTCCGCCAATTATCCTCGGAACCGCCTGAAATTGCGGGCGGACCAACATAGAGCCATAATCAACATTCTGGGCGATTTGTTAATCGGAGACCCGACGCAGCAGCACCGGCCTCTCCTGAGAGCTTCTGGCGGGACTCGCCGCCACCCGGGCGGCCTGGTCTCCACGACCTCCCTGCACATCGAGGCCGCGACTTGGGGACTATCTTGTCACTCTGACCCCTGCTCCCCCCTGCTCCTGGGTGACTACAGGAGGCCCACGCCGGGGGAGCGCGAAGGACTAGCCGGTGTGACGTGACTGCTGCACCGACGGCGGCCCGAACCAGGGGCGCGGCTGCCCGACTACTTGCTCGTGCGCCCGAGGGAGGCGCGGCCCCGGAGGAGCGACTGGCGACACACAAGCGACACCGGAGAGCCAGGCGAGAGGGCCCTATGCTCTGGGCATTGCAGGACGGCCGCGGCCACCTGAAGAGGCCCCCTCCCCACACAGGTACGGCGATGCGGTGGGCGGCGGAGGTGAACGGAGACCTGACTCCAGCACATTAGCCCACAGGTCGGCGACGCTGAGGCCCCATCGACATCCCCCACGCATTGAGAGGCGCGCTCTGCTGGTGGGGGCGCTACCTGGTTCTGTGCACCGCGGACTCCCCCCCCCTGGACTCCTTGAGTTTGGCAAGCCTACAGGACCCTGGCGGCGGCTGGTTGGCGGCGCCCCCACCGCGAATCCGACCCCATCGGGGACGCAGGGGGCGAGGTGCAGGGGCTCTCGGCCCAGTGTGGAGGGAAGGGCCATGCACGCATTGAGAGCCGCTGCGACATAGACGCCCACCATCGCATGGGACTGGCTCCCCTACTACGCGTGGAGGTGCATTGAGGCTGTGATCCAGTGCTTCTAGACACTCCAGCAAACTCACGGCGACACTCGGCCTACCCCGCCTGCTCAGGGTAAATCTGCGGCTCTCACGCACACGAGAAACTTTGCAGTCACGCGGACGGCTGTCTGCGGTGAGCGCAACCCCCTCGGTACTGTTAACTGACGCCTGCTCCACGACATTATTGCACAAGCCTGCCCCACGAACCGACACGGAGAGCACGCGGGGGGGCGGCTAACCGACTACACGACAGCCGGTGCAGGTGGCGACGCGCCGCAGACTGCGGGCACTGCAGGGGCCGCGCGTCGGACAGCGCCTCATCTTCCGGCTAACTGGGACTACGCTGTTAGCCAGGTCGCCTTACACATGTCTGGAGGGGTGAGAACTCGCACTGGAACCGGAGGGGCCCCGCCGAAGGGGAAAACCGATAAGTCGCTACACAAGATGGCTGCTGATCAGGTAACCGCAAGGTTAGACAGCGTGCTGGCCGCCATGGAACGCATGGAAAAGTCGCTCCAACTGACCAGGACATCCTTAGAATCCAAAATAGACAGTGTTGCCATAGATCTCACCCACCTACGAGACGACCACAAGAAACTAGCTGACCGGACCAAAACACTGGAGGGAACGGTGGCGGAGCTTGGCCCCAAAGTCACACACACTGATAAACAAGTTCAAGATCTCCTGAATAGAGTGGAGTTCCTAGAAGACCGCGCTGAGGATGCGGAAGGAAGGGCGAGACGCAACAACATCAGACTCGTGGGAGTCCCGGAAAAATGGGAGGGCAACCGTCCTACTCAACGAGTGGAAGACTGGCTAAGAGATATGTTGCCTGAAGACACACTATCGCCCCATTTTGTGGTGGAACGGGCGCATCGCGTGCCCACGAGACCTCACACCACCGGCACTAACCCGAGGCCGCTACTCTTCAAGGTCCTGAACTATCGGGACAGGGACACCATACTGAGAGAAACCAGACGGCTCGGGGAAATTCGCATTGACAATGCAACCGTGATGTTCGTCCCGGATTACACCATTCAGGTGCAACGCCAGAGACATGACTTCTTGGACGTAAAGCGACGTCTCCGCACAGCAGGCCTCAAATACTCCCTACTCTTTCCTGCAAGACTAAGAGTAATAGTGCAAGACAAGACCTACTTCTTTAGTACCCCTGAAGAGGTAAGCGAATGGCTTGACGGCGGTATGGCCACAGCACCTGGGCAGCCACAGAACTCTGGGATGAGACCTCGGGCCCATGGGCCACGCCGCCGCCGCAGGAACAGGGACCGAAGGGCCGGCCGACCGGAAGAAGCGGCACGCCACTCCCCGCCGATGGACCAAATGATTCAGGAGCAACGAGATGCACTCCGACGAGTCTCCCAACTGAGCGCCTCACAAACTTCGGACGTCATTCAAGCCACCAGCCCACGGATGGATCCGAGCGATGATGAAGCTATTTACGGGATACCGAACTCCCAACTGTCCGTGGATCTACTGGATGACACGCCGCAAACAGCTGACATGCTCCATTGAAGCCACACGTGCAACCCTACTAGACTCTGCCGGGGCGACAGGGGCAGAGCCAGAAACCGGCGGTAGCTGAGATGCCGTGCCTAGGAGCCATTGCCTGGGATGCCCCCTGCCGCCCTGGGGACAGTGAGAGAGACCTTGACGCAGTGAGTAACCACCTGGACATATAGATACTGAGAGGGTGATGAGGTGGTGGGGCCATACTGCAGTGCTTCCCCTTCTTTCCCCCATACCAGCCACCCATATCACTTGGGGACCTTCCTGCTCGGGGGCATTGGGGAGTGGAACTTACTTCTCTCCCCTGTGCGTGATTGATCTAACAAGCTTCCCCACGGCAGGAGACGGTGCTGCCTTCCTGAACACTGCCCTTTTGGCTTAATGATGCGCATGACATATGGCCCGGGGAAGGGCCAATTACCCCTCTTCTTGCTTTGAATTGGTGAACTGCCAGAACTGTAACTAGCACATGTTTCCCCATAGACTTGAATTCTGTTCTATTGCCTCTTTGGTGTGTTTGGACGGCGACATGTTGCGTGGCCGACCTTTTGGTATCTATTACTGTTTAGCACTGTTTGCACACCCTGTTCCTTTTCCCACCCCGACCTCGGAAAATTGCCTATGCCCTTTATTTCTGTGCTGATGTCTGTGTCTGATATGGGTGGGGGGGGGGTCCGGGGGGCTTGTGGTGGCGCGCGTCTGGGGGGTGGCTGGTGGGTGAAACGGGTATTTCTTGCTATGATGGCGAGTATGGCTGAGATCAGGATATGCACGTGGAATGTAAGAGGCATGCACACGCCGTCGAGACGTTACCAAATCTATTCTTACTTACGGCGTCACAAATTCAATATAGTGCTGCTACAGGAAACACACTTAAACAAAACTGAGGTACACGCATTGCGCCGAAGATGGCGGGGGCAACTTTACGCCACGGAGTACGCCTCCTATGCTCGCGGGACACTTATATGGATACGGCCGGGCACCCCATGGGCAGTCATAGACACACGGATAGATTCGGAGGGTAGATATGTGATGGCCCGAGGCAGACTCGATGGGCACCCTGTAGTACTTGCCTCTCTGTACTCCCCAAACACCGACCAGGGCGGCTTCTTTGAGAGCCTCTCCACGACATTGGCGCCCTGGCATGGGCTCCCGTGGATCCTTGGAGGCGACTATAATTGCGTCCTAGATGTCAACCTAGACAGATCTACTGCACACCCGGCCGGTGCACAGGCACACGTCACCACGAAAGCCCTACTCAACTGGGCCCAGCACTGGGACCCACACGACGCATGGAGAACACGCAACCCCACAACACGAACATATTCCTACTGGTCAGGTGCGCATGCGCTACATGTACGCTTAGACAGGTACCTGATCTCCACCGATCTTCTTCCACTGGTCCGAGACTCGCAATATATGGGCCGTACGCACTCAGATCATAATCCACACATACTGGTCATTGCTTGGGACGACCCATACCCTCCTATTCCCACCTGGCGCCTCCAACCTGACCTTTTACTGGACGCGGCCTTTTGCGACTCCCTAGTCACGCAGACGGCTCAATACTTTGAACTCAACACTGGTACGGCATCCTCTCCCCAAACCGAATGGGATGCTTTCAAGGTGGTGACCCGGGGCCCTGCTTGGGTACACAGCGGCACATGCGTCGACAACTCGAACAGGACCTGACACGACTAGAGACCGAACTACTGGACCTTGAGCATGCTGGGGGGGGGCTGCGGTCGCTCGGTTGACGGCTGCCATGGCGGAACATGACCGCCTACTGGACCGTTTGCGTAACGTCAACTTTGCGGCACATTCGGCCCGGGTCCACAGACAGGGTGATAGACCTGGTAAATTGTTAACCTGGCTGATCGCGCGGGAGGATCGCTCGACCCCCGTAGGGGCAATACAGGCGGAGGGCGGTGGATTACTCTACTCCCAACGCCAAATACACGAACCGTTCACGAGTCACTATTCAGAACTATACTGTTCCCGACTGCGCGTCCCACTGACTACAATCACTGACTATCTCTCTGCTATACAATTGCCCACCCTGACGACGGCACAGCAGAATGATCTTGGAGCTCCGCTGGACTCCGACGAAATTCGTGATACCATTTTTAACCTCTCGAATGGCAAGTCTCCGGGACCGGATGGCTTGCCAGCTGAATTCTATAAGGCCACCTCGGACGTCCTAATTCCCCACCTGGTGAGGATGTACTCTGCGGCTACAGATGACTTCTCCTTGCCCCCGACACTGAATGAGGCCACTCTCGTCTCTCTACTCAAACCTGGCAGGGATAGCGAGCGGATGGGATCCTACCGCCCTTTAGCACTCCTCAACACGGACTACAAAATCCTCGCCTCCGCACTTGCTCGCAGATTAGCCCCTATGGTTCCCGCGCTGGTACATCACGACCAAAACGGGCTTGTACCGACACGACATGCGTCCCACAACATCCGCCGCCTATTCCGCTTACAGGAATATGCCACACGACAGTGGCCACGGGCCGGGTGCCTTGTACTAGACCTCGAGAAGGCGTTTGACTCGGTGGAATGGCCTTACCTACGAGCGGTCATGGACAAATTCGAGCTGGGGGACGACTATCAAACTATAGTTGGACTGTTATACCGCAGACCCACAGTCTGAGTCCGTACTGGAGCGCTGCTCTCTGACCCTATTTGTGTGCGGAGAGGCACCAGGCAAAGCTGCCCCCTATCGCCCTTGTTGGTCTCCTTAGCTGTGGAACCCCTGGCTGCGAAACTCCGGTCCCAAGGGGCGGATTGGGGTATACCGATGGCGGATGGCCTGCATGTGGTGTCATTATATGCTGACGACCTCCTTCTGTATGTCAAGGACCTAAGTACTGTTCCGGCGTCCCTAACTGACATCTTCAGCACTTTCGAGGAGATGTCCGGATTGAAGGTGAACTGGGCCAAATCAGGAGCCTACTCCTTTAACCCGCACGTTCCCGAGAGCGAGATTCGCATCGGGGGCGAGAAATTACAGTGGTACCCCATGACGTTCAGGTACCTTGGGATACACATCTACCGGGACCCTACGATTATCTTGGAAGGGAACCTGATGCGAGCGATCGCATCCACCCGGGCACAGGTTGGGTTCTGGAAGACGCTACCGCTGAACATTCCTAGCCGCATAGCCCTAATAAAGATGATAGTACTACCCAGGCTACTGTACTACTTTGCGAATCTTCCATCCTATATCCCTACTCGGGTATTTCGGGACCTTGAGGTCCTGCTGCGTGACCTGATTTGGAATAAGGGCCGGCTACGAGTTGCATTGACGAAACTCTATAGGCCCACTGAAGCGGGCGGACTGGCTGTTCCTAACATGGAGCTGTATCATCTAGCGGCGCAAGTGCAGTGGGTGTCAGGTTGGCTGGGTGGCAAGAAACTAGGAGACACGGCCACGGACACCGCTGTCTGGTCCCTGTTGCAGATCCACGGGCTGTTTTATCCGCTGACCCGGACTCCCCGGCCGCCACAACTACTGCTCGCGGTGGCGCGCAGATGCTTCCTCTGTTGTTTACATCTGACACGGGCGACAGTACCGTATGCCCCGATACTACCACTACTGGGCACCCCGACTGCGGCGGGGACCTTGACGGCTGTAAGGCTGGACAACTGGACCACCGCGGGGGTGGACACGCTGGGAGATCTATTCTCTGACGGCGCCCACCTACCCTTCGAGGATCTCGCGAGAGACACATCTCTTCCGGTGGGACAGTTCCTATTACACGCATCCCTCATCCATACACTGACTACCGCCTGGGGGGACTTGTCTGGTGAACTACCCATACATCATTTCATACAATACCTTCATGTCATGAGCAATGGCACACACATAATTCATTGGATAGCACAAGCACTCCTTCTCCATACTCATCCCACAACCATGCAATTAAGGGAGAAGTGGGCGTCAGACAGAGGGAGAGACTGGACGGGCAAAGAGTGGGGTATGATCCTGGCTGGCCCAGTGAACATCCCCCGCAACCCTTGCTTCAAAATTATACAATTTTACACACTGCACCGCGCATATCTTACCCCGGACAAGATAAACAGGTATTTTTCAGTCACTGATACTGCCTGCGGTCGTTGTTCCCTACTGGGCGCAGACCTCCTCCACATGCTCTGGCACTGTCCTGCCCTCCAGCAGTAGTGGGATGGGGTGACTACGTTACTTCGACATTGCACCAAGGAACACGTACCGACAACATGGGAAGCCTGCGTACTGGGATTGTACAAACTTACACGACTAAACAGAGTCCAGGCCCGTTACTGGGATCTTGGACTAATCACGGCCAAGAGACTGCTTACTAAGCGGTGGAAGGCTGACACCCCCACACATCCGGCACTGGAGCCTGTCGCTAGTGAACTGGGCGCGGGCGGAGAGCACTGTCCTGCGGCGTGAAGAGACAGCGGGACTCAGGAAATTTCCTATCGCACAACACTGGGATGACATCCTACACTCCTTCCAGCAGAAATGTGTAGAACAGGGGATTACGTGAAGAACTGTCTGCTGCCCCCCCCCTTCCCCTCCCTGTAACGGTTACTACGAGTCGTATATACTACACCTACCGCTACCTGCAGGGCCACTACACCTTGCCCACTGTATATCACTTACTTGACCGTTCCACCATAGCGGATGTCTCGCCCCTCCCACGCCTACATCCCCGCACACAACGCTGTAGCAATGGATCCGACCACCGAATGCCTCCCACAAAGCGTTGAAACGCTGCACCCGATGAACCCTTATGGTGGGGTTCCCCCCCATGTGCGCTTGACACGCGGGCAAACTGCCCACCCCCGGTCCCCTACCTGCCCACCCACTGGACCGCAACCGACACCCTGGCACCACACTTCCCTCCCGACCATGTGGCTATCTCCGCTCCCATCCACCCCTACCTATCTTTTGTATTACCTGAGTTATTGTTTTATGGTTCATTGATGTTCTGGACTTATCCCCTTTTGGACCAAGCCCTTACAGATAGAATATTACACTTCATAAACCATGAGACCTTCGGGACTGCCAGCTATGGCCTGGGCGTTTCACCTGAGTGCCGACACGAATATCTGTCACTCTCGCCAAGATGGGCGAGCTAAGTTGATACACACACACCAACACACCTAGACACTGAGCGGCCTCATCCCTCGTTTCTGTAGCACCATGCCCACTTGAAGGTCGGACTCACCTGATACCCTTCCCAGCGATACACATGTGTCATGGTGGGCTTTGCCTAATCTGAAAACGCTGATGAGTGCCACCTTGCCGCTGTAACTCTGAGTTCGCAGATAAAATGAGAAAAACCCCATAGACCCATACTTTTATAACACCGAATGATTGTATGTCTGTGCAGTATGGTGACACGTTGATATACGCTGCCGAACCCCAGGGTTGTCGGCCTTAAAGCTGTGTTTCTTTACCATACCTGTTGCAATATTCATTCCTCGCAGCTGGCCCGGCTGGGTTGTAAGCTAAGTGCTGTGTACAGAACATGTTGGACAATAAAGGTCTTTAAAAAAAATAAAATAAAAAATCAAAAGAAGAGACATCCCAACTGTGTTGTTAAGCTGGTGGTTCTTAGTCCTAAAGGCTGCGAATACTATATTATCCATGTGGAAACCATTGACAGAATTTCTGCTGAGTGATGATGCAAAAGGCAAGAAATGTGAGGATCTTTAGTCACATATTGATGGTGATGTGAAAAAAGTACACTCTACTGCCCTGATTTTTACAGGAAAACATGACTGCTGTAGTGGACATATTATAAATAACTAGAGTTTGAAACACCATTATCTACCAGGTATTCAGCATAATTGGAGTAGATGTGAAACATCTCATTGAGAGTAGGCTGAGCGACACTCTTAGTTACTTTGGCACTGCAACATGTTCCATGTTAGAGAGCTTGCCACTTGGTAAGCAAAGACATTTTGAGGCACAATTCGGGAAATTTTATTTGACAATGTATGAGAAATGGTTTGCAATGATACATAGAAATGTCCCTTCACCAACCAGGGCATTTGAAGTCAATGAAGCCTCTCTGAGGTACTCTGTACAAGTTCTAGAACCCTTCCGTAAAGGGGAATTTTCTCCATACTTTCAAAAGTGCTGCTTTATTTTAGGCAACTTCAATAACTCTGAGGGCATATGCGCTCAGCTCAAAACATTTGTTGCAGAACCTGTCCCAGAGAATCGCAATATTCATGTGCACCAGTATTGGCATGGAAAGCTATGTCAGTGTTAAGAATGATCAAATTGTGTAGTGGCTGTTCTGGCATTGCCCATCTTAAATGCCAGTGTTGAGAGTACTTTTTCACAGATAAAAGTTTACATGGAAAGGAAAGAGTGAAAAAGCATGAGCAAAGACTCACTGAAGAAGTATTGTATGGTGTACTATATTAATGGGCTGATTATGATGGCGGGCAGATCGCCACCCCCTGCCCGGCAGTGGTCATCAGCCCACCATCATAACCTGATTTACCCCTGCCATATAATAATGGCGAGGTATCGCGGCGGATGCAAAGTGCTTTCACTGCTTTTCTGCCGGTTGGTAGTCGTTCCGATTGCCAGCCGGGCAGACTTGGGCCACTAATATGGTGGCGATGTCTAGCAGGCACCGCCATCTATATGGCAAAAACTAAGTCAGCAAAACAAAGAGGGTGCAAGGCAAAAGGTTAGTGAGGAAAACCACGCCAAGAATGCCAGGTCTAACTGAGCGTGATGGGTGCATGGTCTGCAATGGAGATATGGCCAATCTCAAAAGCCATGATAAAAGAATTCTGATTTTTGCAACAAATAACAACCTGCAAAAATTTAAAAAATGTGAAACATGGATGATGGACGGAACATTTAAAGTGTGTCCAAAACCATTTTACCAACTTTATACCATTCATGGTAAATATCAAGAAACTAATATTCCCTTAATTTATACATTGCTGCCAAACAAAACTAACCCCACCTACATAGAACTATTAACAACAATAAAAGAATTGACACATAATTACTATCCTCAAAAAATAATAATGGATTTTGAAATAGCTATGATACAAGCTAGACTAAAAATATACCCACACACTGCCATACAAGGGTGTTATTACCACTTTAATCAAAGTATATGGAGATACCTCCAAAACTCTACCTTAAGTATTGACTACTCTACCAACAGCAACTTTGCTTACCAGATACAAAAATTAATTGCACTAGCATACGTACCAACAACAGAAGTGGCAAATTACTACAATATATTAATTGACAGTCCTTTCTACCATACTAATGAAAAAAAATTAACTCCCTTGTTAGATTTTTTTCGAAGACACCTGGATAGGAAGATTGCACCGTTCAGGTCACCGTAGACAACCAAAATGCCAAATTCCCTGGTGGAATGTCTACGCTAGCACTATTGCACAATAAGCCAAAACAAATAATTTGGTAATCCAATCAATAAAAAAAGAACAGAGTTATCAAGAGCTAAGAATTGAACAATCTTTATCAAAAATCGGACCAAAACTAAGCAAACAAACAATAAATATGTATGAATACCTCCAACAAAAAACAAGAATGTATCCAAGTATCCAAGGTCTAAAATACATAGACTTTATAGCAAAATCCATTCTTTATTTAAATACAAATAGCAAACAGTAAAAACATATAAAACACAGAAGAAAAATAATTTATTTTTTATATTAGTTAAATTATGTCGTGAAATGTCAGATATAAATTAATATCATATGACGTAATATAACTAATAAAAACAATTAATTCACAAATAAACATTACCCACCCAAAAAACAGAATAAAAAAGAACTTACGGTTGTGTAGCTGTAGAATATCCTTGAAATAGATGATTTAAAAACAAATCCAAGGGAAAAACAATCCACACAGTAATGACAAACCCCCAAAAATGGAAAAATACAACTGTATAAAAAAATCCAACGTAGCAATCCTCTCGATAACGAAACCATAAAAACCCGTAAATATTTCACTATAAAAAAACGCACCAAAATCCCGAAAAAAAGGAAATGTATATAAACTTGTTGTAAAACAAGTAACAACATTTTCCTTTATTTAAAAAAAAAAGCGAGAATAATTCCGTCCATTCACCAAATCCAGCACCTGTAAATAAAATACAAACAACACCCACCCATAACAAATAATAAACCCACAAATAGAAATAACAACATATAAAACTTATGAACACACATAATAAAATAGTAAGCACAAAACATTAACATTACATTAACCCCTTCCCTGCTGATGACGGAACCGCTCCGTCATCAGCCGCGGTCGCGCTGTGCTGATGACGGAGCGGTTCCGTCAAGGCCTGCTCGGCACGCCTGCGCGGCGCGGTTTCCGCGCCTGCGCTGAGCGTTCTATTGAGCGGGGCGGGCCATGACGGAACGGCTCCGTCATAAGCACAGCGCAACCGACGCTGGTGATGGAGCGGCTCCGTCACCAGCATGCGCCCACCGCTCTTCCGCCCCGCCCCCTTAGCACTGCGGCGGAATAGCCGCCGCAGTGAAGGGGTTAACATTAGATAGTAAACAAAGTACGCAATCACTAACCTACGTAAATAACACGTAAATTTCACAAAAACAGTTATATAACACTTTTACTAACACATATACAATACCACTAACTAAACACTACCTTAAAACTAACTTAAAAGTAATTAAAAGTACAGTAACAAACACGAAGCAGATCCCAACCGCGTGGTTCCGTCTTCACAAATGACCCAAACAACGATGTAGATAGTCTAAAAAGGGAACTAAGGAAAACAAAATGGTGGCAGAATAAAAACGAAAATAGGACTAAATACCCAAAGAAATTAATGGAAACAAATAAAAAAGTGTTGAAAAATTTCTTACATTTTTTTTTTTAAATGTGGAAAATAAACATATTAATATTGTAAAATATACATTAATTATTAAATGTGAAAAAATATATAATACAAAAATAATGTATATTAAAAAATATGTATATATGTACTTTTGTAAATAAAAAAATTATTTAACATATTAAATTTTATTGAAATTAAATAAAATTTAATGTGCTAAGTAATAAAACATTATGTTAATAAACTAACAATGTATATATATTACAACTACTCTAATGGTATACATCATTAAATACAAATGTAAAAAAAGTTCATGAAAAATGTAGAAATGTTTTCATTTATAAATATAAACAACACAATAAAGACTATGGGGTCCATTAGGATGGCGGGCGGATCGCCCCCGCCGGGCTTGCGGTAGCCACAGCCAGCCTGGCAGGGGCGATCTGCCCGCCATCCTTGCTGCAATGACCCCCCGCCATATTAACATGGCTGGGGGGCCCGCGGCGGACGTCTATCAGACACCGCCAGCCATTTCAGGATGGGCATTGTCATGCGGTCATCACTTTGGGGGCCGGTTGCAGGCCCCCGTGGTCAGAGGCTTTCTGACCAACAACCCGGGTTTGACTTCCGACTGCTGTATTAAAATTATGATGGTCGGAATTCAAACTGGCTGGTCAATCTGACTGACTTCTGATGACTTCAAGGAGCCTGTAGGAAGGGCCACCTTCGGGATTATGATGGCACTTTAAGAGAGCAAATCCATGTTGGTGTTTCTTACATGGATTTGCTGCTGGAAAGTGCTTTTGGGGGCCACTAGCAGGGTCCCCTTCCCCCTGGCCCTCTGGTTGTGGTCTTGGGAGGCACCTATGGAGCCCCCCTGTAAATCCCTCCACTGTGTGGCAGGCACTGTCAGGTGCCTGCCCCACAGTGCAGGGATTTATACAGACTCATATTTCTCTATGGGACCTTGTGCTACAGCCGGCTAACGGCCGCAGAACGAGCTCCCATAGAGAAATGGGAGAATGCGACCGCTCCATTTGTGGTAATTGCAGTGTTGGACTGGAAGTTGGTCGGACAATGGTCGTGTCCACCCAAAATCGTAATCATGCCCTAAATGTTATATTTATCCAGCCTTGCATGACTAACAACCATAAATATTAGGGATTCTGGAATGTTCATTTGTTAGATGATGTCAGCTGGGATTTTTAAATCTTTTGTGACATTCTTGGTGGCCTGCCCCTTTTAACATTACTTGATCTTGTTGTAAATAACATCCAAAAGCCGATTTCTACAATGTGATGTTCAGATTGTCATTAGCAATGGACTGTTCAATAATTGATATGAAAATTAAATTCCTTGGATATGATGAGGAATTGACGAATCATGATTTGGTATAAAAGTCTTTTTTTTAAACCATTGTTAAACATGTATGGTCTGTTAAATCAGGGCACAGTGACCTTGTCATAAATACATCCATTGCTGCTATTACAGAATTTGGAATAAGGAAAACCTGATTCTTGTCCTTTGAGGATCTTTAATATTTACTGTGGAGGTGTATCAAAATGTTGATGTGGACATATGGCATAAACCAAAAAGGAATATTAGTTTGCTTGAGTCTTTATTTGAATATGTTGGTTTGAACATTTGTAGTGGGTTCTCACTGAATACTCATGCACCCTTTTCATTTTGTCTACTACTACAAATTGTGTATTTTGAATAAATATTTTCTGTATAAATTATTTTTGAGTGACCTATGCTTTGGTTTTTCATTAGGTTGTTGACATATGCAGATTTAATTAAATTTAAAATATTATCAGATCACAAAATAATTGAAAATAATTGATCCTAGGAGTTATCTGTCCTTTTAGCAACTTGCAAGTCCATATTATCAAACAAGAAAATCAAGAAAATAGACTGAATGCAACAACCCTTCCCACAAGAAAATTGTATTGTGCAAAAGGTACATTGACAATGTGCTTGTGATATTAGAGGGACAAAAAAATGCTCAATGAGTTTCTAATTCAGCTAACCTCACAAAATGACTTTTTAAAATTCACTTTAACTTTGGATATAAACAGCTGGCATATTTGGATTTATGCAACAGAAGGAAGTTTGTGTGCAAGGTGCATAAGAAATTCAGCAATAAAAAACAAATTACGTTTGTTCAATAGCTACCCTACGAGAACCCTGAGGAAGGAATGCCTTTGGTCAGTTCCTCTGGATTTGTTGGAATTAATTGTTTGTAGTTCAACACAACAAGCAGGCCAATGATTTGGAAGAAAAACTGCAAGAGAGGAAATACCCTATCAAGGCAATAAGGAGAGGAAAAAAAACTGCCATTAACTGTAATGCACTCCTTGAGAAAATTGAAAGGGCACCTAACAACTGAGTCACACATGGAACTACTTTCGCAGCCTTATTGTCTAACAGGATAACATCGCTGGTCAAAGCCAATTGGGTTATAATAGAGGGAAAGAGACATTCAAACTTCAAACGGATTTCACATTCAAAATAGGGAAAAGAACGTAAATATAATGTACTGCACACAAATCCAATTGTGAGTACTCCATGTGAGATACAGCATGTTTTGTCAGATATATATCTGGTACAGGGTCATTAGGCAGATAGCACTTGTATACTGTGTGGAAATTCCCTTCAACCAAAATCCCTGTAGATTTGGTGTTTATACAAAATATTGAGTTTTATATTTCGGGAGTCATAAATATAAGAATATTAAATATTGTGACACATAAAATATCGTGCTGCACAAATATCATTGCCAAGAATATTTTTTTTGTGGTAAGCAATGTTGTTTTAAGGAATAGCGATGTTTTTAATATCATTTTCCTTAATATAGGTGTTCAAACTACCGTTATAATTATGTTAATGCATTTTAGTTGATATAGTAATTTGACTTATTACTATTGTTTATATAAATTCTTTTTATTTTTTTAAATGTAGCTCATAATTTTAAATAATTTTGAACTTTTTTCTTAATTATTATTAATAAATTATAGTGTTGTAGCAAGATTTTGGGTTTGTAGGGGGATAGGGTGGGAAGTTAATTAGGTAATATATATTTATGAGTTATTTAATAAATTCTATGTGATTCTAGATTAATTACATGAATTATGAAATACTGATTTAATTTATTATATGTTATATTTGAGGTGTTTGTAGAGGTATATGGTGAAAAGATACTTAAGTAATAATTAATTAACAATTTATTATTAATTGTTAATTCATTATTTAATTCATTTTAAGATATATAAATTATAGAATTCAGATTTATTTTACTTATATTTTAGTTGGAGGCTGCTAGGTTTGTAGGGGCATAGGGTGGGAAGTTGATTAAGTAATATTTGATTAAATGTTAGTTATTTGTAAATATTTATGTAATTCAATTTCAAATATGTAAATTATGGAATACTTAATAATTGTACTTAAATTTTAGATGTGGGCTGTTGGGTTGGTAAGGGTCTAGGGTGGAAAGGTGATTGAGTAATAATTAATTAACAATTACTTATTAATTATTAATCAATTGTTTATTGATTTTATATATGCACATTATGGAAAACTTATTTTTTTTGGTTATATTTTAGGTGCAGGCCTCTAGGTTTGTAGAGGTGTAAGGTGCAAAGTTAATAATCAATAATAATTATTGTAAATAGATAGATAGATAGATAGATAGATAGATAAAGAACACTTTTACATGGTTTTTCTGTGCCTCATCTTTCCAAAGCTTTTCACCTTCTAAGTATTAGTATTGTACATATTAGAACTTTAGCCAATAGGCAATTTCTAAACACACCTTCCCTATTGGCATTGATGCTTTGAGAATTGATACCTATGGCTGAAGATTCATTCATGAAGAACGAAGTACCATTTTCTTTTCTTAAGCAGGTTAGACATACAAAGGTGGGTAGTGTCAGAATGGGCTGCTATGATGAACGTCCGTTTTCAGGGCACTTCTTCCACTTACTTTCACATGCACTAAATTCACACTCTAAATTCAAGCAAGCACGAGAATTTGGATCACAAGCATTGCGCAAGTTTGAGTGCAAATTCGCAACCATTATATTTCCCCATACGCAAATAAACTTGCATATTTATCCCAATAGTGAATCATCATGCACAAATTTTGTGCACACTGCTGGACACCTGTGATTGGTGTAGATTTCCAGGCATACTATTAGCATTTTTTGAAAAAAGCATGAAAAGGTAAACATTGGCCCCATTTCTTTTTACTTTGAGCTTTATTAATCGTCCACTATTTGTTTATTAAAAAGGCTCACTAATCATGTAACATACATTTTAAGAGAAAAAAGTGTTGGGTCCCTGTTTCATACCTAGCGGATTCAGTTCGCTAAGGTTATCAGTAATAGAAAAAGGTATAGCTTGCAATAAGGTCAGACTTTTATACCAATCTGAATTGGAGACACATTAAAGGCAAAGTGGACAATTGAACTAAAAAATCAATAGAGATCTTTGTGTAAATATACCAAACAACCAAATTTTATATAAAAAAGATCACAAAAATGTATTTGTACCTCCCAACTGGGTTACAATCTAAAACACAATCAATAACAAAAATAAAAAGATTTAAAACAACCACCATGGGTGGAAATACAATGAATATCTTGAACAGTCAAAGTTAAAACAGTCGACGCGGCGTTTCGGTGCTTTTTGATACTGGACACCTTCTTCAGGACATTAAAACATTTGACTCCATATCTAGAAACCAAGAAAATATTTTCAATGTTTTTGTTCAAAATTTGATCAGTCAGTCACACTTGCCTTACTAATGCTATTCTTAATATGAATACTGAGCGTGCCATGCTCTATTGTTAACTCTACTATTAACATTTATCCACATTTACCCTGAGTTTAGACAGTTTCATAATAAGGACTTCATTATAAGATTATAATTTAGAAAAAGTTGAAAATTATTTCTGAGGTATGTCACTTCAGATCTACTGTTTCTCTTATAGTCACCTTTAATAATTAGGTCTTATAATGGGACACATACCTGTAAATCTGACAGGAATTTGTTTAGAAACGTTTCAATTGTTTTCTGATCGGTTAAAATTTCACTGGAATTTCGGATTTCCATTAGTCTATACAAACAAAAAATATGAGAGGGCTCAGGGTAGTAATTTTTATGCCATAGGGCTTCTCTGTAGTTAAGATCAATATTTGGTAATTCTCCAGATCCTCTCCTCAGGATCTGGATAATTACCAAATATTGATCTTATGCAAATAAAGTGCAGAATATAAAAAAAGACCTACATTATAACAAACCAGGTCAGTACATTATTGAATATATGAGGAAACATTAAACAATGTAATATTTGCATAATAGTAAAGAATACTGTATACATTATTTTTTACTCAGGTCCAAAGAAATTTACAACTATCGGTGGCCCCTCCGTGCACACAGAAATATCTAGCTCTGTGACCAGAGGTAACCTTTGTTTAATAACATTAACTACAGAGAAGCCCTATGGCATAAAAATTACTACCCTGAGCCCTCTCATATTTTTTGTTTGTATAGACTAATGGAAATCTGAAATTCCAGTGAAATTTTAACCCATCAGAAAACAATTGAAACGTTTCTAAACAAATTCCTGTCAGATTTACAGGTATGTGTCCCATTATAAGACCTAATTATTAAAGGTGACTATAAGAGAAACAGTAGATCTGAAGTGACATACCTCAGAAATAATTTTCAACTTTTTCTAAATTATAATCTTATAATGAAGTCCTTATTATGAAACTGTCTAAACTCAGGGTAAATGTGGATAAATGTTAATAGTAGAGTTAACAATAGAGCATGACACGCTCAGTATTCATATTAAGAATAGCATTAGTAAGGCAAGTGTGACTGACTGATCAAATTTTGAACAAAAACATTGAAAATATTTTCTTGGTTTCTAGATATGGAGTCAAATGTTTTAATGTCCTGAAGAAGGTGTCCAGTATCAAAAAGCACCGAAACGCCGCGTCGACTGTTTTAACTTTGACTGTTCAAGATATTCATTGTATTTCCACCCATGGTGGTTATTTTAAATCTTTTTATTTTTGTTATTGATTGTGTTTTAGATTGTAACCCAGTTGGGAGGTACAAATACATTTTGTGATCTTTTTTATATAAAATTTGGTTGTTTGGTATATTTACACAAAGATCTCTATGGATTTTTTAGTTCAATTGTCCACTTTGCCTTTAATGTGTCTCCAATTCAGATTGGTATAAAAGTCTGACCTTATTGCAAGCTATACCTTTTTCTATTACTGATAACCTTAGCGAACTGAATCCGCTAGGTATGAAACAGGGACCCAACACTTTTTTCTCTATGTAACTACCCCCTTCCCTGTGACAAATCTCAGGGGTACCTCCTCTTGTTATCACCTTATCACATACATTTTAAGTGCATAAAATGCTCCATAACAGGACATTTTAAAGAGCTGGGCCGATAAGTTCTAGAATTGTTCTAGAATCACACTCCGATGGCTCTTGTTCGCAGCATGAAAGTGTAAGAGGGAAAAAATTAGTTAGGAAACCAATCAATTAGCCAATAATTCTCTTGGAAACATAATAACCCATGGACAACTACTTCAGATTAGTTAGCTTTATTACAAAGCTAAGAATAACTGAACATAGAGCCACCTCAACAGGAGGGTATAGAAATACATACAAATAAGCCTGAAGCCAAATATGCGCATCCAGTTTCGACGGTGCAGCATAAGCAACACAAGTAACTCAAGAAGTATGATACAGAAAATCAGGAAGCATGAGTCCAAATCCCCCTGCATCGAGGGTTGGTGAGTGAAAAGCATTAAATATGTCTCTACTCTAACACTAAGGTGACAACTCTAAATAAGCATTTTCAGAAGGAAGGATAAAAGGTGTCAGCACTTGGAGTCTCCCTAAGAAGTCTCTCCACGATCAATGGGTCAAGCAGCATAAAGCTGCCATCTGAGCTCATCATAGAATGCTCTCTCTCTGAAGTCAAGAAAAATGTGGCCTACTATCCCTAGTTCCAGCAACCAGTTATCCAGAGGTAGCACATCCATGGTGCATTTTGAATCACATCCACCCTGGGTACAGCCATAAAGGTATTTTTCCGCGATAATAATGGTGTACCTTCCTTGCTACAATTTGTCCTTGGTTCCCAGGACTTCTGTGTGAAAGGCAACAGCCTTCCTTTATCGACTCAAGCCACACATTTGTAACTTCTTCTCTCCTTACCTAACTAGTAAAACACAGACATTATACTGCCTAAAAGAGTGCTTCTTCACCTGCAACACAAAATGTGAGAAAGAACACATTCCCCGGCACACATGAAATTCAAACTGTTAATTCTAAAGCGAGAGTTTTCCAGGGATTTGCATTTCAGGCCTTCAAATATCAGCTAACATAAGAAAGCATCATGTAAGCTTTACAAATTCATATACCATTAAGTCAATTCCAACTAATGCATTTACCTAAGTATGAAATTACATAATTCACAGGCACATCTAAAACATGAATAATTGTCAGTTGCACAACACAAGTTCTTCATGTTAATGTTTTCTGCTTGTTACATTCATTTTCGACATTGATTCTCCATGTTACTTGTCAATGGCCTAAAAGAAGTCACGTTTTCATGTTAATGCATTTCACAATTGTAACACTTCCAAATAATACAGCAACGATTATATGCGGGTGCACTCTACACTTCATTATGATGGCCCCCTACAATTGCCTGCCGCTTTGTGTATACAAATGCATAACAAGCATTTTTAAACTTGCGGCGGGTGCTGGTGTAAACACCGCCCGCCTCAATGTTAAACATGCATGATGCGCCCGCCACTGTGGCGGGCGCATCCTAATACCCCCCACGGGACCCCCGCCCTTATGGCGGGCGGTCCCTTCCTCCGATGGGATGGCGGGCGGACTAAGTCAGCCCGTCATCCTAATGACCCCCTACATATTCATGACAAAATTATACTATGTTACTTTATAATGATACATGCATTACAAATAAATAATAAAATGTTACAAAAATGTATAATTCATTTGTAAATATATATTATTAAATATAATTTGTTTAAAAGTTCAAAATATATGACACAATATTCAAATAAAATATTTCAAACAATAACAAGTTGTATTTATTTACAATATTGTAATAAAAAAAATTCAATAATCATAATTCACTATTATAACTCCAAATACAAGTGAAAGAAAATATTGCTAGTAAAATATAATGAATTACTATTCTAATTCCAAATCCAATATAAATCATTGAAAATGCTGGACAGTAAACCATAATAATGTACTATTCTAACTCCAAATCCAACATAACTCAGGGAAAGTGTTGGACAGTAAACCATACAAATGTACTATTCTAACTCCAAATCCAACATAATTCAGGGAAAGTGCTGGACATTAAAGCATAATAATTTACTATTATAACTCCAAAACCAATATAACTCAGGGAAAGTGCTGGACAGTAAACCATAATAAGTAACTATTCTAACTTCAAGTCCAATATAACTCAGGGAAAGTGCAGGACAGCAAACCATAATAATTTACTATTCCAACTCCAAATCCAATATAACTCAGGGAAAGTGCTGGACATTAAACCATAATAATTTACTATTCTAACTCCAAAACTAATATGTCAGAGAAAGTGCTGGACAGTAAACCATAATAATTTACTATTCTAACTCCAATTCCAATCTAACTCCGGGAAAGTGTTAGACATCAAACCATAATACATTTTAATTTTCAAAATTCACAATTAAAATTTCAGCATTTAATATTTTTTATAATTCTAATTATTTAAATTTCAATAAATTGTTACACAACATTTTTAAAGTACTACCCACCTTTATCACCTATAAATACAACATCACAATGCTAAATTAAAGACACATTTTAATAATATATAACATCATTTCATTAAATATTACATTTCTAATTTCAAATTAAAAATTTCGAAAAGTAAATTTTTTTACTTCTAATTTTCAAAATGTATATACATTTTAACACAACATTTTTAAATTACTACCCACCCTTATCCCCTATAAATCCAACAACCGGCTCCTAAACATTTTACAAATTTAATAATATATAACATGATTTCATTAAATAAGAAATTTCTAATTTCAAATTTAAGATTTTGAAATTTAAAAATTATTTCCTTCTAATTTTATAATTTTCTATAAATTTTCACACAACATTTTTAAATTACTATCCACCCTTATCCCCTATAAGCCCAACGACCCGCTCCTAAAATATTTACTAATATTCAAAATTAATAAATAATTTACATTTATATTTTTAAATTACTATCCACCCTTATCCCCTATAAAATAAACAGCCCACTCCTAAAAATTACACTAAAAATAAATAAAACGAATTAGAAAATGACATTTATTATTTACATCAAAACATTAAAAATATGAAATACATAACATAACTATTAAACAACTAAAAAAATTAATCCATTATAAACACAATATCGATGCGGTCTCTTGGTCATTTGTCAGAGCATGGTCTATGCGGGCCCACTCTGTGCACTCGCTCAAGTTTCGGTGGATCGATTTTTTTCCCAAGAAAGAGGAGAGCTTGCCTATATGGAAACTTCTAAGTCCTGAGTATAGTCTTGCACCGAGAACGGTTTTCTTTACACATGGCCCAGGCTCCTGTGCCTTATTTCGGGTGGACCTTGAATGCAAAAAAGATGCCTCTCCCACTATCTTTCCACGTTTTTTAAGGACAAGGACTGCCAGAATCCACACTATCACACAAATAGATTGTAAATGCACTTTGTGGTACCTACTCATTACACTGTTTTAGGTATTTATTACAACCGTAGATCAGAGCACATTTGCAGATCATAGATATAATATGTTTAAAAAAAGTGTGAACTGCAAATGTGTTACTATATAAATGAGTTGCAAATGTGCTCTGATCTATGGTTGTGATAAATAGATAAAACTGTGTGATGGAGAAGCAGCATAAAAAGCATTCACAATCTATTTGTGTGATAGGGCTGATTCTGGCAGTCCTTATCACTAAAAAACTTGGAAACATAGCGGGGGAGGCATCTTTTTGGTGTACAAGTTTGGCATGCCCTAACCTCCAGGGCTTTAAGTGGCATTAACAAAATGGGGGTCTCTCAAAGGGGTGTGGCCGATGTAATTAAGGGTGTGCCTTAAAAACAAAGTTAGATTAAAATCTGTGCTTAGCATAGTGTACGGCATGATTGGTATTTTGCTGCTTTTGTCATTGCATCCAGATATATAACAAGTAACATTAAACCTGCAACAAGCCAGGACTATTCGCTTTGCTAATGGTTGTTAGTTGCATAAGATAAATAAGCAACAATAAAACTATGGCTTTGTTGTATATAATACTGAAAACACACATTCTGAAATGATGAGACTGTGAAAAAACTATACAGAGTTTCTCTGAAGTTACATCAAAGGCAGTGAAGGGTGGTATTGCTGCCGAGGTACGATTTTTTTTCATCCTGAGTCTGATTGGCAGAAATAGAGATACCGATAGGGACCCATTTCAGCATCTCCTATTTAGAACTGCCGGCGCTGAGCACCGGCAGGACCCGGCCCACTTAAAGCCGTTTCAACCTCTTCTCTTGCTTTATAAGGGAACAACCCCATGGTACTTGTTTCGGGTGAACAACTCTGGGGTCTTCATCTTGTCTTCAATGATATTTATTTTGTTCTCACTGTGTCCAATTTGGGTACCAGATCAACCTATAGAGTTTGGAGACTTTTATCGAGCTCTGATTTTACATCTTTCTTAAGTTCTCTAAATATGGCTGCGAGGCTGTCAAGGCAATCCACCTTCCTTAGTGTCACGTAACCATGGCGCATCCTGTTGCGGGTGCTCTTGATGCGGTAACTGTGAGGTCGGGTTCGCCAGAAAGTTCCACACATCTATCTTTGTTACGTTTTTCTGTAGCATTCATCCAACTGAGATGCAGAGATTAGAAGACTGACTGTGGAGGGACGCCAGAGATCATAAGTCTTTCTGCCCAGTTCTTTTCCATAGGCCACCCGCCGTCTCCCACGGTTCATCCAAGATGAGGGTAGCCCACTCCCCTACTGGTCCGGATAGGCCAGGATTACAGGCAGGTAGTCCACTGATAACGCACAGCACAGCGGGAAACAGGGTTTTGCTAACCAAAGCAGAGCTTATAACCATTTATACCACACGCTATAAAAGCAGTTAGACAATTTACCTACTATGGGGCACATTATGATTGCGGTTTTCCGGCATCCTCTGGGCCGGCGGAAGCCACCGCCGGCCCGGAGGATGCGGGAAAACCGCCGCGGACCCGAGACAGACCCACCGCCACATTAGGATGGCTGGTGGGTCTTGCAATCTGTCCGCAGCTTTTCCACCGCAGTCGCCTTCCGACCGCGGCGGAAAAGCTATAACATGGCTGGCGGTGTCTATCAGACACCGCCAGCCATATTATGATGGTGTAAAATGTATGCTTTTCCGCGGCGGCTTTTCCGCCGTGGAAAAGCATACGGACCTTCACTTCGGGGGCCCGTTGCGGGCCCCCTGGGTGAAGGGGGGTGGGGGGTGCACATGGGGGGTACCATAGGTACCCCCCTGCATTTGCGTGAACAAAGCAGCAGGCACCGCGCGGTGCCTGCCGCTTTGTGCACGCAAATGCGGTGCATGCATTTTTAACATTGCGGCGGGTGCAGCTTGAAGCTGCACCCGCCGCAATGTTAAAGATAGAGGATGTGACCGCCACCCTGGCGGTCACATCCTAATCTGCACGGAGGGAACGCCGCAGCCCATGCGGACGTTCCCTCCTACTCTGGGGTCGCGGATGGACTCAAGTCCGTCCGCGATCCTAATGACCCCCTAGGTTTTCTCTCTATTTATATGACAACATTTTGTCCCATATTATGTCAGGTCCTCTGACGGATCGGAGAATTTGACAGGGATTTTGCAAACGATTTAGATAAATAGATGAAATATTCCCCTTATGGGGGCCTAGAACAAAAGGAATATTTATATTCACACCTGTCTGTGTACATTTATGTACATCTCTTCATCATTATAATAATGAATAAAGACAGACTCAGTGTCTCTGTTAGTTTGCTTTTATCTATTTTATTTGAAATCATATAGAATGTTCATACAAAGACACAGCATCGAATTTGAATATTCACACAAGAACACAATTCAAATAATCACAGTGACATCTCAATAAAGGAGCATGAGTTGAGTGGATAGTGTAAGAGACTAAAGAGCATATTCATTAAGAATAAATGCAATTACAAAATTTCATATGAACCTAGGAAATTATTGCACAGCGTGCTAATAGCTGGAAATGCTAACTCTCTGGCCGAGAGAGAAAGCTGGGGCTATCCTCATAAAGTATGAGGAGCAAGGTTAAGGAGTCAGCTTGCAGACAGCATCATCCAGGTACATCTCAAAGGAACAGTTCATACGAACGCCTCAGATAGATCTAACACCAACACCCTCTACTCCCTCTCTGCCTCTCTCTGTCTCTCTGCCTACCTGGCAGAATCTATCACTAATAATTATACCCTCATGTTAATTAATTTTGGCTCATTATTGTAACAAAATCCAGGAAAATACTTCTCTGGTTGGCTGAAAAGGCATAGGGTGTTAAGTCACACCATTTCGGTTGCTCTTCCTTTTCAAACGTCCATTGTTAAGGTTTTACGTAGTCATCATCATTCTTCGGCGGAGGAAATAAAAACTTCTCCTCCCTCGGCGCACACATTTTCAGATGCGATTTTGAAACATTTAGCTGTACAGTTTCTCACAATAGCAGGCTTTTCCTGCGTCAGTAGGAAGCATCGTGGACACACTTGACATGTAGCAGCCATCCAAGAAAAAAAGAACACAATAGACAGCTCTGTAGAATAAAACTCATTTTTCTGTATTTCTACATTCTAATAACAATTAACCCTAACGGCAATGCTGAGGCCTTTTTTCAAATGTGTAGTTTTCTCCGGGAGAAATGAACATGATTTTATTATTTGTTCAGAAACAAAGGCTCCATTTCATAATTTCATTTAAATCTCTTACTAGTATGATAAAACATAATTATCTTAAGCTATTATTCTGAAATTAATATTTGCTTAGTTAAAACAATACGTGAAATCATTTGCGGCCTACTTGAGCACAGTGTCATTTTTCCGCACCTTTCTAATTTCTTTTTCATAACGACATGTTAAATATTTTAAATTAATTTCAAACTTTGTTAATATACTTCACACCATGGAAGGTTTAATCCGAGCAAGTTTTATTTACGCCAAACCCTGCTCCATCACCCCCATCCGCTATATGCGAATTCCGAATCTGGGGCACTGTAGATATCTTACTGCCGTAATCAAATCTACAGTGGAGCAGGGCCACTTTTGGTATTAATGGACCGTTCACAGCCCAAAGAGCCATATTATCTTCAGTACGCCATGGCAGCTGAAGTCCTCGACTGGGAGGAAATACCACTTTGAAATATCACACAGTCGTGCAGGGAGAGTCATTAATTGACCTCCCACAGCATGTCCAGAGTCTCTGTTCGATGTGGGCGAGGGGAATCACCATTTTCTAGTTGTCTTTAGGGTGATTGCATGGGCAGCCGCGAGGAGCAAGGGGAGGTGTGTGTCAGCTCAGGCCGCCATCTTAGCTCCGCCCCCAGGGCACATGTCCAATATCAACAGATACTGGATAACATTTCACCTTGAGCAGTCTGCACTGGGGGATTAGTCACATCAGGGCCACAGGACCCCCCGCCCCCGTGATGCCCCAAACCCGCAAATAACACACAGACACAAGTGTTAAGTTTGGGAAAATTTGCTGCAGGTTTATCACATACAACATATGTAATGATGGTGGGTTATCTTACGGGCGATCAAAGGGCAGGCCGCATTCTCGCCACCTGCCCGCCTGTTGAGCCAATCAGCATAGTGGCGAACCACCCAACTGCTGCACAATTATTATAATTATACTACACACGCCCCTTGCAGGGCGTGACTAGGCAAACCCCCGGCTGCACAGGCCCACAACCGCCCGAAGGACTACTGGTGCGCCGACACGAGTTCCTGCACCTCCCATGAGGTTACAGGTTAGGCTCTGGCACCCCTATGTGCCCGATGAAGTACAGTGTTTGCACCTCTCTTCTTCCGGATCGCCCAGTAACTCCGCCTGCAACGAAAAAAGGAACACATTAAAGCTCCCCCTGGAGCCCCCCTCAAGCAGACACTCTGGGTTCGAGGAAGGGCGGGGAAAAGAGTGTCCCGACGCTGTCGCGCGACGTCCGGAGCGGCAAAGAGGCCTACACAAAGGAGCCCTGGGGTCATATACCCCCTGAGGCTCCTCCTCACCGCCCCGGACGTGCGTCAGCGGCCTACCTCCTACTGGGCGATACCTGCCCAGGCGAGGAGTGGCTGGCCACAAGGTGGGCGGGGGCAGCCCTCTGTGACTAGGAGCCCGTCCTCCTGATGGCCACTGCGTGGCCTCGGGCAAGCGCATAGTCACATCAGGGCCACAGGACCCCCGCCCCGTGATGCCCCAAACCCGCAAATAACACACAGACACAAGTGTTAAGTTTGGGAAAATTTGCTGCAGGTTTATTACATACAACATATGTAATGATGGTGGGTTATCTTACGGGCGATCAAAGGGCAGGCCGCATTCTCGCCACCTGCCCGCCTGTTGAGCCAATCAGCATAGTGGCGAACCACCCGACTGCTGCACAATTATTATAATTATACTACACACGCCCCTTGCAGGGCGTGACTAGGCAAACCCCCGGCTGCACAGGCCCACAACCGCCCGAAGGACTACTGGGGCGCCGACACGAGTTCCTGCACCTCCCATGAGGTTACAGGTTAGGCTCTGGCACCCCTATGTGCCCGATGAAGTACAGTGTTTGCACCTCTCTTCTTCCGGATCGCCCAGTAACTCCGCCACAGCCCGTGCGGTGGTACCCGCTGCCGCACGGGCCCCCCACCACTGCTACTACTTATTACCTGCAACCTTTGCTCAAAAGTGCTTCTTTAAGGTCTAGGAGGAACAGGTCTTAGCCCACAGCGTGAGATGAACACCATCCTCCTCAAAGTAACCCTTGACCTTGTCCTGAATCATCTCGTGGTTGATGACACCCAGGCCCGTCCGCTGAGTGAATCTTTTCACGGCCCCCCACCACTTTGCTTTATTGGGAAACCTGCAACTCTTGCTCTGCAGACATTTTGACGGTCCAAGGAACAAGACAAAATGACAGGTGAGCGGTGGACCCTTTCCACCTCGAAGCGACCTGATCCAGACATGAAAATTACATGCCTGAAGTAACCCAGGCCCCTCTGCCCCTGATCTGAAGATACCCCGGGTCTTAATGCTTTGCAACCATAGTATAACCAAACCCGGTTACCTGAAGTCATACTACCAGGTGAATGACAAAGTGATGAGGAGGGGCCCCTACTACTGAAGGTGCGTCGAATCGAATAGGCGTTCCAGCACATGCCCAGCAACTCAACCACACCCTTTCACAACACACGTCAGCAGGCTATACCCAACAAGTTACAACTCCTGCTGTACGCCGTTGTCCGCATAACATGGAGAAAGTGTGCTTACAATGACGCTTGTGCAGCTATACTTGAAAGAGCACAGGGGCATTGAAGGGATAAATACATATTATACTATATATCTTGGGCGATGACTTTGCATATGCCAATACCGGATTGAACAGGTATTAACAGCAAGCAACACCTGCCCTCTCGGGTTTAGTCTGGAAGCAGCTTAGGCCACGCTACCTGTAGATAGCTAGTCTGTAAGTATGACTTAAGACCACCACCAAGGGATTGCTGGGACAGAAACCAAGTGCCCCCGTAAGATCCAGACCTGCAACATGACACGCCCGCTGGCACCACAAGCCCACTGAAATTAGTCAGCAAATACCCCAGGGAACGAATCCCTCTACAGCAATAGTGTAGACTAACCCAGGTTCTAGAGGTAATACCCCTGGAAAGAGCCCAAGAGATAAGGGGACCTCCCCTGCTGATATCGCTCCCTAAAAAACAATAGGAGAACCAGCGCATGACACTGACACCCACCACAGCTGCACACAAAGCAACAGCAGACTACACCCAGTATTGTATAACTTCTGCCGAAGTGTAGTTCTAAAATTCAACTGTAAACTGAGCTTATGTGGACGCTTGTGCAACTGCACTCAATCAAAGTACAGAGGGATATTTCAGTGCGCAATGCATAATTAGTATAACTTGCGGGTGGACTTACATTTTTATACAGTAGTGCAAAAGTAAACCGCTGGTATCACATACCCCCTAGTAGCCTGGAGGCTGCTTAGACCATGCTATCTAAGAATAGCTTGTCTAAAAGTTGACTTACGACCTCCGCCATAAGGGATTAATATGCTGAACCCAGGTACTCCCAATATTGGCGATATCAAACCTCCGGTCAACTTCTCACCTAGGGAGGAGCACAAAGAATCTGAAGGTTACTGCAAACGTGGAATGAGTGTAACACTACTGGCTGAAAACCCTACCAACTACTGAAAGGCAGCAGGAGCTCCCGATCTGATGGCTCAGCGGGTAGGCTGTCTTCCAAGGACCAGAGCCTTGGAAGCACAGACAGACAATAACGGTATATGGCAGAGAAAATGACTATTGTCATGTGACCTTATCTTCTCATGGTAGAGCTACAAAGTGCAGGTCCCAGGGAAGTTCAGGGAAGGGAAGTTCACGAACAAGACTAACCATGCCTCTAGGGAAGGCCCCCGGAGGTCGATATGCGTAAGGGGGTATATGGACCTATTAGCCTAGGGCTAGACCTAGAATTAGCTAAATATCCTAAATTTGGCACATCCTAGCGGACTACCCTACAGTCATACCTTGGCATGACAGTACAGTAAGATAAGACCCAAAAATTGAGGACCCCTCCCAATTGAGCGACACAGGAGTAAGCACCTCAGCAAATCTGCCATATGTATCATATTAAGGTGCCAATAAATTTCCACACAGCCATTAAAGAGTCACACCTCGCTCGGGGCTCCCCCTAGCACACTTAGACATCTAATTCTGCGGAGTGCCTGCTCCACTCTATTAGAACAACCCAAAAGACGCTAAATACATGGAAAGTGACTTAGATTGACACCCTTGGCACACTGATTCTGCACTGTTGTGGTCCACGTACATCTGTTCTGACAGTCGCACTATCTTGTTTTGAGATAATGATGCATGGAGTCCCGTGCACGCTCAGAATGGCCTACAAATGCGCAAGAGCGGGCGTCCATTCACATGCATGCACACTGCGCGCCTCTGCTGGGCCGAGCAGTCCTTCGTAAGTCTGCTGTGCACACATGACCCCTAGCTCGGCACCTCTCCTGCGGGTGACAGGCGCTCCTTCACAAGTACGCTGCGCACACCACACACCGTGTCTGTTTCATGCAACTACACTGCATGACATGTGCATCATCAATAGGTTGTGTGTACATATTGCCCACACTATGCATAGCATTTGTATGGCTGGTGTACTGCATATGTCCTAGCACTGGATACTCTGTCACCTGTACCTGCTGATCACCTTGTGGCTAGTTGGCTTACTGTGTGTCTGGAATAACACAAATCTCTACATGGGCACACAAATACACGTACACATGATACCGTTCTAGCTTGCTGCATGCCTGATGTAACACCTCTTGCTCAGGGGCACCTGGTCACACGTACACATTAGCGGCCCTCATGCAGAGTACACTAGCTGATGGCCTGGAGAACCGCACACCCCACATGCAGGACTCAAACCCGTTAACATATGAGTATATCATTTTAACTTATATGCAGGCACCCCAGATATGTACATGCTGAGTATCATGCAGTGTCTGCTTGCTGCTAACCTGGTTGCCTCCCGCGCACTGAAGTACTTCGACTTCAGGTGTACTCAAAACCCATGGCAAAACCTAGCATGTGAAATAGAAACGCCTCCGCTCACAAAAGGAATTATTAGCCCAGAGGCAAAGTAGATGAACTGATTCTCTATAATGCGCTCAGACACCTAAGGGCAAGGCCGCGCTAAATAAAACATTTATACAACTGACAAGCTACCACTCCTGCCCCGCGGCAAGATGGAAGCATCACCATATCTATGGTAAGCAAGAGAGCAGTGTTTAGTGCACTCGAAAACTTAAGGGCTCTTAATAAGAGATCAGATTCATCCCCTGTAAATGTAAATGTAAATGTGTTGGACTTGTAAAGCGCACAGCTGCCCATAAGCGTCCCGGCGCTTGCTTAGGGAACCCGTCCTGGTATTCCCCTGTGAGAAACCCCGGCAGGGTGTCCACAAGGTGAAAGCCAGGCATCCCGCCGCGAGGGGCCGTAGTGTAAAGCTGGAGGGATACAAAATATTAGGGTAGAGGATAGGTCATTGAGACTTAAAGTATTATATTATTAGCCGTGGAACCCATCTCACCCTACAACGTAGACAGTGTGACTATTTTTCAAATTCCTGATGAGAGGTAACAGGTATAGGGATTAGCACTGTCACAGCTGACCCTCCCAATCCGAACATCAGTAGCGCTCTGTCAGCCCTCATTCAACCTCGTATTGCGCCGTTCTTATTAATAGCCTGTCCTATAATACAGGTACATGGGAACAATAACCAGGAAAAGTTATTTCAGCAAACCGGTATTACCCAACATAAGTGTACTGTTGTGAGGAAAGGGATTAGGAAAGCAGTCGTTCGCAACTGGAACTTGGTGCATAGTAGTCTAGTTCCTCATCTGTAAAATTGCTTTATTACGCTTCATGTAAACTAGTGTTACAGCGGCAATGAGCGCATTAACAAATGTAGTGTGTGAGCTACAGCTTACGTTATTTGAACATGAGATGAGGAGATATATTTACCATGAATGCGTATATTAACATTGATGTGCCCTCATGGAATGTGCCTTGCAGTGGCACCTGGGTGCATGCACGTGTATAACGTCCCTAGGGGAATATGACCCTATGCATCCCGTGGATCTGACTCATCACAGATCACATGGCAGGCTTGAAATGACCATTACCATAAAATCATCCCGTGCAATTGATGAAATCGCATGGTAAAACCCATAGAAAGGACCTGCAACTAGTATATACGGAAAAAATTGTGACACCTGGGGACCAGGCCACCCCGAGGCCACCACGGCCGGCCAAGGACCTCGACAGACAAACGTCACTCTCCGCTCCCGGTGGAATCCGGGTAGCGCGGGCCAAACAGGTCTGTGTACCCCCTCCCAGTGTACGGAGTCCGAGAGGGCGGTCACACATATGGAATCACGCATACCAGGCTGGCGAAAGGGGTGCAGAAGGCGACTCCACCAGTTTGCAGCCCGGAAACGTGCACGCGGAATCTCAAGGACTAATGCGCACGTACATGTCCCCCACAAAAACTGAGCTAGGGGTCTTGCTCCCTTGGTTGGAATGATGCATCCTTTGGAATGACATGATGCTACCTCTTTAAATGACGGACGATATTGAGCATTTCTTTTTCCTCGCGCAGCACACAACTTGCACGGAATATGCAAACTGTTTGTGAGGGCTCGACCCATCATTCCAATATTGGAATAATTCAAACGAGAATTAAATTTATTGGAATAGTTCAAATGAGAATTAAAAGGGGCCGATTTAATTGGCGTAATTCTGCGCGATGGGTGAAGCAAGAAACAAAACATTGTGTTCACTAATCTTTCTAGCATCATGACCCACTCCGTGCTCCGACATCCCTCGTTTTGTTCCTCACTGTCAAAACGGCTAAATATATTGAATACTTGGTGAGTTAGTTCAGTCCCTGAATTTCCATGGGACATCGTGCATTCGGGTGGGAGCATCTTAAGGGACACACCTGGCGCGTCCAGACGGAACTGTGGGGGCAAGTACCCAGATCGGTAATCTAACAGCATTTCTGTTAAAGCGTCTGTGACGCACCTGCATGCCCCGAGGGAGTGCGCTTGAACAGCCGTTGAATTACCTTACTTTACGACCGAAATATTCGAAATTCTTCGGTTGGCACTGGTGACAGCCTGGCGCAGAGAAAGGGCAAGTCCTTGTCTAGCAGGCAAGGGCTGTTGATGCAGCGGTACAATTGGGAGTTTGTTCGATCTAATTAAAAGCGATTACACTGCTTTGAGATTGGTATTTGTAGGCGAAAGGGAACTGAGACTGTCTGAATTATGCCGGAAATAAAACAAGTGTTGCCACATAGACCAGGCAGATTTCCACCTATGCAAATAGGGGGTCGTTTCTTTATGGGAATTGTTACTCGCGCCAGTAACATGATCCCAGGATATCTGCGATCGAAAGAGCTCCCATTTAAAAGGACCAGCAGATCCACTCTTTAACACAATTGCAATCGCATTTGCGCTATCCTCGTAGCGGCGAGCCGCAGAGGAAGCATTTTATAATCCATAAACTCGACCCGCGGGGGTCATAGGGCAACAGGAGCACTAGATTGCCCTACCCTTCAGATATTGGGAGATAAGTGATTTGCCTAGGACACAAGGTGTGGACACGACCCCTAGGCCCGAACCTGGACTACTGCCTAAATTCTGCTGTCCTCCCCCTAAACTTGGTGCCCCGCGCCGGGCCACATTGCTTTTTAATAGTCATGTGCCAAGAGATCCTGTGCACCTGTGTGCAGACAGTCGCATACTCGGCTTGCATTTCCGCTTTACCAACTATAATACCGCTCTTACAAACAACGTGGGGGGTGCGACTAACTGCCAGCGCAGCTGTGTCGCCAACTTAAACGGAATACAATCTCTAAGTGTTGAGGTCTGCCTCTGCGGGCCGCCACCAGCTTCTAATCCTGGTAGAGCTCACCGAAGTATCAAGGGGCCCGCTCCTAGCGCCTCACCTATCGGCCGACGGCCTGCTGGTCGGTTGGGGGCCCAAAGATGCAGTGGTCGCGTTGCACTACTGCAATTGTTGGTAACCGGGACACCGACAGAGGTGCGGGGGGGGGGCGGGGTCCATGTTGCCCCATTTCTGTCGTACAACCACCACTGGGTGCGAGATGAGAAGGTGCGAGATGAGAATGTGCCACCTATCTTCCCCCTGTGGTACTCGGACCACAAACCCCCGTGTCACATGGCTTCAACCCGGGAGTGGGGCAGGGGGATGGACACGAACGTGGCATTTACCGGCCACGACCGCAGGCTGGCACCACAGCACGACAGAGGGGCAGCGGCGGAGCCACCTGCCCGCCGGTAGGCTCAGCCCAGTGTAAGACCTGCCTGACACCAGCCTCAGCGGCAAACCCCAGAAGAGAGGGGGGGGCAGGCACGAGGGGGAGTTTCACTGGCTCACCTCGGGTGTGCAGCGCGGCAGGCAGCGATCCACCGCAAGGCAACATTTTTGAAGGGAAACTAAGGTGGACTGACCGACCCGCCCTTCTTCCCTTTGCTGTTAACCGCAGGGGCGAGTAGGAGGGCAACAGGGTACCCGCACCCCAGGGAGGGTCGGACCCACGGTTCCAAGGCGGTTTCCGTTAAACACCCACTACTAGAGCGGGCAGCCCCAGAACCTGTACCTCTTAACTCCACCGGGACTCGGGGGAAGCAGCATGATGCACGATGCGAATGCCGTAGTGGGGGGGTCCCGCATACGGGCTCACAAAGAAAGGCTGGTGGGAGCAGAGACATTAGACGTAATCACATCGACCCTGCCCGGCCCCGGGTGAAAGAATACAACAAATCGTCCCCACAGGGCCTTGGCCAAGACAGTATAATGTGCGCCTTGGTGAAAAACATTTTTCCCCCACATTCGAACGGGGCACACAACACACGGGCAGCGCCAGTGACCGCATGAGGCTAACATAATCGTCCGAACCCCCATGAGGAAGGGCGCGGTACAGAGAATACTTATTGCCGTGAAGCGACCAGAAGAGACACGAACACCCCTGTGCAGCCCCAAGCCACGTGGGCAAACAACATAGCCCGCACCCCGAAGGTGGGCGTGACAAGTTAATCTTTGCCGCATTTCGACCGAAAGAAAGGGACACCAACCCACGGGCAGCCACAACGTGGGCTAACAGTATCACCCGCACCCCGAAGGAAGGGCGCGGGGGGGGGGAATAAATCTTTCCCACATTGCGACCCCCACCTCCACAGCGGCCCAACGCTAAGCGAGCCGCCTAGCCAGAACTCAACCTTCCAGAGAGGGAGTAGGCGGAGGGGGGGGCTAGGCCCATAGGCCTCACTCACCGTAAGAGTCTCCCGGCGAAAAGAGTGTCCCGACGCTGTCGCGCGACGTCCGGAGCGGCAAAGAGGCCTACACAAAGGTGCCCTGGGGTCATATACCCCCTGAGGCTCCTCCTCGCCACCCCGGACGTGCGTCAGCGGCCTACCTCCTACTGGGCGATACCTGCCCAGGCGAGGAGTGGCTGGCCACAAGGTGGGCGGGGGCAGCCCTCTGTGACTAGGAGCCCGCCCTCCTGATGGCCACTGCGTGGCCTCGGGCAAGCGCATTTCAACAACAAATATATTCATAGATCCACCATTCAAATGAAGGGCACATCGCTTTTGGCAAGGAACGTGCTGTCGTCCGAGCAGAGAATGCAAAATTAGGCAGATTTCAGGACCCTGCTTTTATGAAGGAGGTAAATTGGCTACAATAGTGGTTAACATTCTGCTAGCTTTACCCTTAGTCAAGCCCATATCAGACAGGAACCAAATGCCCCCAAAAACTGATGGCAAGTGTGCTATTTAGAGACACAGCCTCAGGTCCATAAAGTACTTCAGTTTTCAGCATTCCCAGCTTTAAAGTGAAAAAACCAAGTCTAAAAGATCACATTTTATATTAAATGTGAAGCGATATTTCCTGACCTTTTGATATCAGGCCAATTACAGGGCTTTCAGAAATTGTGATAACTAATTTCCAAAGAAAGAAAAATAGGGACATTTCAACTCTGGGAAAGAACAAAACCAATCTGATTTACAAGAAGTGATGAAGCAAGAGGGATTGTGTAGTCAGAGGTAGCTGTGTTTAAAAACCAAATGCAATTTTCAAAGCTGAACAGAATGCTTTCATCATCCTAAGAGCTGAAGCAGAAATAAAGACTTGTGTTATAGGCTACTGACTGAGTTTTTGCAAAATACCTTTCTGTACAATGAATGTTATATTATGATGAGGAATAATGCTCAAGTACAAATGCATGTTGTATGTGATAGAGTGGAGATCTCATTTCAATTTTAGGGGGCCATCATAATGAAGTGTAAAGCGCACCCGCATATAATCGTTGCTGTATTAATGTGTTACAATTGTGAAATGTATTAATATGAAAACGTGACTTCTTTTAGGCCATTGACAAGTAGCATGGAGAATCAATGTAGAAAATGAATGTAACAAGCAGAAAACATTAACATGAAGAACTTGTGTTGTGCAACTGACAATTATTCATGTTTTAGATGTGCCTGTGAATTATGTCATTTCATACTTAGGTAAATGCATTAGTTGGAATTGACTTAATGGGGTGCCGCTAGCTGCCGTTCCCTGAGGACAGAGCACTTTGGGGGTTTTAATCTTTTTGCCTGCACGGACTACTACGGAGCCAGATTACTTGGAGGAATTGCCGACTTTGGGCTAATTAACTTGACTTGCAGGGGCCGAGACTGCGAGACCCAGTGTTCACCGCGCTTGACCAACACAGCGCATCTGGTGTCTCTTCCCGCCCCCAGCTCCCCTGCAGCTATTTACGGATCGCGGCCCGCTGCCGTTCCCTGAGGACAGAGCACTTTGGGGGTTTTAATCTTTTCGCCTGCACGGACTACCATGGAGCCAGATTACTTGGAGGAATTGCCGACTTTGGGCTAATTAACGTGACTTGCAGGGGCTGGGACGGCGAGACCCAGTGTTCACCGCGCTTGACCAACACAGCGCACCTGGTGTCTCTTCCCGCCCCCAGCTCCCCTGCAGCTATTTACGGCTCCTGCCATTCCCTGAGGACAGAGCACTTTGGGGGTTTTAATCTTTTCGCCTGCACGGACTACTACGGAGCCAGATTACTTGGAGGAATTGCCGACTTTGGGCTAATTTAACGTGACTTGCAGGGGCCGGGACTGCGAGACCCAGTGTTCACCGCGCTTGACCAACACAGCGCTCCTGGTGTCTCTTCCCGCCCCCAGCTCCCCTGCAGCTATTTACGGCTCGCGGCCCCCACTCCGCGGGAGGTGCTCACTGCCGTTCCCTGAGGACAGAGCACTTTGCGGGTTGTAATCTTTTCGCCTGCACGGATTATTACGGAGCCAGATGACTTGGAGGAATTGCCGACTTTGGGCTAATTAACGTGACTTGCAGGGTCCGGGACTGCGAGACCCAGTGTTCACCGCGCTTGACCATCACAGCGCATCTGGTGTCTCTTCCCGCCCCCAGCTCCCCTGCAGCTATTTACGGCTCGCGGCCCCCACTCCGCGGGAGCCGCTCGCTGCCGTTCCCTGAGGACAGAGCACTTTGGGGGTTTTAATCTTTTCGCCTGCACGGACTACTACGGAGCCAGATTACTTGGAGGAATTGCCGACTTTGGGCTAATTAACGTGACTTGCAGGGGCCGGGACTGCGAGACCCAGTGTTCACCGCGCTTGACCAACACAGCGCACCTGGTGTCTCTTCCCGCCCCCAGCAGCCCTATTTAACCACGCCCTCTTCCGCGCATCGCGGGACACGCGCGGGTGGGCGCCGGGCGAAGCCCGGGCGAATGGCGGGCCGTCTACGGCCGTCCAAGGCCGACTTAGGCCGGGCTGGGCCACCCCCCTATTTGGTTAGTTACTTCAGTTTCATCATAAAAGTTCTCCTTATATTCTGCTTCACTATTACTGCCTTTTGGGGGATTCCTGTGATTTATTAAGTATGGCCCTACGCTCCGGGAAAACAAGATTGGTCACCTTGAATACTAATGCTGGTTTAGTCACGGGCACTCTGGACCAGTTCTTTAAAAGGACAACCAACATTTTAGAAAAAGAAATAGCACTCACGGAAAAGCGCTTGTCTATTGACATCTTGACTGGAAAGCGGTCCACCTTGGGCGGGGTGGTGAGTGAGGAAAATGAGGGTGTCTCTGTGGCTCCTAAAGCTGGGAAAAAGAATAGAGGAGGTGGCCAAAGAAAGAGGGGGTGTTCTAGCTTAGGCAGACGATCTAATACTGTAAATCGTAGAGTTTCCGCACAGTTAGTTGTCGAGCCAACATCTTTGAACTGTGTTTTGACTAATTACGCTCCACCTCAGATACGATTGGATTCCAATAATGATTTACTTGATAAGATGGAGACATTAGTAAGGTCACTAATACTACCTTTGATTAACAGAACTAAGGTAATTAATGGGAAATTGGACCAGATAGAGTCTATTGTGAAAGGAAACATGTCTAAGATGGATAAGTGGATTAAAAGTATAAAAGACAAGGAAGCCAGAGTTTCTCTTGTTGTACCTCCTCTTAAAGCTAATCCCACCAAAGTGGGGCTTTCTGTGAACAAAAAGATTGCTGGCCTCCAGAATACGCAATCAGTCCCGGTTGAAAATGGTGTGTTGTCGGGGAAAACAGTAGGTCCTGCAGCATCCTTAATTGTTCCTGCTAATAAGGTTCCTACTTCAAGGCAGGGGTTAAAACAGCCTATAAACAATGCCTTTGCGGAAGTAAACCGACTAAACCTTCCCCCTGAATTAATACCCTATACTACCATCTTAACAGGAGTACCAGAACTTTGACCAGAATCGCAAGAGTCCGATAGGGAACTCAAGAACAAAGTGATTTTCTGGCTTAGTCGAAATAGACAATTACCCCCAGGTTTAAATACAGAGATTTTAGGTGTGAGAAGGGTGGCTTGGGTAGGACAAAGTTTTAAGGATCTAGAGGGTGACTGCATTATTGTGAACCTTAGAGACCCTTGGGCTGTAGACCACATTTGTAGGAAACCACGGTTTGCACGATTGGGTGATATTCAATCAATAAGCCTCCATTACTTCTATCCCTATATTAACCCTGGTTTGGTGCATATGTCTCAGAATCACGCTATGGGGGGACTACACCGTACTAATAGAGTAGATGGAGTGTCACACTACTTACCTTACCTTTAAGAAACAGATTTGTCCCCCTGATGGGACTGGAGGGGGTGGACTGACTCGTGAAGGATTGTGTTAGTACCAGGGTAGATGATGATCTTTTTGGTACCACAAATAGTGATAATATAGCTTCCCCTCCCCCTGAAGTAATACCCAACACAATACGGGTAACCGAGGGTGAGATTGACATGCCCCCCTGAATGTTACGGTATCCCGGGGTAAAGGTCATAGGGTTGAGGGTACCCCTCTCCGTTTAGTCTCTTGGAACATAGCCGGTCTATCGCGGAGGTTGGAGGAGCCGGCGTGGTTAAAGTACATTGAATCCTTCGACATTCTATGTTTGCAGGAATCATGGTGTAGAGCGGACTCCAGCCTGGATGGTTAACAGATGTTTAATGTTCATGCTGAACCATCCCGGGCTGGTAGAGCAAAAGGTGGGATCATAACGGCTATTTCTGTAAAACATAACCGTTTAAAAACAGTTTTAGTGACTAAATCCCCTTGGTATCAAATCCTCATGATTGAGTATCTCTTCACAGTGCCGGTTCTCCTTATAAATTGGTATTATAATATATTTGATTCCAACGCCACCTTGGTCATTGAGAAACTACATGACGAGATTCTTAAGGTGTCCAATATGGTTTTCCCCCTTTTTATCATATGGACAGGTGATTTTAATTGTGTTTTGTGTGAGTTCAGTGGGACCAGAGTGTGTGGCCTGATAGATCAATTTGATCAACCTTTGGCACACTTTACTCACTCAAAACAGGGAACTGCCTTAAACAATATTGTTATGAATAATGGTTTGTGTGTCCTGGATATGCCTAGTTTTTCACGACCACTTGAAATACCCACCTTTCAAGTTCTGGGGGGACGGGTGAGTACAATCGATTTCGCCTTGGTCTCCACCAGTTATGTCCATCTTGTTAAGGATTTCCAGATTGATGTGAATCCTGCAAGTGATCATAACCCCCTCATTGTGAATTTTTATCCAGTCCTTGAGAAATCACAAGTGTTGGATCAGCCAATAAAGTACACCAAGAACCAGGGGGTTATTTTAAGGTGGGACTAGGTAGACGTAAGACAACTAGAAGGGGACATTTTTAATGAAAATATGGCGGGTATAGAGATCTGTCTAACGCCCAATACTGAACCAGATATAATTATTAAAAATTTCGAGGATATTTTAAGTAACGTGGCATCCCATTTAATTAAAACCTTTAAGGGTAATAAGGAAAGTGGTCCAAAATGGTTTGATGCAGAATGTTCTGCTACACAAACCAGTCTAACGAAGGCTTTACATCAAGTCCCACGGGATAAAAAGCATGTTAGAGAATCCAGGAAAAGGTATGGCGAAGCAATCAAGAAGCGAAAAGCAGAACTTAAGGCCAAGGCATGGGGAGATTTAGGGCAAGCGGTAGAACTGAGGGACAGTAGGCTCTTTTGGAAGGTCATAAATCGACCTTTCTTAAAGAGCGAGGATAATGGCGATATGCTAGTGTGTATACCGGGGGATATATGGGCAGCTCACTATGGGAAATTTTTTAACCCAAATGGGGTGTCGACAAGCTTTGATGAGGGGGTAGGTGATTTTAATTTGGCATCGGCTAAAGCTCTTAGTCTTTCGATCACTCTCTCCGAGATAGAGATCGCTTTAAATAAGGATAATCCTTTAAAGGCTCCAGGGCCAGATGCAGTCCCACTGGACTTTTTTAAACACAACTTGGCGGTTTGGGCACCGATCTTATTAAACGTTTTTAGAGCGTTGTGATGGGGCGTATTCCATCTTCTTGGCATGAGGCAGCAGTGGTGCCTATATTTAAAAAGGGGGCCAAGGCTGACCCGTGCTGTTACAGGCCGATATCTTTAATAGATGCGTCCTGTAAATTAATGGGCAGAGTGATATTGGCATGTCTAGAAACATGGGCAGAGTCAGCAGGCATTATTGTGGACTCCCAGTATGGGTTTAGAAGGGGAAAGGGAACCACTGAGCAGTGTCTTAAACTGGCTTTAATTATGGGTAAGTACATGTCGGCCAAGCAAAGTTGTATTCACTTGGCCTTCATGGACTTATCTAGTGCTTTCGACACTGTTTGTAGGGGCAAGTTGTGGCCAATGATGGAGACCATGGGGTTTGAAAAACCGCTGGTCACCCTGCTTCGTAGACTTCATGCTGCCACAACAGTAAGTGTAAGATTTGGCAGAGGCGGTGAAAAGACGGCACCTATTCCATCGACCGAAGGAGTTCGCCAGGGGTGTATATTGGCGCCGTTTTTATTCCTGGTGTACACCAAAGGCCTGGAATTTTTTTTGTTGGATTGTGGTGTTAATTTTCCCTTGGTTAATGATAAACGGATCCCTATGCTGTCATACGCAGATGATACGGTTTTAATGACCCTCACCGCTAATGGCATGCAGACTTGCCTGAATGCCTTTGAAGCTTTTATGGAAGGTTTAGACCTTAGGGTCAACTTTGCAAAAACATTTGTCATGGCCTGCGGTCCAAAAGGGCTGATATCTCGCAGGTACATGGTGAAGGATTCAATCATCACGAAAGTTGATAATTTTAATTACCTGGGTAACCTCTTTAATAAAAAGCTGAACTGGGACCCCTTAATTTCCACCCGTGCACAAAAGGCTACACAATCGATTGAGGCCCTTTTTCGTTTTGCTAGTAAATTGGGTCAAAGGCCGATTGTGGAACTAATTACCCTGTATAAAGCTAAATGCCTCTCGGTTGCAACTTATGGGGCCGGAGTGTGGGGGACACAAAACTGCAGTGCAATACAGGTTATGGAAAATAAATTCATTAAGCGATTGCTATCAGTTCCATCTGGTACCTCAAATAACTTTTGTCACGAGGAGATGGGCTTAGACTTAGTTAGTGACATTATTCATGTGTCCCCTTTGCTTTTATGGTCCAAGGACTGGCGTTCTGAAGATTTGAAATTGACTAAGGACATTTTTCAGGATTGTCTCAACCTTGACCATTGTATGAAGATTCCATGGATGCTTTATGTTAGGGATACCTTTCATAAGATCGGGTTGGGTCATATGTTTCAAAATCCTAGTATGGTTTATAAGGACTCTAAGTTGGTGATTAAAAAAGCCTATTGTATTACTTTAGGAACTGTGAAGCATAGTGGATGTAGGCAAGATATGAAGGGCAAGCTGCTTCCGCAGTTTTACTTAGCGAACCTTATGCACACTCAATGGCGCTTTTATCTAACGAGGTTTCGTCTTGGTTCGCTATACTTTCTTCTTCCTTTTCCTAAACAAGGGGGGTGGTGTGAGAGGCTTCCCCCCTGCCCTCGCAATGATAGGGTTCCACAAAGCACTTTACACCTTATCCTATTTGTGCCCTTTACAAGGATGCAAGAAACCAGTTTATTCGGCCTGTATTATCAACCCTTGGTTCCTGTTATTACAAGGAGGGGTATGAGCATCTATTGTCCCTGTCCACTCCAGCAATATGTAGTGCTGTTCTTAGTTTGATTAGAGTGGCCCTGGTTATTAGAAATCAATATCAAACAGAATTATGAGTGGTAACCGGTGACATACATACATACATGAGTCCACTATGTTGGCGTATTCAATTGAGGAAAGGTTAATATATCTGATTATGCATTCAAAATGTATTGTTATTTTAATAAGTAATATGTATTATGGTCTTTTTTTCTGAATGTATAAAGCAATCGGGGGGTGATTATATATTTTACATGTGTGTTGTAAATATATTGTAACCCCAATATGTATTCTGAATTGTGCATTTCTAATATAACACCTATGTCTTTTAAAAAAAAAAATTGTACACTTTTATTATTCTAACTTAGAATCGAAATAAAGTTATTTGAATCGAATCGACTTAATGGTATGTGAATTTGTAAAGCTTACATGATGCTTTCTTATGTTAGCTGATATTTGAAGGCCTGAAATGCAAATCCCTGGAAAACTCTCACTTTAGAATTAACAGTTTGAATTTCATGTGTGCTGTGGAACGTGTTCTTTCTCACATTTTGTGTTGCAGGTGAAGAAGTACTCTTTTAGGGAGTATAATGTCTGTGTTTTACTAGTTAGGTAAGGAGAGAAGAACTTACAAATGTGTGGCTTGAGTCGATAAAGGAAGGCTGTTGCGTTTCACACAGGAGAAGTCCTGGGAACCAAGGATAAATTGTAGCAAGGAAGGTACACCGTCAACATCGTGGAAAAATACCGTTATGGCTGTACCCAGGGTGGATGGTGTGAAAATGCACCATGGGTGTGCTACCTGTGGATAACTGGTTGCTGGAACTAGGGATAGTAGGCCACTTTTTTCTTGACTTCAGAGAGAGAGCATCCTATGATGAGCTCAGATGGTAGCTTTATGCTGCTTGACCCATTGATCGTGGGGAGACTTCTTAGGGAGACTCCAAGTGCTGACACCTTTTATCCTTCCTTCTGAAAATGCTTATTTAGAGTTGTCACCTTAGTGTTAGAGTAGAGACATATTTAATGCTTTTCACTCACCAACCCTCGATGCAGGGAGATTTGGACTCATGCTTCCTGATTTTCTGTATCATACTTCTTGAGTTACTTGTGTTGCTTATGCTGCACCGTCGAAACTGGATGCGTAGATTTGGCTTCATGCTAATTTGTATGTATTTCTATACCCTCCTATTGAGGTGTCTCTATGTTAAGTTATTCTTAGCTTTGTAATAATAAAGCTAAGTAACCTGAAGTAGTTGTCCATGGGTTATTATGTTTCCAAGAGAATTATTGGCTAATTGATTGGTTTCCTAACTAAATTTTTTCCTCTTACACTTTCATGCTGCGAAAAAGAGCCATCAGAGTGTGATTCTAGAACAATTCTAGAACTTAATGGCCCAGCCCTTCCAAATGTCTTGTTATGGAGCATTTTATGCACTTAAAATGTTTGTTACATGATTAGTGAGCCTTTTTTATAAACAAATAGTGGACGATTAATAAAGCTCAAAGTAAAAAGAAATGGGACCAATGTTTAACTTTTCATGCTTTTTAAAAAAAATCTAATAGTATGCCTGGAAATCTACACCAATCACAGATGCCCAGCAGTGTGCATAAAATTTGTGCATGCTTATTCACTATTGGGATAAATATGCATGTGTATTTGCATAAGGGGAAATATAATGGTCGCGAATTTGCACTCAAACTTGCGCAATGCTTGTGATCCACATTCTCGTGCTTGCTTGAATTTAGAGTGTGAATTTAGTGCATGTGAAGGTAAGTGGAAGAAGTGCCCTGAAAACGGACGTTCATCATAGCAGCCCATTCTGACACTACCCACCTTTGTATGTCTAACCTGCTTAAGAAAAGAAAATGGTACTTCATTCTTCATGAATGAATCTTCAGCCATAGGTATCAATTCTCAAAGTATCAATGCCAATAGGGAAGGTGTGTTTAGAAATTGCATTTTGGCTAAAGTTCTAATATGTACAATACTAATACTTAGAAGGTGCAAAGCTTTGCAAAGATGAGGCACAGAAAAACCACGTAAAAGTGTTCTTTATTGAGCCAGTAAGAACAACTCCTGCTCGTTATCAATATGTGATGTCATAAGCAGTGAGTTGCAATGGGGGAAGCTATAGGTACCTCAGGTAACTATAACTGCTGATTTTTGATGGTTTTTTATTAACAAAATCAGAGCCTAACTATAACCTTTGTTTGTTTCAGTTATTTTGCAGGGTTTTTTTAATTCTATTCCCTAACTATAACGTCCGTGTAACCTTTTTTTCAGTGAATATCTATCTATCTATCTATCTATCTATCTATCTATCTATCTATCTATCTATCTATCTATCTATCTATCTATCTATCTATCTATCTATCTATCTATTCATCTATCTATCTATCTGTCTATCTATGTATCTAGACAGACAGACAGGCAGACAGACAGACAGACAGGCAGACAGACAGACAGACAGACAGACAGACAGACAGACAGACAGACAGACAGACAGACAGACAGACAGATAGATAGATAGATAGATAGATAGATAGATAGATAGATAGATAGATAGGTCTTCTACTGACGATATTAGACTTAAAGTTATGTGTTTGCCAGCTAGCTCAGAGTTCACTAGAAACTTTCTCGAATAGACAAGGAGGAGTTTAACCTCCCTGGATAGACAAGAAGGGATTTAGTTTCTGACAACCATAGAACATGACAACTTTGCTCTCCCCTAATCAAGAGTATATCTCTAGAGTCGTGTGAAAACAAAAGACAACTTATTTTACTCAGTCAGTACGTGCATTCTTAGTTTCACCAGATTGTAGAGAAAAGGAAGAGACGGGCGTGTTCAATAAAAAGGTGTTATTTATTGATCAGTCTCTTTTCTCATACAAGAGAAATGAATCGCTATTATTGCAATACTTAAGGTTAAGTACAGTGCATACAGTAAAAGCAGAATTATAAAATAATACTGTAAAAGCATTGATATGGTTTCTTAGCCATATGATACTTTAAAATGGATAAAATAGATACATACATATATACATTGACTAATCGTACTCAACTGGTGCTTCTAACTAGGCCTACCCCAGTGTACCTGACCTAAGCCTAATACGAGGGAGGGAGTAGATAAGTAGCAGTTTAAGTTAAGTTTGCTTTGCCAAGGATCTGCTTCAAGAATTCTCTGCAAGGGGTTATTCAGTTCTGTACCTGGGATTTAGAAGGCTGGAGGGCTGGTATCTATATCTCAGGGCTTGATATCCCAGCTGCCTGCGAGGGCGGCTGGAAACGCCGGAGGCTGGATTTCTCGGCAGGAGAAAAGGCAGCGTCTCTCTCTCAGCGCGTCAGAAGGGAGGGGCAGCGTCTGTGGGCTTCGCTGTCAGCTGGGCTCCTCGGCAAGTCTCGCTGCTCCAATCTTGTCACCACCACCGTGTGTTTGCTTAAGGCAATGTCGGTATTATTTATACCTGAAAGGTGCCAAGATTGACGTAAGGATGGACATAAATACGTCAATAAGGATGTCATAAGAACTGGTCATTCGCACATTCTTTACTGAAGTTCTCGGCTAAATCAAAACAATGGCTGCGGGGATTTCCCAGGTCGCTGTAGGTTTGATTTGTTTTGAGAACTCCGTATGCCTATTAGGGGGCTGGAGAAATAGTGCTTGCCTAATGAGATGGCATGCGCTATGACCTAATCAGATAACGGGCTTCTGTGCCGTTGTATGGCTAATCAGATAACGGGTTTTTGTGCCATTGAATGGCTGCTAGTTAATTATTAACCAGACAAGGGTCAGAAATAGGTGGATCGATACAGTACCCATAGTAAATACATCACAATATCTCATTACAGTCCCTTTCATATTGCACTATGCTACTTTATCATAAGTGGTGTACCTTGGATAGAATTTGTAGCAGGTTTCCGAGGTTCACTCTGTCTCTTTGTCTGTATTGAAAGATTCTGAAAAATGCCAATAATCTGAATTTAGTCATTTGCTCAGGGGCGTCGCCTATGGCGTGACGCTTTGAACACTCTTAGCTCCTACCTTTTAAATGTTGTTATTTCTGTCTCGATGTTGCTTCTCTTAGTGGTATCAGCACACCGTAAATGCACTTTTCACGTCTGTTTTAAGTTCATAGGTGCCCGCAGGGTTCCTAACCTTTCTGCCTGGAAAGAATAATGTGTGTAACTAGTACGTTCCTGTATAAGTTTTGAACCGCCCTGGCCCCAGCAGTAGATGTGTACCTTTGTTCCTGGGCGCAGCCTGCTTGCTTCAACTCTTCTTGGGTGTGGCGTATCCTACACTGTCTCCCTTCCGTTCACGGTCTACTCGCAGTCCTGTCAAAGTTATAAACATGCGGTTAGCCGCCGACAGCTTCTCCCTCGCTGTTTTGTAAACATTAACTCACTTTGTTCACCTACATATCCCAGTATTCCTGGAATCACGTGATGTAGGTAAATACCACGTGTTTTCCAATATGGCGCACTGACGGATAGCCGCGGTGATCGAGTGAAGCAGCGCTGAGGGGTACGATAACGGGTAGGTGAACAAAGTGCGTTAATGTTTACAAAACAGCGAGGGAGAAGCAGTCGGCGGCTAACCGCATGTTTATAACTTTGACAGGACTGCGAGTAGACCGTGAACGGAAGGGAGACAGTGTAGGACACGCCACACCCAAGAAGAGTTGAAGCAAGCACGCTGCGCCCAGGAACAAAGGTACACATCTACTGCTGGGGCCAGGGCGGTTCAAAACTTACACAGGAACGTACTAGTTACACACATTATTCTTTCCAGGCAGAAAGGTTAGGAACCCTGCGGGCACCTGTGAACATAAGACAGACGTAAAAAGTGCATTTACGGTGTGCTGATACCACTAAGAGAAGCAACAGTGGTATACAAGAGAAATGAATCGCTATTATTGCAATACTTAAGGTTAAGTACAGTGCATACAGTAAAAGCAGAATTATAAACTAATACTGTAAAAGCATTGATATGGTTTCTTAGCCATATGATACTTTAAAATGGATAAAATAGATACATACATATATACATTGACTAATCGTACTCAACTGGTGCTTCTAACTAGGCCTACCCCAGTGTACCTGACCTAAGCCTAATACGAGGGAGGGAGTAGATAAGTAGCAGTTTAAGTTAAGTTTGCTTTGCCAAGGATCTGCTTCAAGAATTCTCTGCAAGGGGTTATTCAGTTCTGTACCTGGGATTTAGAAGGCTGGAGGGCTGGTATCTATATCTCAGGGCTTGATATCCCAGCTGCCTGCGAGGGCGGCTGGAAACGCCGGAGGCTGGATTTCTCGGCAGGAGAAAAGGCAGCGTCTCTCTCTCAGCGCGTCAGAAGGGAGGGGCAGCGTCTGTGGGCTTCGCTGTCAGCTGGGCTCCTCGGCAAGTCTCGCTGCTCCAATCTTGTCACCACCACCGTGTGTTTGCTTAAGGCAATGTCGGTATTATTTATACCTGAAAGGTGCCAAGATTGACGTAAGGATGGACATAAATACGTCAATAAGGATGTCATAAGAACTGGTCATTCGCACATTCTTTACTGAAGTTCTCGGCTAAATCAAAACAATGGCTGCGGGGATTTCCCAGGTCGCTGTAGGTTTGATTTGTTTTGAGAACTCCGTATGCCTATTAGGGGGCTGGAGAAATAGTGCTTGCCTAATGAGATGGCATGCGCTATGACCTAATCAGATAACGGGCTTCTGTGCCGTTGTATGGCTAATCAGATAACGGGTTTTTGTGCCATTGAATGGCTGCTAGTTAATTATTAACCAGACAAGGGTCAGAAATAGGTGGATCGATACAGTACCCATAGTAAATACATCACAATATCTCATTACAGTCCCTTTCATATTGCACTATGCTACTTTATCATAAGTGGTGTACCTTGGATAGAATTTGTAGCAGGTTTCCGAGGTTCACTCTGTCTCTTTGTCTGTATTGAAAGATTCTGAAAAATGCCAATAATCTGAATTTAGTCATTTGCTCAGGGGCGTCGCCTATGGCGTGACGCTTTGAACACTCTTAGCTCCTACCTTTTAAATGTTGTTATTTCTGTCTCGATGTTGCTTCTCTTAGTGGTATCAGCACACCGTAAATGCACTTTTCACGTCTGTTTTAAGTTCATAGGTGCCCGCAGGGTTCCTAACCTTTCTGCCTGGAAAGAATAATGTGTGTAACTGGTACGTTCCTGTGTAAGTTTTGAACCGCCCTGGCCCCAGCAGTAGATGTGTACCTTTGTTCCTGGGCGCAGCCTGCTTGCTTCAACTCTTCTTGGGTGTGGCGTGTCCTACACTGTCTCCCTTCCGTTCACGGTCTACTCGCAGTCCTGTCAAAGTTATAAACATGCGGTTAGCCGCCGACTGCTTCTCCCTCGCTGTTTTGTAAACATTAACGCACTTTGTTCACCTACATATCCCAGTATTCCTGGAATCACGTGATGTAGGTAAATACCACGTGTTTTCCAATATGGCGCACTGACGGATAGCCGCGGTGATCGAGTGAAGCAGCGCTGAGGGGTACGATAACGGGTAGGTGAACAAAGTGCGTTAATGTTTACAAAACAGCGAGGGAGAAGCAGTCGGCGGCTAACCGCATGTTTATAACTTTGAAAGGACTGCGAGTAGACCGTGAACGGAAGGGAGACAGTGTAGGACACGCCACACCCAAGAAGAGTTGAAGCAAGCACGCTGCGCCCAGGAACAAAGGTACACATCTACTGCGGGGCCAGGGCGGTTCAAAACTTACACAGGAACGTACTAGTTACACACATTATTCTTTCCAGGCAGAAAGGTTAGGAACCCTGCGGGCACCTATGAACATAAGACAGACGTAAAAAGTGCATTTACGGTGTGCTGATACCACTAAGAGAAGCAACATCGAGACAGAAATAACAACATTTAAAAGGTAGGAGCTAAGAGTGTTCAAAGCGTCACGCCATAGGCGACGCCCCTGAGCAAATGACTAAATTCAGATTATTGGCATTTTTCAGAATCTTTCAATACAGACAAAGAGACAGAGTGAACCTCGGAAACCTGCTACAAATTCTATCCAAGGTACACCACTTATGATAAAGCAGCATAGTGCAATATGAAAGGGACTGTAATGAGATATAGACCAACCCAGTTTTATTTTTTTATTTTTTTGCACACAACTTGCAGATAACAAGTGATAAAGCCCTGATGAGAACTCGTAGAATGAGATATACAAGTTCGAAATGCGTCGGCAGAAAGGAGTAAATAAACCTTTGACAGAAAGGAGCTAATAAACCTTAGAATTGACTAAACAATGATCAATTCGCTTAGTCAAATATATTTCTTTATTAAATTGGTTTCTATCTCCTTTTGAACGTGACTTTATCCTTTGAAACTTTCAATGAAAAACAATGCAAATATTGAATATTTGCTAATAATGGTGCAATGTATATGTAATATGTACAGAATGAATTGTCGCTTTTATGTATAATGTCATCAATTATGTTTATGTGTAATGTCTAAATGTAATGTTTTTCTCATGCTAACTAATTTCTATCAAACAAATGAAAAAGTAAAAAAGCAAAGGGTATAAATAAACTATACCGAACAAATCTAGGAATAAGACTGATTTGTTGCTCAAATCCTTGAGCTTTATAAAACGAACTGTAGGGCCCGCATCTTGTTTTTCATAAAGTATCATATGGTCCAGCTGACCCTACGTCCCAGGACCTACCTCCTCATTTTTACAAAGCCCTTGGGATTACAGGCACCTTTCCGAATGGCAGTTGGGCTCTTCAAGTGCGACATAAGCCATTCGGAAATCCTGTTTGGATTCATTTCTGACCAACTCCCTCAAAATAATTTTTTGTGAAATTAATCCAAACAGGAGATTACGATGTTGTAGGAACGGCTTCCACCGACGGTCTGAGCCGTTTCCTACGGAATCAGAATCAGCCCCTTTGTAGTATATCTGTTAGTATGTCTGTGCAAAATAATACTAAGGGGGGCGCACCAACAACAAAGTACGACTAAGAAACTTGCAACACCATCGAGCTGTGAAAAATAGAAACTATTCTTATACTATTGCAAAACACTTCTGGGAAGAACACCAAGGCAATGTTAAGGACTTGGAAGTACTTTGGGATCAAACACATAAAGAAGAATGAAAGAGGAGGGGATTGACAGGTGTCATTGAGAAGAATGGAGTCAAGACTCATAATCCAGATGGGAACTGAGACACCTATGGGACATAATTTAGATGCTGAGTTACATGTACAATTATAATAATTTTTGCAGTTGTTTTATGCACTTCAGACACTTTACATCTTTATATGCTGCTGAGGGCCAACCTAAAAAAATATGCTTTATACCTTGCACTTTATATTCAAATAAGCTGCTCTTATTCCCCCCTTTTGTTTTATAAATTGCATGATATGGCCACGTAACATTAAAAGGCATCAATAGTTACCTATGCCTTAGCACTTTACATTATAGGGCTGCTAAGAAATCAGATTGCACTTTTACATTTTATATGCAAAAGGCACCAACAATTATATATGCATTAGCACTTTATCATATAGATGCTGCTAAGAAATCAAACTGCACTTTACATCTAATATGCAAGCTCTCAGGCACTTTATTAACTGTAGTTTCCTAAAAGGGTTCAGGCATGTCACACACTAGGTCCTAAGATAGGCTGGCAGTGGTTACTTCACTCACTAGAACATCTCACATTTTTGAGACTGTCTACAAATTTCCCTTCATCAGCTCCAAAAAGAGTACAACCTAATCTGAAATGAATGTAATAATTATTTTGTCACATTTCAAAGCTACTAGGAGCAGCTTGCTATACTGCACCTAGACATGCAGTGCTGGTGCCTTGCTCACTAGGGACATCTAGGAGCAGCTTGCGGTACTGCACCTAGACATGCAGTGCTGGTGCGTTGCTCACTAGGGACCTCTAGGGACAGCTTGCGGTACTGCACCAAGGCATGCAATACTGGTGCCTTACCCACTAAGGACCTCTAGGAGCAGCTTGTGGCACTGCATTGACACATACAATGCTGGTCCCTGGCTCACTATGCAAGCATTTGCAATGCACTAGATCTCGCATTACTGAAAGTATGAGCTCTTGGTGTTGCATTATTATTTGCAACGCCAATACCTCAAACTATCAGTAATGCGAGACCTATTGCATTGCAAACGCTTGTCCTTTCTTGCATTAGGGCCCATGACACCTTTGCTATGCCACTAGCCTGCTCATGCCAAGCCAGATGCCTATTAACACCTGTTTGTGGCCAAAGAAAAGCCATAGAGGCACTGGGTGGGCTACAAAGGCGGCTGCTGGCAGCATCTTCAACCTGCCTGCCCCCTCCCCCCCAAAAAAAAATGATAGAAAGTGAGATCAAACAATCCCACCAGGAACAATGACTCCTTGCAGGAAACATTAAACTTTCCATCTGGCTAGACCAGTCCAGTGGAGCAGAAAACCATAGTAGGAAGTAGAACAGGGGGCATCCCGCCAGAGCAGCTTTGAGGGTCCCTAACCTGTTGGGTTTAGGCAAGAGAGCAGAGAAACATGACAACCTGTTATCCTAGGGCAGGCCAGAAAGGAGAAGTGATATCCTAATACTGTTACACACTTGCAGAGGCATGGCCCAAGCACCTCTTAACTCCATGATGGAAGGCACAGCCTGCATATTTTATGAAATAAAATCGCCCCAAAAGTATGTTAAAAACGTATGTCGGCTATATATCGAAGTTTCCCATTACCTTTTAAATGCACTCCACATTTATGCCTTTATATGTTTGCAGAACTTTTCAGTGTCTTCTAATATCCATGTGTATGACTGTTGCTGATTCTTTCTGTTACCTATTATTATCGGCACTTTGTTATCATATAACATTTTTTACTCTGCATGTCAAGAGAAAAGGAGTGGGGCAGATTTGAGCTGATTTTTGTTTCCCAGTCTGGCCCATTCCATGGGATTTTAACACATACATTTGCCAACCTCCTCTGAGCAGGGGGTAAATGCATGCAGAGACCCGTGGCTGTGAGGGAGAGAGTAAGGGTCCTAAGAGAGAAAAGGGAGGGTTTTTGTTCTGGCATTGGTGGGCATACAAAAAATGTGGAATGAGACTTGGTTGCATCAGCAGTTAAAGCCTCATGCTAATTTTTCCAGCCAGAAAAATCAGCTAATCTCCCGCATCTGGAAAAAATATGTGTGAGAAAAACCTACCCAATCTGAATCAGGTGGAGCCAAATTCCATACGGTAATTTTGCCCTGCCTGACTCGTATTCGGGGCCTATATTGAGGTTGGTAATACTGACCTACAATAATATCACATTCATTTTACCGACTTACCACTAGTTTGCAAAGTGCCCAATTACTATACTTAACCCCAACCATACTTACCTTTTGGAGGTAAGTACAAGGGAAATTAGCAAAATTAATTATATATGTACTATTCACTGGAATGGTAATTCAATGTAGTGGATACAATATTATTGTATGCAACACAGTGACCCACTCATCCTGCCAAATTCTACCGGAAAAAACGATTGCTCTTAATTCCAAGAAATTGGATCTATGATTTTTGGTTGTAGATGACATATTTTGTCCTTCACTGAACCACGTCAGGAAGGAACTGAAGACCTGTCTCTTCAACTGATACCTGCAGCAAAGCTCCTGGATATCCCCCAGGTTGATTAACTATGCTATACAAATACTACTTGATTGATTGCTAATGGAGCAGTGGAATTTTGGCTCCGTCCTTTCATTTTTAATTAGGCCATCTATATGTGTACTTATGGCCCTGTAATTGGGTGATGAAACATTATTAATGTAGTGTAGTGAACTTGAACAATTACAGAAAGTGCATCTACTGTGTAGTCTCAGCATTTATGAGTGTGCATATTAACATCTTCTTTACAATAACAATGAGTTGTAGTTCACACATATAACTACATTTGTGTGGTTTTAATAATATTGTTAATTCTTATATATATATATTTGTGTATTCATTCAAATAATACTTTGCATTTATTTTATAACTGTAAATGTATCTATTTGAATAGTGTTCTACATCTATATTGTAACCCTATCTGTATCTTTAATCATGCATTTAAAGATTTATTGAGATGCTTGCTGTATTAATTGACCATTGGCCTTAAGCACTGAGATCTCTTAAAATTTTAACTTTAACGCAAATGTTTGCTGTGGATGCAATGTTTTTCTCTCCTCTACATGTGCAGTTGTGTGAGCTTATGGTTAAAATTATGCAATATTCCGTCCATCATCTTGTGTGTTTTGCTGTTCACCCTATGTGGGAAGGGAATGCCCAGACGTGGGTCCCGTGCTCACTACGCCACTGGAGTCAAGCTATCCTGGCTGAAGATGGCTGATAGCCAGAAACCGGTCCTAGGATGCTTGATTCCAGTCCAGGGAAGGCATGGCTTGGCAGTCCGGGCTAGACTGTTCCCATGAGGCACAGGGTCAAGACTGATTTGCATATGGCCATGTCTGAACTGGGGTGGCTTGGTGAGCAAAATAATGATGGATTAAACCCAGATCTGTGACTAGGGGTGAATGTTTTGCCATTGTGCAACATTCCGTCCATCATCTTGCTTGTTTGGCTGCTCACCCTATGTGGGAAGTGTATGCCCAGACCTGGGTCCATGCTCACTACGCCACTGGAGTCAAGCTATCCTGGATGAAGACGGCTGATAGCCAGAAACCGGTCCTAGGATGCTTGATTCTGGTCCAGGGAAGACATGGCTTGGCAGTTCGGGCTGGACTGTTCCCATGAAGCACAGGGTCAAGACTCATTTGCATATGGCCATGTCTGAACTGGAGTGGCTTGGTGAGCAAAATAACGATGGATTAAACCCAGATCTGTGACTGGGGGTGAATGTGTTGCCATTGTGCAACATTCTGTCCATCATCTTGTTTGTTTGGCTGCTCACCCTATGTGGGAAGGGTATGCCCAGACGTGGGTCCCATGCTCACTACGCCACTGGAGTCAAGCTATCCTGGCTGAAGACGGCTGATAGCCAGAAACCGGTCCTAGGATGCTTGATTCCGGTCCAGGGAAGACATGGCTTAGGAGTTTGGGCTGGACTGTTCCCATGAGGCACAGGGTCAAGACTGATTTGCATATGGCCATCTCGGAACTGGGGTGGCTTGGTGAGCAAAATAACGATGGATTAAACCCAGATCTGTAACTGGGGGTGAATGTTTTGCCATTGTGCAACATTCCGTCCATCATCTTGTTTGTTTGGCTATGGTTAAAGAAAGGCACGTTGTGTAGAAGAGATAGTGAAGCTCGAAAGGAGTATCTTTTGACGAGAACAAGAAGTTTTAGTGAAGGGTGGACTACTGTTTGTGTGGAATATGGAGACGGGAGGAATTTAAGGTTGCTCTAATGTGTGGACCAAATAAAAGAAATCTCAAGGGTAGTTGCCAAGTTTTGTTGTTTGAAGATGGAAAATAATGAGACATGTGACATGGGAACCTCGAAGTTTCTGTTGTAGGTATAATTATGGTATACTTCAGCTTTGCTCAGATTCCTTTTAGACTCAGAGGATCAGACCTCTTTGCAACATCTCTAGTTGTGTGACATTATGCTATGCAATGTTCTTTCCCTTTAGAGAACTTCTACACCTGTCTCTGCTTCCCTGACTAAATAGGGGTTTCCTTATTTCTAGTTAGACTAGTGTTTAGTAAATCTGTTTAGACAACCTCATGTATAGACTGGAGGATCAAAACGTGTAATCTACTCACCAGATTTTTTTTCTCATTCTCTGTTGAGCAACCACAAAATTCCACATTTGAGATAAATTGTGTACGTCGTTTTGGATATCCCTTAGTGATTCTGTATTTTTATGCTATGTTTCTGTGACTGATTTCTATTAGCTTGGCTTTGGAATTGTAATAAATAGATACTTAATCCTATCAATCGACTCTGAGCTTTACTGTGTGGCCAAATGGGTTACACTGCAATTTGTGAATTGTAGTTGATCCTAAATCCTTTTATTTCTCAGGCACCTATAACCTTCCATCGCAGGATGCAAAAGAAAAGGAGCTCAAATACAATGCATTGTCAGACATATAGAGTAAACATGACCATCTTGCAGAAAGCATTTTTAGAATCGACCCAAAGATGTTGTCAAACGCAACATGTTCATTTAGGTGTTACATATAATGTAAAACATACGAATAGGTGTATTAGAATCACTATGTGGAAAGTTACATTGAATTGGAGAAATGCATTTGTGTAGTGCATCTATGGAAATAAGTCTTATATTGCCGTGACATGTGCAAAGCTTTTTCATATTACATTTTATTTGAAAAAGTGGAATTTGTGAATTTCCAACCAATGTAAAGACATTATGCACATGACATGACATGACTTGCACAAAATGTGGCAGATAATTTGAGAAGAGTGGAAGAAAAACGCTTTGGGGAAGGTAATAAATCCCAAGCCATTACCTGCTAAAAACGAGCAAGGATGTTCATTTCAAATGCTGGAGGCTGACAGCTTCCATTTACCATGTCACACCAGTGTTAATGTGTGGCCGTCGGTTGTAGTAAGGTAGGGAGGGAGAGGATTGCAGTGAGAGGTGGGTGGATGTGAGATAGAGAGGGCTGCAGTGAGATAGAAGGGGGAGGAGCATGATGATGACCTCACCCCTTCCCCTCACGTGTCATCATGTGCCCAGCCTCTAGTCCAGAACTTTTCCCTTGCAAATCATTCCTATCCGGGGTGGTGTCACTCGGTTCAGGTCAATGGAAGCAAATCATGACTTTAAGACCCACAATGCATTAGGATGACACAGAAACCCAGGGACTGGAAACTGTCCACAGTGATGCTGAGTGAGTGTGAGTTGCAGTGAGAGTGGGAAGTGTCTGGATAGAAAGAAGCACAGTAGTTTGCTTTACAATTGAAGCTCACTATCGAGAGTCAGTGAGGAGGTCTGTATGCAAAAGGGGACAAAAGAATTCAAAACGATGTCTTTAGTCACTCTATATGTGGAAAATTAAGAGGCAGTAAATTTCTATGCAGAAATATTCCCAAAAGTGTTTAGCTTAATTAGAAGAGATGTAATAATAGGACAAACTTCAACCCAACCTGAACTTGATCCCTCGTCGTCTAGAACACATTCACACACCCCTCCATCTTCTCTGAGACATAGCTAGAAAGCCTGGCTTTGACACGCATGTGGCCGGTTCAGTACCCCAAAGTAGGAGATTGTGGGGCATATTACCAACAACTAGCGATATTTATCGCTAAGTTGGCTTAGCAACACATTTTTTATCGCTAAGCAACGCCGGAAATTATCGCTGAGATAACGTGCTATTAGCAACGTTTATCTCCAAAGCGATACATTTTCCGGCGATAGCGTGAATATCGCTGAGAATACAGCGATATTCAGCGACAAAATGCTCTTAGCCATGTTATCCACCTCCCATTGGATAACATGGCTAAGAACTGGTCAGAGCAGGCATTAGTTATTTGCGATAGTGGGAATATTTCCATCGCTACGCCTGCCTTGCTAATAGGCGATAGCGAGGTTAGTGACTGCTTTTAGTCGCTAACAGGTTGGGAACGCCCACTTTACATGTCATTAGCGATAAATATAGCTAACATGCAAAGCGGGCCCCAAAACGCTCGCTATCGCCAAAAAGCTGTCGCTAACTGGTGTTAGCGACAGCTTGGTAATTGGGCGATCAAAATATCGCCGCTATAGCGGGAAAAAGTCCCGCTAAAGCAGCGATAAGGCCCTTGGTAATATGCCCCTGTATATTTTATTTCCATGCAGGTAACTCATATACAAGAAGTGACTACCTTTTTCTACCCCCTTCATTGGTCTCATTGATACAAGAGTCCAGGATAGAGGCCAAGGTCCTATCAGTTACAATATGACTGACACCCTTTCAAAATATATCAAAAAGCCTCAAAATGGCAAATGCAAGAGACAGCAGTTCAAGATCCGACTGTGCAGAGCTCAACAACAGACTCTTTCGAAAATTAATTTCAGGGAAATGTGAACAATTAAGTTTCTTGGCCTATTATCTGGGATGTAGCCAAGGCTCTTTGCTGTAAAAGGAGAGCCATTCCTGCTGAAAACCTCTTTCATGTGAATATCAAAAGAAATGCACTCCACTTTTGAAACTAGAACACATCCATTGCATTAGAAGGTCAACATAAACGAGATTGATTGAGAATAACTCATGAATTCTTATGGCCGGTAAGTGGAGAACTGGACAAAATACTAACTAGTGAAGCTGCATGTAAACAACTCTTTATTAATCGGAAATGATATATGTGATGCAAAATAGATGATCCATTACTGGCGTACAGAATTAATAAACTGGGTGCAAGAAACTACTAAAATTCCCTGGTTTTATAAAAAATTTGCGATTATACTAACAGAACCCTTAGCTGAACTTCATCATAAAATCAGGAAAAGTAACATAAACAATGAGAGAGTCCACCTTTTCACAAATCCTAACATAGGACAAAGATCGAATAATTGTGCCCCGTAAAAGCCTATAGCCCAATTTAACACAAACATCAAAATATTCACTGGAATTCTAGTCACTCAACAGAATGCAATAGGGCCATACTTGATTCCTACATCCATGTGGAATTCCTCTTAGTATCCAACTATTCTTAGGTTTATAAAAACATTTAAAACTCAGGGGAATATTCTCAATTACCAGCGATACCTACCGCAAATGCCAGTTACCTGCAGTTTTTTTTATCGCCGCCTAACCATGAAAACTATCGCCATGTTAGCAATGTATTACCAAGCTGTCGCTACATGGCGATAGTATCAGGGAAGGGCAGTGAAAACTGCTGCGAACATCAGCGCGATGGTGATAGGAAATCCAGCGTTAGCGGGCGAAAACTACAGATAGGCCCATTAGCGGCAACAAACCTCATGTTAGTCAGCCCAACGTGAGTTTTTTTGTCTCTAATGCAGAAAATAGCCTATCAGTCAACCTCCAGAAGAAAATAGGCATAAAAACCAATAACATGCAGAATGGAGAAGCCAGGGCCAAGTGCAGCACACCTCAACAACCCCTGCAAGCCACCCAACATCCAGGATGACCAGGATTAGAGCCTGGAAGCCCCGCTGGACCTGCGTCTGGAGCCTGGATGACTCGCTGGACCTGCACGTGGAGCCTGGATGCCACGCTTGACCTTTGACCTGTGTCTGGAGCCTGGATGCCTTGCTGGACCTGCGCCTGGAGCCTAAATACCTTGCTGGACCTGCGTCTGGAGCCTGGATGTCTCGCTGGACCTGCACGTGGAGCCTGGATGCCACGCTTGACCTTTGACCTGCGTGTGGAACCTGGATGCCTTGCTGGACCTGTGTCTGGAGCCTGGAGTGGGATGTGGAGGAGCCGTGGAGTCGATGAGCCGTGGCGGTAGACATTGAGGTGCGACGATCGCCCATACCTGATGGTAAAGTCTGGCAGGTCACATGGAGACACGTTGCTGACCAGTGTGTGAAGACCGACTTGTGCGCCTTGGAGCTGTCAATAGTAGAGGCGCTTCCTGCGCCCCAACGTAGGGAGGTCTGCATCGCATACTACTATCCACCATTACACCGGGGTGCAAGGAAGGGATTACCAACGGTGGGTGCTGCCTCTCTGCATCACAGGCCGGATGGTGTGGGGCTGGACTGACGCTGTAGAAGGTGAGGACTCGGAGATGCTCCGAACTTGTGTGGCGTGAGCGCTGCAACTTCATGCTTAAGGGGGCCCTGCTGCATCAACTGCATTGGGAGGTACACCAGCGGACTTGGCGGCGACTGCTGTATGCAGGCTTGTGAAATCCCTCCTTACTGAGGCTCCTGCTGGCTGAGTCAAAGATTTGGAGAGAATATAGCGGATTGCACCACGTATCAATGTCCAGGTAAGGAGAAGATGGGATCACGTAGTGCAGGATGCCTGGGGGTCGAGTCACCCAGGCTTAGCACACGTAGATGATGCACCCGCAGTTTCGAGCTCATCCACTATGGCAGAAGAGTGTCGCCCCACTGCTTCCAAGCAGTGCAGAGGAGGAACAATCATCACATGATAAATTACTGATGTAACCGTGCTATCTTTCCCTTGCGGGTGGGATAGGACTGCTTCAGGCACGGGGCAAGGCATGAGCAGATTGGCATGCCCACTCAAGTGCTCAATGACTGTTTGGTTGGCCCACTTAGGCCACCCAAAGCAGTCATGCACACATCCCTGTTCATAATGCAGGCTGCATTACAGCCTGCATGGAGAACATACCCACCCCTCCAGCCCCTGACTGAATGCCTTGCCCCATTGCCAAATACAAATCCCACCGCTGCATTGCAGCGTTTTGATTGGCTCAGGAGAGGGAGCCTGGCTGCCTACTTCCTGTTCCTGGAAGCAAACACAGGAGAGCAGTAGCAATGAAGACATGGGACCCGGCTTCAAGGTAACACTTCCCTTATTAATATTTTGTACAACACCCGCTCACACACACTTCCCCGTGTTCACACCCCATCCAGTGTTCTTTCCAGCATTTACCACCTCACAGCTGTCCAGCCCCCAAGCACTTCTCAATGGCTGCCACTGTGCACCCATGCACAGCGGGCGTACCACTCGTGTGCCAAGGGCACATACATGGTTAGCGACGTGTGCCATAACAATGCATTCCATTACCATGCATACTAATACTAGGCACATTGCAACAGTAGATCAGGTGTTGCATAACGGAAACATCAATATCACTATTCCCACATCAGCAAGTGCAACCCAAAACTAACCTTTGCATCCAAAACCCAAACGTGAACCCTCAAATTCTTTTTTTGAGTCCCCACAACACACTCAAAAATCAAATTTGACCCACATGCACACCCCAATTTCAATAGTATACCCCAAATGCACACCCCAATTTCAATATTATACCCCAAATACAAACCCCAATTTCAATATTATACCCCAAAACACCCCCCAAATTCCATATTTTACCCCAACACACACCCCAAATTCCATATTTTACCCTAACACACACCTCAATTTTAATATTTTACCCCAACACACACCCCAATTTTCATATTTTACATCCGAAACCCATACCCACCCGAAAAAGTTTAAATGACACCATTACTGACCTCACAATGCGTTGTAATCAATTGCGATGTAAAGGCACCTGCATTGTCAGAGTTGCGTTGTTGACGATGTACTGACCATGGACCCCCTCAACTCCCAGATCCAGACCGAGCCCAAGTACATCCTCTGCGGCAACCTCATGTGCAGGCACCCCGAACCATGGCCCCCCATTCTCCAATACCATTGTAGACCTCATTGTATCCCAGGGTCTCCCATCCACCGACGACATCCTACTCGGTGAACTCAAGTTCCACCTGGACAACCCCAGTGACCAGGATACCACCCCCTCCTGGGGAAGGTCCCCTACATCAGACGCAAGCAGCGAGTCACCTCACCAAGCCACATAGTAGGACACACGGTAGAGCACGTCACCTCCACCAGCGGGAATTTCAACTACAGCCACAACACAGGACTCTCCTGGTCGGACCATCATTGATAACATCACGTCTTCGCCTTGGTCACCGGACGCCACCGCCATCATTGCACCCCCTCACAGATGGATCAAGCCACCGAAGAACGTCTTGTTCACTCCCTCCTCAACAACACTCCACTAATGCTTCCAAATGATGACAACGCAGCGCGCAACCACCACTGATGGATCTCCAACAGCGCCGACATTTGGGCACCCCTGATGAACCGCACTGCGTCAGTACCTTCGGCCTGCCTGATGGCAGGTGTGAGGTTGACACAGTGCCATAGGGATAGGCTGGCCCCATGCATTGCTGGAGTTGCATCATGGTTCTGACACGACTGCAGCAATGCATGACTTTAGCGCAGACATACGCCAGGATTCCTGATGTATCTGTCATTACTTGCGTCATGGAGCGCTTTCCACTGAATACAGCGCATCCATGCTGTCGCAAGAAGGGCGTAGTGAGAAATGTTGCAACGCTGTCTTGTTGCAGTTCTGCAACAGTTTTCATGACTGGGGCCAGGAATGCACACTATCTTATTGTTGGTGCGCATTCCTCCACAGTAGTTTTGTCGCAGGGCAGTGCTGCAACATTGCTTGCAGCGCTGTCCAGCACCAAAACATGCTGTGATGTGGCCCCAAGCGTTATCCCCATTTTTAAGACCAGCTTATTTCTGGTCTTAAGTAACTTGCTTTAATTGCAGTTAGAGCCAGTTTTTTTGGTCTTCAGAAGTTCAAGGATCCCCTTGTGAATATGGAGTAGTGTTGTTTGCGGGCGTTTTTGCACGTGCACGCCTCTCCTGCATATAATTATTGCTAACAGAAGTAGTGATCTTTATAACGGACGTTTTCACCTACAAACTGTCGCTAGCGGCTGTTAGCGACAGCTTGGTAATAAGGCGATAACATTATTGCAACATTAGCAGCAGAAAAGTGCCGCTAACATTGTCTGACATCTGGCTGTTTAGGAAACAACTAAATACTCCAAAGATGTGCCCTCCTCTGAAAAGGTGAAAGCATCCCTTGATGCACTGCTATCTGATCCTACTGGGGGCTACCCAGCGTTCCTCAAAAGTTTCACGCAGAAGCTTAACTGTTCATATTCTTTATTTTTTCTTATTGTTCTTTCTTTTACTCTTTGTTTAAACATCCTGAGTGTACATTTATCTTTGTTAGGTCAGTCCAATGCATTTCGGTCGTCATGACCTTCATCTGGGACCATATTAGCTGAAAACAAGGCATAACAGTACTGTGTATCAGTGATATAATCATAACATAATAACACAAAAAGCATTCATGCATGTTCATAATACAAATCAACCAAAATGCAAACGTCGTGATCAACTGTGATGTCACCCAAGTGTCCCCGTGCTGTGTGCTACAGTGTACCAAGAAAAACGCCAATAAAGCACTCACTAATTCTTCTCTTTGTATAACTCGTTATTAAATCAGAACGCTATCTGAAAAAAGACAAGAACGAAATCATCATAGGAAAAACGCTTGCGCTAGTGGTTTCACACCCGCTATTGAATCAGCCTGTTCGCATATGCGAGTTACTCACATTTTACACGTGAAAAAACGTCTTATCTGTACTGTTCCCTCTTCCGTACTACAGATGCCGGCATTAGCGCGATGCCGGTCCTCTCGCTAACCCTTTAACAAAACCCTTGCAACAACCTTCCGTGTTCCTCGCTCTCATTAGTCACGCCCCCGATCACATGATCTGGACTGCAGCCAATAGGAGCGACATAGTTCTTACCGCTAGTCTTCGAACCTGCGCGGGGAAAATGTCTGTAATGAGATAAGGCTCTCAATAAAGTATCATGCTTACAGTGGTATAAAAAAACTCTCATGGGAACAAAAAAAATTGGGTTATATGTATGGGGACTGTTTCTAGAAAATACAAAAGAGTAGAAATAAAAAATGAAACGTGTGACTTTGTGATTACGCGGACCCTACTGCGTATTATATGTATGGGACTCGCGTCAAAATAAAGCAAGAGAGGATGACCATAGTATCTAAATACTCAACGATGAGCCATAAATACAAGAGAATCATACAAACTCATTGGAATATCCTACGAGCTGAAAGTGACTTTGACAAAAGTTTTGAACAGCAGCCCATTTTTGCCTTCACCAGAGGCAAAAATCTTGGAGAATTACTCAAACAAAAAAAAACGAAAGTAGAGACATACCGAGGCACTAGACCTTGCTTGCAATGTGGGCACTGTAACAACATCATTAGAGGCAGCGCAATAACACATCCAATGAAAGGTCACAACATCAAGCTCCGAGTGAATGCGACCTATGATACGGCGAATGCCATCTACATGTTGAAATGTCCTTGCGGGAAGGTTTACGTAGGAAAAACCACCCGCAAGATAAAAACAAGACTAAACGAACACAAGTCAAACATTAGGACGGGTAACATCAAGTCAGCAGTAGCAGCTCATTTTAAGGAAGAGAAACACAACGTGTCTCAATTACAGTTCACAGTGTTAGAAGTGATTGAGAAAATTGAAGGACGGGACAATAACAGATTCCTTCTCCAACGAGAAAATAGTTGGATGTATATGTTGAACTCACATGGGCCTTTTCGGCTCAATGACCGCGTTGAATTCACATGTTATTTATAAACAGTGTTAATCAGATTAGTTGTATATAAGCGCGTTTTGCCTTTCCTACAGGGTTGGGTGGACGAGTCATCTGTTACAACAATACGCAGTAGGGTCCGCGTAATCACAAAGTCACACGTTTCATTTTTTATTTCTACTCTTTTGCATTTTCTAGAAACAGTCCCCATACATATAATACGCAGTAGGGTCCGCGTAATCACAAAGTCACACGTTTCATTTTTTATTTCTACTCTTTTGTATTTTCTAGAAACAGTCCCCATACATATAACTCAATTTTTTTTGTTCCCATGAGAGTTTTTTTATACCACTGTAAGCATGATACTTTATTGAGAGCCTTATCTCATTACAGACATTTTCCCCGCGCAGGTTCGAAGACTAGCGGTAAGAACTATGTCGCTCCTATTGGCTGCGGTCCCGATCATGTGATCGGGGGCGCGACCAATGAGAGCGAGGAACACGGAAGGTTGTTGCAAGGGTTTTGTTAAAGGGTTAGCGAGAGGACCGGCATCGCGCTAATGCCGGCATCTGTAGTACGGAAGAGGGAACAGTACAGATAAGACGTTTTTTCACGTGTAAAATGTGAGTAACTCGCATATGCGAACAGGCTGATTCAATAGCGGGTGTGAAACCACTAGCGCAAGCGTTTTTCCTATGATGATTTCGTTCTTGTCTTTTTTCAGATAGCGTTCTGATTTAATAACGAGTTATACAAAGAGAAGAATTAGTGAGTGCTTTATTGGCGTTTTTCTTGGTACACTGTAGCACACAGCACGGGGACACTTGGGTGACATCACAGTTGATCACGACGTTTGCATTTTGGTTGATTTGTATTATGAACATGCATGAATGCTTTTTGTGTTATTATGTTATGATTTTATCACTGATACACAGTACTGTTATGCCTTGTTTTCAGCTAATATGGTCCCAGATGAAGGTCATGACGACCGAAATGCATTGGACTGACCTAACAAAGATAAATGTACACTCAGGATGTTTAAACAAAGAGTAAAAGAAAGAACAATAAGAAAAAAATAAAGAATATGAACAGTTAAGCTTCTGCGTGAAACTTTTGAGGAACGCTGGGTAGCCCCCAGTAGGATAAGATAGCAGTTCCATCAAGGGATGCTTTCACCTTTTCAGAGGAGGGCACATCTTTGGAGTATATATTTGGGCACCTAAGGCAAGAGGTGCCGCTTTGATTGCACGCTTAGCTAACAAGAGGAGCTATTGAACAGAGAAGTAAACTTAATTTACAAGAAAAGCAGTGCGCTCAGAGCCCCTATTTGTCACAGTTCTAGGAAACAACTAAAAACATGGCTATTCTTGCAATAATCCTCTCGTATGTCTAGACTTGCCCTGCCTGGTTTCATTTGTGCGTGGTCTGCTAGCGCCGGGACACTGTTTTTGAGTAGCTGCGCGCTCTATAAATATGTCATAACATAACAATAAGCCCTTGTGAATATGCTCCGCAGTGGTTTACCATTGACCCATATTTCTGTTGGCTGCTCAGTTTCAAATTCATATTAATAGATGTCTTTAGGTTTAGTGCAAAGAGGTTCTGCTTTATAAAAAAAAGTATTAACATAACATAATATACATATGTGGCGTTGTTAAGAATAGCAAAACATGTTATAACATACATCTAGCATTAGCCGAAAAAAATGTCACAGAAGAAAGCAAAACTGGAATACTCATATTTTACAACGAAGGCATTAGTTAGAGTGGCAAGGACCTTTTATAAACATTGTTAGACAAGTAAAGAATGTCAGGATTCTGTCTAATTTTAGATGCAGGATTTGGCAAAGGACAAGGCGTGGTTGGAGACTTTGGAGAATTGGGCAATGGAAATTGTGAAAATGCAAACACTAGACCGCTAACCTCGCTTTGACGTACACATTATACTCACTTCCTGTTTTAAGACACCTCTGGGGCAGGTTGAAGTCGGTATCTAATGGTCAAGCAAGCATGGAAACGACCCCTGGCAATGTGTCAGTAACTGCTGCATCTCTGTGTCGTTGCCAAGAATGGCTGTTTGTGATAGCTCCGGGTATCCTTTCTCTTTCGCTTGCTTTTTCAGCTCCAGTTCCGTTATGATTGCAGTGTTTTGCTGGGGCCTCCTTCTTGTATTCTGGCCTATAGAGGGTTTGTCACAGCAACATCTATAACCAAAACTTGGTTGTTTTATATCAGTATCCCAACAATCTATACCACCTACTCATATTTGGTGTACCACTTTGTTGCAGATTGTGCACTGAACTCCCATTCTCCTGGCAATGAAACCTTTCTTGCTGCTCCCAAGTATAGTCTGAGATTGAACTTGGGTGAAGTGTTTCTATCTCTCTCTCTTCTCTGACCATCACTGGTTCTCTTCCATGAGCAAGTAGTCTCCATTGTTCACTCGCACAGTAGTTCTGGGACAATGAGTCTCCACACCGCGACATGGGTAGCCAACGAGGATAAGACATTCTTCTTAGCTAACTACAAGAATCCAAAGGTAAGATGAGAACTCTCAGGTGGGATAACCATAGCAAATGGAACCAGGCAGGTGTGTCACTGTTAGGTCTTAATTTGGGCCAGTGGTTGGCCCTTAATCGGCAATACCAGCGCTTATAGTGCAAACTCGACACAAAGGAATTGGAGCGCTTTTCATAAGGACACATTATTTTTTGTAGGCACTGGGAGATTAAGTAATTTACCCAGAATCACAGGATGTTGAGCCTATGCCAAGACTCAAACCTGGTTCCCAGCTCCAAAGTCGGCAGCTCTGGCCGTTGTTAGTGCTCTAATGGGCCTGTGCATGCTGCCTGCTGATGAAAGCCCCAGCACTTATTTTATTCACAAATTAACCACTAGCCATGTTCCCTCTTCTCTTCTCACTTTGAATAAACCTCTTTTTAAAAAAAACATAAAGCAACCATGATACCTTTTTTAGCCAGAGTTGTCAGTACAAAAAAGCACCAATCACAGATGACATTCTTTGTTTTATAACTCATCCTGAGACTTTTCTCCCAGCCCTGGCAGTGGAGGTTGAGCAATTTCCAGACATTTAACTACGTTGAGTCAAAATGGATGAGTGTCGCAGGCCCACTAGAGCACAACCTCTACAAGCAGCTGGGTTTGCATGAACCAAATGCACTTATGTTTCTCCCCCTAATAATTATGGTTACCTCCCATACACAGACCTATAAATAAGAATGCTTTGCATTCGGTCTAATCCTATGAGAGCATTGCAATCCTCTGACAAGAAGAGGGAGTATCACATCAGCAATCCCCAATTATACCCATAGTTTCCAATCCGGATTTTCTACCAGGAGTTGTTGAACTTGATCCTTAATTCCAGAATTAGAATCAGTCTGCGCACCAACTAATACTGACGAGATTTAGGGCCAGATGTATGACCTATTTTTGCATGTGCAAACAGGTTTGCAAACCCGTTTGGACATGCAAAAACATCATGGGCCATGTACAAAGCCTATTAAGCGAGTCGGAGTTTATTTGTGACTCGCTAAATAGGTTTTGTGATTCCGTATTTTGGAAAGGGCGTTCTCTTCCAAACAGCGAGTCTCAAAACCATGTACTAATGTTTTGCACCCACAATTGTAGGCGCAAAACACTCGCAATTACCACCTACTTCAAGTAGGTGGCAATGAATTCGCAAAAGGAAAGGGGTCCCCAAGGGAACCCTTACCATTTACAAATGCATGCGAAAATATTTTTTAAAGGCAGGCAGTTGTCCCAGAGACCACAGCCTGCACTTAAAACATGAAAAACAAATGTTGCATTCAAAATTTTTTTAAATCCATCCCGTTGTCCTTTAGGGAAAACGGGCTGCATTTTAAAACAAACTGCTTCATTTCAAAGCAGTCCCAGACATGGTGGTCTGCTGAGCCCAGCAGGCCACCATCCCTGGAAGGGCCTGTCATTCCCAATGGGGCTTCCAAATTGCAAGAGGCTCATTAATATTAATGAACCTCGCAATTTGCGACCTCATTGGGAATCTCAAACAGTTTTAAACACACTGTTGTACATTTTATTTTGCACCTGGCAATTTGCAACTCGCAATTAGTCGCAAATTGCGAGGCGCAAAATAAAATGGTCATACATCTGGCCCTAAGAGTGAAGGAGGAAGTGTCACAAAGGCCCCAATAACACTAATGAATGGAGGAGGGTGCCATAGAAAAACACAAATACCCAAACGTTTTCATAATCCCTCCTTAACAAAGGATTTTTTGAATCTTTAAAAATTAATTGGTCACTCTCTACAAATACACAAACATAAATACATCAATTTAGAAATACCTGAGAGTACATGGAACACAATCTAAACCAGAGCAACAAAATCCTCAGTGTGCTCACATCACAAAGAGAACTCATAAAATTCTGATGAGATTGTATTGCACACTGCTGAGATTAAAAGCTGTGTTTTATCTCCAGACTGATGCTGGTGATGCTGTGATGATAAAGGGGCAGTAACACTCGTGATGGACATGTCTAAAAATTCAACACTTTTGGGCAATGATAATATAGACCATGAGTACTCGCAAACATTTATCAGGGGCCACAAAGTACGGTCTGTGGTGTGACGGAGGGCTGCACTGATGCCAGCAGGGTGGTAGTAGGGGGTAAGGGTGAGTCAGGAATTTTGTAAGGAGGTCTAAAAAAATGTTAAATAAATGGGCAAGCATTTATTTCCAGGTTAACAAATGCTTGCCCATTTGTTAAAAAACGTAATTCTGAATATTAGTGCTCATCAACTAAACAGCAGCTCGTGCTGCTGTTCAGCCGGGGGGAGGGGCATGTAAAGGTCAGGAGGGCCGCAAGTGGCCCCCAGGCTCTACTTTGAGTATCACTGATATAGACCATAACACACATAACTGGACTTGAAAGTTCTAAATCCACTGGTGAATTTGTTTGGATCAGAGGTTGATGGTTCTTATTTGCTGACATCAAGTACACATGTCTTGTTGGCAGCCAGGCTAGCTAGAGATCAGGGGCCAGATTTGCTAAGCCCTCGCATTTCTCTTGTATCACGCAAGGCAACGCAAGGGCTAAAGTGAGATTCACTGAGCCATGCAAAGTCTCCTTGCGTGGCTCTGCGAGCCAAAGTAAATCCAGAGTAATGCAAGGTAGTTCAAACCTCTGCCTTGTGTTACTCTTTACTGGGAAGGTGTTCCATGTGCATGGGCTTCCCATGCATCCACCATGGATTTTGATGCAATCCCAGATTTACTAATGGTAGTGGAAGGCTGCCACCGCCATCGCCCCCGAACTAACACTGACCATCAACGCCTCCCTCCAATCCAGTGGCACCCATGCCTTCCCTGGACCGGAAACAAGCTTCCTAGGACCGGTTTCGGGCATTTCAGCCGTCTTCAGCCAGGCTTGCTTGAATCCAGTGGCACCCAGATCTGTTGACTGGGTGTGGGTGTTTGATTGGTTCAGATGCTCCGTCCATCACCACCCCCTTTTGTACCGCTTTGTTCGCCATAAGTGTGGCAGGGTATGCTCAGACGTGAGTCCCTTGCTCACTTTGCCACTGGATTCAAGCAAGCCTGGCTGAAGACGGCTGAAATGCCAGAAACCGGTCCTAGGAAGCTTGTTTCCGGTCCAGGGAAGGCATGGCTTGGCAGTTCGGGCAGGACTGTTCCCGTGAGGCACAGGGTCAGACTGATTTGCATATGGCCATGTCTGAACTGGGGTGGCAGAGTGGGCTAAAGAACGTGATGGATTAAACCCTGATCTGTTGACTGGGTGTGAGTGTTTGATTGGTTCAGATGCTCTGTCCATCACCACCCCCTTTTGTCCCTCCAATCCAGCACATTCCCCGATGACTGGAAGCAGGCAGAAGTCAAACCCCTCCTTAAGAAACCCACGGCCGACCCTACGGACCTGAAGATCTACCTGCCCATCTCTCTGCTCCCGTTCACCATCAAAATTGCCGAAAGAGTCATAAATGCCCAGCTGACCGCATTCATCGAGGAGCACTCCATCCTAGACGCCTCCCTGTCCGGATTCCGCAGCAACCACAACACCGAGATCGCCCTCTTCGCCGCCACTGACGACATCCGCATGCTATTAGACCAGGAACACACCGTAGCCCTCATCCTACTAGACCTCTCTGCGGCTTTCGACAGCATCTCACACCACACCCTCGCAGCCAGACTGCATGACGCCGGGATACAAGGAACCACCCTCAACTGGATCCGATCCTTTCTCTTCGGCAGAACCCAAAGGATCACATTTCCCCCTTTCATCTCCGAACCCACAGAGATCAACTGCGGAGTACCACAGGGATCATCGCTCAGCCCCGCGCTCTTCAACATCTACATGGCCCCCCTCCCTGCCATCGTCAGACAGCATGGCTCAATATAGTATCTCACGCCGATGACACCAAAGTCATCCTCTCCCTCACGAAGGATCCCAAAGACACCAGGCTCAGCTTCCAGGAAGAAATGAGGGATGTCGCGGCCTGGATAAAGGGCAGCTGCCTGAAGCTCAACACTGAGAAAACAGAGGTCCTCATCCTGGGACGCTCGACCTCTGCCTGGGACGACGCATGGTGGCCCTCTGCCCTCAGGAGTCCTCCTACCCCGACAGACCACGCTCGGAACCTCGGCATCATCCTTGACTCCTTTTCTCACCATGACCCGCCAGATCAACACCGTCGCTTCCACCAGCTTTAACTGCCTCCACATCCTCCGAAAGACCTTCAAATGGATCCCCCCAAACACAGAAAAACCATCACCCATGCACTCATAACCAGGAGACTGGACTACGAAAACAACCTCTACACCTGCATCAGCAGGACCCTTCTACACAAGCTACAAACCATCCAAAATGCCGCGGCCAGACTCGTCCTCGGAACCCCACTGCACGAACGCATGACTGAACACCTTTGAGACCTTCACTGGCTCCCGGTTGAGAAGAGAATAACCTACAAGATTCTCACCCACACCTACAAATCCCTCCACAACATCGGACCAAAATACCTCAACGATCGAGTCTGTTTCCAGGCACCCAAAAGAACTCTCCGATCCGCCGACCTCGCCCTAGTGGAGACCCCCCGCATCTGCAGAAGCAGAGCAGGAGGAAGGGCTTTCTCCTACATCGCAGCCAAAACCTGGAATGAGCTCCCGGTCAGCATCAGACGCTCCCCTAACCTGCACATCTTCAGGAAGGACCTCAAGACCTTGCTCTCCGACTGAGCTGGAGCTGCCTACCCCCCGTGCCTTGAGACACTCACGGGTGAGTGGTGCGCTTTATAACCCCTGACTGATTAATTGATAGTAAATCTGGGATTGAGTCAAAATGGCACACCTTCCCAAGAGAGGCGTAATGAGGAGGAATATTTTCATTTCTCCTCACTATTGCCTCTTTCTAAGTGAACAGCATCCTGCAGTACACTTAGAAAGAGGTAATTTCCTCTAAGGATTGGGTTTGTGCAGGAAGGGAAGGAGAGATGTATCCTTAAAGGCTAGAGCGGTCAACCTCAAAACTGGAAAACGGGGTTCAAGTCTTGGCAATGACGCTCAACATCCTGTGATTCTGGGCAAATCACTCCCCGTGCCTCACAAAAATTAATGTGTCCATCTCATGTAAAGCGCTCTGATACCTGATATCTTTGTGTCTAGTCTGCGCTGTATTAAACTCTTTAAAAATGTTTTTTTTAAAGGTATCACTTCCTGTACAAAAGCAATCCTGCCTGTAACACAGGCACCCTTACACCAGAGTGTGTCATATTTTAGTAGATAAGGTGCATTCCTGTTCTTTCACTGTCACACAGGGCAGTGCAGCAAATTGTCTTGCTGCATTATATTGTGTTGCATGGCGTGACTTCTTTGTAAATCTGCCCCTAAATCTGGAAAATACAAGTATCAACCTCAATAAATAGCTTGTGGGCGAACACATATCCGATATATTTCTCGGAGAAGCTTAAGGCAGTTGTTAAAGACAGATGGTTAAGTTTGTGAGGATGTGGACTCACTCCAACACACTTATAAAGAGGAATGAACCAGATAGAAATATCGCAATTTATATGCAGCAGAAGAAGAGTGATCTAATTTCTGAGGCATTTAATTGCAAATTTAGCCAATTGATCACTTGAATTGAGAATGTATTTGCTTGTATTGAAATCGAAAAATTCATGATGAAGCAGATGGCAAACACTTCTATAAAGTATGACTGTGACACTGTGCCAACATTTCATACATTCTATAAAAATTTGTAAAAGACAATGAAGCATGGCCAGTGATGCAGAATGTGGATAAAGATTACTGCTGTGAGAGCTGCCAAAGGTCCATGGACATTGAGTGCTGCCAGACCTGGCAGGTACCAGGAAAAACTGACAAGGTGTGGCCAAAGAGGATTGTGGGTAAAACTAGCGTGGTGTGTCAATGCCTCATCAGGGGTATTAAGCAGGACTGATGGATATCTGTCTGGATAACAGCAGCAATATAAGGGAGCTGTCCTTTCAGCACCCCAAAGGTGAGCAGGCCAGAAGCTGTTGCCACATTGTGGCCCAACTCGTCAAGGTACAGTAACGGCTTCCAGAGAAAATCGTATGTGCACTTAAGAAGACTAGAGTATACAACGAGTAATGCATGTCCTAAAGGCTGGTGCAAAATCGAACAAGCATTGGCAAATTCAACAAATCTGGTGTTGGAGCTAGACTTCTGCCGATTCTTGTTTTGTTTTGTCATGGTTTTTGCTAAATTTTATTGTTGGGAAATATGCTGGGCCTTCATAGAAAGACAGAAAGAAAGAAAGAAAGAAACAAACAAACAAACAAAGATTGGAAAGAAAAAAGATAGAAAAAAAGGCTAAAAATATTTGAAAGAAAGAGAAAAGCAAAACTGAAAGAAAGCGAGAAAGAAAATTGAATGAAAAAAGACAAGAACGACGGAAGCCAAGAAAAAAGGAAAGTAGGAAAAGAAAAAAAGGAAGAAAGAAAGAAAGAAAGAAAGTATGAGAGAAATAAAAAAATAAAAAGAGGATACAAATGCAGAACAGTTTCAAATGAACACAATCGGATCTGGTATAATGCCAGACCTACAAAAGGAGGTGTAATCACATTAACTCTATTTTCAGTCTCCAAAAACAGTCAATTCGAATTTAAAGGGATCAATAGGTGAGTTTTCAGCAAGGAAAACATGAAGATGGGCCTACTGATGTGTAGGAAGTTGTGAGACACATCAGCTGGGGAAGTGTTGAGAGTGGTAGTCTTGGCAAATGCTCATGGTTGAGCAGGGAGTGGGTGGTTGTGCTAATATTGGGTGAAGCGAAATGGAGGACTGTGAAAAGAGTGTTGATAAAAAGCGGTGACAGGAGAGTAAGGCTGTGTGTGAGGGCCCAGAGCTGTGCATTTAAGGTCAAGAGCTGAGCGGATAATGAAGGAACTAAGTAGTTACTTACACAACAACCATTTACAAAACCCTTTAGGGCCTTATCAGGATTATGAACCACTAAATCAATTCTACAATAAAATACTATACATTAGAAGACTTATAATCTACACTGCTCAAGTTGAACCCATTGTTATGCTGGAAGCCCAAATGTGGGTCTTGAATTTTTCCCAAATAATGAGATACCGTGAAAATGGCAATGCATTTCTACAAAAGATATTTATGGTATGGAACTCTATATGGAATTCAATGTATATTCGTGCCTCACATGAGGAGACAGGGCTTCACGTAAAACAGTGGGTGCAATCCTGAAGGAGGGAGCTAGGGTATGGCTTTACTGGCTGCCTAGACTTGTTCCAATGCCATCAGCACAAGATGTAGCCTAGTGGATGCATTTTTACTGTGGAACTAAGGGACGAGACATCTAACCCTGGCTTCACCAATCTACCTAAGTATGCTGGGAATAAACACTGTATTATAAATCTGGGCTGGGCATTAACCCTGACACAGTGGCTTTCCTCTGGTGAGGGGAGCCCCTCAGCCGTACAATCAGAACCACTCAGGAACCAGTTGTTGTCTACTTTGACATTCACTGTTTGAGGATCACTGACAGAATATCAGAAACAGAAATATCGTGTGGATATAATATTATGTAAAGAATATTGAGGACCAGAATATCGAGAAGGTAGGTGCAAATAAGTAAGTATAGATTTACTATTCTTACCTCCACATCTACATACCTTGAAGATATAGGTCAGGGTACATATTGCCAGGGTACATATATGTGGAGGTATATATAGAAGAACCTTGCTTACGTATAGAAACTTATCTTCCAGATCTTTTGTGTCTTCAATCTTCTTGACACGATATTTTTCCCCGTGATATTTCTGTTTCTGATATTGTGTCTAAATACCACTGTTTGACCTGGAGACAGGGCTTCGAGAAAAAGAAGTGGGTGCAATCCTTTAGAAGGGACACAGTGGATGGTTCTATGGGCTACAGAGACTTGGCCCAGCTTCATCACTACTACATAAAGTCTATTGGGTACATTTTAACTGTGTATCTAAGGATCTTGACATCTAGTCCTGGCTTTACCACATTATCTAAACATGCTGGTTGTTAACATTGTATTTAAAAACTGGGCTTGACATAGTGGCGTTTCCCTGGTGAAATCCATGCAATCCATGGTCCCTCATCCATGCAATCAGAACCACTCATGAAGCAGTTGTGGTCTGATTTTATGTGGGGTTTTTGTACTTATTTCTCTGTTCCCTGTTTCCCAGATTGTGAGTTCTTAGAATCGGGTTATAATCTGCTAGTAGGTGTGGGATAAAAAAAAAGTGATACCCGAAACAATCTGCAAATTGCACTGGGGAAGACTGGCCCAGTCCTAATCTAGTCGCCAAAATGTGTTGCAGTGGAAAGTTACAGCCTTTGGAATAAATGGTACTGTGTACGAGCCTCAGCTCTTCTAGTTTTCCAAACTGTTCGACCTTCACCAAATCCTACTCATCTTGTGCCTCTGTCCCCTAATCTGCAAACATGTGAGAAAGTCAATACGGACTCAATAAAGAAAGAACAGAAGTAGAGAAAGGAAAGGGGGGTTGAAATGAGATTCAGGATAAAAGGGAGGTACTGTAAAATGGGGTGCGAGGAGAGAAAGAATAAAAGTGAAAGAAGTGAGAGAAGTTAGAGAGGAAACGGAAGGAACAGAGAGGGTAGGAAGAAGAGAAAGAAATGGAACAGAAGGGCAATAGCAGAGGTATAAAAGAAGGAAGAGTGGCAATTATGAAATTGAAATTGTTTTTGGAGGGCAATGGAATAAAGAGGAGGGACTGATGAAGCGAATCGGTTAGAGACTGAAACAGCAGAGGGAATGGAAGGACAAGTGGAAAAGGGAAGTAGTGAGGGAATGGAAGGACAAGGGAAATAGTTGAGGGATGGAAGAGATGGAATGGAAGGAAGGGAAGTGATGAGGAAGACGAAAGGGAATTGAAGGGGAAGGGGGAGAGGAGGGAGGAGCAGAACACATGGTAGAGAGTTGGCATTTGCGGAGGAAAGAGGTGAGGGAATGTCAGAGAGAATGATTGTGAGAGGATAGAATAGAGGATAGGAGCATTTGGGATGAGACGAGAGAAGCAGAGAGGGACTAGTAGGGAGGAGGTTTGAGAAGAGGGTAGAAGGACGTGGAAGTAAATGAACGGAGTGAATTAAAATGAGTGAAAAGGAGATTAAAACATATCTGTTTCTCACATTAAACTCTGTGATATAAAAATAAAGCATAGGTCCTTTCGAATTGCAGACTTATAATGTTGTTTTGCTGGATTTATGATGTCACCAGAACTCCCAAATGGCCCTACATGTTGGTAAATCACAACAACTCGTTGTTTAGTTTCCACAGATTCATATTGTATTATGTAACACATGTACTTTGAATCGAACAACCCCACCTTCCAAGGTGCTCTAAAATGTTGAGACATATGAACCATTGCCCCTGAATATTGAATCACCAATATCGATGGGACATCATATCCAGTAGCGGTCGGTGGTGGGAGTAGCTGCCGGTCGGTGACATGGGGAGGGGGAGGGGCAGGGTGGGAGATTACGGATTATAAACATATAAATAAATAAAACAAATTTTGTTGCGTGCACTGCACCGCTTTTGGGGATGCAGTGCGAGCAACAAAATTTGTTTTATTGATTTATATGTTTACTTACCTGTAATCCTCCATAATCCATAAATTACTAACTCCCTCCCCATGTCAGCGCTCGGTAGCTACTCCCACCACCGACCACTACTGATCATTTTGAGGACAGAATCTTGAAAATCGAATATCGGCAGGTAGATTTCTATCTCTACCTTCACATATATGTAGCGGCACAATACGTATATCTTTAAGGTGTATAAATAGTGAGTTAGGACTAGTGAACCCTTACTGCCCTGTGTGCACTTACCTTCTAATATTTTGTCGCTCGATTTTCTGTCCTCAATATTAGTGTGCCACGATATTGTTGGTATCGACATCCAGTGGTGCAATCTGCACAGTTTGTCCTGGACACAGGTTTTCACACCTGGCCATTCCTGTCAGTGAACATGTACTTTCACATCACTGGCCTCAATTGAGGCCTTCTTCAGCTCATATATAGGAGGGATCTCTGCCCTGCCTACTCCCAATACTGGGTGTTTGGCCCTGTGATCTCTTACCAAGAGCTGTGCTAAAGACTTTGCTAACTCACCCCCTTCAAATTAGCAGTTTATATTTCTCCTTAGCAGGCTGCATCTCTAAAAGCCATGTCCCTACTTGGGAGCTTTACTGCTAAGTTGCAAGTGTGTGTGTGTGTGTGTGCGTGTGTGCGTGCATGCGTGTGTGCATGTATAACTCACCCTATTGGGACCAACTTGGTCCTCAGCATGGGTTAACCTTGTCAGAATCAGATAAACACTATCTTTTGTGTCAAGAAGACTGGTCCCTGCAGTGTGTTTAGGTACTTTTGAGCGAGTGTATCAGAAAACTAAAAGTGCAGTTATATTTGTCTCTGGCCACTTTATAACCTACCATACTATCAAAGTGCGGGTGGAGTTAGAATAGTAAATACACACTTCATTACGGTCAATGGCCGGTCCTCATAATTGCAGATATGTTATGTTGTGTGTGTGTGTGTATTTTAGATTTGATACTTTTTTCCATTCCTGTCATCCACATACTCTCACAGCATCTTTGAAGGGCCATCTAAGAACCACTAATTCAACTCTAGAGCAGGCTAGACATGCATAGGGATGGAAATAGCTGCACTTAATGTGGCCTGGTGCCCCACAGCCACAACGCAATGCCCAGGTTTGACCTGAGGCACAACACTGCTAACACCACTATTGAGCAGTGCCCCCTTCCACAACATACCCAGTCCCTTTGAATTGCACGAAAGGCTACACTTCTATGTCCTACTGGTGACTCTTAACCCCTTTGCTGCGGCGGCTATTCCACCGCAGTGCTAGGGGGGTGCGGGGGCCACGCGGCGCTCCCATGCTCGTGACGGAACCGCTCCGTCACGAGCCTCGGGTGCGCTGTGCTTATGACGGAGCGGTTCTGTCACGGCCCCGCCCGCACAATAGAACGTCCAGCGCAGGCGCGGAATCGGCGCCGCGCAGGCGCGCTGAGTGGGCCGGGACGGAACCGCTCCATCATCAGCACAGCGCGTTCGTGGCTGGTGATGGAGCGGTTCCGTCACCAGCGTGGGAGGGGTTAAGGAAAGGGTCACGAGCCCATGAAGGTTTTGACAATGCTTGATCACGTGGGAACCCCTCTGGCAATTCTTCAAATGTTGGGGGTGATTTGAGGAGTTCTTGTAACCAGGGGCTTCCACCGGCTATCCTACCCCTACGTTGTATCAGCTTCACTGCCAGCTCTACTGGAAAACACATCAATGTTGCTTCACAAAAAGCAGACTACACATTCTTCAAATGTCATCACCTTCTTTGCCTTCAAATCTGCACTCACACTTTTATAAACGCCAGTTTTCTAGTTCTTATGCAGCATCTTGAAAAGACTGTTAACATTTGTGTTGCCTGATTTTTCAAATTGCAGCATTCTTCGTGCAAATCATATGCTTTTTTTCTGACATCATTCAGCTCTGTAATAGCCTTGTTTATCTCTAACATGAGTCTGCTCAGTAAAGCGATCACTTTCTCATATTTGCTTCACTCCAAGTCGTGTTCAAGCCGGAAAGCAAAAGCATTCATCCACGAAATCACAAACCTTCCAAGTGCTGAGCTGTCAATCATCTCCTTTGGCACATGAAGGTGAGTGGAGAGCAACTCTTCGGTGATGTACTCTCTTTTCTTCCGACTTTAACGCTTTCTAGCTCAACCTTCTTTAATTAAATTGCCTTCACAAACTTCTTTTCTTCTTCATCTCTTTTACAGTATTTTTCTGTATCATTGCTCTTTGTCCTTTTTCTTCTGTTTCAGTTGTTCTCTGTCTAGCAAATCTTAGCTTGTGTAGCCCCAGTTTCTCCCCCCCACCCCAACTCTCAGTACCCTAGCACTCTCTGCCACTCCATCTCAGCTGCAATGATATGACTGCCAGTGTGGTACTTCCTATAGATGCAGTGATATCTGCAGGATCAGGGATGTGGTTAGCTGGGAGCACAAGTGCCACAGGAGAAAATCTAGTAGGAGCTAGGTTAGAGCGTTCTGCATCTGCGGGAGCTACACACACTTTACCGTCAGTTCCAGAACAGGGTGGATCTCCTGGCACTTAATAAGTTTAACAAACAAATGTTTCTCATGCAACCATGGACACTAGAATTGATGGAATCTAAAGGCTGCTTGAAGTCCATCACTGGTAGCAGCCTCACACTCAGCTTTGTCAAGACACTGGTTGGCTTCCAAATCACTCTTGAGGCTATTCACAAAGTAACTTACGCTTATGAGTAATTTACACATGTCATGTACTCTTACACTTTTGAGCAACTTTACTATTTTTGACTACTACCATAATCTAAGTGTAAAGTGACTCAAAAACACAGACTCACATAGCTCCATCCCCTGACATTTACAAGTTGCTACTGATTCTGCAAAAAAGGAAACCGTAATAAGTACAGCCATGCACATGGCCAACCACTGATACTGCAACACCCTCCCATGGAAAATAAAGGAGACAGGGACCCTGTGGGAATTAATGTGAAATAAAACTAAATATTGTAAAATTGTTCAAAATATAAATAAACATAATTGAATCTAAAAAATAGATTTAAAAAGTATTATTATTTCACTACGAAACATTTTAACAAGTGTTTTTTTTAATTTATAAATTGAAGTGACAATATTATTTTCAAGAAATCTAGTTTAACTACTTTTAATGATATTGATACATTTTTAAATAATTATTCATCTATAATGAAATGATTTTTAATTTATGGGGAAATTTGTTCTTTAATTGAACCTTCAGATTTTTTTTAGATTGTATTTATTTAAATGAATTAAATGTTTAATTAGAAATAGATGTAATAGTGTTGTAGCATATTTACTTTTGTTTTAATGTATTTTTTTATAAATACATTAAATGAATTTTCAATAATATTTCACATATAATATGTTTACTAATTTACTAATAAATGTTTTAAATTAACCCATGGTAAATTGTAGGGAGAAGTAAAAAACTTTATTTAACTCCAAAATAATTAGCAAAATTATGTTATGTTAAATACTAATGTAAATTAATTTTATATATTTATTTTCAATAAAAAAATGCTACAGTGCCATTAGCTTAATTTTGAATTCGTTTCAATATAGTAAGTTAAATAAGAAAAAAACATTTTCTGAAGTACAAATTAAAAAGATAAATTCCCACCTAAAGTTAAAAAATTAAATGTTTTAGTATGTATTAACTATATGTGATGTATAGACTTAAGTAAACATAATTTAATTATATATTAATAACAAAGCAATGTTACATTAATTTATAAGATTACATTTTTTTTTTTAATTATTAAATATTATGGGCCAAATTCCGATGTTGACATCGCCATTGCAATGCGACCACACAAATGGTGCGGTCGCATACTCCCATTTCCCTATGGGGAAACCGGCCGTAGCACAAGCTCCCATGGAGAAATGGGAGCCTGTGAAAATCCCTGCACCACGTGGCAGGTACTTCATGGTGCCTGCCACGCAGTGTAGGGATTTACAGGGGGGTGCACCCTAGGCCCACAACCAGAGCCTGCGGAGACATGGGGCAAAGTCGCCTTCCGCCAGGATTTTCATGTTGAAAAGCCTGACATGAACAGCCTGTCGGAAACCGACATCATAATCCCCACTGCGTAAACGCCGTTCATAGGGGATTATGAGTGGCCGGAAGCCAGGCGGTCCGACCGGCCTATTTCAAATCCGACAGCCTTGATCATAATAAGGCTGTTGGATTGGAAACCTACGATGTGAGTCAGTAGATGCTTTCCGAATCACATCGTAATAGGCCCCGAAGTATGTTTTATTTCTAGACTTTTTCCCAGTAAACTATATTTGTTTGCATTTTAACTATTTTAAATAACTTAATTTAAGTTAGCATTATTTCCAATGGGTTTTATTTTAAGTCCCTACCCCATATTGCTTTATATGGGAGGGTGTTGCAGTACCAGTGGTTGGCCATTTGGGGTGCTGGACTTAATCCAGCACTGTGGTGGAGAATTTTACTACAGTTTTGGGTCCCATTTTCGCTGTAGTAAGTTTAGAAGTGCAGTTTTTGAATAGCAATGGGTTTACTCTTTTGCAGGTGAGGTCATGTCCCTCTCTAAACCTCTCCCTAGCCTGCCCAATCTCCACCTTACTCCCTAAACCCCTCCCACTGAGTAGTGAGTATGCCCCTTTTTTCACCAACTCTCCTGGTCCCTCCCATATTTACTAATAAGTAGTAACTTTACAAGTGTGAGGATCTCCTTATAGAAAGGATAGTAGAGGTTGTACTACTTAAGTAGTGATATTGTGATATTACTTAAAGTACTACAAATGCAGTTTGTGAATAGGCTCTGCAATATCCATTGCCAAATGTTCTGAATGTTATTTGTTTCTATTTAGTATTTTCTGGAGTTTTGATTCTTGACACTTCATTGATTGTTATTAGTGACAGACGAATTTCATTTCAAGACCGGAGGCTACCATTATGCATTAATCTTTTAATTGCCACTCCTGCAGCACCTTTAATGAACTTTAGAACCACCCACCAAACTAGAACCAGGCCATAAGTAGTCAATGCATATAAAATTTCTCCTATTTTAAATGCTGCTCCTGAGGAGATAAGAATAGCTTTCTTTACTGAAAAAATATCTAGATTAATTTGGTTAAAAGCTTTCCTTTGATATAATTAGCATTTTTAATATATTGCTAGAGGAAATGTTTATATCTGTGTGTTAGTAAGTAGGTTTAAACAAGCTTCTAATTTACAGAAGCATATGTTCTTTAACTAAATTAGTGGTTAAGTAGAAGAGTATAGGCAAGTTTGTTTTATTAGGTCCCGCATACGCAGCGCGCATGCCTCACCTCGCCATGGTCTAGTGAGATTACGGCGGCTTTTTTAATGAGAAAACGTACATAGACATAAAGTGACGCTACAGCAGCGTGATTTCAGAAGTGACAGTTGAACTGTCAAAGCAGGTCGGCAGTCATTTCTGAAATTGCTGGTTGGAGTCAAAGTAGGTAAGTAATAAGAAATATTTTATTAAATTAGAGGTTAGAATTTTAGTTGTTTTTATTTAAAATTATTAACATTGTTAACATGGATGTTGAACAGGGTCCAAGTGGGGAGGTGTCTAGTGACACTTTTAGTGAGGAAATTATTAAGAGAATAATTGAGAGGGAAATGAGAGTACAAGTAAGGAAAACTCTGGACAATATTTTGCCAGAGAAGAAAAGGAAAGAAAGGGATTCTGGATAGGAACATTTTTGAATTTCTGAGGATGAGGAGGTAAAAGGACAAAAGGAAGCATGTTGAAGAAATAGAGTTATTGAAAAATATGTCCATCATCAATGGAGATGGCGAGGAACATTCTTTGGTACAGGACAGAGTATTGAACCTTCTTGTTTAGAAGGTATCAGGAGATCTGAGTGTTTCAGAGGGCTTTTGAGCAAGGCTGTCGAGGTACGCGAGGAATCTTGGGCACCAGGAACAAGAAGGAGATACGAGGGAGTTTGGAGAGAATGGATTAGTTGGTGCATGGAAAGGAGTTTCGATCCCATGGAGGCTTCTGTAGTGGAAGGTGTGAATTTCCTGGTAGAAATGTTTGAGAAAGGTCTGAGTTACAGGACCTTGAAATGTTACAAATTGGCTGTCTCGGCAGCTCATGTTTTTGTGGATGGTAACTCAGTAGGTAGGAACCCAGTAGTGCGTAGGAATTTGAAGAGTATTAGATTAAGGAGACCTCCTACTGCTAGGTATGAGGTCCTTTGGGATGTGAATATGTTACTGATTTTATTTGAGTCATGGCCTGCAAATAGATACTTGGACTTGAAAAGACTTACGAGGAAGTTGGGCACTTTGCTGTGTTTGATTTCTTGCAGGAGAGCTTCTGATGTGAGGGCTTTAGAGTTGAGTGGTATATGTTATGTTCCAGATGGGGTTCATTTAGAAATGTAGAAAATAACCAATACTATGTCTTCTTATATGTTTTATCCTAAATACGAGAAATGTAAAAGATTATTGGGTCGATTCCGATCCGGTAAAAAGCGCTCCGAATCGTCGTATGGAGCATTTTTTCCCCGTACGAATCGTACCTGTAAACGTCCCGTACATACGGCGAAGTACGATTCGTACCAGGAGCCGTACTCCGTACAAGTCGTACAAGACACCGTACGACTCTAATCTCCGTACGATTCAGCCTCGGAACCCGCTGTACGCGACATCTGTACGGTTCGCGGCTGGTTTTTACGACCCAGCAAGTACGATACGTGTCGGGTACGCACCGTACGACTCTTTTTCTACGGGAGCTGAAAACAGCCGTAAAAGTTGAGTTCGCGCCGAAACAGGTACGGAACGGCCCCCCGGGTACGGTGCGTACCCCCCATGATCGCAGGGGTACGCACCGTACTACTGCGATCATGGGGTGTACGAGCTGTACCCCCATTGTACGATCGGTGTACGAGCCGTACCCCCATTGTACGATCGGTGTACAAGCCGTACCCCATTGTACAATCAGTGTACGAGCCGTACCCCATTGTACGATCGGTGTACGGATCGTACACCGATCGTACAATGGGGTACGGCTCGTACACTGATCGTACAATGGGGTACGGCTCGTACACTGATCGTACAATGGGGGTACGGCTCGTACACCCCATGATCGCAGTAGTACGCACTGTACCCCTGCGATCATGGGGTGTACAGACCATACGGTGTGTATGTGTTTGTGTGCTTTTCCGTACGACTCGCCCTTACCTGAGGTGGCCGTACGAATCGCGTCCTGATCACCCGGTCTGGATCGTACTCGCCGAGTCGTACGGTGTGTGTACGAGTCGTACGGAAACGGCTCCGGATACGAATCGTACGGACGGTGATTTTACCGGATCGGAATCGACGCCTATGTGTTGTTGGGTGTTTGACAGAATATGAAAGTACAGTGGAGGAAAACAGGAGTGATGGTGTGAATCAGGTTTCGATTTCTTATCTTAAATCATATAAGGCAGTAAGTAGTGCAACTGTTGCAAGATGGGTGAAACTGACAATGGCGCAAACGGGCATTGATATGAAGAAGTTTACGGCACATTCTATTAGAGGAGCTATGGCAAGCAAGGCTTATTGTTCAGGAGGTAGGTTGGAGGAAATTATGAAGGCTGCAGATTGGGCTAACACAGGGACTTTTGTAAAACATTGTTTTAGAGCAGTTAAACATGTTGCAAATGAAGTGTCGAAGGGATTTCAACATGCATAATGGTAGCCTCTGGTCTTCAAATGAAATGGTGATTCTCCAATTAAAATGAACAGAGAATCAAAATGTCATTAAAGACACTGAGGCTAACATTAACACACCCTCCTCAACCCTAGTTAAAAAAAAGAAAAGAAGACAAAAGTATAATAAGGAATAGGATGAAGGATAAAAGAATTGGGTTATTAGGAGGTGTTTATATATCAACTGCTGTTAAAACGTTTTGTAAAATTGAAAGATTGTTGAGTGTGGACAAAATAATAAGGCGCATTGGGCATATAGTTTATCTTTTTTCTAGACTGGCCACAGTAAGAAGACTAGAGAAGAAAATATGGAAAGATGGATGGAATAAGGAGGTTAAGAAGTTTTCAGTAAAGAAAAGTGTTGGCACATTTTAAAGAGGAGGAATGTTATGTGCATGTACTACCTATGGCCTATGTGTTCTGGTTCTAGTTTGTTGTGTGGTTCTAAAGTTCTTTAAAGGTGCTGCAGGAGTGGCAATTAAAAGATTAATGCATAATGGTAGCCTCCGTGTCTTTAATGAAATCTTGATTCTCTGTTCATTTTCAGTGGAGAATCGCCATTCTCTGGGTCACGGAGCTAAGGAAAAACCATTCACTCCACATAACAAGATTTGTGTGTTGTATTAGGAACCTCAAGAACCACATGCTATTACAAACATTCAATAACTGTATTATACAGTCAGTGCTATAACTTTTGTATAAACTATTATGTTTCTATTTACACACAGGTTCAATAATATGGTTACACATAATAGCTTCCCAGGTAAGTATATTTTGCACCCAAATGTAAGGACATTCTGACTCCTTGTATGCACTGTAGCTCATTTCTAAAGAGTGTGTCCCAGGGAAGGGACACAGGGGTTTTAGGATGAGTGGAAAACTTCTTGGATTAGGTTCTATGTTTCAAGTTCACTCATGTAGTTCAGATGGGTCTATGTGTGGGAGGAGTCTCTTTGGGTCTGCCCTAATTGCCACCTTTCCAGTTGAGTTGCTCTCAGTGTGGGTAGAAAGTAAATTGGATATCTAGATCACGTCAGTGGGTTTATGTCTGGGGGTTACGTGCTGCCGAAATACAGCCATAGAGTTAGATGGGTGCTTAGGCAGTAGTACCAGAGGTGTCGGACACACTATCTGAACAACTACGCAAGGTAGAATGCAGACTCACAGTTGGACTGTTGGTGGTGGTGGTGGTGGTGATGAGGCCTGCATCGCCAGCCCCACAGAAGATGATGTGATGCAGGGAAAAAAAGGGAAGCCTCATGGACACTGTTGTCACAGAGATAAGTGGGGTCGACTGTAGAGTATAGAAGAGGGATTCAGTCTTACAGCTCACATCAGTGGTTCACCCACAGGGTCTTGAACTCTTACATCCCTGTAATGTTGTGGAAGCACCACACCTTTCTCTTTGAGGGAATGTTGAAAGATGTAACGATCAATGGTTGTTCTTGGTCCAGTCTTGGCAGCACAGCAGCATCCAAATCTTAGGGAGACTGCTGAATAGGCACTGGAAGTAGGTGTGCGGGTGTGCTGAAGCACCCCATTAATAACCATGCTGGAATTCAGAAGGAGAATGAGGGATAAGGATGCTTTTAAATGTTGTTTTCATCTAGTAACATAGGACCTGTGTTTAATGATAAAGGTCAAATGTCAGGCAATGTCTTCTGATACATTGCTACATATACTTTTAACCACTTGCGCGCGCACGACGACTGGGAGCCGTCATGCGCCACAGTGCTCGTGTACGCAGGAAGGCTCCCGGTCATCCTGACACATGGCACTGCAAATCCCTCTGGTGAATGCACCAGAGGGATTTCCTTTCCTCCCAAATAGCCTTGGAAGCTGGTGAAGAGCTTCCCCAGCTCCTGAGGCTCCCCCCTCCCTAGTTTCTGTGAAATGATGATCAGCGCGCACCTTGCGCTGTTGTCATTTCATAGAAAACAAAACTGAAATGAGCCTTTAGGCTCATTTCAGTTTCACTTTCTATGAGCTCAGAGGTTATATCAGCCCCCCGAGCACGTAGAAAAATGGGAGGGGCATCATTGGAAAGGGTAGAATATCCCCTTTCCAATGGTACCCCTCCCTAGTGGATCCCTGCTTGATGATTGCCCCATGAGGGCGATCCCCACGCAAGGATGCACCCACTAGACACCAGGGTGGGGGTAGCGGCCCCTTGGGCAAGGGTCTTTGCTCCTCCACAACAATGAAGGTGAATACAGTGTTTCTGCCCCCCCCCCGGGGGGGCAGATGGAGCAGTAGACCCAATCTGCTCCCCCGGGGGGCAGAAAGCCCACTAGAAACCAGGGATTTTTTTTGTATTGAAGTAGGGAGGGGGGCTGCCCAAAATGGGCATAACAATGCTGACAAACCTGACATCTTACTGTTGTCAGAAACTTGGCTCAATACTGACTCCTATCCTGATATCCTGGCAGATACACCTACCGGTTATTACATACTCCATGCAAATAGAACTTTGGACAAGCCAGGAGGCAGTGTAGCAGCTATTATCCAAAACAAACTCAAATTCACCACCTTACAGATTATTAGCCCTCGGTGCGTTGACAGTCTTATTCTAAAATTTCACTCCCCTAGGTCTTCCTTCATTTGTGCTCTCTTTTACCGTCCCCTGACCACATGCCCCAGTTCCCTCAACTCTTTAGCGATCCTATCTGTCAGTTGGTTATCAACCACGCACGGATCATTATTCTCGGCGACTTCAACTACTGGCCTTCTGACACTCACGAGTCTGCCACTTCAATCGAGTTCACAGACTCTCTATTAGGCATGAACTTCACCCAACATGTCCACAAAGCTACTCATGCCAAGGGGCATATTCTAGACCAGGTTTGGACCTCTAACCTAGATATTACCTCACCACTGGTTTCTCCCAGCACCTGGTCTGATCATTATTTTATTTCTTTTACTATGGTCTATACTCCTTATACTATGCTCCCCCTGACCGGCAATTTCTGGGCCAGGAACTGGAAACGAGCCAACAAGGTTGATTTTCACGCATTCCTAACAGTCTCCTCCCCTAACGAAACGACCCCTATCTCCCCTTCCCTTCAGGCTTCTAACCTTGACCATTGGCTAGAAGTAGCTAGTGACAAAGTAGCCCCTATGAAGAGAATTTCACTTAAGCGCCCTCATGACGCCCAACGCTGGTTCTACGACGATTTAAAAAAGAAAAAAACTGGCACTTAGACAGGCCGAGCGCTGCTGGCGGCGAGCTTATGCTCCTGAGGATAAAACCAACCGCCTATGTAGTCTTGCTAAAAAACTACAAAGAGGCTATCCTCCAGACCAAATCCGCCTACTTCTCTCAGAAAATTCTGAAGTCATCCGCCAAATCCAAGGACATCTTTTCAATTGTCAACGAGCTGGTTCAGCCCAACAGGGTACTTGCCAAACCTGTCCCTTCACAAGCCCTATGTGATTCCCTGAATTCGTTTTTTATCGACAAGATTACCCACATTAAGGACAACATCCCCACTCCCATCTCTCCTCCATCCCCCCTACAATCTGTATAAATCCTCTAATACTTGATCAAATTCCCTTGATCTCTCGAGAAGAATTCCTGACCCTACTGAATAAGTTGGGCTCAGGCTCTCCTAATGATTCTTACCCTCCTCACGTTCTGAAAGAGGCCTTCCTTACCTGCCCGATCCACCACTCTCACGCCTTAATAACTCCCTTATAACAGGTACGGTTCAAGATACCTTCAAACATGCCATAGTTGTCCCAATATTAAAGAAATCTAATGCCGATCCCCTGGTGTTGAGCAACTTCCGCCCCATCTCTTTGCTCCCTTATCTTAGTAAGATACTGGAGGCTCACGTTACCAACTGCATCAACTCATTTATCGAGCACTCCCACTTCTTGGATCCCCAGCAAGCAGGTTTTCGGCCTGCTCATTCCACGGAATCTGTCATCTTAGCTGTCATGGATGAACTTAGGCGAGGAGCTGACAACAACATCACCCAGGCCTTGGTACTTTTAGATCTGTCGGCAGCTTTCGACACGGTCGACCATGAACTTCTGGTCGACTGTGTCGGCAATGCGGGCATCCGGGGCCTGGCCCTTAAGTGGATCACCTCCTTTCTCCATGGACGCTCCCAGGCAGTCCGACTGGATAATTTTACGGCAGGGAACACAAAGCTGACCTACGGAGTCCCTCAGGGCTCTTCTCTATCGCCCCTTCTTTTCAACTTATACATGCAACCCCTGATGGTACTACTACAGAACAGCCCAGTTAAAATGTTCAACTACGCAGATGACCTCCAGTTGATATTTAACATTGACCCCTATAACACAGCCATTAACAACTTTCATTCCACTATGACATCTATTAGTGAATGGATGTACTCCAGTCAACTTAAGCTCAACCCCGATAAAACTGAGCTTGTTCTAACAGGGGGACCCTTAAACCCTTGGAACCCCGGTTTTTGGCCTCTTTCCCTGGGCACCCCCCCACCAGTAAATTCCGTAAAAGTATTGGAGTTATCATCTGTAATGACCTGTCCCTGAAGCCTCAAATTAACGCCGTTGTCTCCTCCTGCTTCTTCCATCCCCGCAGAATCCGAAAAATTTGTAGGTTTCTGACTACCAAGACCCTCACTCTCGTTATCCTGGCACTAGTCACATCCCGCCTCGATTACCCGAACGCTCTTTATGTTGGTATCCCAGCATACCAGCTTCATCGCCTACAGCTTGTCCAAAATCAGGCAGCTAGACTAATTTTTCGCCAACCTAAACACCATCATGTTACTCATCTAATGAAGAGCCTCCACTGGCTTCCAGTGGCAAAACGCTGTGCTTTCAAGCTGGGCTGTAACACCTTCAAGCCAAGTTAGCCAAGGCCCTGCCTTTATCCAGTGGTCGAAGTGGGAAATAAAAAGTAAGGGAACTGTGGGTGGAGAATCAGGGGGCAGGAATAACCAAAGATTGAATCAGTGGGCGGAGTCAGGGGTGTGGCTAGAAATAGCAAAACATACCAATTTTTAGTACGTTTAGCATTTCACTGACCAGTTACAGCTTATAACGTTATTTAATTAAGAGAATGGATAAACATGTTTATTTGAGGTTTAATTCAGGAAAAAGCAAACACTTATAGGGAATACAGGTTTATGTAAAGCGTGTGAAATATAAGCAGGAACAACATGTTACCTTAACCCTTTCGTTGCTGCCGTCGGCACACAAGGTGCTCCATGCATAGCCCGGTTCAAACCAGTTGCTGGGGCACTCCAGCCCCAGCTCTGGCGTGAAACTGGACAAACGGAAAGGGGTGTAACCACCCCCTTCCAAGGTTCCACCCATAGGAGGGACCTAGCAGATAATCCAGCCCCTTAGTTTAGTATAAAGTTAGGAGCTGTGTCTAGAGACTTTAGATTTATCCTGGAAAGAAACTCTGAAACGAAACTCTTGGACCTTCGATGTTCCATATCGACTCGAAGACTGAAGACATCTCCCTTGTGGTCAAGGAGTGACCACCCTGTGCAAACTGGCACCAACAGTAACTTGCCTGTTTGCTTTGTCGATGCTCCCGCTAGAACCCGAAGACTTAGCGATGCAGGAACTGGACTTCCGGACTTCTCTGACTCCGACCTACATCCACAGCAAAACTGAGACCCGTGGCGGACACGAGAGACGTGGGACCGGATATCCTGGACTACCTGCTTTTTGCTACCTGTGCAGCTGCTGAGGTACCCATGAAGTTGTGCATTAGGGTTTGAGAAGCCCCAGACCCAAGCAGCATTTGCACCGAAGCTCAGCCCTCCACACTCCACGAGTGCCGCGTGGGGCCTGTGCCTGTATTTCAGCTCAATGCGTCTTCGCGGTTGCTAGCCCATTGGCTAGTAGGCCCTCTGAATACATCTTTGTAAAACTACACTGCTTGCCTGGTTGCTCCGGGCTTGTTCCAGCTTCTCTGTGAAGGAGAAGCTCCCCAGACTTGCTGGTCTGAACTGAAGTCAATCTTCCCATCCTGCATGGATTGCATTTGCCAAGGTTTGTTGGGTCCAATCTGGATACAGACACCGGCAACAGCTAGATCCATCGTGGGACAGCTCGACTCCAGCTCCTGGTCATCGTTGACATCTCCTGATCCTCGTGGCTGCAGAGACAAGCTTCACCTCTTCACCTGATTGCATCTCGACATCGCCTGGTTCCTTCCTGGTCCCTCTCCGAGAAGGTTAGTGTGTATCCTGTTGTTGTTGGAATACACTAGATGTGTTAAAATACCCCTCACACACCAAAAGTGCCCTTGGTGTCATGCTTCATCATCGGGGTCTTCCTGCACTTTTAATTCCTGGTTCTTGTTTTTCAGGCATACAACCAAGTATACTAGTATTAGCAAGGGCAGTGTATTTACATAAAATATATGTCCAATACACATTGATAAAAACAAGTACTTTACATTGCAGGGTACATACACGCACTGTGGAACAACATTTAGTGAGTGACAGAGGGATCTGACCCCGGTCCTGACGAAGGGGCATGGCGCCCCGAAACATGTTGACCCGCACAGGAAAGCGAGCCCACTAACTAGCTTAACCTTTCCGACATCACTTTTTTTGACAATACCAGCCAGTGCCTATTAAATAATTTTTTCTTTTCACTAGGCCAGGTATTTTTTAACATCACTCAATCACCCCCGACCCTACTGACACTCACTTCCATTCACTCACATAGCACCCACATTAAAAAGGTGCTCCAGCGTAGTCGCTTGTTGCAACACTGCCCCGTTCGGCAGCCGAGCGGGAAGACCCCGATGATGAAGCATGACACCAAGGGCCCTTTTGGTGTGTGAGGGGTATTTTAACACATCTAGTGTATTCCAACAACAACAGGATACACACTAACCTTCTCGGAGGTGGACCTTTTTGATTACTAGTATCTTGACAAGAGGAGGACGTGCCCACCTCGGTGCCAACTAGCACCACCTCTTCCTTCCCTCTTTTTTGATTTCCTTAATTATCCTTCCTGGTCCCTTCCTGGTCCCTTCCTGGTCACTGTCCCTTCCTGGTCCCCTCTGCTTTCAGGTTCTTCTCGACTCCGATCTACCCTTGGATCCACCCGGACACTTTTCTCCTGGTCGCCTGCAGCACTTTCTTGCAGCTCTCCATAGGAAACAGCGACGAAACCCGACACGAAAGAATACCTATGCACCCGGCTTCCCTGGGTGAGGTAACTCGAGTACTCCGGTGCTCCCGTGGGTATTAACTATCCAAGTGTCCTAGTTTAACAGGGTTTTCCCGTAGTCCATCTGGAAGTGTCCAAAATCTACTACTTCGTAACTGTTACGTTCCCATTGAAACTCTCTGGTAACCTGCGTGTGTGTGTATACACTGCACACGCTTCCCGTGGGTCTCCTACTTCCAATCCCTTGGTTGCTCAGTGTAGCCCCAGCGATTTTCTAGGCCCTAGGCCTACTCACCTTTCCTGAAGTGGTTCTTATACCACTTATTCAGTATATGGTTCGTGAGGCCCCTATGGCAGAATTGTATTTGTGCAACTTATAGTATGCTTATTGAGTAACTTGTGCTGTATCTCGAACTCTGACCTCATAAAGAGTACAGAGGGGTTGTGTTAGTAATAAATACATATATATTTGATATATACCGTGTGTGGTGTCCTTTCATTTGGTATTCAAGGGATTATATATGGGAAAACAGCTGGCTTCACATGCTCTCTGAAGTTTTAGCCTAAAACTGCTTTGTCCATGCTACCACTAGGATAGCTGGTCTATAAGGTTGACTTTACAACCATCACCATAAGGGTTGTTTGGACTGGTGCAAGGTGCCCACTAGAATAGTGGACATCATATATCAGGCCAACTTCTCACACTGCCCCGTTCACTACTCCTGCCCCGTTCACTACACCTGCCCCGTTCACTACACCTGCCCCGTTCACTGCTCCTGCCCCGTTCACTGCTCCTGCCCCGTTCACTGCTCCTGCTCCGTTCACTGCTCCTGCCCCGCTCACCGCTCCTGCCTCACTCACCGCTCCTGCCCGGTTACCGCTCTTGCTCATGCCTAATCACCGCTCCTGCCCCATCACTTCTCCTGCTTCGTCACCTCTCCTGCCCCATCACCACTCCTGCCCCGTTACCTGTCCTGCCCGTCACTCCTCCTGCCCGGTCACCTCTCCTGCCCTGTCACGTTACCTGCCCGTCATGTCACCTGCCCGTCACGTCACCTGCCCGTCACTTCTTCTGCTCGGTCACTTCTCCAGTCCGTCACTTCTCCAGCCGTCACTTCTCCTGCCCGGTCACTTCTCCTGCCCGGTCACCTCTCCTGCCCTGTTGCCTCTCCTTCCCTGTCACTTCTCATGCCCCGTCACTTCTCATTCCCAGACACTTCTCCTGTCCCATCACTTCTCCTGGCCCGTCACTTCTCCTGGCCCGTACCTTCTCCTGTCCCGTCACTTTTCCTGCACCGTTGCTTCTGCCCCGTTCACTGCTCCTGCCCCATTCACTGCTCCTGTCCCATTCACTCCTACTGCCCCATTCACTCCTACTGCCCCGTTCACTCCTACTGCCCCATTCACTGCTACTGCCCCGTTCACTGCTCCTGCCCGGTTCACTGCTTCTGCCCCGTTCACGGCTCCTGTCCTTTCAATGCTCCTGCCCCGTCACCTTTCCTGCCCCGTCACCTCTCCTGCCCCGTCACCTCTCCTGCCCTGTCACCTCTCCTGCCCCATCACCTCTCCTGTCCTGTCACTTCTCCTGTCCAGTCACCTCTCCTGCCCAGTTACCTCTCCTGCCCAGTTACCTCTCCTGCCCAGTCACCTCTCCTTTCCTGTTGCCTCTTGTGCCCCGTCACTGCTCCTGGCCTGTCACTTTTCCTGCCTCGTCACATTTCCTGCCCCGTCACCGCTCCTGCCCGTTCACTGCTCCTGTCCGGGCAGCACTCCTGCCCGTTCACCGCTCCAGCCCCATCACTTCTCTTGTCCCATCACTACTCCTGCCCCGTTCAGTGCTCTTGTCCGTTCACTGCCCCTATCCGTTCACTGCTCCTGCCCATTCCTAATCACCGCTCCTGCCCCTTCACTTCTCCTGCCCCATCACTTCTCCTGCCCCGTCACATCTCCTTTCCTGTCACCTCTCCTGTCCCATCACTGCTCCTGACACGTCACCTCTCCTGCCCCGCCACTTCTCCTGCCTGTCACTTCTCCTGCCTGTCACTTCTCCTGCACTGTCACTTCTCCTGCCTGTTACTTCTCCTGCCCAATCACCTCTCCTGCCCTATTACCTCTCCTTTCCTCTCGCCTCTTCTGTCCCGTCACTGCTCCTGCCCAGTTCACTCTGTGTTCAACATTGACAAGATACACAAGGTGGCAAATTACCCACAGTACTCTGTTTGGGGAAAGCTCCTCTGTAATCACTAACTCCAATCTCACTGGCACATGACATGCTAAAGGCAGACGGCGGGGGCATTGTTTTTCGAAAGGGGGTAATCAGCCTCAATTGGAAACTAAAGCATTTTCAATCGGAAACTAAAGCATTTTCAATATTATATACAACAAAGCCATAGTTGTATGAATGCAGTATATTTATCTTTTCCAACCAACAACCTTTGACAAAGCCAATAGTCCTGGCTTGTTGTAGGTGTAATGTTACTTGTTGTATTATATATGTGGAGGCAATAACAGAAGCAGCAAAATACAAGTCGGGCAGCACATTACGCTGGGCACATATTTTTAGCATACATGTTTTAAGCCACATCCTTAATTATATTGGCCACGTCCCTTTGAGAGCCCCCCAATTTTTTCATCCCACTTAAAGCCCTGCCCCAATTGTGCTGTGAGTGATGGAAGGTCATGAAAAGTTGGTCGTATGGGTGTCAAGGGGGATCATATTGTCAGAGCCACTGTACCGTCACAACGAGAGATTCCCCAGCACACAGGCCCTTTACGAGGAGATTGAGACAAATAGTTTTTCTCAGTCTCTTTAGATTGTACTGGGTTGCCTTCCTGAGGAACGGTGCAAAAAATTTCAGTGCATCAGCAAACAAATGTGATTAACCCTATACAGAGAAAAGGCATTTTTTTTTTCAGGCCTTCTCACATAACATGACACAATCATTGTATTGTAATTGCATTTATATAGTGCTTACTACCCCCAACGAGGCGTTGAAGCGCTCTTTCAGGGAAAGCTCCTCTGTAATCACTAACTCCAATCTCAGTGGCACATGACATGCTAAAGGCAGCGGGCATTGTCATTCTAAAGGGGGTAATCAGCCTCAATCGGAATGACAATGGGCCTGCCATCAGCCTGTGAGAGCTCAGGGAGGGGCTGCTGCAGCCTCTGGAGTATAACAGAGAAGTGCGAGCAGCCCCTGAAAGCTGAAAGAAAAAAGTTATCGTTTTTATTAGGTAGAACTATTCTTGCCGTCCCGGGATGCTTTTTTGAAAGCAAGAAGTAGGGGAACGGACTGGAATCATTTCTAGAAGTAGGGGCACGCCGTGCCCTTCCGTCCCCGCCCACTTCTACCACTGCCTTTATCTCCTCAAGAATTCAACGTTATACCCCCCTTCGGGAACTCCGCTCTTCCCACCTTCATCTTCTCACAATTCCCACTTTCAAACGGAAAAAACACGGCGGCCTTAGATTCTCCTTCTTAGCCCCTCACTTCTGGAACTCCCTCCCCAACAACCTGAGATCTGCGCCCTGCTATTCCCAATTCAGAACCCTTCTTAAAACGTTCCTCTTTTCACAAGCATACGACTAAACGTCCCACTGCCATCCTTGACCGCAGTCTTTCTGTCTGCAGCGCCATGAAACCGCTTGGTGTAAGTGCGCTCTAGAAATCTTTTTAACATAACATAACATAACAACAATGCCCCCACCTACCCCCCTAGAGAAATTCCAATCTGATCTCTCGGGGGCAGAAAGCCCACTAGAAGCCAGGGATGTTTTTTAAATTTAATGTAGGGGTGGGGGCTGCCAAGATGGGCAGGCCAATGCCCCTATCCCCCCCAAAAAAGGCAAGTCTTTCTGCCCCCAGAGCAGATCGGGCAGTAGCCCCTGATCTGCCCCCAGGTGGGGCACAAGCCCAGCAGGCACCAGGGTTTTTTGTTTTTTTTTTACATACGAGTGGGGGCTGCCCAGAATTGGCATACCAATGACCCCACCCCAAAAACAATGATCACAGTCTTTCTGCCCCCCAGGAGGAATATGGGGGCAATAACCTCTTATCTGCCCCCCGGGGGGGGGGGGGGTCGGGCAGAAAGGCCATTAGGCATCAGGAATTTCTTTTTTTAATTCAGGGGTATAGTCAGCCCAGAATGGGCATGCCAATGCACACCCCCCCCAAAGTAAATTCCACAGTCATTCTGCCCCCCCCCTGGAGGGCAGATGGGGGCAGTGGCCCCTGATTTCCCCCCAGGGGGGCAGGGAGCCCACTAGGTGCCTGCGATTACGCTGATTTTTCTATGTGTGGGGGCTGCCCAGAATGGGCATACCAATGCCCCCATCCCCCAAGAAATTAGCCAATTCCTTTCTGCCCCCCTTCAGGCATATAGGGGCAAACCCCCCTCCCCCCTGTTATCCTTCCCCCAAGGCGGCAGAAAGCCCACTAGGCACAGATTTGTTTTTAGCAATTTGCCTACCTGTGGTATTTGGGCCCTAACACCCCGGCACATAGGAAAACCTAGCAAAACTGTACATTTTTTTAAAACTAGACATCAAGGGGAATCAAGGATGGGGTGACTTGTGTGCCTCACGACAGGTTCTGTTACCCAGAATCCCTTGCAAACCTCAAACTTAGTTAAAAACACATTTTCCTCACATTTCTGTGATGGAAAGTTCTGGGATCTGCATGGATCCACAAAATTCCACCCACTCCACATTCCCCAAAGTCTTCTGAGAAAATTGTACCTCCCTTGCATGGGTAGGTCTAGTGCCTGTGACAGGAAACAGCCCAAAATGCAATGTGGACACACCACATTTTCACAGTGAAAACTGACACTTTTTTTGCAAAGTGCCTAGCTGTAGATTTTGAACCCTAGCTCTGCCGGCTCCTAAGGAAACCTAGCAAACCTATACATTTTAATTAAAACAAGGCACCCAGGGGAATCCAGGATGGGGTGACTTGTCTGGCTCTTACCAGGTTCTGTTACCCAGAATACCTTGCAAACCTCAAAGTTTGTAAAAAAAAACGAATTTCCTTACATTTCTGTGGTGGAAAGTTCTGGAATTGGCATGGATCTACAGAAGTCCACCCACCCTATATTCCCCAAAGTCTTCTGAGAAAATTGGTACCTCATTTGTGTGGGGAGGCCTAGTACCCACGACAGGAAACGGCTCAAAATGCTACATGGACACACTACATTTTCACAGTGAAAACTGACCCGTTTTTTGCAAAGTGCCTTGCTGTAGATTTTGAACCCTAGCTCTGCCGGAACCAATGGAAACACGGCAAACCTATACATTTTTGAAAAAACAGACAGACAGGCAAATCCAGGATGAGGTGACTTGTCTGGCTTTCACCGGGTTCTGTTACCCAGAATCCCTTGCAAACCTCAAACATAGTAAAAAACAAATTTTCCTCACATTTCTGTGGTGGAAAGTTCTGGAATCTGCATGGATCCACAAATTTCCTACCACACAGACTCCTGATAAAAATGGTACCTCACTTGCGTGGCTATGTCAAGTACACGTGGCAGGCAAGGCCCCAAAACGTACTGAGGAGACATCAAAATTACCTATCTCAAAACAACCTGGTCTTGCATAGGGGATTCACTTGGGTTTTTGGCCACCGGCTTGGCGGCCATCTTTAGTAACCTACCAATCCCACACATTTCTGAGAACTAGACACCCCGAGAAATCCAGTGAGGTATGGCTTGCAGAGTCCCCCATATGTTTTCCTACCCAGAATCCCCCGCAAACCTCAAATTTATCTGAAAAAATGACATTTTTCTCAAATTTCTGTGTTGGAAAGTTCTGGAATCTGCATGGATCCACAAATTTCCTCACTCACATGGGCGGGTCAAGTACTCACGTCAGGCAAGGGCCAAACACGTATTGAGGAGAAATCAAAACAAACGGGTTTTTGGCCCAGGGTTTGGAGGCCATCTTGGGAAACTACCAAACCCACACATTTATGAAAGCTAGACACCCTGGGAAGTCCAGAGAGTGAAGAACTTGGTAATTTCATTCTCAGGGAATACTTACTAATATAACAAAAACCTGGCACAGAAGCTGAAATATGAAAAAGACATATTTATTAAACACAATTAAGTGAGGGTACGTCACCCAACTGCCTTAGCAATTGAATGAGGCAGTCTGCTGAATGGTCTCAGCACAGACCTTTTATACCATTTATTATGCCCTAGGCACACATTTTCTCTTTGAAGTACATTATTGTTGGTCACTCCCAGGACGTGCACACAAAGCACTGTATGATGACAAACCCACTTTTCAGTTTGTCCAGCCCAAAATTAATCATCAAACAAACCCATAATAAACATTCTTCTTTAGACAAGCTGGACAAGACCCATAATGAAAAGGCCCGCAGCCCAAATCATAAATAGACCATAAAGAAGGAACAGAAACAGATAGGAGCAAGATAAAGGGGTGTGTGCGTGTACAATAAACATTGCAATGTCCTGGTCTTTGATCTCTATCTGACCAGCTGCCTAACAAGGAACTGGCTCAACGAGGTCAGCCTCGGGCAAGGGAGTCAGCTTTCGCCAGGTCATGCAGGAGTCAGCACAAACCCATGCTAAGGTTATGTCCTTAAGCGCTGGGATGCTTAAGGGTTACTACGCGCTCTACAAAACCCAATAATAATAATAATAATAATAATAATAATACTTGTTTTGCCACAGTGAGGGCCTACTGTAAGGGCAATCCGCAAAATGGCTGCCGTTCACAAAATGGAACCTGAGGGCCTCAGGACGAAAACTCTGATTTCAGGGTGATTCTGTCATTTGAATATGATGAAAATGCTTGTGCATAGTGTACTAGCCATTCTCGGTCTGCTGATATCAAAATCGTCATGATACGACGATGTTTATGACACAGGTCCAAAATTTTCAGTACCACAGACGCTCCTTTTGCCCTTACATAGGCAATAACCTATACCCCCGCTAGTCTGAGTCCAGGTCTATATTTGTCAAATCATCAAGATGTTGCTGAAGCATAATCCTATTATTTAGCGACTCTCTCTCAGGACAGGTCTCCTTACACACGCAGTAGCACAAAGGCCATATATGGCAGGACCAAATAGGGAATTCCTCCATCTGTTGTATGTGGTATAAGACCACACACCCAACAATTAGTGATGTTCACTACTAACTGGTGTCGATGCAGAAACTATACAAAAGGAATTATCAGTAAACTCTGACCTTCTAACTAGTCCATGTTCAGGTAAAATCTGGAAAGAATGCAAAGAAGTAGAAGTAGGAAGAGACATAGGTTGAGAGGTGGGTACAGATGTGAATTGGGCAGCAAAAAACAATCCCACCCATAAAAGACAATGCCATGTTTAAAAAACACTAGAAAAGACGTCATTAAGAACATATAGACAAAGTAGTGACCGCTATTACAAATGAATCATAATTTTCCACAACCTTAAGCAAAAAGTAAATCCTAAAATTATCTAGTAACATTTTAGGTCTTCCTATGCATTTCTGTAATTCATTATATGTTCAAGTGAAACAGTGGTGACCCTCATTAATGCTCTGAGGTGAAAAGGGGATACTCTTTCACAGAAAATTGACTTTATTCTGCTTTTACTAAACAGAATACTACTTTAAAATAATGCCAGCAGAACAATAAAATCATGCTCCTAACACGTAGTCTATACAATCACACGGAAACCTCTTGTGAAACCAACTATGCCCAGAGTCTGTTCAAAAAGCCTCTCTGGCAGACTTCTATTGTCCAATCAAGTCTGCTCCCGATGTTGCATGGGCCTTTGGATTCAGGCCTCCCATGCTCTTGATGTTCCGTATCTGTTGGAGTGCCCTCCTGGCAAACACTCATAGCTCATTCACAAAGTCTCAATGTCTCAAGGCAGTGCACCGTATCTCTCCTCTGCGGCAGACACTACAGATATTGTGCGCTTCATTGGTCAATGGGCACAGATCATCTCGTGCAGACCCGGCACCATTCTCAGACTCCAACACTCATCATTCAGTGTCAGAGGACGCTCAGGCCGCTCATTCATGGGCACCAGAATGGAGTGCCTTTTGCCACTCTTGGATCCTCCGGTGCACTGCACTTCCGTCGAAGCAAAGGAAAAAAGGGGTGCGTGTATGGCCAAAAACTCAGGCCAAGGGGCTCAAGGGACTGCGCACTGTCAGAGGTTAACCAGCACATAACAGGCACTCTTTTGCACTGCTCAGGGGACTGCACACTGTCAGAGGTTAACCAGCACATAACAGGCGCTCTTTTGCACTGAAATCTCAAGGGACTGTGGCAAAACCAGCTCCTTCTTCTTTTCTGATGTTGAACGCCTTCTGATGAAGCAAGTGCGATGCTTTAAACAGTTCATTGTACAACAAGGGGACTGCAAACAGGTGGCCTGCGATCTTCAAAGGAGTGGCCACATGCCATGGGACAATTCTGCGTTGAAATACACAGTCATTCTCAAAGGCAATACAAAAACAAAGGCAATAGGTAAAACAGTGCCTCTAGGCTCTTCAATTGGGTTTCCGTGTGAGAGCATATCTTTCATCATCATAGCGACATGGGAATTCTATCTGAATGGATGTCCTCACACATAGTGGCATCGTCTAATTGGGTGAACACATTTTATCTCAATTATTTCATATAGGTGTTCCTAAATTCCTCATCTAGCACATCTCAAAAGCGGGATCACATACATAATAATTGTGCATCAGGTGGGACTATGCAATACAAAAGCTAATTATCAAGATGTGGAAACAAAAGACAAGAACTAGAGAGTCCTGGTATTTCCATTATTCATAATACATCTGGTCCATCAAAAATTAAAGCAGTAAAAAGGAACTAAAAACCAATTTTAGAATAGACATTGACTTTGTCATATTAAAAAAGACGTAATGTGTCTCCTATTGAGGTGGAAAACTTATCTTACTATAGTATTGAGTCAGTTAATCAGTCCTAACAGTCCTAACAGTCAGACTGGAAAAACATCAGAATAGGCCTAAAGAAAATTCTTAGAAACCAGTCTAGTTATGCAAAAGGGAATTATACATAAGATGGGGGTCCATGGTATATTACTGCAATCTGAAAGTGTGAACCTGAACAATACGCTAACAATAATAAAAAGCTAAATACGGAAAAGAGGAATGGGAGTAGAACACAGCCAAAATCCCCAATAACTAGGCACGATGTGCTTGGGTGATAGTCAGGCATGTGACACAATACCAAGAGTATGGGTGATAAAAAAAAAATTACAATAGTTTACAAATTTAACTCTACCGCTGGCCACTACACCATATACGGTAATCTCAGCTAATGTTCCATTTCCTCTCTCAGGGAGAAAAATAAATGAAACCTGGTTTCTTTTACGGTCCAGAGCCATAGAAAGGCCACTTAGGAAGCAGAATAAAACTGACTAATGTGGTATAGAAATTAGGTCACCATGTACAAGAGTCACAAATCTATAATTTATCCTTACGTCCAATCAGGATATATAATTTTAGGGCTGCCTGTTCCTTACAGGAAAGGGCAGTATCGTGACTACAAATGACACAATTTGCTGTTTATTTTTCTTCAATACTTATAGCCAAATTTGACATACACTGGTGAAGTGTTGTCTGTCTGGTTCACAATATGTAAAAAAAAAAAATCATATCTGTGAATTTTAGTATCAGCGAAAATTTTACCCAACTGTTGACAGCGACACGTATCGTCATACATGTCCCCTCACAGCGACACGGGTGAAATTGTAATAATTTCTGAAGCAGCAACATACAACATAAAACATGCAAAAACACACAAAACGGACGTCAAGCCATCAGATATACTTGCTGTAAAACGATAGCATACATAAATGAGCGGTGACGCATAATACCGTGTAAGGGTACCCTCCTTTTTGACAGTAGATCACCAATAGTGGGTATCTGCTGTCAAATACAACTTTCGGACACACAGAAACAGCAAGAACAATTCATGATAGATCAAAATACACAAACATGAAAAACGCATGGACATTTCTTTTCAAAGGAGTTGCGCAAAAAAAAAAAAACACATTTCAACCAACCAAACTCACGTGTCTTGTTAGGCTTAAAAGCCCCCAGAGCAATCCATGAATGATCTGTGAGCAGAAGCGAAAAGGAAAAAAAAATACACAGCACACAAAAGAGAGACATTTCTGACAATAAACAGACATCAATTGTAACTTTTAAGCAGAAGACAAAACCTGATACACATTAACAAACACAAAAATAAATTTCCATTACTTAACTGTTACCATCTTGTCAGTCACCTTGCAACATGAAGCCCTTTTACCTTTCCAAAAGTAAAACCCTTTCCTTGACACTGCATATTAGCCTTGTGCCACAGTCTCCACGATAAAAAATATTCTTAATTGGCAAATCGTTCTTACTTATTCATGTTAGGCTTCAAAATTTTAGTAAAAGGTTGCATCTTATTCTTTTGTCTAAGATGTAATTCAACATTTCGTTTTCTGTACTGGCAGACATTATTTTTTTTTAGCAGAAATACAAATGTCATGATGTTGGGACTTTTAAAGAAACCTTTTTAAGAAACCTTTTTTTATATTTCCCTTTGGAATTAAGTCTTTAACTTTAAACCAGAAATTCCACCTTTCAGAGGCCTGTTTAGCAAGGTTATCTTGCATTTCGCAGAGACAAGGCTCGAATTTAAAAGGTCACAATGTCAACATGACAAAGACAGAAGGCCTACTACATTTACTGTGAAGTATTCACACATACCAGTTTTTAGAACAAATGCTTGCTACCACCTATACAATGGTACTCAACCTAGCATTGATTAAATGAGCCCCCTTAAAGTTAGAACCTTCAACCCTGATATTAAACACAAACCTCTGCACCGGGCACATTGGCTCACTGAGCTATGAAAAACAACCTCAATAACAGCCTGCATGTTTATATTATACACCAATGTATGCATTTACTGAAGCCAGAGACACTTTCAAGCTATGGTAAATGACAAGAATCTGCGTTAAAAAAAAAAAACATTCCACTCAATTTTGACTTTTATCTTTGGGGCACTTAAAAATAAATATCCTATAATTGTTTTACATATTAATCATCCTCAGGATGGTCTTTACACATACAGATATTAGACATTAGTCATATCTCATGTAAATCCTTGGAAAAATGAGTTTTTTTTTACGCCTGTGCCAAGTGAAAACCAACATGTAAATTTACCTAATTACACCGTAACACATAACTTAAATCAAATTTTAATACTAGGAGGTCATAGTATCAGTATTAAGCTTTATAAATATCAAAAAACGATTTTAAAAAACACTTATTTTTTTCTCAAATAATTTTTTCATAATTAATATTTTTTCGTTCAATGAAACCAATTATCTGTTTTTATGATAATTCCACATTTAAAGGTAAGCTGCATCCCTTGCCTATCATTTTAGATGCATTCATTTATGTGCCTAAGCACAAAAACCTAACTTAAAACATGACGTTTTTTGCGCCATTTTTAAAGGACAATCAGTATTTAGCGACAGAACCAAAAATATACTTCAAAAATGCTTTCAGAGAGGAAAACCGCATTTGGAATGTCTTCCAGTGATACAAAGTGATGAACCTTAATTTTGTAACCCTCTAAAACACTATTTTGAAATGAAAAAGAGGCCAACTGTGATTAACTAACGGCTAAGTCCTGGGCCAAATAAACATTCCAATGCTATTTATGGCCTTCGAAAAACAACATCTGCTGCCATAAGGCAGGGAAGGCTGAAACCTGAAAGAGTGCTGAAACCTGAGCACGCTTTCAGTTTTACTGAAAACAGACATTTCAAGTTTTAAAAATGCGCTTGCAAAAAGATGCATTTAAATCTAGCAAGAAAAAATTCACTTTAGCTGAGGTGTTTGCCTTTTAATATGTACTACAATGCATGTAAGTAAAAAAAAACGCTACAAATTCGTTTTGCTACAAAAGACACAATTATTTTTGAGGCCTTCATATTCCTAGTGAATGTGAATTTTAACTTATCTATTTGAAGCATTTAACAGTTTGCGCATATGCGTTTTTGCGTAGTCTGTAAATTAAACAGCAACACATAGCGATTTTTAGCATGTGACATAGTAAATTGCAGGAGTGTTATTTAATTTCTACTTAATAATAATTAATCTGACATTTTACTTAACAGACTGAAAACATCAAGAAACCCACAAACACATTGAGCTCATTGTAAACATAAAGAGAAAGGATTCAAACAGGACACACAATACAGTGCTGTAGCTATTGTTTTCATAAATTGACATCGCAATTCACATACTGAAGTTACACCAATGAGAAAACCACATCGACATTGAAACACACATTGAACCCACAAATCGACACTCAGGGCGAAAATAAAGCCATTTGTAAATACTAGCTAAGTCATATTTACAAGAAGCACGTCGCAATAGGGTTCCAAAAGACTGCAAAAAACATAGCCCAACAGACTGCTGTATGTGCACGAAGCCACAATACACTTAATTCACTAACTTTGGCTGGCAGAACACCAAAAATCGTTCTGCATATAAAAAAATTGCACAGAACAAAGGATCCTTGTTTTGTATTATATCATATTTTAATTCCCTGGGGATACAAAATCACCAAGGAAGAAATATGTGTTTTAAATCTAAACCTATTTAGATATCCCCTTTAGGGAAAGCCGGCTAATCCAAACGTATACAAAGTTGGCCAACACAAATCTCCAAATTCGCTAAGATCAGGCATCTTATAGCTCACTAATCTAGCTTCAAACTTCAAGGGGCTATTTCTATCAATACACTCGTAAATATACAAGACCCTCGGTTTTTGAAAATTGCAATATTCAAATAAAACTAAGGACCAAACAAACTAAGAGCCAATCAAAATCAAAGAACCAAAGAACAAAGGACTGGGAGCGACCCACTTATACTTAACTCTTACTTTTACTAATCAAAATATTATCCAGATTCTAACTGTCAAGTTCTACATGACCTAATGGTCTTTTCAAGAATACTCACGCCAAAAAGGTTATCAGTCAGGAGTGACATCATGTGGAGGATCAAAAATCAGGAAGATCAGAAATATACTGGGCCGCAGAATCAAAAGAATCTCTAGAATCCTCGTGCACAGAGTACCTTCTTAGTAGAATCTTGCTCTGTCCTCCTCAGTTTATTTCAGTCTCCTGGCATGATCACTCCCACAGAAAGTCACTTCTCTGATGATCCCCGTGTTAGGGCGCCAACTGAAGAACTTGGTAATTTCGTTCTCAGGGAATACTTACTAATATAACAAAAACTTGGCACAGAAGCTGAAATATGAAAAAGACATCTTTATTAAACACAATTAAGTGAGGCTACGTCACCCAACTGCCTTAGCAATTGAATGAGGCAGTCTGCTGAATGGTCTCAGCACAGACCTTTTATACCATTTGTTATGCCCTAGGCACACATTTTCTCTTTGAAGTACATTATTGTTGGTCACTCCCATGTCGTGCACACAAAGCACTGTATGATGACAAACCCACTTTTCAGTTTGTCCAGCCCAAAATTAATCATCAAACAAACCCATAATAAACATTCTTCTTTAGACAAGCTGGACAAGACCCATAATGAAAAGGCCCGCAGCCCACATCATAAATAGACCATAAAGAAGGAACTGAAACAGATAGGAGCAAGATAAAGGGGTGTGTGCGTGTACAATAAACATTGCAATGTCCTGGTCTTTGATCTCTATCTGACCAGCTGCCTAACAAGGAACTGGCGCAACGAGGTCAGCCTCGGGCAAGGGAGTCAGCTTTCGCCAGGTCATGCAGGAGTCAGAACAAACCCATGCTAAGGTTATGTCCTTAATACTTGTTCTGCCACAGTGAGGGCAATCCACAAAATGGCTGCCGTTCACAAAATGGAACCTGAGGGCCTCAGGACGAAAACTCTGATTTCAGGGTGATTCTGTCATTTGAATATGACGAAAATGCTTGTGCATAGTGTACTAGCCATTCTCGGTCTGCTGATATCAAAATCGTCATGATACGACGATGTTTATGACACAGGTCCAAAATTTTCAGTGCCACAAGAGGTATGGCTTGCGTGGATCCCCCAACGCTTTCCTACCCAGAATATCCTGCAAAAACCAAATTTTCCACATATTCTTGTGTGGAATCGCCATGCCGGCACAAATGTGTGGGTGGGTTAAGAGCCTGTGACTGGGAAGAGCCAAAAACATAGGGATTAAGGGTATAGCACCGAGAATTCTAACTGCTAAAGTTTTTTAAACTACTTTTTTAACCAATTCTGCATTGGACAACGACACAAGTGAGGTATAATTTTACTCAGGAGACTGAGGGGAACGCTGTGGGGTAGGACAACTGTGCAGGCACAGTGATTCCACAGAAAAATATGTGGAAAATGTGTTTTTTTCAGCTACGTTTGAGCTTTGCAGGTGATTCTGGGAGGAAAACGTCGGGGGAACCACACAAGCCATACCTCGCTGGACTCCCCCGGGTGTCCGGATTTTATAAATGTGTTTGTTTGGTAGTTTTCTAAGATGGCCTCTGAGTCCGGGGCCAAAAACACAGGTGACTCCCCTAGCAAAACCAGGTTAATTTGTGATAGTTTTTTTTATGTCTCCTCAACACGTTTTTTGGCCCTTGCCTGCGTGGGTACTTGACCCACCCACGCGAGTGAGGTACCATTTTTATTGGGAAACCTGGGGAACACAGGGTGGTAGGAAATTTGTGGATCCATGCAGATTCCAGAACTTTCTAACATGGAAATTTGAGAACAATTTGATTTTTTCGACAGGAAAATGTGTTTTTTTTTCACAAAGTTTGAGGTTTACAAGGGATTCTGGGCAACAGAACCTAGTGGGAGCCAGACAAGTCACCCCATCCTGGATTACCCTGGGTGTCTTGTTCTAAAAAATGTCTGGGTTTGCTAGGCTTCCCTAGGTGCCGGCAGAGCTAGGGTTCAAAATCTACAGCTAGGCACTTAGCAAAAAAAGGGTCCGTTTTCACTGTGAAAATATGGCGTGTCCACACTGCATTTTGGACTGTTTCCTGTGACGGGCACTAGGTCTACCCACACAAGTGTGGTACAATTTTTCTCTGAAGACTTTGGGGAATGCGGGGTTTGTGGAATTTTGTGGATCAATGAACTTTCCACCACAGAAATGTGACGAAAATGAGTTGTTTTTTTTTACAAAGTTTAAGGCTTGCAAGGGATTCTGGGTAACAGAACCTGGTGAGAGACAGACAAGTCACCCCATCCAGGATTCCCCTGAGTGTCTTGTTCTAAAAAATTATATAGGTTTGCTAGGTTTCCTTAGGTGCCGGCAGAGCAAGGGTTCAAAATAGCTGAGCACTTTGCAAAAGAAGGGTCAGTTTTCACTGTGAAAATGTAGTGTGTCCACATAGCCTTTTGGGCCGTTTCCTGTCGCGGGCACTAGGCCTACACACACAACTGAGGTACCATTTTTTTGTAAGACTTTGGGGAATGCCGGGTGGGAGGAATTCTGTGGATCCACGCAGATTCCGGAACTTTCCACCACAGAAATGTGAGGAAAATGTAATTTATTTGACAAAGTTTGAGGGTTACAAGGGATTCTGGGTAACAGAACCTGGTGAGAGCCAGACAAGTCACCTCATCATGGATTCCCCTGGGTGTTTAGCTTTAAAAAATGTATAGGTTTGTTGGGTTTCCCTAGGTGCTGACAGAGCTAGGGTTCAAAATCTACAGCTAGACACTTTGCAAAAAAAGAATCTGTTTTCACAGTGAAAATGTGGTGTGTCCACTTTGCATTTTAGGCCATTTCCTGTCACGGGCACTAAGCCTACCCACACAATTGAGGTACCATTTAGCTTGCAAGGCTTTGGGGAAGGTGGGGTGGGTGGAATTTTGTGGATCCACTTGGATTCCGGAACTTTTCACCACAAAAATATGAGGAAAAGGTGTTTTTTTTTACAAAGTTTGAGATTTGCATCCCCATGATGTTGATACCTAAATAGCCAAAAAAAGGCTTAGCACAGGGGGTGAAAAAGCATAGCAGTGAAGGGTTTAACATGGATATTGCTGTTTACCTTTCTTTCTCTGACTGCAAAGTGAGAGCATTTTGTAAATTGGACTATGAGACAATGTTGCTGGGGTACAGGGAGAGGGAAAGCAAAGGCTGTAGGATTCATTATTTTCTAACACACAAAAACAATTTAATACCTGTAAAATCAAGTGCACAAATTGTTTAATACATCTCAGTAGTAAGGAAAGCACAAATGAAGCACTTTTTTGTAATTTTGAAGTATGATGTAAACATAGATTTTGATATGATCAAAATAAATTATGGCACTTTATTTGGTGATGTGCAAATGATAAATATTAATGGCACTTTATTTCCATGCATTATCATTTGTTTTGTATCCTACATAGCTTTATCAGTACAACTTCATGTCTGAGCAAATTTAGCGGCCATTTAATGCAAACTGTGCTGTATGAAATTGTGCATTACCACAACATGCCTTAGCAATATATGTGTGCTCCAAACTGCACTGCCAACTATTTGCCATACCCTTACACTCTCTAATGCCGAGTGCTTGTCACTCATCAGTTACTCTAGTTTAAGTGTAATGCGTGAATTTTTTCACAAGCCCTTGACTTCAGTGATGTAACATTGATGGCAGCATCCCTATTCTGCATGTTATGTTATGTTATGTTATGTTATAACAATTTGTATGTGCACTAATACCCAAGGGTGTCTAGGTGCTTCCAGTCTTCCATACTGTATCAGGAAAAGCTAGTTTCTAAAAGGTCATGTCTTGAGTAGTTTCCTAAACTCAAGCAAGAAGGAAGTCTTTCTAAGAGAAAGCGGAAGGGAGTTCCATTCCTTGATAGTATTGAAACTGAAACCCCACCCCCCCAATTTGTACTTTAAAATCTGGAGGTGGGCATCAGGTAGGCATTGGCCGAGCGCAGCGGTTTATTTGGAGAGTACCAACTAAAGGAATCCCAAAGAAATTGTGGTCCTTCTCTGTACAGTGCCTTATGTGCGATGCAGAGAGCCTTGAATTTAACACACTGACCAACAGGTAGCCAATGCAGTTACTGAATCCCTGATCTAATGGAATGATATTTGGAAACATCCAGGACTAATCTAGCGGCGGCATTTTGTACCACCTGTAACCTTCTGAGTAGGTTGGATTGTAGGTTGATATATAAGCCTTTGCAATATTCCAATTTTGATAAAACCAGGGAGCTCAATACTGTTTTTCTGGTATTTATGGGAATGAATGGGAGAATCTTACGTAAGGTTCTGATGGTAAGGAAGGAGAGGACAACACCTTCGAGATCTGAAACTTAACATTTAGGGGGTCATTAGAATTACGGGCGGACTTTGTCCGCCCACCATCCTGTCGGCATTCGGGACCACCTGCCATAAGGGCGGGGGTCCCGTGGGGGGTATTAGGATGTGCACGCCACAGTGGCGGGCACATCCTGCATTTTTAGCATTGTGGCGGGCGGTGCTATCTGCACCACCGGGCACAATGCTAAAAATGCATTTCAGCATTTGCATTAACAAAGCGGCAGGCACCACGCGGTGCCTGCTGCTTTGTTAATGCACATGTTTGTTAATGCAAATGCTGAAATGCATTTTTAGCATTGTGCACCCCCACCTATACTTCACTCTGGGGGCCCGCAGGGGGCCCCCAGAGTGAAGACCGCATGCCTTTCCGTGGCACTTAAACACAACCATCATAATATGGCTGGCGGTGTCTGATAGACACCGCCACCATATTATTCCTTTTCCGTCCCGGCCGCAAGGCGACCGGGGCGGAAAAGCGGTGTACGGTCTTTCTGTCCGCCGAGGTCCCCCCCCCATAATAATATGGCGGGGGGAAAACGAGTGTGGATGTCGGGCGGATTGCCCCCGCCAGGCTGGCGGTGGCTACCGCCAGCCTGGCGGGGGCAATCCGCCCGACATCATAAGGGGCCTTAGTTTCTCCCAAACATGCTGGGAGCAGTTTGGGAAAGCGAGCAACTAATAGCTGAACCTACAGCTATCTCTTTGGCAATCCACAACATGTGGCTACACAGATATACAGGGAAAACTCCAGTGAGTATTTTCCCTACTGCTTCATTTCACTCTTGGGTAAGTGAGAGGTCCCAGTCACAGCATTCTCTATGTGTTTACCAGGATGGCCTATAGGCATCCTCCCCAATATAAGTGCAAGTAAAAACGGGTTGTGTGAATTCCATCGATGCCCAACTTTGCAAAATGTTTAAAACTCCACAAGCTGCACAAGGAGAAGTGCATTTTCAGTGGCTGTTTAAAGCAGCATAAAACCACTCTATTAGAGCAGAAGGCTGTTGAATAGTCTGCTGAGGAGTATCATCAAAAACATGTTGATCACCTTCCAAGGTACTTGGGGCACCCAGCAGCGCCACTCATCTCAGGAGGGACGAAACCATGCTCAACACCACCATTTTGAGAGCTCTTCATAGGCTTCCTCTCAAAGCCAGAAATAGCTTCAAATCTGTTTGTATCCCACACGTCTATCCACCTTGGGCTTGGCCGACCCACCTGCCAAAAGGATATACTGAGAATAACAGAAGTGAAACGAATCTAAAAATCAAAAATCTAAGATGATGAACTCACACCCAGTTTGGAGGTCCCTGCTTGCCTGGTGAGGGCCGGGGGGGGGGGGGGGTGTATGACAGAACCAAGCATGCCTTTACCACGCGTGCCTTAACAACGCGGGCAATACAGTGAACTTGCCGTAACCACACGTTCCTTTACCACGCAAGTCGATACAACGACTTGCCTTAGGGAAGCGCTGGACTTTGGAATAGTATAATTTATTATTCCAACTCTAGTTGGTGTATTAGTAGGGAAGCTGTTGGACTTAAAATCCAACACCAGTCCAACAACGCATTCCCTAAAGCAAGTTGTTGTAATGACTTGCGTGCTAAAGGAACATGTCATAACAACAGTTGTTGGAGTGCCTGCATAGTAAAAGGCACTGCATGTTTTAGACTGCGTGGTAAATGATATTTCCCGGTGGGGCCAACTATTACCTGGTCGCCCATAGGCAGACAGGATACCAGTTCAAGTGTTTCCACTAGCAGAGCCAGATAAGAGGGTCCACCAGTGAAAACCTGGCCTCTTCTCACATATAAATGAGGCAAACAAATGGCGACCCCGGTAGCTTTCTCATGTGCACAGTTAAGATTCAACTTGAGCCCCCTGTCATTCAGAAAAGACCTAACACTGCTCTTCAGACTCAACTTTCCATTTTGACTCTCTCCCATAACACCTCAGCCCACCTGTTAGACTAGATTGCTCTGTTTTTCTCCACCTTGTAAGTTCTGGTCTTCTTCCTTATAATTTGAATGTATCTAATATTTTATGTAAAGATCACCACTGCCTTCCTGGCTATGGAAATACTATTAACAATCAATAAACAAACCAATAAATAAATTAATGAATGCATCACCTGCATCGGAAAACATTAAACCCCCTGTTCGGAGTCATTGCTTGAGGCTTTGGTTGCATTCGCAGCCTGGCCTCATTCCCCGTTTCTGAGACAGGGAGGCGCGTACAACGCTCACCCCCCCCCCCCTCAGGAATGGCCCTTCCCTTCCCTACTACCCCCTCCATAGCCCCATCACGGAGTTATCGAATGTTCTAAGCAGAGACCTTTGTAGAGAGAGGTCCCCTCGCTGCAAAGTGGGTGAAAGATTTAGCTGAACAGGGAGGGCTGTGCGGATAGTTAAGGATGGGTAGAGGGCTGGGAGCTGCACGGATAGTGAGGGGTGGGTAGAGAGCAGAGAGCTGCACAGATGGTGGAGGGATGAGTAGAGAGCAGAGCGCTGCACTGATAGGGTGGGATGGGTAGAGGACAGAGAGCTGCACGGATAGGGAGGGATGGGTAGAACAGGGAGGGCTGTGCGGATAGTTAAGGGATGGGTAGAGAGCAGAGAGCTGCACGGATAGGGAGGGATGGGTAGAACAGGGAGGGCTGTGCGGAGAGTTATGGATGGGTAGAGAGCAGAGAGCTGCACGGATAGTGAGGGATGAGTAGAGAGCAGAGAGCTGCACAGATAGGGAGGTATGGGTAGAACAGGGAGGGCCATGCGGATAGTTAAGGGATGGGTAGAGAGCAGAGAGCTGCACGGATAGTGAGGGATGGGTAGAACAGGGAGGGCCGTGCGGATAGTTAAGGGATGGGTAGAGAGCAGAGAGGTGCACGGATAGTGAGGAATTGGTAGAACAGGGAGGGCTGTGCGGAGAGTTAAGGGATGGGTAGAAAGCAGAGGGCTGCATCGTTAGTGGAGGAATGGGTAGAACAGGGAGGGCAGTGCGGAGAGTTATGGGATGGGTAGAGAGCAGAGAGCTGCATGGATAGGGAGGGATGGGTAGAACAGGGAGGGCCGTGCGGAGAGTTAAGGGATGGGTAGAGAGCAGAGAGCTGCACGGATAGGGAGGGATGGGTAGAACAGGGAGGGCCGTGCGGAGAGTTAAGGGATGGGTAGAGAGCAGAGAGCTGCACGGATAGGGAGGGATGGGTAGAACAGGGAGGGCCGTGCGGAGAGTTGAGAGATGGGTAGAGAGCAGAGAGCTGCATGGATAGGGAGGGATGGGTAGAACAGGGAGGGGCGTGCGGAGAGTTGAGTGATGGGTAGAGAGCAGAGAGCTGCACGGATAGGGAGGGATGGGTAGAACAGGGAGGGCCGTGCGGAGAGTTGAGAGATGGGTAGAGAGCAGAGAGCTGCACGGATAGGGAGGGATGGGTAGAACAGGGAGGGGCGTGCGTAGAGTTGAGTGATGGGTAGAGAGCAGAGAGCTGCACGGATAGTGAGGGGTGGGTAGAACAGGGAGGGGCGTGCGTAGAGTTGAGTGATGGGTAGAGAGCAGAGAGCTGCATGGATAGGGAGGGATGGGTAGAACAGGGAGGGGCGTGCGGAGAGTTGAGTGATGGGTAGAGAGCAGAGAGCTGCACGGATAGGGAGGGATGGGTAGAACAGGGAGGGCCGTGCGGAGAGTTGAGAGATGGGTAGAGAGCAGAGAGCTGCACGGATAGGGAGGGATGGGTAGAACAGGTAGGGGCGTGCGGAGAGTTGAGTGATGGGTAGAGAGCAGAGAGCTGCACGGATAGGGAGGGATGGGTAGAACAGGGAGGGCCGTGCGGAGAGTTGAGAGATGGGTAGAGAGCAGAGAGCTGCACGGATAGGGAGGGATGGGTAGAACAGGGAGGGGCGTGCGGAGAGTTGAGTGATGGGTAGAGAGCAGAGAGCTGCACGGATAGGGAGGGATGGGTAGAACAGGGAGGGCTCTCCGGAGAGTTAAGGGATGGGTAGAGAGCAGAGAGCCGCACGGATAGTGAGGGGTGGGTAGAACAGGGAGGAGCCGGTGGAGAGTTAAGGGATGGGTAGAGAGCAGAGAGCCGCACCAATAGTGAGGGATGGGTAGTACAGGGAGGGCCGTGCTGAGAGTTGAGAGATGGGTAGAGAGCAGAGAGCAGAGAGCTGCACATTTAGTGTGGGGGGGGGTGGGTAGAACAGGGAGGGCCCCGCGGAGACTTAAGGGTGGGTAGAGAGCAGAGAGCTGCACGGATAGTGAGGGGTGGGTAGAACAAGGAGGGACCCGCAGAGAGTTAAGGGATGGGTAGAGAGCAGAGAGCCGCACGGATAGTGAGGGATGGGTAGTACAGGGAGGGCCGTGCTGAGAGTTGAGAGATGGGTAGAGAGAATAGAGCAGAGAGCTGCACATTTAGTGTGGGGGTGGGGTGGGTAGAACAGGGAGGGCCCCGCGGAGACTTAAGGGTGGGTAGAGAGCAGAGAGCTGCACGGATAGTGAGGGATGGGTAGAACAGGGAGGTCCCCATGGAGAGTTAAGGGATGGGTAGAGAGCCGAGAGCTGCATGGATAAGGAGGGATGGGTAGAACAGGGAGGGCCGTGCGGAGAGTTGAGAGATGGGTAGAGAGCAGAGAGCTGCACGGATAGGGAGGGATGGGTAGAACAGGGAGGGGCGTGCGGAAAGTTGAGTGATGGGTAGAGAGCAGAGAGCTGCACGGATAGGGAGGGATGGGTAGAACAGGGAGGGCCGTGCGGAGAGTTGAGAGATGGGTAGAGAGCAGAGAGCTGCACGGATAGAGAGGGATGGGTAGAACAGGGAGGGGCGTGCGGAGAGTTGAGTGATGGGTAGAGAGCAGAGAGCTGCACGGATAGGGAGGGATGGGTAGAACAGGGAGGGCCGTGCGGAGAGTTGAGAGATGGGTAGAGAGCAGAGAGCTGCACGGATAGGGAGGGATGGGTAGAACAGGTAGGGGCGTGCGGAGAGTTGAGTGATGGGTAGAGAGCAGAGAGCTGCACGGATAGGGAGGGATGGGTAGAACAGGGAGGGCCGTGCGGAGAGTTGAGAGATGGGTAGAGAGCAGAGAGCTGCACGGATAGGGAGGGATGGGTAGAACAGGGAGGGGCGTGCGGAGAGTTGAGTGATGGGTAGAGAGCAGAGAGCTGCACGGATAGGGAGGGATGGGTAGAACAGGGAGGGCTCTCCGGAGAGTTAAGGGATGGGTAGAGAGCAGAGAGCCGCACGGATAGTGAGGGGTGGGTAGAACAGGGAGGACCCGGTGGAGAGTTAAGGGATGGGTAGAGAGCAGAGAGCCGCACCGATAGTGAGGGATGGGTAGTACAGGGAGGGCCGTGCTGAGAGTTGAGAGATGGGTAGAGAGCAGAGAGCAGAGAGCTGCACATTTAGTGTGGGGGGGGGTAGAACAGGGAGGGCCCCGCGGAGACTGAAGGGTGGGTAGAGAGCAGAGAGCTGCACGGATAGTGAGGGGTGGGTAGAACAAGGAGGGACCCGCGGAGAGTTAAGGGATAGGTAGAGAGCAGAGAGCCGCACGGATAGTGAGGGATGGGTAGTACAGGGAGGGCCGTGCTGAGAGTTGAGAGATGGGTAGAGAGAATAGAGCAGAGAGCTGCACATTTAGTGTGGGGGGGGGTGGGTAGAACAGGGAGGGCCCCGCGGAGACTTAAGGGTGGGTAGAGAGCAGAGAGCTGCACGGATAGTGAGGGATGGGTAGAACAGGGAGGTCCCCATGGAGAGTTAAGGGATGGGTAGAGAGCCGAGAGCTGCACGGATAGGGAGGGATGGGTAGAACAGGGAGGGCCGTGCTGAGAGTTGAGAGATGGGTAGAGAACAGAGACCTGCACGTTTAGTGGGGGGAGGGGGTAGAACAGGGAGGGCTGTGCGGAGAGTTAAGGGATGGGTAGAGCCCAGAGAGCTGCACAGATGGTGGAGGAATGGGTAGAACAGGGAGGGCCCCGTGGAGAGTTAAGGGATGGGTAGAGAGTAGAGAGCTGCCGGGTATTGACTGATGGGTAGAACAGGGAGGGCCGTGCGGAGAGTTAAGGGATGGGCAGAGAGCAGAGAGCTGCACGGATAGTGAGGGATGGGTAGAGAGCAGAGCGCTGCACGGATAGTGAGGGATGGGTAGAGAGCAGAGAGCTGCACGGATGGGGAGGGATGGGTAGAACAGGTAGGGCCCCGTGGAGAGTTAAGGGATGGGTAGAGAGCAGAGAGCTGCACGGATAGGGAGGGATGGGTAGAACAGGGAGGGGCGTGCAGAGAGTTGAGAGATGAGCAGAGAGCTGCACGGATAGGGAGGGATGGGTAGAATAGGGAGGGGCGTGCGGAGAGTTGAGTGATGGGTAGAGAGCAGAGAGCTGCACGGATAGGGAGGGATGGGTAGAACAGGGAGGGCCGTGCGGAGAGTTGAGAGATGGGTAGAGAGCAGAGAGCTGCACGGATAGGGAGGGATGGGTAGAACAGGGAGGGGCGTGCGGAGAGTTGAGTGATGGGTAGAGAGCAGAGAGCTGCACGGATAGGGAGGGATGGGTAGAACAGGGAGGGCCGTGCGGAGAGTTGAGAGATGGGTAGAGAGCAGAGAGCTGCACGGATAGGGAGGGATGGGTAGAACAGGTAGGGGCGTGCGGAGAGTTGAGTGATGGGTAGAGAGCAGAGAGCTGCACGGATAGGGAGGGATGGGTAGAACAGGGAGGGCCGTGCGGAGAGTTGAGAGATGGGTAGAGAGCAGAGAGCTGCACGGATAGGGAGGGATGGGTAGAACAGGGAGGGGCGTGCGGAGAGTTGAGTGATGGGTAGAGAGCAGAGAGCTGCACGGATAGGGAGGGATGGGTAGAACAGGGAGGGCTGTCTGGAGAGTTAAGGGATGGGTAGAGAGCAGAGAGCTGCACGGATAGTGAGGGGTGGGTAGAACAGGGAGGACCCGGTGGAGAGTTAAGGGATGGGTAGAGAGCAGAGAGCCGCACCGATAGTGAGGGATGGGTAGTACAGGGAGGGCCATGCTGAGAGTTGAGAGATGGGTAGAGAGAATAGAGCAGAGAGCTGCACATTTAGTGTGGGGGGGGGGTGGGTAGAACAGGGAGGGCCCCGCGGAGACTTAAGGGTGGGTAGAGAGCAGAGAGCTGCACGGATAGTGAGGGATGGGTAGAACAGGGAGGTCCCCATGGAGAGTTAAGGGATGGGTAGAGAGCCGAGAGCTGCATGGATAGGGAGGGATGGGTAGAACAGGGAGGGCCGTGCGGAGAGTTGAGAGACGGGTAGAGAGCAGAGAGCTGCACGGATAGAGAGGGATGGGTAGAACAGGGAGGGGCGTGCGGAGAGTTGAGTGATGGGTAGAGAGCAGAGAGCTGCACGGATAGGGAGGGATGGGTAGAACAGGGAGGGCCGTGCGGAGAGTTGAGAGATGGGTAGAGAGCAGAGAGCTGCACGGATAGGGAGGGATGGGTAGGACAGGTAGGGGCGTGCGGAGAGTTGAGTGATGGGTAGAGAGCAGAGAGCTGCACGGATAGGGAGGGATGGGTAGAACAGGGAGGGCCGTGCGGAGAGTTGAGAGATGGGTAGAGAGCTGCACGGATAGGGAGGGATGGGTATAACAGGGAGGGGCGTGCGGAGAGTTGAGTGATGGGTAGAGAGCAGAGAGCCGCACGGATAGTGAGGGGTGGGTAGAACAGGGAGGACCCGGTGGAGAGTTAAGGGATGGGTAGAGAGCAGAGAGCCGCACCGATAGTGAGGGATGGGTAGTACAGGGAGGGCCGTGCTGAGAGTTGAGAGATGGGTAGAGAGCAGAGAGCAGAGAGCTGCACATTTAGTGTGGGGGGGGTAGAACAGGGAGGGCCCCGTGGAGACTGAAGGGTGGGTAGAGAGCAGAGAGCTGCACGGATAGTGAGGGGTGGGTAGAACAAGGAGGGACCCGCGGAGAGTTAAGGGATAGGTAGAGAGCAGAGAGCCGCACGGATAGTGAGGGATGGGTAGTACAGGGAGGGCCGTGCTGAGAGTTGAGAGATGGGTAGAGAACAGAGACCTGCACGTTTAGTGGGGGGAGGGGGTAGAACAGGGAGGGCTGTGCGGAGAGTTAAGGGATGGGTAGAGCCCAGAGAGCTGCACAGATGGTGGAGGAATGGGTAGAACAGGGAGGGCCCCGTGGAGAGTTAAGGGATGGGTAGAGAGTAGAGAGCTGCCGGGTATTGACTGATGGGTAGAACAGGGAGGGCCGTGCGGAGAGTTAAGGGATGGGCAGAGAGCAGAGAGCTGCACGGATAGTGAGGGATGGGTAGAGAGCAGAGCGCTGCACGGATAGTGAGGGATGGGTAGAGAGCAGAGAGCTGCACGGATGGGGAGGGATGGGTAGAACAGGTAGGGCCCCGTGGAGAGTTAAGGGATGGGTAGAGAGCAGAGAGCTGCACGGATAGGGAGGGATGGGTAGAACAGGGAGGGGCGTGCGGAGAGTTGAGAGATGGGTAGAGAGCAGAGAGCTGCACGGATAGGGAGGGATGGGTAGAATAGGGAGGGGCGTGCGGAGAGTTGAGTGATGGGTAGAGAGCAGAGAGCTGCACGGATATGGAGGGATGGGTAGAACAGGGAGGGGCGTGCGGAGAGTTGAGTGATGGGTAGAGAGCAGAGAGCTGCACGGATAGGGAGGGATGGGTAGAACAGGGAGGGCCGTGCGGAGAGTTGAGAGATGGGTAGAGAGCAGAGAGCTGCACGGATCGGGAGGGATGGGTAGAACAGGTAGGGGCGTGCAGAGAGTTGAGTGATGGGTAGAGAGCAGAGAGCTGCACGGATAGGGAGGGATGGGTAGAACAGGGAGGGCCGTGCGGAGAGTTGAGAGATGGGTAGAGAGCAGAGAGCTGCACGGATAGGGAGGGATGGGTAGAACAGGGAGGGGCGTGCGGAGAGTTGAGTGATGGGTAGAGAGCAGAGAGCTGCACGGATAGGGAGGGATGGGTAGAACAGGGAGGGCTGTCCGGAGAGTTAAGGGATGGGTAGAGAGCAGAGAGCCGCACGGATAGTGAGGGGTGGGTAGAACAGGGAGGACCCGGTGGAGAGTTAAGGGATGGGTAGAGAGCAGAGAGCCGCACCGATAGTGAGGGATGGGTAGTACAGGGAGGGCCATGCTGAGAGTTGAGAGATGGGTAGAGAGAATAGAGCAGAGAGCTGCACATTTAGTGTGGGGGGGTGGGTAGAACAGGGAGGGCCCCGCGGAGACTTAAGGGTTGGTAGAGAGCAGAGAGCTGCACGGATAGGGAGGGATGGGTAGAACAGGGAGGGCTGTCCGGAGAGTTAAGGGATGGGTAGAGAGCAGAGAGCCGCACGGATAGTGAGGGGTGGGTAGAACAGGGAGGAGCCGGTGGAGAGTTAAGGGATGGGTAGAGAGCAGAGAGCCGCACCGATAGTGAGGGATGGGTAGTACAGGGAGGGCCGTGCTGAGAGTTGAGAGATGGGTGGAGAGCAGAGAGCAGAGAGCTGCACATTTAGTGTGGGGGGGGGGGGTGGGTAGAACAGGGAGGGCCCCGCGGAGACTTAAGGGTGGGTAGAGAGCAGAGAGCTGCACGGATAGTGAGGGATGGGTAGAACAGGGAGGTCCCCATGGAGAGTTAAGGGATGGGTAGAGAGCCGAGAGCTGCATGGATAGGGAGGGATGGGTAGAACAGGGAGGGCCGTGCGGAGAGTTGAGAGATGGGTAGAGAGCAGGGAGCTGCACGGATAGGGAGGGATGGGTAGAACAGGGAGGGGCGTGCGGAGAGTTGGGTGATGGGTAGAGAGCAGAGAGCTGCACGGATAGGGAGGGATGGGTAGAACAGGGAGGGCCGTGCGGAGAGTTGAGAGATGGGTAGAGAGCAGAGAGCTGCACGGATAGAGAGGGATGGGTAGAACAGGGAGGGGCGTGCGGACAGTTGAGTGATGGGTAGAGAGCAGAGAGCTGCACGGATAGGGAGGGATGGGTAGAACAGGGAGGGCCGTGCGGAGAGTTGAGAGATGGGTAGAGAGCAGAGAGCTGCACGGATAGGGAGGGATGGGTAGAACAGGTAGGGGCGTGCGGAGAGTTGAGTGATGGGTAGAGAACAGAGAGCTGCACGGATAGGGAGGGATGGGTAGAACAGGGAGGGCCGTGCGGAGAGTTGAGAGATGGGTAGAGAGCAGAGAGCTGCACGGATAGGGAGGGATGGGTAGAACAGGGAGGGGCGTGCGGAGAGTTGAGTGATGGGTAGAGAGCAGAGAGCTGCACGGATAGGGAGGGATGGGTAGAACAGGGAGGGCTCTCCGGAGAGTTAAGGGATGGGTAGAGAGCAGAGAGCCGCACGGATAGTGAGGGGTGGGTAGAACAGGGAGGACCCGGTGGAGAGTTAAGGGATGGGTAGAGAGCAGAGAGCCGCACCGATAGTGAGGGATGGGTAGTACAGGGAGGGCCGTGCTGAGAGTTGAGAGATGGGTAGAGAGCAGAGAGCAGAGAGCTGCACATTTAGTGTGGGGGGGGGGGGTAGAACAGGGAGGGCCCCGCGGAGACTGAAGGGTGGGTAGAGAGCAGAGAGCTGCACGGATAGTGAGGGGTGGGTAGAACAAGGAGGGACCCGCGGAGAGTTAAGGGATAGGTAGAGAGCAGAGAGCCGCACGGATAGTGAGGGATGGGTAGTACAGGGAGGGCCGTGCTGAGAGTTGAGAGATGGGTAGAGAGAATAGAGCAGAGAGCTGCACATTTAGTGTGGGGGGGTGGGTAGAACAGGGAGGGCCCCGCGGAGACTTAAGGGTGGGTAGAGAGCAGAGAGCTGCACGGATAGTGAGGGATGGGTAGAACAGGGAGGTCCCCATGGAGAGTTAAGGGATGGGTAGAGAGCCGAGAGCTGCACGGATAGGGAGGGATGGGTAGAACAGGGAGGGCCGTGCTGAGAGTTGAGAGATGGGTAGAGAACAGAGACCTGCACGTTTAGTGGGGGGAGGGGGTAGAACAGGGAGGGCTGTGCGGAGAGTTAAGGGATGGGTAGAGCCCAGAGAGCTGCACAGATGGTGGAGGAATGGGTAGAACAGGGAGGGCCCCGTCGAGAGTTAAGGGATGGGTAGAGAGTAGAGAGCTGCCGGGTATTGACTGATGGGTAGAACAGGGAGGGCCGTGCGGAGAGTTAAGGGATGGGCAGAGAGCAGAGAGCTGCACGGATAGTGAGGGATGGGTAGAGAGCAGAGCGCTGCACGGATAGTGAGGGATGGGTAGAGAGCAGAGAGCTGCACGGATGGGGAGGGATGGGTAGAACAGGTAGGGCCCCGTGGAGAGTTAAGGGATGGGTAGAGAGCAGAGAGCTGCACGGATAGGGAGGGATGGGTAGAACAGGGAGGGGCGTGCGGAGAGTTGAGAGATGAGCAGAGAGCTGCACGGATAGGGAGGGATGGGTAGAATAGGGAGGGGCGTGCGGAGAGTTGAGTGATGGGTAGAGAGCAGAGAGCTGCACGGATAGGGAGGGATGGGTAGAACAGGGAGGGCCGTGCGGAGAGTTGAGAGATGGGTAGAGAGCAGAGAGCTGCACGGATAGGGAGGGATGGGTAGAACAGGGAGGGGCGTGCGGAGAGTTGAGTGATGGGTAGAGAGCAGAGAGCTGCACGGATAGGGAGGGATGGGTAGAACAGGGAGGGCCGTGCGGAGAGTTGAGAGATGGGTAGAGAGCAGAGAGCTGCACGGATCGGGAGGGATGGGTAGAACAGGAAGGGGCGTGCGGAGAGTTGAGTGATGGGTAGAGAGCAGAGAGCTGCACGGATAGGGAGGGATGGGTAGAACAGGGAGGGCCGTGCGGAGAGTTGAGAGATGGGTAGAGAGCAGAGAGCTGCACGGATAGGGAGGGATGGGTAGAACAGGTAGGGGCGTGCGGAGAGTTGAGTGATGGGTAGAGAGCAGAGAGCTGCACGGATAGGGAGGGATGGGTAGAACAGGGAGGGCCGTGCGGAGAGTTGAGAGATGGGTAGAGAGCAGAGAGCTGCACGGATAGGGAGGGATGGGTAGAACAGGGAGGGGCGTGCGGAGAGTTGAGTGATGGGTAGAGAGCAGAGAGCTGCACGGATAGGGAGGGATGGGTAGAACAGGGAGGGCTGTCTGGAGAGTTAAGGGATGGGTAGAGAGCAGAGAGCCGCACGGATAGTGAGGGGTGGGTAGAACAGGGAGGACCCGGTGGTGAGTTAAGGGATGGGTAGAGAGCAGAGAGCCGCACCGATAGTGAGGGATGGGTAGTACAGGGAGGGCCATGCTGAGAGTTGAGAGATGGGTAGAGAGAATAGAGCAGAGAGCTGCACATTTAGTGTGGGGGGGGGGGGTGGGTAGAACAGGGAGGGCCCCGCGGAGACTTAAGGGTGGGTAGAGAGCAGAGAGCTGCACGGATAGTGAGGGATGGGTAGAACAGGGAGGTCCCCATGGAGAGTTAAGGGATGGGTAGAGAGCCGAGAGCTGCATGGATAGGGAGGGATGGGTAGAACAGGGAGGGCCGTGCGGAGAGTTGAGAGATGGGTAGAGAGCAGAGAGCTGCACGGATAGAGAGGGATGGGTAGAACAGGGAGGGGCGTGCGGAGAGTTGAGTGATGGGTAGAGAGCAGAGAGCTGCACGGATAGGGAGGGATGGGTAGAACAGGGAGGGCCGTGCGGAGAGTTGAGAGATGGGTAGAGAGCAGAGAGCTGCACGGATAGGGAGGGATGGGTAGGACAGGTAGGGGCGTGCGGAGAGTTGAGTGATGGGTAGAGAGCAGAGAGCTGCACGGATAGGGAGGGATGGGTAGAACAGGGAGGGCCGTGCGGAGAGTTGAGAGATGGGTAGAGAGCAGAGAGCTGCACGGATAGGGAGGGATGGGTAGAACAGGGAGGGGCGTGCGGAGAGTTGAGTGATGGGTAGAGAGCAGAGAGCTGCACGGATAGGGAGGGATGGGTAGAACAGGGAGGGCTCTCCGGAGAGTTAAGGGATGGGTAGAGAGCAGAGAGCCGCACGGATAGTGAGGGGTGGGTAGAACAGGGAGGACCCGGTGGAGAGTTAAGGGATGGGTAGAGAGCAGAGAGCCGCACCGATAGTGAGGGATGGGTAGTACAGGGAGGGCCGTGCTGAGAGTAGAGAGATGGGTAGAGAGCAGAGAGCAGAGAGCTGCACATTTAGTGTGGGGGGGGTAGAACAGGGAGGGCCCCGTGGAGACTGAAGGGTGGGTAGAGAGCAGAGAGCTGCACGGATAGTGAGGGGTGGGTAGAACAAGGAGGGACCCGCGGAGAGTTAAGGGATAGGTAGAGAGCAGAGAGCCGCACGGATAGTGAGGGATGGGTAGTACAGGGAGGGCCGTGCTGAGAGTTGAGAGATGGGTAGAGAACAGAGACCTGCACGTTTAGTGGGGGGAGGGGGTAGAACAGGGAGGGCTGTGCGGAGAGTTAAGGGATGGGTAGAGCCCAGAGAGCTGCACAGATGGTGGAGGAATGGGTAGAACAGGGAGGGCCCCGTGGAGAGTTAAGGGATGGGTAGAGAGTAGAGAGCTGCCGGGTATTGACTGATGGGTAGAACAGGGAGGGCCGTGCGGAGAGTTAAGGGATGGGCAGAGAGCAGAGAGCTGCACGGATAGTGAGGGATGGGTAGAGAGCAGAGCGCTGCACGGATAGGGAGGGATGGGTAGAGAGCAGAGAGCTGCACGGATGGGGAGGGATGGGTAGAACAGGTAGGGCCCCGTGGAGAGTTAAGGGATGGGTAGAGAGCAGAGAGCTGCACGGATAGGGAGGGATGGGTAGAACAGGGAGGGGCGTGCGGAGAGTTGAGAGATGGGTAGAGAGCAGAGAGCTGCACGGATAGGGAGGGATGGGTAGAATAGGGAGGGGCGTGCGGAGAGTTGAGTGATGGGTAGAGAGCAGAGAGCTGCACGGATAGGGAGGGATGGGTAGAACAGGGAGGGCCGTGCGGAGAGTTGAGAGATGGGTAGAGAGCAGAGAGCTGCACGGATAGGGAAGGATGGGTAGAACAGGGAGGGGCGTGCGGAGAGTTGAGTGATGGGTAGAGAGCAGAGAGCTGCACGGATAGGGAGGGATGGGTAGAACAGGGAGGGCCGTGCGGAGAGTTGAGAGATGGGTAGAGAGCAGAGAGCTGCACGGATCGGGAGGGATGGGTAGAACAGGTAGGGGCGTGCGGAGAGTTGAGTGATGGGTAGAGAGCAGAGAGCTGCACGGATAGGGAGGGATGGGTAGAACAGGGAGGGCCGTGCGGAGAGTTGAGAGATGGGTAGAGAGCAGAGAGCTGCACGGATAGGGAGGGATGGGTAGAACAGGGAGGGGCGTGCGGAGAGTTGAGTGATGGGTAGAGAGCAGAGAGCTGCACGGATAGGGAGGGATGGGTAGAACAGGGAGGGCTGTCCGGAGAGTTAAGGGATGGGTAGAGAGCAGAGAGCCGCACGGATAGTGAGGGGTGGGTAGAACAGGGAGGACCCGGTGGAGAGTTAAGGGATGGGTAGAGAGCAGAGAGCCGCACCGATAGTGAGGGATGGGTAGTACAGGGAGGGCCATGCTGAGAGTTGAGAGATGGGTAGAGAGAATAGAGCAGAGAGCTGCACATTTAGTGTGGGGGGGGTGGGTAGAACAGGGAGGGCCCCGCGGAGACTTAAGGGTTGGTAGAGAGCAGAGAGCTGCATGGATAGTGAGGGATGGGTAGAACAGGGAGGTCCCCATGGAGAGTTAAGGGATGGGTAGAGAGCCGAGAGCTGCATGGATAGGGAGGGATGGGTAGAACAGGGAGGGCCGTGCGGAGAGTTGAGAGATGGGTAGAGAGCAGAGAGCTGCACGGATAGGGAGGGATGGGTAGAACAGGGAGGGGCGTGCAGAGAGTTGAGTGATGGGTAGAGAGCAGAGAGCTGCACGGATAGGGAGGGATGGGTAGAACAGGGAGGGCCGTGCGGAGAGTTGAGAGATGGGTAGAGAGCAGAGAGCTGCACGGATAGGGAGGGATGGGTAGAACAGGGAGGGGCGTGCGGAGAGTTGAGTGATGGGTAGAGAGCAGAGAGCTGCACGGATAGGGAGGGATGGGTAGAACAGGGAGGGCCGTGCGGAGAGTTGAGAGATGGGTAGAGAGCAGAGAGCTGCACGGATAGGGAGGGATGGGTAGAACAGGTAGGGGCGTGCGGAGAGTTGAGAGATGGGTAGAGAGCAGAGAGCTGCACGGATAGGGAGGGATGGGTATAACAGGGAGGGGCGTGCGGAGAGTTGAGTGATGGGTAGAGAGCAGAGAGCTGCACGGATAGGGAGGGATGGGTAGAACAGGGAGGGGCGTGCGGAGAGTTGAGTGATGGGTAGAGAGCAGAGAGCTGCACGGATAGGGAGGGATGGGTAGAACAGGGAGAGCCGTGTGGAGAGTTGAGAGATGGGTAGAGAGCAGAGAGCTGCACGGATAGGGAGGGATGGGTAGAACAGGGAGGGGCGTGCGGAGAGTTGAGTGATGGGTAGAGAGCAGAGAGCTGCACGGATAGGGAGGGATGGGTAGAACAGGGAGGGCCGTGCGGAGAGTTGAGAGATGGGTAGAGAGCAGAGAGCTGCACGGATAGGGAGGGATGGGTAGAACAGGGAGGGCCGTGCGGAGAGTTGAGAGATGGGTAGAGAGCAGAGAGCTGCACGGATAGGGAGGGATGGGTAGAACAGGTAGGGCCGTGCGGAGAGTTGAGTGATGGGTAGAGAGCAGAGAGCTGCACGGATAGGGAGGGATGGGTAGAACAGGGAGGGCCGTGCGGAGAGTTGAGAGATGGGTAGAGAGCAGAGAGCTGCACGGATAGGGAGGGATGGGTAGAACAGGGAGGGGCGTGCGGAGAGTTGAGTGATGGGTAGAGAGCAGAGAGCTGCACGGATAGGGAGGGATGGGTAGAACAGGGAGGGCTGTCCGGAGAGTTAAGGGATGGGTAAAGAGCAGAGAGCCGCACGGATAGTGAGGGGTGGGTAGAACAGGGAGGACCCGGTGGAGAGTTAAGGGATGGGTAGAGAGCAGAGAGCCGCACCGATAGTGAGGGATGGGTAGTACAGGGAGGGGCGTGCGGAGAGTTGAGAGATGGGTAGAGAGAATAGAGCAGAGAGCTGCACATTTAGTGTGGGGGGGGGGTGGGTAGAACAGGGAGGGCCCCGCGGAGACTTAAGGGTGGGTAGAGAGCAGAGAGCTGCACGGATAGTGAGGGATGGGTAGAACAGGGAGGTCCCCATGGAGAGTTAAGGGATGGGTAGAGAGCCGAGAGCTGCATGGATGGGTAGAACAGGGAGGGCCGTGCGGAGAGTTGAGAGATGGGTAGAGAGCAGAGAGCTGCACGGATAGTGAGGTATGGGTAGAACAGGGAGGGGCGTGCGGAGAGTTGAGTGATGGGTAGAGAGCAGAGAGCTGCACGGATAGGGAGGGATGGGTAGAACAGGGAGGGCCGTGCGGAGAGTTAAGGGATGGGCAGAGAGCAGAGAGCTGCACGGATAGTGAGGGATGGGTAGAGAGCAGAGCGCTGCACGGATAGTGAGGGATGGGTAGAGAGCAGAGAGCTGCACGGATGGGGAGGGATGGGTAGAACAGGGAGGGCCGTGCGGAGAGTTAAGGGATGGGTAGAGAGCAGAGAGCTGCACGGATAGTGAGATATGGGTAGAACAGGGAGGGGCGTGCGGAGAGTTGAGTGATGGGTAGAGAGCAGAGAGCTGCACGGATAGTGAGATATGGGTAGAACAGGGAGGGGCGTGCGGAGAGTTGAGTGATGGGTAGAGAGCAGAGAGCTGCACGGATAGTGAGGTATGGGTAGAACAGGGAGGGCCGTGCGGAGAGTTAAGGGATGGGCAGAGAGCAGAGAGCTGCACGGATAGTGAGGGATGGGTAGAGAGCAGAGAGCTGCACGGATAATGAGGGGTGGGTAGAACAGGGAAGGCCCTGCGGATAATTTTGAGGTGTAGAGACCAGATAGCTGGACAGAGAGTTCAGAGATGGGTAGAGAGCTCAGACTGTTGTATATAGGGTAGAATGCGGAGGGCTGCGCAGTTATGGGAAGGGTAGTGAGCAGAGAGATGTACAGATCGTTAAGGGATGAGTAGGGTGTAGAGGTATGCGCGGTGAGTTCATGGATGGACAGAGAGCTGTAAAGATGGTTGAGAGCTGGGTAGAATGCGGAGGGCAGCACAGAGAGTGATTTGATGGGTAGAGAGCAGGGAGCTGCGCAGAGAACCAAGAGGAGTAAGAAGCGGAGGGCTGCGCAGAGAGTTTGTGGGTGTGTAGAGAGTCGTACGGATGCTATACAGATGGGTAGAACGTGGGTGCGTTGCGCACAGAGCTGAGACGTGAGAAGAGAGTAGAGCGCTGTACACATAGCTGGAAGATGGGCACAGAGGGCTGCGCAGAGAGTTAAGGGCTGGGTACAGAGCAGTGGGTTGGGCAGATAGTTCAGAGATGGGTAGAACGCGGAGCGCTGCCCAGAGAGTTTAGGGCTGGGTAGACAGCAGGGAGTTGGGCAGATAGTTCAGAGATGGGTAGAACGCGGAGCGCTGCCCAGAGAGTTTAGGGCTGGGTAGACTGCAGGGAGTTGGGCAGATAGTTCAGAGATGGGTAGAACTCAAAGGGTGCGCAGAGAAATAAGGGTTCTGCAGCGTTGATTGCTGCGCAGCGATGTGAGCTGTGCAGGGGGTAGACGGCTCTGCAGAGAGCCGGGTTGTGCTGCAGGTGGAGGGCTTCGCTGAGCTGTGAAGAGTGTGGCGGTGCGCGGAGAGTGAGTGGGCAGAAGCTGGGGAGGGTGAGTGTATGGTAGGTATGTGCAGAGAGTGGTGGCTGTGCAGAGAAGGAGAGTGTTCTGGGAGCGTAATACTGTGCGGAGAGTGGGGCGACGGTAGTGCTGGGCAGAGAGCGCACAGGCACCGAGAACTACGCAGAGAAAGATTATAAAGCGCCAGGTTGTCCTGGGAGTGGACGCGGAGTGCGTGAGCGGCTGTGCTGTGGGTGGGAGCAGGGGCATACCCTGCACAGCTGCTCTGAGAGAGTAGAGAGTGCATACAGCACGGCTCTGTAAAAAGTGGGGCACTGTGCGTGGTGGTAGGGAGTGTAAAGAGAGAGAGAGAGCTCTCGAGGGCGGAGGGCTGTGCACAGTGCTTGCTGTGCCGAGAGAGAGCCGTGCAGAGAAAGGCAATCTGTGCAGTGAGTTTAGCGCTGCATGAACGAGGATGACTATGCAGAGACTGCATAGTGGGACTAGTTCTTCTGAATCTCAGGAGGCTGCAGGTAGCACAGAGCTCTGCTGGGGTGGGCTGTGATGATCAGTGAGTGGCTATGCAGGCAGTGCAGCACTGCCTGTGCAGAGCGGGGGGTGCCTCGTGTGCGGGGTTGTACATCGAGGGTATAGTGGGTGCTGCCTTTGCACGCCGAGGCGCTGTTTGAAGGTTTCACGTCTAGGAGCTCCGGGGTCAGTCGTCACTCAAAGGCGGCAAATCACCAGAGATTCACCTCCACCACCGGGACCACAGCACAGACAGGCCGGCGTCCACTCACTCTTCCACGGGAGAGCTCTGTCAGACAGTCCTGCAGACCCCAGAGCCAGCAGATCACAGGACACGAGCGCTCCCCAGCAGCTGTGCTGAAACCAGCAGCCCTACAGCGCCCACCAGCCGTAGGACCGCACAGCCCCGCTGCCCCGCAGATCACAGGAGCCGAGCGGTCCCCGGCAGATGTGCAAAGCCAGCACGCCTAACGAGCCCTGCCTGCAGTCGTGCAGACCAAATGAGCTCTGCAGACATCAGCAGCTACACATAGCCCAGCAGCCGTGCAGACCCCAGGACACCCGCAGACTCCACCTGTTGCGCAAGTCCCAGCAGTCCTGAATGCATCGGCATCCGTGCAGACCCCAAAAGTCTTGCAGAGGGCTGTAGCTGAGCAGACCCAGCAGCTGTGCAGGCCACGCTACCACATACAGTGGCACAGGCTGAGGAGCCGTGCTGAACCCGGCATCAGCGAAGATACCAACAACAGAACAGAACCCCGCAGCTGTGCAGACCTCAACAGCCACGCGTCATCCACCAGCTGTGCAGACCACAGCAGCCACACTGACTCCAGCAGCTGTGCAGACCCAGGAGCCGCGCAGACACCTGCAGCCGAGCAGAATCCAGCAGCTGTGCAGATTCGGGAGCCGTGCTGAGCTGACCTAGCAGCAGGGCGGACCCGGGAGACGTGCAGACCACAGCAGCCACACTGACACCAGCAGCTGTGCAGACCCAGGAGCCGCGCAGAGCCAGCTGTGCAAACCATGGAGCCGTGCAGACACCTGCAGCCGTGCAGAACCCAGCAGCTGTGCAGGCCACAGCAGCCACACTGACACCAGCAGCTGTGCTGACCCCGGAGCCGTGCAGACGCCGGCATGTGGGCAGACCAAGGATAAGCGCAGACACCTGCAGCCGAGCAGACCCAACAGCTGCGCAGACTCGGGGGCCGTGCAGGCACTTGCAGCCCAGCAGATGCCAGTAGCTGTGCAAGCCTCTAGGGCGTGCAGACAAACTTAACTGAGCAAACCCCGACAGCAGCCGCACCGACAACCACAACTGTGCAGAACTAGGAACAGTGCTGAACCCCGCGGATTTGGGGACCCAAGAGCCCTGCATACCCAGGAGCCGTGCAGCCCGCCAGTCGGATACCCAGGTGAGCTCCTCTTGTTCCTTTCATGTCGTACCTTCTCCCGGGACTCGAGTGGCGCAAAGCGCTGTGCGCAGTTTAAAGGTGATGCAGGTTAGGTCGGGCGGAGCATGCATTAGTGAACCAGAGAGCACAGAGCTGGCCCGGAGCTGTCCGTTCAGCACCACTTCGGGCAGGACAGGCACGCTGTGCAGGCACAGTGTCAGCCAAAGAGGGCGCTTCGAGGCACGCGCTATCTCTATCGGTAATATTTAGCGAAGTCTTTTAATTTCACTGTACTTACTTCAGGACCCTACCTGCTCAGCAAGGAAAGGACTGTGCGCGCCACTTAGACAACCTGCACGGGCTGCGAGCACCACGTACACTGAAAAATACATACAAATATGAGATGCTGCCAACATCTGGGTTGGATTGGAATCAAAAATTGGCCCGGGCACACCAAAAATAGTGGCCCACATTTGCGTATTGCCTTTCTGCAAAACACTGCTTCAGCGAAGTTTTATGAAAAGAAAGGGGGTGGGGCATGTTTTATTAACTCCACTTAGAATTTAAAAAAATTCACAGATGAGTTCACACTGCTGAGCCACACATTAATTTAAGTGAGACAATTTCTGCTCATGCTACCTACCCCCCCTCCCATCCCGCTCAATCATCATACATTAATGGTCGCTCAATCAGCATACATTGATGGGCCGGCCCAGCGAGAGAAAGGGAGTGATACCTCCGCCCATCTGCCTCTAGAAAGGCCACCAGGCGCGGGCCGTGAAGGGAGTTACGGTGGGGCAGGGAGGCGGGGAGGGGGCGGGGCAGGGTGGAGAGGGCTAAAAACCGGCACCTGGATAATTACAGGTAAGTAAACAATTTGATTAATAAAACGAATTTCGTAGTGCGCACTGCATCGCATTTTGCAATGCAGTGCGCGCTACGAAATTCGTTTTATTAATCAAATTGTTTACTTACCTGTAATTATCCAGGTGCCGGTTTTTAGCCCTCTCCACCCTGCCCCGCCCCCTCCCCGCCTCCCTGCCCCACCGTAACTCCCTTCACGGCCCGCGCCTGAAGGCCACTTGTTACCCACTGGGCCGCTGTCAGCCCCCAGGTTGCCCAACAAAGCAGCCCACAGCTAGAACTCGGCTACCGGCCCTTCGGCCATTTCCCGAGTGCCCGCATTACCAATTTGTCCCTGGGCAGCATCATCCAAACTGCACCATAACAAAGGGAACTATTGTGCACACTGTTTATATCCGAGAAATAAAACCCAGAGAGATAGCTTAGTGGGTTAATACACTGGAACCTGCATGCGACCTGTTGGTTACTGATCTGATAGACTCAGCTCTTCGTCCTTCAGAAGTTTGATATGATGAGTTCTACACCTGTTTGGGTAACAACTAGGCCTGGGCGGAATACACGGAACTCCGCGAAGTGACTAAAAAACTCCACTGTGCTTTGCGGAGTTCCTCAAACGCTGGGGTGCATTTGGTCACGCTGGGTTTTTGTCCCGCACCTTAAAATCAGTGCGAACGACACCATGCACAGTGCAAGAGAGCGCTGCTTCTTTTCGGCCGCTCGAGACGATTTTCGTCTCAAGCAGCAGCTTTCTCAACGCGAACGGAAGATTTCTCAACTTGAGCGGTCATGATCATCTGCGACCAAATCCGACTGCCCGCGTTGAAAAATCTCACCGGGAGGTGGATTTTCCTCGCTCACCAACTTGACGTGAGTGTGAGTGAAAAAAACATTCCGCTATGGGAATTTGTTAAAACTCCACATGCTCTGCGGAGCGTGGAAAACTTCGCAAATGAAGCAAAGTTTGCCACCCAGGCCTAGTAATAACATAACGTGTATTTATATTGCGCACGTTCACCCAAGGGTATCTTGTCACTGAGTACCAGATGTTTATTGTTGCCTAACTCAATGGTACTCACTTTATTGACATCAGAAGGATGAAAGGCTGAGTGGACCCACTAGAATTAGAACCTGTGACAATGAGCGCAAACACAGGACCTTACAGTGGACTCATTAGTCCACTAAGCCACAGGCCCAGCCCTCCCAATTTTGTATTGGTTTAAAAAATATATTATTATTATTATTGTTGTTGTTATTATTATCAGTACTACTATTATTATTCTTAGTAGTATTCCCATTGTTATTAGTATTATTGTTAATAATAACAGTACTGCTCTTAATAATAAGTACACAACAATAACAGCAAAAATAACAAAAACAATGGTAGCACATATAATTATTATTGTAAATATGATCTTTGCTATTGTTGTGTTGTTATTATTATTATTATTATTACTATTACAACTCCATTTCCTATTGTTAATATCACAATTCCATCCCTCTGCTGTTGCAGTGCTGTACTGCAGAACACACAGGGCCAGATGCATCAAGCATCCATTTTGCGATTCCTTATTAGCGGAAAATAAGGAATCGCTAATAAGGAATAGCAAAATGTAATGCATCAAGAAATCACTACAAAAATAGCGATTTCTTAGGATTCCTTAATTGCGACTCGCAAATTGCAAGTCGCAATTAAGGAATACCTCCCCATTCATTCCTGTGGGCCTAGAGGCCCATAGGAATGAATGGGAAGACAATCTCAATTTGCAAATCGCAAGTAGCGATTCGCAAATTGAGATTGCGATTTCAAGGGTGCAGGGGTGTCCAAAGGACACCCTGTTGCACCCCTGAATTGATCTGTGCACATATGTTGCGCACACACGTGCCCTTAGGGCATGTGTGTGCGCAACATGAAACTTTGACAAATGCACTTTAGTGCATTTTTCAACGTTTTTGCAAATTACCATGAAGTTGTACTTCGTGGTAATTTGCGTGCCCTATTAGCGAATTCGCTATTTTTGAAACTTTCATGCATTGCATTTAAGGAATCTCAATTTGAGATTCCCTAAATGCAAACAATCGCAATTTAGCGAATTCTCTATTTGCGATTTTTGCATTTGGGATGATGCATCCCAAATGCAAAAATACCGGTCGCAAAGGGGCAGATTCTGAGAATCTGCCCCTTTGCGACCGGTTTTTAGCTTGATGCATCTGGCTGACAGTGTAAATCCAATAAACATACAAGGCCGCTTTGGTTTTGTATCGCAGACCTTTCGACAGACGCAAAGGTAGGACACAGGTCCCTTGTCTGCCAGGGTGCCGTAATCAGCCGTGCAACATTCCACGAGAGGTCAGTAGCAGACAGGGCACTGATCAGACCACATTAGCTGGGAGGTTATGTGTAATGATGAGGCTGTGATTGGACGCAAAGCCTGGAGTGATAAATCACCCTTCGCTCTGGCGCCTCAGGCATCCCACCGTAACCAGGCAAAGCTCACAAGCCCCGCTCGCGTCTAAGACGCTGACAGAGAGCCCGCCGCTGGGTTCAACTGGGTTAAGCAATGAGCTGTGCCTTCCAGGACAGGACTGGAAATGCAAACTGGGGGAGGCGGTGGTATTGCGTGAGGAAAACACTGCGGCTGCTTTTGTTACAGGGGGGCGATATTGCAGCTATGCCCCAAAACCAGCACCTGGTAACAACAAAAACAGCGCCCCAGGGGTCCAAAACCAGCCCCACCCTGGTGGCCCACCGGGGAAACACCTAGTGCCCACTACAGCCAGTCCTGCCCTGGTGCCTTCTCGGCTTGTAAGTCTCTGGTCAGCTTCCACCCTGGTGGCCCATCGGGGAAACACCCAGTGTCCGCTATGGTCCCTCCGGCCCTGGTGTCTTCTGGACTTCTAAGTCTCTAATTGGTGACGTGCCAGCAGCCAATTGCATCTTTTTGTCTTTTTTTTATGCAGTGACCCCCCAAGATGACGCAGCTTGCAGGACCAGTGAGGGCACTGCCCTATGTGGCCACCAGAGGGCAGCTGCAAGGACATCTGAAGCAGGAGCACCCACCCTTCTATAGTCTGCCTTATTTCTTGTAAAACAAAAACAATGAATACCTCTCTGGTTTTTCCACGGAGTAACTGGGACCTTCTGGAGCTGCTGAAAGGGGAGAACCTCAGCATGCAGGGGCTGGAGAATGGCACCCACGAACTGAGCCTCGAGGACCTGGAGAACATGCTGTTTGTGTTCGTCAAGGAGCCGGTGACCATCAGCCTGACTGCCATGTACATTGTGTCCTTCCTGGTGGGTATCGTGGGCAATGCCATGTCCATCAAAGTGCTCACCCGGAAGAGGAGCAGCAGGATGTCCAGCCTGAGTGCCACCCGGAGCTTGCTGATCAACTTGGCCATCTGCGACTTGATGGTGGTCTGCGTCTGCATGCCCATCACTGTGGGCAACCTCATCTACAAGGCCTGGGTGTATGGGGACTTCCTGTGCAGGGCGGTGCCTTTCATTCAGGCGGTGTCCGTTTCAGCCAGCGTTCTCAGCCTGACCGTCATCAGCGTCAACAGGTACTACAATGTACACAACCCGCTTAATGCCAGGTCATTCTTCACCCAGCGGAAAATATTCTGGACCATTGTGGTGGTGTGGGCGCTTTCCTCCAGCATCTGCATGCCACTTATCTTCATGAACAAGAGGGACGAGATAGGGGTGGTGGAGGGGCTGCCCCTGGTATTCCCAATCTGCAGAGAAATCTGGCCTCATGTCAGGCTGAAGCAGGCCTACAATTTCCTCCTTTTCTGCGCCCTCTACTGCTTGCCAGTCCTCTTCAACCTGATCATTTGCTTCTTGACTGTACGCAAGCTCTGGAGCTCGGCCGCCACCTTTAAGGACTGCGTCCCCAGCGGCCAATCACTGCCCGCATCCAGGTTAAAGGTCAGGAAGAAGATTGCCAAGATGGTGGTGTCACTGGTCTCCCTCTTTGCAGTCTCCTGGCTACCCGTGTACCTTCTGGATATCTGGATAGACTTTAACATCCCCCAGTCTTCTCAGGAGGAGGCCCCTTCCCCGTGGATCCTCCAGTTACGACCCTTCGCCCAATGGCTGGGACTGACAAACTCCAGCCTCAACCCCATCTGTTATTGCTTTGTGGGAGACCTCTACCGGTCAGCCAAACTCATGAAGAGCAGGTACCACAGTAGGATGATCTCTTTGTTCAGCTTCTCTTTCTCCGACGGATCCCCACCGCTGTCAATCTCCAAATTTTCTTCCTACACTAATTCGCGGAAGTCCAGTAAAGTGAAGGATCCACACTGTTCTTTGGTGGTCGGAGACAGATGTGACACAGAGGAATGTTACCTCCCACTGAGCAAATGTGAAACAACCACCACACCTGGAAAACAGACAGGTCTGACTATCCTCTCCACTGAGAAAAGCGATGTCTGACCCGGCATTCGTGCAAGACCCATCGATTAGTTTTCACAAAGAGACAATTTTATTTTGGTTATGTCTGGAAGTGATTCATTGACGATATATTGGAGATCAATTTGAGATCTCATTTCAAGACAGTCTAATAACCAGTGAATTGCATGTAATTTAATGACCCTGTCTCTCAAAGGTAACTTGAAGATAATGTAATTCCCTTTAGCATTTGCACTGATTTGGAGTTAATCTAATGTCCTCTTGGTTCAATACTGATTCAAAGACTATTTCATATCCCTGAGTCATTAATGGCTCAAGAGTTAATGTAAACCATCTTAATATCAGAACTTAAAGACAATATAATGCCCCCCCTTGAGTGGTTCACAGAAAAGGTAAAGTAAGTGAATGCCAACACTAACTCACAGACAATTTATTGTCTCTCACTATCAACACTTTAAAAAACTGAAAAAATGTAATCTGTATTTGCCCTGAACATAAAGAATGATATCCCTCTAAAGGTCAGTACTGAATTCCATCCAAAATATTTCCCCACTCTGTCAGTATGACCTACAATATAATGCAGGACTGCGTCAAAACTAAAGTTTAGCTAATATGATCTCCCTCATTGTCAGTACTGACTTTTAGATGACTTATAGTTTCTCTGTTTTTGAACTGTCCCGCAAAATATATAGTGCCTCAATGTCAGCTTGAGTGATAACCAAGATTCACTTAATGTCATTTACTAATCAGTTGTAGATAATGAACTGGCCTCAACATCACTTCTGATTCATAATGCCCTCTAATGCCAGTGCTGATTCATTATATAATAATACCTTACCTTCTGTACTATATAATGAATAATATAATACACAACAGTTAGTGGATCAGACAATATACTTCCCCTTGGTGTCAGTTATTGTTAGACAATAAAATGCCTTTCCGTGTTAGTACTGATTCATGGACAATGCAGTGTACCTTAGAGTCAGTACTTACTCAGTGACAGTACACTTCTCCTCAGTATGAATACTGATTCATGGGCAATGCATTGCACCTCAGTGTCAGTACTCATCCATGGATGATACACTGCACCTCAGTGTCAGTACTTATTGATGAATAATAGACCGCACCTAAGTGTCAGTACTCATTCATTGATGATACACTGCACCTCAGTGTCAGTACTTATTCATGAACAATAGACTACACCTAAGTGTCAGTACTCATCCATTGATGATACACAGCACCTCAGTGTCAGTACTTATTCAGTGGCAGTACAATTCTCAGTATGAATACTGATTCATAGGCAATGCATTGCACCTCAGTGTCAGTACTTATTCATGGATGATACACTGCACCTCAGTGTCAGTACTCATTCATGGATGCAGTTCTGTGCTAGTACTGATTCTTGGACAATACTCTGCAGCTCAGTATCAGTACTGATTCATGGACACTGCATTTCAGGACAAGTAACGATTCATGTACCATATGCCACACCTCAGTGTCAGTACTGATTTGTGGAAAACACACTGCACCACATTGTCATTACTGGTTCCCGGACAACACACACTGCATGTTAGTGTCAGGAATAAGTCATGGATACAATAGTGCTCTTCACTATCATTGCTGATTCAGGGAAAACACAATGCCCCAGTGTCAGTACTGGTCTTTAAAGATTAAAGGGCTCATCACTGTAAGTGCTGTTTCAAAAACAATAGATTGATCCTAAGAGTCACTACTGAACCACTGTTAAAATAATGCCTTCACTGCCAGTACTGAACCATAATCCCACCAAGCGCCAGTACTGATTCATATAAAGATACTGCCTTCGGAGTATAGTGTCCTATATTAGTATTACTAAACTATTCAATATCTAACTCTTTTTGGGTCTTGCCTAGGCAGTGCTTGCGCTGTCTCTTCGAGACATGCTGTATCAAGGATATGGGCTTGTAAAACTCCCATATTTTTTATTGGGTCCTGTTCTGTCCTTTAAAAATGCTGGCTTTTCATTGGTGCATACACTTAGTAGTCCCTTCTTTTGAAATTGTGTATCCTCCCATGAGGACTGCCCCTCTTACATGTGTTCTTACTGTTCAGGTTATTTATACTTGGAGAGAACTCTTTTTTTAGCAGGCCTGCCTCTTTGCTTGCTAACTGTTCTGTTTATTTGTGCAGTGAAACTTCTGATGCATCCCTGCTTTATATCCCCTGCCTCCCCTTCACCTCTCCCACAACACTGCTCGCAAGCCTCCACCACCCCTCGGAGGTCACTGCTAGTTTGCAGGTTTTTCCCCTCACCGGTCCCACAACAAGGCTCCCAGGCCCCCATCACCCCTCCAAGGCCACATCTGCTTTGCACTTTTTTTTTGTTACTTTGCAAACAGCTTTTATTTATATAGCATCTAATCACCCCTCCGAGGCCACTTCTGTTTTGCACTTTTGGTTGTTACTTTGCAAACACTTTTATTTATATAGCACCAGGCTATGGGCTCAGGGATATTAAACAATTATCCCATTATCACAGGATGTTGAGCCTGACATCAGACTCAAATTGGGATCCCCAGATCACCAGTCCACAGCTCTCAGTGCTGTGCCATATCCTTTGCCTAGTCATGTTGCAGAGTGCAGTACCATATGTGGCCAAAAGAGGTCCCATGGGACACCTAGTGACAACATGTGGTTCTGCACCCTCACAACACTGTTTTAAGAGGAGTCGGAACTGCCATTTTCACTCCCAGTGATATGGCACCATTGCAGCTTTGCTACATTAAAAAAACCACAAAAGAGTTCTTTTTTTATTAAGGTGAGGGAACCATATCTATTGCATAGGTAAAAACATTGGTATTTACAATGCCAATAGCTTCAACTCCAACAAATGTGAGACCTATTGTATTTCCAATGCTTGTTTTAAAGTACTCCTGATTCAATGGCATACCCTTGCACAATAAAAGTCCCACAAGGCACTGGCAAACCATATTTCATGTCATACATATAATTTCAATCGAACTACAAAAAAACTGTGAAGCAAATTACGCAGTTTCACAACCCTCAACTATACATTTCCACTGGTTTAGCATTTTACTGTTCTTCTTTGTCAGATCTAAGACATGATATAAAGCCTTTTAGGGTAAGTGCAGAATCATAAACCATATAAGGTCCCTCAGTGTCAATACTGAGTCACCCCACGTCCTCTCCCTGTTCTGCCACTGCCTCACACTAATTTGGGTAACAGTACTTTCTTATGGACAGTGTGTTTCCAACAATGATAGTACTAACTTGTATACATTATAATACCCATAGTGACAATAATGAATTTTAGACACAATAATGCCTCAGTGTTATTAATGATTTTAAGGTAATGTAATACCTGTTTGTGCCAATACTGCTCCAAAGACAACCTTATGCCCCTTAGAGGCAGTACCTTGCCAAAGGGAACACAATTCCCCTCAGTGTCAGTGCTGCTTCGAAGACAGCATGATGCACCTGAGTATCAGTTCAGTTCAAGACTAAATTATGCCCTCAGTATCAGTACTGTTTCATACACACCATGACGCCCCTCAGTATCAGTGCTGTTTCATACACAACATGAAGGCCCTCAGTGTCAATGCTATTTCATACACAACATGACACCCCTCATTATCAGTACTGCTTCATACACATAATGGTAGACCTGAGTATCAGTGCTGTTTCATACACAACATGAAGGCCCTCAGTGTCAGTGCTGTTTCATACACAACATGAGCAGGGCATACGTCCTAAAAAGAAGTGGGAGACTGACCTAGTTTGGCAGTATGCAAGTGACATCCTGGCGCACATTATGGCGCATGACATCAAGGCGTGTGACATTACGGTGCACAACATCACGGCACGCAACATCACACATGGCATCACAGGTATTGACATCATAGAAAGTCGCATAACAAGCCACAATTTTGCAGAAAGTGGCATCACAAGAAGTGACATCCGATCTAAAGCCCTCACATACATGTTTAGCAGGTCTATCATGTGTACGTTTTAGTGCATTCAAGGATAATAGCACTGTGAGCTTTGGAAGATGATATGTGACTGCAATCCCCCAGTTTTATGTAACGCATCCTGTACATTCATTTACAAACTTATATAATTTATTGTACATGTAATATGCACGTTTTGATGTAAAGCGCTCTGACACCCTGCTTTGGGATGAGTAGGACTATTCAAGAAGAAATAGTGGTACTTAAATTATTTCACCACCTCCTCAGATGTGGTAAGCTCTATATAAATGCAATTTGCTTTGTGTAAATACTGGGAAAGACCAACACATCTGATATTCTTACAGTGCATGCATATCTCCTAAACAGGGACTGAACAAAGTGAAAAGCTGCCTCTCGTAAGTATTTGTGAAGTGCTAACAAGGTGCGAGGCTTTGTTTCCTCTCCGCTTCATTTGCAACAGGTGTGAAGTTCTTGACTGTTCCCAGCCAAGAGACGCCGCAAACAAAAGAAGGCCTGATGGCCCCTCAAATTCAGCCTTTGTAATGGGCCCGGCAGGAGTCTTAAATAAGAAAGCCCTGTCCCCGCCTGCAGGTTGTTGATTGTTGCAGATGGAAAGCAGACAACGTGCAGGCATTGGTGAAAGTGTCCCAGTGTTTGAAAATTACACCGGAACGAGTTCAGCACATTATTCAGTGGGGCCCATATTCTTGGCAGGGTGGACGGCGTTCACCCTGTGAAAATAGTGGGTGGACGCCGTCCACCCGCGTGTACCTCCGATTCGTGACCTGAACATGATGCCCCTGAGTATCAGCGCTGTTTCATACACAACATTTTGCCACTGAGTATCAGTACTGCTTCAAAGGTAACATGAAGTCCTTCGTTATGAATAATGTTTCGACGACAACATGAGGCCTCTTAGAATCAGTACTGCTTAACAGACAACGATTCCCGTCAGTGTCAATACTCAAGATACCATGATGCCCCTCAGTAGCAGCACTGTTTCAGAGAAGACATGGTACCCCTCAGTGTCAGTACTGATTTGTAGTCATTGCAGTGTGGTCCATAGTAAGTCCTGCTTCACAAATGATTTAAGGACCATTGCATTCTATATTGGCAACAAGGTGTAAGATGTCGGTATTGGAACCAATTGATATGTGATAACATGCAGGGTAGAGCAGCTCTGAATCCCAAACAAAGTACTGACCTCAGCGTGTGTTCTCAGTAATAATGCCCATCAATGTCAGTACTGATTCATGGAGGATAGCATGTCTCCGGGGTCAGCACTCCTAACTCACAGACAATATATTGCACCTCATTAACTCATTCTCCTGATCCACAGATGCAACAATGCACTCCATCATCAGTGCTCAGATACTTTCAATTATTGACACACTAATGTCCCTCACTGTCCCCACTATGAGGTCCTTCTGGTTGAGCATTGTTGCATAAAGGATATACTGAGCCTTAGGATCAGGGCTGGTCTGTATACAAAATAATACGAGTACCTAAGAGCGGCATCTTAGACAGTCTATTGACACACTGTGAAATTACATGTAAGGTTCCTCCATATTAGCACGGATACCTCAGCGTAGTTATTAGTTCATAGGTGATATAACATCCTCAATTAAAAGCATTGGAGCAACTGCACTTATTCATAGATATTTTAATGTCAATTGATACCAGAACTTCTGATTTACAATTGATAAATTATTCCCCATTGACAATACTTTCTCCTAGACAATCAATGGCCCTCACTGTCAATATTGGTAATTCATTGACAATAGAATGTTATCTTGTTGTTAGTACTAGTCTGTTATCAATATAATGTTGATTGGTTCCAATACTCACAGTTCATAGACACCGTAATCAAAATTAGTGTCATTAAATACTCATGTACAATACAATATCCTTCAGTGTTTGCAAACACCATAGACTGTGTGATGCCAATGGGTCTCTGTGCTAGTTCACAGACACAACAATATCTGTCTGTGTCACTACTGATTTAAAGACAACATATGACACCTCAATGGCAGTGCTGATTTAAAGTGATCTTAGTATCACTTAATGTATCAATGAATCATTCACAGTATATTTTTTCAATATAGTCACTAACCAATAGATAATACAGTGCTTTGTACACAGGGGGCTATTCACAAAGGTATATTGATATGTGAGTAAGTCTACATGTGTAAGTTTACTCTTACTCTTTTGAGTAACTTTAGTAATTTTGGCTATCTACCATTTACAAGTGAAAAGTTACTTACCAGTGTAGACTTACAGGTCCCAACACCCTGAAACAGAGGGTGGAATCTTAAAAACGTCATAAACAACCGTAATATTACTGCTATTAGAGACTTTATAACCATATTTGATATTCCACAAACTTGGCAGAGACTTCTACAATTGGTCAGAGACTTCCCCATGGAAAATTATTGGAATATTTTGAAATGATTTTTTTAAATGTTAAACCTATTTGTTAGTTAAATGTTGATGTAAATTAATTTTATATATGTATTTTAAATGTACAATATTAAAAAAAAATGTTAGTACCGTTATCAATTTAAAAAAAATGAAAATGTAATTAATTTAAGCACCCACCTACATATGAATGTTGATACATATTTATTATGTATTAAAAGTTACTAAGAGCTTCGTATATAATTATTGTAATTTAATTTATTTTTCAAAAAACTGTTACTTTTATTTTTAAATTGAAGAGTCATTGCATACAATTAAAAATGTTGAATACAAAAATGTATTTATGACTTATATTTTCCTTTTTGACATTAAAATAATTCTATTTATATTTTTTCAAAAGCTTAAATAAAATAAATTAATTTATTTTAACATTATTTCCTATTGTCAGAGGAAATGTAATGACCCTTGGTCTCAGTGATACTGATTCATAGATAATGAAAGGATGCCCCTCAAGCCCTTACTGGATTAGGGACTGTGTACTGACTTCTGCTGCTAGTATAGGGTCTAAGACATCATAATTGACCAAACCATACCACACAGGAGCTTCAGTTCTGGTTTGTGTACATCGTAATGTCCAGGGTTTTAAGTGGGATGAAAACTGGGGTGGGTGGGTCTCTCAAAGGGGCTTTGCCAATTTTATTAGGGGTGTGGATTAACACATGTAAGCTAAAAGTCTGTGCTTAGCATAGTGTGCCACCCGACTTGTGTTTTGCTGTTTCTGTCATTGCATCCATATATATGATACAACAAATAACATCATACATACAACAAGTTAGGACTATTGTCTTTGTCAATGGTTGTTAGTTGCATAAGATGAACAAACAGCAACTTTGGCGTATATAAAGTATTGAAAAGGTTTCCACTTAAAGCTCTGGTGACACCACAACAATGTTGCTGCACCTGAGTTTTAAAAAGAGAAGTGAAATCCAGAGAGGAAATGACTCTCTTTAAGGGATTTCACTTCCCCTACAACACTCACCTGGCATGACGTCATGTCATAATTTCTCCACTAGTGAGAAGTGAGCATGCACACACCGATGTGCCTGCTGTCAGGGCTGGCACTAGGCATGGGCAGTGTGGGCAGCTGCCCAGGTCTCCACGCCATATACCTACGATGGGGCCCCCCACGAGTCCATCATCGTTTTGAAATGGTGCCACTGTACAAGTTACAGATGGGCAGCCCGCTCCCTTGGGGTTTACAGCCGTGGTGCAGCGTGCAAGGCCCAAGGCGTGGCACCCCCTCACCTGGGCCCGGCTGCCATGGTCTTAAGGGGAATATGACACTGCACCTCTTACAGCTGCTGCAGACCGGACAGGGCTGGGTTTGTGGCCGTGATCAGCCTAATAGCTGCATCTGCATGATATCAGCGGTTAGGCAGATGCTTGAACTGGCCTGAGGTGTGAAGTGAGCCTGCCCTGCATGAATGAAACGCAGAGTATCCTATAGGGCTGACAACAAAAACCTAGAGTGGATTCACTTCACAATAGGCGCTACTCACTCCCACTGAAGGGAAAGAAGAAGAGTAGAAAATGGAGAGAGGGATTATGATTCTTTTCTTTTTTTGCAACTCTGTTTTTTTTTTCTTCAAATAAGCATGTTCTTCCAAAAGAAGCATAAAAGGAGTTAAACATAAATAGTAACTCCAGTTATAAGCACTTGGTGTTTTTTTTATTTTCATGTAACTTACATGAAACGAAGGAAGAATGAGCAATTGGGTCTTTAAAAGATTAGTGGAGATAATAGCAATCAGTTAGGGGGAGGGATGGTCGGGTGATCCCACATCCATCCTTATCACCCCAAGGGGTGTGCAATAAGCCCTTCAAGATACACCCAAGTTATATAACCCCTCAAGTCACTCACCATTACTTGTTTTACTCATTTGAAAAGTAACATGAGAGCATTTGTGTAACACAAAATGATGGGGTCCCTCACTGCAGAATGTGATAATGGGCCCCAGAGCCTCCCACATCACACAGATATTCATTGTCCCTGGGCTGAATGGGAGCCCCCTGGTGGGTTAGGGTCCCCTGAAGTGTGGACCCATCTGTGCTGAAGGGGCCTGTATTGCACCCTGGTACAAGACGTAAAGCAAGGTAAGAGGGCAGGGAGAAGAGTGGTGAATAACAGTGCATGTAGGGGAGAGGTAGAAGCATGAGAGGCAGAAACAGCGAATGGAGTGTAGAGGTGAGAGAGAGATAAAACATGGAGGGGGGATTTTCAAACCTTTTATGCTGGTTTTGCGCCACAAAAGTGACACTAACCAGCGCAATTTTTTTGTTGTTACTATTTTCTTTCCAGCGCAAAACCTGTTTTACACTGGAAAGCACCCTCTAAGTAGCGTAAAGCAGCACGAAGCACTGCTTTGTGTTACTTTGTGCCGAGGGGGCTTTACTTGGGTGGTACATGGGCGTTCCGATGTAACCATGCCTTTTAAGGCAAATCCATATTTACAAAGATTTGTGAACATGGTCTTGCAGCAACAATTAATGCCCCTTCAAAGGACGTGCTAACAGAAGAAATGCTTTCATTTCTCCATGCTTTTCCGAATTTGCATGAGTGCTGCACTTTGCAGCACGTGTGCAAAGTGGGAAAAGCTTTGTATCGTACCTAGCATAGTATTTTGTACAGGAAGGTAACCCTTCTTGTACAAAACCTATGCTACACTCATGCACACACTCTAGCTCTACCGCGCTAATGTGTGTGCACAGCGCACAGTGCTGAAATGAGCGCCGATGTGTGGGTGGCCATTAGTTTTAAGAAGGCATATCTAGCACTGGCGATTGGAAGGGCCAAATAATTAGGTCGCCTAGGGCATGACTGGAGTAATTGATGGATGATGGACATGGTCTTTCAAGGATCGTGCATTCAATTGTCTCCTTAACCAAGATCCAGTGCATTTACCTGAGGGTAGGTGCAATTTAGTTGTTACTTCTTAGGCTAAATTTGACTCAAGCGACATGTGTCTGGACCCTTCACAATTTGGCAAGTGTCTTCTCAGCTATTAAGGATATGTGACTTAAAATCTTTAAAAATGCAAATCCCAGGGATTCTGAGAGATTTATTTTGAAACTCAAACACCACCTTCCCAACCTATTCCACACTGCTAGATTTCATTTCCTTGAAAGGGAAAACTGCACTGAGTCTGCTAAAATAAGTCCCTCTTGTTTTGTGGCTTTAATTTACTACTTGTCTGTTTAGTGACTGGCTCCCATTGTAGCTTTTAACAGTCTTTCCCCCTGGATTCACATTCTTGTCCCTATTTAGCAATCTCATTTTATATCTTTAAGTTAGTTCAGCTCTTTTCATCTCTTAAAAATGAAGTTTGAGAGTAGTTGCTGGGTTTAGGCATTCAGTTTGTGGGAATGGTCCAGCTTTTGGTGCTCCTGCCACCCAACCTGTATATGTTATCTGTGCCATCTCATCCTCTTATTTTCTGCAGTCAGTGCTTTCTGTTGTTTACTGGAGCACTTGCAGGTCACTCACCTGAACCAGCATGGATCCCTTTGTGTTGATGTCCATGCCTGCTAAAACCAAATGCCTTAATCTTGAACTTCACTGGTGCAACTGGAATATCGGGAGTCACCTGAAGATCCACTGTATAGCTATGGGACAGTCTGTCTTAGAATGCACTAATCTGGAAACATCGGTTTTGGAGAGATAGAGGCCTAGCTTTTCAACCCAGCTTGACGGGTTGCATTTCCACATGATGGAGCTTTAAAATATTTGTACTTATTTCATTAGGGCTATTATTTGTATTTGTAGCCATCTCAGTGATGTACACATTAGAGTAGAAGCTTCTTGCAAAGCTACTTCAACAGTACCAGAAAAAGATTAGTCAGTTGACACTTCCTATGATGTCACTTGCTGGGATACTACATCCTATGCAAATTAGGAAGGGCCTGACATGTTCCTATCCTGCCCGGGGCCCGACAAATCCTAGGACCGGCCCTGCCTGCTGTCGCAGCAGTCCGGAAAAAACGGACCGCCTGTGCCAGGGCACAAAACAGAGCCCCATAGAGACCCGTTTCGAGGCCCCCTTTAAAAACATGCCGGTGCTCAGCAACGTGAGGCCCGGCCCACGTAAAGCCCTGGTAATGGCTTTGCTCAAGACGACATGATGCTTTTTGGAGTTAATGGGCTATCAATGTAAATCAAGTCAGAACAGTACTGCCTAGTAGACAGTGTGAAGCATTTAAGTGTCTTTATTGATTCAAAGACATTACTTGCCTCTCTCCACCTCAACTTGATGAATTTAAATGGTAAACAGCACGACACCCTCGATGCCAGGTCCCAATCACAGACTTTGTTTATGAAGTCTGACAAAATGTCAAACACAAGCTGATTTGCAGATGGCTTCGCGCCATTTAATTTCAGTGTTCCAGCCTGCTGCTTTTCGGGGCCACATTAGACGTCACGACGACTCATAGGTGTTCAACGTGTTAAAATGTGGGCACATGAATGCTGCTCGCCTCTACCACGGGCCAGGATGAAGGTAATTCATATTGGTTTACTGGCCTGTGTACTCTCTTGTCCAATAACTCACTCTGTGGAATGCAACCCTAATCAGTTGCGCATCAACGTGTGAGTCTGTGAGGAGATCAGATAAGGAGAATTAACTCGATTATCTTGTATCCCTCCCTCACCTCATCTCAGAAACTCGGGGCCATATTATCAAGCAAGGGCGATACATTATTGCCGCTTCTATTGGCAGGAAACTTCCGCTAAAACAGCGATAATGGGCTTGATAATATGCCCTTGTGAATTCCCATTGAAGCCCAGGTTAACACCGTAACCTGGGCATCTATGGGAATTCACAAGGGCATATTATCAAGCCCATTATCGCTACTTTAGTGGAAGTTTCCTGCCGATAAAAGCGGCGAGAATGTATCGCCCTTGCTTGATAATGGCCCTCTATTCTCACCCCACCCGCCTCCACCTCCCACCCATTCGCACCTGGCACCCCCCCCATCTTCAGCCTCGCAGCTTTCTGTGCCAGCCAGTAAAGACCATTGTGAGAAGTGTGCTGTGCTGTAGCCATCCGTCATTGTGCGTGAGATTACATGGCACACCACGAGCCACTCTTCAGATGTGCTGTGTTCGCAGGTGAGTTGGCAAGCACAGCCGCGTTTCATCGTTCATCACAAATTGAGCATTTACGCGCTATCAAGTACCATTGCTGTCCGAAATGGAAAACAAACCACCGAAACTACAAGCAGTGGAAAAATACAGAGTAAAGATTATTTATTTTCTGAGACTGTAATAAGATTTCTATGGTTGTCAAGTATGAAATAAACACGTTCTTTGGAGTATATATTTTGTGAGCTCGTTTTTGTTTACTGTGGAGTTATTTTATTTAAGGCCTCCATCACAGCCCTGCATCATAACAACGCAACAATAACAACACAAAGAACACAAATGACTTCATCACAACACACCACCATAACAACAAAATCCCACAACACTACATCAACAGAACTACACCGGCAGCAAACTAATAAACCACCTCATAAGAATTACACAACACCACACACACAACAGCAGTAGAAATACACAGCTCAACCTAACACCTTATTTGATACAGACTTCTAGCTGCAGATTCCTTACCTTGAAATAATACTCAGGCATCAGACTGGATCCAAAAACTTCAGACAAGTAGTACCCCTGGGTGCCAGTAGGTGGCGTCATCCAACTCCATGTGGTGTAATTGCCACTGTATGCACCAGAAGTGACGTATGTGGTGCCGATATAGATGCAAGCCCAGCACGCTGACATTAGTTCTTTTCTTTCTATGACAGTCAGCCCAGTTACAGAGACAGCTACCCCAGTTACTTTTTAACTGACCTTTTTTCCAAGCTTTTGTGACTATATCTCATGGTGTGAGGATGTCCTCCAAAAAAGGCAGGTTTCAAACCATGCAGTGCATGTCACTGCCAGATGTCGGTTACTGACCCGCACTTGGTTTGCCTTTGGTAATTGGAGCGCAATCACAACGCCAAGACGTGCGAGGAATGCAGCGCCAGGCATCCAAAGGCGGTGAGGGTGTAGTCGCTCAAGCTCATCACTGCCCTACGGTGACTGACATCGCGATGTTCCAGGTCTCAGTCACAAGGAAAGTCCCTAGATCATTCGCAGAGCCACACTCGACAATCGTCATCCCATTCAAAGTCATCAGGAAAATCTGGTAAGTCACACAATAAGGAAGTTGATGACAAGGTCTTTGACATTACTTCGAAAAGTTTCGGATGAGTTGCACGGCTGTCAGCACTCAGGGCCTAGCTTGGTGGTGCAAACTGTGACTGGGCCATCTCTGCACCTCATCAAGTTTCTGGTAGCTGGTGCAACCCCGTTCAGCTAAAATAATTTTAAGAGGCCATGCTCCTCATTTATGGGCAGCCCAACCCCTCTGGAGTGCCCCCATGAGTCCAGGAGAGGCCTCTACTGGTCTTCCGCTGGTGGACTTGCGCTCTGCGCCCTCGACCTTCCCTGGTGCCCTCTCCAGTGCTGATGCCTCTGGCACCACCGATACCCATCAGTGGCACCGCCACAATCAAATTTCCAACTCCAACATGGAGCCAGATGGGTCAGTTGATGCCTGTTCCTCCACCAACCTGGACAAATTCCCGATGTCGGAGCCAGTTCCTTTTTGTTATGACAGCCCTGGATTGAGTGATAAATGGGAGGGGTCTGCGGTCCCTTATGGCTACCATCCCTTACTGGACTCAAAGTACAACTGGTATGAGGATCTGGTAGATGCCAGTGGATTGGACACCTAAGCAGACACTGGCCTGGTCTCTCTCTCCCTACCATGGCTAAGGAGGAGGGTGCCTAATACAATGCGTATGAGGCACCCTCCTCCTTAGCCAGGGTAGGGAAAGAGAGATCAGGCCAGATGGTGAGAAGCGCAGATGAGGTCTTGTACCATCAGATGCCTTCAGCGGCAGTCAAGATGAATGTCTTGATGGAGGTGCTTCAACTGGGAGCCACCCCATCCAAAACAATTCTCCCTTCAATGAAGCCCTCACGACGTCCTGCACAGGGCCTAGTCTAAGCCCTGCACAGAGGATCCTATACACAGGAAAATTGCCAGCTCCATTGCCCCACCCCAGGGCTCCACAGGTGGCTCACCTATCACCTCCCACCGGCGAGCTTTGTGTTCCAGGCTTCGACTTCCAAAATTGACCCTGGTGTATTCCCTGCAACCCGTAGAGACAGGGAATCCAAGAGGCTGGATACCTTTGGGTAGAGGATGCTCTCTAGTGTCAGCCTAGCACTGTGGTCGGTGAAGACTGCATGACTCTTGTGTGATACTCTCATATGATCTGGGACTCTGTTGTGCAAGTACTGCAAATGGTTTCAGAGGAGGCCTAAGTCATACTCTTCCACGGAATTGGTGATGGGAGAGATGCAGCCAAGGCTGCCATGCGATCTCGTCTGGATAGAACATACTTGCTGGGCAGAGCAATTTCTTCGTCGGTGGCCCTTTGGCAACACGCCTGGTTGAGAACCACTGGCTTTTTGAGAGATGGTAAAGAATCGCTCATGTAGTTGAAAATACATTTCTAGGCAACTGAACAAATAATTATGCGCAATCTTATTTCGCATTATTTAATCTTCACATATACACGTGTTCAAATTCAGAATAATCATTTTAATTGTTAAAGGCTCCGACAGTGTTGAATATATTCAAAACATCACATCGCTTCATAAAAATACATTAAATAATATACAGAAAACACCATGTGCTTGGCAGTAGTTAAATCTTCGACGCACGTTTCGGCGTAAAGGACGCCTTCGTCAGAAATTGCCACAAAATTCTCTGAAAAACGATAAACATATACTAAATATCAAACGTTGATATACCACTATTAATTACTAGACATTTTCACTGAGCTACTTTGATCACATTTAAAATAGATACAAATAAGATGCATAGGTCTCTTTATACATATGAGTGGCTTATTATTTTACAATTGTATCGGTGGAATCACATTGTAAAGTATACGAAATGCAAAGGTGAAAGAAGGTAAAGAAGATATAATTTAGAATGATTCTATTATTTACATATCTTCATTTGAATATAGTCTCCCTATGTATATGCTTACATTGAGAAGGTAGATCGGTATACAGATACTGAAGAATTCAATCGCGTATCTTTTCATTAAGGAGGTTCGTCACGTTTCTTTTTGCCTCCCGATATGTTAAGATCTAAAACCAGTTCATATCACCATGTTAAATATAATATATCTTCCAAACGGATTTTAACGATGCATAATATAGAAAATAAGTTGACTGAATTAATATCTATTGAGTCTAGACGTTTCTATTTCTCTTCATCAAGATTGTTTGGGAAAAGACCATTAGTTTTCACCAATGTGGAATAACTTCAATTAGTATAATTTGGCCAAGGTTAGGTTCACTATTGCTTGCAAAATATGTACTCATATAGCGACCTTTACCTGATATGCGTACTACTTTTTTTCTCTGGTAGTTAATCCCAAATGTGAGCTTGGCACATTTATTTTGTAAAGTAAGTATACTATAGTTATTATCTAGTATCCTCACTGTTTTACGTTCTAATGATACACGTATACGGATATATTTTAGTACCTGATAAAAAGTGGTGTTCGGATAAAACCACGCTCACGAAGTAGAAAGTGCCGTATTTGTCGTGTCAGGTCGATTGCTTGGAAATTTACTATAAAGAATAGAAAGTGTTTGTTGGTTTGTATGTTCCTATCTATATTTTCGTGTGAAATTAACAAAAATGGCATACGCTCATAGATAATTACCGGATTAAAATAGGTACACGGGGAGAAGTTTTTAGTAGTTCGTATCGATGGCAAACTCTTATGATTAAAAAAGTGCAGCTTCTGGAAAAAAATCACAAACGGGAACTTTGTGACTATGCATTATTCTCATTTCTAAGTTGTCATCTCGCACTAATATCTCTATTCTTTCACAGTAGTGTGAAAGTTATCTTACCTGTGTCAGGGTGCTTGTGTGCTTACAATTAAAAATAACTTTACACGGAGACTCAGCGTCGGCATTTCTTTTGAAAAGCAGTTTGATATATATATATATATATATATATATATATATATATATATATATATATATATATATGGTGCAGCTTGTCATTGACAAGGAGACGGAGTCAATGTATTTCTGTCTCGTGGTTCAGCCGGCACACGCACCACGAGGTTGGAACGTTGAAGGGGACTGGAGGAAGATCGGCGATCATTTTATGCAAAGACTCTTAATTAGAACACTCCGCACCTTTCCAGTACTTAAACCCTATACTAATGGGGGGTAATTCATTCAGCCACTACCTACTAACACTTACCTGGTTTTACAGCATTCTGGGAGCTGTAGTTGTGAGAGAACTGCAGTGGAGTTACACCCATGTGATCTGTTAATCGTAGACGTTTTACATCTCGAGTGGAGCTCGGGCCTCCTATACGCCATTCTACCAATACCACTCCTGCCCAGAGTTCTCAAGAAGATCGCGATCGACCAGGCCAAGTCATTATTGTAACTTTGGACAGTTGGTATCCCAAGCTGTTGAGCATGAGCATTGGTCCTGTGATCAGTCTGCCTCTCCAGAAGGATCTTCTGTTGCAAGAACAAGGCAGGGTTCTGCTCCCGAACTTTAAAATGCTTTGTCTTCTTGCGTGAAGTTTGAGCGGCAACCTTTGATAGATTTGGACCTTCTGTCCGAAGTCTGCAATGTTATTTTGGCAGCCAGGTGTCCCAACACAGTATAAGTGAGTGACATGGTGTGCAGACCATGCATTATTCCACTGTCTGCACACCTTTCTCAAGTTCACATTAAAAAGCAATCTCTCTGCCATCTCAGCATTTCTTCGGTTGCCAGACCAGCCAGCCCTTTTCAAATCCCCTATTGCATACATGTTCCTGACGGGTCTCCAGCACATGTTCCAACAGGGAATTTTATCATGCCCCATTGTGACCTCAACCTGATTCTTATGTTCTTGATGTGCTCTTCCTAAGCTCTTCTACATAACTGCCCACTTAGGGCCATATGTAGGTAATTGCCAAATACCGAATTCTTAATACCGAATTTTACCGATTCGGTTTAAGAATTCGGTATTTGTGATGTAGGTAAATATTCGGTAAAAAATACAGAATCATTAATATTCCTTATTACCGATTCGGTAATACCAATTTGGTAATAAGGAATACCTACCCCTTCATTCCAATGGGCTTGGAGGCCCATAGAAATGAATGTAAAGACATTCGGTATTACCAAATCAGTAATACGCGGAGGTATTTCAAGGGTGCCAGGGTGTCCAAAGGACACCCTGTTGCACCCCTGAAATGTGCATGTGTGCACATGTGGCACACATGCATGCCCTAAGGGCATGGATGTGTGCCACATGACACTTTTAAAAAATTAGCTTTTTTTAAAGGAATTCGGTAATTACCACCAACTTGAAGTTGGTGGTAATTAACGAATTCCTAAGGCCCAAAAGCACTCTTAAAAGTGCTTCCTACATGGCATTTAAGGAATCGATATTACCGATTCCTTAAATGCAAGGCCAATTAGGAATCGGTATTAACCACTTGCATGCTAATGACAAGGTGAACTCCTCATGAGGCACACTGGAGCTGTGCTCATGACAAGGTCAACTCGTCATGTATAATGGGAAACATCAAAGCTCAGCGCAGGAGGGGAAAACCCCTTAGCAGCCAAGTGAAAACAGTATTTACCGATTCCTTAATGCCGAATCATTCCCTACATTACGAATGCCTAAATACCGGTCGGTAACGGTGAAATTTACTGAATTTCACCCTTACCGACCGGTATTTGGGCCACCTACATCGGGCCCTAAGTCTTCTAACCATCAAAATTACCTTTCCAGTGGCGATAAAATACGCCTGGAGGGTCAGTGAGATACGAGCACTGTCTGCAAATCTTCCATACCTTACCTTCTACCCAGACAAATGGGCTCTTCGAACATGAGCACCGTTTTTACCAAAAGTAGTGACTCCTTTCCATGTAGGCCAGTCCATCACCCATCCTACCTTCTTTGCTCCGCCTCACCCCTCTAAAGAAGGGGAGAGACTCAATCAGCTGGACACAAAATAGCATTTTCATTCTACTTTATCACACTTGTAACTTCAGTTCCGGATGGACGATCAACTCTTCGTGGGGTATGTTTTGAACCAAGAAAGGGAAGGAAGAGCAGAAGTGGACCATCTTGGGATGGATAGTGCTCCACATCAAAATCTGCTGCACAGTTTCTGAAAAGCACTCATTCTACCAGAGCCAAAACTGCAACCACTGTGTTAGCCCACTGAGTTCATGCCTTAGATTTCTGTCAGGCAGCAGCATGGGCTTCCTTGCACACAGTTACAAAATACTACTGCCTGGACAGTCCGGTCCAGCTTTACCCATTCGGTCCTAGAGGACTTTTTAGTCTACTCCACATTGCATCCCAAACTCCGGGGAGGTATTTCTTGGGGATCTCTTTGAGTTAATGTATCTGTGGCCAGAAGTCTCTATCAGATGAATAAGTTACCTACTTTCCGGGACACCTTTTCTGGTAGAGACTCTATCTAGCCACACATTCCTTACCGATCCTGCCTGCTTTGCGAACGGATTATGGTGTAAAGGATTTACCTTTTAAGCGTCCCAGCTTTGTACACTATTAGTAAGTGTTCCTCATAGCTCTGCACTGTTGGTGTGTAGCAAAAAGACACTAACGTCAGCACGCTGGGCTGGTGCCTGTATAGGCACATCACTTTCAGCTAGGACAACGGCGACAACACCATGCACAGCTGAACAACCTTATGTACCGACTTGCAGGGGTGCTACTTATAAAAAGTTTCTGAACCCAGTCTGACACCTGGGGATTAATCTAAGGTAAGGAATCTGTGGCTTCAGAGAGTCTCTGCCAGATAAGGAATTACTGAAGATAAGTAACTTGTTCAATAACAACATAATATAACACAAAGACCAAAGCAAACTACACCATAAAATATAATCCAACAACACAACACCAACTGAACAACAACACCTCAACACAGCACACCACATCAACAAGACAACACATCAAAACAACACAATAACACAAACAGCAAAGAAGCAACATTCTAGTTATTTTGCCTTGCTAGGTGGTACTTGCATATTTTTGTGCTTTTTTTGTTGTTGTTTTATGTTGTATTATCAGTGTGTTCTGTTGGTACTGACTATGTGTTGTAGTATTGTGTTTTTAGCTGTGTTTTTTTGTGTTGTGCTATTATGTTGTATTATTGCTGTTTTGTTGTTGTAGTGTGTTAGCTGTATTTTTTGTGCTGTGCTATTATGTCGTAATATTGCTGTTTTGTTGTTGTAGTGTGTTTACCCTGAGAGTTGACTCTCTCACCCCCAACCTTGTTTCCAACGATTCAGCTATGGCAACTACTCTGGAGTCAATGCTCCAGTATACTGTCACAGCAAAGAGAATACTTCAGGCTAGGTTGAGCTAAAATATTCCACAGAAAAGGTTAATTTTAAGCATTTAAATCGCCTCATGAAAGGAAAGTAGGTAAAGTCAGGATTAAAACTAAAGTAAATTAAATTCACAAGCAGAGCTTCTTTCAAGCATAACCATTTAAATGTAGAGATAGAAAGTGTGCTTCAAGCAGTGGTTATGCGCGGTATCCACACATTCAGACGGCTGGCAGTGTTTGGTTTCAATTCACACCCGAGGCGAGCTGCGAATCTCCAGGTAGAGGAGCTCTTTCAGCACTCTGGAGGCATGGGACTTACAGGGCAAGCAGTGTGTTTAGAAATGCTGGCGTGCAATTGGTCAAAAGAGCATTTGGCAGAAGGAGAGCGGAGGGGGGGTCACCGAGGCCAGTGAAGTAGTGCATGATAAACGGAGAGCACGCAGTGCCCCCACATTCATTCCTCACACTCTTCTCATCAAATTATTTGCAATTATGCATTATTGGCAGAGCGGTCACAAATACTGGTGAGCAATTCATTGCTGTATGCGTCTTTGCGTCCCGCTGAGATCCCCCTCACTCTCCTTCTCTCTCTCTCTCTCTCTCTCTCTCTCTCTCTATATATATATATATATATATATATATATCAAACTGCTTTTCAAAAGAAATGCAGACGCTGTGTCTCCGTGTAAAGTTATTTTTAATTGTCAGCCACAATCTTTGAACGCGATTCGCCGGTAGCACCGGCTTGCTCACCAACTATTACATAAAGTTTCTTCCCCCATTTTAACTTAATACACAATACACCACGTGATGATTACAAACAATAAAATCCAAAAAAAGACTGGTAGTTCGGCACTGTGTGCATTACGGCAAAATGTAGCTAATCGCCTGAAAGTGAATTTTTTAAGCAAATCAATATACATCTTAAGTTAAAATTCACAATACATGATAATAGGACCTTGTATATAATTCCACACTGGCAATTCCAAATGTCATAGTGTATTTTCAAAGCAAAACTTCTACGTGGCATAGGAGGCTCAAACCCCGCTTTATTAAAAGAGAAATTACATTTCCATCACAGTACCACAGCCTTCCCAGTGAGCTACTCCGGCACTGTAATTAAGCCTACCCTTCAATTACCTATGGGTGTGCTCTTTTTTGCCAATTGCCACCTTGCTTGAAACAAGTGCAATTCGTACAAAAATTGAGCCAATTACCTCCATAAATTTCCGAGAATATTTATTTATTCAAGTTAATTTCATGCTAAAATTAAAGCCCAAGTGGGCATAGACAAAGATTATAAACTGGCAATTGCCCCTCTGCTTGATTTAAAACAAGAGCAATTATTCTAAACGGAGCAAGTTACCTCCATACATTTTTGCAGATATTTGTTTGTTCATGATGGTCTCATGTTAGAGAATTTAGCCCAAGTGGGCATCGACAATGATTGTAAAACCCCTAAAGATCTATCAAAGCTTGCACCCCCAGTACCAGTCAGTATAAAGTTCCTTCAACATGATATATCACAAAGTTTAAAACATAAAAGTTAAAACCAAATGACAGTGAGGACTAGCAGCAATTATCTCATGATTATCATATTTCTTTTCTTATTTTCATAAATGGGTATGGAAATCCTCTTCCATATTCAATCCCTCAGGGGTTTTGGTATTGAGCATGATGATGTAATTGAACTCTAATCTCCTTAGTTTCCTTACTCGATCCCCTCCCCTATTACTCAATGGGACCGCATCCACCACAAAGTATTCTAGACCTGTTGGATCTTTGCTGTGCCAGTGCTCAAAATGCCTGGCCACGGGGTATGTCTTATCCCCATTTTTAATGGCTCTGGCATTCTGCAAAATTCATTTATGGACAGGTAGGATAGTGCTGCCTACGTACCTCAGGCCACAAGGACACTGAAGCACGTATACAGCAAAATCCGTTTTACATGTAAACTGTCCCTTGACTTTCCTGATTTTGGACGAAAACCCCACTGTATAACTGGAAGTGTTCTTCCCATAGGACAGGCCTTACATTTGACACATTTTATAAAGCCATCCATTATAAAGCCAACCCGAAAAAAGACTGGTAGTTCAGCACTGTGTGCATTACGGCAAAATTTAGCCAGTCTTTTTTCGGGTTTTACTGTTTGTAATCATCACGTTGTGTATTGTGTATTAAGTTAAAATGGGGGAAGAAACTTTATGTAATTGTTGGTGAACAAGCCGGTGCTACCGGCGAAACGTGTTCAACGATTGTGGCTGACAATTAAAAATAACTTTACATGGAGACACAGCGTCTGCATTTCTTTTGAAAAGCAGTTTGATGTTATCGGACCTTGTCTGGGAGTCTGTTCGTCGACGCTCCCTCTGATTAGAAGGCGAAGGGAACAACCCACCATTTTGAAGCAGTTTGTGAACCGCCACCCCCGACAGGAAATAAGGGATAGCGGTACCGCATCCTGGGATTCGAGAAGCGTTACAAGAGCCTAGGGAATATCAGAAGTACTTGGAGAGTCAGACGACCCGCTGGGAGCTACCTTGACCCTGGAGGTAAGAGCGCACTTAGTACTGGAGGGAAGAGGGAAAACCAGCGAATAGCGAAGGTCTGGGGTACTGACACCCAAGGTCACTGGTGGATCAACGTGTCTGGATCTATCCAGCAAGATAAATCTTAAAGATGTCAGCTGCTGAAGTTAAGGAGAGGGAGGAGGCGGCGCTTGCAATTTTCAGTGATGAAACCTCTGTCACTCAAAGGGAGGATGCAAAAACAAACACAGTGTTGGTCTCAGATGTAATGGTGAGGTAAGAAAGATTGGAAAAGCTGAAACGTGCAGAACTATCAAAATGGTGGGAGGCCAAATCTTTGACACGCTATTTGGGGGTAAAAAGAGTCCCGAGGGGCCTTGGTATCTTGGTGGCACCTACCTATGAGGACCCGAATCCAAATATGTTAAAAGAAGGGGCAGATAACAACCAGGAGGCTTAAAGAAGGATGCTAGCCATACTTGTTAAATATGCAGATATTGATCGAGCAAAGATCATAGAAGAAATAGAACAGATTTTGGCAATGTTGGATAAGGAACCTGATCAGGAATTGATAAACAAATTCAAGAATGAGATGAAAGACCGACTTTTGAAATTCGAAACAATGATCAAAGAAAGAAAGGCACAAACATTCTTAAGGGATAAATTAGACTATGATTGTGGTCAGATTTTTACATTCGCTAAGAATTTTGACAATTTAAGAAAACAGAGGCTTAACTATGCAGGAGGAAAGTAAAGTGAACCTCAATCAGAACATAGTAGCTTGCAAAGCTCTGAACCAGATACGGATTTGGAGGAAGGCCTGAGTGTGGGAGGTGCAGCGTCAGTTCCATCAGTGATTGATGAATTTGATTTTTTTAAGAGAGGAAAGACGTTTCAACCTCTGCCCGCGCCGGCCAGCAAACATCAGGCCTCCAAGGGGAAGAGGTAGAGGAGGTGTAGGTGCAAAGTGGCCAAACAGTACAAGCGGAAATGGGAAGAGCAAATCGAAGACCAACAAGTAATTTCCAGCAAGAGGGCCACAGTCATTAACCTAACAAACGTTGCTTTCACTAAAAAATAACTGAATATTCTGGAGTTGGGACTATCCTACTGTCCTAAAAGTTATATTGATTATGTTAAAACAAGGGTCAATATCTTTAAATGTACAAGATCCTTGAAGCTGAAAAAATTCTTTGCAGTAGCCCATAAAGGAAAAGATGGGTCAAGAAATGAAAATGAACAAACCTAGCAGTTGATGATATGAATCTAATGCTAGAAATAAGGGAAATGGATGGTACACCAAGTGATGAGTCAACTAGTCCAGGAGTGGTGCCGAGCACTCTCACTCGAGCATTAGAACTGGCACAGGACAACAGTTTAGTAATTGAAACTGAAGCGCCCACGAGGTTTCGACCTAAGTCTAAATTCACACCAATGACAAATAGAGACTCAGTTGATGTCTATAATGATCTAGTTGTGAATGATGTCAAGAATTTGTATCAAACAATAAATGTTAAGAAGAATAGAACATATTCCCAACAGGACAAAGAACATCATTCTCTGATCAATAAACTTGCATGTAATGATCAGTGCATTGTGTGTGATGCTGACAAAGGGGGCAATGTGGTCCTATGGGGCAGAGAACAATACCTTAAGGAGGCATGTAACCAATTGGATAACCACCTGAACTATGCAAGGGTTGGTAAATAAGCCATGTTGGCCAAGCATAGTGAACACAATAATGCCTTACTAGAGTGGTACAGACGAGGTCTGATTACAAATGATGAAATGTTATATCTTAAGGTCAGTAATCCCACCACTCCAGTTTTTTATCTGATACCCAAAGTTCATAAAAATCTTCAATGCCCCCCAGGGATGCCAATTATTTTGGCCATAGCAAGTGGGTTTGAGAATGCGTCCAAATATGTCGATTTTTTTTCTGGGTCCTTTTGTAAAAGCACTCCCGTCGTTCATATTGGACACATGTGATTTTTTTGCGTAAGATCTATAACTTGAAATGGGAACCTCGTTATCTATTTTTGACAATTGATGCCACAACACTCTATACAAGTATCAGACATTCAGATGGGTTAAATTCCATTACATTTTATCGAGGTCAGCGGCCGCTGAGATTTTGGCACCATACCCAAATGCTATTGACAATGACAAGGATGTGTCTTGAGAGCAATTATTATTTGTTCAATAGAGAGCTCTTTCATCAACTGTACGGAACTGCGATGGGCACCTGCTTCGCCCCGAGCTATGCTAATTTGCACATGGGCTGGTGGGAGGAGCAGGTGGTCTAGAAGCAGTGGCACAAGGAATGGCATGAAAATGTGATGTTTTGGTACGTTTTATTGATGATCTTTTTTGTGGTGTGGAGAGGGTCGAAAGAGGCAGCATTTGTTTTTGTTAACAACTTACAAAACAACAATTTGAACTTGAAATTGACCTGTGAGATAAGTGAAACTGCCATAAATTTCCTGGATGTAACTGAGTATGTGGGTAAAGGCCAGTTAGAGAGAAAATTATTTCGGAAACCAACAGATGGCAACATTCTTCTTCATGCCACAAGCTTCCACCCTAACAACTTAATGAGAAGCATTCCTTATGGAGAATGTTTGAGAGCAATAAGGAACTGTAGTAACAGTCAGGACCTAGAACGAGAACTGGAATGCCTAAGAGGGCGCTTCGCAGAAAGTTGGTATTCACAAGAGTCGATTAGTACAGCTATCTACAAGGCACGCAACAAGCCCAGGGAGGAAATCCTATTTAATAAGTCTAAAGGTTCTAAACAAGCATGTGAAGAAAATAGTAATCAATGTAGAATGATTACCAGTTACAACAGATAACACAGTCAATTAAGAACATTTTACAGAAGCATTGGCATATCATTTCTAATGATCCAGTGTTATAGAAAGTGGTTAAAAATAGGCCTTTAATAATCTTCAGAAAAGCCAAATCATTAAAACAATCATTAGTCAACAATATTTTACCAGCACAAAGCAAAGTATCGAATAAAAGCTGGCTGAAAAAAAAGGATGGCTTTATAAAATGTGTCAAATGTAAGGCCTTTACCTATGGAAAGAACACTTCCAGTTATACAGTGGGGTCCAATATCAGGAAAGTCAAGGGACAATTTACATGTAAAACAGATTTTGCTATCTACGTGCTTTAGTGTCCTTGTGGCCTGGGGTACGTAGGCAGCACTATCCTACCTGTCCATAAACGAATTTTGCAGCATGCCAGAGCCATTACAAATGGGGATAAAATGTACCCCGTGGCCAGGCATTTTGAGCACTGCCACAGCAAAGATCCAACAGGTCTAGAATACTTTGTGGTGCATGCGGTCCCATTGAGTGATAGGGGAGGGGATCGAGTAAGGAAACTAAGGAGATTAGAGTCCAATTACATCATAATGCTCAATACCAAAACCCCTGAGGGATTGAATATGGAGGAGGATCTCCATACCATTTATGAAAATAAGAAAAGAAATATGATAATCATGAGATAATTGCTGCTAGTCCTCGCTGTCATTTAGTTTTAACTTGTATGTTTTAAACTTTGTGATATATAATTTTGAAGGAACTTTATACTGACTGGTGCTGGGAGTGCAATCTTTGATAGATCCTTAGGGGTTTTACAATCATTGCCGATGCCCACTTGGGCTAAATTCTCTAACATGAGACCATCATGAACAAACAAATATCTGCGACAATTTATGGAGGTAACTTGCTCCGTTTAGAATAATTGCTCTTGTTTTAAATCAAGCAAAGAAGCAATTTCCAGTTTATGCACTTTGTCCATGGCCACTTGGGCTTTATTTTTAGCATGAGATTAACGTGAATAAATAAATATTTTTGGAACTTTATGGAGGGAATTTGCTCCATTTTTGTACAAATTGCACTTGTTTCAAGCAAGGTGGCAATTGCCAAAAAAGAGCACACCCATAGGTAATTGAAGGGTAGGCTTGATTACAGTGCCGGAGTAGCTCACTGGGGCAGGCCGTGGTACTGGGATAAAGCGGGGTTCGAGCCTCCTATGCCACGTAGAAGTTTTGTTTTGAAAATACACTATGTAATGTGGAATTGCCAGTGTCTAATTATATACACGGTCATATTATCATGTATTGTGAATTTTAAGTTAAGATGTGTATTGATTTGCTTAAAAAATGCACTCTCAGGCGATTAGCTACATTTTGCTGTAATGCACACAGTTCCAAACTACCAGTCTTTTTTCAGGTTTTATTGTTTGTAATCATCACGTGGTGTATTGTGTACTAAGTTAAAATGGGGGAAGAAACTTTATGTAATTGTTGGTGAAGAAGCCGGTGCTACCGGCGAAACGCGTTCAACGATTGTGGCTGCCAATTAAAAATAACTTCACACGGAGACACGGCGTCAGCATTTCTTTTGAAAAGCAGTTTGATGTTATCGGCTCTTGTCTGGTGGTCCGTTCGTTGATGCGCCCTCTGATTAGGAGGCGGAGGGAACAACCCAGCATTTTGGAGCAATATATATATATATATATATATATATATATATAGATATATATTCACTTAAAAACCATAGGTTTCAGGCCTTATATAGTTAGGAATTAGCATTTAAAAAGCCATTGAAATTGCTCCTATATAGTTAGTCATGAATGATGTAATATGTGACATCATCAGCAGTGGATTGCGGGTGCGCGAAATATAGTTAGTACAACTAACTACATAGGAGCAATTTCAATGTTTTTTTAAATGCTAATTCCTAACTATATAAGGCCTGAAACTATGGTTTTTTAAGTGAATTTGCAAGGTTTATAAAATACTAATTCCTAACTATATAAGGCCTGAAACCTATGGTTTTTTAAGTGAATTTGCAAGGTTTTTTAAATGCTAATTCCTAACTATATAAGGCCTGAAACCTATGGTTTTTTAAGTGAATTTGCAAGGTTTTTTAAATGCTAATTCCTAACTATATAAGGCCTGAAACCTATGTTTTTTTTCAGTGAATTTGCAAGGTTTTTTTAAATGCTAATTCCTAACTATATCAGGCGTAAAACCTATATTTTTTTTCAATAAATTTCTAAGGTTTTGCAAATGCTTATTCTATTAGCGGATAACGTTTATATATGTTATTATCCTTCTGGGACCACCTGAGCAGCCATCTTGTTTCTCAGGAGAAGTGAGGCACAAGAGAAAAGGGGGCAGGGTAGAGACCCCGTGACCCCCTAGCCCTTCTCAGGGGGTCCCAGAAGGACCACCAAGTGATTTTCTTTTTTTTAAATCGCGGGGTACGCGCACGGTACGCGGTGCGGGTACCCCGCGATTTTTTCGAATTTTTTATTTTTTTGCCCTTGGGAGTCCTTTTGGGACCCCCTGAGAAGGGCTAGAGGGTTGGGGGGTCTCTACCCTGCCCCCTTTTCGTGTTTCCACTCTTGTTTTGGGATCTCTTGTGCCTCAGTTCTCCTGAAAAACAAGATGGTGGCCAACACTTCCTGGTTTGGACAGTTTAGAATGTTGACAGTCGACTGCCAGCCAATCAGAAACTCGCTCGCGCACGTAAGGGTACGCGTACGTACGCGTACCGTACGCGTACGGTGCGCGTACGGTGAGCGCATATAGATATATAATTTGCTCAAATTCAATTTTCTCAACAACTACTGGAGGGATTTTCACCAAATATAGAAAAGGCACTACTGCATACCTGTCCCTACCATTTTGCCAAGTTTGGTGTAATTCCGTTCAGCCGTTCAGGCTGTAGCCGTGTCTAAAGGTCCCATAGAAAATGCCATTTGAAAAATGTCAAATTAAATTTTCTCAAGAACTACTGGAGGAATTCTCACCAAACATAGCAAAGGCTCATCTGCATACCAGGCCCTACCATTTTGCCAAGTTTGGTGTAATTCCATTCAGCCATTCGGGCTGTAGCCGTGTCTTAAGGTCCCTATGGGAATTAACATGGGGAAAACACGTTTTGGGACCCCCTTTTGGCCCCCGCTTGACGAATCCTCCCGTAACTTTTAGGGAAGGAGCGGAGCGAAGCTGGCCAAAATTCTGGAAAATTACACGCAGGTTCCTCAATCGGCGCCAAAGTTATTCCCAATAGAATGTTGAGCGCATATAGCTATATAATTTGCTCAAATTTAATTTTTTCAACAACTACTGGAGGGATTTTCACCAAACATACAAAAGGCACTGCTGCATACCAGTCCCTACCATTTTGCCAAATCTGGTGTAATTCCGTTCAGCAGTTCGAGCTGTAGCCGTGTCAAAATGTCCCTATGGAAATTAACATGGCGAAAACACGTTTTGGGACCCCCCTTTTTTCTCGCCCCCGCTTGACGAATCCCCCCGAAACTTTCAGGGAAGGAGGGGAGCGGAGCGAGGCAAATTTAAGGAAAATTACAAACAGATCCCTCAATCGGCGCCAAAGTTATTTTCAATAGAATGTTCGGAATTTCCTATGGTAACTAGGTCCTAACTATATATACCTACTGGCGACCGCCAGTAGGTGATATATATATATATATATATATATATATATATATATATATATATATATATATATATATATGTATTCACTGAAAAAATTAGGTTAAAGTATGGTTATGTTAGGAGAATATGTCAGTAACAACATTAAATTGCACCCCTGCCATGCACTGCTTATGACCTCACATATTACATCACTCATGAGATGTTATATGGTCTCATTTATGACATCACTGTTGACATCTCAAATTATCTCATTGACGACATCACTGATGGCGTCACTGATGATTTCATCCAAGCTTTTTTTGCATGCATTACTCTGTAAATGAGTATTGTGTTAGATGCCTGAAAGTAAGTATGAATTAGCTCAAAATTACATGAAGCATTATTTATGTCATCACAGACACAACTCCCTTGGGTGTAGCTGACGTTATAGTTAGTTATGGGTGAATTTTGCAGATCTGCGGTCCGCGAATTCGCGTGAAATCGCAAAAAATTCAGCGAATTCGCAGATTTCCCCACAAAGTCGCGGATTTTTTTGCGATTTGCATCTACTCAACTGGAGTAGTTTCTACTGGCTAATCAGTAAGTGCTACCTCATTGGGTAAATGTAAAGTGATTTTCCTACACTGCAGCTGTGTAAAGGGCCAGAAGATTTGTCTCCACTGACCATGTGTGCCTGTAACTTTGCCACCGCGCCAAAAGGCGCCGAGGTCCCTTGAGTGAGTTGTCCATCATAGTTGGAAAAGGGCGGGAAGACGTTTGATACGGCTAGTGTGTGGTGCGGGGCTTCTATGCGTGTCAACATGCCTCTTGTGTATAAAGGGTCAGAGAACGAGCAGGGCAGCAGGTGAGGAGAAAGCTGCCTCCTGGTCACAGGAACTACACTGAGATTGCACTCGAGAAACTCAGGGAATCAAAGACCTCCCTTGAGTATTACAGCTAATTTTCGATGGCAGATATGGGGTTAAAGCACACTTGCCCAGCCTCGACCGTGCTTACTAATGTTTTGGGCTGATTAAAGCGTTACTGAATTTGAGCTTCAACTCGGGCACCTGCTATATCTGTAAGTGCTTCCTGTTGAGGTTTAATTTTTGGCCCACAGGAAGCACTTACAGAGTTAAGGCAGGTGCCCGCGTTGAAGCTAACTTTGTAAACATTTTAGAATGGCGCCGGCAAGCTGCCAGAGTTGAAGTTGCAACTAAGCAACTTCAACTCTGGCAGCTTGCCGGCGCCATTCTGAAATGGTTACAAAGTTAGCTTCAACTCGGGGACCTGCCTTAACTGTAAGTGCTTAAAGCACACTTGCCCAGCCTCGACTGGGCTCACTAATGTTTTGGGCTGATTAAAATGTCACTGAATTTGAGCTTCAACTCAAGCACCTGCTATATCTGTAAGTGCTTAGTGTTGAGGTTTAAGTTTTTGTGACAGGAGCCTCGTGCCAGAATGAATCCTGCCCAGCTTAGTTATCCACAAAGATACCACCGTTTTGTGCAATACCTCTACTCAACTGGAGTACTTTCTACTGGCTACCTCGTTGGGTAAATGTATGGTGCTTTTCCTACACCGCAGCTGCGTAAAGGGACATAAGATTTGCCTCCAGTGGCCGTGTGTGCCTGTAACTTTGGTCCCTTGAGTGAGCGAGCCATCAAAAAAAAAAAAATCCGCCCGCAAGCGAATTCGCGAATTTTGCGGCAATTTCGCGAGATTCGCAGATCATGAAATTGCCGAAAATCCGCAAATTTTACGAGTGGAACGGATTTTTGGCCCATACTTAATCCTAAGGTAACTTTAACTTGCACCCTCGCCATGCACTGCTAATTAACCTACATATTACATCTCTAATGACATCTTCCGAGACATCATTGATAAAATCAGTGCAACATTTGCTATAAAATTATTGAAGAGAAAACTGTGCATTGGGGGGCGCAAGTTATAGTTACCTTAGGGCAAAAGGTATAGTTACTTGAGATAATTTTAACTATAACTGCAGGATTTCTATGGTTTTGTGTCTGTAAAATCGGAACGTAACTATAACATCACTGTAATTGTTGTTTTTTTAGTGAATTTCCAAAGTTTTTTCAATTCTATTTTTCAACTATACCAACTCTGTAACTTTAGTTTTTTTACAGGAAATTTCTACATTTTTTAAATGCTATTTTCTAATTATAACATTCTTGTAAGATTTATTTTTTTGAGTGAATCTATTTATAAATATATACTCATCTCTCTTAAGTATCACTATCTTCCCTCTGTTTTTCTCTCTACGCTCTCTCATATCACTTTCCTTCACTCACTTTCTATCTCTCACACCTAGTAGCATATTTGACACCCCTGCCTAAATGTAGTCTCATCAACAATGTAGACAAGGGGCCTCCCCATTTCACACTACAGGTGCACCATGCATTTTCCAACACTTATCCTCACCACTTTCGAAGGCTGACTTAAAAATGTTTTTAAATATAGTAAGTGGCCCATTCATATGGTTCCACCAATGTGCTTAGCTCCATGTTCTCCTTACACTGTTAAAAATAACACAATACTTCACCATATAGCTACATGGGTGAGTAGTAAAGTACCACACAAAAGGAAGTTAACGAGAACATGGTGCTAATATGAAATGAGCTTCATAGTTCAAAATATTTTTTTATTCCTGCAAAGTGTGTGTGATTGGACGGTAACACTACAAACTTCTGTATGCCTCACCTCGATTCTTTATTCACTAAAGTTACACAAATTAGTGTCCAAATACAATTTGTAGAAAATTAGTGTAAAATGAAAGCAGAACAAACAATGGATAAAAGTGGACCTGGAGATAGTGTGTCCTTTTCTTAAGTTCTAATACTTTTGTTTTCCGCACACATTACATTAGGTGATGTAGATGTGGTCAGAGAGAGGGGGATATAGAGAAATTGGGTTAAAAAAGGTTGGGGATTTAGTGCTTGGTGAGGTTGAGAGAGATAAAGTTTAACAAGATGCAGAGGCAGATGTAGGGAGAGAGACATAAAGTATAGAAAAATGCGGTAGAAAGAGAGGGGAGAGGAAGAGGGAATGTAGACAAATGGATGTGCAGTGACAGCAGGTTAGAGGAATTTAGAGAGAGGTAAAGAGTTATCAGGGAGATAGAAAAATGGCAAAGCAATTTGTAGGTAAAAAGGAAAAGATAGAGAGTGCAGCGGAAGGAACTGGTAGAGTGAGAGAGTTATAGAGAGACATAGGCAAAAACAGAGCAAGACATTCAGACAAAGTAATGTTGATTAAAATGAGGGATCTTCACCTCCTATCTTGGAATTTTCATGTACTTATTTGCACATTTGAGGATAGATTATTGGGTGAGATTTTAAGACAAAATTATATAACAACCTTGCAGGAAATTTGTTGCATTAAGTCCCAAAAAAGAATGGATTTGTGTCTTTATATTTTAGTGCTGTTAAAAACAAAAGGTGGGTTCTGAAGGACTACTTACACTTGTTTTAATCAAAATTGAGATAAAGTCTTTAACATTTCCACAAAACGTGGCTGGGTGGTAGCCTGCAAAATAGAATTGTATCCCAGCCAACAAGATAGTGCAGGCCCCTTTTAGAGTTGGTGTACAGGGTGCTTTGTTGCAAAGACAACAAACTACCCTGTCTGTCAAACCCTCAGTCTACCCACCTTATTTAGAGACAAGAGGACCTTATTTTTCCCTATTGACTCTGTCGTCAGACAACTTCCTTAAATGCCACAATGGAGTATGGGCTGTCAGTAGAAAGGCATTACACTATTTAGGGTAGAAAGTATTATGTATGTTTTTCCTGACCATCACCACTAGGAAAAACCTAGTGCTGACCAACAGAAAATAATAATGACCACCAAACCATAAGAAAAAACTCCAAAGTTGTGGGGATCATTCATATTTATTTTCAGTAATAACTCCCGCTTTGGGAGCGGTTTCTGAAAAACAAAAAATTTGAAAAGTTTGGTGAACGGCAGTCATAACCAATGGCTGCCACTCATCAAACCTTTTGTACATTAAAAAGAACTGTACGGTGGTTCCTTTCTATGTGCATAGCAGTGCTGTAACATGGGCCCACACAGCCTCCGCAGTGTGAGGGGCCACCAAGCACCGGGGGTCCCCTCAGCACAGTACCCTGACTTGAGAGCTCCTGATTAAGTCCAGAGGGAGACCCCCTCCATGCACCTTGCAGGGGGCCCTCAAGTTTTGTTACACCACTGGTACATAGCTGACTGCTGGGCTGGAGTAAAAAAAATAATTTGACAAGTTATCTGATATAATGTCCAACGCCACCTTGACAAATGTAGTACAACCCGTCAAGCCGTAAATCATGCCCAGAATGTTTAACTGTGATACATATATATTTTGCTGAAGAAAATAATTTGGCAGGTGAAGAAAATGTTAAAACATGTGAAAGCAATTAATGTGGAATCCTGCATCTCTTTGCAATGGCTGTGGTTTTCATTTTTGGCGATTTGACTTTACTTTTAAATTCAGAGAATACTCATGAAGGTCCATTGAGGGGCAGCCCCTCCACTAGGGTGGAGGAGAGACTGCCCACTGCTTCCTCGCAGTGCGAGAATTAGAAACATATAATGGTGACAACTTTCAGTTATTACCATTTTATGTTTGGTTGTGGGGAGGGAGGTGGGTGGGACTGCTCTGCGAGCAGACAGGGGAGGAGTGGTGTGTATGCCCACTCCTGAGTGTGCAAAGACTGCTTGGTAGGCCCCCTCCCTGCGAGACCCCCCAAGACTCACCCGCGAACCATGCCGGCTGCGACTGGATCTATTGCCTACAAAACACATCCACTTGGCACTCTTTCCTAAGGGACTTCCATTAACCCGGGCTAAGGATCCTTTGAACTGTCTGATATCATTAGGTATGGTTTGTCTAAAAAGTGGGTTTTCAGCAGATATTCCACATCACAGACATACCGAAATAGTGACCAGTCCTTTCCAAAATTGTTTCTGGTTTTGGAACCTAAAAACAAGAAGAAAGTTATCATTGGTTGATACAAGCAATAATTAATTTAATCTTTAATATGATAAATTAAAATCCCACCATTTTAATTTATATTTTCCACTCCTTCTAACAACATAATCAGATGAAAATCATATTTTACAATTACAGATAGTTCTTGTTAAGAATTTAGATTTAAAACATAAGCCAAGGAAGAAATATCTACACTTAAAGAGCTCCAATGATACAAGAAAAAGATAATGATATAAGCATTTGAGAACTAATTATACGAATGTACTGCACATGAGCAAATGTACTTTATATTTCAAATGCTGGAACCAAACATCAATGTTATTAATTTTTTAATGATGTTAGAAATGTCTGGAAGTTAGTTTGATATGAAAGTTTGAAAAAGTATATTACACTTACTTTCAGAAAACCTGAAGAGTCCCGGAAGGTTATTTTAGGGGAATTATATGGCTTAGCATCACCACTAGGGCATGTTCCAGGTCATCAAAGTGATTCCTGAAGAGTAGATTTATTTACTTTTGAAACAATGAAACAAGCTATCAGTACTTTAAATTTCACAAGAGCTGCAAACCCAGAAGATTTTACCAGCAGTTATTATTAAAGCCAATTTAGATTGATGGGCCAAATCGCATGGTCAGCATAAGGTGATCAAAATTGCATTATGGATTGACAAATCAGACAAAAAATAAAGTGCAGCATCATTTAACACCATCCCAATACCAACCCCTAAATGAATATTAATATAAATAACTCAGTTTGACTTAATATCATGGGATGTGTCAGTACAAATCTAAATATACTCAAAACAGTGACAGTCTCAATGAATAGGACTACAGTGGTAGGCAGGAAAATACGTAACATTGTTACATAGGAAAGGAAAGTTTCCACTCTAGAGTTCTTTGAGAAAATAATGTCAGTACAGAGCATTTCATAGTTGGACATTTTGTTATGTACTAGAAGCGAATAAATGAAAACACACATAATGGCTGCATTAGAATTCAAGGTGGAAGTTATGCCCATTTCAGGCCTAGTTTAGCCGGGCACAGGTAGATACTATTGCGCAAAGTAGAGTGTTTTTGTTTTAGTGCAAAAATGTTCATAATGTTGATAACACAAAATCATCTCTATCACTCCTTAGCTTGAACTGCAGTTCATATCCTGGCAGTATTTAGTGGCATTATAACCTTTATGTATGGCAATAAAATGATTATTATTATTATTTGAAAAAAACAAGTGTGTATTGATAAGATTGTATTGTTTAGGAAATTACAACCCTGCACTCCCCTGTTCAAATATCAACCCGAAAGTGAAATTAAGTAATGCTGAAAATAGGGACGCCTTCGCACGCTACTAGCAGGAGCACTACCTGGAGGCATTTTGCGACTTTCCTTGCTGTTTTCCAGACTTGCCCACGGACCTCGCTGCACCCGCTCCGCGGGTGCCGCTTCGCCGGCTTTGAGTGGGACTAGTCACTGGTTCTTGCGGGGTGACGAGGAGTGCAGTAACCGGGCTGAGGGCTGAAGCGGGGCTGCGAGCGTAGCAGGGACTCCATTTCCCAGGAGTCCCTGCGTGACCGAGGGTCAGCTTCCGGTCCGCCCTCCCTGTGGGTCCGCCCTTCGCCCACCAGGAGGCCTTAAAGACTTGTGTTTGCCCTGTCTCTGTGGGACGCCTTCGCACGCTACTAGCAGGAGCACTACCTGGAGGCATTTGGCGACTTTCCTTGCTGTTTTCCAGACTTGCCCACGGACCTCGCCGGCTTTGAGTGGGACTAGTCACTGGTTCTTGTGGGGTGACGAGGAGTGCAGTAACCGGGCTGAGGGCTGAAGCGGGGCTGCGAGCGTAGCAGGGACTCCATTTCCCAGGAGTCCCTGCGTGACCGAGGGTCAGCTTCCGGTCCGCTCTCCCTGTGGGTCCGCCCTCCGCCCACCAGGAGGCCTTAAAGACTTGTGTTTGCCCTGTCTCTGTGGGACGCCTTCGCACGCTACTAGCAGGAGCACTACCTGGAGGCATTTGGCGACTTTCCTTGCTGTTTTCCAGACTTGCCCACGGACCTCGCCGGCTTTGAGTGGGACTAGTCACTGGTTCTTGCGGGGTGACGAGGAGTGCAGTAACCGGGCTGAGGGCTGAAGCGGGGCTGCGAGCGTAGCAGGGACTCCATTTCCCAGGAGTCCCTGCGTGACCGAGGGTCAGCTTCCGGTCCGCCCTCCCTGTGGGTCCGCCCTCCGCCCACCAGGAGGCCTTAAAGACTTGTGTTTGCCCTGTCTCTGTGGGACGCCTTCGCACGCTACTAGCAGGAGCACTACCTGGAGGCATTTGGCGACTTTCCTTGCTGTTTTCCAGACTTGCCCACGGACCTCGCCGGCTTTGAGTGGGACTAGTCACTGGTTCTTGTGGGGTGACGAGGAGTGCAGTAACCGGGCTGAGGGCTGAAGCGGGGCTGCGAGCGTAGCAGGGACTCCATTTCCCAGGAGTCCCTGCGTGACCGAGGGTCAGCTTCCGGTCCGCTCTCCCTGTGGGTCCGCCCTCCGCCCACCAGGAGGCCTTAAAGACTTGTGTTTGCCCTGTCTCTGTGGGACGCCTTCGCACGCTACTAGCAGGAGCACTACCTGGAGGCATTTGGCGACTTTCCTTGCTGTTTTCCAGACTTGCCCACGGACCTCGCCGGCTTTGAGTGGGACTAGTCACTGGTTCTTGCGGGGTGACGAGGAGTGCAGTAACCGGGCTGAGGGCTGAAGCGGGGCTGCGAGCGTAGCAGGGACTCCATTTCCCAGGAGTCCCTGTGTGACCGAGGGTCAGCTTCCGGTCCGCTCTCCCTGTGGGTCCGCACTCCGCCCATAACGCACTCTACATCAAGGTCTCAATCTCCCGCAGCGCGGGACGCAGCTCGGGGGGAAGACCGGGCTAAGAGCGGGCCGTTTGAGGCCGTTCGAGGACCGGAGAGACCGGACTGGACCCTAAACATTTGGCTCTCATCCTCCCCATTTAGCGCACTTTGTATCCACACCCTCTATTTGTTTAGTAAGGCACATAAAACTCTCATTTACCATCATGTCCACACGGGTTACCCGTAGCAATACCGCTAAGGGCAGGAAAAGGTTGGTCAATGGAACTTTGGATGACTTTATCACCAGAACAAATGTTGCCATTGACCATGAAATCACGAAAATGCAAAAACGAGTATCCCTGGACTTAGAAGCAGCTAGAAGACTGTCTGAAGCTTTTGCATCATCGAAAAAATCTTCTCTAGGCCACATAGCAACAGCTAAGAGCCCCGATTATTTACCTAACGCCCGACTAATTACATCCCAGGCCGAGGTTCACCAAATCCCTCCCCTAACACCAAGGCTCTCCTTTCCTCCTAGTTCCTTCCATTCACAAAATAAGGATACTTCCCTTTTGTATGCTAGTGACAGGAGTATTGATTTGGACATAGATACAACTTCCAATCTGGCAACTCCTACCACCGTTGAGGAGTATGCTTCCCTACAGGGTCTTCACCAGAAAGGCCCACTCCAAAAAAGGAAACGCACCATAATGCCTGCTTTCTCGCGGAAAAAGGCGAAAATAGCTAGGATACATTGTCCATCTATTGTCAATTCATCTGTCCAGCAACCAGCACCTAGTCTAGTTGCCTTAAATACGGACCACTCTAATGCCTCTGGGAATTGCCCAAGCCTGTGTTCAGTTGCCAGAGCCACTACACAGGTGATTACTGGGGGGGATCCAAGTGCGCCTGGGGGTAGTGATGGCGAGTTCCTTGATCTAGTCTGGAACTCATTAAAAAAGCTCCATACCCCTCTAGACCTTAGACTTTCCCGAATTGAAAACCACCTTTTGGAAATGGAAAAGAGTATTTTAAAGCTAGCAAGCCTCACTCTCCAAAACAGCAATGGGCCCTCCAAAGTTCAGCAAGATTCAACCCCTACTTTACCAGTTGTACCGTCCCCCAGTAAGCCTATACCTAAGCCACTCCCTAAACCACGTACTAAAGGCTTTGATCCCAAACTCATCAATCCCCCCACTAAGTCACCCCCACAGCCTCTACAACAGCCTCCTAAATCCATCAAGGAGGCTGCTGCTCAGAGGGCTCATGTCACTAATCACAATCTTCCTGCCAATCATGAACCACGGAACGCCGAAAATTTTCTCAGGGGGGGCGTATATAGATTTACCCCCTGACGTAAAGCCTTATGTGGTAATATTAACGGGTGTTCCTGTTCTTGAGAGAACCATTCAAGAGAACTACTGGTCCCTCAAGAACAAGGTCATCCAGTGGCTAAACACTAATAGGCAGACTCCAAGGCACCTGAGAAGTAAAGTCCTAATGGTGCGTAGAGTCCCCTGGGTAGGACCAACACGCAAATCTACCCCAGGTGACTGCATAGTAGTCTCCTTCGATGAACCCCAGACGGCAGAATTTATTTGTTCTTGGAACTCTGGAGAGGATAATTCTTCCATTGTTCCCAGACCTCTAACCTTCTTTACCCCCCCCCCGCCATGTCCAAAACCTCGCGGGCGAGTGGTCAAATCCCTGTCTTCCGGCCTACAGAGGGGAGAGTGGGGGCCGGCAATATCCTAATAGGAGGTGGCAGGGAGCAACAACCTCAAACAGATTTGGTTGCTTAGAAGAGGTTGATTGACTCTCCCTGCCCTCCTGTATATCCCACGATGCTAAGACTAAATCGTTACCAGCATCCTCGGATCCAGTAATCCCCGAGAGCAGTCTAGCGCAGTGTAGCTCTACTCCAAATAAACTGGGAAAACTTGCTATGCCACCACCCAGCATTACATCTTTTCACCCCTCCATTATTCACCCTTTTGATCACTACAACCCACATGTGGTAGCAGATGCTGGGCGGACGTGTAATGCCACTCACGAGGTAGCACAGCAACATACAATCTTGACCTCGTCTGATTCACCACCTAGGGCACCTCCACCTGCGTTATCTCAAACTCATAGTAACAAGACAGCTCCCGTAGTAGTGTCTCCTGTACCATCTCCCACTGAAGCTAAATCTATTATTAGGGTGGGGGCAGACCCTAAAGTGAAAAATCCCACAGGGGATGCCATCTTGTTACCCACAGATAGGTACCCTGAGTCCAATACATTAGCACCTCGTATATCCCCAGGAATGATGATTAATGGGAACATTATTCCGGGTACTGCGCTACGGATCCTTAGCTGGAACGTAGCAGGCCTTGCACGCAACCTTAACATCCCCGATTGGAATCTCCTAGTAGAATCCTTCGGGATTTGCTTATTGCAAGAAACCTGGTGTGTTGAACCCCGGCATAAGGTGGGTTACACCACATATTTCATCCCAGCTCTTCAATCCCCTGGTTCCAAAGGTCACCCTTCAGGCGGCCTTCTAATTTGGGTCAGAATCTCTTTGGGCCTTTCCATCAGGCACCTTTCCACAAACTCCCCTGACCTGCAGAGATTAGTAGTTAAAGGTCTGGGGGGGAAAAATTTGGAAATATTTAACATCTACCTTAGGGGGCAAGGGGTGGCGTATCCATGTTGTCACAACTAGGCCTAGAAGACGGACTCGGAACCTGTAATGTCAATTCCCATGTCCTTCTTGCTGGGGATTTTAATTGCTCCTTCGAGCCTCTTGCTAGTGAGGACATTTTAGACACCTGGGAGGCAGATTCTAGGTGAGGTATCCCTGTACTAACATTCGATCCTATCAAAAAATGGTCACAGGGGGCCATAAATCTTAATGCTCTTTGTATGGAATTTGGCCTAAGGGCAGTAAATGGTAGATCCAAATCCGATCTCAATGGGGCCCACACCTTCAATAGGGCTGGCCACACCTCTCGAATCGATTACATTCTCCTGAACTTTAAGCTTTGGGCCCATCTGCTCGACATGGAAGTTGTAACAACGGCTGATAGCGACCACAACTTTTTAGCACTATCACTGTCTTCCCCCTGGAGGGGCCCGAAGACAAACTCCCCCCCCACGCATGGAAGTCAACCCATGAAGTCTGCCCTTCGTACTGTGGAAGGAGGCTCAAATGGAGCAAAGTTGCCACGGATGAAGGGAAAATGGCAATTGTAAACTTAATAATGTCCAAAGCCAAAGTAGGGATTGATGCTAGTTGCCCTGGTAACACGGTCGCTTTGCAACTTTTCACTGAAACAACTAAAGCTTTAGGAGATTTGTTTACTATTGCTCCAGCAGATGGGAGACGGAAGAGAAAAAGCACTAACAAAATCGGAGACTCCTGGTTCACCCCTGCCTGTCGCTCTGCAAAATGCGATCTCATCAGAGCAGTGAAATCTAAGGAGGCTAATATCATCAAATTAGCAAGGAAAAGATACCGGAAGACACTATCTACGGCCAGGGTCGAGCACGAAACTCTATTTTGGTCCAACCTTACAGAGGCAAGCGCCAAGAAAGACTCAAAGGGCTTCTGGGATCTGGTGAGATTGAGATCTAAACCCGTTGCCGCTCTTATGACCTGCAATATTACTGGGGAGGCGTGGTATGCTCACTTCTCCCAGCTCTACTCTTCATCTGGGGGTTCCTCAGCCAACCACACGATCCAACTGCCCGGCCTTTGCTCCCATCACAGCACAGCTCACACTAAAGCTGACCTCTTTACAATCAAGGAAGTTGAGGGGGCAATCAAATGCTTGGTTCCAAATAAAGCTGCGGGCCGGATGGAATCCCAGGCGACCTTATAAGGGTCAACATGCACGAATGGAGCAGCCTAATTGCCGCACTTCTGAATGCTGTATTGAGGGGTGGAGGTCTCCCGGCCTCATGGAAGGTAGCGGAGGTCGTCCCAATTTTTAAAAAAGGGACTGGGGACGACCCCGCAAATTATCGCCCAATCAGCTTGCTCGACTCTACGCAGAAGATTGCTGGCAAAGTAGTCCTAGGAAGGATCCAGCAGTGGATGGAGGATGAAAAAATCCTCTCGGATTTCCAGGCAGGATTTAGAACTGGCACTGGCACAATCGAGCAAACATTTCGGCTCCTCATGATAATTTGGAAAGTAGTTGTCCTGGGCAAATGTAGCCTGAACCTCGCGTTTATAGACCTACGCACAGCATTTGACTTAGTTCCTCGAGACCAACTGTGGCGGGTCTTGGGCAGGATGGGTATTCCCCAGTACTTACTGCATATGCTCATTCAACTACACGAGGACAACTTTGCTCAGATCAGGTGGGGGAATCAGGGCCAAAAAACCTCTCGCATCTCTGTGAATAGGGGAGTCCGCCAGGGTTGTGTTCTTGCCCCCACTCTATTCTCCCTATATGTTAATGGAGTAGTGGAGCATCTCCTCAAACATCCGGCTGACGCACCGACCCTGGCTGGTAGGAAAATTCCTACTCTCCTCTTCGCAGATGACACCCTCCTGATCTCAAAAACACCTGCAGGCCTCCAATGCCTACTCACTGGTTTTAAAGACTTTTGCGCAGCAAGGGGTCTTTCTATAAACGTTAGTAAAACCAAGTTCCAGGTAATGAATTCTCAGAAGAAATTCGTTACCCCACCATCTCTGGATTCTGTTCCACTAGAAAGAGTAAAGGAATTCGACTATTTGGGCATTCGTCTTAGTGACTCAATGAGCTGGCAACCCCACCAACAAAAGGCATCGCTGGCCCACAGGAAGGTGGTAGGGGCACTAATGAAAGAACAACGGACCTCTATCCTCAAGCCTATCGGTCCCGTATTGGACATCTACAGGGCAAGGGGGGTGAGTGCAGCCCTCTACGGATCAGAACTATGGGGTTTCCAGAACACAGACATTTTAACTAGAGTTGAAAATAAATTCCACAGAGACCTCATGGGACTGCCGCACAGCACTCCTGCCCCCCCAATTCTACTTGATGCAGGTACTCGACCGATAGGTGATCAGGCAAGGCTGCGGCCCCTTCTCCTCTGGGCACGCATCTGGAGGGTACCCGAACTATCTAGTTATGCTGATGGGCTTAAAGAACTGCTCTTGTCACCAGGCTGGTCCAAAATCCGCTGGCTCAAAGAAACCAAGCGTCTTCTTATTGCACTAGGTCTCAAGGATGCATGGGATAGCAGATCAGCTCCGCCCAAGCAGACACTGAAATCTTTGTATTGGTCATGGGTGACGAATGCCATGAATTGTAATCCCCGCCTTTGCAGAACCACTGTCGAATTTCTTTTGCTGAAGGACGTTCCTTGTTATGAACCTTATCTGGACCAGATTAGCAAACCATGGGACAGGGCACTCTACATCAAATTTAGGTTGGGTCTGTTGCCAGTGGGCAAACTGGTTGCCAGCTGGAGGTCATCATTACATCTATCCATATTTTGCCCGTTTTGCACCAGTAGGCCAGAGTCTGTGTCCCATCTTCTCTTTGAGTGTCCAGCCTATATTGCCCCGCGCCGCTCCTGGCTAAAGCCTTTGTGTAGGAGTCTTGGAACTAGATCTCACCTTGAGGCTCTTCGCATTTTAAGATCTGACCCCCGCCCTTTGTTTGCTTTCTGTTTAGCCAAATTCTTAGCATGGGCCTGGCGGATCAGGTCTCTAAAGCTAAAATCAGTACACAAGCAGTAAGTTGCACATTCCGTCTTACTGCCCTCAGCAGTTTTATGTAAATGATGTAAAATATGAATTTGAATTGTTTTTATATGTACTCATCTTTTTTTAAAAAAATTGTTTGTCTGTAATGCTTTTTAAGATATGTCCAAAGTATCGAAATAAAGCTTGTTTTCAGTTTCAGTTTCGAAAATAGGGATTGTCATTATTTAAATTACAAGTAGTCAGTTGCTATGTATAGGTACACTTGGGCAGAAGAAAATTGTTGGGATGGGAAGACCTCTACATGTCTCTGGAGTGTGTTATTCCCCTGCCTTATGCTGGTGGATGTTTTCTAAATCACTACGTCAGTAAATATGACAATCGTGCATGTCCACTGAGGGTCTCCCTGTTTACATGGAGTGAGTTTTAGAGCTTAGCTCTGAGATCGAGGGGCGTATGCACAGTGCACCCCTATTTCACAGAGAGTGGGTTCTGCCCCCTTTACTGAGGCTGTGGTAAACTTACTGTGGTGGCAGCAATAAATCTACAGTCAGGGATTACCCTAGGAGGGGTGGGCTATTAGCTACCCCCCTGATCAAGTCTGAGCAGTCTCCATTGCCTGTGATCCTGTTGTTACTTTTGTCTGCCTGGGATGTGTGTTTCAGAGCCAGTGGGTTCGCTGGGTGAGGCTAGTGGGATTAGCCTGTGTGTTTAATGTGAGCAGAGTAGTTCTGCTGGAAGTTCCAGCTCCCCTGTGCCCCTGCCTATTTCTTGGAGAAGCCTGGTGGGCTGGGGGAGACACTAGCTCTTATCTGTGTTTGGCTGCATTATCTTTGCTAGGAGGGACCCTCCCCCTTTGTGTTGGGTGATGGTCGGGCTTCCTGGTCTAGAGTTATTTAAAATTCCTCTCTGTGGATTAGCCCAGGCTGGTACCAAGGGCCTGTCAGGGAAGACGGTAAGTCAACCTTTACATGCCTTGGAAACGCAGTGAATATGCCACACATGTTGGAGACAAAAGAGACAAGATTAGCCACGAGCTCACACCTTTCCTCAAGACCTCCATAACCCCAATCACCTTTCCAGATGCATGGAAACACGCAGAGGTTAGACCATCCCCAGGAAACCTTTATGAGACCCCTGTGAGCTCCAGAACTACCGTCCCATTTCCCTTGCCCCCGTTCCCCCCCAAAGTCCTGTAGAAGGCTATTAACCTCAAACTTACTGAACACCTAGAGAGAAACAACCTGCTGGACCCGTCCCAATCAGTTTTCAGAAACAACAATAGCACCGAGACAGCCCTGATCGCCGCAACAGACGTCATCCAAGCCCTACTTGACAGAGGAGAATCAGCTGCCCTTATCCTCCTGGGCCTCTCAGCAGCTTTCAACACCATCTCCCACCACACACTCATTGATCAACTACACCAGATTGGAATCACAGATGATGAACCAAGGGAGTACGCCTCCCTCATTTCACCTTGCAACCCAAGCACACCATCTGTAGGGTACCCCAAGGCTCATCCTTCAGTCCAGCCCACTTCAACATCTACATGACACCTCTCATAAAAATCATCAGATCAGGCCACTTCAACATCATTTCGACGATATTCAGCTCGTCCTCTTCCACTCAGCAGATCCCATCTCTGCAAAGACCAACTTCCAAAACTGTATGAGGAACGTTGCTGCATGGCTGAAAGCCAACTGCCTAAAACTCTACACAAACAAATTGAAAGTTTTGATCTTCAGCAGACATACCACACTCTGGAATGACCCCTGATGGCCTGCGGAGCTCGGACCAACCCCCATGCCGAAAGACTACGCCTACAACCTCAGCATCATCCTTGACAGTGAATTCTCAATGAAACTTCAGGTCAACAAGTTTCTGCAGCCTGCTTCCACACAATCTGCATATTCCACAAAGTTTACGGATGGCTTCCCGTCAGCACCTGGAAAACTGTGACACATGCTCCCATCATCAGCCGACTAGACTACAGCAGCACACTCTATGCAGGCACAACCACTGAACTCATGCAAGGACTTCAGACAATCCAGAACACAGGAGCCAGACTGATCCGCAACCTGACCAAGAGGACAGACATCATCCAGCACCTGAAGGACCTCCACTGGCTCTCTGTCCAGAAGAGATGCCATTTCAAGCTTCTGACACATGCCTACAAAGCCTTCCATGACCAAGGACCAGCCTAGATGAACCAGCGCCTGCACTTCCACTGACCAACCAGGAATCTCTGCTCCACACACCTCGCACTGACACCACGTGTCCACCGCTGCCACTCCCACATCGCTGCCAAAGGGCCCCCCTTCGCCTCTATACCACGCCCTTGCTGATCCACTTCAGGAAGGGACTCAAGACCTGGCTCTTTGACTGACACCTGCAGCACAGTGCCTGGATACCCTCTGGGGCGATTAGCCACACTATACAAGTACTACTTGATTGATTGATTTAATATGCCTCATGAATGGAGGTGCTCCCAGGATTCAAAAGCAGCAGACCCTCTGATTGGATCAACCTATCAACCAGAGGTGATAAGTGTCTGGCTTTAGTAGTAAGCTGTGGTTCAAGACTGGTCTACTGTTCTGACAAGGAGGCCTACATGAGGTCTGTCTAAGGAAGCCATCCGAGACCCATGCTGTGAAGGTAAGGGAATAAGTTTGCTCACCGCGCAGCCAAACCCCGAGATAGGGGTTGAACTTGAGAAAGTTTGCTCTGTGACGAAGGGATTATTCTGCAAATGAATTTGCCAGTTTGACAAGGAGCGAGCATCGGTCAGCAGCCTTGATGCAGAGAACCAGCTGTCATGTAAGGCTTGTGGAGCGTCTGCTTGGAACCCAAAGACATTGCAGGTAGTTGCTTAAGTTAAGGAAGCTTGCAGCACATCAACGGAGACCGAGGAGGACAGGTAAGCTTGATCCCAGTCCTTGAAGTGAGATCACTTCTCCGAGACCCCTCCCCTGTGCTTTGGGAGCCTGTGTGGTACTCTCAGAATTCTAGCTATTTGCTATTTGTCAATGCCTTTCTCACACAAATGAGGGCTTTCCTCTTCATTTTACGCTCACTTCTAAAAAAGGCCACCTGGATCCGGGTTTAATATCTGCTCTGATTTCCAATGTAATCTTGCTGGTTTGGATGCCGTCTTCCGATCCGATTTTTGTAAAAGCAAGCCTGAAGTGAAGAGTTAAGCAGTCAGTTTTGTTTGTGAACAATGCATTGGCTAATAAGAAATAGCGAGAATTCCATTATATAACAATAGGAATTTGAGGACCTTGCAACAAAGTTGCCTCTTTTTATTGAAGCACCCCCGCTACACACAATAAGAAGTTTTTGACCAATTTTCTGTTTTAAACAAATTCTTTTTATTGAAACAACTTGCCACTCATGATGAGATATTTAACATAATTTTCTGTTTTTAATCATATAGCCTGAAGCACTAAATGAGCATCCACATGAGGATTTCAGATGCTGAAAATAGTAACATGGTTGGTTTACCTCAAAATGGCTTTTCGAGTGAAGTGATCGACTGTTAGTGTCTGACAAGTCTGAAGCACAGATAGCAATGATAACTTTTTAAATCCCCGAAGCAATTATGGATGCCGAAGAAACCAGTAATAATTCTGTGTTGTAAAATGGATGACATGATGAAACCTATTAATTTCCACCAAAACACAGTGTCAACAGATTATTTTTAATTAGTGTATTTGATGTTAATGAAAAATTATTTTTGTACTTGAACATTATGTAAATGCAATGTTTTTAAAATTAATAGATGTGCTTTCAACATATATATGAGGTTTATATTTTTATCTATATAATAAATAATAATTCTTTGAACCATAGTGAGATAGAGACTTATTTTATATATTGTAGATTTTCTAAGATACGTACTCATTTTTTTTTTTAAACAGATTTTATTCATTAATCACAAATGCGTAAGCATCAACACTCAGATTACATGGTGCATGTAGGATTACATTCTTTAACACCTTGAACAGATATTATGGAACAATCATAATCAGTTCTACCTCGTCGAGGCCCTCATCACCGTCAACATTCTTGGAGTTGTCCTCCCAGCCGACATTGCTAGGATGTTGCGACCTCCAATGCTATCTAGTTTGTCGAAATAAGATATGTACTCATGTGGCTATGTTTTGATTTGCCAAATAGAGGTTTAAGTCCTTAAGTAAAGCACAAAAGGGAAATAGATTTTTCTGTTGTAAACTACCCTGTCCCTTTGGGCCAATATGGGTGACTCTCCTATTATTTGGAGCTGTGGTACAGGCTCCCCTATTCTTTTTATGACATCTGGGGATATCAGGATGTACTGGCACTCTGGCCAGCCACTACCTTTCTACAGCTAGCAAGTGACTAGTGGGACTAGTGGGACTCCGGTAAACTGTGCCAAGACATCAAGCTACTGTGATTGGATCCCTGACACCACTAGAATGGTGTCCTCACTAAGGACAGGAGGGCACTTCTGCTGCTTTGCGTGGCAGGTTAGTGGACTGACCAGGAACATTTGACTTTGCATCAAATACTGAAACAACATCATTTCAATACAAGGACTGGTATCATGATTCAGCTTACTGGGACTCACTTGCCTTATTTCACCCACTGCCACAGGACTCTCGCTCTTGTTCCCGGTCCCCAGTCTCCCCCGCCACCGCAGCCTCCTGGCATCTTGGCGCGGCCGAAGGGAGGGGGGACTACATTGCCCACGAGCCTTCGCGGCAGGACCCGGAAGCCGCCCACAACATCTCGCGCACGGAGGCACTTAAAAAACGTGGAGAGCCCCCTCGCCGGGCTAAACCCAGGCAAAGGGCGGGCCGCCCGGGCAAAGGGCGGGCCGTCTGAGGCCGTCGTAGGCCGGAGGGGGATGGGCTGGTCCACCCCCCTAACAAGCCATCTATCTAAGTGAGACACTTTATTCTCTGTTTGTTGCCTGATTACTGTTTGTATAATTGTATACAGTTAACTTGAGCACTCAATATTCGATAGATATCCCTGATTGGGTAAGGTTTACCAGGGAGTCAGATGATGGCACCTCGACCAGGAAGGGGGAGGAAAGTGGCGCCATGTTCTATTGGGGGAAGTGTTACTGGGACGCTGGATAATTTTATAACGAGAGCCGCAGTTGTCCTGGAGCGCGAAATTGTTCTTACTGAAAAGCGCCTATCTTTGGAACCCCTATGCTCAAAGCGGTCGTCTCTGGGCTCTATAATGTCTGCAAAAACCCCTGAACAACTAGGTAGCCAGATTCTTATTATAGCCTTTTAGAAGTTAGTACAGGGTCGGTAGGGAGCTTAACTGGTACTTTGATGAATACCACAACAGATAGGACCAGATCAGAAGAAAGTGGCCCCGCAGTACTAAACACCATTGATATCTCAGATGATCCCCCCCTCCTCAAAATCCACATCACGCCCTGCACAAACTGGGAAAAGAAAACGAGGTGGAGGACGTCAAAAAGGTAGCCGCCCGAAAGTGACTAAAACAACGAATAAAGGGGGGAACCCTGTGACATCAGCAAAACCAACACAAATTATTACTCCTATGAGTTTGCCCACCAAACCCCCTCCTATTTCCACGGCGCAGTTGTCTAAGGGGTCTCTCTTAACCGTACAAACCCCAGAAGGCTTCGTGGCTCAAATGGAACAAATACTGAAATCCTTTATGTTACCACTTATAGAAAGAATGAAAATAATAAACGAGAACCTGGGGAAGCTCGAACGAGCCACTACAAATAACTCACAAGGATGTATGACATTACAACGCATGCTTTTACATCGCAAGCCTTTACAACGTAAGTATTACAACGCAGTCCATTACAACGCATAGTGCTTTGGGGTGCTGGATAGTGAATAGTTTAATTTACTATTCCAACTCCAGTCCCCGTGGACACTAGGGAAGGTTATTGGATAGTAAATTAACCTATTCCCTATCCTAGAGCGCCCCCCAGAGCAATGCGTTGTAATAGTTTGTGTTGTAATGGTTGCGTTGTAAAGGCTCTGCGATGTAAAAGTTGCGTTGTAAAGGTTGTTTACCAACTCACAAATACTGGCCAATCTGGTAGCTTGTACGCAGAATACTGGTCCTGGGACACAACGGAAAAAACCCAACGGGACTATTAACAGCTCTCCACACATAGCGCCATTATCACTAACTGAAACATCTATAGTGCCTCAAAAGAGGTAGAAAGGATAAAATCTAACAGTAAAGCAGGAACAGAACACATCAAGGGAGTAGCGGAGAAGACAAACCCTGTAGCCTTAGATCGGGCTGAGGAAAATACAAATACAGCCAAGAGAATCTGTAGCTTAGAATATCCACCAGTTATTGACCTACCGCCCCAATCAGCCCCGTTAGTGATTATCTTGTGTAATGTACCCACTCTCCTTGACGGAGTTAAAGAGGATTACGGACAACTTAAAAACAAGGTCACACACTGGTTGGCCTGTTACACAGTAGCTGGGCATCTTGCTATGCATAATGTTATTATGGTCCGCCGTGTGTCCTGGCTGGGTAGCTCCAAGAAATCACGAAGGGGTGACTGCATAGTGGTAAACTTTAATAACCCCCTAGCAGCAGAAAGTTTACTTATGGAGGTAGAATCAGGTGTGGCGTTTAGGGGTCAAGGCATAGAGATTCTGCCACTTGGCTTTTTCTACAGGGCGGGGAGTGAAGAGCAATATAATACGATTCAGGGACACTGTGTACAACCGTACAAATTGAGAGATCTACCAAGGTCTGGCCTATTTCAATCTAGGCCAGTAGGGGATAACCCACGGGGGGCTTACAACTATTCCCAATTCCCGTTGGGCCCCAACAGATACGCAGCTCTTTCAGGACTCAATGATTGCGACTGACTACGAGAAAATGAGGTAAAATCAGCCCTCATAGCCAACGACTTTGTACCCTCTGGCAATCATGATACAGATGCAGATTCTGTCCTGGACATAGAGGCAATAGCGTCTTATCCTGAATTACTAGACACTGTTCCAAGAACAGGGTTAAGGGAAGATAACCTCCAAGGGGTATCGATTATTGATTGCTCAGGGGAGCAAATCACCATATCTCGCGATAACCATGCTAACGCTCTGGACTACAATGTATTGTCTTGGAACATCGCAGGGTTGGTGGGAAAGATCGCAGACCCCCTATGGGTGCAGTTCGTCACTCACTTCTCGGTAATCTGTCTCCAGGAGATGTGGTTGGTTGAGTATAACCTTTCCCTGGTTGGGTACAAAGCGTTCTTTGTGCCTGCAACGCGTGTTAATAGTGGCAGAGCAAGGGGGGGGTCTGGGTATTTTTACTTCCCTGGCCCTGAGATGTAATATCAGGGTCATCTCGTCAGCCCACAGAGATATACAGGCAATTGTCTTAGGACGGTATAACACCAGCCTGTGTGTGATAAATGTTTATAACGCTGTACATAATGATGCAGGCTGTAAGATAACTGAGCTGATCGACTTTGTAGAGCAGTGTTGTGGCCCTTATAGAAATAACTTAATGATCACAGGCGACTTCAATGTACATCCGTGTGGTGACCCTAAAAATACAGATATGGGGTCTATGGGGTGCTCACTGATACAGGGTTTACATTTTGAGCATTCCGCACAGGGAAATGTTCTTAATGACATGCTTAACAAATATGACCTGTACCCTGCCATGAGCTACGCTCCTCCAACCAGTAGACAAAGGGAACCGACATTTAAAGGTCGCGGGGAAGGATCCTTTATAGACCATATACTGTTCTCTAGGCCTATCTTGTCCTTTTTGAAGGGATTTTTGATTGCAGCAAGCGCCCATAGTGACCACAACCCGGTGTGTGTGAATTTAGGAGGTAGCTTATTGAAGAAAAAGGACTCCGTAGCAAACCCTGCTCGGTTACAATCAACCGATGGTAAGCGCCGGTTGAAATGGACCCAAGTAATCCCGTCCCTTTTTAATGAAACACTTAAAGGTGCATGTGCGGCGGAATTTTCCTGCTGCACGAATGTGGATTCAACCGCTCAGGGCACCCTTAAAGCATTTGAACAAATTGTCTCTATGGTGGGGAACCTGCTAGATGCCCCGGGGAAAAATAAGGCGTATAGTGATCCTAAATGGTTTAGCCCTTTATGTTCCAAAGCCACAAGAGACCTCAAGGTGGCCCTGAAAAAAATCCCAAGGGACAGAGAACAGATTCGACCTCTTCGGCACAAATATAAAAAATTGCTGGCAACCCGTAAAAAAGAACTGAAAGAGGCAACGCGGAGGGAGCTTCTAGACCCCCTGATGCTCTCTAGTAGCTCCCGATTCTGGGAAATCATTAATAGACCACTCTTTTCAGTGGAAAGAGTTGAGGAAGTGGGTACCAACATAACTGAGGAGGAATGGGTATCTCACTTTGCTAATATTTTTAAAAGTAAATTCACCCTGGTACAGTCATCAGATAGGACTCTGAATAAGGAAACAGTTGTGTTTACCGCAGGGGAGGTGGAGGAAGGCATCAGTAACCTCACAAACAAGAAGGCGCCGGGCCCAGATGGTGTCCCGCCGGACCTTTTTAAATCAACCCCCTCTTTCTGGGCTTCAATCTTGGTTGCAGTAATCAATGCCGCAGCTAAAGAAGGCTGCCCAAAATCCTGGGGAACCTCTACCATTGTGCCAGTGTTTAAGAAGAGAGACCGTGACTGCACTATGAACTATAGACTGATCTCCCTCATCGACTCCGTAGTAAAGGTTATAGGAGGAGTCATTTTAAAGAGATTGACTACCTGGGCCGAAGATAACAAGATCATCTCAGACATCCAGTTTGGGTTCCGCCCAGGCCCCTCGACCATGGCACAATGTCTTAATCTCTACCTGATCCTCGGAAAGTACACCATTGCCCGACCAGGGACAATCTACTTGGCCTTTATGGATTTGTCATCGGCTTTTGATTGTGTTAATCGGGGAAAGCTGTGGCAATCCATGAGGAACATGGGGGTGGAGCCCAATTTGGTGGACTTTCTGATGGAACTACATAGAGATACACGGGCAAACATCAGATACGCTTCTGACCTCAAGATGACCAGGAATTTTAAAATAGAACGGGGGTACGACAGGGGTGTATCCTTGCACCATTCCTTTTTAATCTTTATATTACCGACCTAGAAGGTACTCTGCGGGAGACTGGGGCGATTATCCATACGTGGGACGCCGGGGACTGCCCGTCTTGCTATATGCGGACGTCGCTGTCCTCTAAGCATGGGCGTAAAATCCGTTCCGCTCGCGGATTTTGAGGATTTTCGGCAAATTCGCAATCCGCGAACTCTCGCGAACTTGCCGAAAATTCGTAAAATCCGTGTGATTTTTTGCTTGGTCGCACTTGCCAACTAGAATACTTTATAATTTCGCGGGAGTAAACACTTGCGAACACGTAAATTTGCAATTTCGCACAAGAAATCCACCAGCAGGCAGCATAAACCTTGAAAATTATGATTTTTATCAGAATAACTCCTCAGGTTGACATTTGCCTGCACTTTTTCTTTGCAAGGAGTCCATTTTGGGGGGGGGGGTGGGAGGAAGGAAGTGCCCTACAGTCTCCAACTTCCTGTTCCTGTCCAGCAGGCTCCTCCCAGTGCTTTCTTCATGTGCTGGTCACTTTGATTTGGATCTTGACCTGGAAGGATTACTTTTTGTGGATGCTGCTGGATATTTGGATTTTTGCAAAACTGAAAGCACTCAGCAGGTGCAAAAGTTCAATCTTATCCTTAGTAACCATTCCCTGTAGTGCTTCCTGAGGGGCCCCTTCAGAGTTCATTTGCCTACTTGCAACTATTCTATGACCCTGCTCTGACCCTTACAGCAGGCTCAGAGAATAGCTACAAGTATACAACAAAGGTCCTGTTAAAAAAATTACACTGCAACAGAAAGCAATTACAGACAAAACTGAAAGCACTCAGCAGGTGCAAAAGTTCAATCTTATCATTAGTAACCATTCCCTGTAGTGCTTCCTGAGGGGCCCCTTCAGAGTTCAGTTGCCTACTTGCAACTATTCTATGACCCTGCTCTGAGCCTCACAGCAGGCTCAGAGAATAGCTACAAGTAGGCCACAAAGGTCCTGTGAAAAAAACTGCACTGCAACAGAAAGCAAATTACAGATAAGGAAGCAGGTGCCAGCCAGACTGGAAGTTTAAATTCAGTGACACATTAATCAACCCCAAATTAATTCATGTCAGTTGAAGCAGGGCAGGTGTGCTTGCTTTTTTTCACCCCATAATCTACAGTGATAAACCAACCAGAGGGTGGCAGTGATGTACCAGAGGGTGGCATGGGTGTACCAGAGGGTGGCAGTGGTGAAACAGAGGGTGCTGTGAACCTGTGATGATGAACCAGACGTAGAAACAACATAGTCGCGGCCGTTGCGAGCCGACAAGTAAGTTCGCAATTGCGAACTGGTACACAACCCTCGCGAACTGGCAGAAACCCTTGCGAACACAAAAAAAATAAAAAATCCGCAAATTCGCGAGAGTTCGCGGATTTTGCGGATTGCGAATCCGTAAATACGCAAGTTCGCGGATTGCCAATTCGTAAAATCCGCCCATGCTTACTGTCCTCCTGGCATGCACCCCCAATAGTTTACAGACCCTACTTGATGCATTTTGGGGGTTTATGGATGATAGAGACTTGGCCATAAATAACTCTAAATCATTTATAATGCAGGTAGGGCAGCGCCCCAAAAAGCAGTATCCCTTTAAGGTAAATGGTGCTAGAGTACCCATATCCACAACCTTCTCCTATCTGGGCATCCTATTGGATGATAAACTGAACTGGGCCGCTCTGCTTAACAAGAAAAGGGGAGAGGTTATTAGGTCCAATGCAGCATTATTTAGCTTTGCGGCTCAAATGGCCTACCGCCCAGTGGCCGCAATGCTGATAATGTATCAAGCTAAAAGCGTCTCTATAGCCAGTTACGGGAGCGATCTAGGGGGGTACTCTTGTCTTGAGGATCTGCAGGTGACCGAATACAACTTCTTAAAGCGGCTGTTGTGCGTCCCACAAGGGACGACGAACCTAGCGGTTCACGAAGAAACGGGCACCCCATATATCTGTGACACCTTGGCCATGCATCCCCTAATTTTCTGGCTCAAATGTTGGCTAAATGAACATCTCGACCTTACACATACAATTTTAAAAGAAAACTTGAGCCTTGACCATATGATTTTTATTCCTTGGCTTAAATATCTACAGGGGAGCTTTAGAGAGTTGGGACGTCCAGAATTGTTTTTTACACCTGATTGTATCAAAAGGGAAGATGTGGACCTTGTAAAAAGCTCCTTTATGTTACGCAAAAAAATGGAAAGAGAGGAGAGAGAACTGTTAAAGAACAGTGTACGTAAACATATATTACTCAGGACTTCTCTAGAGCTGGAACCATATCTACAATGGCCGGTACCCTCTTACGAGCGCTTTCTGTTAATCAGGTTTAGAATGGATCATTTCCATCTTTTATTAGCTGCTCCTAGAGGGTGTCATCAAGGGAAAGTGCTAGCACCCTGTGGCTGCGACAATAGGTCTCCACTGGATTTGCTGGACTTTGTGTTTTTTTGCAAGTTTTATGAAATCCCTAGGAACTTTTATTTAAAACCTCTTTTAAAAAAGTTACATTTTAGACAGGTACGCCCCGCTCTCTATTATCTATTATTGTTAAGACCAGAATGTATCTATTTCTTGGCAGGCTTTTTGAGACGTTCAATGAAACTTAAGAAATGTTTGGACCCCTAAAGGATTTGGAATATGCACTGTACGATAAATTTGTTTTAAAAAAATTTTAATACTGGAATTACTGTGTCCTTCTCCCACATACCCCTACTATTGAACACTTAGTAGAACTTTTGTACTGAACACTCGGGTCTGTACTTTTAATGTAACGAAACGTGTTTTGTGCTTTTTTAAATGGTTATGTATTAGAATTTGTAAGCTGTAACTTTTATGGTTTCATAATGTGTGAACCGAATAAAGTTTATTTGACTACAGGCTAATGAGTGCAGCCCTGTGCAACATGGTCTGTAGTATGCAATGGTAATTGTGTGTCTACATGTTAACTGTGTTTTTATAGTGCTTAGCGTGTAGGTGCTATATTACTGCTTGGGGTCAGAACTCTGGCCCAGAGTGTTGTAGAGACGTCTGGGGTTCACTATATATCCTAGTTTTATGTGTAGCATATTTCTAGTGTGTATTAGGTACTTTTCTTTTTAAAAAGTAAAACACTGACTGTACATTGATTTTATCAGCTGGTAGTACTGTGTGCACTGTATTCTGAATGTCTAAAACCACCTCACCTCCTTGACCTGCTCAGTCTCGCTATCCTGAGAGAGTCAAGTGCTGGAGAGGAGTACTTGGTTATCCAGTTTTAGGTCCATTAGTACTGAGGCCCCGGGACACTAGCGGAGAACAGTCAAGTTGATGCTATTGTAGCATAGTAACCCCTGAGCGCACTGGTGTGCAGTAAATTGGGTCTAACATTGGTAACTTTCCGAATATTGCGGGGCGCTAGAGGGCGCACGAGCTAATGGCCGCACTTCTGTGAGGCTCTGGCTGCCTGGCCAGAAACATCCTTAATTTATCCGCTTCACCTGCAGATTGACGCCTGAAAACAGCGCCGGTGCTAGTCACACCTGAGCTGCAGAGCCTGTTCAGATCCGGTGGAGATCCGAGGTCCGGCGCATGAGCGGCGACGCTGTGAACATTCCCCGGGAGGCGCCGCTGCGGAGAGCTGCTGAGACGGACCGGGCGCTGTGCAACGAGAGACCGCGGCTTCCCACGAGGCGGCCAGGCCTCGAGGTCGCGTAACTCGGCCTGAAAGGCGGGCGGCCTGCTGAGGGATCACCGGCGGCAAGCGGAGGTGAGTCTCACCCCCCAGGGACGTTGCTAAAGGGGGAGAGGCTGTTCACTGCACCAGTGCCCTTACTGTGACAGCGGACAGGAGGGAGCATCCTTCACTTAGACTCTACGAGGGACACTGGCAGCCTCCCCGACCACACTACGCGTCTCCCCGCTGATCCCCCGGGACACATAAGCGAAACCGCTGCATCCAGATATAGCGGCCTGGGGCGAAACCGGCGACCGTTAGAAAACGTTGGTGGTGTCCTTCTTGCGACTGCTGCGGGGGCATATCAATCCTCACCCCGCCCCACTGCCCTTCATCACCCCGGGTGCTCCCGCTGCCGAGGACTGCTGGGCTGTGCCCCGGAGGGTGGCGGCCCACCTGCCAGCGTGTGTGCTCCCGAGTGGCCTTGATCTACCACGATGGTATGCGAGGGGGAGCGAGAGGCATATTAGGCACCGCTGATCTACCTATCCACATTGCTGTCCTTGACTCTAGAGAGGCCGCCACGTGGGGAATGATCGGAGCGAGCACTCTAATTTGAAGAAGGAGGAGAACGTGTGTTTCCTTCATTCACTGACACCACTGGGCTCCCGCAGATAGGGCACGATGGGCAAAAACGATGCCAAACAACCCAAACTGTCCTTCGAACCCACGACCGCCAAAAAACCGACACGTGGCACGATGGGGGCCGGCAGCTCCTCGGGATCATCAAGCGCCGAACCACCTCCTGCGCTCATGACACCTGAGCTGCGCCTGATCATAGAAGAGATGCGACAGGGTTTCGCCACTGTTGTGGATAAGGTGGATCGATTGTCCTCCAGGATGGATGGTGTCGTGCAAAAACTGGAGGTCCACGAAGAACGGCTGTCAGAGGCAGAGCGACGCATTTCCACTGCGGAAGACACTTCCACGACACATGAAACGCGCCTCACCCGCATGGATAATATCCTCAGAGTGAAAGCGGCGAAAATGAGGAGTTGGAGGCGAGGAGTAGACGCAATAACATACGCATCACGGGGGTTCCGGAGTCCACCAACACTGGACGCATGGAGGACTATGTTGAACGCATACTACTAACTGCGGTGGGTAAGGAGGCCTTCTCAAATCAATTTATCATTGAAAGGGCGCACCGCTCTTTGGGCCCGATCCCCAAGCCGGGGGCGCAACCGCGGCCTATCATTGCCCGGTTGCTTAACTACCGCGATCGGGATGTGGCGCTACGCGCAGCTCGAACACACCGGAATTTGTCCTGTGATGGTGTGCAGTTCTCCCTATACCCAGATTTCACGCCCATGGTGCAAGACCAACGGAGGAAATTCTTGGATGTGAAAAAGAAACTGAGAGACATGCAGGTGGATTACGCACTTCTGTACCCGGCGCGGCTCCGGGTGACCCATCAGGGCAAACAACATTTCTTTACGAACCCGCAGCACGCTGAGGATTATGTTAAGAAACTCCGCACTGATAGAAGGGACAGGCGCAATGCGGAGGAGGACGTAGCAGGAGGGAATCCTGCTGAGCACGATGAATCTTAAAGGTACCCTTATGATAACTTGATCACTTGTGCCCTATCAAACTACTGGTGCATGTTCTGGATATTGAGCCCTACCTGAGCTGTAGCTACCCAGCCCTACCTGTGGAGGCATAGGTAGTTGTTTTCCGGTATTTTGAATCCATCACTGTGTGATAACTGACTCTGCGTGCCCTGCTTCGCTGCTGGTGTGGTGCTGGGATTGAGCACATATGCAGCGGTGCGGGTAAGAATATGGGCGACAGCAGACGTGTAGGCGCTCCGTCTACATTGATCAATGCCTGGTCTGCCTGTGGGAGCAGTGATGAGACATGGTCACTGTGAACGTTTGCTTACTGGCCCCTGGTCGAACTGCTGGCGTTTTATTTGGACTCTATGCCCTGTTTGCACTGGGGCAGTTCTATCCTACATGAGGAGACATGGATGGCTGCTCTCCTGCACCATAGACCTGCAGCAGACTGAAGGCCATGCTGGTATGATCTACCCCGCTGATTGGTTGGTACTTGGATTGCACGATCTGGTGGCATTACAGGTGACATTGCAAGCAACAGCTGGTATTTGGGCGGTACGCCTGAACTCATTGATGTCTTCTGTGATTGAGGGGAGGCGGGTTCGGCGCTGTGGATTAATGAATAGGCTTAAACCTGCAGGGCTTATGACTGCCAGGCACCACCCCTTCTTCTCTGTCTTCCCTGTATGATACATGCGGGACGGGAGGGAAGTGTTGGGGTGAATGGGTGTGTACCTCTGTTGCCCCCAGGAGGGGATTCCCCACATGGTTTTTCTATGGTTATTGAGTACGGGGTTTGGGGTGGGGGGAGGGGTCATAGTACTGGCAAGTTTGGGTTGCTTCAGTGGGTTGGGGGAGGACTAGTGGAACGGGGTTTGTGTTGCTGTGCGTGGAGTACGGGGGGATGTTTGTTTGTTGGGGTGGGAATTGTTGTAAGAGGAAATGATTGTGCGGATGGTGTTCATGGCATGTATGTTAGGACTGGAATTACGGTTTGTATCAGCATGAATGATCGAAAGAACCGACGGTACTGTACAGTGAGGATGGTGATACATGATGCGGGCCTGCAGAGGGCTAAGGCACTCTGCATTTGCTGGTTACAGGGATGTGGGGATGAGCACGGGTGATCACGCCTTGACTACTGTATCTATATTGTCCTGGAATGTTCGAGGCCTTAATAACCCACGGAAATGCAGGAATGTACTAGCATATTTAGATAGACACCAGGTACAGATAGCTATGCTCCAGGAAACCCACCTGAACCCGCGTTGTGCCCCTCAGTTTGCAAGTAGATGGGCGACTGTGAGAGAGTTTTCTTCCTATTCCACCTATTCCAGGGGTACGGTCATTTTGGTCAATAAAAGACTGGCGTTCCAGAAGCTGGGAGTTCGGGCGGATAACGAGGGGAGATACGTGATCCTTTGGGGGAGACTGGGCGCTGATGTGATAATGCTTATAAATTGCTATGCACCTAATATTGACACACCTGGGTTCTTCTTGACATTATGGGGACATGCACTGGAGGTCGAGGCCACACACGTAGTCTGGGGGGGGGGACTTCAACCTCTCATTACACCCGGGGGCGGACAGATCAGATGGTAGCGGACAGTACAACACGAGAGCTAGGGACACGCTTCAGGGCATACTGACGGAGGCGGGATTATTGGACAGCTGGAGGCATTTACACCCGGCAGCTAGGGAAGGCACCCACTTCACCACACACGCACGCTCATGGGCCAGGATCGATTACTGCTTTATCTCACGAGGTTTAGCTGGTGGAGTCGTTACGGTGAAACATCTGCCTCGCACCTACTCGGACCATTGCCCTGTATTGACTGTTCTGGATATGCCTGGCTATGCAAGAGTACGTCCGCCGTGGCGGCTCTTCCCCTCGGCCCTCCTTGATCCGGTCTTTAAGCAGGAACTTGGTGAGGAAATTGAGGCCTTCTTCCCTAGGAATAAGGGGTCTGTTGATAAGGTCGAAACGGTATGGGAAGCTTTTAAAGTGACTGTGCGGGGTGTTACAATATCTAAGAGCTGTGGCGTGCTCAGGGACATTGTACGCACATTAGCAAGCCTTGAAGCGGAACTTAAGGCGTTAGAGGCGGAGATGGTCCGTAATCCTTGCCCTGACCTAGCGATGGCATTCAGGGCCAAACTGTCAACTTATGAGGAGGAAGCGGCCAGGGAAGCAAAATTCCGCGGCAAATACTGGACGGCTAGGCGTTACTGCGAGGGAGATAGGCCGGGAAAAGTCTTAGCGGCACTCACAAGGCACCAGCGGTTTGCCACACACGTATTAGAAATCTCTGATGGTGCAGGCAGGACCTACCAGGACTCTAAAGGGATACAGGAAACCTTCCTGCAGCACTATAAATGGCTATATACCACACAGCAGACTGGTGAGGTGGAGCTCGGGAATTTCCTGGACGACATAGCACTGTGCTGGCTGAGCGATGGCGATAGGGCATTCTTGGGATGCCCTTTCGAGATCGATGAAATCCGGGAAGCGATCATGTCACTCAGTAACGGCAAAGCTGCAGGACTGGACGGCCTACCGGCCGAATTTTATAAATGCTACATCGACATAATGGCACCAGTACTGAAGGAGGTATTCGAAGAGTCGTTAGAGGTGGGGATACTGCCGGGCTCTATGAGAGAGGTGGCGATCACTTCGCTTTTCAAGCCAGGGAAAGACCCGACGGATACTGATGCCTATAGGCCCTTATCGCTGCTAAACTGCGATGCAAAGATTCTTGCAAAGATGCTCGCGACTAGACTGTCCCTACTTATGACTACCCTGGTGCTGCCGGATCAATCTGGATTTGTCCCAGGGAGAGCCACGTCTCATAACCTCCGCACCCTGTTCTCCCTCATACCTACCATCTCGCCAGACCTCCCAGTCGCTGCTGTGTTCTTAGACGCCACCAAGGCGTTCGATTCGGTTGAGTGGGGTTACCGATTGGCCATCTTAAGCAGAATGGGTTTCCCCCGGATATTCATCGCCTGGGTGACATTGCTTTATACCTCTCCAGTTGCCAGGGTCGTAGTCAACGGTGGGCTGTCGGCGCAGATGCCGATCACGAGGGGGACTAGACAGGGCTGCCCCCTGTCACCCCTGCTATTCGCCCTGGCAATTGAGCCGCTGGCTTGCAGGATCCGGCAATTACATAAGGCCAGCGCCTTTAATTGCAATCAAAGGCAGATTGGCATTTCCCTCTATGCAGACGACGTTACTTTGTATGTGCGACACCCACAAGAACACCTCAACCCACTTTTGAGAGAATTTGTATTGTTTGGTGGCATTTCCGGAGTGCACATCAATTGGAAAAAGTCGCAATTCTTCCCCCTCACGCCCTCAGTAGCCCATATCCCGCTTGATTACCCATTAGAGTGGTGCAGTACTGACTTGAAATACTTGGGCATAGTAGTATCGCTCGATAAGGAGGACACGGTTCGACTGAACTATGGGGTAGCCATCTCCCAATTGGCCGACAATGTGACCCGCTGGTTAGCCCTACCGCTGTCGATGGCGGGCAGAGCCTCCCTGATAAAAATGGTCATCCTTCCACGTTTCCTATACCTTTTTCAAAATATACCCTATTACCCGGGAGCCTATTTCTTTAAAAGACTCCGATCTGAACTGCTTCGCCTTTTCTGGGGCGGAAAACAACCGCGCCTCAGTTGGAAGGTCTTGACACTGCCATATGACCAGGGCGGATTCGACGTACCAGATCTGGAGGTGTACTACCTCAGTGCTCAGGCTCAACATGCTTACTACTGGGCTAACCCCGCTCCCTTTATGCCTCAGGTTGCTGCTGAGGATTGGATCGTGCACCCGCTGCCGCTCAAGGGCATGTTGATGGGCCTGGTTGGTGATGTCGAGACGCCTGCTACAACTGTTACCTGCACCATGGACTCATGGCGGAGAGTGACCAAACTCCTTGGAGCCCCTATGCTCTACTCACCGGCGCTGCCCCTTGCGTACCACCCGAAACTATCGCTTTTAATGGAAAATGGATTTCGATCCATGTGCAACCGTGTCCACCTTCATATCTGGGGTGATTTGTTTCAGGAGAGACTGTTCCGTACAAAGGATCAGATCTTCCGGGCTACTCCCCCGTCGCCAATGGAGGTGTTCTATTACATCCGACTCCGTCAGGGTATGAAGGAGATAATCCCTAGCTTCCCGGAGGAACCGGGCACAGTGTTGCCATTACACGTCATGCTCGTGTCGGACGGCAGACACTTGGTGTCGAAGTTGTATACAGCCATTCGGGAGCAACGCCCTCTTGCTCTGTCCAAGGCACAAACTGCCTGGGACTCAGACCTACCCACTGCACTCACTGACGAACAGTGGAGATATTGCTGCTCGGTCACTGCCAGAGTGTCCTCTAGCTGCAGACTGAAAATTATCCACTATAAGTTCGTACAGAGATATTATTATACCCCAGTCAGGAAGCTGCGATTTCAACTCTCGGAAGACGACAGATGTGCGAGATGCCGTGCAGAGGGCGCGGGTTTCCTCCACCTGGCCTGGGAGTGTGGCGTGATACAGGAATACTGGGAGCAGGTACATGCTGCGCTCCAGGTGATGATCGATGGCCCTCTTTCCATTGAACCGGTGGTGATGCTACTGGGATATACCAAAAACGTACCCAAGTCAGACCGCAAATTTGTGGATATAGCGCTGCTACTTGCAAAAAGGAGGATTGCTTGCAGGTGGGGGAGGGGCAGGGCACCAAAATTTAAGGAATGGCTGGACGATCTCACGTATTACCAGGACCAGCACGGCGTTTATGCAGAACTGTTACCTGCCCGCTGCAAACCCAGTGACTTTTGGTCCCCCTTACAGGTATACTGGATGTCTCAAGCGGCCCACAGCGACTCCTCTGGAGATGACGAGCCGATACCGGGCCTGTGAGCATTTATAGGCGCTTTACACCACTCTCGCCATACTGTATTTCACACGATAGGACGGGCCTTGACCCGCTGTACTCCGCTCCTAACTGTCCTCCCACGGACGGCCCACTGGAAGGCTAAGCGGAGCCACTCTCACTTGACACACAGATGACACTCTAATTTACCGGGTGCCATAGCTGGGAAACCGGTTGGGGCTAGGACGACCATGGGCCGGTGGTACCGGAGGTAGCTCTCCTCCCTGCCTGCGGCGATACTTGGATACGGGGGTGAGATGGTCTCCCCACTATTTGCCCCGCTATGTGGGTGGAGGGAGTGATTCAGGTAGAGTGACCTCTTGTTCCGGGATGTTGAGGGGATATATTTACACTGTTCCAGCCCTTGTAACGATGATGTTTGTCCGCTGACTGTACCGTAAATGATACTGTATTGGATTATTGATGCTGTTAATGTCATGACTCTGGGTTGCACAACGCTAATAAAAAAAAAAAAGGTTTAAAAAAAAAAACAACTTTCCGAATATTGCAAAATTACCTGACCCTGAAACACAACATGAAATATTCACATTTTGAATAGGCCATAACCTAATTCAACTGCTGGATATTTATTGCGCTTTGATATGGGGCTAGGTTGGTGCATTTTAGGGGGGGGAGATGTTCAAATTATTAGATTTTATGAGATTGTATTTTCAACTGGACCTTTGTAGTTGCTTTTAAAAACGCATTCTTATGAAGTACAGTGCTAGTACTTGAGGATCTGATAAGCACCTGATAGAAGACATGCGCTTCAGTAGACTTGGTCTGTGCCTTAGGTAATTTGTTTGATACAGGTTGGTAAACTAAAATGGGTACCCATTTTGTCTGATATTGATTCCAGAAGTGTTACACTGATTCATGTGCAATTTTACTTAACAGGCTATAGTCTTAATAAACTTTGTATCTATCTATCACTGAGATAAATAAATAGCCAGATGCAAGAAAGAGAAAAAAGATCACTTTACCAGGAGCCTCCTTGAAAGATGGGGTGCTTGCGCAACCGTCTACACTGCCATGCCTTAAAAATGTATCTGCACTACTTATCTGTCTCCTTATTTTAGACCCACACCCTGCTTCTTACACAGGTCCTCTCTTTACAATCTCCTATCTTTATCATGCACTCTGGCTCACACCTTTAAATGTGCAGATAAACACACATTTGCAGTGTAAATGAAAACCCTTGCTTCTTTCCTGCTCCATTCCCCCCCCCAGACGTTTTGCCTATACTAGTTTAAGTGTGGTTAAGTGGGGTAGCCTCTCCATGTTTTGTGCCTTTTTTGGGTCTCTCCTGAAAGGAGTTTCCCAGGTGAACTCCACTATCCTGCTGACACTGTCAGATCAAGAATATGGCTAGGTCAGTCTGTCTGCAAACTTAGTATAGGTAAGGGGCAGAAATTTCAAGGGGCCCGCAGCAGTGGTGATGAAGAAATTCTTCTGAGCTCCAGGTTTGTGGCATTGACCACCAAGATCGTTTTGTCAGGTTCAGGACCAGAAACCTAGGGGCTTATTAGCCAGGGCTGGCGATAATATTATCGCCACTTTAGCGTTCATTTTCGGGCGAAAAGCAGCGATAATATTATCTCTCTATCTACAAGGACACGCTAGCGCGTGTTTCCTTGCATTAGCGCCCGGTTTGTTGTCACCTCGCCTCGCATCCCTAATAAGTTGCAAAGTGGGCATGCCTTGTGAAATTTCATTGTGAATTATCACTAATGGGGCTTTGCGATATTCGTTTCAGCGCTAATGTGCCATTAACGCTGCTTCCAGAAGTCTGCAAAAAACATGAGTTATGTATGTTTTACATTGGGGGTGGATTGTGGTGATACGGCCACAGGGTCGTTTCAGCAAGGTTATGTACATACATAAATTGTTGTAAATATCACAAAGCCCCTTTAGCGATATTTCACAATGAAGTTTCACGAGGCACGCCCACCTTGCATCTCATTAGGGATCCGAGGCGGCAAGAAACTGGGCGCTAATACAAGGAAACACGCGCTAGCGTGTCCTTGTAGATAGACCGATAATATTATTGCCGCTTTTCACCCGAAAACGGACGCTAAAGAAGCGATAATATTATCGCCAGCCCCGGCTAATATACCCCCACATGAGATGAGGAACAGGACACTGCTCATTGAACATGCTCAGACACACACCGCCACATCTGCACTGCCACCGCAGTCCACCAACATCAGCTGGACTAGCTTGCACCATAACAACTCCTCAAAGGACAGAAAGGTACTGTGGAAGACTACAACACAATATGGGTTGGAGCCCTCACTTTTGGTGACTGGGTAACCACAACTTTTGAGAAAGAGTCAACCAGACCTGCAGAATTTTCCCAAGACTATTGCCTACAGTATCTTCCCTGTCTGACTTGCACTGAACTACCACTGGGCACCTGTCCTACCGGAATCGTCTTGATTGCTTCACAAATCACAGTAAATATTACCTGGTCTCATATTAGAAGTAGGGTTTTTTTTTATTTTGTAATTTAAAGTAATGCCTGGGAGTTGATTTATTACTTAGTATTAGATGTTCTATTGAGCTATTAGGGGCAGATCTACAAGAAAGTGCCACAGCGAGGCACCGCAAGCCCGTTGGCTGTGCCACGCTGCAGCACTTTCAGAGCACAGTAATGCGACATATTTACAAGAATATGTCACATTCCTGTGCTCTCCCCTGCGCTGGCACACAAACAGCTGCCAAGTGCCGCAGCAGGCACCCTTGCACCATGGTGCAAGGATGCCTGCTTCATGGGGAGATTGTCTTTGTGTAGGAAGGGGCACCTTCCTGCACAAAAACAATTACTAAAGGCTTTTTCCTCTTTCAATGCGTGCTGTAGAATGCAGCACGCATTGAAAGAGGAAAAAACGGGGAGAAATGAAAACCTTTCTCCTCGTTGCGCCTCCCTACGCCATCTCTAGGGTGGCGTAGCATTCAGACGCATCTCCGGATTTACGATTTCTCGTAAATCTGGAGATGTGTCTTGTTTCATGGGTGTTGCGTGGGAACACCCACAGCAACAGCCATGGAACACCCTTCAACGCAAAGTGCTGAATATGAAGGGGCCATATTTACAAGGAGAGGAAAAGTCACGCAGGGTGGCTTTTCCTGTCCTTGTAAATATGGAGGAGCCCCCTGCACCACCAGTACGTCACGAAAAGTGACGTACTGGTGGCGCACGGGTCTTGTAAATCTGCCCCTGAGTCTCTAACCCCTCCATCCCTTCCCTAAGTAAGCCATGCATTGATTGACTTTGCTACTTTGAGGTAAGTCCGAAAGGGGTATTCTTGCTGCTGAGTTTTGCGCTCAGTAGTTGGATAAAACTCCAGGGTACCAGTCGGAAAAGGTTGTGATTGTTACAGTCTGAGCTACTATCCCAACTGTTCTGGAACTCCCAAATTAGTGAGCGACCATCAGTGATGGACTGCCCTCAGCCTGTATCCAGGAATGGCAGGTGGGGAGAAGCAAACCCGAGCAGACTGTCCCAAGATCAGCCGAAGGAGAGGTGCCGGGATGGTGCTGAGGGCACGAAGGACAAAGATACAGAAATCATTATAGATTAGGAGAAATAGGAACTTACAGAAAAGCCATGCCATGAATCTTTCAGCACTAGCCTAGGCTTGAAACCAAACCGCTGTTATTTTCAGTACTGTTAGTGCCCTTATATCACACAAATCATTACAATTCCAGTCTAATCAACAGTATTATTTTGTAATATTTGAGAGTTCTTGGTATTCCTCAACAAATATTCACCCAAAAATAGAAGCACAGCTGCAGCTGAAGTGGAAGAAACCAGGTGAACAACAGGACATCTGGAATGTTCTTCATTGGGGACAAATGAGCATCAGATGCATTCCACTTGCCCATTGCACTGGATAGCTACTGTCCACAAGACGTCTTCGGGAAGTTCTGACATGATCAGGTTCGCTGGCGGGTTGAGCTTACTAACAGGATGACACACATGACAGCAGTGCGCGGAATTGTCAACAACAGGTCTCAACCTGAACCCAAACTTCTCTTACAGAAAAGTAGAAATGTATAGGACGCTCAGGAAGGGTTTGTAGCAAAATCCGTATTTATCTACATTTTTAAGATCAACCCAAGCAATGTCACGACCTTTGCCCTGTTTACCAAGGCCGTATATGAATGCTCTATGAGAAAAACATACCTAAAAATTCCACGCGACACAGCACAGTTCAACCTTAATGGAAGATTCCATTTACACAAACATGAGAATTACGTTGTCCCTTTATTACGGAAAGAAAGAAAGGAAGGAAGAAAGGAAGAAAGAAAGAAAGAAAGAAAGAAAGAAAGAAAGAAAGAAAGAACGAAAGAAGCAACACAGAAAAGAAAAGAGTGATGAAATAAAGTAAGATAGAAAAACAAAAAGGAAATGACATTGGTCACAAACTGAAGCTCTCAGCAATAAGAAATGTTACTTGTATTCAATCAGGCATTGCGAGTTCTTCACGGTTCTTACCATTTTACAAACAGGGGTTTCTCCATTTGTTCTTGAAAGTTCGGAATGGGTTGTCTCATCTTCACTGCTCGCATCATCATACTGTTGACACAATGCACCCGGAATTGCACCTTCTTTTCTTTTGAAGCATGAAAGTCCATCATTATTGACTTCCGCAAATCAGTTGCAGGCACTAATGTTTCCTTGACCTCAATGAGCTGCATTGATGTACTCTTGAAATACTCATCAGTTTTCCTTATGTGTGGTTGTCTCACTCTTACCCAGTCACCCTGTCTGAGTCTTTAACAAGACACCTGGAATCAGCACATCCCTTCATTCTTTGATTTTCTTCCTTGGCATGCTCTGCTACATCTGCAGATCAGTTTTCTGTCCCCTGATTTTTTGGTAGTCTAGTCTTGTTTAATTGCCCCAACATTATTCATTGAGATTGACTCTTCTCTGTGGATGTATGCGAAGTCATTCCATAATCACCTGAGTGACACAACATAACTTGCAGCAAATCTCACCTTTGACTTTCTTTCTTAATTCAGGCCATGAATCTTTCAGCACTAACCTAGGCTTGAAACCAAACCGCTGTAATTTTCCGTACTGTTAGTGCCCTTATATCACACTAATCATTGCAATTCCAGTCTAATCAACAGTATTATTTTGTCAGATTTGAGAGTTCTTGATATTCCTCAGCAAATATTCACCAAAAACTAGAAGCACAGCTGCAGCTGAAGTGGAAGAAACCAGGTGAACAACATGACATCTGGAATGCTCTTCATTGGGGACAAATGAGCATCAGATGTATTCCACTTGCCCATTGCACTGGACAGCTACTGTCCACAAGACGTCTTCGGGAAGTTCTGACATGATCAGGTTCGCTGGCGGGTTTAGCTTACTAACAGGATGACACACATGACAGCAGTGCGCGGAATTGTCAACAACAGGTCTCAACCTGAAACCACACTTTCTCCCTCAAAATTCCTTAGGTGGACCCAACACAAATGTGAATGTCTGAGCATATAGATACACGTATGCATGTGTGATGTATCTATACATATATATTTATACACACACACACACACACACATATACACACCAGCAACAGAAGGCGGATGCGTTTCGGCGAAAATGCCTTTAGGTCATCGAAAAAGGCATTTTCGCCTAAACGCGTCCGTGTCTGTTGCTGGTCAATTTGGAATAAAAGAAAACCTATTGTTTGCAATACACCTGAGAGTGCGGAAATCTTCTTTTGAATATAAGGAGTTGGAGCGATAATGATTAGCGGAGTCCACAGCCGCTTTCCGCACCCGTCCTAGAGTGCTCCGTTTCACATTGGAGTTTGGAAGCGTATATATATATTACCTACTGGCGATAGCCAGTAAGTATATATGGTTAGGACCTAGCTACCATAGGAAATCCGCAACATTCTATTGGGAATAACTTTGGCGCTGGTTGAGGAATTTGCGTGTAATTTTCCAAAATTTTGGCCAGCTCTGCTGAGCTCCTTCCCTGAAAGTTTCGGGGGGATTTGTGAAGTGGGGGCTGAGAAAAAAGGGGGGTCTCAAAACGCGTTTTCCCCATGTTCATTTCCATAGGACGTTCTGACAAGGCTACAGCCCGAACCGCTGATCGGAATTACACCAAACTTGGCAAAATTGTAGGGACTGGTACGCAGAAGTGCCTTTGCTATATTTGGTGAAAATTGCTCCAGTGGTTTTTATGAAAATTAACTTCAAAAACACATATATATCTGGGCGGAGCCTAACCACACATCTCATCGTGAGATCTGTTTGGCTGTCAGCACTTCATCCAAGAAGTGTTGGCAGCCATCTTGGGACCGATATACATGATAGCACCTCATTAAAAAGCATTGTAGTTAATAGAGGGTTTTAGGACTTTAGTTACATTATAAATCATTTGTTGATGGTACCATACTCATTTTAGGAATTGTGGTGTGTTCTAAGGTGCTTTTACCATGTGAAAAAGCCTTCTGCTGGGATATCATGAATCATGTTTGAAAGAAAACTATTATCTCATGCTTTTCCCACAGTGGTTTGGAAGGGGATCTCTAAGCTAAACTGAAAGCATATTTTCTGTAAATTCACATTATCTTTCTCAGTCATGTGAGCATGAAGTCTGACATTCTCAGTAAAACATGTACATCCAACAAGGACAGAGACTGTCAGTTGATTCCTTTGTGTTCTACTGCAGCCTCCTAGAGTGTTCTAAAGAACAACTAGAGTGCTAACAGTACTACTTATTACAAAGGTATGGCACACCTGAAGCCATCTTGATTGGAATAAAGTGGTAACTCTTAAAACATTTAATTTAAAAAGGAACAAAATGAGGGGGTATATTTTGCCATAGAAAGTATGATTAGTGCTGCAGAAAGAAAAATTAGGGCACATTTTGAGTGAATTCCCAAATCCTCCTCTATTTCATGAAAAAATTCTGACATGCAGTCTCCCAAGATGGCTACCAGAGACAAAAGAGCCCAAATGTAGCCCAAATATCACCCAGATGTAGCCCAAGTATAGCCCAATGACAGAATGTCCCAGAGTGTTCTAAAGAACAACTAGAGCGCTAACAGTCTTACTTATGACAAAAGTATGGCACACCAGAAGCCATCTTGATTGGAATGAAGTGGTAAGTCTGAAAACATTTAATTTAAAAAGGAACAAAATGAGGGGGTTCATTTTGCCATAGAAAGTATGATTAGCAGCAGACTTCCCTGGTGAGCAGTAGCTTTACTACAGTGATCTAATGAGCAACTAAAGTGCTAACATTCAGAATTTATGGCAAATGTGTAACACATCTGAATGCCTTCTTGATGGAACCAAAGTAAACAAGCATTGAAAATGCAATAGATCTCGCCCTAGTTTAAGTTAAAGCCATTCTGTTTGTAATGAGGTGGCTTTTTAGCTTTGCTTTTATTAGTGTTTTTAAAACTTTCATGTAAATAACATGCATATGTATGCATATATGTATATGTATGCATGCATTTATATTTGTATTTATATAGATATGCAGAATATATATGTTTATATATGTATGTATATATATATATATATATACATACACATACATAAATGCATATGCATATACATGCATATATATATGTGTATATGTGTGCGTGTAGAGAGAGGTAGAGAGGTAGAGGTGAAGAGGTAGAGAGATAGAGGTAGAGAGCTAGAGGTAGAGAGGTAGAGACTAGTACAGAGAGAGAAGTAGAGAGAGGTAGAGAAGTAGAGAGAAGAGAGTGAGTAATAGAGTAGAGAGTGAGTAGTAGAGAGTAGTAGAGAGCAGTGGAGAGAGTAGCAGAGAGTGAGTAGTAGAGAGTAGTAGAGTTAATAGTAGAGTGAGTAGTAGAGAGTAGTAGAGAGTGAGTAATAGAGAGTAGTAGAGAGTAAGTAGTAGAGTGAGTAGTAGAGAGCAGGAGAAAGTGAGTAGTAGAGAGTAGTAAAGAGTGAGAAGTAGAGAGAGAGAATAGTAGAGAGTAGTAGAGAGTGAGTAGTAGAGTGAGTAGTAGAGAGTAGTAAAGAGAGAGTAGTAGAGAGTGAGTAGTAGAGAGTAGTAGAGAGTGAGTAGTAGAGAGTGAGTAGTAGAGAGTGAGTAGTAGAGAGTAGAGAGAGAGAGTAGTAGAGAGTGAGTAGTAGAGAGTGAGAAGTAGAGAGTAGTAGATAGTGAGTAGTAAAGAGTGAGTAGTAGAGAGAGAGTAGTAGAGAGTGAGTAGTAGAGAGTAGAGAGTAGTAGAGAGTGAGTAGTAGAGAGTAGTAGATAGTGAGTAGTAGGGAGTGAGTAGTAGAGAGAGAGTAGTAGAGAGTAGTAGAGTAGTAGAGAATGAGTAGTAGAGATTGAGTATTAGAGAGTAGTGGAGTAGTAGAGAGTAAGTTGTAGAGAGTAGAGGAGAATATTCCAAAGTTTGGCACAGCACCACTTGCACAATAAGTCATATCACTTAGAGTCCTTATTGAAACGCTGAATCTTGGTGTATATTCAAATGCTTTTATTTTCCTTAAGTTTATGTACCACAGCCAGCTGATGCGTTTTGTTCTGTACAACAGAACTTCTTCAGGGCGTTCTTATTTCCTTCAAGTTATGTCGGTATCCTGTTGTCATATAACTAGATATTTCTTCCAAATGTTAGACGAGACGTAAGTACATTCTTATTCAAAGTGACTAGGTATCAATTTTACCCACACAATTCGGGCAGACTTGAGTAATTTATAGCATCCTCAAAGTCAGTCTTTCAAAAATTCCAAAGTATAGGACATGATAATCCAAATCCAAATGTTTCTCAAGAAAAGTTATTTTCAATCGTTCGGAATTTCGGCGTTTGGGCAGATATGACCCAGGGACCCCCAGTATGCAAGGGGAATTAGTCCCCCCTCTGCAAATGCGCCAGTGGCCTGCGTTGCAGAGAGGTGTGAAAAGAGGCATAGCCTCATTACACCTCTGTGCAATGCAGCCCCCTGGCGCATACTGGAGGTTCCAGGTGGGCTAGTTGGCCCCCAGGGACCCCCAGTATGCAAGGGGAATTAGTTCCCCCTCTTCAAACATGCACGGGGGCTGCGTTGCAGAGAGGTGTAAAAAAGGGTGTGGCCTCATTACACCTCTCTGCAATGCAGCCCCTGGCGCATACTGGAGGCTCCTGGTGGGCTGGTTGGCCCCCAGGGACCCCCAGTATGCAAGGGGAATTAGTTCCCCCTCTGCAAACGCGCCAGGGGGCTGCGTTGCAGAGAGGTGTAACAAGGGGCATAGCCTCATTACACCTCTGCAATGCAGCCCCCTGGCGCATACTGGAGGTTCAAGGTGGGCTAGTTGGCCCCCAGGAGCCCCCAGTATGCAAGGGGAATTAGTTCCCCTCTTCAAACATGCACGGGGGCTGCGTTGCAGAGAGGTGTAAAAAGGGGCGTGGCTTCATTACACCTCTCTGCAATGCAGTCCCCTGGCGCATACTGGAGATTCCTGGTGGGATTTCAGGTCTTATATAGTTAGGAATTAGCATTAAAAAAAACTTTGAAATTCTCTGAAAAAAACATAGGTTTCAGGCCTTATATAGTTAGGAATTAGCATTTAAAAAACCTTGCAAATTCACTGAAAAAACCATAGGTTTCAGGCCGTATATAGTTAGGAATTAGCATTTAAAAAACCTTTGAAATTCACTGAAAAAAACATAGGTTTCAGGCCTTATATAGTTAGGAATTAGCATTTAAAAAACCTTTAAAATTCACTCAAAAAACTATAAGTTTTAGGGGTGTTATAGTTAGCAGGACATTTCACTCATACAAAACCATTGAAATTGCTCCTATATAGTTAGTTGTACTAACTATATTTCGCGCACCCGCAATTCACTGCTGATGATGTCACATATTACATCATTCATGACATGGTCAGTGACTTTACTGATGACATCTCAAATGACATCACTGATGACATCACTGATGACATCATCCACGTGACAATCACATACACCTTTTCATACACTAGTAAAATCTGTCATCACTCTTTGTAAAATAAAGAGTATCATATTTGAATCCATTGTTACAGCAATACAAGTATCTAAAAACCCACTCAGTGATTTTATATGTATACACACATCTAATCACTTACCTGTAGATTCACTCATACATGCTGTCAATGAACAATAGAACACTATCAAAAATACTTATACACCTAAATCGACATTACACACCAGCACACATCCTATTCACATATGAAGTCATCCGACTCACTTATGCAAACAATGGATCATACTTACATATTTACTTAGTTACACACTTATACAAACACAACTTCATCTATTTATTTAGATAGTAAGTCATACTGAGTGAATTATAAAATCATTATTACAAGTATAAAGTTATCCATACAGTCACTCACACAATCATTGAGTCTTATGTATACTTATTAATATACAACAACTGACACATACACTGCCTTTTATTTTTCTAGTTTGTTGGACATGTACCATTGAGAAATATATTTGCTCATCACCACACCCATAAAGATATTCACTCACCCAAACAACTGTTAGAACATGTAGTTTTAACTTCATATATCTAGTGAATCAACTATTCACACATCTTTGGGCAGTCACACACCCCCCACCGAACCACACACACATTCACTCTCCCATACAAATACTCAGTTAACTAATCAATAACTAATACAGACTTTCACATAGCTAGTAACCAACTGGAGAACCAGTTTACACAACAACTGACAAAGTGATTCAGATATTCAAACAGTTTAGTCACTATCCACTATATTTAGTGAGACACTATAAATTGGTCAAGTAAACAGTCAATTACACTGCTACTAAATCCTCCATCCAAATATTTATTTTTATATATCCACTCATTCTTCAATGCAAATTGCTATATATATAATGCATATTTAAATAACGAAGCAAACCACATTCACTGGATGATGTCATCAGTGATGTCATCAGTGATGTCATTTGAGATGTCATCAGTGATGTCACTGACCATGTCATGAATGATGTAATATGTGACATCATCAGCAGTGAATTGCGGGTGCGCGAAATATAGTTAGTACAACTAACTATATAGGAGCAATTTCAATGGTTTTGTAAGAGTGAAATGTCCAGCTAACTATAACACCCCTAAAACTTATAGTTTTTTGAGTGAATTTTAAAGGTTTTTTAAATGCTAATTCCTAACTATATAAGGCCTGAAGCCTATTTTTTTTCCAGTGAATATATATATATATATATATATATATATATATATATATATATATATATTACAGCTCCCCCTGACAAAGTCAGAAATCCAGCACTCCCAGTGAGTTTAAACCTTTAGGTTTATTTGCACAATAAGAGAAAAACGCGTGTCGGCTTTTGCCTTCGTCAGTTTCACACTGGCGTCCGTGAGGTGAACATAAATAATGGCGAAATTAAATAAACATAAAAATAGGACTACACGTCCGAAATCATAAGCGCCATCTTAAAGCAGTGAAATACAAATTAAATCATACCGTGGAACGTCATCTGCGAGATTAAGTCATTAAATTAAATCATTAATGAATTCATTTCGCCCTGAATGGGCATTGATGATGGTTCAAATAATTAAATCATTGAACAGTAATCATAACACTTACGTCCACATTGAATAATTTCATCGGTTGGCGGAAGGACTGAATGTCTCTTGTCCTTGTATTACGAACTACTAGCAAACCACATTCACTGGATGATGTCATCAGTGATGTCATCAGTGATGTCATTTGAGATGTCATCAGTGATGTCACTGACCATGTCATGAATGATGTAATATGTGACATCATCAGCAGTGAATTGCGGGTGCGCGAAATATAGTTAGTACAACTAACTATATAGGAGCAATTTCAATGGTTTTGTAAGAGTGAAATGTCCAGCTAACTATAACACCCCTAAAACTTATAGTTTTTTGAGTGAATTTTAAAGGTTTTTTAAATGCTAATTCCTAACTATATAAGGCCTGAAGCCTATTTTTTTTCAGTGAATATATATATATATATATATATTGATTACCAAACCAATCTTCTGATTAAAGAAGGCGCTGACTCCGTGAGTTTCAATTCAAACGTATTTATATATATATATTACCTACTGGCGGTCGCCAGTAGGTAGTTATAGTTAGGACCTAGTTTCCATAGGAAATCCGCAACATTCTATTGGGAATAACTTTGGCGCCGGTGGACGAATTTTCGCGAATTTCTCAAATTAGATGGCCCGCTCCAGTCTGCTCCTTCCCTGAAAGTTTGGCGGGGATTCATTAAGCGGGGGCCGAGATAAAAGGGGGGTCCCAAAACATGTTTTCCCCATGTTAATTTCCGTAGGGCGGTTGGACTCACTTTTAGCCCGAACAGCTGAATGGATTCCCACGAAACTTGGCAAAATTGTAGGGACTGGTAGCCCAATGTGCCTTTGCTATGTCTCAAGATATGTGCTCCAGAGGATTTTGAGTAATTTAGGTTCAAAAAAATATATATATCTATAAGCGCGCCCCGGTACGCGCACCGGGGCGCGTACCAGCGCGTAACGTGACTTCGCGAGCGGAAAGCTGATTGGCTCTCGGGTGTCTGTCAACATTCCAAACAGTCCGGAGCGGCCGCCATCTTGTGTCTCGGTAGGATCGAGACACAAGAGGTGGCATAAACAAAGGGGGAAATGACCAAAAGGGGGCAGGGTAGACCCCCCCTGACCTCCTAGGTTTGATGTGGGGGCCGTTTCGCGGGGGGAGCGCCCGGTCCGCGCACCGGGGAGCGTACCCTGGAGAAAAAAGAATGACAGAGTTTTTTAAAAATGTAGCATTTTTTTATAAATTGGAGGTAGTTCTAAAAAGAACTGTTTTTTAATTATTGTTGTTGTTTTATATTTTTTTTATTGTTTTTCTGAACTTTTTTTACTTTTTTTGGCTTTTCTGAACACTTTTATATTTGTTTTGTATTTTTTATGGGGAGAAACAAAAAACAGGGAATTGTAAAGGCTCAACTGGAGAAAAAAAAAATCAGGAAAAAATTAAGGGTGCTTTGGGCACTTGTGGTTATCATCAGCAACGTTGATGAGATTTATACTTTGCTCACCATAGCTAATTGTTCTACCACAATATTTACAAACAATTTTGTATCTACCAAACTTGGTTTGAATGTTTGGTATCATCTCCCTTGCCTCTGGACCCGATGGAGTAGGTTTTGTGCTTGTTGAGGCTCTGGAAGATGTTTGGGGAAGGTTGCTGCACAATTCCCTCAACTCTGCTGCAGAATAGTTATTGGGGTGCAAGCGTTGCATATGGCGAATCATTGTGTGATTCCCAAATGAATATTTTTTCACAGGGTTCCCCCTGGATAGTACAGCGCCACAGATGAGGCAGGTCACCTTTGCAGCGTTTACCTTCTTTGCACCCCTTGGCATTTTAAAAAACTCCCATATAAAGTGCTCCTTTGGTTTATATGTGGGATTGTCTTCCGGCAGGAACTGCCTTCTCTCATCCTCCTCCTCCTCCTCCTCCTCTTCTTGTTCACCACCAATGTGATGTTGTGGTGGCCCTTGTGGTGGTGGTGGTGGTGGTGCAGATGCTCCAGCTGCTGCTGCTAATGTAGCCATTTCTCTATTATAATAGAAGCAGGTCTTCCTCACTCAAAGAACAAAGTGAGAATGAAGAAAAAAGGTGGGGGCATTCATCATTTGGAAAACAAAACTGTTCTGAACCATTGAAAAGTGTTATTTTCAGGTCACATGACCCGGGCTTTCATCATTTGGAAACCAAAAGTGTTCTGAACCAATGAAAAGTGTTATTTTGAGGTCACATGACCCGACGCGCTTACGCTACGCGCCCCGGTGCGCGCCCGGCAGCGCTTACGTTGCGCGATCGTATGCGCTCGGGCGCTTCCGGGTGCGCTGACGCCGTGCGTCATAAGACGCATCACGCGGCTACGCGATACGTCACAATGATGTTTTCGTTCGCGGCAATAGCGCTAACGGGACGCTCACCGGTACGCGAACCGGGGCGCGCAAGACTGCGCTTACCGGTAAGCGTATCGGTACGCGCCCCGGGAGCGCTCCGGGGCAAAAAATAAAAAATATACAAAAAAAAAATAGTATTACATAAATATACAATATAAAATTCATTATAAAAATATAACATTTCATACCTATAGAGATTTGCTATTAAAAAACCTTTGAAATTCACTGAAAAAACCATAGGTTTCACACCAGTTATAGTTAGGAATTAGCATTTAAAAAACCTATTAAATTCACTGAAAAAACCATAGGTTTCACACCAGTTATAGTTAGCTGGAAATTTTACTTGCATATTTGTTTCAAGGGTTACATTACAGTGAAAGGAGGTCTGTCACTCTGTCACAAGGATGGTGTCATCAGTGATGTCATGAGTGATGTCACTGACCATGTCATGAGTGATGTAATATGTGACGTCATCAGCAGTGCATTGCACGCGCAAGTTACAGTGAGTCCAACTAACTATAACGTGGGAATTTCAATGGTTTTATGCGAGTAAAATTTCCAGCTAACTATAACTGGTGTGAAACCTATGGTTTTTTCAGTGAATTTAATAGGTTTTTTAAATGCTAATTCCTAACTATAACTGGTGTGAAACCTATATTTTTTTCAGTGAATTTTATATATATATATATATGTACGCTTTCCACAGTCACCTTCGTTTTCAGGACAAACTGCTTGGACACCTTCCTTGTGCAGGTAAAATAACGATTTATTGGCAACAACAACGCGTTTCGGCGATTAAGCCTTGATCACGCTAAAAGTCTCATCAAACAAATGCCATTTAAATCCACATGTACATAAATAGACATAAACATAGGACTACTTTGAAGGTGAATGTATATATGTGTATATATATATATATATATATATATATATATATATATATATATATAAATATATATATATATATATATATATATATATATATATATATATATATATACATACATATATTTATATTTCCTTATTAATAATGTATGGTAATGGCATACGAGGTAAAAGCATAATAATGCTAAATAAATACGGGTTAAAAATGCGTTGTAAAAACTTGAAATGTTTTTCCTTGCGTTGTTCCGTCATACAACCCCTTACCATAACTAATCAACAAGGAGTTAAACAAAACATCACTTCTTCACTAATCTACTATCTCTAACCTTGGGTTTCGGAGTAGCGTGCTACTTACCACAAAGTGCTTCATTGCCTCATCAGGGATAGTAAGGCCTATATAAATACTATTTACGCTTACAAATGCTATCATAATTCCTCTGCCAAAGGGCAATTCTTTTCATCTTTAAATTAAGGTTTTGGACGCCGTGAAATGTAATCCACCGGATTATTTACCTTGCCTGGTTAGGGCACAATATTATAATCATAGCTCATGAGCCTTTCTACCCTCTATGGCATTTTTGCTTTGAAATTGCCATATATAGTGAGAAATGCCTGTAATTATGGCAAATGATTTTCAACATTTGCAAGCACAGACTACAGCCAAGCTTTCTTTCTCTGCCTGTGAATATACCTTTTCATTTTCTGTTGGACTCTTGCTTGCAAAGGAGACTACACATATGGGCCCATCTATACCTTATTTATGTTGGGCCAATACTGCACCCGTACCAACCGGACTTGCATTTACAGTTAACTCTATATTCAATATTGGATCAAATTAAGCCATGTGCTTTCATAAAGAAACCTCTTCTCTTATTTTAGTAAAAAGCTTTATTGCATTCTTCAGTACTGTTAAACACCAGATCTTAAGGTCTCTTAACAGTGCACTGATGGTTGCAAACTGTTAAATGAATCAAGCACAACACCATCCCCAGGAAGGAGCAGACTATGTCATGGGCCTCATTTCTGAGAAGTGTTGCATCGCTGCATGAAATCAGCGATGCAACACTTCTCCGTGCGCCCGCCTTGCAACACGAACGATGTGTAATATTTACTGTATGACGCACCATGTTGCAAGGAATGACAGATATGTCAGTATTACTCACGTATCTGTTGGCGCAAAAGTGGCGCATTACTGGGTTTGTGTCGGAAGCGTGTCGCAACTCCAGCAATGTTTTTTACACATGGGTCAAGCCACTAAAAGTGACGCAACGGCGGCGCAAAAGTGACGCAGGACTTAATAAATAGGGCTTTACGTCTTTTGGTTTCAGGGAGAGTTTTTAATTGATGGATCTGGTTAAATGACATTATTCAAGTTCACACTTTTCAGCATTTAACGTAAACCCCGTATTTAGGAGTCTAGTACTTACTTCAACTAGTGCAATGCCATGCTGTTTTGTTGTTTTACCAAACACAAGGGTTTCAACACTGTAATTCTAACTATTTTCACAGGTTTTATAATTTCTTGAATTTTCCCTTGAAAAAGCTCTGTTGCAGATGATCTCTGTTGAATACTTTGCTACGTACCTTGGCACAATTCGAGCTGATGATAAGCCTTGCACAAGTCTAATTTTGAAAATGCAGGGGCTCTAATCGGACAGTTTATCATGTCTGCCAGTAATGGTCATGGATGCCATTCTTGTTCCGTGGCAGTGTTCGACACCCTCATGTTAACACAGATCAAATCAGGGCTGGCTTAAGGGCGGTGCGACCGGTGCAGCCGCACCCTGTGCTGGCTTTGGTGGTGGGGGGTACTGTGTTTACAAATAACTATTGGTTTCTAAGCAGGTGAACTTCCTTGTACTTTCAGTAGTTTTCAGGCAACAATAAATATGTCAAGATATGTAAATATGGCGCATTCCTGCCCTTTTCCGTTGACGTAGTGCAGCGCATATAGCAGAATGTGGTGCTGCCCTACACAATAATATTGTAAATATGCCCCTTAGTGTGAGTAGACTATGATTAGCACCATAAAAAATTAAATGCACGTCAGAGAGAGGCTATGGAGAGATATGCTGCACTGTTGGAGAGTGGTAGTGAGGGAATTAATTAAGAAGAATGTCATGGGAGGTGGTATGGTGCAAAAAAGAAAGTCGCACCGGGTGCCTCCAGTGCTAAAACCGGCCCTGGATCAAATCTTGTTGTCTACTTTTTGGACTACCACTATTGGAGATGCTCATGATCCTGACACCACTTAAGTTATGCAAACACAAGGATATAATGGCCAGAGTGCTGACACTTTTCAAACTTTCACCCCCAGTCACAGATCTGGTTTAAATCCATCATCGTTCTTTAGCTAACTTCGTCACCCCAATACAGACCCAGCTATATGCAAATCACTCTTGACCTCATGGGAACAGTCCAGCCTGAACTGCCAAGCCAGATCTTCCCTGGACCGGAAACAAGCATCCTGAGACCGGTTTTGGGGTATCACCCTTCATCAGCCAGGCTAGCTTGAATCCAGTGGCAAAGTGAGCAATGGACCCAGGTCTGGGCATACCCTGCCAACTTAGGGTGAACAAAGCAAACAGAACAAAGTATTAATTCAATTCAATTTGTATTGTTTGATTAATAAACAATTTACATTATAATGGCTATAATTCCTATTGCTATAAGTATAAAAGTTTGGTTTAAAAATTAATAAAAACCTATCTCAATAAATGAATGCATCATGCTTATTGTTAAAAATAGCAGCACTTAATAGTTCTGACTTCAGTATACAAATTACAAATTATATACATCCTATATTACATCTCAAATTGGTCTTGCTGGTCTAATTCCGTTCTTATAATTAATAAATTTTTTACAAAAGCTGAGCTCAGTGTTATGTCATCTGCATGTAGACATCTTATCAGTGCTTGTCTACAGGTCCACATTCTTCGGGAATTAAAATGCCACTTAAGTATGGATTTTCTTTCAGCTTTAAGTTTTGGATATATACACAGCAAATTAATAATATTCTTTTCTCCTGTTTTGCATAAGCGACAGGAGACCAATTCCGTTGATCGAAGCCAAGGCATTACGTGACATAAGCCTGAGTAGGCACTAAAATGAGTTTCTATAAAAATATTTGTTTGCTTCACAGACCATGGAGTTTCTAAATATGGTTGGACTCTCACTTTTGTATACCCATTCAATAATTACCATGCATGCATTCTTTTTGCAAGAGAATCTTTATTAATGTAAAGTGATAGATGTTTTGTTATTTTATTAATAGCTTTTTTTAAATGAATCTGTAGTTATTGGCATATCCCAGATCATGTGCGCTGAATATTCATCTAAAGTGGCTTGTGAATACTTCCAGTACTGAGACCTCTGATTTGTTTTCATTTCCTGACATAACCGATAGTACATTTGATTTAAATTATCCATCTTAATTCTTTCCCATACTTTTATATATTGGCCTTTGCGTGCAATTAGCTGCTTAATTAACCAATCCATTCCAATCTAATCTGTGCAGGTGATTATTATTATGTGAAAGATGAAAAAGTGATTTGAAGATTTTTGTCACAGCATTATTGATGATTATAGAGTCTTTTCCACACAGTGCTTCACTTCTATAAGTTAGTGTTGTCAGAAGTTTTGCTGATATTACTTTTAAAAGCGGTAGGTAACTCAGCCCTCCTAATGACTTCTGCAAGATTCAAAATGCTGTCAGTAGAGTGTTATCTCTCCTTTGCATATCAACTTTATGTGGATGAAATGATCCTTTATCGTCAAACAGAACTCCCAGATATTTGTATGATCTTACTCGTTCTAATTACAAATTATGGAGGAACCAGTTATGCTTATACTTTGACCGTATATTTTTGTTAACCTCCATTATTTTTGTCTTGGTGTCGTTTATAACCATACCATTCGCTTGCTAATACCTTGATATCCTATTTATCAGATATTGTAGCCTGACCTTTGTTTGACTTAATAGGATAACATTGTCTGCATATAACAGAGTTGATATCTGAGTACTAGCTAATTTTGGAGGGTAGGCATTCACTTCTTCCATCACTTGTGTTAGGTCCGATAAGAACAGATTAAAAAACAATGGGGCCAAAACACACCCTTGCTTTAGGCCCATGGTAGTTGGAATTTCCTTCGTTACACACGCGCCATCACCTATCTGAACTCTAACTCAAGATTTTGAATAGAGTAGTTGAATCAATGTTAATGTTCTTTCAACTTTTGTCAAAGTAGTTGCCTGTGTACACAATCGAAAGCCGATTTAAAGGCCACAAAAGACAAATACAGTGGATTTTTCTTTGCAATATATTTATCCATTAATACTGATAACACTAATATATCTGTTGTGGTACCTAATCCTTGTATGAACCCTGTTTGATTCAGTGGGATTATCTGTTTGTCCTTTGCCCATGCAGATCATTTTGATAGTAGGACTCCTGCAAATAATTTAGCGTCAGTTTCTTGTAAGGTAATTAATCGATAATTGCCAGGCTGTGCCCAGTCACCTTTTTTATATATTGGTCATATTGACAAGCCCTTCCATGTTTCAGGTATAGTTAATTTCTAAACAGTATCCTTAAATACCTTTGTAAGATAGTCCGCCCATAGGGCAGGACTTTCCTTATATAATACAAATGGAATGCCATTGGTACCAGGAACACCATCTCTTTGTTTTTTTAATTAGTTTGCATACTTGATTTTTGTTATGTCAATTTCATAGTCCAAATCCTTTCTTAGCATGTCTGTCACCTTCACATTGTCATTTTTCTGAGTAATTTCCCGGTTGATGTTTAGGTGTGTTTTTTTTTTGTATTAATTTTTTTTTTTTTTTTTTTATTGTTTCTCAAAATGATGAACAAAAAAAAAAGAAATTACATACATCTCCTTCCACATAGTCGCTGTTGCATATACATGAAACACTACTAAAACATCTTCAATTATCATCAGTTAAGTCGTGCATCATCACCATATGCCGCAATGAGTTCACTTACGTATCTAACAAATAAGCACCATGATCCATAATCGTAGAATGGAAAAAGCAATACAAAAGAAGCCCAAAAGGAAATGAAATTAAACACATATACAATCTTGGAGCAGCTTCAGCTAAAAGTCATAGGCATTGTGCAAGCCAATTGTCGATAATTCCTTTCCGTATTGTGTCAGTCCTATTAAAGGATCCCCTCTGCCATGCGCAACCCGCGCCCGCCCAGCAACGGGATCTCCACGCCAGCACATATCTCACTCAGCTTTATCCAACAGATACTGTCTCAATGGTTCCCATATGTCCCTTAGCCTCGACCTGGTGGGCAGTTTCTGCGCATAAACAATAAGGTTATCATGACAGTACACCAGGTCAGACAGCCATGCCTTGATTACAGGCCTGAGCCCCTTCCCCCATGTAATCGCCACCCTGCGTGCAGTCATCAGTAACGCCAATAGCACAACAGTGCCTCTCGCCCCTTTCACATGCGGCACACAACACAAAAGACATACTAGAGGGGTGCAAGGGAGGTCCACAGCAGCCATGTCGCGCAAGCAATCCACCACCGCAGCCCAGAAGTCTGCCACCTTCCCACAACTCCAGGCTAAGTGTAGAAAGTCTGCATCGTCTTGTCCACACCTATCACATCTTGCTGACTCTCGCAACCCATACCGGAATAGTCGTGCCGGAGTGTAATATACCTGATGTATTTACTTGAAATGAATAATCTTGAGATTGCCATTCATACAGAGTTTCCCCGTTAGTCCTCAAATATGCTTCCAATTATCCTCAGAAATGGCCGCAGGCAAGCAGTCATTCCATTTAATCCAGCTCTTGTCCTCTGCATCTACCGTTTTGTCTTTAATAAGTGTATATAATTTGGTTATCACCCTCTTATTTTTGGGTACTGTGATAACAGATTGCAGAGACATTAGTTCCGGGAGCTCAGCTGGGAAGGTGGTGTAATGCACCCGGGCCGCATGTCTCAGTCTATGTATCGCAAAGCGGAAAAGAAGCGACTGATTTGTGATCTGCTGCAGGTCCTCCTGCGCGAAAAAGGCGCAGTTAAGGTAGACATCATGCATATGCGAGATACCCGCCTCTCTCAGCACTCTCATGGACGGGGCCTCATGCGTGACGGATAGGTGTGCGTGATGCTCGAGACGCGTATCCGGCGCGTATAATGGCAATTTCTGCGCTAACTTCCCGATCCTCTGCCAAGCCGAGACCGTAGCGTCAACCGCGTTGATCTCTGACTTCATAGTGCCACGCGAGTGATGAGTAACCACGCTATGTAGCGGGATTGGGGCTGCGTCCCCCTCCTCCACTGCGAAGTGCGGTGTGAATGCGTGTGGTCTGTATCAATAGTAAAGATATTGAGCCTGCGCACTGAGGTAGTATACGTAGAAGTCCGGCGCCGCGAAACCCCCCTTCTCGTAGCTCTTGGTGAGGATCGACCATTGCACTCGTGCGGCCCTGCCCCCCCAGACCAACCTTAGTAGGTGACCTCGGAGAGTCTTCAAAAATGCCATATTGAGCACTATCGGCACGTTTACAAACAAATAGAGAAACCTAGGTAGCACAACCATTTTAATTAAAGCACTGCAGTCCGCGAGCGACAGTGGTAACGAAATCCAGGTCTCAACCAGAGCCTCAAGCCTCGAGCACGCTCTGCCATAGTTTTCCCTGATCACAACCGTGGGGTCCCGGTGTACCCACACACCCAGATACTTAACCGGGTCCGCGGACCACATCAGCGGGAATTCCAATCCTGGCCGCGCAGTCCCAGCTGTTAGCGGTATTATATATGACTTCTCCCAATTTATCTGTAAACCAGAGATAAGACCGAATCTCACATATTCCCGCAACAAATGCGCCAGATATCTGGACGGCTCGCGCACAAAGAGGACCATATCGTCCGCGTAAAGTGATATTGCGACCGCCCGGTGATTAAAATTCAGTTCAGTCTCCTTGTGTTGCTGCCGAATGACACAGGCCAGTGGTTCCAGGATGATCGTGAACAGCAATGGCGAGAGAGGGCACCCCCGCCTAGTTCACCGCTCGATACGCAGTGCCTCAGATGTAAGCCCGCCCACTCTTACTCTTGCTGCCGCCGCCGCGTAAAACACCTCTATCCATTTGGTGGCAAGGATCTTTGCCAGAATCTTGGCATCTATGTGTATTAATGACAGCGGCCGGTACGACTCACAGCTATCTGCCGGTTTGTCTTTCTTGAGCAAAGTGACAATTAGTGCTTCCCTTAATGACGGGGGAAGCGTCTCCTCGTCGTATGCCTCCGCATAAACTTCCAGCCGGTATGACGCTATCAGGTCCGCATATTGTTTATAAAATTCCACCGAAAGCCCGTCTGGCCCAGGCGCCTTTCCATTTGGTAGCGCGGCTATAGCCATTTTTATGTCTTGCTCATCTATAGGGAGACAAAGATATTTACCCTGCACATCAGACAGCCAAGCACACGCGATGTCCTCCAAATACCTATGGAAATCTTCCCGCATTTGTGAACCCCTCGTGCTGTATAGATCTGCATAGAACACTCGGAACTGCTCCGTGATATGTTCCGGAGCATAATGCACATTTCCCAAGTCATCTACTATCCTGTTCACGCGCTGCTGTTCGTGACGCTCTTTGATCTTAAACGCCAGCGTGCGACCCGGTCTACCCGCCTCACCATACCGTCTAGCTGTATGTCTGCAAAATAAATATTTGATCTCCGTCTCAGCAATGGAGTCATAATCCTGAATCAGTTTGTGTATCGGGCTAATTTAGGCATTTCAGGTCGACTCGTATACTCACATTCTAAAACACGCAGTTCATTTTCTATTCTCTGTAATTGTTGCCGTATATCTCGAAGTATGCCCGCTGCAGACCCAATGCACCCCCCTTTATGGTGACCTTAAAGGCCTCCCAGAGTGTTGCTGCCTGATCTGCAGTTCCCTTATTCAACGCAAAGTATTGTACTATAGCCTCATGTATGGTCTTCTCATATACAGGGTCCAGGAGTGCCTCAGATCGCAATCTCCATGTAAACGGGCGGTGCACCCCTTTCGGATATCGCAAGGTCAATCTCACCGGTTTATGATCTGATAGTGTGCGAGCTAGCGGTAATACCTCATCAATCCATTCCATCAGTTCACCATCAACCAGCCAATAATCAAGCCTGGACCAGCTTCCATGTGTAGGTGTCGCGTGTGTGTGCCCTCCCTTTTTTGTGGGTTTCGTATTCTCCAGACATCATACAGACCAAACTCTTCCATAGCCCTCTTCACTCTTTCAGTGACTCTCGGGGTGCGATGTGTCATAGGGTTCGACTTATCTAACTTCGCATTCAGATAGGTATTCAAGTCCCCTCCCCAGACAATTGGTGCAGCCGGCCAATCTCGCAATCATCCGCACATATGGTCTACACATACTGGGTCATCCGCTATTGGTCCATACATGTTAACAATGGTGATCAGCGCGCCACGCAACTTTCCACACACCATTGCACACCTCCCCTCATCATCCGCATATGTATGTAGCACCTGGAAGTCTACCCCTTTCTTAACCAGTATCATCACACCTCTTGCATAAGACGAATACGAGGCAGCCAGGTGGAATGCCGCCCACCTCCCCATCACCCCAAATGCAGCGAGCGGTGCTAAATGCGTTTCTTGCAGCAAGGCGAGTTGTATCTCATGCCTATTGAGATACGCAATTACCTGTCTCACCTTCTTCGGAGAATTGAGGCCGCGCACATTCCAGGTCAACATTGCACATTTATCTGCCATCAATCAATAGTAGTTTCAAGATTTACTTTTCGCGGCATAGAGCCCTGAGGGGCGTTGCTTAAGCAGCAGTGGATCGACACAGACATTACTAAAACATCATGACTCAGCTTGCACAAGCTACCAAACTTAATACTTAAAAAAAAAAAAAACACAACGGAACATCCCAAATCCAGCCACCCCCCCCACCTCCCCTCCAACCTCCCAATCAGTTCGAGACCAGTACCCCCCTCCTGCCTTAATACTGCAACCATTTGGGTGATACCCTCTAGGGGAAGAGGCACAGCAGCGTGTACACGCACCGAGGTGCGGCCGCCGGAACTATTTCTTTGACACTCCCGCCGGGCCCCAGCTAAAGAACATTCTAATCTACATATTGCAAATCCCCCCCAGAACACGCAGGGAAGCATTTGAATAGGACTGGCATCCGCTCCATCCCCACCGTCCAAACCCTTCCACTGTTTTGAAACTGAGTGACTCAGGCAGGATCCGCTTGGTCATGCTAGCATGAGCAGCAAACGCTCTTATATAGTATCCTGCATCATCAAGCCCTGATACTGTCAGTTCATCCACTGCCTGCTGCCGTCGCGGCTTCAACTTGCAGATATGTTTCGTGAATTTCAATGCAGACTTCACATCCGTAAAAAAATGGGACTGTTCCTCTTGGGTGACTTTTAGCTTTGCAGGGTATAGCATGACATATGGCACCGCCGCGTCTCTCAGCAGTTTTTTCACTGGCACAAATTCCCGGCGTGCAGACTGCACGGCCGGCGTGTAGTCCAGAAAAAATGATAGAGTATCTCCCTTATATACCACCGGCTCCTTCGCCCTTGCCTCTCTCATGATAGCGTCCCTATTGGCATAGTTAAGCAATCGTGCAAATATTGGACGTGGTGCCGCTCCTGGCTTAGGCCTGGGCTCTAAGGATCTATGCGCTCTCTCCACAATCATCACATTTTAGAGATTGGAGTAGTCTCCGAAAGGCCAATAATTCGGACATTATTGCGCGCCTCTAAATCCTAATTTTACGCACTGATCACCTCGAGAATTTTTTCCATTTGGAGTATCTGTGTGCGCGCCTCTGCCTGTGCGTCATGTTCGTCAGACACCCGGTTCTCAAGAACCTCTAGGCGGTGTTCATGCATGTCCACTTTCTTTTTTACGACATCCAGTCCGGTCGGAAGAGGGCATCTATTTTACTATCTATAGATTTCATTCCGGCTCTCAGCTCCAACAGTATCGTTCTGGTGTCGTCTTCAGCGTCACCTTGGTTACTCGGAGCACCCCACTGGTCTCCCTGCTCTTTAGACCCGTCCGCAGTGCGCGTCTGTCTTTTATTTTCAAATGTCAATTTCACCTGCTTGGGCTCCAACTTCCCCATGGCGGACCGCTATTAGGGCCGTTAGCCTAGTCGCACCAGCAGGGCGGTTGAATGTGAGCAGCAGCAAAGGTTTATACCGCTGCAATCAGGTCGGTGTCCAGTGATGCCAGACGCTTTAGTGGGCCCTGCAACTTTCCGCTGTACCCCGTTGGCGCACAGTTCTAATGGAGAACAGCTACACTTGCATAGGGTCAGTTCCGCTCTTGGCTGACCGCCTTGGTGGGCCTGCAGCCAAACAATTTCAGCAGGACGGCCAGAGGCTAGCCCCAGCCCGATCTGCAGCAGAACAAGCAGACAACCGTTCAGTTACTTGCAGTGCCGTCGTGATGCCAGTCGGGTGGTCTCGTGTCTCAAGGACCCGCAGATGCACAGGAGCGCGGTATAGTGCAGAGCCAGGACTGTGCTCTTATTAATGCCACCACCTCTCGCAGCAAGTCTATCTCCCACTAGGCCAGCCGGCTTTCACTATTCTCTTCGGACGTTCTGGGCAGTCCACTGGAGCCCAATTCGGGCCTTAGCGCCAACCCCGGACGCCTCAGAGCCCCCTGCCGCCTCTTGGTCGCTCACAGCCGTATCTGGCTCTAGAGCTTGCCAAGATGGCCAACAGAGAGAGCCTCTCCGGCCCCAGAAACAGCCCAGTACCCGGCTGGTAAATGAGGGACACCGCTTGGCCATAGCCCCCCAAGGCCCCGTCGCACAGGTACCGCCAGGTGCCGCCGCACCTTGTGGGCAACACACCTCGCTAGCCCCACGCCGCTCAGCCCAGTAGGCCCGGCCGTCCCCTGAGCCACACTCACCTTTCAGCCCCTCTCGCACCAGGCCCATGTCTCTCCATAGCCTTCCGAGTCCTCCGATCTGGCAGCTTCCTCTTCGCGGACCTCCAGAATTAGCGGTGATTCACCGGCTCCCAACCAGACAGCGTAGATCTATTCAAACCGGCAGGATGGTGTGACGCCCGCAGTCGCCTTGGCCCTCCGTCTCCGTCAGGCCTCCTCCTCCCGGCCTGCCGCCCCACGCCAGTCGTCTGTCCGCTCCGTACGAGGATCCACCCGCTAGGTCTTTTCGGGCTTTACGATCTCGCCCGCAGGTCACAGCCACTTGGGGAGTCTCCACAGGCAGAGAGCGCTCAGATCGTGTGATCTCGCCGCCGCCATTTTATGGAGTGCTCCTCGGACCGCTTCAACACGGAGTTAGAGGTGGAAGCGCAGCGCACCAGCCCTCAGCGCCGTCTGTAAGTCTTCCTCATGCCTCCAGCGTTCCTCCGAGGGGGTTTAGTTGTAGGTCCCAGCGGGATTAAGGATTGTATTCGTCCAGTTTTTCGTTCCGGCACGCAGAGCTCCCTTACGAGGCAGCCATTCCGCTACGTGCCGTAGCCATGCCCCCCATTTAGGTGTGTTGTCAGGAATCTGATCCAATCTTCTTTGCTTAATATGGATGATACAGCTGTTTCAGTAGGTCGCGATAAACCATTTATCATTTTCCAGAAATCTCTTGAATTCGATTGTTTACTTGTATACAGTGCCTTAGCCCAGAGATCTTGCTTTGCTTGTTTTTTTTCATCCCAGATTAGCTTCTGCAGGTTATGGTTCATACTTTTTAAATTCGAACGTAAAACCATATTATTTGGACTTTTTTTATCTGTCGCTAAAGGCTATTATGAGATCTTCTTAGGATCTGTGTAATGTGTGATAATTTGATTTTATTTCTCGCTTCACTTTGAATTTTTTGGTGTTGCTTATAATGTGGTTTTGACACATATGTATTAACTAGTTTTTTTAAATAAAATATTCCCATCTTTCTTTTACAGTCAAAGATTCCTCTTCAAAGCATTCTTTAACCAATTTTTGAACCAGCTTGTTGGTAACTTCTTTGGAGTCTTCTTTTCAGTTTAGTCTCCTATATTTACTTGTTCAGGTTAGCTTGAAGGGTATGCCCAGACGTGGGTCCCTTGCTCACTTTGCCACTGGATTCAAGCTAGCCTGGCTGATGAGGGGTGTTACCCCGAAACCGGTCCCATGATGCTTGTTTCCTGTCCAGTGAAGACCTGGTTTGCAGTTCGGGCTGGGCTGTTCCCATGAGGTACAGGGTCAGGACTGATTTGCATATAGCTGTGTCTGGACTGGGGTGATGAAGTGAGCTAAAGAACAATGATGGATTGAATGTAGATCTGTGACTAGGGTGTGTGTTTGAAACATTTCATCACTCCGTCCATCATCTCTTTGTGTTTGCTTTGTTCAGCCTAAGTTTGCAGGGTGTGCCTAGACATGGGTCCCTCGCTTACTTTGCCACTGGTCTCAAGCTAGCCTGGCTGATGAGATGTTTTACCCTGTAACCGGTCCCAGGATGCTTGTTTCCATTTCAGGGAATATCTGGCTTGGCAGTTCGGGCTGGACTTTTCCATAAGGCACAGGGTCAAGACTGATTTGCATATAGCTGAATCTAAATTAGGGTGGAGAAGTGAGCTAAAGACCAATGATAGATTCAACCCAAATGTGTGACTGGGGGTGAGTGTCTGAAAAAGTGTGATTGTGTTTACCACTTAAGTTCTAACTCGATTGATAAGTCTTTGCATTTCTTCTTCCACATTTTTCTGAAACTCAGTGTTACTCTCCTGTGATTTTGAGCTATTGGGTGAATAGTTTTGCTGATATGCATTGCTATTTGTGCATTTGTTGATTTTCCCACGTTTTGGAAACTTTGAGGGAACTGTTGCTTTATTGTTTTATTGGATGATTTTCTGTGACTGTGAACATCACATTGCTTAGGTAGCTAGGGGCAAGCCTCTCTCCTCTGAGCACCTGTATTTCCTCCTGAGATGAAACATGTCGTACCTTTTTGTTTCTTGAACGTTCCCAAGTTCCAAACTGGGGTTTTCCCTAACCCCTAAGCAATATTTATAGAAGGGAGATGTACTGGTTTGTTGCTCATTTTCTCATACTCTCTTACACACATTATATTGCCTCATTGTCAAAGACAAAATAAACCAAATGCTTCTCTACTCACAGCTACAGAAGAAAGAAGCTGTATTTTATTTTGTTTCTATTCATCCATGAAGAATAACTGTTCTATGTTTTTCTTTTTTGGCAAGCCATTTTCTGTTTCTTCGAAATGTACATTTTCCATTTGTCTCACATGTTGGGTTTCTTGTATTTTTGTCTCTTTGCTATATTTTACTTTTTCTGTCATCTTCCCATAAAATCTCTTCACTGTGCAAACAGAATCAAAATGCTTGAGTTTCCCACATTTGCAACATGTTTGTACTTGAGCTGAACAGCTTCCTCAATGTGGCAAAACGAATCCACACTTTTTGGTTTCTTGTCAACTTTTGCTAGATATTTCTAGATTTCTTCTGGCTCTTTCCACATTTGTTCCACCAACTTATTTCTTCACTCCATGCGTATTGTATGTTCTTCGGCCTTAAATTCTGTATGTGCTAACTACAAGATTTGCAGTTGTGATAACAGTTCTTTTAAAAGCCTTCAGTCCGAATGCAGAATGACAACCTCCAATTGTGTGCAATGTAATCTCTTCGCTACTGAATATGTGTAAATCACAATATGTTACCACCTTCTGTAGACGCGTTGTGAAGTCATTTAGAGATTCATTCTCACTTTGGCACACCATGTAAAAAACAAACCTTACCTAACCCTTTCTGTAAGAGACAAATTGCTAATTAAGGCATGTGATTATTCCCTCATAAGTTTGTATTTGTCCTACACGGTATGTGGCCATCACAGTGGCGGCTGGTATTTAACGGCGGTGAGGGGGGCAAGTCAGTGGTGAGGAGCTGGGGGAAGGGAGTGAAACTAAAAATATAAAAAACACTTACATGTCTGCTGCCGCCGCCTCCTCCTCTCAGTCATCTTCTTCGCCCGCTTCCAGGGCAGGAAGTACCCCAGCATCCCAATAGCCAATCACACTCCTGCAATGCAGCATTGCGATTGGTCTGAGCACCGGGGATCGTCGCTCAGCCAGAGAATGGGAGGCTGGGCATGTTCTCCTTGCAGGCTGAAATGCAGCATGCATGGAGAACATGCAAAGTGCGCATGACGGTTGGGCCGGCCAAAGCATCATGAGCACTACGAGTGGGCAAACCACTCCTCCACTGCCCTGCTCTGTGAGCAGAGAAGCCCTGCCCCGCCCCGGCTGAGCAAGGACATAACTATATAATGACAACAACAATGATTTATTATCATTTTACTTGACCTTCTCACTGGGGTGATGCTCCTCCGCCGTAGCTGAGAAGCCGCCATTGGACCAGCAGTTCTTCAACGTCATCTCCCAATAAATATATTGGTAGTTTCTCTCCTGTTCGTTAATATATCTTTTGCATGTTGCTTGAAGAGAGTGCTGAAACCTACGTTCTCCACTTTTCCCTCCTTCGACCCAACATTTGAGTCCGACTTGTCAAATTAAGGGTGTTATCCTGGCTATATAGTGCTTGTTAGATTTTCTTCCCAATCTTGTCATGCATTTGTAAGCTGTGATGCAGAAATAGGTGATAACGATGTTGTTACTTTTAAATGTTTTTAAAACTCTCACTAAATTAATTTTCTGTTTTTGTTTTGCTTCCATTTACATAATTAATATTTATTTCTTTATTATCTACTTGGGCACTGATTTATTTAATATTTTTCCTTAAGAGTCCTTTCATGGACATCATTTAGGGGTCGCTGCTGCCTGGCCTTAGAGTTTAGAAAATCCATCGCAAGAGCACCCTGGAGGTCTGCATTGCTTATTGTCTGACAGTTTTTTTGTCACACTAATAGTGAATAATATTATATTATATACTATTAGTGTGATAAAAAATGTAGCACACTTAGAACCCATTGTGGCAGCTGTGGTAAGTAAAAATGGTTTTAAATGTTTGTTGTATGCATGCTTGTAGATGAGCATGTGTTTAAGTGAGAGAGAGCATGCCTTTGTATGAGAAAATGTTTCTGTGTGTGTAAGCATATGCGTGTGTGAGTGAAAGTGAGTGAGAGTCAAGTGAGAGGTAGTGAGTGAGATTGAGTCTCATATTTACTAGTCTTTGATGCAAGGCAATGCTGCGTCAAAGTTGCTTCTCTGCCTTGCGTCAAAGAGTGAGAGAAAAAAGGCACCATATCTTATAAAATATGGCAAATCTTTTCTCTCCCACTGCGGTGGCGCACTTTTGGCAGGCATGTACCAATGCACATACCCTTGTACCACAGTACAAGGTGTGTATATTCTCAGAAGCATACATTTTGTACTGAAAGGGGTCCCTTCCCCTACAAAAACTATACCTTGAGGTGTTTCCCACATCGCAAATGTGTGGTACGATTGAATGACAGAAGCACGCAGGGCTAAACCACACATGCCTCTACTTGCTTCCCCAACAATGAATGCGTCTTAACAACGCAGTCCTTTACCACACATGCCTTTACCATGCATGCCTTTACTATGCAAATTCGTGGTAAAGGCATGATTGGTAAAGCGATATGCGTGGTAAAGATCAAAACCCAGCCACCCCGCCCTGAGCCCTAAAAACTGGCCTCACATACTAAAAACAACACAAACCCCAGACCCACGCTTGAGCCGTAAATCTGCCACCAGCCCTAAAAACTGTCCCTTCCCCCCGCCCTGAGCCCTCAAACTCACCCCACATCCTAAAAATTTCCCCAATCCAGCCCCCTGCACTGAACTCTAAAACTGCCCCAGCTGGGAACACTGCCTCTCACCCACGCCCCACCCTGAGCCCTAAAAAACGGACCCACATGTCCTAAAAGCTACTCCAACCCTAGCCCTTACTATCTGAGCCCTAAAAACGACTGACCCCCGCTCCAAAACCTACCATGATCCATCACTGCCCGAGCCCTAAACCCTGTCCCCTGCCCTATAAACAACCCCCACCCAAGCTCTAAAAAACAACCCCTCACCCCTAAAAACTATCACCCACAGCCCCAAAACCCAGTCCCAGCCCCACTTACCAGACCGTGTCCTCTACCGATCATTCTTCTTCCTGTGCACTGTCTTAACCACGCATATGCCTGGTTAAGACATATGAGTGGTTAAGGCAAGCATTTTTCTGTTTGCGGAGAAACAGCACACGTGGCTCAGCCCGTGTTGTAAAGGATGTTTCCCGTGCGGTAAAATACATTATACGAGTAAAGTTGGAAAAACGAGAAGAAATGAAAACATTTCTCCTCGTTATGCCTGCCTAAGAAGGCACAAGAGTTTAGTGCAAACTCTAGTATACCAATGCTTTCAGAAAGGGATTTGTGTCAAAACCATGGGTCGTTGCCTGTAAACAAAACCAAAGGGGATGATGGATGGAGTGTTAAACATTGAAAGCACTCACCTCCAGTCAATTGATCTGGGTTTAATCCAACATCATTCTTTAGTTCACGCCGCCTCCCCAATTCAGACATGGCCATATGCAAATCAGTCTGACCCTGTGCCTCATGGGAACAGTTCAGCCCAAACTGCCAAGCCATGTCTTCCTTGGACCAGCAACAAGCATCCTGGGACTGGTTTCCCGCTAATCAGCCATCATCATCCAGGCTAGCTTGAATCAATTGGCAAAGTGAGCAAGGGACCCACGTCTGGGCATACCCTGCCAACTTGGGGCGAACAAAGCAAAACCAAAGGGAATGATGGACGGAGTGTTGAACATTGCAAGCATTCACCCCCCAGTAAACTGATCTGGGTTTAATCCATCATCATTCTTTAGCTCACTCCACCTCCCCAGTTCAGGCATGGCCATATGCAAATCAGTCTGACCTTGTGCCTCATGGGAACAGTCCAGCCCGAACTGTCTAGCCATGTCTTCCCTGGACCGGAAACAAGCATCCTGGGACCGGTTTCCGGCTAATCAGCCGTCATCAGCCAGGCTAGCTTGAAATCAGTGGCAAAGTGAGCAAGGGACCCACGTCTGGCCATACCCTGCCAACTTAGGGCGAACAAACCCCCTATGCACCATCCACAGAATGCTCACCCGATTGAAAATAATGCAAAGCATGGCATACCTCGACTTTGCATTACTTTGTGATACTATCCAACGCAAATATTTAATTGTTGTGATGTTATGTCATGTGACATGCCCTCCTGGAAGAAAAATTAGGTTCAGTGTCATATGTTACTTCCTGCAATGTGATTGAGGTCAAAAGATATGTGATGTTGCTACCACTATCCCAGGCATTTTGGTGAATCAACGCACAAGTCCTTTTGTTTTGTTTTAGTCTGGTTTGCTTCCAGGTTTCCTCTTCTATACCAACATGTCTTTCTCCACTAGTGTGCATGTTACATTGCCTTGCCTGCTGTTTTTACTGTTTTCCTGGAAATTACACTGCCCTCACATCCTTGCCGAATCTTTTATGTGTGCACTGTGCACTTGCAATGAATTGATACTTGATTCTGTATGTCACCTGATGTGACTTTCTGCTTTTCTTGAACAAGGCTGTGTCTCGCTCACGCCACTTGAGGCATTCAGGGACTTCCAGGTATTATAAATTATTCCTGCTTATAAAAATTTGCTTGCTGATTGTTGCTTATAATTATTTTTGTCATTATGCCGTGTTGTATCATCTCTACCGCTCACCTTGTAGATACTCTCCACTTTCCACTTGCCAATTTTCTCACTGTGGGCATTGACAATGTGTCACCATTGTAGCGAAGCACTCTTAAATCTTACATTTGAATATGTATTTATTTATATTACCAAGGGAAACTCAAGCAATGTCATAACCATTGCTCCACTTCCAAGCTCTACATATAATTGCTCTATGACAAATCAAACCTAAAGATTTCATATGGCACAGCACAATTCTACCTCAATGAAAGATTCAGTTAGGACAGTTAGGACAAACATGAACATTACAGGGTTCAGTAGAATATACCCCAGAAAAGAGAGCTGTGGATATAGGCTGTCAGGAACAGGAGTGCAGACTTCGCTAAAATGATCCCAAACGGTATCACCTTGATTGTTTTCTTGAGTTTTCTCTCTACTGTCTGCTCCACTCATCTGTAAGGTACCTAGGTCATCTGATCCAATGATTCAATCAATCAATCAGTAATCTTATAAAGCCCGACTCCTCAGCCTTATGAGTCTCAATGCGCTGAGTGGGGGGGGGTAGGGGGGGTCTGCAGCTCTGTAGAAGAGCAAGGTCTTGAGGTACTTCCAGAATTGCGGCAGCAATGGTGATTGCCTGAGGTGCAGAGGCGAGAAAAAGATTGTGGGGCAGATTTATGAAGGCCTTGCGCCGCCGGTGCGTCATTTTTACCATGGGAAAAAGTGACGCACCGGCGGCGCAAGGCCTTCATAAATCTGCCCCTGTGTCTTTAGGTAGGTTAGACTCCTCTGTGACACTGAAACTCAAGTTAGCTCTCCAGAAAGCAAAGAAAGTGCAGACAGGTGAGGTGAAAGAGTTTAAGAAGGAGAAATACAGGTTAGACCACCAGGAACAATCAAGGCCAAGGGATAGATATGATGGGTTGGCTCAGGAAGAGAGAAAGAAGGAAAAGGGCAGACAGGAGAAAGAGAGAAATAGGGATTTGGAGACTGAGCAGATAGCTCTGGAAAAAGAGAGGTTGAGGTTAGCAGCCAAAAAAGGGGCTAGCGCTAAGAATACTGTGAGAAGTTGGCCTGGTATATGTTCTCAACTAATTAAAGTGGCGCCTTGCACCAATCCAAACAACCCTTATGGTGATTTAAGAGGTCAAAGATAACCTTAGAAAGCTATCCAAGTGGTAGCGGTGGAAAGCAGCCTTCAGGCTTAGTCTTAAAGGAATGTTAAGCAGTTTCTTTTACCAGAATGCAACCTTATAGTATTGAAAGGAGAACCACACAGTAGTTATAAAAATATGTATTTATGAATATAAAACTATCCAGTATGACACAGTGTCTCCTACACGGAGATAATCACAAAGCACACAATACTTAAGCAAAGAAATTACAGTAAATAGCACTAATACACAGTGGGCCCCAGGGGGGACCAAACCATATACTAAGTAAGTGGTATAAGAACCACAACTCTAGTCCAGACAGTGTCGGGAGGACATAGAATTGCTGGGACCCCAAGGAATCACCCAAGGTGAGTTGACAGGGACCCCACGGATAGCGTGTGCAGTGTTGGACTACGACCACGTACTCTGTACAAGTATATGTGAAAGTCGCGGTTGAAGTTTAAGGTTTAAGGACCCTTAACAGTGGACTTTTAAGAAACCCCATGGAAGACAGAAGGTTGAAGAGCCACCCCACCCGTGGATACCAAGGTACCCGAGTTACCTATCCCAGGGAAGCCGGGTGCATAGGCCTGAAGTGGCGTCAGAAACCGCAGTCAAACCCAAAGGAGGACTTTGAAGAAGAGCCTCTGCTGGAAGGAAGGAAAGTGTCAGTTGGAATCCAAATATGGATTCTTGTCCAGGAGTACCTAAAAGCAGAGGTGACAGAGTCTGGGTCACTTGGGAGTGACCAGGGGCTCTGTAGACGAATGCCTACCGATGTCGGGTACTTCAGGTTGGTTGATGGAGTCCTTGACTCTGAAGCTGCGGGGACCAGGAGATGTTGAGGATGACCAGGTTCCAGATGCGAGCTGCTCCACAAGAATGTGGAGTGCTGAGGGGTCGGTGTCCGACGGGAGCACCAACAAGCCTTGGCAACAGCAACACATGAAGAAGGTCAAAGAAGTGTACGATTCGAACCAGCAAGGCCCAGGAGACTCACCAAACACCGGGGAATTGGGGCAAGCCTGGAACAGCCAGGGGAGCCCAAGAAAAGCAAATGTGACCCTCAAGTGGACCCACAGGCTGGAGGCACAGGAGTTGCGAGAAGACCTCGAGCGATTTCACCAAACAACAGCCCACGGAGTACTCAGTGTAAAGAGGTCAAAGTTCGTGGTAGGAAATGGTGCCAGAGGTTGGAGCAATAATGGAGCCCAATGCACTTGATCAGGAAATGCCAACAAGCACATGCTCTTGCAAATACAGACGGTGCATAGGGGTTTAGTATTGCAGCCCCCACAAGGGATACTGGCCTCAAACTCAGTGAGAGGGCAGCTCAGGCCTTGAGGGATATAAAAACCCACCTCCTATGATGCTGGACCCTTCTGAGTGTGTAGAATCTTGGGATCAGCAGACCGGTCAGCAGTGTTGAGGTGCCTGTGAATGCAGGGGAGTGACTCCTTCATTCTAAGGCATATTATCTTCGGTTGTCCTTGATGCTCCACAGGACTTACATGGACCCTGTATGGTGCATGGGCACAGACGATGCAGCAGACTGAGTCGGAGATGAAGTCAGGCCTAAACAAAGTCCAGCGAAGGCCAGAGTGTCCAGACGGTCGAAGTGCAGTGGTTTCTTGTTCAGAATCCTGTCCACATCGAAACTAGGGACCTACAGCCAGATAAGCCTTTTAGTACCCACGGGAGGGAATTGGAAAGATTCAGGGGACTGTCCCAGGGGAGGGTCTGGACAGTGGGAAGGTTACTCACATGTCCTGTGTCCAGTTTTGTGCCAGAACGAGAGCCAACGGCTCCATGACTGGTTTATTTATTTATTTATACAGTTTTATATAGCGCAAACTTGATCCGAACTGGACTATGCACAGGGACACCAAATGTGACCCTCATGCAGACTTTCAGTAACTGGCAAGCGCGCCCACCCAGCCCTAATACACTAAATCCTGTCTGGGAGGATGCCTATTGTCCAGCCTTCGCTTGCTCGAGCTTGGCTCAACAGCCGGAGGGCAGAAATGTGTCTCTGGCCCACAGCAACCATATTGTGCTCTCTGGGACTAGAAGGCTGGTACGGGGAACACCAGGGACCCCACGAAGCTTGCTTCTGAGGGGTGGAATCAAACTTCCCACACCGGTTACTGGTAACACCAAACAGGGTAGGGTTTGTTTCAGCTGTTTTAGAGTTGGTCATCATGCGGTTGCATAATGCCACTCTATTCTAATATATGGCAGATGCACTGACAACCTGGGAGAATAAACTCTGTAGGCTGCAGGGGTCCTTCTCATGCAACCAAGCACCCTGCCTTCAGGATTGGAAAGGCCTGCCATAACAATGGCAGTCCTGTAGTTCCATTTTGCATGGTCTCTCATGGGTGGCATAATACATGTTGCAGCCCACGGTAGACCTCTGTGGTACCTATGCCCTGGGTACATGTGTACCATATACTAGGGACTGACAAGGGTACCCCAGTATCCAATCTGGAGTTTACCTAAGTACTTAACATTACAGTTTTGGGAGAAAGCAGATAGACTGGGGTCCTGATTACCAGGATCCCAGTCAGACTAGTCAAAAACAGCATCACATCAAGCAAAAATTGGGGTAACCATAAGAAGCAGATCCTACTTTCCTACAAATACTGACTCCACCTCCAAATCCAAATAATCCCGCACCATGGCAGTAAAAGAGATGATACATGTGTTTGTGACACACACTGCCATTTTAGGTTGGCTCCACACTTTTGAGATTCAATATAAAGCACAAAGTAAGACCTTCGACCCTCAGTCTAGGTACACTCTCTCCCGCAGCTCCGCTGTGCCATCTCTTGCCTCCAGACCCCGACCTCCTCCTTGAGAGCCTCGAGGCTGCTGTCCGCTCCTGTGCCTGCTACCCGCTCCAACTGGGACCAGACTGCCTGCAACCACTGTTACCTTTCTCAGCCGTTTTTTTCTTAATTTTTCCCTGTTGTGCCACTGTAATTGTGCCCATCTGTGTCTTGCTCTAATTCCACCACTGTTTTTATTTTCTCGTGCCTGCCTGTTCCTTTCGCCTTTCGCGGCTGCTGCCCCTGCGGCCCCTCCTCCTGAAATTCCCCTGCTCCCTCCTACTAGCCTCTCCTCCCTCCCACCTCCCCAACTTAATGGCGGCTGCTGCGTGGTCACGAAGCCAGCGCGCGAAAGGCAAGCCCATCTGCGCCCGTCCGCGACCCGACCACGGCCAGCACCAGGAACCCTGGACCTGCCACTACCCATCGCTACAACACCACCACCCTCCTCGCACTCAATCCTGGAAGACTTAGAACGCCAAGAGGCCTCGCCGAACACGACCCACGGCCAGTTCTCCTGCCTCCACTGCCGCCAGACCCTGACCGCCACCCCGGCCTCCAACACCGGTGACCCCAGCACCGGCGACACCCTAAAATGCATCCTCCTCAACATACACTCTGTACACAAACACGACATGGAAATCTGGAACCTACTCGACTCTCTCTCGCCCGACATCGCCTTCTTCACCGAGACCTGGACCAACGCATCCTCCGCCCCGACATCAGCACCGCCATCCCAGACGGATACAAGATCCAGTGGAAAAACTGCCCCAACCACCCAGCAGGGGGCCTAGCCATCACACACAAGAGCTCCCTCCGACTCGCCACCTCCACCACAAGTGACTCCTCCACCACCAAACACCTTCACTTCCAGACCAGCCCTAGAACCACACTTCGCGGCCCCTCGCCTCCATACCATGCGGACCTCACGCTTCATTCGCCACTACCATTGCTGACCTCATCTCACCCCAAGCCATCGCCTCAATGGACTACATACTCATCTGAGACCTGACCTCCCACCTTGACAACCTCAGTGACCCCAACTCTACTGCCCTCCTGGACAACCTCGCCAACATCGGACTGAAAAAACTCATCACCACCCCCACCCACAAGGCAGGACACACCCTTGACCCCATCTTCGCAGGTGGGAACAACATCCGCTTCAGCCGCACCAGGCAGCCCCTCTGGCCGGATCAACACCACCACCGTTCTCAAACCCACTCCTTACCCTCCGCGAAAGAACTGGAGCAAGGTCACAGAGGAGCATCTCAACTCCACCTTCATCCACAACCCCGCCGCCTCGACTGATGCCAACTCTGCAGGCAAGGAACTACACCGCTGGATCACCAACTGCGCAGACAAGCTTGCACTCCTCCGCACCACCAACAGACAATGCCCCCTAAATGCCACATGGTTCACCACCGACCTCCAAGAAGCCAGACACTCCTATAGACACCTCAAAAACTTATGGAGAAACAGCAAAAACACAGAAGACCTGACCACCTACAAGAACACCATGACAGAATACCACCAACACATAAGATTGACCAAGAAGACCTTCATCTGGAACAAAATCCTCCCCAACTCCAGCAACTCAAAGGAGCTCTTCAACATCATCCAGCAATTCACCAAACCCTCCAGCGAAACCACGGATATCACCATCACTGCCTGGACCCAGGTCACCACCGAAGATGCCACCACGACCATGTAGAGCACTCACTCAGGAGCTCCCACAGACCCCTGCCCGCTGCACATCTTCCACAGAGCCGCCACCGCCATAGCGCCCGAGCTACGATGTACCATCAACGCCTGCTTCAAATTCTGCACTTTCCCCGACAACTGGAAATGTGCAGAAGTCAAGCCCTTCTCAAGAAACCCTCTGCAGACCCGACGGACCTGAAGAACTACCGACCCATCTCTATCCTTCCCTTCACAGCCAAAGTCACCGAGAAGATTGTCAACGCCCAGCGGACAAACTTCATTGAAAAGAACACCATCCTCGACTCCGTAACCACTGCACCGAGATCGCCCACCTCACCACCACAGACGACATCCACACGCTCCTCAACCAAGGCCACACCGCAAACCTCATCCTACTTGACCTCTCCGCAGTCTTCATCACTGTCTCCCACTGCACTCTCACAGCCAGACTTCACGATGCCGGAATACAGGGAACCACCCTCGACTGACTCTGCTCCTTCCTCGCCGGCAGAACCCAAAGGATCAGATTTACCGCCTTTCCTCTCTGAACCCACAGAGATCAACTGTAGAGTACCCCAAGGATCATCCTCAGTCCCACGCTCTTCAACATCTACATGGCCCCCCTATCCGCTATCGTCAGACAGCATGTACTCAGCATTGTATCCTAATCCTACGACACCCAGCTCATCCTCTTCCGCACAAAGGACCCCGAAACCACCAGACTCAGCTTCCAAGAAGGAATGAAATACATCGCAACTTGGATGAGCAGCAGCTGTCCTAAAAAACACCATGACCCAACAGATCGACGACGTTGCCTCCGCAAGACCTTCAAGTGGATCCCCCCAAAACCAGAAAGACCTTCACCCTTCACTCATAATAAGCAGACTGGACTACGGAAACGCCCTGTATGCTGGAATCAACAAATCCCTGCTCACAAGCTCCAGACCATCCAGAACTTCGTGGCCAGACCCGCCATCGGCATCCCGTGATAAAACTACATCACCCAACACCTGCGAGACCTCCACTGGCTCCCCGTCGAGAAGAGAGTAACCTTCAAGCTACTCACCCATGCCTACAAATCCCTCCACAACACAGGACCGAAATACCTCAACGAAAGAGCCTTCTCCTACATCGCGGCCAAAGCATGGAATGAGCTCCCAGTCAACATCAGACGCTCCCCTACTCTGGACACTTTCAGAAAGAGCCTCAAGGCCTGACTCTTCGGCTGCCCCAGAGCCTTGAGACCCTCACGGGTGAGTGGCGTGCTTTAAACCCCCTGATTGATTGATTGATTGGTGGAATCAAGACTATGTAATCTAGGTATTCCACATGCTGACATTCAATTGCACCGACCATGGGCTTCTTAGCAAAACTTTGGGCCCCAGCACTTATTGGCTTACAAATTGAGCACTGCTCTTTCCTCACCAGTGCATATTTTGACATCTGGAAGATTGAGTATTAGCAAAGCCTATTTTCTTAGAAGTGAGAACGTCGATGAATGAATATTCAGTGCAGACACACCTGTCTGACACATAGGATAGATTTTGAATGTAAGTGTGCGCAATGTGCACCACGTATGCACCACCCCAGCAGAGAGGGTAGTGAGTAAGGGTGGGCGTAGTTCGCGAAGTAGCGCTACGCGAAGCTACGCGAAGTGCACTTTGCATTACGCGAACTTCACGTAGCACTACGCGAGCTGCGTAGTAGCATGTTCGCACTGTGCAAGATGCGTTTTTAATGATTGCACAGTGCGGACAAGCATCCGGCACTGTGCAAGCATTGAAAACGGCATCTTGCACAGTGCGAGCTGTAGTTTTCTGCTGCTCAAGTAGATTATTACTCGAGCGGCAGCTTTCTCAACGCGAACAGGTAGTTTCTCATTGAGAGCGGTCGCGAGCATGCGCAACCACTCACAATGAGAAACATGACCTCCTCGCGTTGAGAATCTCGCCGGGATGTCATTTTGCTTGCTCGCGGTCGCGAACATGACGTTCAGGACCGCGAACAAGCAAAAAATGACCGCTGCACTACGCTACGCTGCACTCGCGTAGTGCGAAGTTGCGAAAACTTCGCAAACTCCGCGAGCGTAGCGTAGTGCTTCGCCCAGGGTTAGTAGTGAGTGCTCAGTGGCTGCAGGGAATAGAGGGGACAGTGAGACAGCAGAGAGTCCCGGCAGCAGATACATCAGTGTATAGAGAGACGAGCAGTGAGTGTTCATGGGAGATGGGAGCAGAGATGTGGGAATCAAATTAAGAGCATGATCCAGTTTTTAATGAGCATCAAATTGGACACATTTGGCAAGTGAATAGGCCTGGCAGACGCTCGTTTCATCTTCAATTTTTCATTGGGACATGTGACCCAGGCCCAATCTAAAATTTTGTGAACCTGGCTCCCATGCCTCGCTCCTACTCCCTCATATTCTCCCCTGGCCTGAACCTGGGCGGCATGAGTTTTGGGGGCAGCTTCCTCCTCCAGCTCTTTCCTGCTGTGTCTGGCCCGCAATCTGCAGTACACCCCCTCTTCAGTGCAGCCGTCACAGGTGGCAACAATCCAAGGAATCCGCTAGCACCGCCCCCCTGTCTTCAATACAGCTGTGGCCGCCCCGGGCGGTCTAGGGTCTAGCTACGCCACTGCTCCACCACCAGCAGGATCTGATATTTACATATGTGATTAATTTAGGGATCAATATAGAAGCTTTAATGCCCCCTAAAATAATCACAGATGTTAAACTCAGATGCACATCTTCATACTATCAACACATTCAGACAGGCGTATCTGTGCTACTCAGTGCATGACTGCTCTTTCCCAATTAGAGTATTCCATTTACCTCTCAAACCTTCTCTTTTTTTATTGATTTTACACTTTTTTTGCATTAGTATTATTTGCATTACATCTCTTGTTTTGTTACTTACTCTGACTTGCACACCCCCAAGCACAGCATTGCCAATGCATCCAAATTTCAACCAACAGCAGAGTTGGTTGTATGATGGAACCACGCCTGCGATTATATTATTATGACCGCGTCTTTATCACTAATGCCTTTACAAGGAATTTTGTTGTAAGCACATGATTGGTAAAGGTATATGCATGGTAAAGATTACACCTCAGCCCCCAGACCTGAGCCCGAAAACCCAGCCCTGCAAACAACCCCTCCCCCAGCCATAAAAACTACCCGACCCCCTACCTTGAGCCCTAAAACCCAGGCCCCAGCCTTTAAAGCGACCCTACTCCAAGTCACCCTCCTGGAGACCTAAAACCAGCCCAAGCCCTAGAAACCGTCCCCCCACCCCATCCTGAGCCCTACAACCCAGCCCCCAGCCCTTAAAACACCCCGTCCCCCTGCTCTGAACCCTAAAACTGATCCCCAGCCCTAAAAATTACCCTGACCCCAGCCCTAAAAACACCCCATCACCCTGCCCTGAACCCTAAAACCGATCACCAGCGCTAAAAACGACCCTTACCCCAGCCCTAAAAACACCACATCCCTCTGCCATGAGGCCTAAAACGGATCACCAACCCTAAAAACTATCCTGACCCCTCCTGCCCGGAGCCCTAAAATCTCAGGACACCCTACTTATCAAGCCACGTACGATCCTTCCTGTTCCTTCCATTGTCCCTGCCCATCTGCTCTGACTGCCTTTACCACGTATATGCGTGGTAAAGGCATATGCGCGGTAAAGGCATATGTGTGGTAAAGGCAAGTATGGTAAATGCCATTTCCCCCCAAGAGTTTGACCTATCACACACCTTCAGAACTTCAGTACCAAGGCCAAATGCAAGTTGAGCATCTCACCCCAAGCCTGGCCAGCAGCATCTCCTGTAATTCCAATATTTGCCTTCACTTGCAGGTGCTCCAAGAGAGCACTCCTGAATTTATAGCGCTGGGAGTATAAAGGTCTGACAATGCACCTCAATCCTGGCTGTGACAGTACTGAGACCCAGACATGGGTGGACATTTGCACCACACTCCTGGCCTGTGACACCCCCTGTTATGTGTACATCTTCTCTCAATTTAACTTCTACTGCTCCTCCACTTCCCACTGAGGTGGGTCCATCTAGCGCAGCAAGTCCAGCAGTATGAGTGGTCCACTGAACCCTAATTATGGCTGTCTCTTGCTACCCAGTCAAGGGTGGGCTTCCCATTGCCCTTGCTTGCACTTTGGGCTATGACACCTATCCTATACCACTGGTCCTTTCCTTTGTTTACAAGACCACCCCCGTGTTTCCCAACCCTTCCTGCGACCTCCATGATAGATTCACCGACCACTGGAGTGGCCCATAAGACAGCTATAAGACAGTAGCATACTTGTATGTTGTATGTAGGAAGCTATACTTACAAACGGCCTCTATAATGTTAGTTCCAACATAGGAGTGTGCATACAGCATGGTGTGTGTGTCTTCCAGGTTCTCTGGCTCTATACACAGCCACTCCACATCTTCCTCTGTGATGATTCAAAGCACCCAGATTGCTTATGGGTCTTGCAAAGTCTGCTATACTTCTCCCATGGTGTCCCTACATCAAGCATTTTAAGGAAGGGTTGGCATTGGGATTGGTGATGATGCAGGGCTGACTCTGTGCATGTTTAGAGAGGGCCATATCACATACTGGTTTTCTCCTTCTTTTCAAGGAGAGTGGAAGGCATACTTTCTCCATTTTCTTTTTTTTTGGTAAAGGAACAAAATATATTCTAACAGTATAAGAGTGAGCAACCGACTGAAATTTCGTAAGCTCCTGAAAACCTGGCTGTTCCCTTAGGTCACTTCTGTTCCCAAGCTAATCCCACAAGTCCAGCACTGGGACGCCCCCAGGTAGCTACGCGCTTTACAAATCCACTTCCAATTCCAATTCCATATAATGCTAGGTGGCCAAAGGGTACCTTTCTACCTTCATCGAGCAAAAGAAGAGTGTGCTTAAAGTTTACTGCTTGGAGTCAACTTTCACCAGGTGTACCACGGTGAAGGAAGGGCATAGTGATCAAAAGTGATTAGGTGATGGCCTCCAGATTAGGGCACAATTTACCAGAGGTAGTCTGTGAAGTGTTTGGACCAATTATTGGGTCCAAAATATTGCGTGAACAAATTATTGTGTCAAAAAAATCAAGTACAAGAATATCGTGAAGGTAAGTTATTATGGGTATGGGTAAGCAAAGTTTTACTATACCTAACCATATATATGTACCTTGAATACATATCAATATCTTCAAGGTACGTAGATGCGGAGTTAAGAATAGTAAATCTAAACGTACCTATTTGCACTTATCTTCTCAATAATTTGTTCCTTCATATTTTTTATGGCAAACAGCCTTTACAACAAGGTTTTTACTTTGCTGCCCCTTTATCACACCGTTTTTAGCACAAATATTTTTACCACGTACATGCCTTTACAACGCATGCCATTACCATGCATTTAAGGTAAGTTGGGGGGTCTCCCCCCACAAATACATTGTTTTAACATATAAAAAGTATGTGTGGTAATGGCATGCATTGTAAGAGCTTGTCCGCGGTAAAAACATGCGTGGTAAAATATTATTGGTAAAGGCACATGATGTCTTTACCTGCATTGTCCCATCGTACAACCGATTTTGACACGCTATTCTGGCCACACAATATTTTTGACGTCAATATTCTGTCAGTGATGCGGTCTCTAAGCGTATTAGGAATACTCCAAGTGAGGTGTTGAGAACAGGACACAATAGCCCAAAATGGTATTCTAGTATATGACATAAATCCCAGAGGAACCCCCAAGAACTGCACACTGTACTCCATGGCGTGAACTCCAGAACTGTTCACACTAGACTGGATGTGGCCTCTATTAACGGAATTAGAGCTGTAGAGATGGCAGTAGGAACTGCACACAATTTGTGCACTTCTAAGCAGTACCCAGTACTCCTGATGAAACCTTGCTTTGGAAGCATAGCACACCTCCTGTGTTTGCTCAGTGTAATATCTCCCTTTGTGCTCCAACATTCCATATGTTGTCCCCTTGGCTTTGGTATCTAATCAAATGGCAATTAAAAGATGATTTATGATAAGGGACGTTTGTGGCACTGCTGCGAGTGCTGTAAACATTCTGTGATTGAAAGGCATGAAAAACGAAGCTGCCCTTCAGCTTCCAGTGCTGTGAATGTTCTGTGTATGAATGGGAAGCTTGCACTGCATCTTCCTGTGTTGTAGCTGCACTGTGCATGAAAAAGAAGCTTGCTCGTCAGCGTCCAGTGCTGTAACCACTGTGTATGAAAGGCATGTAAATGAAGCTTGCCCTTCAGCTTCCAGTGTTGTGAATGTTCTGTGTATGAATGGGAAGCTCACACTGCATCTTCCTGTGCTATAGCTGCTATGTGCATGAAAAAGAAGCTTGCTCGTCAGCGTCCAGTGCTGTAACCACTGTGTATGAAAGGCATGTAAATGAAGCTTGCCCTTCAGCTTCCAGTGTTGTGAATGTTCTGTGTATGAATGGGAAGCTCGCACTGCATCTTCCTGTGTTGTAGCTGTTATGTGCATGAAAAAGAAGCTTGCTCGTCAGCGTCCAGTGCTGTAACCACTGTGTATGAAAGACATGTAAATGAAGCTTGCCCTTCAGCTTCCAGTGTTGTGAATGTTCTGTGTATGAATGGGAAGCTTGCACTGCATCTTCCTGTGTTGTAGCTGCACTGTGCATGAAAAAGAAGCTGCTCTTTGGTTTACAGTGCTGTAACCACTCTCTGGGATGGAAGACATGTAAAGTGAAGCTTGCCCTTCAGCTTCCAGTGCTGTGAATGTTCTGTGTATGAATGGGAAGCTCGCACTGCATCTTCCCGTGTTATAGCTGCTCTGTGCATGAAAAAGAAGCTTGCTCTTCGGCTTCCAGTGCTGTAACCACTCTGTGTATGAAAGGCATGTAAAACAAAGCTTGACCTTCAGCTTGCAGTGCTGTGAATGTTCTGTGTATGAAAGGTAAGCTTTCACTGCAACTTCCTGTGATAGAACTGCTATGTGCATGAAAAAGAAGCTTGCTCTTCAGCTTCCCTTGCTGTAAACAGTCTGTGTACTGTTCTATGGTGGCCTGTGCTGTACCCGTTCTGTGTATGAAACAGGAGCTTGCACCAGCGGCGGCTCTAGGCTCATGGCGGACCTGGGCAGGGAGCGTAGGTAGGGGGCCCGGAAGAGGGCGCCTGGGCGGGGCGGAGCCCCCGGAGCTCAGGATGCTAGGAAGTGGAACAGAGCCGGAGGCCACCAAGTTCTTGCCAGGGCCGCCACGCAAATATGTATCCATCCTCAGAGGATTATTATATTAAGGATATATATTGGCATGGAGGCCCCTGGAGTTTGGTGGCCCTGTGCAGGTGCAGAGCTTGCACATGCCTAAGGCCACCCCTGCTTGCACTTCATTTGTCTGAGCTATAATTGTTCTGTGTACGAAGTAGTTTCCTGTGAGGTAACAGTCTATGTATGAAACAGGAGCTTGCACTTCATTTGTCTGAGCTGTAAATGTTCTGTGTACGAAGTCGTTTCCTGTGAGGTAACAGTCTGTGTATGAAAAGTATCCACTCTGCATATGAAAGGGAAGCTTCCACTGCAGCTTCCGTTGATGTAATTGGTCTGTATATGAAAAAGGAAACTTTCTTCAGCATTCTGTGATGTACTGTTTTGTGTATGAAAATGAAAGTTGCTGTGCAGCTTTCTGGGCTGTACCTGCTCTGTGTGAAAGGGAAGATTGCACTGAAACTTGCTGTAAAGTAACAGTTCTGTGTATGAAAAGAAAACATGCTCTTTAACTGCTTGTGCTGGATCTGTTTTGTGTCTGATAGGGATGTGTGCAATGCAGCTCCTGGTGATGTAATTGTTCTGTTCATGAATTGAAAGCTTGCTTTTCAGCTACTTGTGCAGTTACCTTCCTGTGTAGAAAACATAAGCTTTGTACTTCAGCTGCCTGCTCTGTAACCCTTCTGTGTCTTAGAAGATGCTTGTTTGGTCGTGGCCTGTGCTGTAGCTGTTTTCTGTATTATGGGACGCGTGCGCTTCAGCTGCCTGTGCTGTAGCCGCTCTGTGTATTAGAGTAAGCTTGCACTTCAGCTGCCTGTGCTGTAGCTGTTCTGTGTATTAGAGTAAGCTTGCACTTCAGCTGCCTGTGCTGTAGCTGTTCTGTGTATTAGAGGAAGCTTGCGCTTCAGCTGCCTATGCTGTAGCTGTTCTGTGTATTAGAGGAAGCTTGCACTTCAGCTGCCTGTGCTGTAGCTGTTCTGTGTATTAGAGGAAGCTTGCACTTCAGCTGCCTGTGCTGTAGCTGTTCTGTGTATTAGAGTAAGCTTGCACTTCAGCTGCCTGTGCTGTAGCTGTTCTGTGTATTAGAGGAAGCTTGCACTTCAGCTGCCTGTGCTGTAGCTGTTCTGTGTATTAGAGGAAGCTTGCGCTTCAGCTGCCTGTGCTGTAACTATTCTGTGTATTAGAGTAAGCATGCACTTCAGCTGCCTGTGCTGTTGCCACTCTGTGTAGTAGAGGAAGCTTGCACTTCAGCTGCCTGTGCTGTAACTATTCTGTGTATTAGAGGACACTTGCACTTCAGCTGCCTGTGCTGTAGCTGTACTGTGTATTAGAGGAAGCTTGCACATCAGCTGCCTGTGCTGTATCCGGGTGGCTGTGCTGTTACCGTTCTGTATATTATGGAAGGCTTGCACTTCAACTGCCTGTGCTTTAACCATTCTGTGTATTTGAGGACGCTTGTGCTTCAGCTGTCTGTGCTGTACCTGTTCTGTGTGTTAGAGGAAGCTTGCACTTCAGCTGCATGTGCTGCAACTGTTCTTTGTATTAGAGGACACTTGCACTTCAACTGCCTGTGCTGTAGCTGTTCTGTGTATTGGAGGAAGCTTGCACCTCAGCTACCTGTGCTGTATCCAGTGGCTGTGCTGTTTCCGTTCTGTATATTTTGGGAGGCTTGCACTTCAACTGCCTGTGCTTTAACCATTCTGTGTATTTGAGGACGCTTGTGCTTCAGCTGCCTGTGCTGTAGCTGTTCTTTGTATTAGAGGAAGCTTGCCCTTCAGCAGTGTGTGGTTAACTGTTCTATGTATTAGGGGAAGCTTGCACTTCAACTGCCTGTGCTGTAACCAGTGCCTGTGCTGTAATAGTTCTGTGTATTAGAGGACGCTTGCACTTCAGCTGCCTGTGCTGTAACCGCTCTGTGTATTAAAGGAATCTTGCAGTTCAGCTGCCTGTGCTGTAACCGCTCTGTGTTTTAGAGAACACTTGCACTTCAGCTGCCTGTGTTGTAGCCGTTCTATGTATGAAAATGAAGCTTGCACTTCAGCTACCTGTGCTGTAACCATTCTATGTATTAGAGGAAGCTTGCACTTGCAACTGACTATGTAGTTGCCGTTCTGTGTATCAGAGGAAGCTTGTGTTGCGTCTGCCTGTGCTGTAGTTGTTCTGTGTATTAGAGGAAGGTTGTGTGGCGGGGGCCTGTGCGGTAGCTGTTCTGTGTATTAGAGGAACCTTGCACTTCAGCTGCCTGTGCTGTAACCAGTGGCTGTGCTGTTACCGTTCTGTATATTATGGGAGGCTTGAACTTCAACTGCCTGTGCTTTAACCATTCTGTGTATTAGAGGAAGCTTGCGCTTCAGCTGTCTGTGCTGTACCTGTTATGTGTGTTAGACGAAGCAGCTGACTGTGCTCTAGATGTTCTGTGTACTAGAGGGAGCACTGCAGCTGCCTGGGCTCTATCCATTTTTTGTATTAGAGGAAGCTTGCACTTCAGCTGCCTGTGCTGTAACCGTTTTGTGTATTAGAAAAAGCTTGCATAGCTGCATGTGTTGTTACCAGTGCCTGTGGTGTAACGGCTCTTTGTATTAGAGTATGCTTGCACTTCTGCTACCTGTGCTGTTACCAGTGCCTGTGGTGTAACCGCTCTGTGTATTAGAGTATGCTTGCACTCCAGCTGCCTGTGCTGTTACCAGTGCCTGTGCTGTAACCGCTCTGTGTATTAGAGGATGCTTGCATTTCAGCTGCATGTTCTCTAACTGTTCTGTGTATTAGAGGAAACTTGCACTTCAGCTGCCAATGCTGTAGCCATTCTGTCATTAGAGGATGGTTGCACTTCTGCTGCCTGTGTTGTAACCATTCTGTGTATGAAATGTACGCTTGTGCAGCGTTGCTTTTTTCTGTAGCTATTCTGTGTATTAGAGGAAGCTTGCATGGTAGCGGCCTGTGCTGTAACCATTCTTTTTATTAGATAACACTTGCAACTCAACTGCCTTTGGTGTAACCATTAAGTGTATGAAAAGGAAGCTTGTGCAACGGCAGCCTGTGCTGTACCCATTCTGTGCATTAGAGGAAGCAAGCACTTCAGCTGCGGGGGGCGTGGCTTGGCGTCTGGCAAGATGGTAGCGCTGTAGTGCTTCTCTGCCGGCCACCGACAAAAATCCTTCAGCATTCTGATGACTCCTACCTGGATTTGAGGCAGGCTGCCTGTGGAGGTGCTCCCGATCGAGCTCCGACCCTGCCTTGGCGCTCCTTTCTGCCCTGGGGGCCGTGTGAGCGGCAGACGGCGGCTGCGGTGGAAAGCGGCGATCGGCCGCATGATGTAATGGCGGCGGCGCCCTGAACAGCAACCCAGCGCGGACGGCACGCGGAGGTTGTGGCGACGCTGCTCCTGTGTTCGAGAGCGCTGGAGAAGAGGTGCCCGCCGGCCCCGCAGGGCCTTCAGATAAGTGCCCCGTTCTGCGGACCTACGCCGCTGCTGATGGATCAGGGGAAGAGCTGCTGTGCGCCGGGCCGCAAGATCACGTGAGCGGCCGGCGCGACCTGAATTCTGGGCCCTGTGTAGGCCACATCCTGCCCCTTTACACGCGCTGGGCCGCAATCGTGCCTTAGACTGCTGTTGGCCACATCTGTATGGGGGCCCCCTGACGCTTGGACTCTGGGGTCGCCCTGCTGACTTGAGGGGGCGACTCGGATTGCTGAGGCGGCGCCTGGCCCTGCTGAGTGGAGGGCGCTCTGCGGTCCCCGCCTACGTACATTTAGGGGCTGTGAGGTGTGGTGCGGTGGGCCACCCCCCCCGCGGACTCCGCTGTTTTCGCTGGTTGTGTCGGGGACCCGGCAGTGGGTCGTCCCTCCCCGCTTCTCCTTCGTGGGCCTAGGGTGCACTGCCGCGGGGCAGTCCCGCGATTCTGAAGTGCTGCGTTACCACACTGGTGCCCCTGGACCCCTGCTGTGCCGAGGATAGCCTGTTCAGCGCCCGTTGGGGAAAGCCTCCACTGGTCCGCCCTCGCTGCTGCGGTGTCCCTGAGGCCTCTTGCACATCTACGTGATGCGTGGGGCATCGTGTGCGGCTGGCGCGGGGCCTGCTGAGGGGGCGATACCAACGTTGGTGAGCGCGGTAGTTCCACGTGGTGCTGTGTCCCGTGGTCGCGGTGGACGAGGTGTACCGGCCTCATCATGGGCAAGCCGGATAAGTCGCAACCACGTCTCACCTTTGAACTTCGCAAAGGCGGCAAGCCCTCGCAGAATGTCGTCTCTGACTCGGAGCTGGAGGAGGCCTCTCAGGGGACATCGGCGCTGGAGAAATCGCTGGCAGCCGTTCAGTCCAGCCTTCAGGCCGTAGACGGTAAAATGGAGGCATTGAATGGTCGTATGGACCACTTTTCTTCTAAACTTGATACGCAGGCGTCTCGTATAGGGGAGGCTGAGCAGAGCATATCGTTGACTGAAGACGGCCTGCAGCAGGTAGCGACCAAGACATCGGACATGGCTAAGCTTCTTGCAGTGATACAAGCCAAGAACGAGGACATTGAGGCGCAATCGAGGTGCAACAACATCCGCGTCCTCGGCCTGCCGGAGTCCACAAATGTGGGGCGCCTCGAAGACTACATGGAGATGATGCTGTGGGAAGTGTGCAGCGCTAATGAATTGTCCCCAATGTTCGCGATCGAGAGGGCCCATAGATCGCTGGTGGCTCGTCCTGCCCCTGGGGCTGCGCCTCGGCCCATCATTGCCCGCCTACTGAATTTCAGAGACCGAGACACTGTCTTGCGCGTCACCAGGCAGAAGGGCACGGTCACGTATCAAAATAATGTCCTATCCTTTTATCCAGATTTTACGGCTCAAGTGCAAGCGGCTCGCAAGGAGTTTCAAGGGGTGAAGAAGTTGCTGGCCAAAGAACAAATACCTTACACCCTGCTTTACCCCACGCGGCTGCGCATTGGTGAACACACTTCTGGCAAAATCTTTACGACCCCTAAACAGGCAATGGAATATGCACGCTCATTGAGACACCGACGAAAGTCACCGGGCCAGACATCAGATATTATTGACTGACTGTCATTGTGTTTGCAATCCTACGTAGGGGGCTAGTTGCTTCATGGAGGGTGATGTCTTTGTGTTCTTTTCCTTCTATCACAGTTCAGAACGTTTCTATGACGAGCTGCAGTAAGCGCATGGGACGGGGGCGGAGCGTACTCCTACCCTCCATAGCAACTGTACAAAGCTTCAGAACTGATGAACGAGTTATTGCATAGGACGACCTTTCGATTTAACGTTCTGCAAGGTGGTACGTCTGCAGGCACCAGGTCACTCCTGTTTGACACCTGTTTGATGTGGTTTGATGCTGTTGGTCGGGGGGATGGATAGGGTGGGAGGGAGAGGGGAGGTCGAGCCGCTTTGTGATTGGAGTTTCGTTTCGGACTTATGCACAGCCTTGGTATATGCCCGCAGGTGTTAATGCCCGCGCCTAGGTGGCTCCTGCCCAGGTCATTATGGTGTTCCTGTGTGTCTGATGGTGTGTGAGAGGTATAATTGTGTCACCTGGAATGTTCGAGGCTTGAACACACCCAGGAAATGCAGACAAGTCCTGGCATATTTAGATCGTCATACGGTACATGTTGCTCTTTTGCAGGAGACCCACCTCACCAGACTCGTACTCTAGCTATGCCCGTGGGGTGCTGATTCTAGTTAAACGGGGGACCCCCTTTCAGCCCATTGATACTTATGTGGTGGATGACGGACGATGGGCGCTGGTGCGTGGCAGGTTGGGACGAATGATGGTTACGATTGCTAATGTTTACGGGCCAGTGGTGGATGAACCGGCGGCGTTCCTTAAGATGTTCCAGGTTTTGCGCGCACGGCCTGACTCAGTGCTTCAGCTTGGGGGGACCTCAACACCTGTCTTGACCCGCTTTTAGATAAATCTAACTCCGCCAGTGTGCGCATGGTTAAAGTGGCGCAGTGTGTGCGTGATTTCATGGAAGAGGCGGACCTGGTGGATGCATGGCGCTTGCGTAATGTGGGGACCCTGCAGGGCACACACATTACCCCTGCTCACAACACATGGTCGCGCCTGGACTGTTGGCTGCTAGACAGGGAGGTGAATGGATGGGTTGAGGAGGTGCGCGTCCTGCCACAGACTCTGTCAGACCATAAGCCCGTTATGCTCCAACTCGCCAACCCGCACACTACTAGACACCCCTTCACCTGCCGTTTTCACGCGACCTCCCTGCTCGATCTGATCTTCGCCGAACCATCCATAAAGCGATAGTACAATACTTCGATCTCAACACGGGTAGGGTGGACAGCGCGGCCACCCTGTGGGAAGCCTTTAATCACCGATACGCGGTGTGTGCATCAGCACATCAGCGGGCATTCTGCGGGATCTGCGCGGACAATTGAGTCGCATGGAGGAACGGCTACGTGACCTAGAGGCTCAATATGTGGTTGAACCATCTCCAGAGGTGCTCACGCACATCAGGGAGTATCTGGAGGAGTACAACACTGTGGCAGCCACGGAGATCAAATACTTATCTAAGAGGCACGTGGCGAGGGCTTATGGGGAGGGGGTAGGCCTGGCAAGGTGTTGGCTAGTCGACTGCGGGATAGGTCGGAGGTATCCCAGATTGACCACATTGTAGATGATGAGGGACTGGAACACTACACGTGTGATGCAATCCTGGCTCACTTTCGTACCTTCTACGAGGCCCTGTACACTTCGCAGGGCGACATGGATGCACCCACATTACATGATTATCTGGCAGACACGGCCTGTGCCTGGCTTTCCGATGGGCAGCGTAATTATCTTGGCCTACCGATAGACGAGAGGGATATCAGGGATGCTATCCTGTCTCTCCCAAATAACAAAGCTCCGGGACCAGATGGGCTGACAGCTGAATTTTATAAGCACTATATTGATCTCCTGGCGCCACACCTATTGGCGATGTATGCGGAAGCGCATGAGGTGGGCCACCTCCCTGCCTCCTTGCGACAAGCATTGATAGTCACTCTCCTGAAAAAAGATAAATCACTGGCACGTTGTGAGTCGTATCGCCCTCTTTCTCTCATCAATATCGATGCGAAGATCCTTGCTAAGGTACTGGCCACCAAACTGAGCCCCTTGATGCCCATGCTTGTCTTGCCAGACCAATCTGGCTTCATCCACGTTCGATTCACCTCCTGGAACCTTCGCACGATCTTCGCCATGCTTCACGTGCTAATGCCTGAGTTGCCTGCCGTGGCCGTTGGACGTTGGTTGGACGTGCCTGCCGTGGCCGTGGCCGTTGGACGCGGCCAAGGCGTTCAACTCGATCGAATGGAAATACATGCTTTTTATACTGGCCAGGATGGGATTCCCACCGGTGTTCGTCTGCTGGATCCAGGTCCTGTACACTGACTTGTCTGCGAGGGTGCGGGTGGGCGGGCTCACGTCTGAACCGCTGGCGATTCAGCGTGGCACTAGGCAGGGGTGCCCGCTCTCCCCCTTTTTATTTGCCATCGTCCTGGAGCCCCTCATGTGCAGGATACGACAGTCCCACAAGGCAGCGGCCCTGAGCTTTAATCATCTGCCGGTAATTATATCGGCGTACGCGGATGATATGGTCTTATACATTCGGGAGCCACAGACCTACCTATCGCGAGTCATCCGTGAATACATCCGGTTCGGCCTCTATTCGGGGCTGCGCATCAACGGGGAAAAGTCGGTGCTGATCCCCCTGACGCCTGATACGACCGAACCGCAGGTGGAATATCCTCTAGTTTGGTCGGAGGAACCGGTCAAGTATCTAGGCATCTGGGTCCATCGGGACCCGGTGATAGTGGTACGTGAAAACTATGGGAGAGCCTACACGTCATTGGTGGAGCGCGTGGACCGTTGGATTGGGCTGCCCCTCTCGTTAGCTGATCGTATAACCGTGATAAAAATGGTGATCCTCCCGCAGTTTTTGTATTTGTTTGCAATGTCCCCATCTGGTTAACTAAACAATTTTTTAAAACCTTGCAGGCACAGTTGCTCAGGCTGGTCTGGGGGGTGAAACCGCCACAGATTAGCTGGTTCACATTGACCCTGCCCTTCAACAGGGGTGGCTTCAATGCCCCGGACTTCTATGCCTATTATCTTTGTGTGCAGGCGCAATTTGCATATTTTTGGTTCCGACCACAAGGATTTATACCCCACGTGGCGGTGGAAGAGGGAGATGCTGCTCCGACACCGCTGCAGGGTATTGTTACGCATGTCTGCAGGCACACCCCCAGATCTGAAATTAACACGATCGATGTCACGGTCTCCGCCTGGCAGGAAATTGGTAAACGCACGGATCGACTGCCTTTATATGCCCCGGCTTTGTGCATCGAGGGACATGCTGCTCTATCGGTGGCGGGAGAGAAGGGCCCTCTGGCTTTGCTCCGTGTGGCGGGTCTTACCACTATAGGTGATCTGTACCCCGGAGGGCAATATCTTACGGAGGCGGATTTGGAGTACATCGCGAACCCCACCCCGCTGTTTCAGTATGTGTGTTATAGATTGCGTAGAGCGGTCAGGAACCATTATGCCTGCTTCCCGGAGGAACCGGCGGTGTCAAAGGCTTTACAGCTGATGCTGGTCGTTGCTTCGCGGAAACATCTGCTCACCAGGTTGTACAGGGCGGTGCAAGAGGAGACGATATATCCGGAGAATAAAAGCCTGGAGAGGTGGAATAGGCAGCTAGATCCAGTAATCACAATACATGAATGGGAACAGATTTGTATGTTGACCGGTCGATTGTTGCCTAATTGCAACCTTCGCATTATCCACCTGAAATTCATACACCAAACGTACCACACTCCGCAGAAACTCCACAGACTGGGACTTAGAGACTCTGATTGTTGTCGAAGGTGTGGGCAGGGGGAGGCGGGCTTCTTGCGTTTGGCCTGGCAGTGTGGGGCTGTACAACTGTTTTGGGTGTCCGTGCTGGAATTGATCTACACAATGGTGGGGTGCAGGCTGGAGTGCACACCACTAGTGTGCTTGCTGGGATATGTGTCGGGTGTGAAAGGTGTCACAGGCCGCTTTGTGAGAGTGGCATTGCTGCTGGCCAAAAGGCGTGTACTTTTCACTTGGGATGGTCGCCGACGCCCACATGCGTCTCAGTGGTTAAAGGACATGGTGTATTGCCAGGAGCAGTTGGAACTGTTTCAGGAGGAGTTGCCAACTGGATCCCGTCCCAAAGACATCTGGGCACCTCTGCGGGAATACTTGCTGGTGTGCAGTGAACAGCCAGACTGATGGGTTAAAGCTTACATGGACGGGGGTTACCCTGTGGGACTTCGAGAAGAGAACTCAACAAGCTGATAGGTATTTGTGCATTGCGGACTCGGGGGTGGGTGGGGTTGTCTGAGTATTGACCTTGTTGGTTGTATGGCTATATATTGCTGTTTCCTGTGATATGTATTCTTTGAAACTGTACAAATAAACTTTAAAAAAAAATCACTTCAGCTGCCTGTGCTGTAACCGTTCTGTGTATTAGAGGAAGCTTGCATAGCGGCTGCCTATTTTGGGTCCATTCTCTGTGCTAGGAAAGCTTGCATTAATGCTACACATTCTATGCTGTGGGGCAGATTTTCAAAGAAATCAAGCAATGCAGCAGCCAAAAATGCTGTGCTGCGTGACAGGGAGGGAGCAGGAGAACGCCATATCTACAGAGATCTGTCTCTCTCCTCCCCGCCACCTAGCACCGGCACTGATTTCAGCTGCTGTGCACCAGGCACACACCTTAGCGCAATAGCACTATGGTGCTTGTCTGAGTTTAGCATAGGCTTTGTACGCGAAGGGTACCCTTCCTGTACAAAATGCTATGACTAGGCAAGTTCAAAGGCTTTGCCCACTTTATATGTATGCTGTACAGTGCAGCATGCATGCAAAGTAGGAAAAGAAGGAGAAATTAAAACATTTCTCATCTTTCAGATGGCGTTAACTTTTGGCGCTAAATCCTGTCTACAATTGTTCGAAGATAGGGTTTTGTGGGTGGTTGTAAGAGAATGGCCATGTACCACCCATGTGATGTCCCCTTGGCGTTAAGCAATGCAAAGGAATGCTTCACGCTGCTGTGGGTTACTTGTAGGGTACTTTCCAATGCAACCCAAGGTTTGTGCTGCAAAGTAAATTGGTAAAAATACATTTTGTGCCGGTGAGCATCACTTTTGTAGCGCTACCCCAGCGCAAAATATATGAACATCTACCGGTCTGTGTGCTAATGAGCCATGGTGTAACCTTTTCGGTACATGGAAACCTAAAGGAATCTCGTTGTGAATGATTTTCTAATCTCATTTGTGTGTGTGTATTTAAAGATTGGAAGTCTCTGACGCACACTCTCTCTTTGAAGCATTTATTTATGTCAAAAATCATTGGGTAAAGTGCTGCACCCTGAGCAAAAGTCTCAGTAGCTGTGCCATTAATTAGCATCCTTTGAAGTCTTCCTTTCAACCAGTTGCCACTCTCTGTGCATAATTTATTAACAAGCCTCATTTGCGCGTAATTTTAAAAAACAACCTTTTACGTGGCAGCGAGTCAAGTATTGGAGGTACATATTTTTCTAATTGGAACTTTGGCACTTCTCCTGGATACAGTATGTATTGTACATTTTTTCTGCCTCACATTACTTGCCTGTTGCTACCAGTAACCTGAAGAATGTTGACCCAAGTTCTTCGCTGCCAGTATTGATTGGGTGATGATATACTGGAGACACTTAGGGACATACTTATGAGAGGCCTGTGTCACAATTTCGCCGGTTAAAGTGCACAAGCACAACGAAGATCTCTAAATACCGATTTATTAACCCGTTAAGTGCTGCCGTCGGCCGTTGAATGCTCGGAGCACTACCTGGCTGGTGCTGCGCATGTTCCACGGCCGACGCAGCCCCGCTACTTTTTTAAAACTTCCGCACTGCCGCGAAATCACGGCAGCAGCCAACGGGTTACACCACGCAGAGCTACCCATCACGGCTTTCAGTGGCCTCATAAATCTTAAGTAAGGCGCTGCGCCACCCTACTTTGCGCCTGGACGCGTTCCATAGGCGTTGCAGTGGGTTTTCCCATGTAACACCAATGAAATTCGGAGCTGCCCCAGATTTACAAAATCATGTAAACCTGGGGAAGCACCAAATCCATACGCCTCCGGAGGAGAGGCGTAACAAGGATAAATGTGTTTATTTCTGCTCGTTTTTCCCTCTTTTTATGTCTTCTGCAGCAGACATACAAAGATGAAAATGACACATACAATTGTTTTTGTGCAGGAAGGTGTCCCCTTCTGCACAAAACCAATCCTGCCTGCAATGGAGGCAACCTTGCACCAAAGTGCAAAGGTATCTACATTGGTGCTAGGCTGCCAAAACGGCACCCGCTCAGGGAGAAAGGAAAGGAATGCATCACATTGCATAAATATGGGGCATTCATGTCCTTGCACTTTGGCTTACGGCAGCATAGAAAGGTGGCCTGCTGCACTGCACTGCAAAATCCCATAAATGAGGGCCTTAGCTTAAAGCAGTAATGTTCACACTCCTCCAGTCTGCATGAGACACCAATACCTCCAATGAATCAATCTAAACATTTATCTAGCTCATAAAACCCCAAAGTTGGGTGACCAAGCGCTTCCACATCAATGCGAATTAACCAAACAGGTGACTCTTCGTTTCTTTCCTACAATTAGAGAACTGTGCAATATGCCTTAACGCTTAGAAAAGGCCATTGTGTCAGGCACTAGAAATGGCTTGGAAAGATCTTACCCCCTGCTTTTTTTCTGGGCAATCTTAGGAGGAACCAGAGATGTTTAACTTTCGATCTGAGGATTCTGGTGGGGCAGTGTGACACTGCTTCAGATAGGAGGGACCATTGGCAGTGTCAAAGTCTTAAATTGTATATTTCTTTCTCTGAGTTTATGGCACAGGATGTGTTTTCTGTTTTTGTTATTATGTGGTTTGACTTGTGATGTTTGTTTGTCTTGTGTTTTATGTCCATTGTGTTTGAGGTGAAGACTTTTTGGGCCTGACTTTCAATGTGGCACATGCTGCTGTGTGTAAAGTAAAGTCCACATTTGTAAAGCGCACAATCACCCGTAAGGGTCTCTAGGCGCTGGGGGGCCGTCGGGAAGATTAAGCGAGCTATTGCCCAGAGTCACATGGTGCTGGGCTAACCTGCCGCCGGTGCCGGGGATCGAACCGTGGTCCCCAGATTCCAGCGTCAGTCGCCCTGACCGCGGCGCCACACCTCTGTGTGTCTGGTGGTTCCATTTTGGAACGGTTATTCTTATAATCAAGTGGGTTCTTTTGGCAGTCGCTCTTGACCCAGGACACCTCCAGTTGTCCAGTCTCCAAAGAAGTGCTAAACAGCATTCGTTTGTGGGTACCAGGACTTATCTTTTCATCAGAAGATTTTGACCCAGAGTGAGAGAGAAAAAGGCAGAACGGGGCAAAGAGGGAAGAACCAAAAGACAGGAAAACAATGACCAAGGGATAAAGAAATGGTGAAAAATAACTTGTACATTGAGATACAGATTCATGAAGTATAAAATGGTGGAAAAAAGAGGCGTGAGATGAAATCAAGACCAGGCAGCCTTGGTGTACGGTAAAATTGTCTATCAGCAGCTCCAGAGGGGAGCTTTTAAGAAAAACGTTGGGCACCAGCACGTAAATTTTTTTCTCCAAATTAAACACCGTCTGTCTATACATGAGCCAGCTGGAAGACCGTGCAATTTCCTCAGCAATGAGGAAATCAGGTTTCTGCTTTTTTCTGGAGAATACATTTGTGTCAGTGTGCATGATTTTGCTTATCATTCAGGGAAAAAATACAATAAAGATATGGTAACCTTAACAAGAAACTGCTATACGACGTCATTGAACAGAGTAATCAGTAAATGTCACCTGGATCTAACGATAAAGGCAGGTCCTATATCATGTCTCATTGGACATGTACAGATATCTTACTGCTCTCGTATTAAATCCTAATCAGGTTGTCATCTCATCTGAGAAAAGCTTCTCGGAGGATAAAATTGATTTTTGAACATTTGTGGAAACATGAAAAGAAAATGAGTTCCTGTTTCGGGCTCTAAACAATTCATTCCGACTGCAGCTATTGAACAGATTGCAGCGACCCTGTGAAAAGATCAGCCATTTAACCCATACTCTTCCGGCCAGCAAGGAAGGTCAGAGAAAGGGAAAAAGAACAAAGAAAACAGACAGACCCATTCGCTATGTACACACGACACTAGGACGTGCGTTGTTGTCTTTTTTTTAATTTTTTAAAAAATTTTTTAGCTCACAGAGTTCTGCTGTCTTTTTCCCTGTCCTGGCGAACACTCCAAACGCCAAAGGTTTCTACAAGATTCATTTGCGGCATACGTTTTTTTGGACATAGAATCACATTTAATCATAGCCTAAAAATTGTGTGGCGTCCTCCAATCTTCCCACAATGAATCACATGCCACAAAACATCTCGGGCCAGATTTACGTTTCCTGGCGCATTCCTGCAAATAAGCAGGGATGCGCCAGGAAAGATGCGTGACGCAAGTTTACCCTTGCGCCACCACAGATGCGCCGCATTTGCAATGCGGCGCATGATGGCGCAAGGATAATAGATGCGTGTCGCATCTGCCGGCGTAAGGTTGGCGCAGGGCTGGAGTTGTGTCACGGGCGCGACGCAACTCCAGCACTGTTCCACCCTGGCCTATCCTCAACATAGTGCATCACGCCTTACGCCTGCTTCATGCAGGGGCAAGAATTTGACGCAGCGGAGTCGGAAAAGTGATTGAGTGAAATCTTGTAGATTTCACTCAGGCACTTTTCCTAGGCGCTCCTGCGACGGAACGCCCCATGCGCCGGAACACCCACATGAAACCTGATGCAGGTTTCATGTGGTGCATATGCGTCACGTTGTAAATAGTGCGCAACGTGGCGCATGGTTTACGCCGCCGCTACGTCACAGATGTGACGCAACGGCAGTGCAAATGTGACACAGGGGGCTTGTAAATCTGTCCCCTCATACACTTATCGTAATGAGCTCAGCAACGCGGCAAACCTTTTCAGAACACTAGGCATAATATTGTTTTGCCGGCTTATGCACTCACCTGCACTGAAAAAGACCATTTTCAAGCCTTCGGTACTAATTTGGCTTTATGACTAAATGATGCCAGGCTGGTGCCTTATCGCACAGGATGAAAGCACCAGCCCTAGAAAACCTATGCCTCTGTTCCCAGACCTCCCTTTTTACCTTTAAACGTCAGACTGATCGATTTTGTCGAATTCTCTATATTGAAACTTCTCCCCAGAAAAATTTAAAGGCCAACTTTTCCCCTTTGGCCTTAGAGTGTGAAGAGAAAGACAACCTCTTTAAACTTAAAAATCCAAAACATGCAAGATATCTTTCTTAGCTCAGTGGATACCCAAGATAACTTGCTGTCACTGGCATAGTGAGGGTAATTCTTGGCATGAGGGAGGATCACAGTTGATAAATGTAGACCCTGGCAAACTAGTTACAATTTTTGCCATGGGGTGGCGCTAATATAAAAATTATGGTAGTGGCGTACTGGAGGTACTATCTGGCAACCATGGCACATGGTGGGTGGAAGGTCAGGTTGGAGAAGCAAGCCAGTGGCAAAATTATTGTACTGATTTACTTTATGCAGTTATTAGCGTAAGAAGGTACTCTTTTCAAAATTCTGGCATTAGCACAGTGGATGCAATTCTTAACACGTAGGGGCACCCACGGCATATTTTGAAAACAATTAAGTGAACCTGTGGCAAGTATTACACCTCACCACTTTCAGGAATCACTAGCCACCACTGCTTACCATGCACTCCCACCTGCTCTATTTGCCCACGTCCTTCTAGGCACTCCTTCTTCAAATGCTCTCTTTGGCAGCGTAAACCAAGTGGCTTGGGCAACTGCAAAAAATCCCTCGCTGCGAAAGCTGCATTCTTACACCCCACTGGTGTAAAGTGAGGATGCTGTTTATGGTTTACACAGCGCTTTTCAATATTCATTGCTCTTACACCCTAAGGTCAGAGGGAGATTCCCACATGCACCCAAACTGAGTACATTTTTGCAAAAACCTTATTTACATTATTGAGTACCATCAGATAAACTAAGCGTGCCCCACAATTTCTTAATCTTATGATTATGTAAAATCACACACAGAAAAGGTGATGGGAGGAATGCTTGAAAATAGTCTAACCACTGGCAATCTCCAAGAGTAGCATTCAACCCATTGTCATGCCTCGTGTCTTAGAAGTAGACCAAGTGCCATCAATATATAGTGAACTGGCTGACAATGGCTTCAGCTAAGCCCCCCAAAAAATGAGGAATAAGAAACGGGGGCAGGGTAGGAATAGCCTGAGTCTCAAGTCTTGTCTTGGTGTTCTCCTGAAACCCTGCCATGGCAGGCATAAAAGCATTTTTTTTAAATTCACGTCAATTTTCACAAATTATTTGTGAATATCGCTATGAATAAACAAGTGTTTGTTTTAATTATAACCCCCAGGTAGGCCAGATCCCGGGGGCATGCAGAGATTATTAAAAAAAATGGAAGGGGGCGCATGGGCCTACCCTCCCAGAGCTGAAAAATGCCCTGGGGACCAACACGTCCCCAGGGCTAAATACATTAAGAAGTATGAGGGCCGTGCGGCCCCCTAGGCCCCTGGGACCACCACCTCCCTTTGGCTACATATTAAATGATTGGGTGGGCCTCGCGAACCCCCTGGGACCACCACCTCCCTGAGGATTAAATTAAAATGCTTGTGGGGGCAGAGCCCCTGGGTCCACCATCTCCCCGGGGCTAACTTAAATTTGGAGTGGGGGCAGCATGGATCCCGTACCCTGGGGACCACCGCCGCCCCGGGAATTTCATTTTTTTAAGGAAGTAGGAGGGCCTCGCAGCCCCCGTCCCAGGACATTTATGGCTCTCAGACCATTACCTCCCTGGGGCAGGCCTGTGAGAGTGATAGTAAAGGAGGACACACAGCCCCCCCTCCTGGGGCCAATAAGGGCCCTGCGGACTGCCATCCCCCAAGGGCCATCTCCTGTTGTGTCCGGGCGTGGGGGGGGGGGGGCACCCCCAGGACATAGCTGTTTGCTGTGACTTGGCGGGAGCTTTGACTGTTCCTGCCAAGTCCGAGTAAATGCTTCACTTCAAACAAGCGGGAGCTGACAAAATGCTCTCGTTTGATGGAAGCGCAGGTTTAATCGGTTTCCCTTCCGACTGTCAAGCAGACAGGAAAACAGAAGGAAAGATTTCTCTCACAGCCATGGAGCTGCGTGTTTAGCAGCTCCCGGTCTGTGAGAGCAATGTGAGCTTCTGCTGGAGGCGGAGAGCCAGCAGAGACCAAGGGGACCTTGAAGCTTTTCCCTGCAGTCCCAGGGGAAAAGAGCAAAAAGATACCAAATAAAGGTCAGAAACAAGCAGAAAGAGGCACGCGAAAGGTCAGCAACTAACAGAAAAAGGCAAGATAAAGGTGAGAAACGAGCAGAAAGAGGCAGAATAAAGGTCAGAAACAAGCAGAAAGAGGAAGAATAAAGGTCAGCAATGAGCAGAAAAAGGAAAGAGAAAGGTGAGAAACTAACAGAAAGATGCAGAATAAAGGTTAGAAACGAGCTGAAAGAGGCAAAACCAAGGTGAGAAATGCACAGAAATGGGTAGATTAAAGGTCCAAAACAAGCAGATAGTGGCAAAATAAAGGTCAGCAAAGAGCAGAAAGGGGCAAAAAAGGTGAGAAACAGCAGAAAGAGGCTGACTAAAGGTCAGAAACTAGCAGAACGAGGCAAAATAAAGGTGAGAAATGAGCAGAAAGAGGCAAAATAGCGGTCAGCGGAAAGAGGCTAGATAAAACTGAGAAAACGGGCAGAAAGAGGCAGAATAAAGGTCAGAAACTAGCAGGAAGAGGCAAAATAAAGGTCAGAAACTAGCAGGAAGAGGCAAAATAAAGGTCAGAAACTAGCAGTAAGAGGTAGCATAAAGGTAAAAAAAAGTGCAGCAAAAGACAAAATAGAGATCAGCAATTAGCAGAAAGAGGCAAAAACAAGGTCAGAAATGACAGTAAGATGCAAAAAAAAGCCTACATTGATCAGAAAGAGGCAAAATAGAGATCTGAAATGAGAAAAAAGAGACAAAATAAAGGGCAGCAACAAGCAGAAAGAGGCAAAATGGAGATTAGAAACAAGAAGAAAGAGGCAAGATAAAGGCCAGAAAGAGGCAAAATAAAGGCCAGCAATGAGCAAAGGAGGCAAAATAGAGATCAGAAATTAGCAGAAAGAGGCAAAATGAAGGCCAACAAGAAGCAGAAAGAGGCAAAATAGAGATCAGAAACAAGCAGAAAAAAGTAAAATAAAGGTCAGAAACGAGAAGAAAGAGGCAAAATCGAGGTCAGAAACTAGAAGAAAGAGGCAAAATAAAGGTCAGCAACAAGCAGAAAGAGGCAAAATAAAGGTCAGCAACAAGCAGAAAGAGGCAAAATAAAGGTCAGATGTGAGCAGGAAAATGGAAGAAAACAAGCAGAGAATGAACAGAACCCACTCAGGCACTCATGCGCCCACTCACAGAGAAACTCAGACATTCTCCAGGCCACTCACAGACCCATCCAGACACTCATGTACCCACTCAGAGATGAGCTGAAACATGCACACCCACTTACAGACCCAATCAGAAATTCATACACCAACTTTCAGAATGACTCATGCTCTTTCTCACCCACTCACAGACCTACTCCGAGATTCATGCACTGAATCACAGACCCACTCAGAGACTCACATACCCACTTACAGACCAATTCAGAGACTCAAATACCCACTGACAGACCTACTCAGACACTCTCACATCCCTTCACATACCCACTCAGACACTCATACACCCCCTCAGACACCCTTTGAGACACTCACAGACCCTCTCAGAAACTCATGCACCCACTCACACACCCACCTATGCACAGATGCACTCACTCACACATTCACTCTCAAAGGTTACAGGTAAAGGTGGGTGGAGCATGTGGAGTTGCCCTACGTGGAATTCCACAGAATTGCATAAAAACTCAGTGGAGTTCCGCTCTGCCCTACCACGAAGTTGCATCATACAAACCCTTGCACGCTACTTTCAGTCCGTTTTTGGTTGTGTCCGGCAGGCCATGCATGAAGCATGTGGCGGCTCTGTTCCCTTCCTTGGGTCTTTCACTAAATTCCGGTGTGACTGTCCAAAGGAGAAGCCCATTGTGTTTTAACAATCCGGAGACTCCCCTCCGGCTTCAAGGTTTCTGGACCAACCCGCCCCCCGGAAATAAAAAAAAAAACAGGTGCTTTAGACGAGCTTGCACTGCAGGTCTGTGAAGCCACTGCTGGGTTATCAAAGATCTCTTAAATAGGGGTTGCTAGGGAGCGCTTATTAACATGAGGTTGAGGAGCCAGGAGATTGCAAATGTGCCACCAGAGCTATGATTGCCTTTGCTAAACTTCCTACAGTAATGTACAATCAGACATTTGGTATTGAAATGAAATATATTCATATATATCTGTTGGTATACAAGGGTGACCACAGTGTGATTAAAATACAGGCAGTAGTAGTTCATATTTTTTAATTAATTTTTTTTTTTGCATGGAAATGAATTTCTGTTTTGCAATTCCTTGCGCATTTATCAGTGCTCGCACCTCCCTGTGTGAGGCTCTCAGCCTCTCATGTGCACGCAGTCTCTGCTCCCAAGAGTCCCACCCCTCACTTCCAGGCTGTGCTCCAACCCCATGACTACCAGCAGTTTCTTCTGCCCCCTCCCACTACCAATCCATCGGTCCTGCACTTGTCTCTGCTGCTCCTGGTGTCTCCACTACCTCATCTTGCTCTTTCTCTGCTGAGTGGTGTTTTGGGCCTCATCTCCCTTCCTCTCGCTGATGGTGATGTCACTGCATGTGGAGGGGGTACAGGGAGGTGGGCGTTAATGAGGGAGTGACCCGAGGGAGTCTAGACTGAGACTGAGAGCCTCATGGTATGTGGGCGGGAGCCGGTAAAGTCCGCCACACTACACGGGAAACAGAGTTTTACTTTTTTCCCAAACTCCGCATTCCAAGCGAAGCGCGGAGTCTAAAAAACTTTGCAAGCTCCGACAGCGGAGCGGAGTTCACCGCCCACACGTAGTTACAGGCTACTGTTAGGAAATACAATTAAAGACTGACGAAATTCACTGACACAAACAAAGGTTACAGGGATGTTATGAATAGGAAATAGAATTTTAAAAAACTTAGAAATTCACTGGCAAAAACAAAGGTTACAGGGATGTTATAATTAGGCTCAGATTTAACTCGTACAAAACCATAGAAATTCAGCAGTTATAGTTACCTGAGCTAACTATAACTTATGCCCCAACAATGCACAGCTTATGAACACACATATGACATCACTCATGGCATGGTCAATGACATCACTAATGACATATCAAAGGACATCACTGATAACATCATCCACGGAACCACTCACACACCCACTCACACCCCACGCAACCGCTCATACACCCACTCACTCACCCACACAACCACACACATACCCATTCACAGACCCATTCAAGTACTCACTCAACTATAGAGCCACTCACATACCTACTCATACAGCCACTCACATAATCACTCACTCACCTTTACAGCTACTTATACAACTAGTCACTCACTGGTACAGCCACACACTCATCCATACAGCTACACACCCTGTATTCACCTATATAGCCTCTCAAATACCCACACACTCACCCATAAAGCCTCTCAAAACATTCACTCACTCACCCATACAACCACTCACAAACTCACACAACTTCTTACATACTCATTCACACATCCATACAAGCACTCACACATCCACTCACTCACCATTACAGCCATTCACACAGACACTTACTCTCCAATACAGCCACTCACACACCAACTCACTAAATGAAAGTGCCACTCATTCACTCATACAGCCACTTACACACCCAGTCACTAACTCACACAGCCATTCAGACTGCCACTCACTCACCCATACAGTCACTCACATACCCACCCATACAGCTACTCACACAACCGCTCACTCACCCATACAGCCACTCACATGCCCACTCACTCTCCAATACAGCCACTCACATAGCCACTCACCCACAGAACTACTCATACACCCACTTATACACTCAAACAGCCTCTCACATGCACACTCACACACCATTACAGCCCCTCAGACAGCCGCTCACACAGGGATACACACAGCCGCTCACATAATATATGTTAGAAGTAGTATCACTCATTAGTAAAACATTTAGTATGCTAATTAAACGTTTGTAGTAGCTTAGTATTCATGTTTAACACTCATAAACTCTTAGAAAATGCATCACTGAATGATGTCATCAGGGATGTCATTTTATATGTCATCAGTGATGTCACTGACCATGTCATGAGTGATGTAATATGTGAGGTCATAAGCAGTGCATTGCAGGGGCATACGTTATAGCTATCTCAGGTAACTAAAACGGCAGAATTTTGATGGTTTTGTGTGAGTGAAATCTGAGCCTAACTATAATGTCCCTGTAATTAAGGTTTTTAATTCTATTTCTTTACTATAATGTGCCTGTAATCTTAGTTTTTTCCATATGTACTTACCTACTAGATATATATTTTGACCCTCACTATTTTGGGCAGGATAATTTGGAAGCTCAATGTTTCTGTAGTCAGTATTTTAACAGACAACCATGTACAAGGTCAAAGGTCAGGAAGAAGGAATAATCATTACAAGTAGTCATGAATGGCTCTTCAAGAGAATGTTTCCCCCCAGATTTGGCCTTTTCTTTAAATATTCCAGCTGTGATGCCCTCGCTTTGAATAAAGCTATAGTTATGTGAGCACCTTCTATTGGTCAGGACCCCTAAGGCGGTATCTCAGATTTGAAAAATTGACAAATGGAGTGCACATTTGAATAGCTTTGTGCTTATCCATGATTTGGACTGGGTATCATATACAACATACTTTCATCTTGGCTGGGTCAGTTGTGTGCACTGGACTTTCTTGCACCTCTTCCTGCCTTTACTACTCCTAAACTGAGACAAAATCCTAACTTTACGACTTTCAGTATTCACAAAAGGCATTTAGGAGTAGTAAAGTTAGGAATCCTAACTGTTCTACTCCCAAATGCCTTTTGTGAATACCCAAAGTCGTAAAGTTAGGATTTTGTCTCAGATTACTTTTGTGACTCGGGTCCTTAGTCTTTTTCTTCCGACTAGACTGCTCCCAAAGTAATCAATATTGGTTCCAGCATTTCCTTCCATCTGATTATTCCTTTCTAAATCAGTCATTCTAAATAGCACATGTGCCCAAGGGAAGGGTCCAAAACTGACTTTACTAGAGGCCAGAGGGCTGCATAGTGTTTCTGAGACGTACTGAGACCGAAATGAATCCAGAGATGATTGTATTCTTGATCAAATCAGATGTTGGACATATATTGGGGCTGGCCTGTGATATAGTTGGTCCTTGACTGCAAAGACACAAATAACACCTGTTATGGAGCCACTTTATGTCTTTGAATGTGCAAATAAACCTTTCAGTATTGATTACTGAGGTGGGGACAAGCAAGGTCAACACATCTTAACCTGTAATACGTGGGCCCCTGGTGGATAAATGACATGTATTCAGGGGGTTCGTAAGTGTTTACAAAATTAAACTATATTAGTAAATTAGTTAAGCAATTACAAAATTGAGCAAAATAGAACATTTTAAAACATTCTATACATAATGTATAGGAATTTGAAATTGGAGGCTAAATATTAAGTTGATATCCTTAGTTTGATTAGTGGGAGCAGCAGAACCACAGCAAGCCTCAAATTAAACAATGATATGTGCAACAAGAAAGCATGCATTAAAAGATGAATTGTTTTGCTAGAGATTAGCATATCACTTTGTTTTGAAAAGCTCTTACCTTCCAAGTAAAATTTGAATTTCGATTTTTGTATATTGTTTGATTGTGAATTAATAAAATATTTCACCATTTCTGTATTTGTTTGGTGCACACTTGTTTCTGTATTTTTGTGTATGGTTTTGGGGATTGATTGGTAGAAATTTCTTCCAGTAGTCATTGAGTAGGAGTCCACAGACGTTAAAAGTTAAGAACTGCTGAGCCAGGTTAATACTCACTAGAATTGCATTGCAAATGATAATTGGTAATGATCAGTGGTGTATCAATTGACGCCCTACCCCCCGCGGTGCACAGGGGGGGGGGGCTCCATGTACTTTGCAGGGGGGGGTCCCCCTTAAGTTTCCTTATACCACTGTTAATGATAATTGGTCATTTCTTTTTGTACTTTAAATGCCAGGACCACAGGAGCCTAATGCTCATTCCAGCATCCCTGCTTTGGCAGTCACCGTGGAGCTTGGCTCTGAGAGTCAATTACTATCCATCACACAGTGTTCTTTTAGGATTTGAACAGAAGTTCACTGGGCATTGAAATGAGGCTGCACATCATTTCATGTCATCGAGCAAATCACCTCAAATGGTAATTTTATAATGACTCAGGCCTAAGCTCCTCTGTGCGAGAACAACCTAGTAAGCAGATTTAATACAGCAAACGGATGCAGAGTCTGACTGCAGAATTAAACCACTCGCCTCCCTCTCAACCGCCTTGTCAATCTCATGGGAAGGGAAAGGCAAACCAGTTATTTTGTTGCTGGAATTCTGCAATCAAGACTTGTATACAGGCCAAATTAACACACGTTTAACAGAGCCAAAAACAAATGTTTTTAAACTTATCATACTATGACATATCCAACCATCTCTGTTATGTCATGTTATGCTATGCCATGCTATGTTTTTAAGTTATATGCATTTGTTTAGAGCTTCTTTAATTAGTATGGCACCATAGCACTTTGATGACAAAACACTCTCCCCAGAACATTTTCTCCAGACCAAAGCTGACAACAAATATTGCAGAGGTTCAGAAAAGACAAAACTCTGTGCCAGACAGCATTGAGAATTACTTATAAACACACGTTTTTTTTCACCAAGCTTTGCATACCATCACAATGTCAAAATGTGTCACGTGACTCCAGCTACATCTCATTGACTAGGCCAAACCAGTCTGGGGCTGCTTGTGTTTCCACGCAGAGGGAACCTTACCTGCCAGTTCGGGCTAGACTGGTCCTATGAGAGCTAGAATAAGACTGGTTTGCATTTGGATGGTTTCTGTCTGATGTGGTACTGTAGGCAAAATATTGGTGGAATAGAATGCAGCCCTGATGAATTATCCGTGAGTGAGGTTAATTCAGGTTTTTCACTCAGTATGACACCCTAAGTGTGTTGGTTATGTGCAGATGTTGGGCCTGTGCTTACTGTGCCACTGGACTTAAGCAAAGAAGCCCTCATTAGGCTGAAACTGTTCCAGGGCTGCTTGCATTCCTGTTCAGATTTCAACTGGCCTAGCAGTTCAGACTGGACTGTTCCTATTGGAGAAGGACCAAGGCTGATATGCATATGGCAGGTTCCTGCTCATGCCAGCATGGTGGACAAAAATGTGAGGACAAGGATGGGGCATGGAGTAATCACCAGAGAGTGAGAATAATTCAAACATTCTACCCATCATTTTATAATTGTTTTTGTTTCATTTCTTTATAGCAAAGAAGCACTTCGATAGCAAAAGCACTCTCCACATATTATTGTCTCCAGGTCTATATTCTCAACAAATAGCGTGGAGGGTCAGAAAAATCTAAATCGACATGTCATGGAGCATTTAAAATTACGTATGAAAGAGAAGCAAGTTCTTACTACCCTGATGTACTGAATGTCATAGTAGATAAGCGAGAATGATTACCTGTGTCACTCAAAATCCCGTGATGGAAAGACAATTTAGGCCTGTCAGACATAAGGGACCTGAAGGGAGAGTTGGGAGGGGGCTGGGGCCTTGAATACCTTGGAGGTGACTCTTAGAAGAAGCAGCAAAGTGTTATCTGAGGAGAAGCATGTCCTGCCCCGTCTCCTGCCAACGTTGTCTGGGAGAAAGGCTGCATCTGCAAAAAATGAGGCCCCGTGGCAAATATAAGTAGGCTAGAACCTGTCAAGATTAAGCCTCGGGAAAGCAAAAACACGACATTAAACTAAGGCCCTTTAATTCTGTCTTGCTGGCTGAGAAAGAAAACCTGCACCTGCCTGCCTGTCACGTGCAGGAGCAGAAACGCCACTCAGTGGATACTGTTGTTTACCTTTGGTGTTCCCTCGGTTTAAAGCACTATTTAATTCCTACTGAATAACTAATTCCCCTATTTTCTGAACTGGACTCTCCAAAGATAGCGATAGCTAATAGTGATGTGTAAACTATTAAATAAGCATCTTCTTGGATTCAGCCCGCAGCACCAGTGCACCAGTGCTCCTGCAAGAGCTGCCGCAAAAAAAAATCGCCACTGAGGACCCCAGCAACTATCGCTAATGAGATGCAGAGTAGGCGTTTCCGTGCCAAAAGCAGCGCCAGCACCACACCACAAGATTCACAACGACCAGACAGAACCGCTCATAGAACACAAAACAGGCACCTTAGCAGCAGGAAATTAACACCTGCTCTGACCTGGTGTAAAGTTGGACAACAGTCTGCACCACAAAAGGGACACAGCCCAGAGCCACACATGAAGAGCAACAGATGCCCCCAAGCAACTGAACATGCAGCACGGACACCCAAGAGGGCCACAACACCCACCAACACCACACCCAGGCCTGCAACCCCTCCCCCGTGCCCACCCCAACCCTGGACCGAGAAACTGCACATCAACGCCACGAATCCCCAAACAAATATTTTGCCTGATGTCGCATAAGCAGGAAAATCAACATACATGCGTGGCCAGAAATGGAGAATCAGTCATACAGCAATGCAATCACCAACACAAAGCACCATACAAACAAAAGCCAAATAACCATTCTGATGAGTCCTAGCGGGTCCTCACTGGACAATCCGTAGGACACAGCCTGGAAGACTAAATCTAAGAGAAGAAGGTGTGCCATGCGCCCAACAAAGGAAAGAGAGGGAGAGAGCGAGGGAGAGAGAGAGACAGTGAGATTGCACAAGCAGCGCAAGGCGTTGCAGGGCACCTGGCTCCACATGCCAACATGTGTGTGTGTATCGCCATCCGCACCCCATGAGCCCAAGGCTGTGTCCCAATCTCATAGCCAAAGCTGCATCACATTCCGAAAATGCAAGTAGCAGTCAGACAAACAACTGGGATGAAAGCTCCATAGTCCCAATTCAACAGGCGGGAGGACACCTGCACCTCTGACCTTGGTCCAGAACACGCCTGGAACACCCTGAGAGAGATGCCATGGCAGATGTGGACAACTCCCACACCACACATTGCGCAAATTAACTATCCGACTCATCCCCACCCCACACACAGAAGCCCTTGCCTGAGGGACCCCCGCAAGGGATGCCCTTGACACTCAGGGAAACAGCAACCCATTCAGGCTAACATTGGACACACATTTGAATCATTGCCCAGAGCTGTGGAATATCTTCCACACAACTGATGCAGTTCAGAAGAGTGCCGGTTCCACTAGACGCACCAAGGCAATCTCAGGCCAAACCGGGCACATGCACAACCCCTGTCACGTGGAACACTACAGTGCATGTATGCTGCATTTACTGGGTGCAGTGCCTCTGGCAGTGCTGCAGATCAGTTACCGGCTCAGCTTCCGCATTACCTACATCACCTGCTTCCAGCCCTGGTTACACTGATGAACATGCACATTCGAGTGTCCCATGGAAGTCTGCCTATCCAACACAATGGTAGATGAATTAGACTATGACTTGTGTCTGCGCCCCCTATTGGATCACGAACAGGAGTGTAACCGAGACAGCTGTGCATGACATCGCTTGACATACGGCGTATGTGTTGGCAGGTGTGCATGGGAGATTGCACAATTCCTCGTGTGCAGTGACAACATCGAGGCGCTCCCCTATTGGGCTGTATTGCGGATTGGTGAAACCTCTTTAAACAGAGGGTAACCCTGATAGAGCAAGATTTCGCATCGCGACTTGCTCGAGTCATGAACCTCGAAATCTGTTGTAATCCTGTAAACAAATTGTACGTCTTACTAATTTCCTTTATATTTGAATGTGCGTGTGTATCCTAGTGATGCTTGCCTATGTGTTCTACTAATACGATTAACCCTTGTCCCTAAACATGGCCGCTGTTTTAGAATCTGCTTCTGCGCATGCGTTAGTCACACTCACGTGACTTTACGTAGATGTAGTTTGGAGGGAAAGGGTGTGCATATGTAATAAGCCATAAGATGGCTGCTCAAAGTAATAACGTGGTGAAGCTCATGCAATTGCTTTTGTGACATTGTCTGTTGCACTTACCCTTAATTGCATAGTATATTTTTATGATGATAAACCTGAAGTCCGAAATCATGATATGTAATACATTCATTCATTTCTATGTTTTAATTTGTTTTCGCTTACTTTTCATGTATCACGGGAAATGGGGGTCCGAAATCTACCGAGAGCCATCTTGAAGGTCCCTTCTGCGCATGCCCGTGCAGCCAGAGGCCAATGGCCTTGGGCAGTGGAACTCAGCCAGCTGGCAGCCACAGTCAAGATGCTCCTGGGAGAACCACCTCTGACCCAGGAGAATGGAGAAATGTGTTCCCTTATTGAAACAAATGTATATATCTATTGTTTTCTGTGATACTTTTCCGTGAGAACCCCAAATCAGCTAGGCGGTACCCTAAAATGTAAATTAGGGCTTGAAGAAGTCTGTTCTGATTGGTGTGTTAACCCATCCTACCTTAGGACCAATCGAAATTGGGGATTCTGACACTTTGCAACATTTGGGGGGTGGTACACTGTCCCGAAACAGTATAACTACCCTAGGTTCACCTATGGAAATTGTCCGACTTGTCCGAATAGCTGACCTGTCACTGACCCAACGCACTCAATAGGTGACTGAATACAGAGCGCTGAGGAGCACTCTGTCCGAATTTGACCATAAACTCTAAGGTTTTACTAAACCTTAAGTGCTGGCGGAGCACTTTGCTGGGGAGTTCGCTAACCCAATCGGGGTTCTGACTGATAGCTGCAGAGAGGGTGGAGCGCAGGCGTTGCTTCCAAACTGCGGGTGCTGGTCGTGTCCTGGTGGTCCTGTCCTGATCCTAATCTGGTGGTCCTGTCCTGTCCTGGGGTGTCCATTCTGCACCTGCTGTCCCGTTGATGTCTGTCCTTCCTGGGGGTATTTCCTGCCCTTAACTGACCCGTGGCCAGGGTTGGTTTTCACACCAGTCTAGGTAAATATCTTGCCAAAAAAACTCTAAACTGCACCTTTCTATTTTTCTGTCTTTGCTTCAATGAAGACATACCTTTGCATATGAAAATTTTCCATACTTTCCGCAACCTTTGCATATCCTAATGTCATTTTGCATTAAATTTCATATGGTGTTCCTATGTTACCCTACCTTTTAGAAATCATTTTCTCCATTGCAGTTTGCAATTTTCTGATGTGGTCTATAATTTTCTCATACAGAACTGACTGAAGTAATTTTCTAGAGTTATAGCGTATTCCACTTTTCACTCTTATTTTAGTTTGTTTAGGATTCCAAATTTCCATTCATATATATGAAATATGTTCCCTGTAGTATAACATTTTACTTGCATAAACTTGCCCCTTTAAAGATGTCTATTCTTAAGTTCCATTTTTAGCATATTTCCTATTGCACTATCATTTAGAAAACCTAAATGTTTCCCCTTACTTTGTTCCTTTATGGATATATGATTTTCGTCATCTTGATTATTGACTGCTTCTTAACTGTGAACCATATATTTTCCGAAACTGAGTTTTAGATAAAATTCTTAAAACTTCCCAGTTGTCCGTGGTTATTCTATGAGTATCAAAGTTATTAAGTTGGGTTTTGTATTTTGCTGCCTTTCCTTTTACAGCTAGCTCCCTGACCCATCGTGGTCATAGGTACCCATAACGGTGGATGGTAAGTCGGGTATACTGGAAATAATCGAAAGGGACTCAATGGTTATTGGTAGTAGATTGTAAGGTCATCCGATCAATGTATATATGGTAAATTGGAGTATATGGGCCCGAAGCCAGAGTGGCGAAATTATTGGTCGGGTGACCTGCGATCTCTATCAGTAATTTTCTGGTAGTACAGAGGATGGTTAGGGAATAGTTAAAGGTTAAGTAGGACTAGTTAGATTAACTAAGTTGGATGCTGCTAGGTAGGAAACCTTATTTGCTGCTACGAGGGTAGGCAGTTCAGGGGAATTGATCACTCACTTGAAATGTTTACTTTGAAAAGTCATGAAATGTTTTAAATTTGTTATTCTTGTTATTATACTGTTATATGTATTAATCCATTCGTATGTAAAACGTTTTTCATGTTGTCGGAAATCCCCGGGGAATTGAATAGCGAGTGGTGAATAGAATCCACTTGCTTCGAGGTCACTGGCTTTCAAGGAAAGTTGGTGCAGGTTAGGCAGAACTGGAAGCACTAACTAGGGTTTCTGAATGTATGATTGAATAAATGTTAGCAACGAGGTTCATTGGCAAAATTCCTATTGTGGCATAACCTAGTGAGGGTCACACCGGAAAAGTAGCAGGTTCATCGGAGCTTGGGTGAAAGCAAAGGGGCTCGCTGGTGAAACTTTAGACTTGGATATATCCCGGAAAAGTGGATGAGTCTAGGGAAGTTGCAGGTTCTCTAATGCTTGCGTAAAGGGTAGGCAGAAGGGATCTATCCGTAGTGTGTGAAAAGTAAATGGAAGTAGTTTACTTGCAGTGAAAGAAAAATTCTTTCCTGTCTAGACACTTGAGCACAGTGGCGAATGTGTATTCGTTGTTAAATAACCAAGCACTAGCACTTTAGAAAGAAAGTAAGAAAGTTTCCGTTACCTTGTGAAGGAGGGAGTCAGTTGCGAGGCTGCTCTGACGTCACTCTGTGCCGCGCTGGGATTGGTAGACGCAGCGGGCGGGTAGCGGGGCTGGAATTGTAAAGGAGGGGTGAGCGCCGAAGCGTGAGAACTGTCTCGCGAAAGGGCCGCGCACCCATTGGTCGAAAATATTTGAACTCGTGCATTTCATTGGCCGCACGAAAATAAAAGACGTATTTAGATTGGAAGAGATTTTGTAAACAAAAGTCACTCGTAGAAATCGTATGTGGCATTCCTATAGACCGCATACTAGACCTGACCCTTGATATATGGGATTTGAGAACGATCAGTGGAAAGGTGTTAAAAACGACATTATGTACGGAAATAAGAGAAAATTGTCTCTTGTAAATAAGGTAATGAATTATTTCAAAAAGGACAAGCCGATTAAAACTAGAGAAGGTGTTGTCATTCCGCCACCGAATACTCCCGCATCTTTCATGATGTTCGATAAAGGGTACAACACATGTGTATGGTTGGAAAACTGGGCGGAATACACGAAGGATGACGGAGTATTGGCTTTTCCGTTAGACGGAACATTTAACAGCAGGATTCTATTCAATCTGAGAACCCGAATGAATGATTTACATCCCCGACCTAGATTAACGCAGTATGAAGCACTAGAGGAATGGGAGATTGAGGCTTTTGAAAGGGATAAGCCCCGAATGGATAAAGGGTTAACTAAATTTTATCCAAAGTTGAAGCAGGAAGCACGAGCTGAAAAGATGAAACAGTGGAGGCAGAATATGATTGTAGAAGGGCTGTTTCCAATGATGCCAGCATGTGGGCCTCCTGGGGGGGAGAAGAAAACAGAAAAATGTAAACATTGGGTGCCCATTGGGGAATCGGATGATGAATTGTTAGACAACATATTTACAAGAAGCCCACCTCCTTATAATGAAGAACGTAGACCTTCTAGTGAAGGGGAAATTTTCCGAAGACCTCCTCCCCCGGAGGAGGCCAGGTCTGCCAGTGCAGGAGGGGGTTGCTTCATACCTCCCTACCCCGAAAGTCTAGGTCCTGTAGAGAAGAGGGATATTTATCCAAGGATACCAGTTAGTGGGGAGGCAAGATACTTCCGTGAAAAAGACTTTTGCTCTCGACCTCCCTACGGAGGTGAAGCGAGACCCTCAGGTTCAGGAATGCCGTTCCTACAACCTCATTATGAGGAGGAACCAGGATCCCTAGGCACAGGAAGTTTGTTCCCAAGACCTAATTATGGCGAAGGACCAAGTGAAACACATCCCACTGCCCCGAGTTATGCCCCCACTCTGACCCCGCAGGTGTTACATGACAAGTCCTTAGAGAGATTATTGGAAGAAAAGGAGCGGGAGGTTCTAGCAAAGCAGAGAGCTGAGATAATTCAGAAAATCTCCCAGTTAAATACCAGTCCTGAAGCCTTGACAATCCCAGTAACTATCGGACTGGTGGTTCCGTTGTATGGGGACCGTCAAGGGAGTCCGAAAACTCCAGTCATTATTCCCGTCATAGCACAGCCAAGACCAGAACCCTTAATTGTAGATGAACAGACGAGTGAGTGCGAATCTGAAGTCTCACTATTGGATCTGCCCATTAGGAATACAGGGAAAAGGATGCAGAAAAGACATAATCCTTTTAATACGAGGGAGATTCAAATGGAATCGACTTCGGGTACTAAGAGTGTCACGTTGGTGACTCCTGAAGAAATCGAAAGATGGAGTCAAGAATTAGAGAAACAAACTCCGCAGACGAAACCTTTAGACCTCTACAAACTAAGAGTAGAAATAGAAGAATTAATGGCAGGAAATGTAGGATTAAATACCTACTCTGAAGAAGAGCTGCTGTTTATTTGCAAAAGTCTTACCCGAAATGCCCGAGTACTCCATGAAAAATTGACAGACACGGCTGCTAGCATGGGAATAGATATTTCAAAATCGAAACCTTTGCAGAAACCCTACAGAGCAGACTTTTCAGACAAAGATTTAGAAAATCTGAATGTGTCAGGAAAGAAAGTACAGGTCAAAGAACTATTGACAGTATTGCAGAAATGGGGAGATGTAGAGAGATGGAAAGCCAGATGGGCTAGGAAAAAAGATGAGGCCAGGTCTAAGCAGGCAACTCCCGAATTCGTTCTAAAGGAAGCTGCCAATCGAGAACAGTTATGCCCTATGCGCGAAGTGCCGGGGGGAAAATATGTGCATGTTCCATGGTCCAGACAGGATATTGTGTCCTTTACTAATGACTTCCCGAAATTAAGAGAGAAGCCTGTGGATTGGTACCGGCAGGTAGAAAGATTTGTAAAAGTGCAGAAATGCTTGTGGAAGGACCTGGATGGGTTCTTCGACATAGTGGTCCCTGTAAATCTGTGGACTGAGTGTAAGATCGCCATAGCTTGGCCTGGTGAGGAATACCCGAGGGATTCTAAAACAGGAGAACCCTCTAAGGAAGTAATGAGAAAATATGATCAGGTAATTCAGCATCTGAAGCTAAAAGTGCCCGCAAAGGAAACTGATTGGACCAAGATAGATAGAACAACGCAGGAAAGAGACGAGACTGTGCATTCCTTTTATGAAAGGCTGTTGCAGGTGTTCAAAACATACAGTGGTATAGATAACATCGAAATGAAGGACATGACGCATTTTATTTACAGGTTTGTAAACGGTTTAAGACCTGAAATTTGTCAATGGATAAAAGATAACAAAATCTGTTGGCAGTCCAAGAAAATGGACGAGGTCCTACGGTACGCAAAGTACTGTGAGGACGAAATGGCAGAAAAGAAAAAGGCGTTGAAGGAAAAGGTGATGTGGGCACAAGTAAAGCTCGCAGAACAGCAGGAAAAGCAATTGAATAAGTTAAATAAAACTACTCAGAACCAAGGCCCTGGGGGTGGGGGAAAGCCCCGAGCAAAAATGAGCAGAGAGGAAGCCAAAAAGAAATTTCCCTGCCACCAGTGCAGAGAAATCGGGCACTGGAGAGACGAGTGTCCATATTTACAGAGTGATAATACCCAAACACCTGATTTAATTCCACAAACGCAGAATGAAAAGCCGAGAAAGACCCAGCAGCAGGTAAAAACGATTCAAGTACCCCGAGCGCCAAAGCCCACTTTCAAGGGAAAATCACCGCAGGGTGATGACGTAGAGATCTGGGGGGGCAATGAGAATAGAAATGCAGCAACTTTGCAGTATTTACTGAATGACACTTTCTTCTGTGACGACCAGTACTGACGGGGCCTGAGAGGGGAGGACGAGGAGTGTGTACTTGGCGCCTCCTTGCCGGTAGACCAGTCTGGGCCCTACATTGAAGGAAAGGTCGACGGAAATGATGTCACCTTTCTATTGGACACTGGTGCTACCCGTTCTACTGTGAGAACAGCGGACGTTCCAAACCTACCCCTCTCGGGAGAAGCAATCCAGGTAGTAGGGGTATCTAATCAATTGATTAGTACCCCCGTTACAGAACCCATGGAGATTTCAATAGGGAACTTTAAAGAAATGCACAGATTTGTCGTCTGTGACACCAGCCCAGTGAACTTACTGGGACGTGATTTGCTGTGCAAAATGAACTGCACTATCTTTTGCACACCAAAGGGCGTCGAAATTCAAACCCCAGACGAGGATGGTATTTACAAGCTAATGTTAATCAGACCTGACTCAGAAATCAAACGAATGACTATACAGGACTTACCTGAAGAACTACAACAGACAGTGAAACCAGAAGTATGGGACTTTACAGGAAAGGATGTAGGATTAATGGCCAATGTGGACCCAATACAAATAGCCATGAAAGAAAATGCAGTTTACCCCAACACTAAGCCTTACAAAATGAGTGCCGAAGTAAGAGCAGGAGTTGCCATTGAAATACAGAAATTGCTAGAAGCAAACATCATACAAGAAGTGATGAGTAGCCCATGTAACTCACCCATAATTGGAATCAAGAAACCTAGTGGCAAGTACAGAGTAGTGCAGGACCTGAGAAAGGTAAACAAGATTGTGGTTCCTTGCTGTCCTATTGTCCCGAACCCCGCAGTGATCCTGTATCAGATTCCCTGGGATGCTGAGTGGTTCACTGTGATAGACCTATGTCACGCATTCTTTTCGATCCCATTGCATCCCGACAGCAAATTTCTTTTCTCATTTGCTTTCAACAGTCAAGTGTATGTTTGGAATCGTGTCCCCCAGGGGTACACAGAAAGCCCCTCTATCTTTAATCAGATCTTGAAAAAATGCCTTGAAACTTTAGTCTTACCTGGAAAGTCTGTTTTGGTGCAATATATCGACGACCTCTTGGTGGCATCCAAAAGTCTTAGGGACTGTGTAATTGACACCATTGCTCTACTGAACCACCTAGGTGAGAAGGGACATAAAGTGGCCCCTGAAAAATTGCAGTTCTGTTCAAAATCAGTGAAATATCTGGGGCACCAGATAGAAAAAGGCGTCAGAAAAGTCACCTCAGAGAGAGTCAGAATAATTCAAAATATGCAGTTACCCCGTACTCAGAAAGAAATCAGAATGTTCCTTGGAGTTGTAGGTTACTGCAGGCAATGGATTGTGGGATTCGCAGTCCTAGCAAAGCCTTTGATAAAAATGACAAAGAAAGGAGCACAGGACCCTTTGGAATGGGATGATGAAAGCTTAACAGCATTCACTAAATTACGAGATTGTCTGTGTACAGCACCTGCTCTAGGGATGCCTGATTATTCCAAGGAGTTTGCTCTATTCTGTGACACTCGTGATAATTGTGCATTATCAGTCCTAACACAGGAGCATGGCTTGACCAGACGACCCGTGGCATATTTTTCTGCCACTTTGGATCCAGTGGCTGCTGGATTGCCTGGGTGTTTGAAAGCGGTAGCTGCCACTTGCACAAGCTTAGAGCAGAGTGAATCCATTGTCACGGGACATCCTGTAACTATGTATGTTCCCCATGCAGTTGTAATTTTACTGACCCGAACCAAGACTCAGTATCTCACCCCTAGTCGGCTGACTAAATACGAGAGGATTCTCGTGGGTGCTGCAAATGTGGCCATTACTCGGTGTAATATTTTGAACCCTGCCACTCTACTCCCTGACTCAATGATTATGGAAGATGGAGGAGAAAATGAGCATGACTGCATTAACCTGACAGAGTTCAGTACCAAACCCCGCCCAGACATTAAAGAAACACCCTTGCCTGTACATGATGAGGAATGGTTTGTGGATGGTTCATGCATGAGACACAAACTTGTAGGCCTAAGTGCTGCCTACGCTGTGGTTGCTTTAGACAGAGTTAAAGAAGCATCCTGTTTATTCGGAGTAAAGTCTGCACAAGTAGCCGAATTGATTGCCCTGATAAGAGCTTGTAAATTGGGAAAAGACAAAAAAATAACAGTGTATACTGACAGCCAGTACTGTTATGGGGTTGTGCATGACTTTGGCCAATTATGGCTACAAAGAGAATTCCTGACTTCATCAGGTACTCCCATTCGAAATGGAAAAGTTATACAAGACCTTCTAGAGGCAATCCAATTACCAAAAGACTTGGCAGTGGTCAAATGCGTTGCTCATAAAAAGGGCCTTGACCCTGTGTCATTGGGAAATGATTTTGCTGATCGAGTAGCAAAACAATGCGCTATGGATCGAATGTCAATAAATATCAAACTGGGTGGGATTGGAAACAGCTGCCAACGTATGGTGTTTGAAGAAGTGCCTACCTAGGATGAAGTGAGAGAATGGCAGCATGCTGTGCCCTGGGAAGAGAAAGAGAAGTGGAAGGAACTTGGTTGTCGACCAAGACGTGAGGATGGTGTCATTGTGAGCCTGAGTGGTATGCCTGTGTTACCTAGACACCTGCTTGCCCCTATGGCCAGATTGATACATGAAGGATCACACATTGGTAGGGATGCCATGGTTCTGGTATTTCAACAGACCTGGTACAACCCGAAGTTCAGGAAGGTAGCAGAATCCCTTTGCCAGAGGTGCATGACGTGTCAACAGTTCAACGCTGGCAAGAGAACAGTAGTTGAACTGGGGAAGATTGGGAAGTCAGGGGGTCCCTTTGTGAGAATACAAATTGACTTCATCACCATGCCTCGTTGCGAGGGAAAAAGATATGTCCTTGTCATTGTCTGCCTATTTTCAAAATGGGTGGAAGCTTACCCTGTCCCACAGAGTGATGCCTTAACAGTAGCAAAATTGTTACTGCGAGAATTGATACCTAGGTTCGGGGTTCCAGTCACTATTGAATCAGATAGAGGCGGACATTTCCAGAATGAAGTGATGGACCAACTCTGTAAAGCATTTGGAATCACACAAAAGTTGCACTGTGCCCATCGTCCAGAGGCTTCTGGAGTGGTAGAGCAAATAAATGGCACCATAAAATCGAGGTTGGCCAAAATGTGTGACTCAACTGGAATGAATTGGATTACTGCTTTGCCTCTTGTTCTGATGGGACTCAGAAGTATTCCAGATCGGAGAACAGGCTTGAGCCCCCATGAAATCTTGATGGGAAGAGTGATGAGACAAGCATGGGTACCAGGAAACAAACTGTTAAGCATTACTGATGATTTGGTGCTTGAGTACTGCAGGCAATTGGGTGACCAAGTGCGTTCTATCTCTCGCCAGATTGGGGAAGACGCCGTCGCCAACCCGACAACTCCAGTTCACAAGTTGGTTCCTGGTGACTGGGTTAGAATCAAGAAGCACACTCGTTCGAGTTGCCTTGCACCGAGGTGGGGCGAAAAACGCCAAGTAATACTGGTGACCACGACAGCGGTGAAGTGTGCCGGCGTTCCCAGGTGGATCCATGCCAGCCATACTCAAAAGGTAATTCCAGACAAGAAGCCTGGAGCTGAAGGTTGTCCAGCTGAGGGGTCTGCGGATGTCGGTCCTGAAGTAGCTGATGATGAACAGCCAAGCACCAGTACAGCTGAGGGTCCTGCAGACGTTGGTCCGGAAGTAGCTGATGACGAGCAACCGAGCACCAGCCAAGATGATTGGATACCCATAATCGATCTCATTGGAGACCCAATCAGAACAAGAGAGCGAATCTACGAAGATAGAGAGTGGGATAGAGAGGTCGAGACAGGCACAGGCGAAGACCCTCAGATTATTGAGATTCACATCAAGTCTGAGGACGAAGAAGAAGGTCAGACAGGGACAGAACAGGTGATTGACACACCTCCACTAACTCCTGAAATCGAAAAGGGACAGACTAGAACTAGTGTAAAAGTTCGAGCAGAAGCAAATCAAGGGATCGAAGTGCACGAACAGGATCATATAGAATTAGAAGAACGTGTTCAGGACACAAAAACAGAGACATTCAAAAACAAAACCCAAAACTCACCTGAACCAGGCCAGCTTAGTAACCAGGCAGAAGAAATAGATACAAGACCTGGGACTAGTCAGACAGGAAGGGAAGAAGCAGAAACCGAAGTGCCACAAACAAGTGAAAACAAAAGGGCATTAGAAGAAAGCCAAATCACAGTGCCAGCCAAAAGACTTAAGAAAAAGAAAAATATCGAACCAAGATATATTAAGAGATTAAGGCTGAGAATAAAAACAGTAGAAGAAAAACTTGCTGACAGAAGAAAAAGCATACGAATAGCGGAACAAGCTGGAGAAAGCTCCAAACGAAGGAGTGATCGAATAAAAAGACTGAATGAAAAATACCAAGATCCTGAATGGACTTACTTGATTTTGGAAAATCTTGAGGATCTTGATATTACTGACGAAAGCGACGAGGAACCGATTGCTGTTTACTCTGCAGAAGAAGAGGACGAACCGCCGTGAAATTGCTCAGTATAAAGATACCTGTGCAAGGCCACAAAGAGGGGTTTAAAACTTCTTCTGAGCCAAGATGTCTGATTCAAACGTGAGTGGTAGACCTAGCCGCAGTTGTTGCAAAACATGCTGCAAAGTATGTATATGTAGTATAGTTATTGTTATATTAGTTTGGATAGGCCTAACAGTTTTCATTCCTTTTATGGTAAGCAAAAGTACTAATATTGACCCTACTCAGACTACCGACACTGAAGAACTGACAACACGAAGTGTAGAAAGACGTGAAAAGGCACTCAGACAGACAAAACAAGACTTAGAAGCATCAGATGAGAAAGGACTACATTATCATGGAGTTAAGAACCAGACTCATTTAAATGTTTTCGCAAACCTGTTAGTACATTATGTAGAAACTATGGAGATAGAAGACTGCTATGTCTGCATGAAGCTACCTACTTCTGTAGCTGAAGGCATGACCTATCACCACCTACCTTTGACTTACGGAATTTCTTGTAGTATTTTAGCAAGCTTATTTTACAAAAGAGGACCATTACAGTACTATTACTCTAACTTAGACGTGATATTTTCTGAACTTCCTATACGTGGAAATTTGAATCCTGTACATACTAAAAGTGACGTTACACGTTATATGGGAGAATACTTTCTGACTATAGGTACCATAGACCTAAATGACGCACACAGGGACAACTTGACCTGTTCATTACATGAACAAGAGAAAATATTTTTGAACATGGCAGAGAAAAGAAGGGAGAGTTTCCAAAGAAAGGCAAATGACAAAAGACAGAAAACCCCAAAATGGGCTGAGGACATGGAAAGCACCTCAAATGGCGGAGCAGGGCCTGCTTTGTTGCTGGATTTCGAAAGGAAAGGGAAACTCTGGCTTCATCGCGAGAAGACTAATTATTATAATAACATTTTCATTGGTTCCAGTCAATGTGAGCACAATTACAAGGTAATTGGAGGTTGGGGTTTCAAAAATGGGTCAGAACCTGTGTTTCCCGGAATTTATTATATATGTGGAAACAAGGCTTATTTCAAATTGCCGGATCACTGGTATGGAAGCTGCTACTTTGGCATTGTCTTCCCAAAAATATACCATGTGAATGAAATTGCTGGAAGCAATGAAAACACGAATGGCTTAGTGCGTAGCAAAAGAGAAAGCGTAGGAGAAATAATGGGTAGTATTTTTAGTGCACTGATACCTGGAGTGGGAGTGGTTCTGAACACTCACAGAATTTGCAAATTATCCACAATAGTGGATGTGTTGTCTACTGACACAGCTCATGGATTTCTGTTGGTCAATACCGAAATGGTTGCGATCAGATCGATGGTTTTGCAGAACAGACTTGCGCTTGACACCTTATTAGCAAAAGAGGGCGGAGTCTGCCGGATGTTGAAGGCGCAACATTGTTGCACTTACATTCCGGACAAAAGTGTACAGCTCAAAAGATATGTGAAAAACATTACGAATTTGGAAAAGGAACTCAAACCACTCGAGGTTGACAGTGCCTGGAAGAGACTCGTTGATGGTCACTCCAATGTAGGTCATTGGTTTGCTAGCTTAGGTAAAAGCTTATTGTTTAAGGTACTGATGCCAATTGGAGTGATAGGTTTTATCCTATTTCTCATATTCGTCTGTTGCAAATGTCGCAAACACACCAAAAAGTATCAAGTGAATGCAAGGGGAGTGAAACGGAGTGCGGATGAACTTGAATTAGAAGAAATGAATAATCAAATTTACAAAAGGGTGAAAAATTCTCACCCTACCAAAAATGAGAAAGAGAAACTGAATCGCCTGTTGGAGGAGATAGATTTGTACAAAGTGTGAAAGAAAGTTGGCATCTGGTTCCGTTATTTTGTGATGATAGTAAATATCATCAAAGAGGGGATTGATAGAGCAAGATTTCGCATCGCGACTTGCTCGAGTCATGAACCTCGAAATCTGTTGTAATCCTGTAAACAAATTGTACGTCTTACTAATTTCCTTTATATTTGAATGTGCGTGTGTATCCTAGTGATGCTTGCCTATGTGTTCTACTAATACGATTAACCCTTGTCCCTAAACATGGCCGCTGTTTTAGAATCTGCTTCTGCGCATGCGTTAGTCACACCCACGTGACTTTACGTAGATGTAGTTTGGAGGGAAAGGGTGCGCATATGTAATAAGCCATAAGATGGCTGCTCAAAGTAATAACGTGGTGAAGTTCGTGCAATTGCTTTTGTGACATTGTCTGTTGCACTTACCCTTAATTGCATAGTATATTTTTATGATGATAAACCTGAAGTCCGAAATCATGATATGTAATACATTCATTCATTTCTATGTTTTAATTTGTTTTCGCTTACTTTTCATGTATCAAGGGAAATGGGGGTCCGAAATCTACCGAGAGCCATCTTGAAGGTCCCTTCTGCGCATGCCCGTGCAGCCAATGGCCTTGGGCAGTGGAACTCAGCCAGCTGGCAGCCACAGTCAAGATGCTCCTGGGAGAACCACCTCTGACCCAGGAGAATGGAGAAATTTGTTCCCTTATTGAAACAAATGTATATATCTATTGTTTTCTGTGATACTTTTCCGTGAGAACCCCAAATCAGCTAGGCGGTACCCTAAAATGTAAATTAGGGCTTGAAGAAGTCTGTTCTGATTGGTGTGTTAACCCATCCTACCTTAGGACCAATCGAAATTGGGGATTCTGACACTTTGCAACATTTGGGGGGTGGTACACTGTCCGGAAACAGTATAACTACCCTAGGTTCACCTAGGGAAATTGTCCGACTTGTCCGAATAGCTGACCTGTCACTGACCCAACGCACTCAATAGGTGACTGAATACAGAACGCTGCGGAGCACTCTGTCCGAATTTGACCATAAACTCTAAGGTTTTACTAAACCTTAAGTGCTGGCGGAGCACTTTGCTGGGGAGTTCGCTAACCCAATCGGGGATCTGACTGATAGCTGCAGAGAGGGTGGAGCGCAGGCGTTGCTTCCAAACTGCGGGTGCTGGTTGTGTCCTGGTGGTCCTGTCCTGATCCTAATCTGGTGGTCCTGTCCTGTCCTGGGGTGTCCATTCTGCACCTGCTGTCCCGTTGATGTCTGTCCTTCCTGGGGGTATTTCCTGCCCTTAACTGACCCGTGGCCAGGGTTGGTTTTCACACCAGTCTAGGTAAATATCTTGCCAAAAAAACTCTAAACTGCACCTTTCTATTTTTCTGTCTTTGCTTCAATAAAGACATACCTTTGCATATGAAAATTTTCCATACTTTCCGCAACCTTTGCATATCCTAATGTCATTTTGCATTAAATTTCATAGCGTGTTCCTATGTTACCCTACCTTTTAGAAATCATTTTCTCCATTGCAGTTTGCAATTTTCTGATGTGGTCTATAATTTTCTCATACAGAACTGACTGAAGTAATTTTCTAGAGTTATAGCGTATTCCACTTTTCACTCTTATTTTAGTTTGTTTAGGATTCCAAATTCCCATTCATATATATGAAATATGTTCCCTGTAGTATAACATTTTACTTGCATAAACTTGCCCCTTTAAAGATGTCTATTCTTAAGTTCCATTTTTAGCATATTTCCTATTGCACTATCATTTAGAAAACCTAAATGTTTCCCCTTACTTTGTTCCTTTATGGATATATGATTTTCGTCATCTTGAGTATTGACTGCTTCTTAACTGTGAACCGTATATTTTCCGAAACTGAGTTTTAGATAAAATTCTTAAAACTTCCCAGTTGTCCGTGGTTATTCTATGAGTATCAAAGTTATTAAGTTGGGTTTTGTATTTTGCTGCCTTTCCTTTTACAGCTAGCTCCCTGACCCATCGTGGTCATAGGTACCCGTAACGGTGGATGGTAAGTCGGGTATACTGGAAATGATCGAAAGGGACTCAATGATTATTGAAGGTGGATTGTAAGGTCATCCGATCAATGTATATATGGTAAATGGGAGTATATGGGCCCGGAACCTAAGAGGTGTAATTATTGGTCGGGTGACCTGCGATCTCTATCAACCCAACTAACCCTCCGGCATCTGGGTAAATGAAGAGAATTATATAAAAATAATAATGCCTCGGGACAAATAACCAAAATATACAATAGGATGAAGAGATACTTAAATTATCCCTTCCTGTGACTATTATTCTCTAGAAGAAACTATACTTTGTTCCAATCAAAAATCAAAGGCAATTCAAGAAAGTTTTAAGTGCTGATTTCTTAAAGCAAACTTGGTTTGTATTTATTTTGCAATTTTCAATCTCTGTGTAAATATGTATTCATCTTTTTTATCATCGGATTGGTGAAACAGTGTGGGCTGAGCGCACCTGCCCGGACCAGTTAATGGATTGGCTCACCCTGGTGTTCAATGACGTACTATTGGAACACATGGCACATGAAGCTGCGCTCGCATTCATGGACGAGTAATTACATTCCTGCAGCCACATCTGATTGTTACCCACAGCACAGGTCACAACAACTTGTTGCATCATGGGGATTGCTCACACATCCCACCACAACAGTGGACACGCCTGCCATCGTCCAGAGTCTGGAAGCATGACATGTGAACCTGTCGGACCCTTTCACCTGATCACTGTCAGCAGAGCAGACAATCGGTGCACTCCAGTGGCAGAGCACTATGCAGATACCATAGGCAGTGAGTTGTGCCTCCTCACACAGGGCAATGGGCAGACACCAAACAACACATGACTCATCCAGCAAGGCAAGGTGGGGTGAGGCGTTGCCATCCGTGATGATTGTTTACCATTTTCGCACCAACATTTCCTGAACCTCGACATGTACCCATGCTGCGTGTAAGTGTCTTAAGCATGCCCCTACCTGTTGTGTCCATTGCCTTGTCCGTACTGGCACACACATGCCAATAAAGTTTATGCCACCCCACTGGTGTCTAACTGTGAGGTGTGTTCATTAGATTGTCCACTCGCGTGCCACAATGAGCATCGTCCCTACACAGGGAGGAACTAACTGACGCATGTGCAATGGGGTGTGTCCCTTTTGCAAGCGCAACCTCTGTGAGCCAGACATTGTTATGAGATAGGTGCTGGCCAACATGTGCATCTACGTGACTTCAGCAATGTGATTATGGTGTCCAAACTCTGACCATGTGGAGCAATGTCATATAACATGACAGAATGTGTCCACACAGATGTGTGTAAGTAGGTATGTGTCGTGAAGTTCTGTTGTCACATGTGAAGTAGGACAACACTCCTAGCCTGCTACCGATTTAGTCACTCCTACACACAGCTCTATTCAACACATGGATGTGAGCCTACGTTGGGGGAGTCGTGAGATTGTTGCTGATGTGCAATGGGGACACAGCTAGTACTCACCTTCACAGTCCTCCAATTTGCCATGTGTCCCCGGGATACACATGCGCATAGATGTCAGTTTCCATGGTGTACCTTCATGTGCAATCATTGTCCCTACATCCAGCCATACTACCATACGTGAGTGAACATAGTAGTGACACATCTGTGTGATTTAGAATGTTTAATTCAGGTGATTGACGGAGCTGGAGCTGTACCTGGCCATCCAAGCCCACATCACATGGAAGCCCAGTGGAGGGCCAACCAGAGTCCTTTGGGGATTGTGAAGTGACTGGGAAGTGGGAGAGTGCAGTCCCGAGCAGCATTGCTGTGTAATTGGCCAGCAGTGATGAAATGGGAGTCTGTGTCGGGGTCCGGGTGAATGTTGCAGAGTGTTCCGGGGATCAGTTAGAGGTATATCCCTGGGCATGATGCATAGGTCATAACCAGGCAAGGAAAGGGCATATGGCGGTGATGGATGCTACTGCCTCCTTCCTCACAGGTTCTGTGTCCGGTGTGTCCGGTGTGTGTGGCGGGGTGATGTCTGCATCACTGTGTGCCACTAAAACAACAGACTGCGAGGGTGATGGGGCAACATCACTGTGTGCCACGGACACATCAGGGGTTGAAGCTGTTTGTGCCGCTGTTCCTGCTGCAGTCATCAGTGGCAGCAATGGCAAGACGAAGTACTGCAGGGCATTGAAGTTCCCAGAGACATACTTCCAGCCTGCATATGCTCCATGGTCTCCACTGACCTCCGCATCTGTGCCAACTCTGTGCTGTAATCGCTGGTAGACAGTTCTTGTGTTCAATTCATAGGCCCAGCGAGGTCAGCCAAGGTCTGTGGTGGAGCATGGTGCCTGCAGGGTGTGTCCGATAGAGACTGTACGTGGTCCCTGATGGGATTCAGACACCCACGTATGGCATCGAGTATGGCTGCCTCGAGTTCGAAACCCACCCACAGCTCTAAAGCCAACACCACCTGGAAACCCCACACACGCTGTTGGAACTCCACGTATTGGTCGGGGGTGCTGGGAGACAGTCTTGGTGGTGTGTGTTTCCTTCTCTGTTTTCTGTGCAGGAGGTGGGCTCACCTCAGGGCAGCTGGCCTGCCCTGCTCCTGGGGATGGGGTGCGGAGGCTGTCTATTATCCGTTGAAGGGTGTCTTGACATATGTGCAGGTTTTCCTCTTCATCATCAATGATGTGAAGTGTGGTGTGCCCTACAGGCAGTGTTGTTTGTCCCTCTGTAATGTGAAAGGGGAGATGCAGGTTAACAGAGTTACACATGTTGAGGATTTGCAGAAGTTTCCATTCAGACTGCATGCCAATGTACATGTCACTGGTTTGGTGGAGCTGGCTATTTGATGGCAGTCAGTGTGTTTTTCGACTACATGACGGATGTGTGGTTGTACCCGTACATTATCATCACACAGCGTCAGGCAATGCCAGATATGAGTGGACAGTTACTACACACGTGCTGGACTTGTTGTGAGCTGTGTACTATGGTGTTGGTGTTGCACTTTGTACCTCATTGCTAATGTTCTGTGATTGCTATGTGTGTGTGCTGCATTGTGAGGGAGATGCCCCTGCAGCTCCGATTTCGTGAATTCTCCTCCCTTTGTGGCGGAGTGCCTTTGAATTGTGTGCTTTTTGGGGCCTGATTTGTTTTGGACTTGGGTCATATGTGCTCTTGGACAGATTGTGTGGTCTGGAGCATTGTTTGTATGCTGCGTGTATTGTACGGCATGGGTTGTGTGTGCACGTGGACATGTCAGGGTGTGACCTGCTCCTTTACTGATGTGATCCACACTGGGTTACCTCCATGACGATTTGTGGGCCCTCTCATGTTTGGACTGCTGCCATGCTATCAGGCATGCAGTGTTACTTGCAAAGTCAGTGTAGGTCACGGAGCCACTGCTTTGCTGGATTCAGAACATGTGCATGGGTCAGTTATAATATTGGTGATATGGAGGGGGCCCCTTTGTGCACATTGTGGACGGGGGCCTACTTGGCGTTTCTATGTGCTGCAGTGTGCCAAGGCTATCAGTGACATGTTCCACGATCATTGTGGGTGTGCAGTGTGCTACATATAATTGTGCATGTGTGCCATTGTGCCCATCTCCCCGTCCCCCTGTCCCTGGTTGTTACTCACCCTGTTGCTGTTGGGTCCAGTCGTATCGTGCTGTGCCCAGGCCCCCAATTCCTGCCACCGTCTCCACGCTGCTGACTGTGGCCACCATTTCCTCCAGCTCATCAGTCTCCTCCTGTGTCGCAGGACTCCCACCTCCAGTAGCACTTGCTGCCTTCCTGTTGGCGGAGAGCTTCTCCTTGGTTTGGCTGTGCACTTCATGCCAGCACCTCTTGACTTCCTCCAGTGACCTCCTCGAAACTCCAACTGCATTTACTTTGGTGACGATGGCCTGCCATATTTCCGTTTGGGTTGCCAGTGCCGTAGTGGAGGTGCCGAATTGTTGTTGATGGTGTCCGTGACGATGATCCGGTCTTCCCGCGGACTGAACCCCGTCCTCCTCTTCCTCTTGTCCTTGCCCTTTCCCGTACACAGGGTTCCTGGCAGTACCTCCGTGGGGCTTGTGGAGTTCAGCTTGTCCTCTGCACTCGGTCCGGGTGCATCCATGTTGCAGCGCAGTTTGATTTTTTTTTTCTTTCTTTTATAGTGCATTTTCACCTCAGACGCAGGGGTTTGCTGGCCTGTGGCTGGTTTTCTCAGATTTTTGTACCACGATTGGCCTCATCCCATTTTTTTTGCATTTGCGTATCGCATTTTTGTGGGTTGGTGTGAATTCCACGTTGACACAGGGTTATTTTCTCGCAATGGGCTGCAATGTTGAAAGCTGCATTACGCTACTCTTGCGGTAGTTATCACACATTCTTGTGAATATTCCCCTCAGGTGATTGGAATTTATCAGGTGCGATAATTACCGCCTATTATGAGTTGTTGGCTTTTGGTACTTACTCACCAAACTCGCATTGTTCTGGAAATTATGGGTCATTTTTCTCCGAAAAATGTAATGGGCATGTATGTTTTTATTGCAACCTATAGGAGCTGGTTGCGAGAAAAAACATAACTCAAAATTCCGATATGTGTGGTAACTGACGCTTTCACACATATCAGTAATTATTATCCCACTTGAAATGGAGGCCTAGGACTTGTTTATGAAATAGGCAAATGTAAGATTTTATTTTACCGATGGTCCCGTAGCCTGGCGGGAACATGGCAGACCGTCGGGTGATTGTATTTCCGACATCCCAGTATGGATGACATTCCAAAACAAGCATTGGCAAAGTTAATAGGACTCTGCAATCTCAGATCTATAGGCATTGTCGATAGTAATGTCTTTTAACTATGTGTATGTGTTTGTTGCTTATCCACTGTCTCTGTATTATATCAATCATTTTTTTGAATCAGTGATGTGTTGGTGGAATCTGTCAAGGGTGTTTGTCAATGGTTTTTACCATGGTGTATACACCTAATGTTGTGCAGCTTGGCTAATAAGATTTTTTTTTTTAAACCTTTGAAGCAGCTGTCCTTGTCATATTGTTGGCGGGGGGTAGTGCAAAGGGAGAGGGAAGTGTGAACAAGAAGAGCATGCGCAGAGAATGCTTAAGGCAGAGGAGCAATGAAGCATCTAAATGCTGTGCAAGATACAAATGACAATGTCACTGCTCAGCTCTAGTTTTGAACCCTATTCCGTTCTGCCATGGTAGTAGAAGACGGACACGACTGCCAATGCTTTTCCTTCAGCAACCGTACAATTCTGTTACTGTCCGCTGGTTACAACAAAAATATATAATAATTCATTGAGAGTATAACATTTTGAAATAAAACGTAGTCAGAAATTGAATATTCAAATACCTTTTCTTTAAAAAGTAATGAATGGTTCTTTAAGACAGGTTACAACAAAAAATATATAATAATTCATTGAGAGTATAACATTTTGAAATAAAACTTTGTCAGAAATTGAATATACAAATACATGTTCTATAAAAAGTAATGAATGGTACTTTAAGACACACAAACATTATTTAAAAATTAACATCTGTTACACACTAGAACTGTCACTTCTGAGAAATGAAAAACACAGTATAAAGCGTACACTGTCTCTTCACTAACTTTGCATCGAGAGATGGTAGTCCATTCCAAGATAGCCGAAATGTTTGCACAGGGCAAGCAGCCGCGTGGGGGCGGGAGGGAGAAAGCAGGAGGAGGGTGATTGAGTGACAGGAGAAGAAACAAGATAGGAATATGAATTACAGTCCTGTTCAATGACGGTCAGAGAAGTACAGGGCAAGCAGCCACAGGGGCACGGGTGGGAGCAAGCAACAGTGGGAGGAGGGTGATTGGGGGATGGGACAAGAAATGAGATAAGAGCCTTTGGTGCTTGGAGAGAGAGAAGACTTGAGGCTCTTGTTAAGTGCTATAAAAGAAGGAAAACTGTAGTTCCTAAAACGAATCCTAAATTAGCAGCAGTGAATGGATAGTAGTGATTGGCCCATGTCCTTGGGGAGGGCTAAACACAGGAAGAGGCATGACATATGCATGCCATGGACAAATGGTGAGAAAGAATATGAGAGTGATGATAGAGCCAGCAAAAGGGAATCATATAGACAGGTTGAAGCTCACAAAGTATATACAACATGTCTTTTAGAGCTGAGACCTAAAAATGACCCCTTGTCCTTGCTCATCTTGTAACTGTGAGCACAGGATGTAAGCATGTGTTTCCTTTTTTAAATTTATGAAGTATTACCTTAAATACCAACTGCTGAATACTCAAAGTTGAGAATTCCCCGCAGCTGGACCCCAGCACTTTTCTTGCTGCACCAAAACAGAGAGATGACATACAGGATTTAAAATCAGAGAAACCCAGACAGAGTCAGCACAGTGGGTGCTAAGGAGATAATGCCTGACTTTTAAGTCTCTGAGTATTCGATATTCTCAGCGTCCCAGATTTCCGTAAGGGAAAGCTGCAACAGAAAGCGCAGGAAGAAGAAGTAACAGTGAATTTTCCCTAGACCAAGGCAACTCAAATGCCAGGGTTTAATTGGATCACCAATAATGTACTTTTCTTCATTTCTTTCATTCCTCAAAGGTAAACAACCAGTAGTGGGTTATGGCAACCATAACATGAGCGCCTCCCACAGAAAAAGCACTGTGACAGGTAGAATCACAGCCAACGCTAATGGCTATTCATTATATTCAGAAAGGAGTAGTTATAACAGTTTTTCAAAATTTCCCCCATCAAAATACACTTACATGAGTGGTAACGTTGATACTCATAAATCCATTGTAAAACTAGAAAGAAATCAACATTCAGGTAAAAAAAGATAGCACTTTATCAGAGAAGTGAATTGTCAAAAATAAATGACATCATTACACCTACATCCTCTCTTTTATCTTATTTTAAGATGTTAAGGGATGAGATGAGTCTGTAAAACAATTACGAAGGTGGCACCAAATCTCTAGTAAATATAGGGAGTAAATTAACCATAAACATAAGAAATATAAAGGGAAGATATTAGTTTAGCTGGAGAATTGAAAGAATCACAAGAAATGAAATGTGGAACATTTTTGTAACCAATGATGGGTACTATGGCCAGTTTTAGAGCCACCAATGACTTATGAGAAGTCAGAAGCTAACACAGGAGTGGGAAATCATTCAAGTTATAAGATAACATTGAATATAATATTGTGTAACATTTACGGAGCGTGTAGACTGTAGTTTGGAGGACTTTAAAAGTACCCATAGACGTATTAAACCAAAATGATTTGGCATGTGAGCTAGGACTAAATTGCCTGGCAGAAATGATCAAGGCTCTTGAGTAATGGGCAGTATTTCTGAACAAATGGTGAAAGAACTATCTGTTGAGATAAAAAATATTCACTGCTTGGAAAACAATGGAAAAGACATTCAGGAGACATACTTGAGGTTAGAAAAGAAAGCTCGATGACTTGTTCATCAGGATAAGAATCTTAAAAAACAACAAGACACCAGCGCACATCTAGTTCAGCCTCTATAATCCTTGTGCATTTAGCACCAATATTTCAATAAAAATTTCTTTTGCACAAACACTCCTTTTCAATCCAATGGAGCCTCGTAGTGTAGACAAGTTTAAGACTTTATTTTGTTAAATTCAAGTGCTTTACAGCCAATAGGATGAGAATCTTAGAAGACAACATTCAAAAAGTAACTTTAGAAGTGTTAAAAATGCACATAAGATCATTCTTCTAAAAGCCCAAGACAAAACGATTGTGGGAACCTTGGAAAGTCTTGAAAACTACCTAAGGAGGAAAACTATAATGATACTAAATATGCCAGAGGTGCTGAAGGATAAATTATACAGTTCGTTGTGATAAATCTTCTGAAAGATGGAGTGTTTAAAGGCAAATTTGATATTAACCACTTCCGTGCTGATGACGGAACCGCTCCGTCATCAGCCATGGTAGCGCTGTGCTGATGACGGAGCGGTTCCGTCACGGCCCCGCCCGCTCAATAGAACGCGCCTGCGCGGCGCGTTCTATTGAGCGGGCGGGGCCATGACGGAACCGCTCCGTCATGAGCACAGCTCAACCGAAGCAGGTGACGGAGAGGTTCCGTCACCAGCATGGGCGCGCCGCCCGCCCCCCCCCTCGCCCCCTTAGCGCTGCGGCGGAATAGCAGCCGCAGCAAAGGTGTTAAAGTAGCAAATTCAAAGAGTACACCAAGGCCCCTTCAGTTTATATCTGAAGAGTAAGAAGCCCAGAGAAATATTGTTAAATGTTTAACATATTTAGTCATAGAGCAAATATTAAAAATAGCTCTGAAATGTAAAACATTGACATATATTAACTCAACATTTACTGTATGATCACATAATTTTCACTCTATGTGATCAGTAGTAAAAATAGATTTTAGACGCTAGGAAGGAAAGTTCAGTTGAGATTCCCTGCGTTGTGAAGCTAATGTGGAATAACACAATATACAACATGAGAAATGAGAAGGAAATTGATGGCATGATTAAACAATTAAAGGCAAATGTCCAACATGACTTGTAGTGGGTGTTGTTGAGAGATGTAAAAATTGTAAAACACTTTTTAATCATAGGAGATCAGGGAAGTAGTGAGCTCTTAATGAGCTCTAAAGCAAGCATATTAGAAGTGGGGGTTTACCAATGAGGTGAAAAAATCAAAAAAATGAACAATCCTCAGATATTATGTGCCAGATTAAATAAATTCAACAATGGAAGATTGATAGACTTATATGGTCACCTTGCAGAATAGAAGAATATAATTCACGATTTGGAATATGAATGGGCTGCATGCTAAAAGGAAGCAAAGATGTTTGTAAGAAATATCTACAACACAGTGAAATCCACCTGATGATATTATGAGGAATTCACATGACAAGTCTAGAATGAAAGAAACTATTTAGCAAAGAATGATGATTCAACAGTCTGCAATGATCAGTAGTGGTCAGTTAAATGAGTTACCATTGTAGTAAGGAAAGATGATAATATCGTGGTACTGGAATCTGAGAATGATGTATGGGTAAATGGGATCCGGCACATATTAATATCAGAAACACGTTTTTGGCCTGTGCTGGATATTATGGATAGAATCCAGATGACCCAGCACCATTGAAATGCCTTGGTTCTAAACTTGTGGAATGTAAGATTACAATACTTAAGTGTGATTAAGTGTGATGATTGTAATAAGTGTGATGAATAATCTAAAATGTCCGCCAGCTGAGGAGCTCTGGCCGGGAGATCCCGGCTAGGGATCGCCTTTTTGGGTGAAATCCCCTGAAAACGACCCTCGCCTTGGACCTCCTTGCTCACCGGGGCTTTCCTTGACTGTGGTCCTCCCGATCCTTCAATTTCCCACGATTTGGCCTCGAGACCTTGCCCCCTCAACCTCCGAGGGAGTGGCGAATGTTCAGATGCCGCACCTTGAGTGGGCCCGCCCGCTCTTGCCTGTGCCGAGGCTGTTGTTGTGACGTGGCGAAACTAGAGCAAGACGCAGCAGCAAGCGCTCGGTGGATTATGACTGTGGAGGCCATGAGCCGAAGGCAGGGCTGGTTAAAAAGCATACTGAAACTGTAGATGCAGTGGCTGCCGGCATATGGCGCACCTCCGAGGGATGTGGACCTACTGCGACGAGGGCATCTGAGACGCCAGACAACCGCGATGAAGCCCCCGGGTAAGCGGGTCAGAGACGCCACTGGGAGGTGGGGGCGGTGGCACTTTGGTGCAAGTGGGGACTGGGCTTAAGACCACCTGTTCCTCTCCCAGTCTCGGACGGAGTGGCCCAGTGCCTCTCCCGGGCCCTGTCTAGCTCCTGGCGGGAGCTGCCGGTCTCTTGACTCTCCGCTCCCCCACCCCCCCACCTTGGTGGGCTGACCCGAGGTCACTGAGTAGCGGCCCGGGGTTGCTCCACTGGCCTCATACCAAGCACCAACAACACCAGGGTGGTGATCCTGGCTGAAGACCTTTTCAGCGACGACCCCGGCCTTTCCCTGTGGGGGTCAGGATGACCTCTCAAAGGGTCCCCTCTCAAAGGGTCCGCAGCGCTTGATACAACATCATCAGAGCCTACCAGCCTGACTGAGGTAAGAGAGCGGGGATACCCTCGTCCCCTCCCCCACCGCGAAGACACACAGTTTTTTACCCTCTCGCCCCGTGGGGCCGACGACAGTGTCTCCCCTTGCTCCCATCAGAGACAGCAACAGAAGGCCCAGCAGTGATAGGATGGTGTGCTGCCCCAGGACTGACTCTCCCCCTGGCAATTGCCTGAACAAATTATCAGCCTTCCCCAGGGGGTCCTAAGGATACATTGAGTAAGCAGCAATACCCCCCTCTGCCCTATCGGGTCTGCCCCAGGACGTGATGGGCCTTCTCCCGATGACCTATGATGATGCTCCCGGGCTGATACCAAAAAAAAAATTGTTCTTAACACGGAGCCTGAGCAACCTTGGCTGATGCCCAGTGGAGCTGTCCTATGCAGCTGTAGAGGAGTCTGGCTCAGGTTCAACCCCCGGCCGTCACCTACCCAGCCGGACATCTGATATTGCTTTCCCAATCTCCCTGTTGCGTCTCCTTCCCTCCCCACCTCCTCCTTCCTTGATTCTTTGGCTTTCTGCCTGACTCAATCTGCATCCCTCCCTCGTGTTTACCATCCCCCTCTACCCATAAGATGTGTTCTCCTGGCTATCATACACACCAATATCTCATATTATTGTATAACCTCGTGTTTTCTCTCCTATGTCTATACTTGGAACAATGTGTAACTTGTAACTGATGTAACTTGTAATAATGTAACCTCATGTGAAGCACTCTGATACCTTCGGGTCTAGTCAGCACTATATAAAACTCATCAAATAAATCAAATAAATAAAGCAATACCTGATTGGATAATAAGTTAGATCGGTGTACAAAACAACCTCATGTGAACTGTTTTTCAGTGTTAAGGTATTTCAAAACTGTAATACAAGACCTTTGTCTGTATGTTAGCTGGAGAGTTTATGCAGGGAAGAAAACGTCCAACTAATTTCATAGTAAGGCTACTTTTCCAGGATTGATTATTGTTTCTTTAACTGTACATTAACTAACAGTGTCCTGGGCATAAGCCATTTATCGGCACATATATGAGACCACTCTGCAGTTTGGATAGACTTATTATTCCCTACAGGTCAAATTGTCCTAGATGGACAATGGACCATTGGCTGCTAGTAGATGAGCAACTGATGCAGACACTAAAAGCTAATTCAAGCAAATTCTTTTGGTTTAACCCTTTGCCGTCCGACGTCACGGTGGGCTTGTGCGGAGGATGGTCGGGGGCCGTCCAAACCACACCCAGTCATAAATCACCCGCACCGCAGCAAAATTTTCGCCGCGGTCAAGGGGTTAAACTAGAAAGAAGTGATATGAATAATGTTTGGGATGCATATAAATAATTTCTAAGAGGAATTATTACCAAATGGGCAGAAGTGTAATAGATAGGAACGGGGAATAAGAGATGCTGGTAACATAAAAGTCCATAATCTGGAGCTGCAGGTACAAACAGAGCAACAAGACACACACGATGAAGTCCCCCGAATGTTAGCATGAATGAAAGAACTGGAGTCCATTCAAAATGACTTTTACATCAGATTAGATTGCAAATGTAGAATGAAATCGGAACTGAACAAGCTACAACATTTTGAGTACGGAAGAAATGTGGCAAGCTGTTAGCTTAGAAAAATAGATGTAAAAGAACTAAAAGCCGTATTCAAGACTTTAAAGAAGAGTGGGGTACGATCAATAATGCCGCTGTCAATCAGACATTCTGAAAATTCTTCTAAGGTGTATGAGGAAGAGGTAACAGCAGAATCATTAAAACTTGGTAAGAAGACACTCTCCAGATTAAATGAAGACAACAGAGCAAAATGTGTACAAGTGATCTCAGAAGAAGAAATAGAGAGTGTTATCTTGGAACTCAGGAACATGAAAGGGTCAGGTCTTGATGGCATTCTAGGAGATATGGAAGTAACTGTTCAAAGTGTTCTACTAAACTAGCCCCAGCCACCAGATTCCTTGGGGAGGGAACCATTACACTAATTCTCACATTGAAGGAGAGTTCCAAGATGTACGAGTCCTACAAACCAAGGGGTGATTTTTGTGTTGCCCGTATGTATATTCCGTCGGAACGGAGACAGAGTATAAATAGCCTAGCATGAAGGTCTGCGCTCCCAATGTTAATGTGGGCATACCTTCAGTTTGGCCATGGTAGAGACTACTCTGTCTCCGCCATGGTCAAACGTCTCCAACAGCCCTGGGGAGTAAGGGCATTCAGAAAAATGACTATATGTTCTCCCACCCATTTTAGATGGGTGGACATGTAAATAATTTGTACTGTTTCTTTCCACCAGGTAGAAACTGGTCGTAAGGAACAGTAAAAACATAATACTCCCCCCCGGGAGAATGTTCCCATGGCGAGAGGAGCACTATATTCTTTCTTTACAAAAAGAAAATTCCATTTTGGGATTCTCTTTTTGTAAAGAAAAAAATTACTAATTGCTACAGGGCTGCATCCTGCTTACTATGCTCCGTAGTACAGAGAATTGCCAGGATCAGCTGTGACAGTGGTTCCTAGCAATGTTTTCATAAAGGACTGCCCGCTTGGCGGTGATTTATAAATTAGGCGGGCGGCCTCTCCACCATGTGGATGGAGTAATTTACTCCGCCCTGATTGGCTTAACTGGGGCCGTCCATCAAGAAATAAATCACCACCACCCCACACCCAGTTCCTTGATAAATACTGATTATAAAGTATTGACATATTGGCTAAAAGATTATCAATAGTAATGGGCAAACTAATCCATGACGGTCAAAAAGGATTTATCTTGGAGTGGCAAATAATCAGCCTCACTTGTTCATAGGCTTGGTCGGCCTATCTGAGTCTTACAAAATAACCTTGACTGTCTTAATATTAGATGAATCTAAGGTATTTGACCAGGTCAACTGGACTTACCGTGGGAGGGTTGTATGACGTTACAACGCATACTTTTACAACGCATGCCTTTACAACGCATGTTTTTACAACGTATACCATTACAACGCGAATTAATAATACTAATGAAAAATTACCATTATAACGAAAACAAATATAACGCATACCAATACAACGCATATATTATGAATTTTAAATATATTTTTAATTTTGTAAAATAACTCCTGGCACGGGATGCAGCGAAAATAGGGGTTTTGGGTGAGGAAGTGTATTAAAATGTAGTAAAAATATGAATGGTAGTTATTAAAAATAGCACGAATTTTTAATAAATGAATACTCGAGTATTAAAATTAATACTTGAGTATTAGAAAAACTCACAATTTTTAAAATACATATTTTCATTGTTCAACAATGCATATAAAACGTATTACCAAAATACATTTTTTAAAAATATTATAAATCATAGTAACAAATTCTTTTTTTAAAAATATGAACAGAATAACAAGCACATACCCGCCATTTTAGAAAGACAGCCAAGAACAGAGTCCTACAACTCTTTTCATGAAATCAACACCGAAAGACTCTAAACAAAATGGAGGACAAAACGCTATCTCAAACAAAAACACACACACTTTTAAATATAAATTTTAAATTACACGTTCTCACAGCAATTGAATGTACAAAAATACAGATTTAAACGATGCTTTTCTAAAAAATTAAGAAATTAGTCACAGAAACCTATAAATATGAGTCAGACACCATTTTGAAATCAGTTGTAATTCAACTACCAGAGAGAGCAGTCGCAAATAACTGACCCTCTGACCTCTTGTCACAGAGACAAGCTCGAGTCAAACGAGGTGAAATCCATTCATAAATACAAGTAAGTTTGCATTAAAACACAAGTAAACATAGCTTTAAAAAAAAAAAAATTCGTACTATTAGTAATAAATGTCAAACACTATTATTTTTCAGATTTTCGAAATCATTATCATCACTTAATAACATCGTTTCTACTTTTGAATTAAAAGCTCACAGATGTAAGTACATTTTTAAAATATAAATGACTTTCAAAAATATAGAGTTGTTAGTTTAAATCAAGTTTTTCAAATGTCGTGCTATGGATATAAACTCTCAAATGTTACAGTGTTTTTTAAATCCATTATTAAAAAATATTTTCTTAAATTTATCACCTGAAAATATCACAGTAATATTTTTCTAAAATATATATTTTAATGATATTCAACTTTTTCCAGGTTAAACGTATTTTGAGTTTACCGATTTAAAAAAATCTAAATAACTAAAGATTTTTATTTTTCAAAAATTTTCAGCAAAATCATTCCTTCTGAAGCATCAGATAACAACATCTATAAATCATTTTCGAAATAGGAGAAAAAGACCATAAATCTACTTAAAAGAGGTAATTTATAAAAAATATTTTAAATAACTTTTTCTTTTTTACAGGGATGCCTTTAGTTATCTTCGAAAAATGCTAAGCATGTTTTTAAATTTAAAAGTACTTTTTAGATTCAATTATCAAAATTTAAAGCACCATTTTGAAATGTGTAAAAATGTTTTCTAAAGAAAAAGAAATTTCTTCCTTTTTAAAAATAGGGTTTTAAATAATTTAAATAACATGTATTACATTTTTTTAACCATTTACAGATATAAAAAGATTCAAAAACTTGAAAAACTACATCATAGAAGCAAAAAAAATAAAGAAGGTAAATAATACTATTAAAGGCCATTAAAACACCTGTGACATATATTTTTGTAATCCACTTCTTTTCCCACCAAAATGGAATGTACCACTATTGAACAATCTGTACTTAAAAATAATTCAAATGTATCTTTCAACCAGATTCAAACCAAAGTACTCGACATTTGGACCAGAAATTCATACCAATTCAACTAAACAACAACGCCAAAGAAAAGAACCAAAAGTAAGACACTTTTAAAAACAGAAAAAAACATTTTCATCATTAGACATGTCCATGAAACTGAATTTAAAATGCAAACAATGCCAAATTGTTTAGCAGTAGGGAAAGTACTTGATAATGTAGGGTTATCATTTAATAATCTAACTCCAGGAAGGTGTAGCAGTAGGGAATGTGCTGGATAGTGTAGGTGTATTATTTACTATTCTAACTCAAGGTAGGTGTAGCAGTAGAGAAAGTGTTGGATAGTGTAGGTGTATTATTTACTATTCTAACTCCAGGTAGGTGTAGCAGTAGGGAATGTGCTGGATAGTGTAGGTGTATTATTTACTATTCTAACTCCAGGAAGGTGTAGCAGTAGGGAATGTGCTGGATAGTGTAGGTGTATTATTTACTATTCTAACTCCAGGTAGGGGTAGCAGTAGGGAAAGTGTTGGTTAGTGTTGGGGTATCATTTACTATTCTAACTCCTGGAAGGTGCAGCAGTAGTGAAACTGCTGGATAGTGTAGGGGTACCATTTACTATTCTATCTCCAGGTAGGTGTAGCAGTAGGGAAAGTGTTGGATAGTATAGGGGTATCATTTACTATTCTAACTCCTGGAAGGTGCAGCAGAAGGGAAAGTGCTGGATAGTGTATGAGAATCATTTACTATTCTAACTCCAGGAAGGAGTAGCAGTAGTGAATGTGCTGGATAGTGTAGGGGTATCATTTACTATTCAAACTCCATTAAGGTGTAGAATTAGGGAAAGTGATGGATAGTGTAGGGGTATCATTTACTATTCTAACTCAAGAAAGGTGCAGCAGTTGGGAAAGTGATGGATAGTGTGACCTTTTCCTATACCATACAAATAGGGTTTTTTAAATGTACAATTCAACAACCTTTTTTTAATATTTTTCTACAGACATCTTCCACAAAATCAGACCAACAGCCATTTGAAGTCAAAAACCTACACACAATCCAAATTCAACAAACATCTGAAAGTGAACAGAAACTAAACAAGAAAGGTAAATATATTTTAACAACATTTTTCAAAGAAAATATCACGCCTCTAAATGTGCAGAGAGTTGCACACTATTAAAAAAAACGAATTTCATTTTTTTATAACATCTTTTTCCTTTTCTTCTTATCATTTCAGAAAATGTCAAGTGATAAAGCAGCAAAATACATAAAGAGCAGCAAAGGAAACCGTCTCCTACATTATGAAGGATATATTTATTGCTGAACCAAGGAGACATTGGAGGTGCGTGCAATATCACTCATCCCATTGCTTAGGCAGAGCGGTTACTCTGGGTGACACAGTTGTCAAAACATCCAAGAATAACCACTCTGCCTCAGCAATGGAGATTGAAGTAAGAGAAACCATTAACGAAATGAAAGATATTGCAAGCACCTCCAATGACTCCACTGGTTCAATTTTAAGGGAGGTAGCACAACATGTCCCTGACCACATTGCTAGCAGTATGCCCATAATAGCTAATCTGAGATGAATTATTCACCGTAAAAAACAGGCAAGTAACCCACAAAGAGTCACACCACACACATTCTCAGACATTGTAATTCCTCCTGAACTCTCTCTTACTATTTCTAACGAACCTTTTATCCTGCATGACAACCAAAACCCTCTGAAACGAATAATTATCTTTAGCTCACCCCGTAACATTGCCAAGTTAGAAAATAGTGATATTTGGATGATGGATAGGACGTTTAGAAGTACGCCCCATCCTTTCACCCAAATATACACTATCCATGCTAAAATTAACCATACAGTAATGCCCCTAGTATACAGTTTGCTGCCTGATTAACAATCCACAACGTATACTGAACTTTTAACAGTGGTTATTCTTTTTTTGCATTTGTCACCCCGAGTGGGATGGGTATGCTCAGACGTGAGTCCCATGCTCTCCACACCACTGGAGTCAAGCTTTCCAGGGTGATGAAGGCTGATAGCCAGAAACCGGTCCTTGGATGCTCGATTCCGGTCCAGGAAAGACATGGCTTAGCAGTCGGGCTGGACTGTTCCCATGAGGCACAGGGTCAAGGCTGATTTGCATATAGCCATGTCTGACCTGGGGTGGTGTGGAGCGCAAAAAAACGATGGATTTAGGCCCAGATCTCTGTACTGGGGTGAATGTATGACATTGTTCTGCATTCTGTCCATAAATTGTTGTTTTTGCATTTGTCACCCCGAGTGGGATGGGTATGCTCAGACGTGAGTCCCATGCTCTCCACACCACTGGAGTCAAGCTATCCAGGCTGATGAAGGCTGATAGCCAGAAACCGGTCCTTTGATGCTTGATTCCGGTCCAGGAAAGAAATGGCTTAGCGGTTCGGGCTGGACTGTTCCCATGAGGCACAGGGTCAAGGCTGATTTTCATATAGCCATGTCTAACCTGGCGTGGTGTGGAGTGCAAAATAACGATGGATTTAGGCCCAGATCTCTGTACTGGGGTGAATGTATGACATTGTTTTGCATTCTGTCCATCAATTGTTGTTTTTGCATTTATCAACCCGAGTGGGATGGGTATGCTCAGACGTGAGTCCCATGCTCTCCACACCACTGGAGTCAAGCCTTCCAGGCTGATGAAGGCTGATAGCCAGAAACCGGTCCTTGGATGCTTGATTCCGGTCCAGGAAATACATGGCTTAGCAGTTCGGGCTGGACTGTTCCCATGAGGCACAGGGTCAAGGCTGATTTGCATATAGCCATGTCTGACCTGGGGTGGTGTGGAGTGCAAAAAAACGATGGATTTAGGCCCAGATCACTGTACTGGGGTGAATGTATGACATTGTTCTGCATTCTGTCCATAAATTGTTGTTTTTGCATTTGTCACCCCGAGTGGGATGGGTATGCTCAGACCTGAGTCCCATGCTCTCCACACCACTGGAGTCCAGCTATCCAGGCTGATGAAGGCTGATAGCCAGAAACCGGTCCTTGGATGCTTGATTCCGGTCCAGGAAAGAAATGGCTTAGCAGTTCGGGCTGGACTGTTCCCATGAGGCACAGGGTCAAGGCTGATTTGCATATAGCCATGTCTGACCTAGGGTGGTGTGGAGTGCAAAGAAACAATGGATTTAGGCCCAGATCTCTGTACTGGGGTGAATGTATGACATTGTCCTGCATTCTGTCCATCAATTGTTGTTTTTGCATAAATCTAAAACATCCAACAAAAGTCCTAGGAAAATAAATATTGATTTTGAATACGCTATGATAAATGTTATAACCAAAACATACACGGATACCCAAATTCAGGGATGTTTTTTCCATTTTTCCCAGGCATTATGGCGTAAGATACAAAAATCATCCCTAGTTGCGGATTACATATCAGACAGCAAACTGCAATTCGAACTAAAAAAACGTACAGCACTTTGCTTTGTACCTCCTGATAGTGTAGACGAGTACTACACTGCAATTTCTGAATCTGAATTTTTTACAACAAATGAAGAAAAATTGGCACCCCTGCTAAATTATTTCGAAGACACATGGATTGGACATCTAAGGAGGTCAGGTCGCTGGAGGAAGCCACATTTCCATGTGGAGTGGTGGAACTACTACACGACCTGCTTAGAAGGAGAGGCAAAAACAAACAATGCCATAGAAGGATGGCACAACTCCTTCAGCCACACAATTGGAAAACCTCATCGTAATCTTTATCATTTTTTGGAACCTTTGAGGAAGGAGCTAAGGGGTCCATTAGGATGTCGGGCGGTGGCACCAACGCGGTGGTGGCGGGGCGGAAAAACAGCTTTTTCCACCCGCGAGCAGCAGAACTCATGTCCGCCACATTAGGATAGGGAAACATAGGTCATTTCCCGTCCGCCACGGTGGTGGCGGGGCGGAAAAACTGCTTTTTCCACCCGCGAGCAGCAGAACTCATGTCCGCCACATTAGGATAGGGAAACATAGGTCATTTCCTGTCCGCCACGGAGCGACGCACACCGCCATCAAAGTGCGCCCGCCACCGCGGCGGCGGGAGCCAATCGAGACTCTCCGCCGTGCCGAATGACGTCCGCCCCGCTCGACAAATTAGGATGGCCCAAACAAGCAGACTGAGACACCGCCCAGCCTGAGCAGGCGGAAAGTCGACAGCGGAGCGCGAACGCCGAGACCAAGTCACGAACGCCATGAACCCAGCCCTCCATATGCATCCGGTGATGTTCCTCCTACAACACTATCGTCAGAGGGTCTGCCGCGGATGACGCCGCAGGTACGCAACTACACAAATGCAACACACAACACACATGCCAACACAGGGTTCAATCACCACACAGACACCCTGCTGGGGGACACAACACATCCATACGGGCACCCACACATCACCCACCTCACAACAAGGCACCTCTCAGCATCCGGGACACACATCGACCGCCAACCAGCAGCAACGTCCCGGTCACGTCACCACAGCGGTCAACACATGCGCACTATGCAGAAGGCAGGGCCACTCCAAGGGATGGGCAGGGCACAAACACAACAGGGATACACAGCCCCCAACCACACAGCAACACACCCCATCAACCCACAGGCCAGGTGCCCATCCCGTGCACCCCCATGCACACCAACAAGCACTGCAACAACAAGCACAATACACACTCCCTGCACCACTCAACACACAACCAGTGAGACAGCCACTGCAGGAGTGGTGGACAAGGAACACACAACACCACTGCCACACACACTCAAGGCTCACAATCCTTGCCAGAACACACACACACACAAACAAACACACACCCTGGGTGTAGCCACAAACACAACACACACACAGGGATGCCACAACCGATGCCTGCACAAGAACAACACACAAACAATACAGGAACACATACTGAACTCCAACAGAAACACACATACCCTGTCAGCCAAACTTGGGAAAATCAATGGGAGAACAGACACAACAGGAGTGCACAACAACATCACTCAGGAACAAAACACACACATCAAAACACAAAACACACAAGAAGTGCATCTGGACCAACACACACAGCCACATCAAACCCATCACAGATGCACATGAAACCTCAATCAACAAACACCACAAGACATCAGGGGATGCACATCAGGCAATGCCAAGGCCACATACACTCAGCACCGCATGCACGACAAGCATTGTCTGCCTAACAGGCATGATTGACACAACCGCATCACACACCACAAATCAACACTGCACAAACACAACACCACACCCAGGAACTGAAGCAATACCACACCCTACATCCACACATCCAACACAACAACTACACATGCACCACTTTGGGATACAAGAGCACAGCCACCTCCACCAGAGCACTGGCCAACACACACAGCTGAAGTCCACATGACCACTACAGAATGACCAATGGCACACATAAACCATTGGGGCAATGTCCAGAGTGGAACAACACCTATGGCCCAAGAACTACACCACAAAGCACAAGCCCACATATGAAGTGATGGGGAGGCACACACACATGGAAACCAAGGGGAAATCTGACATCTAAGTTAAACAGCCTGCATGTCAGTAGCAGACATGTAAGGGGTGTACCACACACAAATAGAAGGACAGAACACCCACAATGGTCAAGCACAAGTGGCACACATAGGGGATGGCCTAAAACCACACACACCATGCCATACAGGAGTGGAAAAACCACCATATACCTGCAATGCATGACAAACACAAGCACAATGCCAGTGTGGAGCAGCAGGGCCACACAGTTCACACAAGAACACCCAAGACACATTGAGGATCAATCACACACAACACTGATGTGCAACTCACACACTTTGTACACTCCAAAGTGACAAACACAACAAGTAGGAGTCTCACACAACACCATGGACACACCAACACACAGCACAGTGCCCTACAAACAGCTCACACAAGTGCATACAATCCTCTACCCAGGGCAAGACAAAACAAACAATAGGCATACAAATCCTGGGTGACACATGTGTGTCTCACACATTACAGGGACACACACACATCCACTACAAACTGACACCCTTCACACTGCACACCTCTGCTACACCCAACACCACGCATCTCATGTAGCCATGGCACCAGGACCAAGGCCCAACACAAGATGACCATACACATACAAGGCTGGGCACACAGAAAGCAATCCACACACATACTGCATTACATATTCCAGCCAGGTTCAAAACGTTTGCACAGCATCACACCCTGTGCTGGCAGTGTCCCCCAACCACACATGTGAACAGTGTAGGCAACAACAGCAAATCACTAACAAGATGACTGCATGCCAGGTAAAATAGCCATCACAGATCACACAATTTGCAGGCTCAGAATGGACTTAAGACCCTGTCACCCCTGCCCAAAATTATGATGGCTGCAAGGAGCCTTGCAATGTTGAAGTGATACATGGAGCATGGTTCACAGGCAATCAAATGCAAATAGAAACAGAACTTTAATCAGCAAGGACACCGACAAAACACACACCAGAAGTAACTGTAATTATTCACATATTGCACAGATGCAGTGGTACAACAATAGTAGACAACAGCAAGGCTCAAAATGATGCAAAATGCTATATACCAAGCGCAGGTGAAACACAAACAGGAAGGCCAGTGTCCATAGCACAGGGAAGAGGCCAACACAGCAGAGCTAATAGAAACGACCAGAGAAGCGTGCAGCCGACAGCAGACGGAGAGGGAATCATTACTCACGTCCCTGTGGCAAGACTTAGGCGCCTCTGGTCAGATTCAACGCGCCAGAATATAAAGCGTTGTACTTCAAAGAAGTCGGGCATCACCTTGTTTATTTACATAACAGGCTGACTCAATATCTTCATTAGAATAGAAGTCGTTTTTAACGAAGGCAGAAGGATCGCTATCTGATACCAAATTTGATCAACTCTGCTACAAACTACAAACAAACCCAAGACAAGGGCTATTCACAAAAATCAAAGCCTGAAAATCCTTTATGAATAAACCACGGCCTAAGCAAGAACGCCCTTACAGTGGATGACCGTACTAATATTCTACACCATCACCCACATTATAGAGGAAGACTTGTAAAGTACGACAGAAATAGAATCTTTGTCTTGATAAAGGTGGATAAAATTGCAATCAACCACCGAAACTCATCGACGCCCCAGTACAGTGTGATTCATGGTTCATACATCGCTGTTGACAGAATAATATTCTATCTGCACAACACCGTTGTTTCAAAAATAGAACATTAGAACACATACCGTGTATTGCATAATTTGTATGTCTTACTGTTGTTTCTGTCTTTCAGCAATATTGGCGGTCAATATTGAAACGGATTGTTACTTTTATCATGTTTTAATTTGTGTCTAGCAGTCAATCTTGTTTTCTGCTTTTTTTAACCTTATTGTATACAATTAAATTTTGACCAATTTTTTAACCTTTATTCAGTTGTTATAGTTACTGTTATTCCTTTACTGTGATGTTTATGTGAATGACCTTATTCAAGGGAATTGTTCTTTTATATCAACACAGCAGAGCTACAGGGCCAGTGTCCATGGCAGGTGAGAGGCCAACACAGCAGAGCAACAGGGCCAGTGTCCATGGCAGGGGAGAGTACAGCACAGCAGAGCAACAGGGCCAGAGTCCAAGGCACAGGTGAGAGCACAACACAGCAAAGCAACAGGGCCAGTGTCCATGGCAGGTGAGAGGCCAACACAGCAGAGCAACAGGGCCAGTGTCCATGGCAGGTGAGAGCCCAACACAGCAGAGCAACAGGGCCAGTGTCCATGGCAGGTGAGAGGCCAACACAACAGAGCAACAGGGCCAGTGTCCATGGCAGGGGAGAGTACAGCACAGCAGAGCGACGGGGCCAGTGTCCATGCTTGTAAACAATGATAAGGACTAGCACACCTGTATGAGGCACAGGTGCATGAGGGGGATGTCAACTCACTCCTGGAAGTCATGCAGACTTGGACCTGGCTGTGTGTCGGTGACAGCAGGCCCACTTAACTGGGGTGACAGAGCCCCAGGTGATGTGGGGCTAACAGTGGCTTGGCAAGCTGGAGGGCTGTGTGGACCAGGTGGCATAGTGGCACGTGGAGGTGGAGTCATGCAGACTTCTGACACAGTGTGGGTGGGAGAGGTTGGAGGGGGTGCCCTTCCACTTTTTGGGAATATGAATTGGCTTCCCTGTCTTGGGGTTGATGGGAAGTGTGGATGACCCAACAGGCACACACACCAACTGTCCCACATCAGGTGCAGACACTGGCACTACCTCTGGTGATGTGCTGGATCCTGTGGAACGCTTGGTCTGGCTACGCCTCAGGACCCACTTCCCCTCTTTGCCTGGTGTACCCCCTACAGTACCCTGCTTTGTCTTTGTGCCAGGGGTGGTGTCTACAGTGCCCTGCTTTGCCTTTGTGCCAGGGGTGGTGTCTACAGTGCCCTGCTTTGCCTTTTTGCCAGGGGTGGTCTCCACAGTGCCCTGCTTTGCCTTTGTGCCAGGGGTGGGGTCTACAGTGCCCTGCTTTGCCTTTTTGCCAGGGGTGGTCTCCACGGTGCCCTGCTTTGCCTTTGTGCCAGGGGTGGTGTCTACAGTGCCTTGCTTCGCCTTTGTGCCAGGGGTGGTGTCTACAGTGCCCTGCTTTGCCTATGTGCCAGGGGTGGTCTCCACAGTGCCCTCCATTGCCTTCTTGCCAGGTGTTCCCCCTACAGTGCCCTCCTTTGACTTCTTGGCAGGGGTGGTCTCTACAGTGCCCTCCTCCACCTGCTTCAATGGACTCGGAATTGGGGTAGATGTGGTGGGTGGATGTATCCCTGTGTTCTTCCTAGGTGTACCCCTGATATGCAACACCTCCTCAGTGGACACAGACACTGCATGGGTAGGTATGTGTGAAGTTTCTGTGACAGGAGAGTCTTTTGCTGATGATGCCTCTGCGGCATGTAAGCCTGATGTCTGCCTCATTGATTGCCTGGCCTTGATCTACCCTGGCTGGCTCTTGTCTGTGCATTGTGGGGTGGCCCTGCTCTTCAGTGGGGATGGTGTTTGTGGGCGGGAGTGCCTGGGTTGTGTCTGTTGTGTGCTCCTTGTGCTGTATCTTTTTGGTGACGCAGGCGAAGCGTGGTCACTGTCACCTGATGTGGCCACTGACTGGGGGGTGGACAAAGGCACCAGAGCTGCAATGGGAGCATGTGCCTGTTGTAGGGCTGACGTCACTGTGGATGACAACGCCTGGACTGTACGGTGTAGCCCACCCACGTCAGAGTGTATGCCCTCCATGTATGCAACCACCTGGCCTAATTTCTTGTCATGGTCACCCTAGGCATTGAGCAGGGCGGTCTGGCCCACACAGAGCTGGCGCAGGAGCTCTACACACTCTGCAGTGAGGGCAGCATGGGGGACAGGTGCAGGTGCCAGGTGTGAATGTGACTCGTCCCCTCTTAGTGACACGGATACGGGCAGCACCACAAGAAGTGGATGGGAGGCTGGGCACTGGCCGCTGGGTGGTAGATGATGATGCAGACTCCCCATCCCCTGTGCCTGCCAGCATGGATGCATCCCCGCTGGCATCAGATGATGTGGTACTCTGTGTCTCAGCCACGGATTCCTCCTGCATACTTCTGTCCCACTCAGATGCGCTGGTGGGCTCTGTATCACTGGCCTCTGCTGCATCTGTAGTGCTACTCTCGCCACCACTGGGTTCGGGCTCATGTTCCTCCGGGGTCTCTTGCGAATCTGCATGAGAGAGAGATACAGGGTTGTGTAAGTGTCATCATCTGGTCACACAAATTCAAGACAATGCACTACAGGAGAGGCCCAAATCTACATGGTAACCACCACCCCCTGCAATCACTGTGTAGCTACACACAACATAGAGCACAACAGTGCCTGCAACGCTGAATATCTGCCATGAATGAGCCATGTTGCTACCACACAGCACTACACCCTGCCCGTAGATGAAGTGTACCACACACACAACTTGGCCTGCCCACACTTTGTGACATGATGAGGGTACAACACTTGTTACCACTAAAAGACCTCCAGGGAACATGAGGGGACAACACACACACCTATTAGGACATCACAGTCCCCAATGCCACGTAGGCCATAGCAAGCACCATGTTATAATCCGGGGCACATTATTTGCAGATGTTGGGGCACCAACGATCATGATGCAGGCAAAGTAGGCATACATGAATTCACACTCAGCAACTGGACACTGCTGTTCACCCTATAATAGATCACCCACACCATCCCAACACTGAATGACCATGTGGAGCCCAACACATCTGGCAATGGGAAAGTACAGCAGGGAGTATCTGCTCAGTAAGGGCAGGGTGGCACAATACCTGACACGAACACACATCACAGCAGCCACTCACATGACACAGCACAGCACAGCAACACACGCACATCGCATGGCTCACCGCTGCCACAGGCCCTGTACACATGCATCCACTCCAAGCAAAAGTCACGCTCCCCAGATACTCACCAGCCCTGCCTTGCTTGCCATGCTCCTTCAGACGTGCATCCAGATCTGGATGAGTCACTGCCAAGATGCGGCCCATCACTGGAGTCATGCTGCTCCGTGCCAAACGCCCTGTGCGTGGTAGCATCCCCAATGTCATCTCAGCCACGGTTTTTGCAAGCCGACTGATGTCGTCCCACCTCTTGTGGCAGTGTGTGCGTCAGCGGTTGATACCCCCAGGGCTCGCACCTTTGCCGCAATGGCCCTCCACACGGCCTTATGCTGGTTTACCTTGAGCTGCATGTATGAGAGTAAAGAAGGGTTAATGACCAGTTCCACAATGTCAGTACCAACATCTATCAGTACAGTAGCAAGACTCAGACTCAGGACCTATTGTGACCTCCCTCCATCCCAAACTGGGGGACCCCGCACAAGGGCACTTTGCATGGCCCACACAGATGTGATTGCATGCACACATTGGGGCGTAGAGGGTCCAGGATAATCTCACAAATGCAAGATGCATCAACATAATATGCATCGACAGAAGTGTGTAAGTCTGCAATTACACAGGGCACAGATGTGGCATATCTATTATTCAGTGGGAAGGAACTGGTGCAAGGAACATGTAAGTCTGGTGGTGTTTTTCGTTTGTGTGGGCAGCCACTGGTCCAACTCCCTGGGTCACACTGAGTCAGACAACAGGGGAACACAGAAATACTCACACAAGCAATTAATGTCCTGGCACCTACATGGCAAACATTCGGTGCTCTGTATGGCTGACAATGTAACACTCCCCACTCGCACATACAGGAGCAGGCATGGGAAAGAGTGACATTGTGACACACACACTCCCTCGCCCTGGAGTCAGCTTGTCTGTCAGTATTTGACACAACGCAACACCCTCAGGCATATACTGCAGCAGCACAACTACACGTCTGACACCCCTCTGCCCGACGGCTACCTTCATGGTGACTTATCACAACATTGGGACCACCAAACAGCCTTGGGTACTGTGCCAGCACCTCGTCCACAAGGACCTCTAGCTCCTCGCTGGTGAATGGACTGGCACGGATCTTCTCCGTCCTTGCCATCCCTGTGGACATGGAACACCTGTGGCAGAAGTGAGTGGTGAGGGAATCCAGGCAGCAGGCTCAGGAGGCAGCAGCAGGAGAGGGTCACAGGCAGCAGGCTCAGGAGGCAGCAGCAGGAGAGGGTCCCAGGCAGCAGGCTCTTCAGGCAGCAGCAGGAGAGGGTCCCAGGCAGCAGGCTCTTCAGACAGCAGCAGGAGAGGGTCCCAGGCAGCAGGCTCTTCAGGCAGGAGAGGGTCCCAGGCAGCCGGCTCAGGAGGCAGCAGCAGGAGAGGGTCCCAGGTGGCAGGCTCTTCAGGTAGCAACAGGAGAGGGTCCCAGGCAGCAGGCACTGTGAGCAGTGGAAATGTGAGGCTCACTCCCCCAAACTTATAGCCCCCTGGGGTCAGCTGTAAGCTGCAAAGCAGCACCAAGTGGTTGTCCAGGTCTGCCTCTTTCAAAATCATCCAATGACTGCCTCCGCGGTGGCAGAGAACACCTTCTGCGTTTTTTCAAATCTGCATCATGCCGCCCCGATCATCGCTCCCATTGGCTGTAGGCAATGCTCCATGGCGGTCATGCACCGCGGGTGCCCGGGGTGCTCTACCGCGATGGTGCATCATTCAAATGCATCCCATGACCACCTACGCGCTGGCGGAGCATGCCCACCGCCATGTACACATGTCCATATGCCAATGGCTTCCGCACTTGTGAAGGGGGAGGTACTGGTGTCACACCACCGGGGACAGGTGGCAGGTACCGCGATTCATGCGGCGGAGCATGCCTATCGCCATGTACACATGTCCATATGCCAATGGCTTCCGCACTTGTGAAGGGGTGGTGCTGGTGTCACACCGCCGGGGACAGGCGGTAGGTACCGCGATTCATGTGGCGGAGCATGCCCACCGCCATGTACACATGTCCATATGCCAATGGCTTACGCACTTGTGAAGTGGGTGGTGCTGGTGTCACACCGCTGGGGACAGGCGGTAGGTACCGCGATTCATGCGGCGGAGGATGCCCACCGCCATGTACACATGTCCATATGCCAATGGCTTCCGCACTTGTGAAGGGGGTGATGCTGGTGTCACACCGCCGGGGACAGGCGGTAGGTACCGCGATTCATGCGGCGGAGCATGCCCACCGCCATGTACACATGTCCATATGCCAATGGCTTCCGCACTTGTGAAGGGGGTGGTGCTGGTGTCACACCGCCGGGCACAGGCGGTAGGTACCACAATTTTCATAACGATTCATGGCTATGTCAATCCTGAACACTGTATCAGTACACAGCGGCAACATGGTGAAGGGCACATCATTGTACACACAATGCCATACTTCCATGTCATCCACAGGTGGAAGCACGTTCAGTGTGACACACTTTGGTCTGTGGTCCCTGACATGTTACTTATGCATTTCATGGCTGATGATGCTTGACACTCTTGAGCTGGTGTTCATGATGTGGTACTAATCAATTTGTTGTGGGTCAGTGATGACCTTGACAAGGCTTGTGTCACTGCATTGTATCGTATCAGACTGGTGCATTCACAACAGCTCATGCACACAACTGAACGTTTTCCTGATACTGTGATCATTGTGTTGATGGATGTGTGCAGAGTTTACATGATGCATTGAGGTGTGAGGTACAGCAGATGGGTATGATACAGACATGGTACTTTCCTTACTTACTTGGCGGATGTTGCAGCACCTTGCCTGCACATGTGAATTGTGTTCTCCAGTATGTGCGCATTCACATTATCCGATGTGTTTGTGGCTGTCGTGTATTTCTATAGGTTCTGAATCGATCCCCCTATTCCTGACCCTATTCTGGTTAAACTAACTAGCTAGTTAACTAACAGTCAGCCCATGAGGCAAGAAAACCCCCATGATGCAGATACCGTTATCTGACGCAGTCACACTACGGCACAGGAACGTGTTATCTGATTAGGTCATAACGCTTGAGATCTAATTAGACAAGCGACATTCCTCCAGCCCCTGATAAGGCATACGACGTTCTCATAACAAATCAAACCTATGACAACCTGGATAATCCGTGCGGCCATTGTTTTGATTTCACAGAGAACTTTAGTAAAGAATGTGCTAACGAGCAAGTCGTATGACATCTTTATTGACGTACCTATGTCCATCCTTACGTCAATCCCGGCACCTTTAAGGTATAAATATTGCCGACCTTGCCCTATGCAAACACACGCGTGGTGACAAGACGGAGCAGCCATACTTGCCGAAGCCGAGAGCAGAAGCAGACCCCGCAGGCAACAGCCCCGCCTTCCTGACGCGCTGAGAGACGCGCTGCTATCTCAAGCCGAGAGACCCAGCACCGGCGCTTCCGGGCAGCCCTCGCAGGCAGCCTGGAATATCGAGAGCAGAGAAAGAGATACCATTCCTCATTCATCCTAAATTCCAGGTACAGAACTGAATAACCCCTCCTAGAGAATTCTTTAGTTATTCACTTGGCAAAAACAAACTTAACTTAAACTGTAACTTTCTATTCCCGCCCACGCATTAGACTTAGGTCAGGTACACGGGGTAGGCGTATTTAGAAACACCAGTTGAGTACGTTTAGTCAAATGTATATGTGTATGTAAATATATTTTAATCATTCTAAACATCATATGGCTCAGAAACCATATCAATGTTTTTACAGTATTATTTTATACTATTGCTTCTAATGTATGCACTTTACTTAACTATAAGTATTGCAATCGATCCATTTCTCTTGTACGAGAAAAGAGACTGATCAATAAATAACATCTTTTATTGAACACGCCCGTCTCTTCCTTTTCTCTACATTCTGATGAGACTAAGAATGCACGTACTGACTGAGTAAAATAATTGCCTTGTGCTCACACGACTCTTGAGATTGACTCTTGATTAGGGGAGAGCAAAGTTGTCATGTTCTATGGTTGTCAGAAACTAAATCCCTTCTTGTCTAATCAGGGGAGTTAATCCTTCCTTGAACATTCGAGAAAGTTTCTAGCGAACTCTGAGCTTAGCTGGCAAACCCAAAAATTAAGTCTAGTTTCGACAGTAGTAGACCTAGTTAACGTCTGGTCTAGGCCTTTACTGCTGTAGGTACTATTCCAATGCGCAGAGCCTATTGGGAAAATAGGAGCTACACTACATGGCGCCCAACGCGTTTGGAAAGGGCGATAAAACTAACGTAAGACATTTAGAGTAACTCAGTCGTGCTTTCTCACTCAGACCCCTTTTCCCAAATACTCCAAAGACGTCTGGAGTGGGTGAAAGGTTATTATATCCTCCAAAACCTCGCAGGAGGGAACTCCTATGTATGGTTCTTGGTCTAGTCAACGTTGAAGGATAAAACAGTTCCAGAATATTGTGCATCTAATCTCTGATTCCATAAGAAACCTGATCTGCAAATAAAAATAATACCATCCTGTCAGTAAAATGGGAGACAGTGATGGAGAAAGAGAGGCAATTAGATTAGCTACTGAAATAGCAGATGCTGATGCTACCATGCAAGCAGCAGACGCGGATATAATACTCATTCCGGTCATTAAAAGGAGATCTATAACCTTAAAACTTATAGAAAATGGACTGACACCTAGAGGTGGCACAGTCATATTCGTAATTGAGGCACACGAATATCGGCAGACAGAGGTATACTATACATGGATACATTTTCCAGCAGCAAATGCTGTAACAAAGTACTTCCACTATTACAAAGTAGAGGAACCTCCTGAAACGTACACTCCTTTCGAGGAGGTGGAAGTACCACTCAAATTCCAAGAGCATTTGCTCTTATTTGATGGCGCCCTAATACATAACAATCACATTACAAGGCTCGGTCCTTTAGGAAGACCAGGAGCAACGTGGCCGGTCTTAGCCGGATACACACCACATCCAGACATCGAAAGAATGCCTGCAGCAGAGCTGTTAATACAGCTAAAACAACTACTAAAAATTCACAGACAATTAGTTCAGTATGTAATGCGGACTTCAACAATTCAGCCAGCGATTAAACTTCCACAGCTGACCCCTCACCAGGGGAACACAAATAAAATTACACCACAGAACATCCAATCCTGCCTAGGTAAAGTTCCAGCTAAACGGGAACAGATACCATTCTGGTTGGCACAGAAAATTACCCAAATAGAGGCGGTGTTTCCTGACACCACCCCACTGGAAAAACACAGGATTCTGACTATATGTCTCCCAATGGGAATCGCACCACACATTGAGGACTGTGACACTTGGGGTACAGTCTTTGCTTCCATCTATACAAAAACGCACGGTGTTCCATCCATTTCGGTAATACCAGATGTGCTAAAACAAATTCAAGATGAATACGGTCCAGAACCTGCTTTAACTCTTGGTATGAAATTACTAAAAGACTTCAAGCAGGTCTCGGCTATATTATTAGCCAACATAAAAGGTGAAGCAGCAAACGTGGCGATCCGCCAGAGGTTAAAAGAGATAGATATAGCAGACCAACCAGCTGAAATTGCCAGAATCATAGAAAAATCCTATGAAGAACTAGGCAGAGATAGTCTAGGTGGAATACCAGTAAAACCGCAACTGACTACAAGTCCAGAAAAAATATTTTTTAATAATAATAATTCACCAAAAAAGAACTGGGATGGAAATAAACAATCCAATCCTAAAGAAAAGAAATTCCAGTCCAGAGGAAGGTCTCCTAGGCGAAGAGAGAAATCTCCAAACCCGAGACAAAGGTCACCCCAGAGTGACCCCTCTGGGAATAGATATAACCTTAGAAATAGGGATAATATTAAAAAACCTGATAGATATCAAGACATTGATACACGTCCCTCTCAATCTTTTCAGAATTCCTCGCAGAAATCGGAAAGAAGAGGACGATCAGAAGAGCACGCCAAGTCCAAAGACAAGGAACCTGCTCAACTGAAAAAGAAATCACAATTTCCAAAAAAGAAGGTAGCCAGTATCAAGGTAGTTAACAATGCCGAGAATACTGAGGACACAACTGAAAAACGGAGAGTGGGCTCAGACAATGCTAGACAGCGCAGCAGAGGTGAGCATAGCTCGCAAAGTCCTTATGAATCATCTGGAGACAGTGGACACGAATGAATACCTTCAAGTGGAAACTGCAGATACCAGAGTTAGCAAGCCCCACAAAATATACGAGATAACATTACGTATAGAGGGAGATAAGACTAGGAAAATTAGGGGACTATTTTGGGATAACCTCTCCAAAGGCTATGACATCCTTCTAGCTGAAAAAGACTGGCCACCAGAGTTTGTCAGGGAGTGCCCTCATGGCGAAGAAGTAATTATGCCTGCCTTCTCGAATCAAATACCGATTCATAAAAAATATACACTTGCTAGAAAGTGGGCAGTGGCCTTAGCACCTGCTTTATATAAAAATCATGTAGGATGGGATGAGGATTCTCCTCCTCACAAAGTCCAGTTAAAATCACAACCAACTGCACAAAGGCAGTACCCAATTAAGCAAGAAGCTAAAAAACAAGTAAATGAAATACTAGATCAGCTAGAATACCAGGGGGTGATTGAAACTTGCACCTCACAAATGAACAATCCTTTGTTTCCGGTCTCCAAACCAGACAATTCGTACCGTCTAGTTTTGGATTACCGACACCTTAACACATGTTGCAAAACCTTTGCAGTGCAAAACTCACACAGTGCTGCACTAATGAATAACATAGTGCGCAAAAAATACAAAACAACCTTGGACATCTCCAATGGATTCTTTTGTCAAAACATAGCACCAGAGAGCAGATATTTAACTGCATTCTCAGTAAATGGCACTCAAAAACAATTCTGTCGGTTAGCCCAGGGGTACAAGAACAGCCCGGGGGTATTCTCAGCGAGAGTAACAGAATTACTACAACTATATGATGATGAAGCATTATCTTATGTCGATGACATTTACTTAACAGATGATGACTTGGATACTCACTTGAAAAGAGTGAACACCATAATACTTGGGTTCGCTGCAGAGGGTTACAAATTCAACTTCAAAAAATCCAGAATTGCCCATCTAAAAGTTCTATACGAAGGATATGAATTATCAAGTATAGCCTGGTTGACAATTTTTTGAGAACTAGAAGAATTAAAAAATCTAAAATATGAAAAGACGTATCCTCTGCCAATCGACATTCTGCCTCTACGACATTACGCCTGTGTAATCTATACAGACGGACATGCTCAACCCTCCGTTTGGGGAGAACATGCATACAATCCCACATGTGAGATTACAAAAGAAGTGTGGCGCGGAGGTAAACTAAGACCTCTATTAACAAAATCACACTCAGTAGAAACTAATTCAGAACTACAAACTGAAATAATAGCTTTGAAAATGGCGCTAGATAATGCGGATCGCGAATTCCCGACACTTATAGTGTCAGATTCATATTACTGCGTCAAAGCATATAACAAGGATTTGCAGACATGGATTCAGAACGGTTACAAAGATGACACAGATGCACCAATAAAGCAGAGACTGCTCTGGGAACAAGTAGCTCTTTTGAAAAAAGAACTACCAAAGACTCACGTGACACACTCACTGAGTCACCAGCGTGATGGCGTTCACGTTGTAGGGAATTCATTGGCTAAAACAGCCGCAGCGGCAGCCAGTAAACCGGCTCCCGTAGATCGAAAAAAGCGTACATTAAAATACATTGACGGCGAAACAATGCTGGCGGTGAAAACGTCATCAAAAGGCGACTGCTCAGCATTACCGATCAATTATCCACTCAATTATACATACATAATCGATGCAAACTCCGTCCCTTTTGCTCGAATCCCTGGAGTGGGGGATAGAGTGATTCCAAACATGGACAGGAGAAACTTGTTAATCGCAGACGCACACATGGGCGAGGGTCACAGACACCTTAAATTAAAAGATTCTCTGGAAGAATTACAATCACGGTACTGGTGGCCAGGCATGAGCCTGCACTACACCATGTTTGTAAAAAACTGCCCAAACTGCAACAGAGATCGCAGTGGGGAGAGAAGCAGTTTAATACCTCGTCGTATCAAGGCAGATAATATTACCAGCAAAAAGAATGGCTTGCGATTAACATATACAGGCTAGTTCCACTTATAATGTAGATCCACAGCACTCGGCTGACGTCTGGACTGTTATACAAGATTTGCGAGTCTAAATGGCATATACGCTAAGAGCATGCTACGTTCGACCATTGTTTTCACTCAGGCAATCCAGCCTGGGGGGGAAACATGGCCAAATGAGCACAGCCCAGCGGGAATCTTCTCACTTCCTTCCTGAGGGTACGGGATGGTGTAAAGAAAAAACCAAGGCAGAAAGCAATCTATAATGGAAAGGATATTAGGTTCGGGAGCTGGGTGGGTCAAACATCTAATAAGTGTCCAACGTAGTCTAAATAACTTGCCAAGAAATTCTCTGAAGGGATTCAGTCCGTACGAATTATTATTCGGAACTAGGATGTTGATCTCTGACCTTGATAGTCAGACTTCAGTGGTAATAGAAAAAACCTTTGATGTCAAAGACCGTTTGGCTATTTTGCAGGACTTAAACAAAACAAGAAAAGACCTGAGCAACATACAGTTGAAACAACAGCCAACGACCACTGAAGATTCACCACCTGTCCCAGCAAGACCTGTCTGGATTCCAAAAGTCGGGGATCTAGTCAGGGAGAAGATCGCGGTAAAGAAGGAATTTGGGCCTTCTTACAGAAAAGCAGTTCCTGTCTTGTCTGTCAACGGGACAAGATCAGTTGTACTACCGCCACTTGCTGGAAAAAAGGAGAACCGAGTTGTATCCATCGACCTGGTAAAACCACAACATGTGGCCAATAACAAACAGTAGGCCAAGTGGACTCCCAATAAGTAGCAGAACACCAAGGTTTGCTACCAGTACAGAGGTCCTATCAAAGAGGCTCATCACATTCGAAACGCCTACAGAAGAACAACAAGGACTATGCAACAATGCAATAGAACTAAGACCTCTGAAAACCCAAATAAAGACATTTAGCAGAGAGACACCAATCTATACTGAAGTACCAAGTGAAAATGCAAAAAACAAAAATCCTGAACCAATTGGAACAATTGACAGAACTGCATCTGGTTACTTCATCAACTTCGATGATTCCTCTGACGGCTTCAGTGAACAAAAGACACAGCCATCATCAAAATCCTTTAAAGACAAAGCAAAGGAACTTTTGAAACAACTAAAAGAAACATATCTGATTTCTCCATGGATTGAGTTTTGGGTGGGTTTTGGTGCATTTATCCTCATACTTTGGCTCATCATGGTATTTACCTTGGGACGCTTCATTGAGGGAAAATATGCTAAAATGGACACAGCAAGTCAGAACATCAACTTGGTCCTCAAACCACACACATCTTCACACGTCGAGAAACGAGAACTTTCTTCAGAACTTTCTTCAGCCAACTTCACAGCAATTCCAATACCTGGTGGGGTAGCCTGGGACAACACTGACTATGAAATTTATGGTCCGGTCGAGATCCTGAAATATCCACACCAAATCAAGATCTCCTTGAGTAATTTTGCAAAACCAAACTCATTTGCTGATGATTGGGACTTTGAAAGTATAAACAATATGATGTCTGACTTAGTAATGTCTGCTAAATTTACAAAACATGATTATTTGCAGGGTTCTACAAATTATGATAGTATGTATTGCTATAACCATTATGGTAACCATTTCTTGCATAAATCTGCACAACCTAGAAATGTTTTAAATTATAATCAATGGGAACATTGTGCTACACCTCCAAAAGGGAGCTCTAGAACCGTTTATGACAAATATTCATATTTTTCAGGTTTTAACATAACTAATGCTGAAACATTTTATTACAAATTGTCAAACAAGACAGGGATGAAAACCATGATAACCAACACAAAATTGATTTATTCTGATTCGTTCTTTGAAAAAATGAATACTTTTGGATTTGATTATTGGGACAAAAATGTTGATTTGAAAAGTGTTTGGGGTACAAAAGAATGGCAAGTACAGGGTTTAGAAGCTTTGTTTAGAGCCTGCATGATCCCAGAACAAATGATATTTTTAAATGACACTGTTCAACAAACCACCTGTCTTGGCTTAGCCAAAATCAAAGATTTAAATAACCTGTCTATTCCAAAGCCAACAATGTTTAGCAATAACTCTGATACAGATGAAGAAATAGACATAAGCCATATACTTAACCAAAACAGAACACATCCTGATTGGAAACAATGGTTGATCTGGCCCACAGATACAAATAACTGTCAAGATAGATTCCTGAATAAAACACAGGGTTTCAAAATGACCAGGCCAGACCCTAGATATCCCCAAAGACATCACCCAGGGATAATAACAACCTACAGTGTGGGCAAATTATGCCTTCAATGGCTACAAACTTCCACACTGCCTGAAATTAAGCAACACCTAACTTTACTTACTGATGGTGCTGACTTGCGTGATTTCATACTGGGACCACGCAAACAGCGTCATAAGCGTTTCATAGCAGCCTCTGTATATGCAGCATACAATGAGGCCTGGAAGGTTACTCAAATTGAGACAGCAGAGAGAATACGTGAAATTGATCGTAATAATTTGGAAAAATCACTTTCTGTAGTGGACAATGGGTTAATGACTCTGTCCTCCAGAATTTTTTCATTGGACAGCATTGTGTCTTCAGCAATCGATATATTATCGCAAGACTTACTGTTATTACAACATGGACAGTCACAATTGCGTTCTATTGTACAGCTTGGCTGGACGTTACAAAATCTGCGTTCAGGCTACGTGCCTTGGCGTTTAATCAACACAACGTCACTATTCCAAATCTTTAACCTTACTGATAGACAAATCGGTATGGCGCAGAAGGGTGCTGATTATACAATCTTGAGCATTGAAAAACTAGAAAGATTACCAATGACAATGTCAGAACGACCTGTCAGTGAATGGATAATCCACGGAATCATAAATATTCCAATCTCAACCTTCAGGTTTCAATACTGCCAAAAATATATACAGGCTGGCATGTACGAGAAATTGGGAAAGGGGTACCTTAAAACAACTTGGAACCTGCCCTATTCACATGCATGTGTCAGTAACAAAGGACAGAAAGTGTTTCTTAGTGGCAACAATTGTGCTATGTCACTAAGCGGCACGCTTCTGTGTAACGGTATTAGTTTGCACGGAGCCTGTGAAGGGAATTCATACAACCTTTCATGTCACCAGCAAGGCGCACCTGCAACTGAAATAGAACCATTCTTTCAAAGACTCTATAATGGGAGTTACATTCTTATTGTAGACCGCAGATGTTGTAGTCTTATGCCCGGGACTCCTTATCTCGTCACTACGACGGCGAAGGTCAAGTGCTGTGGACGTTCTTTGTTCCCCAGCTCCTTTCCAGACAGGGAGGCAAGGGCATGGCCCGGTTTGAAAATTACTTCTATTCGAATAGATACTTTAAGCAGAATGAAAACAGTGCTTCTTCAGACGCCTACAAGGCTCACGTCATCTAAAGAAACGTATGATCTACAAGTCGCAAGGACGACTGCAGAGATACATACATTATTATCAACTAATTCCCCCGTACATTTCGCGGAAATCCTGAGCGAAATCTTAAATATTTCTGATACCACTGGGGTCTCAAAGGTATTTAAGACAGTATTTTCGATGGCATTAACACCATTCAAAGCCATACTGGGTATTTTTCCAGATTTCGTCCATTCGATTTTTGGCGGACTTCCCCTGATCCTGGGACTAATTGCAGGAATCCTATTCCTAGTCCTTATTTTCCGTTATGGCAACCCATGTCACAGATCAAACTCTCGCGACAATGGAAGATACGATCCTAGCCATTGGATACCGGGACCGGATATCAAAAATCCTGGGACTCTCCCGGCTTAGAGACCTAAACATGACTTGGTTTCTATCATTTCGACCAATGTGGCAAAGGTGTGTTTTACCTGTACTAAGGTGTCTGCTATGCGGAGAAGAATGCGTGTTGGACACCTGTCTGACGCTACAATCGGATGCGCCAGTGGATGCAGATACACTGTTGGTTCCTACCAAGGTTCACGCACTGTGCTGCCCTCAAAGGCTGCCAATTCTGATGACGGCATTCCTGGAATCTTCACCACTACGATTGAAGGGTAGTGAAGTTCGAGATGAAAGCAGCATCGAACAGGTACGACCTTCTGTCAGCAATGCAAATCAGAATGTCAATGGAGACAATCATGCACACGAATGCATGGTTACCCCTATTTCCGACTTAGAGGAACTTTCCCATGAAGCTGTTGACAGTTTTTTCGAAAGCCTGAATGATATGATGTTCTCTCCGGAACAGAAATAGAGACTTTTGAGTAAACTCGCACACGGCGTTCCCTGAATTCGGCCTTCAACTTTAAAAATAAAGTCACATGAACAATTACAATCCAGTTCACGGACAGCAACTTTTTTCAGCAAGCCCTTAAAATATTTTTCTATATATTTTTTCCCCGGGACACTGATCTTCTGCTTAAAGTAAGAAACTATTCCTAGAGAACTAAGATTTCTATTTTTAGATACTTTATATAGACTTTAGCTGCCCGCTGGTATGTTCACAAAATATATTATGTGATGAAATGGTTTCGACTTTTCTTTCTGTATAGCCATATTAAGAGCCATTTCATGTGTATTTCTCATATACCAACAAGCAATAATGCATAAAATGCGTGTTTACTTTTGCATTTAATTCATAGCTTAAGTGCATACAATATATATGACTGCAATTTTTCAGTATATTTGAAAATTTCGAAATGCATTTATGTATTTTGGGGTGGTAAGGTATACACTATACTCTATAGTATGTTGTACTATGTTATACTATGCATAGATTAGTAGATATGACCATAGTTAGCGTGGAGTGGGTGTCGTGTATTTCTATAGGTTCTGAATCGATCTCCCTATTCCTGACCCTATTCTGGTTAAACTAACTAGCTAGTTAACTAACAGTCAGCCCATGAGGCAAGAAAACCCCCATGATGCAGATACCGTTATCTGACGCAGTCACACTACGGCACAGGAACGTGTTATCTGATTAGGTCATAACGCTTGAGATCTAATTAGACAAGCGACATTCCTCCAGCCCCTGATAAGGCATACGACGTTCTCATAACAAATCAAACCTATGACAACCTGGATAATCCGTGCGGCCATTGTTTTGATTTCACAGAGAACTTTAGTAAAGAATGTGCTAACGAGCAAGTCGTATGACATCTTTATTGACGTACCTATGTCCATCCTTACGTCAATCCCGGCACCTTTAAGGTATAAATATTGCCGACCTTGCCCTATGCAAACACACGCGTGGTGACAAGACGGAGCAGCCATACTTGCCGAAGCCGAGAGCAGAAGCAGACCCCGCAGGCAACAGCCCCGCCTTCCTGACGCGCTGAGAGACGCGCTGCTATCTCAAGCCGAGAGACCCAGCACCGGCGCTTCCGGGCAGCCCTCGCAGGCAGCCTGGAATATCGAGAGCAGAGAAAGAGATACCATTCCTCATTCATCCTAAATTCCAGGTACAGAACTGAATAACCCCTCCTAGAGAATTCTTTAGTTATTCACTTGGCAAAAACAAACTTAACTTAAACTGTAACTTTCTATTCCCGCCCACGCATTAGACTTAGGTCAGGTACACGGGGTAGGCGTATTTAGAAACACCAGTTGAGTACGTTTAGTCAAATGTATATGTGTATGTAAATATATTTTAATCATTCTAAACATCATATGGCTCAGAAACCATATCAATGTTTTTACAGTATTATTTTATACTATTGCTTCTAATGTATGCACTTTACTTAACTATAAGTATTGCAATAATATCGATCCATTTCTCTTGTACGAGAAAAGAGACTGATCAATAAATAACATCTTTTATTGAACACGCCCGTCTCTTCCTTTTCTCTACATTCTGATGAGACTAAGAATGCACGTACTGACTGAGTAAAATAATTGCCTTGTGCTCACACGACTCTTGAGATTGACTCTTGATTAGGGGAGAGCAAAGTTGTCATGTTCTATGGTTGTCAGAAACTAAATCCCTTCTTGTCTAATCAGGGGAGTTAATCCTTCCTTGAACATTCGAGAAAGTTTCTAGCGAACTCTGAGCTTAGCTGGCAAACCCAAAAATTAAGTCTAGTTTCGACAGTAGTAGACCTAGTTAACGTCTGGTCTAGGCCTTTACTGCTGTAGGTACTATTCCAATGCGCAGAGCCTATTGGGAAAATAGGAGCTACACTACATGGCACTTGTGTATTGTCAGTGGAGAGGTGTGCCCTCTGTGTGTATCAAAAGGCCAGCCATGTAACCTTGTCTGCCATGCATCTCTCAGGCAGTCGATGTTTTTCCATGATATCATTGATGGTATGTGCTGTGGCCATCTCATGATGGTTGTCACTGACATTTCAAATTTTACATCTCAACTAGGAGGAGGCCAAATCTCCTACGTCACCTGACAGTGCTGGAGGACATGGAGAATGAGGCAATAACACGGAAATTCCGCCTGGATAGACCAACACTGAAGATCCTGTGTGATCTATTGGAGCCCCACCAGCAGCCTCGCCGCCACTAACCAACGGCATTCACAACCATATACAAGGTGATGGGCAGCACTCCACTTCTTTGCGACAGGTTCCTTCCAGGAGACCGTGGCTAGCGCTGGAGGGATGTCGCAGCCCATGTTCAGCATGGTGCTGAGGGATGTTCTTGCTGCCATGATGCTGTATCGTAATCGCTACATCCATTTCCCTAGGGGTGTAGAATTGGCTGCCGTGAAGGGGGACTTCTATCCCCTTGGGCGCATCCCACATGTTGTTGGTGCCATCGATTGCACCCATGTAGGTCTGGTGGCACCACAGGCGATGGAGCACATTTATAGGAACCGCAAACATTATCATTCCATCAATGTGCAGGTGGTGTGCCTTGCGGACATGACCAATTCTCATGTATGTGCGAAGTATCCAGGCTCGGCGCATGATTCGTACATCATGAGGAACAGCATGGTGCCACGGATGATGGAGAATCTGCATCCCGAGCGTGCTTGGATTGTGGGTGAGTATGCCTACTGATATGGCGTGCTGTGTGTTACCTGATGCACTCTGGCTGTGCAACATTGCAATGGGTGTTTGCCATTCACAGGTGACTCAGCATATCCCAGTAGGCCATGGCTGTTGAGCCCCCTCAGGAATCCCAGGACCCCGGCTGACTTCCGCTACAATGAGGCCCATGGCAGGACCCAACGGGTAATCAAACGGACTTTTGGCCTGCTGAAGTCAAGATTCCGCTGCCTTGACAGGACCGGAGGTGCACTGGCATACTCACCTGGGAAGGTGTGCAAGATCGTTGTGGCATGCTGTATGCTGCACAACCTGGCCATCCACAAGAGGGTCCCCCTGCTCCTGGACGATGGTGAGGAACCAAGGCCACCAACTGCTCAAGGACCTGAGTCCAGTGATGAGGACAGTGGAGAGGAGGAAGGAGTAGACCTGCGCCAGCAGCTCATAGACCGCTACTTCACTTGAAGGTGGGTGACGAGGTACAACGTGTACATTGTCTGGTGTGGTTGCTGTTGTTGTGAAGGGCTATGCGCGGATATAACCGACAGGCACACGTTCAGTCACCTGTGTGTGGTAAATGTGACATTGACGTACCATATGGGGAATTATGCTGGACCCTATTTGTTCACACCTGCAGCTCATTGTCTAGTATGCCTGTTGTGTCTTGTGTATGTTTTGTGTAGTGTTCTGCCTGTGATGCCACAATTAGACCAGTGACTGTTGTTCTGTTGTGTCTCCCTGGGTGCTACAGACGAATCATGCACTACAAACTGTACAGCATTTGGACACATCATGGACCTTGTCAACATTGTAAATATTGCACTAAAAATGATACTGCACAAAATCTGGAGTGTCAGGTATTTTATTTTGACAGTGGACATGTGATTTGTGCGGGAATATTTACATGACAGTGGGGAATGAGCAGTGAGTTGACAGTCCTGTTCGATGAGATGCAAGAGTAGAGTCCACATGGATGTGGTGACCCAGTCCAACAGACAGGTGCCTTTGCCAAGGAAATGTGGGGAAAGACAGTCCAAACAGTCAATGCAGTAGGGAAGAGGGTTGTCATCACGGCTGGCTCCGTGACTGGTGTGTGGCAGGTGCTTTGCCTCCGGAGACTCCCAGGCTCTTCTTTGGACGCCCCCTAGATCTTTTTGGCGGGGGGGACCTGCTGAATGGCCAGCGGCGTGAGGGGACTCGCCCCTCTCTGTTGGCGCAGGGGAGGATGGTGCACTGTCATCCTGAGGCACAACAGGAGGGGACGGAGGTGGTGGTTGGGACACAGGCCTGTTCCTCTGCAACGCCACTTGCTGGCCCATGAGGTCCACCATCTGTCCAAGGCAGTTGTCAATGGACCTCATCAGCAGGATGAGCTCCCTTTAAAGTTCATCTGACCGGCCACTTTGTCCCTGGACCTCTTGGTATGCCTCCACTACTCTGGTGAAGTGGTCAAGGGATGGTGTCCACTCCTCCCGAGGTCTGGTGATGACCCTGGCCCTCCCACCTGCTCTGCTGCCACGGACCTCTTGCCTCGCCACTGTGGGTCCACTCACTCTCTCCCTGCCCTCAACAGTTGTTGCTGTGGCCTGGTCGTCCCCTGGGACAGGGAGGGTGCTGCAGGTGGTACTGGTGATACTAGTGGTAGTGGCGGTGGCGGTAGTGGTGGCTGCGGTGGAGGCAGAGTCCGTGACAGCAGGGGTCTGCTGCGCTGTTGTTGCAGCAGACGTGGTTGTGGGGAGGATGGGGGCCTGGGACCTCTGGGTCTGTGGCACACCAGATGGGCCGGGCTGGAGCTCATCGTCCAAACTCTCCTGGGAGTTCACATTGAGAGTCCATGTGCCGGGGGTGGAGAATGGCTCTGCTGGTCGTTGGTGTGGTCCTCAGCAGTGAGTTCTTCATCACCTTTGGATTAGATGGGTAATGGTCAGTGTTGGGCACTGTGCAAGTATTGTGTTAGCTGCGTATAAACAACTGTCTGTACACTACACAAATATGAAGTAACCAGTAGTACAATTCATGACAACACTGTGTGTAATTTCATAGTGCAGAGGAACACCATTTACTCATACATGGTGGATCGCGATGCATTGCATGCAATTGTTGCTGCGTTTAGGAATGCAGGTCTACCACACACACACACATCAGGAAGAGTCAAGATAGCTACCTACCTGTTAGGTGAGGGTGAAGAGTGCAATGGCTGACACATGCTCCTGGGTGGGGGAGGCCTGTATCCTGCTCAGCTGTGGGACAGGAGGCATGGTGGGAGTGATAGTGCAGGCCTCCCTCAAACAGACAGACATCACAAGCAAGATAGCTACCTACCTGTTAGGTGAGGGTGAAGAGTGCAATGGCTGACACATGCTCCTGGGTGGGGGAGGCCTGTATCCTGCTCAGCTGTGGGACAGGAGGCATGGTAGGAGTGATAGTGCAGGCCTCCCTCAAACAGACAGACATCACAAGCAAGATAGCTACCTACCTGTTAGGTGAGGGTGAAGAGTGCAATGGCTGACAGATGCTCCTGGGTGGGGGAGGCCTGTATCCTGCTCAGCTGTGGGACAGGAGGCATGGTGGGAGTGATAGTGCAGGCCTCCCTCAAACAGACAGACATCACAAGCAAGATGGCTACCTACCTGTTAGGTGAGGGTGAAGAGTGCAATGGCTGACACATGTTCCTGGGTGGGGGAGGCCTCCATGCTGCTGGAGTGTGGGCCAGGGGACATGCTGGGAGTAGTGATACAAGGCTCCCCCCCAAACACCCTCCAAGTGAAGATGGCTACCTACCTGTAAGTTTGTTTGTTGAAAAGTGCAATGGCTGACACATGCTCCTGGGTGGGGGAGGCCTCTATGCTGCTGGAGTGTGGGCCAGGGGACATGCTGGGAGTAGTGATACAGGCCTCCCTCCTCCAAACAGCCTCCAAGTGAAGATGGCTACCTACCTGTAAGTTTGTTTGTTGAACAGTGCAATGGCTGACACATGCTCCTGGGTTGGGGAGGCCTCCATGCTGCTGGAGTGTGGGCCAGGGGACATGCTGGGAGTAGTGATACAGTCCTCCCTCCCCCAAACAGCCTCCAAGTGAAGATGGCTACCTACCTGTAAGTTTGTTTGTTGAACAGTGCAATGGCTGACACATGCTCCTGGGTGGGGGAGGCCTCCATGCTGCTGGAGTGTGGGCCAGGGGGCATGCTGGGAGTAGTGATACAGGCCTCCCTCCCCCAAACAGCCTCCAAGTGAAGATGGCTACCTCCTACCTGTAAGTTTGTTTGTTGAATAGTGAAATGGCTGACACATGCTCCTGGGTGGGCGAGGCCTCCATGCTGCTGGAGTGTGGGCCAGGGGACATGCTGGGAGTAGTGATACAGGCCTCCCTCCCCCAAACAGCCTCCAAGTGAAGATGGCTACCTACCTGTAAGTTTGTTTGTTGAACAGTGCAATGGCTGACACATGCTCCTGGGTGGGGGAGGCCTCCATGCTGCTGGAGTGTGGGCCAGGAGACATGCTGGGAGTATTGATACAGGCCTCCCTCCCCAAACAGCCTCCAAGTGAAGATGGCTACCTACCTGTAAGTTTGTTTGTTGAACAGTGCAATGGCTGACACATGCTCCTGGGTGGGGGAGGCCTGTATCCTGCTCAGCTGTGGGACAGGAGGCATGGTGGGAGTGGTAGTGCAGGCCTCCCTCCCCCATACAGGCCTCCTAAGCAAGATGGCTAGCTACCTGTTGTGTGAGGGTGGACAGTGTAATGGTGTTTTGGTATTTCAAGGAAGTACTTCTCAGTGTGTTGTTTGGCATTTGTTTGTACTTACCAGCCTCCGCTCCCCCGGCAACTGCTGTGAGACTCTCAGGAAGCAGTATGGCAAACACATTCTCCTCTCATGGTCAATCAATCAATCAATCAGCAAGATTTGTATAGTGCGCTACTCACCCGCTAGGGTCTCAAGGCGCTGGGAGGAGGGGGGATTCGCTACTGCTCAAACAGCCAGGTCTTGAGTTGTTTCCTGAAGGAGAGATGGTCCTGGGTAAGCCGTAGGTGGGTGGGTATGAATGTTTTCGGTGGGATGGGAGGGCCACTGCCAGTCACGTTCGCCAGCGTCCAGTAATATACTCCTCCTCTCCTTGACAACCCTCTTGAGGTCATGCCACCGCTTCATGATCTCCTTCTTGGATCTTGGGGTGGTCCCCACTGCATTCACCCTTTGGACTATCCTTTCCCACATTTGTGTCCTTGTGGCTAATGGTGTCTGTTGGACCAGGCTACCAAACAGTTGTGGCTCTACTCTCACAATCTCATTGACCATGACTGTCAACTCACTCTCGGTGAATTTGGGCATTTTTTGTGTTGTCATGGTGTGTGGTGGTTGAGGTGTTTGTGGGTGCAGGGGTGTGGGTGCAGGGGTATGGTGTTGAGGTGTGAGGTGTGTTGTGTGCTGGGGGATTGTTTGTGCTGGTGTAATGGTGGTAGTGATAGTGGTGGTGGATGTGTGTGTGTGCTGTGCTATTTCGCTTCTTCTGTGATATGTGGTGTATGGCCTTCTCTTCTGGAGTGTTGCAAAGGATTGTGATCAGTGAAGGGGGTGGCTTTATACTCAGCTGTGTGGGTGTGTCCAAGTGAATTTTGGGTGTCAGGTGTGTTGTGGGAGTTGTTCTGTTTTTTTTGTTGGCTTTATTTGTTTTATTTGTATGTGTCTTATGTATTTGGGGGCATGGCTGATTTTATTTGTGCACTGTTTGGCATCTCTGCGGTGTTTTGGCATCGTACGCCATGTTTTTCATGGCCCATCCGCTGCGGTGTGTGTGCTGCAGCTCTTCCGCTATTTTTCCCATTCACTCCTGTGTGCGATCGCAGTGGTCAGTAACAGCGGTCCCGGCCGCAACACCCTCGGGGTTATCTTAATTTCCTGTGCGGTGTGTCCGCTGTCCTTGTGGCGGGTTGTTGCTTTTCCACAGCTTTTCCGACCGCCGCTGTCGTTTTATGGCCATCACCGCCCGCGTCGGACGGCTTTGCTTGGCCCGTTACTGGCGGTTGATCCCAATGTGACCGCCGGTGTATCCGCGGTGCATGGCGGTCGGGGTGGTTTTCCGCACGCTATCCTAATGACCCCCAAAGTTTTCAAGAAATGAGAATGTCACAAGCATTAACAGGTAGTCTAAACCCACGCATCTCTAAAAGATCAAAAGAAATGTCAGAACGACTATTGGCTATTTTACAACAGTTTTCGTTGTGTGTGGCTTCAGACTACCTAGATAATGTTGCACACATACTCCACTACTAATTCACCCTACAGTGTTACTTTCCTGTTTTGCCCTAAATTGCATTTTCTAATTACAATTGGCATTTTTCAAAACATTTTTAAACAAAATTTAAAGTCGGGTCACCTTACCTTAGGAGTCTTCTTTTTTCATTCTTTTTCTTCTTTAATCCAAACCAAAACCATGCTTGTTTTGTATTCCATTAGAAAAAATCCATTCCCATAAAAATGAATTTCCAAAATAAGGTGTTCCTTTTTGAAGATCGATTAACAACAAAGAATTCCCCCAAAAAGATTTATTCTCCAAATCGAAACAATCTCCAACTCCCAAAAATACGACATTGGTTCCTTCTTCTTCCTGCTCTCAAAATCAGAACTCCCAAAAAATCGAAGATATGATCCATCTTCTTTTTTTTTTTTAAATAATTTTTATTGAAGGCTTGGATGGACCATAGCAAAGAAAATATAGTAACATCAAAGTGCATCCGGAACCAGACAAATTAAAAAATTCATAAAGTAATATAAATAAATAAAAATAGTAATGCATTCTCGATACATTCCCAGTATTCGTTAATCAAAATACGATTCCCAAATCTTCTCAAACTTCCGAACCGCCCCAATTCTTTGAGCATAACTTTGTTCACATTTTCTAACTTTTTCCATTTTATAACGCCATTCTTGTACAGTAGGGCAATATTGTGAGCGCCAATTCTGAAGTAATAACGATCTAGCCACAGCCATAGCAATATATATTAGTTTTACTAATTGCCCTGATAACATCGGTTCCGAATCAAAACCAAACAAAATCAACTTAACATTCTGAGAAATCATAATTTTCTGTTGGTTTTGAAGAAATGCAAAGATATCCTCCCAAAAGGGTGCAATTTTGGGACAGAGAGCTATAATATGAGACCAATTGGCAGGAATATACTGCTGGCATCTGAAGCAGTTAGATGAACTATTGGAATACATTTTAGATACAATCGCCGGAGTATAATACAGGAGCCATTTACTGCAACATTCTGCGCCAATTAGCGCCTCTTAATACAGAAAAGTTCAATCTGTTAATTTTCTGCCATACAGTAGAAGTTAACGCTAGATTTTCCTGTCCTTGCCATTTATAGATTGCTTTAAGACACAGGTCCGGGGCCCTGTTCAAAGTTAGACAACGTTTCCACTCTCCTGGTTTCTTCTCCTGTATAGATATAAACAGTTCACTAAATAACTGGGGAACAGGAGAAAGAAGTGTAGGATCCAGATAACACAGTACACTGTAAATCAGTTTATACGAGCCCCGCAGTAAAAAATCTCCTTGAACCCGAGGAGCCATATCAGAGAGGGTAATCCAAGCCCCATCTTTCATAAAGTTGTTTAATGGTAGAGGGTTCCATCTTTCCAGCATTGAGCGTACTTTCTGGAGAAGGGGCAAAAAATTTAGTCTGTAAAGGTCTGAGACAGAAGAGACAGAAGAGGAGAAAAGAACCCCTAAATATCTTTTCGGTTTATTATTAATGCAGGGTCTAAAATCAGGGTGGAGTTCAGAATCGAAGCCACCGTAAACAAAAATTTCGGTTTTCTTCTTGTTGATCCGATATCCGCCGAGAGCCTCGATTTCTTCAAATATTTGCAAAGCATGGGTTTGGCATTGCATTTCAGGTTTAATTAATAAAATTATATCGTCTGCATATAATTTAATTTTTAGCATCAAACTAATAGGGGGGAGTATGTAAGCAGACTTCCTAATTGCGGTTGCTAAAGGTTAAAAAAAAAATGCAAATAAAACGGGGGAGAGCGGACATCCTTGCCTAGTACCGCGTTTAACCGACACTGAGCCTACAGACTCTTCAATAATAATAATGTTGGCTTGGGCCCTTGAGTAAAGGTTCTGAATCAGATTTATAATGGCCACTGGGATCCCAAAATAATCTAAAATAATAAAAAGTGTTTCCCAAACCACCAAATCAAAAGCTTTTTCAGCATCAAACAATAAGATTAGCGCAGGAACCCGTCGTGATTCAAAATAATCTAAAGCCTCAATTAAAAAGTGAGTGTTAGTTAATAATTGTCAGCCGGCAATAAAGCCATTTTGGTCTGTTTGAATCAAATCTGAAGAAAACAAATTGAAACGAATAGATAATAATTTAGTGATGATTTTGTAATCCGTGTTCAATAATGTGATAGGTCTATATGAATTTGGGTCATTAGAAGGCTTGCCCTTTTTTAGAAAACTAACTACGGTTCCTTCCCGGAATGAATCAGGGACTGAACCGCCATCCAACATAAAGTTTAATAACTGCACAAAAAGTTCTGCAAAAGAGCTGAAAAAAATCTTGAAAAATTCTGCTGGGAGCCTTACCTATTGGGAGATCTTGCACTACCCGCTCTACTTCTTCTCTTGTAAATGAATTAACCATTGTAAATTGTTCTAAATGGGAAAGAACAGGCAGGGAGATTTTTGCTAGATAGTTTAATAATTTTTGCCGGTCTACAGTAGATTGAGTATTATAAATCTTCTTGTAGTGAGCAACCATTATCGCTCCAATTTCTGCAGGAACGGATGTATCTGTCAGGGTAACTGGATACTTTAAGGAGTGAATAAGATTAGAGGCAGCTTGCTCTCTGGCCTGCCATGCCAGGAATTTGCCGGTGAAATTACTCTCCTCGTAAATCTTTTGCGAACTCTTAAAAAAAATCTCTTCACTAAGAGTGTAGTAATTTTGACAAAGTTCTCTTTTTGCCTCATTTAATTGATCCTGAACAGTACTAGCTGGGTTTTGTTGCCTAAGTACAGTCAAGGCCTGAATTTTTTGCTGCAAAGATCAGCGGCATCTCTTCCGATCACTAACCCCCGAATATAGGCCTTAAGAGAGTCCCATACCCAGTTAAGAGGAGCAATTCCCCTTTTGCAAGTGATGAACTCCGAGACCTCAGTTTTAACACCTGCCACCCATGTATCGTCACTCAAATATTTTTTAAAAAATATCCAGCGCTTTGGGGCTCTAACCTTGTCAATTAATGCCAGTTCAATGATTATCATCGCGTGGTCCGAAAAACCATTATGCAGCATAATTTGTTTAGAGAACTTAATTTCACGTGAGATGAGAAAAAAATCGATCTGAGAAGAGGATCTAAATCTGCCAGACCAGCAGGTGTATTCTTTTTTAGATGGATTCTGAGTACGCCAGGGGTCGCAAAGATCAAATAAAGACATATTATTATTGATTGATCTGAGAGATTTAGGTTCGGATTGTTTCTTCGAATAGCTAGTTGAGTCCAGTTTTGCATTCATATTAATATTGAAATCCCCACCTATAATAATCTCGCCTTTGACCGTTAAAAGAGATTGAAACAATTCCTCACAGATCTCTGGTCTATCCTCTACTGGGACATAAAAGCTAACCAAAGTAACAGGACTTACTCTATTTGGAATAAGGCATGTAGCCCAGCACCAGCGACCTGATCCCCCTTGCTCCGTATGAACAATTTGAACATTTAACTTCTTACTAAAAAAGAGCGCGACCCCTCTCTGTGACTCCGAAAATGAGGAAAATCCTCGATAAGACGACCAGGCTTTAAGTATGGAAAACTCCTCAATTTTTGATAATTGGATATGGGTCTCTTGTAACAGAATCACGTCTGGTTGTTCAGATTTGGCCCATAATTCTATTGCACACATTTTTTTCCTATTATTTAATCCATTTACATTGAAGGAGATAATTTTCAAACCCATACTAAAAAAGCAATCAGCACATAGGGTTGCAAGAAAAACATGTCAGAGCCCTTAGGGGTCCCCAATTTTCTAAACTCTTTTTTATTTTTATTTTTTATAAGCAACATAAACTTCCAATGCATCAGTTCAGAATTCCCAGCATTCTTAACATGCCACGTATTAATAAATGAAAACATCCAAGACTTCATTTTTTGTGCACCATACCACCACCCCACCTCCCAGCGCCTCCCGAAAGGCTGCCACTTAACGCCCCCTCGACCCCATCTTGTAGCCCTATTTCTATTCCCTTATGCCATGCAAGCCACAGCCCCTTAACCCTAACCATGGGGTGTGTGGTGTTACACCCCTTAGACCCCTTGTGCCCTACCCCTCACTCCTACCACCCCAACCCTGCGGAGAATATGCTTAATGGCATAATTCAAAAATAGATAACTGGAGGAGAGGAAAAAAAAATTTATGAAGAAAATGTTAACGCCTATGACCACTAGAAATGTTTTTTAACAAATCATGTGCTTCCTCCACATCGGACAAAATATAGAACTTTCCTCTAACCAAGACTTTTAGTTTAGACTGTTGCGCTATTGAAGCTTGGGGGCCCTTTGCCTTAAAAAGCTGCAGAATTTTAACCAATTCCTTTCTCCTGCGGGCTGCAGCCGCAGACATGTCCGAGAATATCGGACATTTAGTAGTCTCGTTGATAGAGAACTGTGTCTTCTCAAAAGCCCTAGATAGAATTGACTCCTTAATCCGGACATCCGAAAAGTTTAGAAGAATAGTACGAGGGAGTGTAGAGTTCGGAAACGTTTGTGCTGGGACCCGGTAGGCCCGAGTAATCGTTAAATCTCCTTTTAGCTCTGGGACCACATTTTGTTGTAAAAAGGACGCCACCCACTGCACCATGTTGGATCCCTTCAGGGGCCCCCACAATTCTAAGATTTGATCTCCGATTGTAGTTCTCTAAATCGTCTAATTTCATCTCCAGCGCTTTAGATGCCTTAGAGTTAACCGAGACGTCCTTTTTAACCCCTTCGGCGCTGATGACAAAGCCAGCTTGTCATCAGCGTTACCTGCACTGCGCGGATGACGACCTGGCTTTGTCACAAACAAGCCATTTTTTTTTCAGCGCACAGCGGGAAAACGCGGTAGCGCGGTAGGGGTTAACGTCTGTCATATTATCTTCCAGGGAAGAAATCCTAGTCTCTGCCTCTTGTAGGCGCACCGGGAAAGTTGATACATGGTCTTCAATCTTATCGAGACGTTGATGGATCACACTTAGCTCTTCCGTCTGGAACCGTTTCAATTCACGGATCTCATCAAGAATCAAGTTTAGCATGTCCTTAACTGTCGTCTGCTGCCCATCGGTAAACTTTGTATCCAGAGCAAAAATCGGGCTAAGTGGGGTACCATACGTAGTGTTAACGGTATTAGCAGTGTTAGTGGTGTTAATGATGCCCTCATTATGACCTAAGGTCTCAGTCTTACTCAAAAGAGTAACCTGCTCATCTCCTTGCTGAACAGGTCCTAATAAAAGTTTAGGCACGGGTGAGGACACGGAGATCACCTTAGGAGTGAGGCAGGGATCTGCAATAATAGTCTCTTTAGCATCACTGAGCAGACCTGCGAAGTTTGTGGTTTCTAGATGAGCGTCGACTCTAGAGGAGCCCAATAATCCGGCAGGTGAAGACAGCAGTGGAGCGCCCGTTGCTGTATTATTGATTGAGTTCAGAACAGTCTTTTTCTCGAATAGAGGAAATGGTTTCTGAATCTGTGGGGCTACCTTTTGTCCTGCTTGACAATCTGCCAGACAACTATGCTTCTTGCTCAGGTCGTCTGATTCAATAACTACCAAAAGGCCACTAGGGCTAGTCGGTGCAGAGGGGTCTGCCGGTACTACCCCCTCTTCCTCAGAGCTCTCAAGGGGGGATTCAATTTTGGCATTATCTTGGTCATTAGCCATAGCGGCAGCCTCCTTCGCCTCTTTAGCCTGTTGACGATGTGCTTTTGCCTTAATACATGCGTTTAAGAGTTTGCTCATCTTAAATCATTAATTGAAAAATGAAACATGCAGCAGATGGATTATGGGTAATGTAGTCTTATAATCGCCTGGTCTTATAGAGATGCAGTTCTTAAACTCTATATAGCAAACTTTGCGAGTCTGTAAAGTAGTAGACAGATTTCCCCAGCAGCAACAGAGCAATAAAAGCGAAAGAAATGAATTTGTTTATTTATTTATTTTTGCTCACCAGGTTCAAAGCTTCACTTTTCGCCACTTGTAAATTAGTGCACAGATGTGAAACTGCATATAGATTTTTAATTTTTTCCCCGGACCTTCCACTGCCTTCCACAACCTTCCACAACCTTTAGCCTCCAGCCTCCAATTCCACAAAGCGTAAGCTCGAGGAGCTCTGCGACCAAAGAGAAATGAGGGAAAACCTCCGTCCAGCGGGAACAATGAGCTTGAAGTTACCGGCAGCCGCGTTTTCCAGAGTTACCGCAGCCAGCAGGTCCGCGGGCCAAAGGAACGGAGCTGGAGAGTCCGCAATGCCGCCACTCCAAACAGGCAGAATCAGATAGACGAAGCGCAGGATGCCAGCTATTCCAGTTTTCCTTTCGACATTTGCCACATCAGCTCAAGCACGCCAAAAATGCTCCGGAAAGCAGCAGCCGCCACCGCCAGCAGCCGCCATCAGCCTCGCACAGGGGGAGGAGGAGCGAGGGAGTCAGGTGCACAGGAGCTATGTGGAGGCGTGGTACTCCACTGTAGCGGTCAGCCCATACGATGTAATTCTATTGTATGTGTGAGATAGTGGAGGGGTATAAATTAGTATTCTTACTCCAAGGGGATGTAATACTAAGGTATCTGTAGGATAGTGGAGGGATATAAATTACTATTCTAACTCCTGGGAGGTGTAAATCTAGGGTATATGTGAAATAGTGGTGGGGTATAAATGACTATTCTAACACCATGGGGGTGTAATATTAGAGTATGTTTGTGATAGTGGAGGGGTCTAAATTACTATTTTAACTCCAGGGGGGGTGTAATACTAGGGTATGTTTTGGATAGTGGAGGGGTATAAATTACTATTCTAACTCAATTGGGGTGTAATACTAGGTTATGTTTTGGATAGTGAAGGGGTATAAATTACTATTCTAACTCCAGAGGGTGTAATACTAGGGTATTTTTGGATAGTGTAGGGGTATAAATTACTATTCTAACTCCAAGTGGGTGTAATACTAGGGTATCTGTTAGATAGTGGATGGGTATAAATTAGTATTCTTACTCCAGGGGGATGTAATACTAAGGTATCTGTAGGATAGTGGAGGGGTATAAATTACTATTCTAACTCCTGGGAGGTGTAAATCTAAGGTATATGTGAAATATTGGAGGGGTATAAATTACTATTCTAACACCATGGGGTGTAATACTAGAGTATGTGTGTGATAGTGGAGGGGTATAAATTACTATTTTAACTCCAGGTGGGGTGTAATACTAGGGTATGTTTTGGATAGTGGAGGGGTATAAATTACTATTCTAATTCCTTTGGGGTGAATTACTAGGGTATATGTGAGATAGTGGAGGGGTATAGATTACTATTCTAACTCAATTGGGGTGTAATACTAGGGTATGTGTTGGATAGTGTAGGGGTATACATTACTATTCTAACTCCAAGTGGGTGTAATACTAGGGTATCTGTTGGATAGTGGATGGGTATAAATTAGTATTCTTACTCCAGGGGGGTGTAATACTAAGGTATCTGTGGGATAGTGGAGGGATATAAATTACTATTCTAACTCCTGGGATGTGTAATTCTAGGGTATATGTGAGTGGAGGGGTATAAATTAGTATTCTAACACCATGGGGGTGTAATACTAGAGTATGTTTTGGATAGTGGCAGTGTCTTCCCACCGCTAGCTTGCTGTATGCGGAGTCAAATTGTCAAATGAGAGACTAGTAGCGCAATTTTAATTAACAGCGCATTTTAAGATTTGTGGTGTTTTAAATTACTCAGCGCACGTTTTCTAGAGAGCGCTGCTCGAAATTGTTTAATTCCCTTTTAAATACCTGCATTATCACTATTATAACTTCACCGGAGTGCTGACCCGATTCCTCTTCCTGCCCGCCTCGGTCCGACTCGGTAATTCATTACCGTTGTGCGGAGGGCGGACAGGTGAGGGCCAGGCACTTCCGGGAGCGGTTAGCGCTCTAGTTGTCCACTGGGGGCTACTTAGGCGGAGCCTTCAGACAGCGCAGCTGCGGTGGAAGACGGTGGCAGTGTCTTCCCACCGCTAGCTTGCTGTATGCGGAGTCAAATTGCCAAATGAGAGACTAGTAGCGCAATTTTAATTAACAGCGCATTTTAAGATTTGTGGTGTTTTAAATTACTCAGCGCACGTTTTCTAGAGAGCGCTGCTCGAAATTGTTTAATTCCCTTTTAAATACCTGCATTATCACTATTATAACTTCACCGGAGTGCTGACCCGATTCCTCTTCCTGCCCGCCTCGGTCCGACTCGGTAATTCATTACCGTTGTGCGGAGGGCGGACAGGTGAGGGCCAGGCACTTCGGGAGCGGTTAGCGCTCTAGTTGTCCACTGGGGGCTACTTAGCCATCGCCTCTTCGGAAGCGCGCAGCGATTGCGCGCAGCCTCATTGCAGCCGAAGAACAGCCAAAGAGCTGCCCGTCTGCGCCCGTCCGCGACAGGACGAGGCGACGGGGCATGATACTTACAACATGCCGCCTTCACGAGCGGTTAACCATATCAGGTATGAGGCTACCTTTCTGAAAACCGTAAACCAACAAACATCTCCGTGCTTTTCAGAGGATAGCAGACCCTGCTTTGTAGGACCGTTTTCATGCAAAAGATGTCATTACTCCTCTATGCCTTTCACTGAATCCCATATACCTAGCAAGTCACCTCATGATCTGCACTGTATCCTAATTAATGCTCGCTCAATGCCCAAACATCAAATTGAGATCTGGGATTTAATACATTCTTTGACTCCAGATCTCTGTTTCATCACTGAAACTTGGCTAAAGCCCCACACGGTATCTGCCATTGCATTGGGAGTACCTTTGGGTTACAAACTTCATCATTCCGACCGTCCTGACAAAATAGGTGGCGGCATCGCCATAATTTATAAAGAGTCCTTCAAACTAGACATTTTGGACAAACAATGTTGCAAAGAAATGGAAACTATGGTTTTCAGAATTATTCTCCCAAACAGAAAAGCTAGTAAAGGCGTACTTATATACAGACCACCCCCTCCTTGTCCCAATTTTTCTACATCTCTCTTAGAGATGCTTGGCCCCCATATACGGGCCAATGAGGATTTTCTCCTTCTTGGAGATTTTAATATTCATACTGACCAACCTGACTCCATAGGCGCTAAAAGTTTGATTACCGACATGAACACCATCGGTCTGACACAAAAAAATCAGGATCCCACCCATGAAGGTGGACACTGCATTGACCTGATATATACCAACTTTGACAACATACTGTGTCATAAACCCATCCAACTCAATTGGTCAGATCATTTTTTACTACAATTCACAATCTTTAAAGCTAATGCAGGTCCCCACAAGAAACCACTACCCCCCTCTATACGCAGACAGTGGCATAAACTCACACTGGAGACGTTACAAAAGGTGTGGGAAAAACCCGAGATTAGAGACACCGAAGACGTAGAACACAAGTTAACTATGTTCCAACAATCTCTTACTACAGCCATTGATAAAATTGCTCCCCTGAAAACATTCAAACAACTTCCTGTAGCTAAGCAGGAGAAATGGTATACCGAGGCCCTTAGGAAAGAGAAACAAGAATGCAGGAGGATAGAAAAAAGGTGGAGGAAATCACACTCTGAGGAGAACGAAAAGGCACACCGTGCAGCGCAAAACAATTACTACAAACATATTAAAGCTGCCCGCAAAAACACTATTGCTCAACAACTATTAGAAGCAGGCAATTCTCCTAAAGAATTGTATAGGATTCTGGAAACTTTCACTAAACCCATGGCCTGCACAAGCCCAGATGACTTCTCACAAAATCTATGTGAAGAGGTCTCATTATACTTCGAAAACAAAATAGAGGCAATCTATGAAAAAATTCTGGCATCCCAACCAAATAGTGATACCATGAATACCTCCTCCCCCTATAACAATACCAACTTCACTTTAACCACATTTCCTCCTGTCAATACCGAAGAGCTCCACACAATTATGACCCAAGTAAAATCTGGCTCACCGAATGACCTCATTCCTGCCAAAACCCTGACCTCTCTCCGCACCTTGTTAGCCCCCCACATTCAGGATGTAATAAATCAGTCTTTGAAAGAGGGAAAAGTACCAGCTGAGTGGAAAAATGCAGTGGTGAACCCCATCCGCAAGAATGCGGCACTCCCGTGGACAGAGCTTTCCAACCTCCGTCCCATCTCCCTTCTGCCTTATTACAGCAAGATGGCCGAGAAACACGTTAATGCACACCTGTCTAGTTACATCGAGGCAGCGGGCAGCCTAGACCACTCGCAATCCGGTTTCAGGCCTAACCATAGCACCGAATCAGCTCTCCTCTCAGTGACAGATAACATCAGAATGTCACTTGACAGGGGGAGCTCAGTGATTCTGGTGCTATTGGATTTGTCCGCTGCCTTCGACACGGTGTCGCATGAAATTCTTCTCGACCGTCTGAAGGCAGTGGGAGTAAAAGGGACCGCCCTTGCATGGCTTGAAAGCTTTCTTGAAGACAGACAACAAGGGGTCAAACTAGGCTCTCATAAATCTGTCTGCAGGAAGCTTACCAAGGGTGTGCCACAGGGCTCATGCTTGAGCCCCACGTTATTTAACGTATATGTGGCCCCTTTGGCAGAGATTATAAGATCCTACGGGTTCTCTCCAATCTCCTACGCTGACGACACTCAGCTGCTGTTTCCCTTTCAGACCATCACTCCTGCTGTCATGAAATCTTTCCAAGATGGCATGAGAGCAGTGGCGGGATGGATGGCTCAGAACTTCCTCCAGTGCAACGTGTCCAAAACGGAGGTCATGTTGTTCGGAGGGGCCACTCTGCTCTGGTCGCCAGATTGGTGGCCACTTGAGCTAGGACCTGTCCCAGCGCCCAAACTCACCATCAAAAATCTGGGAGTACGCCTAGACCAAGCTCTGATCATGAAAGATCACGTCAGTCAGGTTACAGGAACATGTTTCCGTACAATAGGTCTTCTACGGCGTATCTTCCCCTTCCTACCCAACATCTATAGGAAAACGCTGGTACTGGCACTAATCCTTGGACGAGTGGACTATTGTAATAGTCTACTCATTTCCGCCAACCAGGAACAACTACGCAGACTGCAGGTGGTGCAGAATACTGCGGCAAGACTCATCTTGAATGCTCCCCCCCGCACCCCTTCCCGCCCTCTTCTCTCCCATCTCCATTGGCTTCCAGTGCAACAGCGTATAAACTTCAAAATGTGCTGCATTATGCACAAATGCATATATGGATCCGGCCCCAAATATCTAAAAGAAATTTTTCTTCCATATTCTCCTGGACGGGCTCTGCGCTCCAGCAACACCATGCTGCTGCATGTTCCTAAAGTCTCCAAAGTAAGACAGGGGGGGCGTGCCCCCTCCTATAAAGGCCCCTTGTTGTGGAATTCTCTTCCACCTCAGTTGAGGCTAACTTCCAATCTCTTTTCCTTTAGGAAAAAATTAAAAACTCACCTGTTCTCATACGAATAACATGGCCACTCTCTTTGTCACCTCACTTACTACAGTCTGCCTAATTCATGCAAGCTACGCGCGGAGATACCCCTTCGGGGCTGATTCATGCGCGTTACAAGACCATAAATAAATAAATAAATAAATAGTGAAGGGGTATAAATTACTATTCTAACTCCAGAGGGGTGTAATACTAGGGTATGTTTTGGATAGTTGAGGGGTATACATTACTATTCTAACTCCAAGTGGGTGTAATACTAGGGTATCTGTTAGATAGTGAATGGGTATAAATTTGTATTCTTACTCCAGGGGGATGTAATACTAAGGTATCTGTGGGATATTGGAGGGATATAAATTACTATTCTAACTAAAGGGAGGTGTAATTGTAGGGTACATGTGAGATAGTGGAGGAGTATAAATTACTATTCTAACTCCATGGGGGTGTAATACTAGAGTATGTGTGTGATAGTGGAGGGGTATAAATTACTATTTAAACTCCTGGGGGGATGTAATACTAGGGTATGTTTTGAATAGTGGGGGGTATAAATTACTATTCTAACTCCATTGAGGTGTAATATTAGATTATGTTTGGGAAAATGGAGGGGTATAAATAACTAATCTAACTCCAGGGTGCTGTAATACTAGGGTATGTGTGAGACAGTTGTAGGGTAAAAATTACTATTCTTACTCCAGGATGTGTGTGATACTAGAGGATAGTTGAAGTGTATAAATTAATATTGTTTCTTAAGTATAGGTTAATTCAAGTGAATTATAAATACATACTCTACTATTAACATTAATACTGTAGTATTAAAAAAATATTTTTTTAAATAATAAACTATTATTTATATCTAAATAAATACAATTATCATATTTTTTTTAAACTATTCTAGGGATTAATACTAGGGTATTAAAAACATACTCAAGTATTACAATTATTACAATAGTTTAAAAAAAGTCTAATTTAAATTAATAAACTATAATTATAATTAATATTAATACATTAAACTTATTTTCAAAATTATTTATAATAAATTGATTTAAATAAATATAATTTTAATTTAAAATAAAAATATATATATATAAACGTACCCATAAATGCGTTATAATAGCATGCGTTGTAATGACATCTGCGGTGTAATGGCATGCGTTGTAATAACATGCGTTGTGATGGATATTTCGTTGTAAAAGTTGCGTTGTGATGGTAGTGCGTTCTAAAAGTTGCATTGTAATGGATGTTTCCCCCGTGGGAGTGTTTCAATATTTTTGAGAATGTGTGCTTTAGTGAGTTTATCCATGAAATCTAAGTCCTCTACAGAGCCCCTTGTACTAAAACGGTGGGGAATAGTACTTCAGAGAGAAAATAAGCATGAAAAGAGGCAGGAGTGCCATCTGTCACTACTGGTCTTTGCCTTATTTGGAGGCTTTAGCACAATAAATCAGCATGGTTCCCAATATAGTATGTTTTGAATGCCATGAATATGAAAGAAAAGTAGCCCTCTTCTCATAGGATGTAGCGATATTCACTTCTGAGCCTAATGTACTATCACTTAAGTGGAAAAGTTGGGCTGTTTATTTGGGATATTTTCGGGTTATCAATTTATTGAAGGTAAGACTGAAGGTATTGCATGGACTGTAGGGTTAGAGGGCAAGAGCAATGCCAAGGAAGTTAGATATTTGGGTATTATTATCACCATGAATATGATGATAATAAGGTTAGTAAGAAAATAGACATTATACTGAAAAAGTGCCAAATTTACACCTAACAATATTTTGTTTGTTCTCCTCAAATTGAGCTTTCTTTTTAATTGTCTCCCTCCGGAGTTTTTTTTTTTATCAACAGTATAACTGAACTCCAAGACAATAGAACAAGCTGTTAGATGGCGTTAGATCGAGATGTTTTCTCTTTCATTTTTTAGTATTAGCTAGGAGCACATGGTGGACCCTATTTGAGGTTTTTGTCCTCCTATCTTGCTTGATAACTGTGTATTTGTGTCTGTGTTTGTGTTTGTGCCAGTCTCTTGCTTAACCTGGTTATACGATTAACTCGGAGACCTAAAGTGCACTGATGCAATCACACTTTGAATCGTGTTTAAATTAATGTACATTTGGAATTATATTTTTGTTAGACCGTGGATTTATATTTGATATTATGTGCTTTTATGGTCTGTTTTTATTTGGCCGAATAAAGATTTTGATGTGGTTGCTTTTCAGAAAATGTGATGCTCCAGCAATAGATGACCTACACGTTTGTAAGCTGCCCAGCACTGTAACCCTTTTGGTGTGAAGCAAAAGGAATACTCTCTTAAATGTTTACATGAACTATTAACGTAAGCCCAAATTGTATTGTGTTTGGCATTGATCTAAAAGACTTTGAAGATTTATATGCTGATACATAGAAGTTCAAATTGTTATTTTATTTAATGCTGTTGGGTTGGCATGACGTTTGTAAAACATGGGTGTCTTTGAATCCACCTCCGACAATAAATTGGCTGACTGGAGTAACGTCCATGTTCAACCTAGCTTGACAATGGTCTTCTGTGCTCTTCTGATAAAATGGATGGGATGCTAACAAATCTTTACGAATGGCAATTCCGGAAGTTTTATGATTAAACTGGACTAGCAGTTGGATTATACAGACGTAACAACCCAAACAAATCTGCACAGTATGGGGGCACATGCATCATTGTTTTTTGTATTCGCAAACGGTGCGAATCGGTAAAATCGGCCGTTTGCGAATGCAAAAACCATTTTGGGGATGCATCAAACTTTGTTGCACAATTCGCTTTTTTTTGCACTTCCAAAAAAAGCGAATGCATTTAAGGAATCGCATTTGTGCGATTCCTTAAATGCAATGCATCATTTTTTCTAAAATTGCGAATTTGGAATTTGGAAGTGCAAATTAACACGAGGTCGAACCTCGTGTTAATTTGCGAAAATGTTTACAAAAACTAAAAAATGCATTTTTTAAAGTGTCATGTTACAGACACACATGTCCTTAGGACATGTGTGTGTGAAACATGCACTTTCAAATACATTTCAGGGGTGCAGGGGGGGGTCCTTTGGACCCCCCCTGCACCCGTGGAATGCATCAACAAATTGCAAATTCTTAACTGCCTTCCCATTGACTCCTATAGGCCTTTCGGCCCATAGGAATCAATGGGAATTGCGAAAATGCACTTTGGAATTCGCTATTTATTTGAGAATCGGTAAAAATTGCGATTTTTACAGATTCGCAAATAAATAGTGAAAAAAATTATGCATAGCATTTTGCAATTCTTAATTTGCGATTCGGTAATTTTCGCAAATTAAGAATCGCAAAAGCTATCAATGATGCATGTGCCCCTATGTTTCAGATGTAATCCACAAGTTGGTCTGGTACAGAGAGATACTCATTAAATGTCTACATCTGATGGAGCTGAGGACAAAAGAAATCTATGTCACAGGTATCAGCTATGCCTACAGCTATGTCGGTCATGCCTCTTGTGGAGTTTTCATATAGTCCCGACCCCTTTTTTATCCAAATTAAAGCACTACCTGTAGTCATCATACAGCCTTGTGACAGATTTTGTTCCAGCTAGACATTTGATGCAGAGCAGCAGATGCAGAGTAGAGTAAGTGAGCATTGCGGCTGACCTATGGTTCGACAACTGACTCCAGCCCGTGCAGGGCCTGCATTCCCTATGAGTGACCGAGGGTCCTATTTAATAAAGTGGTTTTGTTGCACTTGCACCACGCAACAGGGTGCATGTGAGATGCAAATAATAAATGACATTTATCAAGTCACGCAAAGCCACCTCGCGTGGCCCTGAGTGGCTTGATAAATCTGGAGTAAACCAACGCAGGACAAATCGCTTTGTTGCTTTATTCTGCCACAGTAAGGCGTTCCATGGGTGTTGCATGGTTGGTCCCATGCAACACCCATGGATTTTGATGTATTATCAGATTTACCATGAGTGGTAGACCTGGGAATACGCCAAAACTGCTACGCCTCCCCAGGTGAGGCGTAACGAGGAGAAATAGGTTTATTTCTCTTCATGCTGCAGCACACATAGAAAGAGAAATATGCATCAGGGGAATGTTTTTATGCAGGAATGAGCCTGTGTTGGCAGTAGGCAGCACCCTGTGCACCAGTGCTGGAAAAAGACAGGAATGCATCTTATTATGTTTATCATGGTGCATTCCTGCCTTTTCCCTGTCAGGCAGCACAGTGCAGTAAGGTGGCTTGCTGCGTTGCAGGACATTTTATTAAATATGCCCATGAGTTTGAGTTTGAAGCAGTGTGGGTACAGGACTGTGCAGGTAACATGTGAAATTGCCCCGACACTTAGGGGGCTATTAGGATGGCGGGCGGACCCTAGCGGAGCTGGGACCGACCGCCTGTGGTGTGGCGGTCCCGCCCGGACAATTAGGATGCCACCGCCACCGTGGCAGTGGCATCCTCCATTCCCAGCATTGTGGCGGGCGGTGCTCACAGCACCGCCTGCCACAATGCTGGGAATGCACTGCATGCATTGTTATGCACAAGGTGACAGGCACCGTAAGGTGCCTGTCACCATGTCCATGACATTGTAGGAGGGTACCATAGGTACCCCCCATGTGCACCCCCACCCCCCAGAGTCCCTGGGGCCCGCAACGGGCCCCCGTAAGGAAACTCCGCATGCCTTTGCATGGCAGCAATGCTGCAGCGGAAAGGCTGGCAGTGTCTAGCAGATACCGCCACCATATTAAACCCTTTTCCGCCCGGTCGACTTGTCGACCGGGCGGAAAAGCGGCGGGCGGTCTTCCCGTCCGCCACGGTACCCTCCTCCATACTAATGTTACGGGGGGTAAATGGGTGGTGGGCGGGGACGGATGTAGGGCGGATCGCCACCACCATGCGGGCGTTGGCGATCCACCCTACATCCTAATGACCCCCTAAGTCTTTAAGCATAATCAGAGACATCTTAAGGATGTTGGGAGCCCTTTGCCGTACACATTAGAGGGTCTCTGTTTGGAAAAGTTTTGAATTTAGGATCCAATTTCAGCTCTTGTATTCCATCTTTGGCCAGGTCACTGACAGTGCACATGCAAACTCGTCCAAATTCTAAATGTGTTTCAATCTAAAATTCAGAGATAGTGACGTGCTTCAATATTGTAACACATCAGCAGCTCAATAATATCACTGCAAAAAATCTCCGTGACACCCTCACATTTCTCACATGTGAGGTCCTGTTTTAATGTAAAAGAAACTTTAAAAAAATGTCTGTAACAGACTCTCACACATCACCCACATTATAAATAATTTACATGAAAATAGCATTTAAAACAATCTGTATCAGGCTTATTCAAGGTCATCAGGGCAAGACTCTGTAGAACAGATCAGGCTCTATCAGGGGGCCACTGAAAGGCTGGAGCCCTGGGCTAGAGCCCACTTTTCCCAAGACTTAAAACGTCCCTGAGTATAATGTAGGTATCACTGCATCATCCTACCTGGTGGAATTTCCTTAGCATAACAACAGTGGGTGCTTGTCTGTCAACCCTGGAATCACTTCCATTGTTTAATCCAACCCTGCAAGGATGGGCCTTGGAGGGGTCACAGCTCAAGAGGGGTGGAGGGACTTCAGAATGAGGGTCAGCAATGCTCACACAGCTGTGGCACATGGAGGCTGATTATGTTCAGTCATACACTAGAGCTCTGACGTGTTACTTAAGAAGCCACATCCAACAGCACCAAGAAACCCATGTAGGGCAGCCTTCCATGTAACTTTCCACAGTGTGCCCCTGTGAAGGCTGCAATACTGTTGGCAGACTGTTGCCCCGTGTGAGCTTGCTCTTCTGTGGTGCTTCCCCATGATTGGCAGGAGCACGCAGCTTTCACTACCTACCCGACAACTCATCCCTGTCCTCCGCTCCTCCACCCCAACTCCTCTTTTCCCAGAAGGAACCATACCCTGCACAGTGCCATACCTGAGGGCCTTCTTGCAGGTCAGAAGCCCTCCCTGGCTCGGTGGCTGAGGTAACACCAAGATAGTGGAAAGGTACACTAATCATTGGGATGTATGACGTTACAACGCATGCTATTACAACGCATGCCTTTACGACGCAAGTTTAACAATAACGACTTGCGTTGGGGGGCGCTGGATAGTGAATAGTATTATTTACTATTCCAACTCCAGTCCCCGTGGATAGTAGGGAAGGTGTTGGAAACTATTCCCTATCCTAGAGCGCCCCCCAGCGCAAGTCGTTGTAAAAGTTGCATTGTAATGGTTGCGTCGTAAAGGCACTTCGTTGTAAAAGTTGCGTTGTAAAGGATGTTCCCCCTTACCATTGCCTTGGCTTTAGGGGAAAATTGAAAACTGTTTGTCCACCAATGGCATGACTCATTGGCAGTGAACGATTTACAGAAAGTACCAACATCAGAACAAAAAACAAATGGCTGCACAACAGTTCCGCCATCTTTTATGACGAACAAGAGCAACATCCCCTGGCCTGCTTCTGCTCTGCTCATGTGAGCCCCTTATCCAATCAGTGCCATCGTGGCGGATGGAGCCCTTTACCCATGAGGTCTTTTTGAAGCACCCCTGCTCACATTGAGCCATCCTCGCAAGGTCTTTCAGGGCTTATCTCAGCGTTCATCCTTACAAATCATTTGCACATTTAGGGAAAGTGTAGAATGCAGTTTGCAGGACTGTTATGAGGAATAACATTATTAATACCTCTTAAACCAAAATGATTCGGCATGTGACCGTAGGACTAAAATGCCTGACAGAAACGATAAAGGCTCTGGAGTAATGGACAGTGGCCATGAACAAATTGTAAAATAACTATTTCTTGAGATTAAAAATATTCACGACTTGGAAAATATTCGAAAAGACATTCAGGAGACATGCTTGATGTTAGAAAAACAAGCTGTTCACATAAAGCCATCTTCTCAAGGCCCTTCAAGGCTTATCTCAGCGAGCATCCTTATAAACCCCCCTGCTCTTGTGCTCTTCCTTTCAGCCTCTCTCCTGCGCTGGTTGGTTCGGAGTGTTTTTTATTCATAGTGGCTGGATGAAAGGCAGTGTATTAATAAACTATGCGTGGGATGGTCGGCTGCAGCTTTTAGATAAAATAGCGCTTCTGATGTCAGGTTTCTGTGGTTTTCAGGGCAATCGTCAAAGGCGTTTGCTTAATTTTATATCCATTAATTAATTCCAGTGACCCGAGAAATGCGACCAGTGGTCACTCATGCCGTGTGTTTATCGACAAGTAGGGTGTTGCAGGCATACTTCAACAGGGTAGACATACCCCCAGCACTACCAGCACTCCTAGAGCCTTACTGGTGTACAAGGGTAATGCGGCATCCTTACAGCATTACAAGCATACCAGGAGCATTACAAACATATTACACCATTTCAAGATTAATGCATCATAGGTATGCTACTACATTACAGGCATGCCTACAATGTAGCAGGCATACCTACAAAGTAAAAGGCATACTACATCATCATAAGAATAGCTTCAGCACTGTAGGGATATAAAAGCATTACAGATCAACCCACATCATTACATTCATGCCATGCATTACATGTAATCCTGGTACGTAACAGCATTACAAGTACACCCAGTAAAATTACAGGCACCCCACCACATACCGGGACACCTACAGCATTACTTACACAGTTGCAGGCATGCCAACAGCTGTATTGACATACATAATCCATTACAGGTAAACCTGGAGCAGTACAGCCATGACATAGCATTACAGATATATTTAGAATGTAACAGACATTCCGCAGCATTACAAGCGTACCTGTAGCACTGCAGGGAGACTATAGCATACAGGCCTACCTGCAGCATTGCTTACAGAATTACTGGCATACAAACAGCATTGGAGGCAGACTTATAGTCCCACATCAGTAGTGAGGAATTTGACCCCAATATTGGATTCATCAATAACAATCAGGCCTTGAACAATCCACCACTTAATTGCTTTGTGACGTCACAGGGCCTGATTCACAAAGGTAAACGTACACTTTCTTGTAAATGCACGATTGTTGGCTACTCGTGAAGAGATTTACGAATGTTATCGTTATAAGTGCCAAATCTACGCACATAAAAAAATAGGCGTTTTCATGTGCAGAGACTCGACATTTGTAAAGATACTACTTGTAAATCCAATTGTAAATAGCAAGCAATCGTAAACTCACATGATAGTGTAAGTTTACCTTTGTGAAACAGGCCTACAGACTTGATGTCTACTCAAGGCTCAGTACCAGTCTGTTTGAAAATGTAATAGTATTCAAGGCCGGACTGGCCGTAGCGGGCACTGGGTGCTTCCCTGATGGTCCTCCAGGGTGGAGGCTGGTTTTGGACCCCTGGGGGGCCGTTTTTGTTACTGGGCCGGTTTTGCAGCATAGCTGGAATATCAGCCTCCTGTAACCTAGGCAGCGGCAGCGTTTTCCACGTGCAACCCCCCCTCTCCTCCCTCCCCGGGCCAGTTTGCATTCCCAGTCCGGTCCTGATGGTATTCCACTACTGCAAAAGGTGAGGACTAAGACACATCCCAATTACTGCCCAACATTGAACTATCGCTCCCAGGTAAAATCGGTACAGTCCCAGAATTTTCTTGCTTGAATATCGACTCACATGCTTATCATGTCTTACATATCCTTTAAAATCAATCGGCTTATTGGAGTTAATGATGAAACTCTATTCCCAAGTGAGAAGATTGGTTTGCATATATTATTTGAGGTTAAGGTATTCATGTCACACAATATTTCTGATAATGATATTCTGACATGCAACCATAACACTGTGGAAGGGGGGACATAAAGCAATTCATATTCATATGGAAGCAAACAAATTATTTCATGATCAACATCATGAGTAAAATTCATGCTAACATTCACTGTTCAATAAACTTTAGAAGTTTGTTGATCTTCTTGAAGAAGGATAACTCGTTCCTCTTAATATAGGGGAAAATGGCTTTGTCTTCCTCTGATCAAACACAAAAAGGACCAGACGTGGGGTGCCAAAGTAATCTTCTCTGTAACCTCTACTAATGACATGTGTAATTATTTTATATTTAGATTTAAATAGCAGTCATCAGGTGAAAGGGGATGTGAGAATACTGGACAAGAGAAGATTGAACATATGCATTGTGTACGGAAATTGGTCTAAAGTGACCTTTAGTCCAGATCATTGAAATTCATGCTCTTCATTTCCAGATATAAGCTCATAACATCCCCCTAGCACTACAGCTGGAAGAGACTTCTCGGTGGAAAAGCAATATCACCAGATGCATCAGCCTGTTGCTCTTTTGGCAGATAGAAGGCATCTTATTTTTCAGCGGAGGTTCTAATCAAAGGGTGCACTTCCAGCCTTGCCTTGCTTTTACATGGGCCTCAACCCTTCCTCAACTTAATAAGTTAATTGTTGTTTCACCCCTGTAAGAAATTGGATTATTACTGTGGGTGGGTAACTACCAACCTCAAGGAATAATCACAATCCTTGTCAGGGTGAACCCTCAAAGGCACTAAATTGATCTGAGCCCAAGCTACTTGTAGCTATGGCACAGAGCAGACAGTCTTAATTTAGGGCAACGTGTAAAGTATTTATGCTATACCAAAACAGTAATAAAGTCAAAAAGCAAAGCTATAAAAATCCCATACTGAATTAGAAAAACAAAGAAAAATGTAATAAATAGGGATGCCAAAAGTCCTATTAGGGGAAGTGGAGATATGATTTTTTAAGTTTTAAGTAGAAATAGCATAAGAAATTACAAATTGCCCATGGTTGTCAATTTTCATGGTAGATTGCGGTGTTGGTGAAATTTGAGACTGGCAGTGATGGAGCACAGGTCGGATACACAAACCGGGTTCACCCTTGTCAAAGAATTTACCTTCTGATCTAATTTAATATGTTGGCAGAGAGGGAACTTTGTCACATTGGCGATGGTGTTCCCTCCCCACTAACATAGTGGTACTTCTGCACAATTAGAATGAGGGCGTACAATGGTTTAATCACAGAGTAAATTTCTCTATCTCTGCAGTGATTAAACCCCCTGACGGTGTAAGGGCCATCGGAGGTTGACCTCTGATTTGTATGGGCATAATTAGAGGTCAGTTTTCACTGCCCGTCACCACCAGGAAAACCCTGGCAGTAGGAGGTATTATAAATTGCTAAATGCAATCCTAGCCATGGGAAAGGACTACCATGGTGAGGGAATTTTTTTTTTAATTTTCTTAAAGGAAATCCCACATTGAATTATGTTTTTTTCAAACAAAAAAGAAACAGTTTGGTACAGAGTAGCACTGTACTGAACTGCAAAAAGCATTGATAGGAACAGCCATAAAGGAGGTTCCTACCAATGCTTTAGAAATGACTGCCAGCTTGGTGCAAAATTCTAAATTAAGTGGGCATCATCTCTGTAAAGGTGACCACCCGCCTAAATATAAATCAGGCTCATAAATCGATTTCAGATCTTGGTGGGTCTGGTCTCACGTCACTTTTTCGACAGTTTCACCGCCCGCCAACTTGGCAGTCTACCTGCTTTATTTAGATGTTGGCAGGTCAATGGACAAAAGACTGATTGAGTGCTGCTGATTCCACCCAGAATTTTTATCTGCGTTGACGGCATCACAGGCAGAAGCAGCAGTCGGTGGGAGTCCAGAAAAGATTACTGCCAGGTCAATCCTGATGTGCCTGTCTGTCAAGGAAATTGTGGCGGGGTACCTCCTACCTTTTAGTTGGCTGTATCAAAGGAAATGAGGTAAGAACTTACCTTTTTTCTGTTTCCCACTTCTGTTTCTGTCTTCAACCCCATTGTCCATGTCCTCCTCTTTGCTGCAAACACTTGACCACAACGCTAATCAACTCCGTTGTTGCCGGGATCTAAGGTAAGTTTCTTTTACACTTGTCTTACTATGAATAGTGTGTAGACAATTGCTTTAGCCTCATGTATTTTTACATTACACTTACATGCAATTTTGTTTCTTATGTGTAATGCATTAGTGTTAATTTTACAACTCATCAACAACTGTATTGACACTTGAAAAAAAAATTATGGTGGTTGTGGGTGTTTTACTTGTGGTGCCTGTGGGTGTACATTGAATAGTGTGTGTGTGTTGTTTGTGTGCTATGCAATATGAAAAAAGGGGACGTAAAACTAGGCCTCTGCATAAAATTCCGCTCTGCTTGTGGAGTTTGTCGAGTTTTGTCCACTCCACACTCCACTTAGAGCATGGAGTTCTGAAAAACTCAGCGTAGCGGCACGGAGTGAAATTTTTTCTCAGGTGCAGCTTGTCAACGTTAAGTTGGCAAGCGAAGAAAATCGTACACTAAGCCAACTCCTAGTGAGATTTCTCAACACAGTGGTCACGGCCGATCGCTACTGCTTGCATTGAGAAAACTGCCACTCGCTTTGAGGAAGCTGCCGCTCTAATAGAACATTTACTTGAGATGCGGGATGAAGCCGCACCCTCTTGCGCTTTGCATGGTGCCATTCACAGTGGACAACCTCCTGGCGTAAAAAGGCAGGCTGAGCAGTGCAACTTACTGCACTCTGCCGCTTGTCTAAATCCGTGGAGTTCAGCTGAGTTTTTTTGGCATTTCACGGAGTTCCACAAAGCAGAACTCCACAAACTCTGCCCAGGCCTACATAACACATTACCTACATGTATTTTAGAAGCAAACACAACATATATGTGTATTGACAAATTAATAAGTGGTAGGACAATGGCTGCACAACGCGGACATCCAAATATGCTCAGCACAAACCTGCTGATCTGACGGCGACGGAGTACTGTCAGCCAGGAGAAGAGTCTGTCAAGTAGAGGAAGGTGCACCGCGTACACAAAGGGAAACAGTCTGCCAATGTGGACGTGGTTCAGCCAGCACACATCTAAACACGGTGGCCTGATAGAGTATCTTGGCAGAGTAATTATATACTCCTCCACGAAGGGACGACAGTAGTCCTGCCAAGATCCCATAGTCTTTGAAGTCCCAATCCACCACAGGAGTACACTTCTAACACCCTGCGAGCCTGAGAAGAGGTCCTAGAGACTCACAAGATTCAGGCCGAGGTCAACAGGTAGGATCAGTCCACGTCCCGTTGTCACTGGCTAGCTGGGTACTTCCAAGAAAAGACCTCATGTAGCTTGTTGTATCCCAATACCCTAAACAGGATGTCAGCTTTATGTATGTATGTATGTATTGTACACTTATATAGCGCACTTATATGACCCATGGAGACCACTTCTTTTCCTGGGTACAAGACAGAGAATTTCCAGTCATTTCAGGGCTCCTCTTTAGGTCGGAGAAAGCAGGTTAAGTCTTTCTCCGAAATTCCTCATATAGGAGTGAGCTGAAGTGGGTGCCTGGAGGTGTAACATTTATGCTTGCACAAGCTTCTGAGTGAGAATGACTCCTGGGCACACCCTAAACCATGGGAACTTGTAAACATTTGCCCAGGGGCCACAAAGTATGGTCTGTGGAGTGATGGAGGGCCACACTGTGGTGGCAGGGGGTCCTAAGTGGGTCAGGGATTGTGTAAGGAGGTCTTAAAAAGTTAAATAAATGGCCAAGCATTTATTACATTCATTACTGGTTAACTAAAGTTAAGTGGTGCAGAGACACCACCGTAGTTATTTAATTTAATCTGAAAATAAATGCTAGCCTGTTTTTTGCCATTTTTTCTGAATATTAGTGCTCAGCAAGTAAACAGCAGCTTGTGCTACTGTTCACAGAGGGGGTCGCATGTAAAGGTCAGGAGGGCTGCAAGCGGCCTCCAGGCCCTAAGCAATGAGCTATATGTTCCTGGTGTTGAGTATTTTCAAGATGGGGAACGCCTCCAGCCATGCCTTCAGCCATGCTCAAATTGGGCTTTGAGAGCTCTGTGTATGTGTAGAGAGGATACCATGGTAATCTTAGTGTCCTCCCATATCTAACAATAAAATTGTGTCTAAGGCAGCCAGTCTATCTAAAAAAAAACAGAGACAGAAATCTGTTAGGACAAAAGCAGAGTCCATCATGACCGAAACAGTGGAACCGGAAGAATTGTCTTGGCATCCTATTCTTTCTCCTTTCATGTGCCACAAGAGATTATGGGGTTGATTCCGATTCGGGAAACGAATCCGTACGACGATTTGTATTTGTAGCCGTTTCCATACGAATCGTACGAATCCGTCCGAATCGCGTAGTACGATCCGTTGCGAGAAAATACGTCCGAATTATTGAGAACCGTACAAAAATGAAGGGTAAATCCATATGACATCGACCCGCACAGTGACCGTACGATTCGTAAAAATGCCGTCCAACATGCCAAGTACGATCCGGACTGGGGAATGAGTACGCGATTCGTACGGTAAACGTTGCGTATGAGTAATTTGTACAGAGGGCAACACTATCACATACGCACCGTACCCCTAAAATCAAGGGGTGTACACATGGGGTGTACGCACCGCACACCTACGACCTTGGGGTGTACGAACCGTACCCCTACAGTCCGTACACCTACGATCATGGGGTGTACGCACAGGGACATACGCACCGTACCCCTGAAATCCTGGGGTGTATGCACCGTACCCCGATGCACCGTACTTCTGCAATCATGGGGTGTATGCACCATACCCAGGGGGTCCGTTTCGTACGCATTTTGAGGCAAAATCTGCTTTTACGGAGGTTTTGAGCTCCCGTAGAAAAAGAGTCGTACAAAGTGTTGTCGATACGATTCGTACTTGCTGGGTCGGAAAATGCAGCTTCAATCCGTACGGACATCACGTACTGCGCTTTCCGAATGCGATTCGTATGGATTAGTGAGTTGTACGGTCTTCGGTATGATTCGTACAGAGAACTGCTTTGGGTACACATCCTACTACATCGTACGTGCGGGTACGGTTCTGCATATGATTCGTACGGGAAAAAATCTCCGTACGGCTATTCGGAGGGCTTTTTACCGAATCGGTATCGTCCCCCATATTTACAACCAGAGACAAAAGTCTGGTTGGTCAAAAGCAGAGTCCCTTAAGAACCACACAATTCATTCACAAGAATTGTCTTGGCAACTCCTTTCAAGTGTGTACCAATTAGTATATGCGAACCCAGCTGTCCTCAAGTATGATTTGATACAGCTGTGTCAAAAAGGATGCCTACAGCCCAAACCCTGCATATTCAGGTTCAAAGGAGTCAATCTCTGCCTATTCAAATCAGCCTATTGTTTGTTCTTGGGAGCCATTGCACACCCATTGAGGCTAATTATTGGCTAAGAGAAGCTAGAGAGCCAATGCAAATGTGCCTCTAGGAGCTTCAGGCAGGGAAAAACTTAACTTTCTTTATTAGAAAAATGACTTCACAATAGTTCTTTAATTATTTTACTAGCTTGCCTCCTTCCTGAAATACAATATTAGCATTTAATATCACTTCCCAGTATTTCTCTATTCGCCAGCCAGCATTTATACAGTGAAAATAGCTTTTGAGTATGTCATTGTAATTCTACATTCTACATTCTACATCTCTTAAAAACCATGCACCCGGCCTTGTAAGCTGCAAGACCTACATATGGGTGACATTAATATTTAAAAGGGAAGTATTTCTTCTTTTAAAAACTGTTTATTTTGACAGGTTGAGTTGCAGTTTTTACACTACCACAGTAAGGCTACAATAGGAGCTTTGTAGTCATGTTTGGACTGCCACTGTAGTGGATGGTGCGATAGGTACAGCAACCCACTAGTGGAATTTAAACTCCTGGCTCTTAGTACATTTTGTACCATACATTAGGAAATTACGTAAGCTAAATATATCCATTGGGGGTATGCCATTTGACTATGTTAAAAGTGGGAGAATAGGTAGCTGGGTTGTATGAAAGCCTGTTGTTTGATGGAGTAAAGAGCACAGTGTTCTAAAGCCAGCAAAACTATAAGGTCCAGCATGGGCGAAACTCCGCATAGCTCACATAGAAACATTGGATATACAACACCCCCATATAAATTAGCTCATTAAAAGATTTAGGTACCATCAATCCAAACACAGAAGGGTGTTCACAGTGCTTTATTGCAATAAAAGGGTGAAAATATTGTGTTCCCAATATTATATTGGCTGGATGGCTAAAACGTAATCGATGATGGCCAACCCAGGTCTCCAATACAAAAGCGTTATAGGATGCAAGTATATAAACATGAGAAGTTTCTACAATGCCTTGGAATCACTCCACTGGCTTGAGGTACATGAAAGTATCAAAGACGCACAGAGTGGTGTCCAGCTTGATGGCAGGGGACATTACCTCCCCCATCCCCACCATACCCCATCTGCCAAATTTGGAGATAACCACCAGCCCAGTAGTCATATCTGTACATCTAAATGAACCACCGTCACGGGGGTTCAATGTACTTTCAATGTACTAATAGTTTTGTGGACAACCGCCGTCCATTTTGACGGCTGTCACCAAAGACAGGGAGTTTGTTAAAGAAAACGCAAAAAAAATGAAAGACCTTTTTGAGGACCTTCACCACCAGGTTTTTGTAGGTGGTGTCAGACAGGAATAAAAAGACTTTACACAGTCCAACCTTAATAGGGTGGGCTGCATAATCAGCGGCGGCCGGCAAACATAAGCCCTGTCGGCTGTTGGGGCATGGGCGGGGCGGAATGGGAGGGGGAAAAGTGGACAGATGACGGAATAGGTGTATTTAAATAAATGAATTATGCCTGTTCCAACATCTGTCAACTTTTCTCCTGCTGCTCCCTACCTCACCGAGCTTACATTTGCCGGCCGCCTCTGTGTATAATGTCCTTCTTCCAATGGCGTCTACTCTAGTTCACTGTCAGAGGAAGTATTCTGGCATGAGAGCCAACAAGGGATCCTGTGACTCTGGTCCCCTATCTCCACATAAGTTGGGTAGACCAAGTGTTTGGCAGGCAGGGTACACTTGTGTTTGCGATGGAGCACCCTGTCCACCAGTCTTTAAATCAGACCTAAAATTCTATGCACCCAGCACATCGCCTTGCAAAGCTAATGTCCATGCTACATTAAAACATTTTCCTATCACCAAGTTATATCCATAAACCCCCAACATAAAAAACACTGCATAAATGTACCATGGGAGGCCAATAATGAAACATTTGGAGGAGCAACTCCTAAGATCTTGGGATCCAGCCCTTTAAGCAATGAGATCCCTGAGATCACATCCAAGCTACAGAGGTGCAGGAAAGTATTGAAAACTGTACTTTTCAAGAGGGTTTTAACTGTTACAAGTTAACATGTGAGAGGCTCTATGCCACAACTATCAAGCCAAGACCTTTCAAGATTCTACCTCTTTTGGTGATTGGGAGTTATCAGTTCTGCTGGGATCCACAATCAGTGAGATTGAGTCTCCTAATGATTAGCAGCACCAATTTCAAGAAAACAATGCTCTTTGAGAAAACAAATGAAATATTGCAGTGCCTCCTGTCACATTACCTATGATTTAGCACTCTCAGGTAGCCATGAGTTGCAAGATTCATTGAATCCTTCCAATCTTGATATGTTGCATGGTTTGGATTCTTTGGTATCAGTTTGTGTCTTCTTTATTTCATCAGCTAATATGAGCAGCTCTGATAATGGTCGTTTTAAGTAATGCCTGCTTGCCCCCTGAAATTTCGACTAGAAGAATGATCAATTAACAATTCAAAAGCAATGTAAAAGGGCCCAGGACAATCGTTATCGCTACCGTCTTTATGAATGAGCCATATATGAACTGGAGACAAGGAGGCAAAAAAGCTTGAAGATTAACTCCCAACCACAGAGCCAATACATCGTACCACACAGAAATTATCACCAATTATCACATCATTGGACGGGTCATGTCACATGCCTAATGTGTATTACTGAGTAACAGAGTAGTTAACCGCTTAACCGCAGCGGCAATTCCGCCACGTCGGCCAACTGACGTGCGCAGCACTACGAAGGTAGTGCTCGCAATGGCCGTTGGCCGTCGAACGCATGGAAGTGGTTAAGCAAAAGGTTGCCTACTGTCCTTGTTATAGGGATTCTGTTTTAAACTGTTTCTACTAGCTTTTTTCTGTTTTTCTAAATCTTGTTACAAGGTTGCATAGAGTGTGTTATTGCATATATGTGGTTGGGTCACAGCTGTGCGTATTACAAAGCGGAAAGTGGGACCAAGGAGAAGACAGGATGCAGGCTCGCCAGTAAATGTCATGACCTGCAGCATCTCCAGGACTACAAAAGGAATGAGACAAACAATGAAGTTGCCTTTCACAGTACTGCTTCGTGAGCACTTTAAATATAGAACAAGAGCTCTTGGACAGGTCAATATACTTCTGCGCTTCCTATGACAGACTTGAGTAAGTTTGACACCAAGGCTTCTTTCTAAGTCGAAAACACATGGTCAAAATGAATGTTTTCTTTCATGGAACATTGTGTCTCAGAGCCCGACTCAGCTAGCATTACCAGGAGAACTCTTTCCAACTCTTTTGTGTAAGTTTACAAATGTCTGCTATTCACATTGATATTTTACGAGTAGTATCTTTACGAGTGCAGTCTCCGCACATAAAAATATAGGACTAGCCTATCTTTTATGCACGGTGACTCTGCAGTTGTAAGAATACTACATGCATAGCAAACAATCGCAAACTTACACAAAAGTCTGAGTTTACCTTTGTGAATCAGGCCCATGATATTTCAAGCCATATGGTCTCTCTTGAGCTACCGGCCGCTCTCCACCTACCTGCAAGTAGCTCTCCTGTGTGCAGCCCATCCTACTAAATTAGAAGCTTTTGTTAGCTTGAATTAATTGATGTAAACCAAAAATAAAAAGTGCGTATTCAAGACAAAAATGTGTGTATTCTCAAACTCAAAAGTTAAACAAACTGTATAAAGCTGATATCGAAGTGATAAATTATGATGTGTTGGGGAGACTTATTACTAATATTAATACTTTTGGAGCAGAGACATTACAGCTACGGTTATAATGTTTTACCCATTGCAATATTAGCAAAGCCCTTTTTTACATTACTGCTGACAAGCCTGCCTCATGCACTGAGATGATCACTGCTGGTAATCATGTATATGGTGGCCACTAATGTAATCTTTTCTGATGTGGTCACTATTACAACACTAATACTATCAATAGATCAGGATGATTTCCTTTGGCAATAGGTAGCTCTTATTACAGAGACGGGAGATGACCCCTGCTTTGTTGTGATCTCAGTAACATGCAATGTGCCGCAAAACTTAAAAAAGGGGCTGCAGCTGAAGGGTGGCTAGCTGAAGCGTGGCTAGCTGAAATGTTGCTGGTTGTCATCGATGGTGACTGGCTTGCAATCACTAGGATTTAACCCATTTGACCAATAATACTTTTTATATAAAAGTTTTATAAAAGTTTATCAGGATCACCCAAAAATACAAGTGTAGGTACTACCGAGCAATCTAACACACATATCTCTACCAGTATGCACGCTTCTAAAATAATTGCTATATTAACCTGTTAAATGCTAAAATAAGGAAATTGCAACTGAAGATGATCTATTTTTATCTAACAGCACTACAGGAAAAGGAAAAATAAAACATACTTTTCCATATTTATTAGCCACATGTTTGTGGTTGTTATCAATAAATGATCAATAACATGTTGTAACACCGACTATTTACTTGCTGTTGTTTAAAAAGCAGTAAGTTTGTTGTCATTTAGGGATTAAAGGTTTCTTTCTGTGATGTCACTGTGGTGGCAGTCAAAGGGCATATGTAATATTATTTCACTTCTGTGGTTTTGGTTATAATTACAAGAATGACCAGCAACTGAATGAAAGATCATAATGAATATTCTTTTCCAAAATTATTTTGAAGGACATGCATATCATAAACTCGTACCCTGTAAATGCAGTCAAATCCTGCTTTTATACTGCTGACTGGCAAAAGGAAGTTAACTTGTGTGCACACAACATAAATAGTTATGCTCGGTCAACTGCAACCACGAAAATATTGGCATATCATGGTAAGTGAACATGCTACATGACAAAAACTGAATACTTGAAGCAAAGTGCGAGAACAGGAGTAATTATTTACCGTCATCTAAAAGCATGGCTCTTATCCATGGTTATACCTACTGTGTTATGATAAATCTTAGGCAAAAGGGTAAGTATCTGTCCGGCCAATTGTGGATATTTTTCCCTCTATTTATCAATAATTTATTCTTTTGCACAGTGATCTCCTGGTACCAAGATGAAAGCACTAGAGTGATTACCTACCACCAGGTAATTAAAGACATTTTCCCCAGTCCTTGATTGATTTTTTGTAGTAGCCTAATGCACTCTAGGTATTGCTCTGTTGTTTTGCTTTCATTGAACTAATATAAGGGATAATGTACCCCCCTGCCGTACATTATAAGGATATTGCAAGATACTGAGGAGTTCTTCATAAGGTTATAGAACTCTAAGGTGACTTGCAATATCCTTAGCATACACACATGGGGTACTTTATTCCATAAAATACATGATCACACCATCGCCTTTGGCACAAACCACATAAAACCTTGGTGCATAGCTCTTTCATATAACAGAGCAAGCATGTTTGCAAATGTGATGAAAAAAAAAAAACTCTAGTGCAAAATAAAACACCAAAAAACGGTTGCATATTTGCTGCAAACAGATATTAAAAGCATTTCAATACAAGCCCGTAAAAAAAAAAAAGATGTAGTTGCTTGGAATGTGTAAAATTATGCAGAAATAGTTTAGCTTTTCTCTATCTAAGGAGTGCAAAAAATAAACATATTCTCTCCGTTTGTCATTGTAAGCTATTAAAGTTGAGCAAAAGAAAGAAAAGCATTGTTCTATTTTTCTTGATTTAAACAGATGATTTAATTATGCTCCGTGACCTGACCTGCCTTTAACCTTGGTTGCTGGCTCTGGCAGCAGGCACTGTGACATCAGAACTTAACTGTAATAACTTATGATAGTTGAGTTCTGACGTAATTCCCTTATAAACAGTGACTGGTTGCGTCACAAGTTACCGATTATAAAGGAATTAGAGACTGGTGTTTATATAGGGATTACAGAGTCCCATATGTTATAAGACTAACAGACTTAAAATCAATTATTTATAGATTAAAAGATCGGGATTGGAGACAGTGACTTTAAGGACGTGGAGTGAAGTGTTTATTAATTTGTATTAATCAATTTATAATTAATTAATTAATTACACACTAAACAATATAAATGATTAAATACAAAAAGATTAACTAATTTCTTTGTTAATGAATTAATTTAAATTAAATCACTTTCCACCCAATTCCCCTATAAACCCACAACCCGTTACGGAATAAAATTACACAAAAATTAATTTACATACATATAAATAATAATTCATTTTTTTTTAATTAATATATTTTAATGAAATTACTTCCCACCCTATTCCCGTATAAACTCACAACCCTCTACGGAACTAAAATACGCAAAAATAATTTAACATAAAATTCATTTCTTTAAAAAAATTCCAACATACATTACAAAAATAATATATACTTTTAACACATACACTAACACTTAAAACACTAAAAAAATCAATATCATTACTGTTGATATTACTAACTTCAATATTATAAAAAACCATGTCTTACCTACATTTCGATTTTCAGCACCACTACATTTTTGAAAATCGATATTATGTCCTCTCGATATTTAAAACTAGATATTGTGCTATCTCGATATTTAAAATTCAATATTTTGACTGCTTACCGGTTAAAATGAATGCATAAGTGCCAATGAAGAAATGTGGCAACATTGTCCAATCAAAAGCATAACTGCCATGCCGATAAATTGGGATTTAGTCCAATTAAAATATAGTAACCATCTAGAGAAGAAATGAATGATATTTTCAATAAAAAATATAGCATTAATACTGAGAACTGTGAATACTGTCCATTCAAATGCATCGTATCTCTGATGAGAATTGGTGATACTTGCAAGACTTTCTTATCAAAGGTATGCTAAAGCACAGAGCTGTCGCATTTGGAAATTGGGTAGCAGGTTCTAGTCCTGGTGTTGACTCACTATACTGAGATTCTGGGCAAAGCACTTAATCTCCCCATGCCTAGAAAAAAGTGAATCTGATCTTGTGTAATGTAACCTCTTTCTCATGTAAAGTGTTCTAACGGCCATGGGCTAAGCTTACACTAAATACAACTGCGTAACAAATATCACAAATGCTGAGAAATGATAACGCTAGCAATACTTTTCTGTCGAAAGAATAGCATGCATGATAAGAAGTGTTGATAATAGATAAACGTTCCTATCAAAGGAACATATCTATAATGAGTAGTAGTGATACAAGCAGAACGTTCCTATTAGACGTATAGTATCCATGATGAGAAGTAGTGATACTACAGGACGTCACTATTAAAGGTATATTATCCATGATGAGAAATAGTGATAGTAGCAAAAATGTAATATTAAAAGTATAGTATCCATGATGAGAAGTGGTGGCACGAGCAGAACTTTACTATTGACGGTATATTATCCATGATGAGAAGTGGTGATACTAGCAAAAATGTAGTGTCAAAAGTATAGCAAACATGATGAGAAGTGGTGATACTAGGAAAACTTTCCTATTAAAGGTGTGTTGTCCATAATGAACCATGGTTATACTAGCAAAAATGTAACATCAAAAGTATGTTTTCAATGATGAGAAGTGGTACTACTAGCAAAACGTTCCTATTAAAGGTATATTATGCATAATGAGAAGTGGTGATACTAGCAAAACGGTCCTATTAAAGGTGTATTATCCTTGATGAGAAGTTTTGATACTCGCAAAACCTTCCTATTAAAGTTATATTATCCATGATGAGAAGTGGTGATACTAGCACAAATGTAATATCAAAAGTATAGTATCCATGATGAGAAGTGGTGACACTAGCAGAACTTTCCTATTAAAGGTATATTATCCATGATGAGCTGTAGTGATACTAGCAAAAATGTAGCATCAAAAGTATATTATCCATGATGAGAATTGGTAATACTAGCAAAACGTTCATATTAAAGGTATATTTTGCATATTGAATAGTGGTGATAATAGCAACACGTTCCTATTAAAGGTGTATTATGTATAATGAGAAGTGTTGATACTAGCAAAACTTTCCTATTAAATGTACATTATCCATGATAAGAGGTGGTGATACTTGCATTATTTTCCAAACAAAAATGTAGAATCCATGATGAGAAGTGGTGCTTGCAATAATCAAAAGTCTAACATGAAGAGTAGGACAAAATAACTCCAATAAAAATGCTGAGAGTACCGGTTCTACTGTCACTCTGTTGAAAGCATTGATGTGGTGAATTCAAAATGACTAGGCAACCAGGACATGGAGGTCCAATTAAATGTACAGATGCAGTCATGTAAGTGGAGATACCACCCTATCACAAGTGTAGTAAAAGTTCTGAAAAGTGTTTTTACTATTTAATTGAAAGTGTACTCTACAGGTGTGGCTACATGTGCAGTAGTAATATGGTGCAAACGTATTAGGAGGTAACGGTTCTCTGAATATAAATCAAGGGTCTAGTACACAATTATGATTTTTTTACAATAAGGAAAGCGTTTTGCAAATTCTATCTCCAGATTCCTGCCTATCTGGAGAGTTTGACCCCTTCTAAAAAGTGATGATATTTGCACATTTTTATTCAACAGTGTAGTAGTCATGCATGGAGTAGGAATACAGTCCAATTACAAATACAGCAGCCATGCTGAGAAGTAGCACTACAATAATTTGAAAAGTACAGTAGTCGTGCTGGACAGGAAATTATGGAGTACCATTAAAAGGACTGTAGTCATTCTACCAAGTAAAAAGGCAATCCTATTAAGAGTGTAGTAGCCTGCTGAGAAGTAACAATACAATCCTATTAAAAGGACAGTAACCATGCTGAGAAGTAGCAATGCAATCCTATTAAAAGGACAGTAGCCATGCTGAGAAGTAACAATGCAATCCTATAGCAAGGATAGTAACCTCCTGAGAAGCAGCAATACAATTCTATTAAATAAAAGGACAGTAGGTATGCTGTGAGATAGCAATAGAATCCTATTACAAGTATAGTAACCTTCTGGGAAGTAACAATGCAATCCTATTAAATGCACAGTAGCCATGCTTAGAAGAAGCAATAGAATCAAATCCTATTACAAGTTAGTTACCTGCTGAGAAGTAACAATGCAATTCTATTACAAGGACAGTAGCCATGCTGAGAAGTAGCAATAGAATCCTATTACAAGTATAGTAACCTGCTGAGAAGTAGCAATACAACCCTATTAAAAGGACAGTAGACGTGTTAAGAAGTAGCAATGCAATCCTTTAAAAGTATAAAAAGCTTCTGAGAAGTAGCAATACAGTCTTATTGCAAATTTAGAAACCATGCTGAGACGTAGCAACATAATCCTATTGAAAGTATAGTAACCATACTGAAAAGAAGCAATGCAATCCTAGTATAGGTGCAGTATCTGCTGAGAAATAGCAAAACAATCCTATTAAAACGACTGTAGCCATGCTGCGAAGTAGTAATACAATCCTATTACAAATATAGAAACCCTACTGAGAAGTAGCAAAACAATCCTATTTTAATAATAGTAGCCATGCTGAGAAGTACTAATACAGTCCTATCAAAAACATAGCAACCTGCTGCACAGTAGCAATAAAATCCTATTAAAAATATAGTAACCTACAGAGTAGTAGCCATACAATCCTATTAAATGCGTTGCAGTAATGCTAAGAAGGACTAATACATTCCTAGGAGAAAACTTAGTAGTCATGTTGAGAAGAACTAATACAATTGTATTAACTGTCTATTAAACTGCTGAGAAGTGTCAATACAGTCCTATTAAAAATGTACAGTAACCTTTTGAGGAGTAGTGATACAATCCTATTAAAAGTTTGGTAACCTGCTGAGAAGTAGCAATATAATCTCATTAAAAGCACATTAGCTGTGTTGAGAAGTACTAATACAGTCCAATTAAAAATATAGCTACCTGCTGAGAAATTGAGCTGGTACTCACTCTTAGTTGATTCTCTCTGCCAACCTGCGGTGCCCGCCTGTCAGAGCGATCCCGCCCTTCCAGAGGTCAGCGTTTGAGCTCCCTACCCATACCGGCCATAAAAACCACACTGGCGCAACAGCGCCAAAGGCGTGCCAAAGGCAAGCCCGTCTGCGCCCGTCAGTGCCCGAGCGGGCCCAGGGCCAGAACCCCTGGCCAAAACGGGATGCGCGTCTTTACAAGGAAACAACTGTTCAACCTCAGAAGAGGTGAGTGTTGTGCACCCAAGGTTTATTTTGCGGGAGAAACGAGGGAACAGTTTACTTGTGTAGCCTGTAAGTTGAGGCTAAACGCGATGCGGAGCTCCACCAGTGTCGTGGATGACACATGATCAGTGGTGACCAGAGCAAATGATGTAGAGACCGAAGTCTCAGGGTGCTGCAAGAACCCCCCCTGGCTTGCAAAACCGACACTACTCCCCCGATCAAAGGCGCCAAACTAGGGCACGGTCAGCTGCTAAAATGTATCTTACTAAACACAGGTTCTCTCATGAAGCATAAATATCAGTTAGAATCATCAGATTCTGACTGGAACATGGCCCTTCCCACAGGGTACACCGTTAGCAACAAGATAGGATGGGGAACACAGGGGATGGAATAGCGGTAATCCACCGAGAGCACATAAAGGTGCGAATCCAACAAATCTTAGAGCTCCCAGCAGATATGATGTGTTTTTCCTTTAAACTAAGTAACACCTCCTCCTTTCAAGGCTTTCTTGTCTACCGGCCACCAGGCCCGAGATCAGCTTTCTCTCAAGCCCTCCAGACACTATTAGAGTACTGTCTAGACTTTCCCTCAATCACCATCTTGGGTGATTTCAAGTACCATCTGGAGCTAGACACTAACTTGGACACTGCCAGACTCCTGGACAATCTTGCAGCATATGGGCTCACTCAATTAGTGTCCGACACCACACATTCGGCCGGTCACACGCAGGACGGCATATTTACCAATAACCCTGATATCTCAGTGACTAAGACGTTGCCATTACCCCGGACAGACCACAGGGCGATCTACTTTGATATTAGGGCAACAAACACCTCCACGCCGAGCCCTGGAAGACCTTCCAGGTTGACAATCTGACGATGGAACAAGATACAGGGCAGGGACCTAGAAAATGCTCTTAGTAGTTGCCCTCCTACACTGGTTTCTGACAATGATGAAGCAGTATACTGTTGTGCCTGAAACCACCATCACAGTTAAAAGAGCCTCAACAACTGCACCTTGGTAATGGCCAGACCTCAAACGGATAAAAATTGACTGTAGAAGAAGTGAACGAATCTGGAGGTCAGATTACAGCAAGGAGCATAAAGACACCTACAATTTAAACCTAGAAAAATGCAAGGAGGCCATTATCGAAGCAAAACGGGTTTATTTTACCACAAAAATCGAGGCTCCCAGTAACTCCTCCAAGGAGCTCTTCAAATCCATTCATCTGTTAGTCAAACCAACCCATAAAAATTAAGCATGGGCGAATTTTGCGGATTCGCAATCCGTGGAATTGCGTATTTACGGATTCGCAATCCGCAAAATTCGCGAACTCTCGCGAATTTTGCGGATTTTTTATTTTTGGGTGTTCGCGGGGTGCTTTGCGTGTTCGCGGGGTGCTTTGCGTATTCGCTGTTTTTTTTCTGCCTGGTTCATCACTGCCACCCTCTCGTTTTTTATGCCCTTCTGCCCTCTGTACCACTTGTTTTTGTGCTTTTCTGCCCTCGGTCCCACTCTTGTTTGTGCCCTTTTGCCCTCTGCCCCACTGGTTTCTGTGCCCTTCTGCCCTCTGCTTAACTCATGCCCTCTGTCCCACTTTGTGCCCTTATGCCCTCAGCCATAAGTCAGCTTCAACAGGAAGCACTAATAGATAAAGTAAAGCAGGTGCTCGAGTTGAAGGTCACATTAAGTTACACAGTCATTAATCACCCCAAACTTGGGGTGATTAATGACTGTGTAACTTAATTTGACCTTCAACTCGAGCACCTGCTTTACTTTATCTATTAGTGCTTCCTGTTGAAGCTGACTTTTGTAACTATTTTAGTAAGGCTCTGGCAGCTTGCTGGCGCCATTCTAAAATAGTTACAAAAAGTCAGCTTGAACTTTTGACCCAATCCGTTCCGCTCGCGGATTTTGCGGGGAATTCGCGAATCTCGCGGATTGCGAACTTACCGAAAATCCGCAAAATCCGCGAGCGGAACGGATTTTCTGCCCATGCTTAATAACAATCAGTTTAGACCAGATCAAGCTTTCTGCAACAAAATGGCCACATTCTTTCAAAGCAAGGTTCACCTGATCTATAACTACCTCCTCAATTCCCATGCTGTCACGCTTACTGGTAATGGTACAGTACAAGTGGAAAAGATTGTGCCCCCTCAGCTAGTTAGTTTTCGGCCACTCTCCTAGGAAGAGGTCAACAATTCCATTCTATCTATAAAGTCGGGCTCCCCTAACAACCTTGCCCGCCATCGATCATGCATCTAACATCCCGCCACATCAGCAATCAGCTAACTCCCCTCTTAAATCAAGAAATCGAGTCTGGCATTTACCCCGCTGCGTGTAAAAGAGCCTACATCAGGCCGATTCTAAAAAAAAACACCCCTTGACCCCACTGACCCAAAAACTAAAGTCCAATCTCAGGGCTGCAGATTGCGGCCAAGATTCTGGAAAAAGAGGTTAACAAGGAGCTGACCCAACTTCTTGAAGCTAGTAATCTGCTCAATCCGACACAGCATGATTTTAGACCCTGCCACTCTACAGAGACAACCAAAAACAATATATATGATTCACAAAGCACAAAAGAAAAGCACACGGAAGATCCTAGTCAGAAGAAGAAATGTATCTGATAAAACGTAGAGAAGCGTACAAATCAATACAATTGATGTCAGCAAAGAAAGTTATGGAAAAGATGTACAAATGAATTTGAACACACAATTCATAACCAAACGTCAGCTCCTAAAAGTAACAAAACCAATATTATCCTGTGATCAATAAATATGGTTAAAATAAAAAAAATTCTTGGAGTTGGCGGAAATGTCGACGTTTCGGTCTCAGTGGCTTCAGTCCATTAGACCATCTTCAGGACACAAGGTGTAATGCCAGATATATAACCCTAAACAAATATAACAATGTATTATATTATCATATTTCATTTTATTAAAAACAATTCAATCAATTAAACTAGAGATGGACCGTGTGAGAGGAGGGCAAAGGTGAAAGTTACAAATAAACAACACCATGTTGAAAAATCACATTCGTGCAGAGCCCAAAGGAGTGTGCAGGGGTATCAAGGAAAACAATTACCTAAACATCTCAACTCATTAATGTGTTAACAGACTAAATTACGAAGTGAAGTAGTCTTACTTCTATGGTGGTCTCAAGGAAAAACAAATATTGACCTTGGATTAACGGACGGTAATTGCAGTGCAGCGTTAACATTTGCTGTCGGAAAGAATCAAGAAGTTGATGATTAATCAATTCATCAACCAAGAGTTAGGAGATATTAAACGTATCCATTAATATGCATACCTCGTGATGACAGACACAATAGTTGTCTCAACAGGGAAACCAACAGTGGGTCTTCTAATATTCTTTCTAGAGTTGAAAACACTTCCAAATTCTCTGGGGGCAAACAATATATATATATAAAACATCAGGCAGGGTGTAAATTAATTTAGGTTGTTCCAGACATGTGGGGGTGCCAATTAAACTGATATATCGCTAATATCTAAAGAACTCGCTACAAAGACAGTACTCATCAAGAAAACTATACTTAAAATCGTATACTGTCTGGACTGATATATTTGACAAAGTGTCTATATATCGTTACATTTGAAGCAAAAACGACAGTTAAATATTATGTTACTTGGAACAACAGGTGAAATTAAATCAGTCGATCTAATGACATGGAACACAGATGTGTGACTGTCAAACTAGTGACTTAATGGAGGACACTCAAGGGAACACTATATGTGACATAGATTTTAAAAACGTATACCACTGTTGCCTCGCTTACTAACCAGAAACGACGAAAATAATGAAAATAGCTAAATAGGAAATAGACCTTTACCTCCTGTACTTCTACTTTGAAGATGATACAAGGAGCACCGCGTAATTACTTTGTGCATCATGATATCCGATGTGTCAACTCAACCATATACAGAAAAACTTATGTAACAGCTCGCAGCATAAGTATGCCAAAGTTACGATTACTGTCCTGGCTTGTCGAGATAGTAACTTAATCAAAAGGTACAACACTAGATGGCAATTGTACCTTAATACAGAATTCAATTAAAATAACTACCCTGAGGGAATGTACAGCCTCAACAAATGCAGAATGAACAGGCACGTCATATTGAAGTGAGCAAAGCTCTCCCATACTTACAATTAAATGGTGAGATCAACCGAGAAGCGCAGCAGTGTTGTATCAAAGAAATGCAAAAAGCCGGTTTGGATACTGCCTATTTAAACGCAGTTGACAGGAAATGCAACTTGCGGTGACCCGGTTATACGCGTATAATCCATTGATGAAAGTCCAGAAGGAGGTTGATGTTACCACTCCAAATGAAGAAAATATCATCAATGTATCGTAGCCAACATCTCACGTTGGCCACGAATGGATTGAGAGAATCATAGATGAATTTTTTCTCAACTTGAGAAACATAAATATTAGCGATGTCCGGTGCATACACTGCGCCCATTGCTACTCCTTTCACTTGGCGAAATAATGTTTTGTCACAAAGAAAGAAGTTTTCGCATAATGAAATTCTGATGCACTCAATGATAAATTATGTTGAGGGGGGTAGAGGGGTGTATGCTGCTTTTTGACAAATCTGTTTTTGTTAATGTTACGAACACAAAATGCAAGCTAAGAGTTGTAGAACCAAAAGTTGCGCAAAAGGCTGACAGTGGCGGAATGTTGACGCCATGCCAGCTGATGACTATCTCTATGCATATACTTATTGATGCAACAAATTAAAAAAAAAAAAAAAGATAAATGATGTTGGTACTGCGTGTGGTCTGGGTCTACTATCTAATAGATTCTCTAGAATCACCAACACTTCCTGTTTAGGAATGTTGGTGTACAAACTCTCGATGTCCATAGACACCAAGAGTTCGCAGGATGCATCAAAGGGAAAGTTTTCCACCACATTGATCACAGCAGTAGTGTCTCTGATGTAATTATCAGCCTCAGTAGCAAAAGGACGAATGAAATGGTCTGCATACTGTGCTAGAGGTTTTAAAATTGAATTGCAGCCAGAAACAATGGGTCTGCCTGGGGGATGGGACGCATTTATGTGTACTTAGGGCAAAATATATATTGCTGGTACTGTGGGCGCTGAATTAATAAAAAATGCAGCTTCTTTATCACTAAGCCATCCTCCTTCAAAGCCAATTTTGCTGAGATCAGGAATCTTTTTCTCCAGACATGCGGTGGGATTGCATGGGAGTCTGCAGTAATGTTCTTCTACTGACAACTGTTTTTTAAGTTCAGCATTATATGATGTCTCATCCCAAAGAACAATGCCACCGCCCTTATCTGCCAGTTTAACGATGGTATCAGGAAGGGTCTGTAGATTTCTGAGTGCTAATTGGTGATCTTTAGAGAGATTGTACCTGGGGAATGTTGGTTTCTTAAAAAGATTGTCAATTTCAATAAGAACAGCGTTCTCAAATGTAATTATTTCTTTCGTCATCATACCATTAAGGGGAAAGAAAGTTGAGCGTTGATGTAGGCCTGTGAAATCAGTTTTCTTAGGTACAATTTTATTAGCAAAGAAGTTCTTTAATCTAACAGCTCTAAAAAACTTGTAGAGTTCCAACTTGGTTGTAAAAAGGTCATTCTTGTTTGTTGGCACGAATGAAAGTCCCTCTGTCAAAACATTCTTTCGCCAACTGAAAGGAGTAGCAATGAGCGCAGTGTATGCACCGGACTTCGCTAATATTTATGTTTTGCAATTTCAGAAGAAATTCATCTATGATTTTCTCAATCTATTCGTGGCCAACGTGAGATGTTGGCTACGATACATTGATGATATTTTCTTCATTTGGAGTGGTAACATCGACCTCCTTCTGGACTTTCATCAATGGATTAGCTCCAGAAATTCGAACCTTTAATTTACTATGGTTCATGATAATGCAAGTATGGATTTCCTAGATATCTCAATCAAGGTTGGCACTGACCATACATTGTTCACTACCCTCTTCACAAGACCAACGGCAAGAAACACCTTATTGAAGTATAACAGCCACCACCCCCAAGCTCTGAAGGATGGTCTACCCTTCGACCAAATTCCTCAATTAAACTTCATGCCCGTGGTTATCCCAACAGACTTCTGAAACAATCTTTGAAGAGAGCGTGGTACAATGACCGCGAAGCCTTCTTGCATGTTCAAACCAACACAGCTTCACCTCAACTCGTCTGTGTTACCACCTTTGGCACAGCTACCAATGAGATTAAAAAACTGATCAAGAAACATTGGCCATTGATGGCCAATTTACCAGAGTTGGCAGAGAAACCTCTGTTTTCATTCAAACGAGGACCCAACTTGAGGGATCGGTTAGTCCATGCTTATAAAAACACTGAAAATAACTTGATTGACAACATGAGGCAACTTAGTCCTGTTATCGGACATTATAAATGTAGCCATTGTGTGGCCTGCAATTGTACTAAAAATATCAAATCGTTTCAACTCAATGGAAGTGACATTGTACTTAAACAATTTTCTAACTGTAACACCTCGAATGTCATTTACTGTATCGAGTGCCCTTGTGGACTCAGATATTTTGGGAAAACGACTCAGTTAGTTAAAAAAAGAATCCTACAGCACCAGTCAAGGATACGGTGTAACATCGAAAATGCCCCGCTAGTTGAACATTACAGCAGAATGAAACATACTGAAAAAGAAATGCTGTGGTGGGTAGTTGAAGTGGTTAAACCCACAATTAGACAATCAAATGTTGACAGGCTTCTTGCAACTAAAGAACAAAGATGGATCTGTAGAGCAGACACTGTCAATAAGGGGTTAAAATCCTCCACAGAGTGGCATACTTTAGCATGTTTGTCCTTAGTAACTTTATTCTTCACCAAACATTGTTGCCTTTTCATCAAGTCACTTTGTTTGGTTCACTTTGGTTCACCTTGCTGTTGGGGATATGTATGCATACATGGGATCATGTCTGTATACACGTACCCCAGATGATTTATATATGTATGCATTTTGTTTTGAATAAATATGCAGTCGACTGTTGTTCAATGATCGTTTGTTTAATAACTTAAGATTCACTCTTAAAATCTGCGGTTTATGTCACTCGTTTGACTAATGCTATGTGAATTCTAATTTATACATCTATGATACATGAGTTATGTCGAATAATACATATTCAGCCTGATTCATGTACGGGCCGTTTTGCGTGTCCCTAATAGCGATTAATAGCGACTCGCTATTCAGGAAACGCAAAACGGCATTCATGTACTTTTCGGGGAAAAAATAGCGACTCGCACGCGGGCGCTAAATCCGATAGCGACCAACTAAAAACGCAGAAAAATCGCTAATCCCGGCTACCTGCGTCGGGATTGCGACTCGCAATCCCGTGCGATCGGAAATGCGACTCGCAATCCCGTGCGATCGGGAAAACGGGAAGTCGCTTTCCGAGCACAGTGATGACATCACAACCAGGAAGCAGGCAGTTCCCACCCCCAAACACCACAGCGAGGCAAACCTCCGAGGGAGCAAGTCGGAAAGCAGACGCTAAACCAGCGATAGCAACTTCTCTACCGACTGAAATAGCGACATATCTGCTGCCATGTCTGAGGAACCTGTCCCTGGCCCCAGCAACAGCGCAGGACGAAAGCGAAAGCTCAAGTTCTCAGAGCAGGAGCTCGAGAACCTTATTGAAGGGGTGGTGGCCAACCATGACCGGCTCTTCGGGACCAACTCCAGAAAGGTCCCAGAGCAAGACAAGCGGAGGATCTGGCTGGGAATAGCCTCCAGCGTGAACTCGGTGGGTGTGGCCGATAGGTCATTGGAGGAGCTTAAGAAGCGCTGGTATGACCTCCGAGGTCGTGCCAAGGAGAGGGTGGCGGAGCGCCTTGGAGAGGCATCGGGCACTGGAGGTGGCGGACCGACAGTCCCACCCAACACACCCTTGGAGGACCAGGTCGAGGACACCCTTGAGAGGGAGGCGTGCGTTGGCGTGACCCCTCTGGACTCCTCCCGCCCCACCCAAGACACCCAAGGTAAGTGGCATGCGACTGCGACCCTGTCTCCTATGACCGTCCCTGACCAAATAGGCTCACTTATTGGCCCTTAGTCATGCCTTTGTTGCGCATCAGGGAATGCCCTGAAGCATTGTGGGAGATGTAGTATGTCCACAATGTAGTAGTACCCCAATGCAGCCAGACAGGTCCCAAAGTACGCAAATCCACAGCCATCCAGGGAATGTCACCACGAATGCATGTAACATCAGCACGTCTGACAGTCACATGCAACTAATGAGTATCCACTTACCCTCACAGGTGGCGCAGACAGCAGTGACAGCGAGAGGCTGCAGATAGATGAGGAGGCCCAGGAGGAGGATTCACAACCAGAAACCCAGGCACCAGCCCCTGCCGCTGCAACAACACCAGCAGCCAGGCCCCCCACCGTTGCTGCATCTGGATCTGCCGTCCCACCCGCAGCCAAGGCCAGGCCCCCCACCGTTGCTGCATCTGGATCTGCCGTCCCACCCACAGCCAAGGCCAGGCCCCCCACCGTTGCTGCATCTGGATCTGCCGTCCCACCCGCAGCCAAGGCCAGGCCCCCCACCGTTGCTGCATCTGGATCTGCCGTCCCACCCGCAGCCAGAGCCAGGCACCCCACTAATGTGCCCCCAGTCCCTGCCGCACCAGCAACGCCTGCTGCAACACCACCTGCAGCTGGTGCCAAGAGATCTGGGCCTGCGACAGCGGCAACACAGCGGGCAATCAGCAGGAGGGGCAATGGACATCGCTATGCCTGCATGAGCGTAGAGAGACGCATGCTCCGGATCCACCAGCGCCAGTCACAGCAGCAAGGTGCCATCCTGCTCCAGCTGCACAAAATGGCGCGTAATGTGGCGGGAGTTGGAGACCGCATTGACCGCATGACGGCGGCCATGGGCCGCATGACTGCAGCCATGGAGGAGAACACTGCTGCGCTCATCAAGCACCGCAGTGTAGCGAGCCGGCGCCACCACCAGCTGATGAGCCGGCTGTCCACCTATAGCAGGTCGAATTATGTGGCAGCAAATGCCACCACCCAGTTGTCGCGGCGCTCTCTCACACAGCAGCACCAACTAGTGCAGTGCTGTGAGGACATCACCAGGGTACTGGAGCACCTAACCACCGCGGTAACGGCACTACACACACCTGCGCTACCGGCCACTGTAGGGGGCGACGATGCCAGCGAGGGTGCCTCCAGCGTGAGCAGCCAATCGGCCACACTGGTCCCGCCACCTAGGCGCAGCACCAGGGCAACGGCTGGTACAGGTGCCCAGGAAGAGGAAGAGCCTCAGAGGCGCTTGGGCATTACGCGCAGGAGGCGCCATTGACACTGTCTGCATAACACTGGCACAGGCTGACGCTAAGCCTGCCATGTACATGCACACTGCAGTATGAAGCAATACTGTTATTTGTAAATAGTTGGACTGATTACCTTTTTCTTGTGAATGAAACAAATATATTTATTTTGCTGCACACATTAGCCTTGTGTAATCATTACATTTTGCATACAATTGTGATATGTGGGGTGGGGGAAGAGGGTGGGCTACAAATTGTTCAGTGTGATGTGGTTGCGACGTCTGTGGCCTTCAGCTGGGTTCTCCCCGCGTGCATGGTGCACATGTGCTGGTGGCCGGTCGTCCCCTTCAGATTCACTGCCTGAGATGTCAACAGGTATCCGGCGCTTGGTTGCAATGTTATGGAGCATTGCACAGACAGCCACAATGCGGCAGCACGCAGCAGGACTGTAATACATGGCCCCACCTGTCTTGTGCAGTATACGGAACCTGCTCTTGAGCAGGCCAAATGTCCTTTCTATACAGTTCCTTGTCCGGATGTGCGCAACATTGTAGTGCCGTTGCTGAGGTGTGGCAGGGTTGAGGTAAGGGGTCAGGAGGTATTCCCGTAGGGCGTAGCCACTGCCACCTGAATGAGAGGAGCAGATGTTGATTGCCTGTGCAGCGCAGTGACTTCATTGCAATGTGACATTGTCGACAAAGTGTACTTACCAAGTAGGTGTCCTTCCCCAAACTCTCCTCTGAGCAGTCGTGTGTGGAGTCCACTGTGCCTGAAGATAAAGGAATCATGGGTACTCCCTGGGTACTGTGCGACAATGTCAGTGATGATGGTCTTGGCATTGCAGACCATCTGTATGTTGAGGGAGTGGTAGGACTTCCGGTTGCGGTACATATACTCCGTGGCAGCTGGTGGGCAGATGGCGACGTGGGTACAGTCGATGCAGCCGAGGACATGGGGAAAATGGGCTACATTGTAAAATTGTAGTTTTGTCAGGTCCAATTCCTGTTGGCTCGTGGGAAATGTGATGTGGCGGTGGAGCTGGGTGAGCATGGCGTCAACGAAAGTGTGGAGGCAGCGTGACATGGTGGGCTGGGATATCCCCCCAGCAGCCGCTACTATGCCCTGGAAACTGCCGGAGGCCAGGAGGTGCAGGCTGCACAATACCTGCACATGTGTAGGCACAGAATTGTTTCGCCTTGTTGGGTGCTGCATGAGGGGGTCAAGTTCTTGTATCAGCCAGGTGATCATTTCCCCATTCAGCCTGTATTTGGCATAAATCTGTTCTCTGGTCTGGCCCAGCAAGGTGACCCGCTGCCGGTAAATCCTTTCCTGCCTCATGCGTCTCCTCCGTGCTGCTCGCTGTAGCCTTCGCCGCCTCACCACCATGTACATTCCTGGCATTGTGGAACGCCTAATGCTGCTGCTGAATGTCCTTATGTGTGATTGGTCAGGCCTGGACCTGTTGGTGATTGGCCAACTGTTTTTCAAATTTTACTTAATCATGGCTTTTATGGTTACCACCTGCTTTGAGTTGTCCTTAATTTGCGCCGCGCAAAACTGCGATTTTGGGGTTTTCCGCTATTGTATATTTTTCATGAATGCCGATTGAGAATAAATTGCGTTTCGCTATTCATTTCGCAGATTCCGTGGTTGGTCGCTATTTCCGTATCGCTAATGCGCGACTACCGGGACTCTGCGACTATTATAGCGTAATCGCTATTTTAATCGCTATTCTGTGTTTGCGAAATCGCTATTTTGTACTTGAATGCCGATTCCGTGTTTTGCACCCGCAATTGCATTTTCGCAGCCATTGCGGGCGCAATTTCACTTCATGAATCAGGCTGATTGATCTTTAGTCTATATTCTCCAATGACTGTCTAGCTTGATGAGGTTTTAATCTCGTAGAGCTTCCATTTTTTGGATAATTCTTTATGAAACTTATTTATATCTGTTGATATTATTTCTTTACATTGACTGTGCATTCTTACACATTGTGTATAAACTTTGATAATGATACTTTATATTTCTATGTATCATCCATGTTGGATTCAAGCCAAACTCTTTGATTGCGAAATTGGCCAACTTAACTTCAGAATAATGTTTATGCCAACAATATGCATTTGCTCCTAATGCTAACCAACATTTGTGTATTGCCCAAATATCGAATGTTCCATGTTCAACATTTATCTTTACAATTATGTGCAAATGTTTCAGCAATGTTTTCGTTTTATGGCTAACTATAATGCCATTTTTCCAATTTGAGTAACACAATATCCATGACAACAGACTTTCAGTCAGTCTAAGATGGCCGCCACAATTGCCGAGCATGAAATAGTTTCTTTCCAACCTCCCACAAGGCCACATTAGTTGCACTTCCGGGTTTACACCATAAGCGTATTTCCGGGTCACCACAAGTTGCATTTCCTGTCAACAACGTTTAAATAGGCAGTATCCAAACCGGCTTTTTGCGTTTCTTTGATGCAACACTGCTGCGCTTCTCGGTTGATCTCACCATTTAATTGTAAGTATGGGAGAGCTTTGCTCACTGCGATATGACGTGCCTGTTCGTTCTGCATTAGTTGAGGCTGTACATTCCCTCAGGGTAGTTATTTTAATTGAATTCTGTATTTAGGTACAATTGCCATCTAGTGTTGTACCTTTTGATTAAGTTACTATCTCGACAAGCCAGGACAGTAATCGTAACTTTGGCATACTTATGCTGCAAGCTGTTACATAAGTTTTTCTGTATATGGTTGAGTTGACACATCCGATATCATGATGCACAAAGTAATTACGCAGTGCTCCTTGTACCATCTTCAAAGTAGAAGTACAGGAGATACAGGTCTATTTCCTATTTAGCTATTTTCATTATTTTCATCGTTTCTGATTAGTGAGCGAGGCAAGAGTGGTATACGTTTTTATTATCTACGTCACATATAGTGTTCCCTTGAGTGTCCTGCATGAAGTCACTAGTTCGACAGTCACACATCTGTGTTCCATGTCATTAGATCGACTGATTTAATTTCACCTGTTGTTCCAAGTAACATAATATTTAACTGTCGTTTTTGCTTCAAATGTAACGATATACAGACACTTTGTCAAATATATCAGTGCAGCCAGTATACGATTTTAAGTATAGTTTCCTTGATGAGTACTGTCTTTGTAGCGAGTTCTTTAGATATTAGCGATATCTCAGTTTAATTGGTACCCCCACATGTCTGGAACAACCTAAATTAATTTACACCCTGCCTGATGTTTTATATATATATTGTTTGCCCCCAGAGAATTTGGAAGTGTTTTCAACTCTAGAAAGAATATTAGAAGACCCACAGTTGGTTTCACCGGTTCAGACAACTATTGTGTCTGTCATCACGAAGTATGCATATTAATGGATAAGTTTAATATCTCCTAACTCTTGGTTGATGAATTGATTAATCATCAACTTCTTGATTCTTTCCGACAGCAAATTTTAACGCTGCGCTGCAATTACCGTCCGTTAATCCAAGGTCAATATTTGTTTTTCCTTGAGACCACCATAGAAGTAAGCCTACTTCACTTCGTAATTTAGTCTGTTAACACATTAATGTGTTTAGGTGTTTAGGTGATTGTTTTCCTTGATACCCCTGCACACTCCTTTGGGCTCTGCACAAATGTGATTTTTCAACATGGTGTTGTTTATTTGTAACTTTCACCTTTGCCCTCCTCTCACACGGTCCGTCTCTAGTTTAATTGATTGAATTGTTTTTAATAAAATGAAATATGATAATATAATAAATTGTTATATTTGTTTAGGGTTATATATCTGGCATTACACCTTGTGTCCTGAAGATGGTCTAATAGACTGAAGCCACTGAGACCGAAACGTCGACATTTCCGCCAACTCCAAGAATTTGTTTTATTTAAACCATATTTAGTGATCACAGGATAATATTTGTATTGTTAGTTTTAGGAGCTGACGTTTGGTTATAAATTGTGTGTTCAAATTCATTTGTACATCTTTTCCATAACTTTCTTTGCTGACATCTATTGTATTGATTTGTACCCTTCTCTATGTTTTATCAGATACATTTCTCCTTCTGACTAGGATCTTCTGTGTGCTTTGCTTTTCTTTTGTGCTTTGTGAATCATATATATTGTTTTTGGTTGTCTTGTTGGACACCGTGGAGTCGGACTATATTGCATAGACACATAGTCCTATTAAAGGGTTTGCAGTCATGCTGAGAAGTACAAATACAATACTATTAAGAATATAGTAGTCATTTTGAGAAGTACTAATACAATCCTATTAAAAGTATATTAAACTGTTGAGAAGTAGCAATACAATCCTATTAAAGTTATAGTAACCTGCTGAGTAGTAGTGATACAGTCCTATAATCAGTATGGTAACTTACTGAGACGGAGCAATAAAATCCTATTAAAAGTGTAGTAGCCATGCTGAGCAGTAGGAATACAATCCTATTAAAAGTATGGTAATCTGAAAGGAAGCTGCAATAAAATCATATTACAAGTTCAATAACCTGCTGAGAAGTATCAATAGAATCCTATTACAAGTATGGTAGTGATGCTGAGCAGTACTAGTAAAATCCTATTAAAGGTATAGTAACCTAATGAAAAGTAGTAATACAATCCATTTAAATGTATGGTACCTTGCTGAAAAGTAGCAATGCAATCCTATTAAAAGCATAGTAGCCATGCTGAGAAGGCTGGTTACTCCTCATTAAGAATTTAGAAGGGCCATCCAATTCAAACGTCAAAACATTGAATTTCAAACGACCAGGCATCTTGGACCACAATGAATGCTCTCATGTTCTCTTGGAAAGCTATTAACAATACCATGGGGTAGCAGCTGTTTCACCTGGCTTGTCCTAGTGGCCTGAGCACTACCTTTACAACATTTAGTGATTGAAATCATGAAGACAGGGTAGGAACAACATGTAAAGAGGGCTCCAAGAGCACAGTACTTGCTGCAGTTTGCACTTGTTGCTCTTCCCCTTATCCCTCAGCAAAAAACAAGAAGGCTGTTAAGTGCCTAACTATGGAACTGAGGTGCCAATTACGATGAAGCCCATGAAGGAGGCATTGTAATCACCCACTCGGTTTACTTTCTGACCGCCGCGCATTATAATGTTGGCGGTCAGAAAGTAAATCAGAAGATTATTCCGGCTGGCTTCCGATGTGCTCAAGAAGCCCCGTCGGCAAGTCAGAACCAGTTCGTAATCCAAAAAGGTGGGCCTGTCTGCCCTTGGGATTACAATGCACGTTTTCCGGCATGGCTTCTATGCCAGCCTGCCCGACATGGAAACCATGTCGAAAAGCGTGTTTGGGGGCCCACAGCAAGGCCCCCTTAGGTGCACGGCCTCTGGTTGGGGGCCGTGCCCCCCTTTTGATCCCTCCCGAGGTGTCTGCCATGGGGTACAGGGATGACAACACCTACCCTTTCTTAATGGGAGCTTGCTTACAGCCGGTAACACAAGCTCCCATTGAGAAATGGGAGTATGCGACCGAACAGTGTTCAGTTGCATTGTAATTAGCCAGTCTGGACTGCTGACCAGATGTCGGTCTGTCCCAGGACCGAGACGTGTCGGGGGGGATGCAAGTCCACATGACATCGCAATCAGGCCCAACGTGTTAATCACATACTGTCATCAGGGATCAAAGAGTGTGTGATGTCCCTTTCATGAAAATTGGGATTAGTCACACTCTATCACGCTCTCCGAGAAGCTGGATGATGTGCAGTGTTGCTGCTCGAACTTCAAATCATCAGATTTATTCACCGAAAAACCTTGGCCGGCCTCAGTCACAGTTTTCCTATTTGACTACTTTCATGCTAGTGGAGAGTGCTTTTTGAATAATCTTGCTGTTTAAATTGGTTGAATGACTGTGACCATAAGATAAATCAGTTCCTCACACAAAGTTTTCTCTCTTCAAGTGTAGGGTCTTTAATGTATCCAATAAATATTGTGGTCCTGAAGATGATATGGTGGATTCACATCGTGCGAGACCGAAACGTTGACAAACAACCCATATCTCCCTTGGACAATTCTTTTTTACCTTTCCAAGTTTTGTCCTAATACACTGCGGACATTTATGTGTCTTCACTAGAGAGTGGGCCTTTAATACATTGACAAATGTAAAGCAGCAACAGTATAAAGTTTTATTGGACAACACAACGTCAATGCATCATGTTATATCATTATCATTGAACCTAAGCATTTATTTTCGTTTCAGTTTAATATAATATGCAGCATTTAATAAGTATAAACACCTGTCTGTGTGATTAATTCATTATTTAACTGCTACAGATAAATATCACTAATTAATGTACGAAGTTACTTAAGGACATCTTTTACTGACTTTGATGTTTTTTAATGATTCCCTTGTTGCCAGTTTACCTTACCAACCTTTCAGAAGCTATGTCACCATCCACAACACAAAAAGTGTATATGCTCCTAGGATCCAGGACAGTCTATGGGGAAGAATTTGATTTGAAAGATAACTACCTTGTACTTGATGTATATACTATTGGCCTTTGTTGTATTTTCTCTGTCTCCATATTCTCCCTTTCCAGTGATGTACCTCCAAGTACCCATTTTCTGGGGCAACCTGTGATCAACAACAAGTAAAAAAAGGGGGGTCATAGTTAAGTCACTTCCTTCTCTTACCCACTTTACAAGTTGACCCATTGCTTTTCCATGCTGTGAGGGAATGGGGGATACCACCCAAAAACATGCATTTGTGTCTCCCATTGTCTGCCCTTTCTCTCTTGTGTACAACAAGTCCATGTGCCTGTTCAGCAAGTCCAAAGGAAGCACAGCTAGCTACTAAACAACAGTTGAAGGTCAAATGTGAGAAGCATGGGCTCCCATCTAGGAAGAGCTTCATTTGATTTTTTTTATTTGAGCATTTGGATGGCACACAAGAGCAAATCTAGAAACCAAGCATCAGTACCAAGAAGTTCTTCTCCCTTACCAGCTTATATGAAGTGCTTTAACTTATGTAGAACAACCTCAGCTTTTAATTTATGTCCTATGGACAGTTCCAGACACCTCCACAGAAGTAATGCATTTCTTTAATGTGTGTAAAAGCAGATGTACATTCACAAACTTCAATGTAATGCTGAATCATACAAAATTTCCTGCAGGGGCAACTAGTCCTATACAAAGTTTAATGCAAAAATGTAAACGCATAATAATTTGCTTGTGATCTGCCTCATATGATTTGTTTTGTTCATTCAACATTTTCAGCAAGTTATTGTTTCTTAAAATTCCCAAGCAAAACTAGCCATCAGAAAATTGATGATTGTCACCTCACACAAAGGTTGCAGCGGCGGCTCCTCTGCAATGGCTCATAGCCAGCAGCTGAAATATAAAACAATACTTTATTATTGTTTTATTTTTCAGCTGCGGGTTGAGCCAACGTGTGCAGGGAGGGGTGGGGCAGGGCCATGGAAGGGGGAGGAAGAGTGGTTGGTGCACTTTTAAGTGCGCATGTCAGTTTGGCTGGCCGTCTTTGGCTGTCGCAGGGAGTGCTGGAATCTGGAACTGGATGAAGAGGCGTGCAAGGCAGCCGGCTGTACCAGGTAAGACTTTTTTCATTATGAAACCTCCCTACCGCATGCTGCAACCGCGACCTCCACTTGTGGCCCCCCCACACCCCTCCACCTGCCCAACCTCTCTATATCTTTGTTGGAAGCCACTGAAAGGTTGTGGTGTGTTATGGAGACATCTACTACACTCCATCATTGAAGATATGTATTTCAAGAAGAACTTTCGGATGTGTGTCTTATGTGCCCTATGCTATACTTGCCAGCACACATGCGTTGGGTGGATACAGAACAGGAGTTCAGGCAGATCCTGAAGACCTGGCTCATTATTCTTGAAAAAATAAAAATCGGTAAGAGAGGAGGAAACATGCAATCGAAAAGGAAAATGCATGAACAGTGGTATATTTCCTACCTCAATACCGTGAGGAATGGCCTTAATGCTAAAGAGGAATGGGAACGCCTGTTAAGATAATTTTGAGGATATGCAACATTGAATACTTTAATATAAGGATAGATGTATAATGCTTTTTGCCCATTTAATTTTGATTACATCGGGTTTGAAAAAATCATGAATCATACTAAATTGATAACTGAAAATGTGAATTATTAAAGTTGGCTGGATCAGGTACATGATACACCTCTGTTGAATCATCTGCATAATATTGTGTGAGGGAATATTAAGTGTAACATCAAGGATTACGATATATTTGAAGTCTGTATTCAAACTGGCAAGCCTCTTGTAAAACAATTACATCTTTGGCATATGGTATACTATTAATGACCACTACGAGAACAATACAAATATTGATTTATTGTCCCTCTGATACTCACCCTTTTATAAATGCTAGCACTATGGGGCGAGAGAATTCTGATGTCAAATGTAAAATTAATATCTATCACACTTTGAAGGATAAGAGATGCCTGATGACAACTAAACAATTTGAATGCCCATGAGTGGCACTGTCTATTTAAATAATGCGAATGTGAAAATGTATAAACTCGAATAGACATAGTGCTAGAGAGTCTTTCGTCTAGCTTGCCGCTAATGAATTTGTGTTTATGCGCTCTAGTTGTTGGGCAAAGTAGATGCCGGAAACAACTGATTGGAGCCGGAAGTGAGGGCGCGTCGCGTGACGCCGGAAATGAAGCCAGGTAGACACACTCCTAATGGTATTTATACCTGGTCTGTAACGACCTATGTTTGATAAACCAGCTGAGGCGCGTGCCCGGACGTATAGCAGTTCTTGTTTCAGCAGGTAGGAGAAAGTATAACTTGCGTTTTAAGATAGTTGCTACCGTTAAAAACAGTAGTGTAATATATCGTACATGTGTTTGTCTCCATGCAGACCGCTGGCGGTTGAGCTTGATCCCGGGAATACTATGTAACCCGAGTCACTGTGCTGTATCTTATGCATGGCCTTATTTTAAATTTGGATACACGGCCGAGTTTCTTCTGACCGTTTTTAAGGTATGTCCTATTTCATTAGTTATGCGACCTGTATTATCAAGGGTATTTTTTTGAAAAACACAGGGATTTCGGCTAGTAATATATAAATGCTGATGGTCATGTGCACAATTGGGACCATGTGTGATAACTGTCCCGTTTTGTAATTTGTAAAGCCTAGTACATTTATTATGGCCATGCCAGCCCTTGAAATTGATGTTTCACGCGAAATTTTATGCAAGTCATGCTCTATTCGAATAAGAAATCACGTCATTGACTTAATGCTACGGACTTGCTAGTCTATCTGTCTCGAATAGAAACTGGGATATATGTTTCTTGGCATTGTTATCTAGAGACATTTATCTCGATATTACTTTTAATGGCCACTCTATGGTTTGATCTATACCTCTAGATTATACAATAATGTCGTCCATGGGTGAAGGTGCGGCCGTGTAATGAACTGTTGAATGAAGACTCTATCGCAACAAAAGGTGTGTGCTATTGATGCGATAGGAGATGATACATAGACTTCTCCAGTCGTAAAGAATCTAAGCCCCCGAGAATTATAGTACCTAAATGATCTCTGTTTTTAATATCTAGATAGCCATCTTAGTGGCATCGATTTGTGAATCAGAGAAATATGAGATTCCGTGTGATCCTTTTATGAGGTAATTATGGTCTTTACCCCTGATACCCCTGATACCCAGTATGATTTAGTACGATAGACGACATAATCAGGCTCTTGATTTTTCAAAAAATTTTAAGCAATCTGAGCCGTGCTGGCAACATTTAAATTTGTTTAAACACCATGCAAATATAAACAAAGAAACATATGCCAAATATGTAACTGCATAATTTTATTCTTATTAATTTTTCATTTCTAGTGAAAGGTTATGTAACCTGTTGTTATATCGCTTTTAACTTCATGAGTTGTGCATGTAAGAATGATATGTATAGTCTATAAGGTGGAGCACTAAGGACTGGTTTTTAAAAATAATTTTGATGTTTGGTTTTAATTTTAAATACTACAGCTATGTTTGTTTAAGACACTCTTTCTTACATTTCAGATGTTAGTTTTGTGGGATTCAATTATCATATCCTGAAGAAGGTGTTGGCTCCTAAAAACTGTGCCCACCGAAACGTGTCGATGCCCTGTGTTTGAGTTGAAATACTCTAAGTCTAGGTGATAACAACTGAAAAATTAGATGGATGTCAGAGTATGATTTCAAGTGTGACTAGTGTATTTCCTCATGTCAATAGGATTTATGTATTCCTTTAGTTCTGTTTCCCATTTATAACAATTGATTGTATTATGTAATGTGTTTTTATTTTGTATAAATTGTGTAATTTTTAACTGTGTCTGATGATAAGAAATGATAAGTCTTTGAATGAACAAATCTAATTGAATAAACTGTCTTATTTTAATTATTTTCTCCTTTTTGCTCCTATCTGAATGAGTTGTTGTGTTTTTTTACTTAAAAATAATAATTTTTATGATATAGAGTTGCAACCAAAAGGGAACTTCTTTCTGACAATTGACCTGGCTCATTAGCCAGGATTAGAGCCGGGCCAGTTACCCTACCTGATTTCCGCTATAGCACCGGGACACCTCTGTGGAGGTAGCTGTTGCACTGTATAAGTGCCACTATTATTATTATTATTAGTATGGGCACACTCACTAACAATTTCAAAGTTGTTCACACCTAAATTGTGCACCTGCAAATAGAGGTAGAAAATGATAGTAAAGTAATTGTGTAATTGAGTGTGAAATAAACACTGACACTCATGTTTTCAGTAGGTTTAGGGGATGGGATTACTTCCCCGTAAAAAAGAATTCCCACCTCAAGAAAAATAAAAAATAGTTACAGTACATTTGTACTTTAATCCTAATGGCATACCGACTGTTATTTGGTGCTGGAAAACCACCAGGTTAAATATAAGTCTTCAAACAAATAGTTATGATCTTGGAGGTTTTCCCTCATTGTCTTTGGAATGATTATGCATCTCGAAAGCTAGTAACTTTGCAAAAATTGTAGGTCTATGTCTAAGCCTAGTAAATTTACTAAGCTCCTGGTTAACAACGATTTTACTCTTGCAGTACTCCTCGCTTTCGCCTGCATTTCAGGAGTAAACCACGAGTACCGCAAGATTAAGTCTAGCCAACTAATAGCAAAATGTTTGTGAATTTGGGACTGCTTGTTTGGGAATTTAAACCTTGTCTTCAGCGTAGGAGTGTGAATCATAGATCTTCCTCTTTGAAATGTCAAATGTGACTGGGGAAGGATATTCACTACTTAAACTATAGGTAGGGCCTCTAGGATTATGTGATTTTGTGACTGCATACTCTTTGGCATTGAAATGAATTTGGCGCATTTGTAACATAATCCTTCCTCTGCCGCATAATCCGCAGATGTTAACAACAAAAAAATAGTTTCTAGCTCAAGTGGATCAAAAGTTACTAAAACACAGTGACGCGTGCTGATGCGTAGTGGAACAGTGGTTGGTCACTTTTCTGTTGCTTATTACGGTGTAAAACTGGATTTCCTGAGGTGATCCCTTTAACCAGATAGAGTTAAGATGTGGAAGAATTACAAAATAATGAGGTAATACTATAAGAAAATATGCTGCTGCATAGCTTGTCTTTTCTTGCCACGTAATTTAGTCAACCCTGTGAGAAGATGTCCTGAGACGGTTATGCAGGTAGGACATATACTTATTAGTCGTCAGTCATCTACTCCAGGCAGCAACTGCCGCCCACAGAATCCCTTGTCACCAACATTCCCATTCCATTCTAGACCCCACCCATATCCCTTCTTACAATATAAAAGAAACACTGGAAAACCAAAGATGATGAATTATAACAATAAGATGAAACACAAGAACTAAAATAGAACAAGAAGAGTACAAAATATAGCACAAAACATTTCTATGGTGGAAACCCACAAGATTAGCAGGATGCCAGGTGTTAACATCCAAACTGTGCAAACAAAGGTTAATGCATGACATAATCATTATATCGTGTAGGAAGTTTCCTTTCCCTTACCGTACTCCAGCCAATATATCACTACAATTTACTCTGGCAGCGGTGGCATCATTGTCAAGATTACCATCTAGCTGAATATCTCCATCCTCAAATGCTGCATCATCGCTACCACCCAAACTGTCATGCACCACAGAGGTCTTATTTTCAGGAATTACAGAAACCATATTCTTACTCCACACCTTTCCTCCGGCCACCACAATCACATGATCACAAACTCCTACCACCCTCTTGTGACTAGAAAATTTGGAGCCACCCTTCCTCACACAAACAGGTTTCTTGATGCAAACCCAATTACCTACTATCACCAACATGGTCCTCCCCCTAGCTTTCACATCCGCCTCACCAGCCAAAGCCTTTCCCACATCCAACACTTTTCCTAAAACATCACTGTTCACCATCTTCCTATTCATCCAACCTCTATTCAAATTTGCTCCAGCTACTCTCCCTCACATAAGGGTGAAAGGGGACACCCCAGTTACACTATGCGGGGTTGTTCTATATGCCTCTAACATGTTTTTCATGACCTTCTTCCAATTCAAGTTATTCCCTAAGGCTAACTGCAAATGATCCTTTGCCGCACAATTAAACCTCTCCACCAAACCATTACTCCTGGGGTGGTAAAGATACTTCCTAATGTGGCAAATACCATTTCTTTGCAGAAATATACTCATTTTGACGGACACTAACTGAGTTCCGTTGTCGGTGACCAGTTCCTCTGGATCACCTTCTCTGGCAAAAACATCGCTAAGGAAATCCAACACAACACAAGTGGAAATACATTCAACCATCTTTACTTCAGGCCAACTAGACAAATAATCAATGAGTACTAAAGCAAATTTGGGGGTACTTCCCAACACTCCAAATGGTCCAAAAATATCCAAGGCTAATTTGTTCCAAGGCATGGACGGTGGCTCCACCAATATAATAGGAGACGGTACAGGGACCTGAGACTTGTCACTGATGACACAGGCATTACAATCCTTAACAAAATGTTCCAACATTCTATCCACTCCTGGCCACCACACATCTTCCCTGATCCTACGTTTAAGTGCCCTAATACCTCCATGACCATTATGTGCAAGGTGTAAAATCTTCATCCTCAGACCTTCTGGAACAACCAGTAGACCCCCTCTATGCAAAATACCATTGACCACAGACAATTCATTTCTCACTTTCTCAAAAGCAATGAGACTTTCATGTAACTCCTTAATTTTGGGCCACCCTTGAACCATATACATTTTAACATTGGCCAAAACATCATCTTTTTCCAATATTTCCATCCATTCCTTTTCACACAATGCCCCTTCCAATGCCTAATCCACAGAACAGCTCATACAAACCATAACCAAATCTTCATCCTCACAATTGTTCACACCACTATCATCCTGTACTGGTAATCTTGACAAACAGTCCACAACAAAGTTTCTTTTACCTGACACATGTTCCAACTTCTACTGAAACTCTTGCATGCAATACTGCCATTTGGCCATGGGGGGAGTAGCTCATCCTCCACCTCGAGTACAAAATAAATCCTCTAAAGGCTTGTGGCCTTTTAGTAGAATGAATTCTCTTCCCCACAAGTAAGTTTTAAAATACTCAGTTCCCCAACACATGACCAGAGCCTCCCTCTCAATTGTTGAATAGGTGGCATCAACCCCAGGTAGAGTCTGGGATGCAAAAGCTATTATCTCCTCACTCCTACTCGTGCGCTTCTGCAATATTACTGCCCACAAACCAACACTGCTTGCATTCGTCATCAGAATACTCACTTCCTCTGTATTGAAGGACTTCAAGGGACATGCTGAAACTATGCTTCTTTTGATTTCCTCACAAATACTTTCCCATTTACTTGACCATTCATATCTCTCACAGGTTACATAACACTGCAGTCTTACTAGCAAATTGCGGTACATATTTGGCATAAAACTCAACTAATCCTAAAAAGGACCTGAGTTGATCCTGGTCCTTGGGTGCTGGTGCATCTTCAATGGCCTTCAAAATCTTCAATTTAGGTTTCACCCCATCGGCAGATACATAATGTCCTGAATAGTCAACACCAGACTGGGCAAATTTTCACTTGTCTTTTCTCAATGTTATGTTATGTTATGTTATGTTATTTATTCTTTTATATAGCGCACGGATACTCAAAAAGAGTGTCCCGGCGCTTTAATGGAAAAGGAAGGCTGCAACAAAATAACATAACACCGATAAAAGAAAAAACAGAATGCCAAACAAAAACATGCAGGAAAATAGGCTACTGGGTAAACAGCCAGGTTTTAAGGCCTTTTCTAAAAGCTAGTAGGCTGGTAGCTCCCCGCAGAGCAAGCGGCAGAGAGTTCCACAACTGTGGCGCCAGCAATCCAAAGGAGCGGCCTCCCAGGCGAGCTCTCTTCACACGCGGGACAACCGCCAAAAACAGGGATTCCGACCTCAAAGACCTGGTCGGTTGATAGAAGACCAGTCTCTTTTGAAGGTACTTTGCTCCTACCGCGTGGAGAGCTTTATAAGCCAGAGTCAGAGCCTTAAAGGCAATCTGTTTCCGGATAGGAAGCCAATGCAAGGTTTTCAACAGGCCCGATGCATTGGCCCGTCTATTTAATCCAAAGATTGCTCTCGCGGCAGCGTTCTGCACCACTTGGAGCCGCTGCAGCAAGTACTCTGGTAGGCCCAGATAAAGAATGTTGGAATAATCCAACCTGGACCCAATCAGAGCCTGCACTGTCAGTTTCCTATGCTCCTCAGACAACAGGGGAAGGAACCTCCGCAACATCCTAAGGATGCCGAAGCAGATGCCCGACACCCCAAGGATCTGGGATTTCAATGTTAGCCCCTTATCCATCTTAACCCCCAGATTCTTGGCGACTTGCGAAGAACAAGACGGAGGAAACATATTAATGTCATACGACTTTTCATCAAAATGTCCAAACCCATTCTCACCCTCACATCATGCTCTTCTTTATCTTTACCATACATCAAGATGTGGTCTTGAAAACATGTTACTCCTTTCATGCCTTTAAAAAAATTGTCCATGAGTCTTTGAAACACAGAAGATGCAGACGCCAAACCGAACGGCATGCGGATATGGCAGAAGGCTCCTTCTTGTATCACAAATTAGGTTAAATGTTTAGAATCATAGTGTAGATCCACTTTGTGATACGCTGCTGACATATCCAATGATGTAAATACAGCAGCATGATCTAAATGGCTAACATTTCGTTAATATTTGCCAAAGGTTGGCAATCCACCCAAGTATTACGATTGAGATCGAGGAGGTCCACACATAAAAGCAGAGACTTGTCTGCCTTACGCGCCAAACGATCAGGGACAACCATCCAGATCCTTCGATGGGTTCAATACTCGACATAGCACACAGTTTATCAAGTTTCTCTTTCAATTCCTGTCCAAGACGCAAAGGTACCTTCCTAGATTTGTGAACCACGGGACCAGCATTACTTTTTAATACTATGCGATGTTTGAAACCTCGCAGCTTACCCAATCAGTCACAAAATACCTCCTTGAATTCATTGATCCACTTTGTGCCTTCAGCTTCCTGCTCCCATGCTACAGCATTCAAATATGGATTTATTAATCGATCCTTATTTATTACAAACTCAGGATGAATGGGATCAAAAATGATGTTGAGTTCTCCTTGGTCGTCCCAACCAAATAAATTTGATCAATTTTTTACTACAAATACATCAGTATTAGTACAGTTATCATTAAACATTAAATTGGCCCTAAACTTGCCAACATCCTCCACTCTTTTCCCACCATAAGCAAACAACTAAATGTCAGTTGTTTCTAGCACCACATTTTGTTATTTTGTGAATTCATTCTCACATATCAGAGTTACAGGAGAACCTGAATTTGTCATTATGGTGACACTTTGGCCATTAACTAAAAACAGTGGTTTTCTCTTCCCAACTTGTTTGATGACCACATAGTCATCATCTACATGTCCTGACTCCGCTTCACTAATCATTAAGAGATAACCTTCCCCATTTACACTTCCATCATCATTATCATCTTCGCACACAGCACTTACAGCTTGCTTTCTTACATTGCTTGCTCTACAAATATGAGAAAAGTGACCCCTTCTGCCAGATTTGAAGCAAGTCTGATTTAAAGTTGGACAATGTTTGAAATTTCCCACATGTGATCTACTACCACATCTGAGGCAAACAAAGTCTTTATCCAAATTCCATGAGGACCCCCCTGGTCTTTTTACGTGTTTGAAATTTTGACTCTTAGATTTATCACCCCGACTTCTTTGTACAACTTTCACTTCCTTGCACTCTAAATTAGGATGACTAGCAGCCAATTCTTTCATGCAAATATCTGATTGTTCAACGCTTCTTGCAATGTTCAATGCTAGCTCCAAACCAGAATCCTCACTAGCTAATAATCGTTCTTGGATTTTCCTATTACTAGTTTTTCATTTAGTTGATCTCAAATTATTTCCTCCTTCAAGTCAAGTAGGGATAAAGTACGTAAAGCTGAAATAAAATCGTCAATTGATTCCTGCAGAAGTTGTGCCCGTGGCAAGAACCTATGTCTATCCAATACACATTACTCTTAGGTGAAAATCTTATGCTCAAAGTTTGAATAAATGATGCATATTCGTCGACAATAGGTTCAGCATCACCCTCACCACTGGGAAGTTTGTGTATAGTTTCAATGTGTAATGTTTTTTAAGATTGCTTTGCCTTCATGACCCAAATTATATACTAACAATGTTTTCTTCTTCTTGAACATTAAAGTAACCTGTGGTGATGTGTATTATGCAAAATGGAACTGTATTATGTCACCGAGAATGTTTCTCTGTGAGTGTTCTGTTATAGTCAGTTATTTTCCTTGCCTCCGCCTGTCTGCTGGGACGGCTCTCCTTATCTCTCTAAATAAACACTAATCAAAGGTTAACTTCCCAGTGTCAACCCTTCATTACTTCACTGGCGACTGAGGCCGGGATAACCTGCTGCACGGCATCTTCACATTTCAAAGAAAAATTCTTCCTGCACTAATGTACCGATCTTCGCTCTTCTACAATTAATCAGCCGTTTTTGTTCACTGCGCACAACTGTGAGTACATCCTCAATATTTCTTTTACAAATTCAAATGGAGAGCCATGCCCATTCTAAAGCAGTCATCTACTGTCTGCCTGTCACGATAAAGCGAACTGAGCAGTTACTGGAATTAAATTTGAACTTGACTTTCAAAGAGAAAACTATACGAGAAACATATGTTCTGAACTGCCCGTATTACTAATTGAAAGCATATATATTGCCTGTTTCAGCGTGGTGAAAAACGTGAGAGGAAACAAGGGGGCAATTGAGAACAGAAAGTAACGTTACGATCCGTCTCTCACCTTGTCACTCGATACCGAAGAGATCCTTCTACAAACCTGCGTCCATACAAATGATGACGTGGTCAAATCACAGTTAAATGACGTAACCGTCATCTTCACATCGCTAACCAACTACAATCTCGATTCACGTCTTGACGCAATGACGTGTCTTCTGGGAAGCCTTCTTCTAATCTCCTTGCTTTGCTGATGTCTCCATAGCAACTGACTTCGACCGAGGCTGCCGTTTTAACTTCCCTGAATCAACCATTTTAAGCTACCACGTTTAAAAAAAAAAGTGAAGTCGAGTCCGACAGACATCACCAGTAAACTGCAGTAAGTGAGAAATTTCTTAACAACAATACGAGTTACCGCGCTAACAAGCACATTATTTTCCACCACTTCCTAAAGTGTACTCTGTGATACACTTGACTACTACTATTCATTTTCACATGGCATTTCACTGATACGCACAGTTGTTTTTGCGTATCATATTTATTACTTATTACATTTATTATTAACCTCAGATCGACGAATTTTTACTTCGTGGAATTTACCCTTCATCACTTTACAATATCCTATTCTGCCATCTAGTGGTCATTTTAAGTAAAAAAAAAAAAAAAAAATTTCTTGTCATTATAACCAGCACAATTCATCACCATAAAGAGACCACATATAGAGAAAGCAGAGAACTACACTATATCCGTATTTCTTGTTTTTTTTTTCTTTTTCTTCAGACTTGTTTTTTTCTCTCTCGTGACATTTTCTCAACAACTAGTACTGTGTGTTTCTACTGTGATACACACACAAGATCTTCAAGCAAGTTTAACCATCATATCACCATCACATAAGAGACTTCTGGTTACAAAATGCAAAGTATCACTCCACCTGCACCATTTTTACAAGTACCTGGTGATCCTCCATTAGAATGGAAATTATGGATTAGGTCTTTCATGGCGTACTTAGGTGCAATTGATGGCCAAAGGTATAGACTGGAAAAAAAAAGAATCTTATGTATTACCATTTGGGAGTTGAAGGCCAAAATGTTTTTGACCATTTACCTCCATATGATCCCCCTGAGGGTCAAGATCCAGATGATTTTGAAGTAGCTATAGCAAAATTAGAAAAGTATTTTACTAAAACTAAGAATTTAGTAGTGCATAGGTATAAATTTTTCACAAGAATGCAAAAGAGTGATGAAAACATTGATACTTTTATAACTGCTTTAAAAATGTTAGCTGCAAATTGTCAGTTTGACAGTTTCACTTCGCAACTCATCAGAGATCAGCTTGTTGCACGATGTTATTGCAAAGAAATTCAAAAGAAATTACTTACATGCAAAGATCCCATTTTGGATAAAGCAATTGACATTGCTAAAAGTATAGAAACTTCCATGGAAGATGTAAAGCAACTAGAAACAGCTATATCTAACACCACAGTCTCTGGCGCTGTTTCTAGTACTTCTGCAACTAGAACTCCCTTTGTTCCACGTAGCAATTTCAGAAGGCCTAATATATCTAGGGGTAGTAGATTCTCAGCACAGAACAGACAATTTGATTCTAGGATGTTCTGTTATAGATGCGGTTCATCTTTTCATGTCTCTTCTTTTAAGAATTGTCCTGCCATTAATCAACAGTGTGGTCAATGTGGTAAGATGGGACATTTTGCCAAAATTTGCATGAGAGGTAGAAGAGGAAATGTAAGAGGAAATATTAGATGTGTTATTAATGACAATGATGTTAACGGCAATGGTGACAATTTTTCCAACGAAGGTGATCTTTCACACGAGGACATCTTGCATCAGGAATATGTTGTTGTAGTCAGAGATTCTAATGAAAAGGGAGATTTTCAACATATTTCTGATCCTGAAGTTGATGTTATTATTGAGAAAGATCATGTTCAACTACTTGTTGAAACAATTACCACTGGTAACCTCGCTATTCTAAGGGCGCTCAAAATATCTCCAGGGATTAGTATTTCCTTTTCAAATTAATGGTGCAGTGTTTGTATTATATAGATGATGAGAAGATGGTCTTTGGTTCAGAAGACTAGATGAGTGCTTTTGACGTTGTCTGTTTTACACTGAAAGGTGACTACAGCTACAATTACTTACTCTTGGATAACTAGGTGTGCACAGTGGTGACCTGATGACCTTGGTGGTGTAGTAGACTTTTTGATTCTCATATTCCTCATAAATCACTGGGGTGTTTTCCTTTGATCTTATACCTCCTTTTTGACTAACTTTTCAGCTATTAATAAATGAACTGAGAAGAAAATCAAATATTGATGAATGTATATATTTTTATGTTTATTATACAGCCCTGATGAAGTCATGTGGCTATTGTATAAAGCCAGACGAAACACGTGTAGGCTATTGACTGAAAATTTTGAAGTCTGAATCGACATATACAAGAAGTTAAGAATAAAGAGAAGAAATCTACAACTGAATATTAAGTTTGTGGACATTGTTTTGGGAGTTTGGGGTTATTGAAGAACTTTATGACTTATTGTCAACCCTCTTAAAACCAGGATTTGAGGAATGGACATTGTGTTGCTATGACCAGGAACTCTGGTCACGTTACTTGTATTATACTTGTGCTCTATACTATATTTGTTTATGTGCATGTTCTATATATCAGTAATATTTAGTCGTTTGCTAACCCATACGGGGACTACTGCTGTATTTAGATATACTGGAGCGCAGGTGAGAACTCCCATTATCCAACTACTTGTTGACACAGGTGCACGCATCACCATTGTATCACAAGATAAATATACCAACTTTTGGCCTGATAAAAGTTTATTTTCTCCGGATGTTCTTACTGTAGCTTTTGAAGGTAGTAGGATTGATTTACTCGGATATTTCTGGGCTAACATCAATGTCTTAGGAGTGACCATCAAAGGTAAAGTGTATGTGGCCAAGCGAGGTATTAATGTTCTTGGTCTTATCCACCAAGCTGAAATTGGCTTGACTATTAAACCTGGGTTAGCCAATCCAGTCTTCATTGACAAGCAGCTTAAACAAGACGTATCTGTTACTTCGGTAACTGATTCTACATCCAGCACTCATATCGATAGTGATTGGGAACAAAAATTTAGTAAAATTTTTGAAGACCGCCCTGGTAAGATCACCAACTTTCAACACTCTATCAGAGTTAAAGACAATGTTATTCCTACCAAGCATAAGTTACGCAATGTTCCTTTGAGCATCAGAAGTGACCTTTCTAAGCATTTACAAACTCTATGTGATCAAGGTATTATTGATAAAGTTGAGTCCACCCTCTGGCTTTCCCCGATTGTTTTAGCCAAGAAGAGGTCAGGCGATTTGAGAATGTGTGTGGATTTACGCACTCTCAATGAAGCTATTTGGGTTGATGGGTTTCCTCTGCCACGAATTGAGGACCTTATCGCCAAGGTAGGGTCATCTTCGTGGTTTACGAAACTTGATCTTAAAGCTGCCTATCACCAAGTAGAATTACACCGTCAATCCAGACATCTCACTGCCTTTGTCACTCCCGATGGTGTTTTTCAATTTTGTCGTCTTCCTTTTGGACTAGCATCGGCTGCAGCAGTCTTTCAAAGACTCATGTCGGAAATGTTTACTCACAATCCTAACGTTGTTGTCTTTCAAGATGACATTCTCATTTTCACAAAAACAGAGAGTGAACATAACCAGGCAATTAGTGAAGTTTTTAAAGTGCTCGAGAATAGAGGTTTAACATTGCAGAAGAGCAAATGTATTTTTAAAGCCAAAGAGATTGAATATCTTGGACATATCATTTCAGAAAATGGTATTAAACCTAGACCAGGGTTAGTTAAAAGTATTATTGAAGCACCTGCTCTCCAAAATAGAGAGCAACTCATGTCCTTCCTCGGTTTATGTGAGTTTTATGCTAAATTTATGAAAGATTTTGCAAAAACCACTGAGTGTTTCAGGTCTTTGTTAAAAAAAGGGGCTGTTTTTGTTTGGTCAGAAGAATGTAAGAAAGGTTTTCAAATTATCAAAGAACATATACTTTCAGCTCCAGCCTTACAAGCGTTTGTTGAGGGTAGACAAACTTTTGTCACAGTTGATGCTTGTGAGTATGGACTGGGTGCAGTTCTTTCTCAAAGTTTTGGAGGGAAGGAATACACAGTAGGGTTCGCCTCTCGCACCCTCCGTCCTGTTGAACGGAAGTATTCTGTCATTGAAAAAGAACTCTTAGCTTGTACGTGGAGTGTGGAGAAGTTCAAGTCATATTTGTGGGGTAGGTCATTTGTTCTCAAAACGGACCATCGACCATTAGTCGATATTTTAAATGGAAAAAATGTTAAACGCACAACAGCCCGTTTGGCGAGGTTATCCACAAAGTTACTGGAATACACTTTTAGTGTGGAATACATACAAGGGGGAAGAAACAGCAGGGCAGACTGCCTTTCCAGACTTCCTATTTCTGATAATGATGAACAAGATTGGGAGACAGAAGTAGAGGAGTGTGTTGTAGCTAATGTCTCTCAAGAATCCACATCTTTTCTAGAAGATGATTGGATTAGAGAGCTAGATAATGATGTTGTTCTTAAAGAGGTTTCCTCTCTTATAAGAAGAGGATGGCCAAAAGAGAAGTGTCTTTCTCCTGATCTTCAAATGTTTTGGAAAATTAATACTGAACTCTCAATGGAAAATGGTATAATTGTCCGAGGTGATAAACTGGTCCCTCCATCGTGCTACAGGGAAAAAATCATCCTAGCAGCACATTCGGGTCATCTTGGTGCCACCATTACCAAAAGAAAAGTGAGATCTGATTTTTGGTGGCCCAAAATGGATTCCCAAGTAAATGAAATTGTCAAACAATGTCCACGTTGTAGTGCCAGCGACAAGGTACTAGTTTTGGAAGGCCTTGTGGAGTCTAACGTATCTGTTCCTAGTAGAGCTTGGCAAAAGTTGGGAATGGACTTTCTGGGACCGTTTCATGTTCTCCCTAATAGCTCAAAATATTTTTTAGTTCTTGTTGATCATTTGTCAAGATGGGTAGAAGTTGAACCTATTAACATACCGAATTCTAAAAGTGTTATTGACTGCTTGAACATGATATTTCTGAGAGAAGGTCATCCTGAAGAAATTTTGACCGATAATGGAGTTCAATTCATTTCACATGAAATGAATTCCTTTTTGAAATCACGTGGTATCAAACACACTAGAACTCCCTTATATCATCCACAAAGCAATGGCAAAGCAGAAAGATTTAACAGAGTTATTGTAGAGTGTGTTCAAGCAGCTTTCAAATCTAGGAATTGTGTATTTAAAGCAGTCAAGGATCTTGTGTGGTCATATCGCACTTCTCCTCATTCTGCTACTAACTACACACCTTTTGAGCTCATGAGAGGGAGGAAAGCTTGTTCGCAGGTATACCCTTTTTGGATGGCTAAACATTTTCATCAAGGTGGCGATATGAGCAATATGTGGGATGCTGCTTACAAAAAAACTTCTGATGCTTGTGCTAAATATGTTAAACCTGGAAAGAAAGTTTCTCACAATATTCAAATAGGAGATTGGATCAAAGTTAAGAATCCTGTTACAGTCAAAAAAGGTTATTCAAAGTTTTTAGATTCCCGACAAGTAGTGGATACTCGTAGAAATGCTGTTAGATTGTCTAATGGCAATTGGTGGTGCACTTCTCAAATTGCTAAAGATCCTTCTAGATCTGGACCTACAAAAAATGTAACTTTCAAGAATGTTTCAGAAGGAGATGGGGTTAGGAAAAGTACCAGAGTGTCAGTCAGACCTAGCAAATTACGAGATTATATTTAACTCTTGTGTCTTCATTTTTTGTCTCTCCCAGTTATTATTTCTGTTTATTTATTTTGCTATTTATTATTCTTCTCATTAAAAGAGGGGAGGTGTGGTGATGTGTATTACGCAAAATGGAACTGTATTATGTCACCGAGAATGTTTCTCTGTGAGTGTTCTGTTATAGTCAGTTATTTTCCTTGCCTCCGCCTGTCTGCTGGGACGGCTCTCCTTATCTCTCTAAATAAACACTAATCAAAGGTTAACTTCCCAGTGTCAACCCTTCATTACTTCATAACCCCATCTATTACATCCAGATATACTTCAAAAGCTTCACACCATTGTATCCAGTTTCATGGTGTAGAACTAGGATCTACTAGGAATGGAGGTGGCGGTGATATTCCCTCCGTAACACTATGTGCAAGCAAGGTGAGTTGCTGTCACCAATGAATACTAAATTATTTAAACAAGTAATAGCAGAAGTGAACAAGCAATGCCTGTCACTGTATTGGTAACATGGGCAGGCAAAATCAATAGGTGTGCCTATCACTATATAATGCACAGAGATAAGGATGGATATAGCACTGGGAATGACAAGCAAAATCCATGGGTGTGCCTATCACAGTATGACGCACAGCGATAATAGATGTGGGGCTTCTTTGCGGTTCTTAAGCTTGACAGGCAAGGATAATAGGTGTGCCTGTCACCGTAATCCTGAACGTAATACCTTAAAGATGGCCGCTGCATGTACAGCGGCGTCATCCTCTCAGCAGGCGTAGGGGTTGTGCAAGGAAACTGCTGATGTCTAAGGTGACACGCGCACAACCGCGGGAATACCAACTGCCACCACGCGCTAAAATTGCATGCTCCTAAGCCAAATCCAGTAGACAGGATGCCAGATTTATCAATATTTCTGCCAAATGCCGAAGACATAGCAGGGAACACCAATTCACAGGTGCTGGCACTCACGGAAACAAAGATACAGAGGAGTGCAGGTGCTGACAGGCTGAAGCGCAGGGATAGGCACTTCACAGAACCGCACAAAGTACCAAGAACATCCAGGATGGATGTCGGCAGCACAGTGGAGATGGAAACGCTGACGGCTCACTTGTCACCACTGAAAAGATGTCCTGAAACAGTTAGCAGGTAGGACATATATTTATTAGCCGTCAGCCATCCACCTCCGTCAGCAACTGCTGCCCACAGAATTCCCTGTCCTCAACATTCCCATTCCATTCTAGGCCCCAACATTATCTGGCCCTTCCCTGCCACATAAATCAAGTGGGCATGGCTATGAGGGATTTTTCAATGAACTGAATTACTACATTATTCAAATGCACATATATTTAAATTCACTGCACAGACGTGCTCGCATGACCTGCTCCCATACATCCTGGGCTGAGTTATTCGAGGGCACAGTTCAAAACCGTACATAGAGAAGACTTAAACCATCTGTGCGTGTCTGCACGCCGCACTGAAGCAGATTGCTGGATTATAACAATTGTTTGTATTTTCCATTTCTAATTATATTGGATTACTATATAAAGATTAACCTTTAGGCCTCAGCCTGCACCAATCTCATCACTGATGTAATTCAGTTTTATTAATTACTTTTACCAGTTTTGAATTGCTTGACTAGAATTAAATCTCTGCAAACCCCAGCACGCCACCCACCAGAATCATTTGACAATTTCCTGCTGAAAATTCTAGAGTGGCAGACTTCAAACTTTTCAATACCATACCTCGCCACTTGTAAAAATAAATTAATTGGGCCACCCCCAGAATGACAACGTATTTTTTCACAATTATTGAATGAAATTTGCAGCTCTAAACATATTTAACAATCAAAACATTGCAATTGAATTCAGTCGTCCATTTAAAAAATGCAATCAAATACATGATTGCAAGCAGCCTGGTCTCCCTAAAGTGTAACTGTATCCACATTGTGATCCTTTATGAGAAATGTGGGGGGCTGAGGGGGACTTTGAGGGTTGTTTGGAGCCTGCCCCCATTTGGCAACTATTTCATCAAGGGCATGAGTTACAGGGTAGCTCACTGTCAGTGGCGTCACTAGGGGGGTGCGGGGGGTGCGGACCGCACCGGGTGACACCATCAAATGGGGTGACACCGTGCAGTCCTGCCAAGTATCACGCAGCAGACTCTAGCGCATTTCAGTGTGGTGCTCCGCATCACCCCACTGAAATGCGTTGCGTTGTCACACATATCTGTATAGGTGTCAGTCATCAATGTAGCATTGGCACTGAGCTTGGGGCACAGCAGTAGGCAGAGCGCTGTCTGTCTGTGTCTGCCTGCCCTGCTCCCGCTGCAGCCTCCAGCTGACCTAAAGCACTGGCTGGTAGGTTCCACGTTTTACAATGTCTCTTTATGAATAATTCCCGGTGCCACTCTCCAACGTTGTTTGATACATTAACTCAAAGTCTGTCTACCCAGAACGTGTGTCTCATTTGTCCTCATGAACCCCTGAACCCCAACAATGGCACTGCTTTAGCTTTTTCAGCGTTATCTCCCTTCACCCAGCAAGAGCCGCCGCCCAGCACTTACGAAGTCCCCTCTGAAACTTGTACTCCCTCCGGCTGCACCTTCGGTAACATCTGCGCCCCTTCCACGCTCCCACCTTCCCGCCCCCCAAGCCCCTGTGTCTGCTTCCCCTGCACACCTGCACGACCCGCCATGGCCATCGTGAACGGCACCTGTGAGAACGGGCAGCCCCAGAAGATGCCGCCCCTGCCCGTCTGGAACCTGGGCGTCAAGTACAGCAAGGTGAGCGAGCCGGGGTGGCCGTGGCCAGCGAGGGCGCAGGAGAGAGGGTGAGAGAGCCGGGGGGAAGTGCCTGGCGAGGTCGCAGGAGAGAGGGTGAGCGCGCCGGCAGGCAGTGCCCGGCGAGGGTGCGGGAGAGAGGGCCGTGCGCCGGGCACTTGGGGGTTGAGGTACCAGCCGGCGAAATCAGTTGTAACGGTGCCCTCCCAAAACGGGGGTGAGGGTACTCACTGAAGGTGCTTTCTGCTGCATGCGAATGGGTGGGCATTACACCTGACCAGATTTGGGGGGGATGTTGTACTCACTGAATGCGGAGGAGCGCACCTGCCTGTGGATGGGTGGGCAGCATACCTGACAGGGGGCTTGTCCTCTCTGAATGCTCTCTCTGATGCATGCGGATCGGTGGGAACTTGGGAAGCACACTTGACAGGGGACCTGTACTCACTGAATGTGTTCTTTGCTGCTTGCGGATGGGTGCGCAGCACACCTGCCTACTAGATGGTGGTGCCAATTTCTGCCCGGGGTGTTCCTTTCATCAGCCGTTTATTGAAAGGTGCTCAGCGCGGGAGCCCGCCTTCTGATTTATGAGACCAATAAAGCTCAAAACTCTCTCACACTGGCGGACTCGGAGGAGGTCCATGGGGTAAGTCCTGAGGGGGTGACACCATGAGTTACGGCACTGGGTGACACCAACCCTAGTGACGCCACTGCTCACTGTCACTTTCTTTTTTAGTATTATGCTCTTCTTGACTAGTGCCTGGTGCCCTTCACACCGCCTCAGAGATTAAGAGCCTTGTTACGAGTTCGGCGGTCCGACTGCCGAAGGACCGCATCCATGTCCGCTGCGCCTGTGACCTTCCGTCAGCTGCATTACGAGTTTCCGGAGAGGCCAGCGGTGTGGCTCCGGCAGTCTTGCGGCTGTCAGCACGGACCGCCAAACTCATAATAAGGCCCTAACTCTGCACCTCACCCTGGGGGTCCATGTCCCCATTTTGCTGAATTATTTTAATAGACCATGAATTGGGACCAGGTGACACTTCAGTGTGTCATCCGTCCCTCCTTCAAGTAACTAACACCTGTGCAGCCCCATCAAGGAAGGAACTCACTGCTCTGCTGTACCTTTGCTCGTACTGATGTATAGCAAACATAACTTGAAAGCAACAGCGCTCTCTACATTATTAGCTCTTTGAAGTACAATCCCATTTTCCATATTTCCACACAAAAATATATAGGGGCTGATTACCATGGCGGACAGACTTCAGTCCATCAGACACCATTGTATCTGGGATTAGGACCACCCGCCTACAAGGCAGCGGTCCTACAGGACTAATTATAATGTGACCACCATGGTGGCGGTCGCATTGACCATGTTATGTATTGCATAGGTGCTGTGCTCTGCAGCACCCGCCGCAATACAAAGCAGAGACACCCACCCTATCCCTGCACTATGTGGCAGGCACCATGTGGTGCCTGGCACATGGTGCAGGGATTTGTAGGGGGCAGGGGGAGCACAGGTCCAGTGTCTGTTAGTCAGGGGCCCCCATTGTCTCTTTCTGACAGCTTTTTTATGGCGGGTTACCCGCCATGGAAAGGCTGAGGGGTGAGGGACATTGTAATCCCTAAGGCGGTGCCTGGTAGGCACGGCCAGTATTGTAGTGACTACGAGCCCTTCCAATGGACCGACGGGCACCTTGAGCCCAACAGATCCATGGTGGTCGGTCTTTCCAACTGCCACACACTCACCCGCCAATAAAATGTGGCGGTCTGTAAACCTGATCAAAATGGCAGGGAGAGCTCCCGTCGGCGGTGGTCTCCCCGCCATTGTTATTAGCCCCTTAGTTATTTGCCCAAAGTCACACGACTTCAATAAGGCTTTGAACCCAGGTTCCTAGCTTCTTATCTGCCAGCCCACATGATGTCAGAAGTAAAGTGTATGAACTATAATGTGAAGTCATTAAAAGCTCCAAACCTGCCATAACAAGCAAAAGAGGCAAACAAATGTGCCTATTGTTTGTGTCTGTCAACCTGGTCCACATGTTCCTGCAGTAGTCTGGCGTGCTCTTGAAGTGTCCTGATAAAACCTATTTACGGATCTTACCTCTCCAAGCTCCACCGAGGGCTGTGCTGTGATGTGCCTGTGCTATAATTAAGCAGATGTCCACGTGCTCACTCTTGCTAAAATCCCTGGACTTGGCCTGGGACCTACCATTCCATAAGCCCTCTCTGGCAGACATGCAGCGCTGTTCTGTGCTGCTGACAAATAATCCATATTAACATTTACAGCAAACACATTGACATGCCGGACTCTGCTCCCCGCCATGTCCAACTTATAAAGGGCTGGGAGAGCTTGTGAATATACACAAAGGTGAACATTTGTGGATGTTTACAAACATCTGTGGCATCACCACTTTGGTATCCCAATTCTGCACACACAGAATACACAGAAGGAGATTTACTCATATACAAACTTCACCGTGAATTAGTGCTTTTATAGGTTTGAAAGGATTTGTGAATTGCAAGTCAAGGGGCATATGTACAAAAAAGTGGTGGAGCGTGTTGTTAGCCTCCCTGGCTTAATTACATGCTTCGCCACTTCTGAACCGCAGGGCTGAATCCATATTTACAAGACTATGTCGCAGCCCTGCGTTTAGCAGCCTAACACCCCCTTGCACCATAGTGCAAGGGTGTCTGCGTTCAGGGGAAGATTGTTTATGTACAGGAAGGTCTCCCTTCCTGCACATAAACAATCTTTAAAATCCACTTTGTATCTTCTATGTATGCTGCTTAATGCCGCACACACAGAAGTTGCAAAACTGCTTTTTTTAAATGATTGCTTATGTGCAGGAAGGGAGACCTTCCTGTACATAAACAATCATTGGCCTTTTGCTGTTTGCTTGTGTGCTGCACAACGCAGCACACATGAAAACAGCAAAAACGAGGAGAAATATAACATTTCTCCTCGCTGCACCAGGGATCAGTGGAACACCTACAGCAACACCCATTGCCCTCCCCTTTCACGCTAAGCATAGCATGAAAGGGCACCTTATTTACAAGGCAGCGTTAAGCCATGTTAAGCCTTGTAAATAAGGCAAAGCTCCTACTGCCACAGGAACGTCCTAAAAAGTGATGTTCCCGTGGCAATAGGGGCTTGTACATACACCCCCTAGCTTTGTGCTCTAAAGGAAGCTAGGAATACTGTCAAACCCCTCCCCTGACTCTAATTCCTAGCTTTCCATTGATGGAAGGCTATCCTTCCGTCTGTTTACCGAGCTTATCTTCATTTATTTCAGTGGAAGCAATGCCAAGTGTAACACAGCAGGACTGGAAACCATCATCAGCCCGGGCAATTTGGCCGACCAGCCCCCGCTGCTGAAAAACTGGCCCTCACCCTTGCAACCTCCCGGGAAAACGCCTGATGCTCGCTACTGCTAGTCCGGCCCTGAATCGTAACACTATGAGGTTGAGGTAAAGGTAATTGACAAGTTGAGGTGAACGAGGTAAAGGTGACTAAAAGAAAGTGAAACAAGCGAACAACAAGCAACTCTTTGAAAGGTCGCTAAACACTGTGATAAGCATCGTGCATACAACATTGAGCCAGCAGGCCGCTCAATGCTGTACTGTCTGACTCTATAAATGACATTTCTGGAACACACCCAATAATGAATTATTTGTGGGCTCCTGTCATGCGCATGACCCTCATGCTCCACCTCCTGGGTGGTATCTATGGTATGTCAAAAGATAAGTCCTACCGGGGACATCACATGAAATGGATTGTTAGTTTTCCAAGCACTAATTAAATAATGAATGACCAAAATATTGTTTAAAAAATGTTATGGCGCAACACTATCATGACAACATTATTGCAAGCCAAAATATCGTGGGGGAGAATATAGAAAGAAAGAATATTGTTTAGAATATAATTAATATTGTTTTATAATATTGTATATAATTTCATTTACTTTGATATCGTTGTAATAAATATTGTTTTTAAAATTAATGTAATATACATTATTATTGTGTTATTTTTAGGTAGTAGTGTTATTATAATAATTGTTTAATAATTTTTAGCATAGTTTGTATGTTTTAATGTGTAATACATTAAAAAAAAAAATTGGTAATTTATAATTTAGTAGCAGGTTGTGAGTTCATAGGGGAAGAGGTTGGGAAGATTTTTAAATTGTAAATTATTGGTCTTATTTCAAATGATCTTTTATGTTAATTAGATATTAAATTGAGTATGCAAACAATTTAATTGATTCACTGATATTTAATTATTTTGGAGCGCTGGGTATTACAGAAGTTGAACGCGACCTTTGGTGGATAAAAGTGGGTGATACCTTCGAGGTCAGGCTAAGGTGTAACCATAGATATGACTACTGAATCAACAACATACATTCCTGCCTAAGCAAATGGCTCTCCAGTGTCTCTCCCACCACCAGCACCACCATGAAAACTCCATCTGCCAGGGAACCACAGACTCAGGGAATTGCTCGCAATCACCTCTGAGGGGGCCCCACATTCCAAGCCCAATATCTACCTACCGGAACAGAGCATTCTCCCTGTTGGCGCGTGCTTCAGAAGGCCCAGTGTACAAATGCGTCTGCAAATGTTTTCGTCATTCGAAAGGTCATGGCTTTATCACTCCTGCAGATTATGGACCTGATATCTTCCTTCGCATTTCAGACATCGAAGTGGAATATGTTCCAACAGAAGGAGATGAGGTCACCTACAAGCTCTGCACTGTTCCACCCAAGAAAGAGAAGATACAAGCTGTTGAAGTTGTGACCACCCATCTGCCCCCAGGAAAAAGTACGAGACATGGTCCGGACATGTTATCAGCTCATCAATCACAATCTCCATGATCCCCGAGCCATGAGAGAGACTGTGGGCAGATTCACAGATGCCTGTAATTTGCCCTAAATGCCTCCATTCCCCCACCCCTCCCCATTAATATTTTTCACACACTGCCTTCCATGATGAGAAAATATAAAACGTGTCAATCATTTTGTATAAGTGTAAGAGGGAAACAAGTTTTATTTTTAAAAAAGGCTGAAATGTACCACATAAAAGTGCTTAAATTAAAAAAAATACATAAGAATTATGTAATTATTTAAGTCTTTTGTGATTTTTTTTGTGTGGAAGGTAATTTTCTATAGTTTTATAACTAATTTGTAATGTAGTAGCAAGTTGTTGGGGTTGTAGAGAAATATTGTGAGAAGTTATTATATTAAAAATATGGTTTACATTTACATTTTTTATTATTGTTTTTTATTTCTTGGGTTAATTAAAATATTACTTGAAAATAATTAAGTAACTTGTTTAATTGATCATTTTTTAAGTCAGTTATTTGTTGTATATTTAATGATTGTTAATTCGTAGATAAGTGTTTTTGATAACAAACCTTTTGAAATGAGTTTTATATTTGTTATTTCTTTTTCTTTTCTTTTTTGTAATTTATTGCTGTTTTAATTGTAGTAATGTTCTATTCAAAATTCCTTATAATTGCTTGTTGTGGTGTTTTTAGTATAATGTATACATTTTAATGCATTTATTTTGTTGATATTGGTGAAATTATTTTGTAATTGCAATTTTGTCTAATACACTTCAATGTTTTTTTATAAAACAGCAATTTTCTATTTTTAAAATATTTTAATATTTCAATGTTCTTAGGTATTTAAATGTTTTTTGAAAATGATCAGGAATTGGAATTGTATATCTAACCTTCCAAAGCCCAACACTTTCCCTGCTTCTTCTTTCGTTGGAGTGGGAACAGTAAATCTAACCACTCCAAAGCCCAGCACATTTTTCCTACTTTTGCTTAGAATGGACTGGGAATAGTAAGTCTCACCCCATCAAAATCCACTGCTTTCCTTGCTTCTGCAAACTTTGGAGTGGGGACACAAATATTTACCTCTCCAAAGCCCCACACTTTCCCTACTATTGCTAAGATCAGAAGGGAATAGGAATAGTAAATCGAACCCGCCAAGGTCAAACACATTTCCTGATTTTTGTTACATTGGAATGGGAATAGTAAGTCTAGCTCTCCAAAGCCCAGCACTTACCTCAACTTTGCTTATGTTGGAGTGAGAATAGTAAATCTAAACCCTCCAAAGTCCAACACTTTCTCTACTGTTTCTTACATTATTGTAGGAACAGTATACAGCATATCAATACCCTCCAAAGTCCAACACTTTACCTGATTTTGCTTATGTTGGGGTGTGACTAGTCAATCTAATGCCTCAAAAGTCGAACTCTTTCCCTACTGTTCCTTAAATTAGAGTGGGAATAGGAAATCTAATATATACATGCACCTACACACATATGTATATATTTAGTTTACATTATTAGATATATTTTTATATATATTAATTTTAACCTTAAGTTTCATATATGTTGTTCTTACATATATGTAAGCAATATTTTAAGGCTGGCCAATTAACTTTCTCAAGGAGTCATGACATCAATATATTAAAGTTAAGCCTATTGGGCTTTGTAAAGGAGTCAGAACATCAATATATAAAGGCTAGCCTATTTATTTTATCACAATTTCACCATTTTAATAAAACAACACTGGCATGTTAGAATTCACCATTAAAATGAATAGATTCCAAAACCATAATCAGAGATAGCCATAATTAATAACAAACATCACAATGTCTATCAATAAACATTTAAATAAAACATTTGTAGTTAAAACAACATAAAATATGTGTGAGAAGTTGGCCTGATGTATGATGTTCACTATTCTAGTGAGCACCTTGTATCAGTCCAAACAATCCCTTATGGTGGTGGTTGTAAAGTCAACCTTATAGACAAGCTATCCTAGTGGTAGCATGGATTTAGCAGTCTTAGGCTAAACTTAAGCCAGCTGTTTTACCATATGCAATCCTGTGATATCAAATGAAAGGACACCACACAAGTTATATATTATAAAAATATATGTATTTATTACTAGAATAATCCTCTGTACTCTTTATGAGTGCAGAGGCACAAGCGTTTAAACAAAAGCACAGTTAAACATATAAAGTTGCACAATTATGGATAGGCCCGGTGGCCACTCAAACCATATATTAAATAAGTGGTATAGGAAACGCTTTATGAACAGTGGTAAGGCCAAGGGCCTTGGGAATCAATGGGACTACACTGGACTAACTGTAGTTAGGACGGGAGTAGCCCGCGGGATTCGGGTGCAGCGCTAAAAGCACACGCATGCACCAATGCAAAGTCAATGGTGCGTAAAAGTTATAAAGTTACTGCTTTGGAAGTCTTCCGACTGGACTAGAACTTAGCCACTTAAAACTAGGACACTAGAGGTGTAAACCACTACAGGAGCACTGGTGTTCAATCGTTACCTCACCCACAGGAAGCGGGTGCATATGTGCCAAAGTGTGTCGGGTTTCGTCGTGTAGATCTATGGAGCCTGGAGATGAAGATGCTGCAGGCGGCCAGTAGAGAAGAGTCCGGTTGGATCCAAGGGTGGATCGAAGATGTGAAGTACCTGAAAGCAGAGTGGACAGAGTCTGGGTCACTAGCCAGTGACCAGAATGGAACCAGGAAGGAACCAGGCGATGTCGGGCGCAATCAGGTGGTTGTCGAGAAGCTTGTCTCTGCTGCCACGTGGACTCTGGGACACCGAGGATGACTAGGAGTGGATCACGACCTGTCCCACAAAGGTTTTCGCTGTTGGCGGTGTCTGATTTCAGATCGGAGTCAACAGGCCTTGGCAAATGCAACCCACGCAGGAACTGGAGATCGCTTCTTACTCCGACCAGCAAGGTCAGAGAGGTGGTTACTTTTCAGGGGAGCGAGGGCCAGTCTGGAGCAACCAGACTAGCAAAGTAGTTTTAAAGATTCATCGTCGTAGAGGCCACTAGCCAACGGGCAAGTGACCGGACAAACGCGTCAAGCAGCAAAATGCAAAAGGGCCCCACGCAGCACTCGGTGAGTGTGGAGGGATGAGCTTCGGTGCAGGAGCTGCTTGGGGCTGGGGCTTTTAAAACCCCAATGCACAGCTTCAAGGATACCTCAGGAGCTGCACGGTCAACACTTTGCAGTCTTTTCAAGATGGCCAGTCCCACCTCTCACGTCACCTCCACGGGTCTCCGCTTTGCTGTGGCTGTGGATCGGGCTGTTGATCTCTGTCACTCGAGCTCTGGCTGGAGCTGCAACAAAGCAAACCGTTGGGTGCTGGATGGTGCCTGTTTGCACAGGGTGGTAACTCCTTGACCACAAGGGAGATTCTTCAGTCTTCCACGTCGAGTGGGATGTCGAAGGGTCCAGAGTTCTGTATCAAAGTTTCAGTCAGGATAATCTAATGCTCATGGGCACAGCTCCTACCTTGATTCCAAATCAAGGGGCTGGATAACCTGCTAGGTCCCTCCTATGGGTGGGACCCAGGAAGGGGGTGGTTACACCCCTTTCCCTTGTCCAGTTTTGCGCCAGAGCTGGGGCTGGAGTGCCCCAGGACCGGTTTGAACTGGCCTATGCATGGGACACCTTGTGTGCCCCAGGCAGTATCTAGTTTCACTCGCCCTGCCTGCCTCAATCCACTATCTCCTGTCTGGGGTGGTGTAACACCTCCCTGTGCCAGGAAACCCTTTGCCCAGGCCTCCCCTGCCAAGTCTCGGTCAGCAGCAGGAGGCCAGACTTGTGTCTGTGACAGCAGCATCGATTTTGTGATGCTGAGGCTCTGGTTAGTTTTAACCGCGTTTACTGTTACCCTCATGTCTTAGCCCTCTAGAAGGGTGGAATGCTACCCCTGTTGCCATAACTGGCAAGGGGGTAGTATTCCAAAGTGTATGACACCTTACACGACATGTTTTGATAAAGCCAAACCAAAGTTAGCAATAACCGCGAGGATTATAATGCACTTAAGAGTATATGGTATGGCAATATCACAGAACAACTATAAGGACATGGTTCCGAAAGCTGCAGACAGGCTAAGCTCATGCTAGAGCACCATCTCACATAAAACCAAGCACTCTGCCTCCAGGATTGTTCCTGCCATAGGAGTGACTTATAGGTGTATATGTGTCCAGATATAGGTTTAGATATAGGTATACTATATCTAAGTAAGGGGTGATTACACGACCTTGCCCAGCTGAGTGATCAGCCAGTTGTGTCAGTTTGGATGGCCAGCCAGGGGTGGCAAAAGATATGCTGCAGCCCCTGGTAAGCCTTGGATGCACCTATGCCCTGGGTACCTATAGTACACTGTACAGGGGCTGATAAGGTGACCCAATATCCAATTAGTTATGCACCTAGGGTACATGGAGAAGTGTGGAGAAGTGTGGCTCACTGGTTAGAGGAGGCAGACCCTGATGCAGAGGTCAGACCCGGGACCAGGGTTCAATTCCCGACGCGGCAGGGTCTTGAGCCCAAATGTCCACGGACTCGATAATTCTCGCCTCGGTGCCTACTCGAATCATGGGTTCACACTCTGCAGCTCTGGGCAATAGCTTGCTTAATCTCCACTACGGCCCCCCCGCGGCGGGATGCCTGGTCTTCACCTTGGGGATGCCCAGTAGGGGTAATCTTGCAGGGAAAGCCAGGACGGGTTGCCAAAGCAAGCGCTAAGAGACCTGTCGGTGATTTGGCGCTATATAAATCGAAATTAACATAACATAACATAACATAACATGGAGTCCATTTTAAAGAGAGAGCAGAAAGCCTGGGGCCCTGATTAGCAGGGTCCCAGGCCAACTAAGTCGAAAACCAGCTAAACACAAGGCAAAAAATCTGGGGTAACCATAGTCAGGTATCTATCCTCCTACATAACCCCCCCCCTCAAACGAAAGGAGATAAGGCTATCCTTGACCAGGTAAGCCTATATTGCCTGAGTGGCCATATAAGGAGGAACCTGCACTGGCATGGTTACCCCCTATCTCATGGTCCACTAAGCAATCCCTCACCCTAGGGGTATCAGAGGGTCTCCACCATAGGGAATTACTACCTGTAGTGTGTTTTGGCAAAGTAAAAGGCTGGTGTTGAGATGGAGTACTGAAGTGAGGCTCCACTAATGTAGGGCTCAATTTCCTCCAATCACTATCCACCATGCATGCCTTTCTTTCCATGACTGAGTTGCACTGTGCTCTCAGGGTAAACCTCTGGCTGCCTACAGCTGGAGGCTGGGTCCCTTTGGTTGGCTTACTGGAGGGACAGGTCAGGTTTGGGGCCTTGGGGTCCCAGGTTTGCATGTGCCCAACAGTGTCCATCTGGGGGAGGTTCCTAACTAGGTGTAAGGGAGATCCCTCAGGAGTTTTTAAAGTTTTCACCTTGCTAGGGCTGCTAGCTTTGGTGCCCCTAATCTGCTGATAGGGGTGTTTTATTGAATAGGGGGCCCTTTGGGGCTCACTGACCTCCTTGACCTCTGTAGCCCTGGGCTGACTGAGGCAGGGTAGAGAGGGGCGGGTTACCTGCTCCAGACTGGGTCCCACCTTGGAAGGGTCCACTGACATCAGGGGCTCTGCCAGGCTAGGCCTGACTACCTCTGGGTCAGTTTCTTCACAAGGGGTAAGATCAGTTCCCTGAGGAGGCTGATCCTTCCCTAAAGTCTGGTGGGAGGGAGATTTATCTTCCTCCTCAATGCTCTCTGTTTGTGTGGAGTGATCCATAGTTTCAGGCTTCACAACACATGAATCTGTTTGAGTTTGGGCTGTGGCCATCACAGCCCCACCAACCTTTTCAGGAAGGGACTCAGTTTGGGTATGGGCTGTTACCATCACAGCCCTGCTAACCTTTTCAGGGAAGGAATCTGTTTGAGATTGGGCTGAGACTGGCACAGCCCTCCTAACCTGTTCTGGAAGGATATCTTGGATTGGGGCTGTGGCCGTCACAGCCCCACTAACCTTTCCATGGAGATTTACCATTTTAGAATTGGTTTCTTGTTCCACCTCAGCCCAGGCTGAGATTTCCAAATCATTCCCCAGTAGACAATCTACAGGCAAGTTTGTTGACAATGCCAATCTCTTTGGGCCAGTGACACCTCCACAGCTGAGATTTACTACTGCCATGGGATGATTTTTCTGCACTCCATTAATATTGGTCACCTGGTATGTGGCACCAGGTAAAAGTTGCCTTGAGAGGACTAGATTCTCAGTCACCATAGTGATACTAGCCCCTGTGTCTCTATAGGCCTCAACTTTCTGACCATTGATGAGGGGCTCCTGTCTGTACTTGCTCAGTGTTTGGGCAAGAAGTGAAGTTGGCAAACCCCATGCCATTTTCACAGACAAGAGTAGCTGTAGTTGGGGACCTGGTTAGGCCAGAGTCCACCTGAGTTCCAAAAGTAAACCCAGCCAAATTCTTGGGGGTGCTCCCACCACCTGGGGGATTACTACTAATAGTAACAGGAGGTGTTGGAGCTTTACTTGGAGGAATATTTTCTTTATTGCTATTCTTTGGACAACAGCTATCTGTTTTCCTGTGGCCAGTCTGCTTACAGGCATGGCAATAAGGTTTCTTTGGGTTAGAGGAGGTGTTTTGGGACCCACCCCCATCCTTGGAGTTTTGGGGCCCTGTGGGAGACTTGTCTTTTGATTTATCCCCACCTTTCTCCTGAGCCTTGGAATTATCCTTCTTTTGGTCATTACCCTGATTCTTAGGCCTAATCCTGGTTCTGACCCATTTGTCTGCCCTCTTACCCAATTCTTGTGGAGAGGCCAGATCTGAGTCCACCAGGTGCTGGTGCAAAAGCTGGTATTGACAATTACTCAGGATCTGCTCCCTCATAATCAAATTATACAATCCTGTATAGTCATGTACTTTGCTGCCAAGTAACCAACCTTCCAGATCCTTAGTAGCACAATCTACAAAATCAGTCCAGTCCTGAGTCTGAGCATTCTGGGTATCACTGAACAACAACATGTGTTGCTCAGTGGTTAGGCCAAACCCATCAATAAGAGAACTCTTCAGGACAGTGTAGTTTTTAGCATCCTCAGGTCTAACTGTGAGGAGCTTATCTCTCCCTTTCTCAGAAAAGGAGTACCATAAGATTGCTGCCCACTGATCTTGGGGAACCTGCTGTACCATGCAGGCCCTCTCCAGAGCAGTCATCCATTTGTGGATGTCATCCCCTTCCTTATAGGGGGGCACAATCTTTGTCAGGTTTCTATTGTCATAGGACCTGTCTTTTTCTTTAAGGATATTGCTGCCACCAGTGGAGTCTACTCCACTCAATTTCTGTTCCCTTGCTAAAGCAAGTTTAGCTTGGGCCAGGGCTACCTCTTCCCTCTCTATCTGGAGACTGACAGATCTCATCCTGGCCTTATGCTCTTTTCTCTGAGGGGAAGTCATTCCCCTTTGAGAACCCCTTGAGGCATTACAAAGGTTAGATTCCCTGGAAAGGGATCTCTCTCTTCTATTGCCAGGGAGTATTCTGCTATTGGGTCTGGGGAGGTGGTTTCCCTCTCCATTCCCATGTAGGTTCAAGTTAGCTTGGCTAAGCCTTCTAACTTGGACCTGGTTATCCTCTCCATCTGACTCTTGATCCATCTCCTCATCTTCTACCTCTGGGGTGGTGTTCTCATCATCTGGGGGGTTCACTCTCTCTCCTGGATTACCTCAGGGACCTGCATTAGCCTTCTCAAGATCATCCTTTAGTAGGACTCCTATCAGGATGGGAATGGTATGGTTGTGACCCTTTTTCAGCCCCCTTGTAGTGCACAAGGCACTCAAGTCTCTGAAGCTGAGGTTGTCATAGCTGGAAGGTGCCTTGGTAAGGTCACCTGCCACAGGTAGAGAACTGGGTTGTTCACCTGTGCCAGACATGACTCTAGTGAGGTGTAAGTGGTGCACTTACCTACACTATGTGTTTCCCTACTGGAACCTTGCTAGTGAGTTGTAGTCAGGGTGTGCTAAGCCCTTTGGTCTACAACTACTAAGTTCAGTAGAACTTAAATATGTAAGCTTTGTTTATATGTACCTATGGTACGTAATGTGATCTTTCAAATGATATAAATATTGCAATGGTAAAACAACAGCAAGCTCAAATCCCAACCGTTGCACACCAATGTGAGAAGTTGGCCTGATGTATGATGTTCACTATTCTAGTGAGCACCTTGTATCAGTCCAAACAATCCCTTATGGTGGTGGTTGTAAAGTCAACCTTATAGACAAGCTATCCTAGTGGTAGCATGGACTAAGCAGACTTAGGCTAAACTCAAGAGGGCATGTGAAGCCAGCTTTTTTACCATATGCAATCCTGTAATATCAAATGAAAGGATACCACACAAGTTATATATTATAAGAATATATGTATTTATTACTAGCATAATCCTCTGTACTCTTTATGAGTGCAGAGGCACAAGCGTTTAAACAAAGGCACAGTTAAACATATGAAAGTTGCACAATTATGGATAGGCCCAGTGGCCACTCAAACCATATATTAAATAAGTGGTATAAGAACCGCTTTACGAACAGTGGTAAGGCCTAGGGCCTTGGGAATTGCTGGGACGACACTGGACTAACTGTAGTTAGGACGGGAGTAGCCCGCGGGATTCGGGTGCAGCGCTAAAAGCAGACGCATGCACCAATGCAAAGTCAATGGTGCGTAAAAGTTATAAAGTTACTGCTTTGGAAGTCTTCCGACTGGACTAGAACTTAGCCACATAAAACTAGGACACTAGAGGTGTAAACCACTACAGGAGCACCGGTGTTCAATCGTTACCTCACCCACAGGAAGCGGGTGCATATGTGCCAAAGTGTGTCGGGTTTCGTCGTGTAGATCTATGGAGCCTGGAGATGAAGATGCTGCAGGCGGCCAGGAGAGAAGAGTCTGGTTGGATCCAAGGGTGGATCAAAGATGTGAAGTACCTGAAAGCAGAGTGGACAGAGTCTGGGTCACTAGCCAGTGACCAGGATGGAACCAGGAAGGAACCAGGCGATGTCGGGCGCAATCAGGTGGTTGTCGAGAAGCTTGTCTCCGCTGCCACGTGGACTCTGGGACACCGAGGATGACCAGGAGTGGATCACGAGCTGCCCACGAAGGCTCTCGCTGTCGGTGGTGTTGGCTTCTGGATCGGAGTCAACAGGCCGTGGCAAATGCAACCCACGCAGGAACTGCAGATCGCTTCTTACTCGGACCAGCAAGGTCAGAGAGGTGGCTCCTTTTCAGGGGAGCGAGGGCCAGTCTGGAGCAACCAGACTAGCAGAGTAGTTTTAAAGATTCGTCGTCGTAGAGGCCACTAGCCAACGGGCAAGTGACCGGACAGACGCGTCAAACAGCAAACATGCAAAAGGGCCCCACGCAGCACTGAGTGAGTGTGGAGGGGTGAGCTTTGGTGCACGAGCTGCTCTGGGCTGGGGCTTCTTAAACCCCAATGCACAGCTTCGAGGCTACCTCAGGAGCTGCACGGTCAACACTTTACAGTCTTTTCAAGATGGCCAGTTCCACGTCTCATGTCGCCTCCACGGGTATCAGCTTTGCTGTGGCTGTGGATCGGGCTGTTGGATGTCTGGGACTCTAGTTCTTGTCAATCTCTGTCCCTCGAGCTCCAGCGGGAGCTGCAACAAAGCAGACCATTGGGCGCTGGATGGTGCCTGTTTGCACAGGGTGGTCACTCCTTGACCACAAGGGAGATTCTTCAGTCTTCCACGTCGAGTGGGATGTCAAAGGGTCCAGAGTTCTGCATCAACGTTTCAGTCAGGATAATCTAATGCTCATGGGCACAGCTCCTATCTTTATTCCATATCAAGGGGCTGGATTACCTGCTAGGTCCCTCCTATGGGTGGGATCCAGGAAGGGGGTGGTTACACCCCTTTCCCTTTGTCCAGTTTCGCGCCAGAGCTGGGGCTGGAGTGCCCCAGGACCGGTTTGAACTGGGCTATGCATGGGACGCCTTGTGTGCCCCCGGCAGTGTCTAGTTTCACTCGCCCTGCCTGCCTCAATCCACTATCTCCTGTCTGGGGTGGTTTAACACCTCCCTGTGCCAGGAAATCCCTTGTCCAGGCCTCCCCTGCCAAGTTTCGGTCAGCAGTTGGAGGCCAGACTTCTGTCTGTGACAGCAGCATCCATTTTGTGATGCTGAGGCTCTGGTTAGTTTTAACCGCGTTTACTGTTACCCCCATGTCTCTTAGCCCTCTAGAAGGGTGGAATGCTACCCCCGTCATCATAACTGGGGAGGGGGTAGTATTCCAAAGTGTATGACACCTTACACGACATGTTTTGATAAAGCCATACCAAAGTTAGCAATAACCACAAGGATTATAATGCACTTAAGAGTATATGGTATGGCAATATCACAGAACAGCTATAAGGACATGGTTCTAAAAGCTGCAGACAGGCTCAGCTCATGCTAGAGCACCATCTCACATAAAACCAAGCACTCTGCCTCCAGGATTGTTAAGGCCTGCCATAGGAGTGACTTATAGGTGTATATGTGTCCAGATATAGTGTGATGTATTCCTATAGGTTCTGAATCGATCCCCCTATTCCTGACCCTATTCTGGTTAAACAAACCAACAAGTTAACTAGCAGTCAGCCCATGAGGCAGAAAACCCCCATGATGCAGATACCGTTATCTGACGCAGTCACACTACGGCACAGGAACGTGTTATCTGATTAGGTCATAACGCTTGCGATCTAATTAGACAAGCGATATTCCTCCAGCCCCTGATAAGGCATACGGAGTTCTCATAACAAATCAAACCTATGACAACCTGGGCAAAACCCTGCGGCCATTGTTTTGATTTCACCGAGAACTTCAGCAAAAGAATGTGCTAACGAGCAAGTCGTATGACATCCTTATTGACGTATCTATGTCCATCCTTACGTCAATCTCGGCACCTTAAAGATATAAATATTACCGATATTGCCCTATGCAAACACACGCGGTGGTGACGAGACGGAGCAGCCATACTTGCCGAAGCCCAGAGCAGAGCAGACCCCGCTGGCACAGCCCCGCCTTCCTGACGCGCTGAGAACGAGACGCGCTGATTTCTCCTGCCGAGAGATCCAGCACCGGCGCTTCCGGGTAGCCCTCGTAGGCAGCCTGGAATATCGAGACCAGAGAGAGAGATACCATCCCTCATTCATCCTTAATTCCAGGTACAGAACTGAATAACCCCTCGCAGAGAATTCTTTAGTTATTCACTTGGCAAAAACAAACTTAACTTAAAGCTGTAACTTTCTATTCCCGCCCACGTATTAGGCTTAGGTCAGGTACACGGGGTAGGCGTATTTAGAAGCACCAGTTGAGTATGTTTAGTCAAATGTATATGTGTATATAATATATTTTATTCATTTTAAAACATCTTATGGCTTAGAAACCATATCAATGTTTTTACAGTATTATTTTATACTTCTGCTTTTAATGTATGCACTTTACTTAACTATAAGTATTGCAATATTATCGATCCATTTCTCTTGTATGAGAAAAGAGACTGATCAATAAATAACACCTTTTTATTGAACACGCCCGTCTCTTCCTTTTCTCTACATTCTGATGAGACTAAGAATGCACGTACTGACTGAGTAAAATAAATTGCCTTTTGTTCACACGACTCTCGAGATACACTCTTGATTAGGGGAGAGCAAAGTTGTCATGTTCTATGGTTGTCAGAAACTAAATCCCTTCTTGTCTAATCAGGGAAGTTAATTCCTTCCTGAACATTCGAGAAAGTTTCTAGTGAACTCTGAGCTAGCTGGCAAACCCAAAACTTTAAGTCTAATATCGTCAGTAGTAGACCTAGTTAACGTCTGGTCTAGGCCTTTACTATTGAAGGTATTATTCCAATGCGCAGAGCCTATTGGGATAATAGGAACTACACTACATGGCGCCCAACGCGTTTGGAAAGGGCGATAAAACTAACGTAAGACATTTAAAGTAACTCAGTTGTGCTTTCTCACTCAGACCCCTTTCTCCCATAATACTCCAAAGACGTCTGGAGTGGGTAAAAGGTCATATCCGCCAGACCTCGCAGGAGGGAACTCCTATGTATGGTTCTTGGTATAGTCAACGTTGAAGGATACACTGTTCCAAAATATTGTGCATCTAATCTTTGTTTCCATAAGAAACCTGATCTGCAAACAAACAAAATAACCATCCTGTTGCTAAAATGGTAGACAGTGATGAAGAAGAGAGGCAGTTAGATTAGCAACTGAACTCGCAGCAGCTGATGCTACCATGCAAGACGCAGACCCGGATATAATACTCATCCCGGTCATTAAAAGGAAATCTATAACCATAAAACTTATAGAAAATGGACTGACACCTAGAGGTGGTACAGTCATATTCGTAATTGAGGCACACGAATATCGGCGGACAGAGGTATACTATTCATGGATACATTTTCCAGCAGCAAATCCTGTAACAAAGTACTTCCACTATTACAAAATAGAGGAACCTCCTGAAACGTACACTCCTTTCGAGGAGGTGGAAGTACCACTCAAATTTCAAGAGCAGTTGCTCTTATTTGATGGCGCCCTAAAACATAATAATCACATCACCAGGCTCGGTCCTTTAGGTAGACCAGGAGCAACGTGGCCGGTCCTAGCTGGATACACACCACATCCAGACATCGACGGGATGTCTGCAGCTAACCTATTAACACAGCTAAAACAATTAATAAAAATACATAGACAATTAGTCCAGTATGTGATGCGGACTTCAACAATTCAGCCAGCGATTAAACTCCCACAGCTGACCCCTCACCAGGGGAACACAAATAAAATTACACCACAGAACATCCAGTCCTGCCTAGGTAAAGTACCGGCTAAACGGGAACAAATACCATTCTGGCTAGCGCAGAAAATCACCCAAATAGAGGCGGTGTTTCCAGACACCACCCCGCTAGAAAAGCACAGGATTCTGACTATCTGTCTTCCAATGGGAATCGCACCACACATTGAGGACTGTGACACTTGGGGTACAGTCTTTGCTTCCATCTACACAAAAACGCACGGTGTTCCATCCATTTCGGTAATACCAGATGTGCTAAAACAAATTCAAGACGAATACGGTCCAGAACCCGCTTTAACTCTTGGTATGAAATTACTAAAAGACTTCAAGCAGGTCTCGGCTATATTATTAGCCAACATAAAGGGAGAAGCAGCAAATGTGGCGATCCGCCAGAGGTTAAAGGAAACAGATATAGCAGACCAACCAGCTGAAATTGCCAGAATCATAGAAAAATCCTATGAGGAACTAGGTAGAGATAGTTTAGGTGGAATACCAGTAAAACCACAACTAATTGAAAGTCCTGAAAAAATATTTTTCAATAATAATTCAACATCACAGAAAAAGAGCTGGGATGGAAACAAACAATCCAATCCCAAAGAAAAGAAATTCCAGGCCAGAGGAAGGTCTCTTAGGCGAAGAGAGAAATCTCCGAACCAAAGACACAGGTCACCCCAGAGTGACCCCTCTGGGAAAAGATATAACCTTAGAAATAGGGATAATATAAAAAAGCCTGATAGATATCAAGACATTGATACACGTCCCTCTCAATCTTTTCAGACTTCCTCGCAGAAATCGGAAAGAAGAGGACGATCAGAACAAAGAGAAGAGCACGCCAAGTCCAAAGACAAGGAACCTGCTCAGCTAAAAAAGAAATTACAATTTCCAAAGAAGAAGGTAGCCAGCATTAAAATAGTTAACAATGCCGAGAATTCTGAGGACACAACTGAAAAACGGGGAATGGGCTCAGACAATGCTAGACAGCGCAGCAGAAGTGAGCATAGCTCGCAAAGTCCTTATGAATCATCTGGAGACAGTGGACACGAATGAATATCTTCAAGTGGAAACTGCAGACACCAGAGTTAGCAAACCTCACAAAATATACGAAATAACATTACGTATAGAGGGAGATAAGACTAGAAAAATAAGGGGACTATTTTGGGATAATCTCTCCAAGGGCTATGATATCCTTCTAGCTGAAAAAGACTGGCCACCAGAGTTTGTCAGGGATTGCCCTCATGGCGAAGAAGTAATTATGCCTGCCTTCTCAAATCATATCCCAATTCATAAAAAATACACACTTGCTAGAAAGTGGGCAGTGGCTCTAGCCCCTGCTTTATATAAAAATCACGTGGGATGGGATGAGGACTCTCCTCCTCACAAAATCCAGTTAAAGTCACAACCTACTGCACAAAGGCAGTACCCAATTAAGCAAGAAGCTAAAAAACAGGTAAAAGAAATACTAGACCAGCTAGAATACCAGGGGGTGATTGAAACTTGCACCTCACAAATGAACAACCCTTTGTTTCCGGTCTCCAAACCAGACAATTCATATCGTCTAGTTTTGGATTACCGACACCTTAACACATGTTGCAAAACTTTTGCAGTGCAAAATTCGCATAGTGCTGCACTAATGAATAACATAGTGCGCAAAAAATACAAAACAACATTAGACATCTCTAATGGATTCTTTTGTCAAAACATAGCACCAGAGAGCAGATATTTGTCTGCATTCTCAATAAATGGCACTCAAAAACAATTCTGTCGGTTAGCCCAGGGGTACAAGAACAGCCCGGGAGTATTCTCAGCGAGAGTAACAGAATTACTACAAATATATGATGATGAAGCATTATCTTATGTCGACGACATTTACTTAACAGATGATGACTTGGAGACTCACTTGAAGAGAGTGAACACCATAATACTTGGGTTCGCAGCAGAGGGTTACAAATTCAACTTTAAAAAATCCAGAATTGCCCATCTGACAGTCCTGTTCTTAGGATATGAATTATCAAGTGAAGGCAAAAGCCTGGCTGACAATTTCCTAGAGAAATGTGCCGTAATCCAAGCACCTAGAACACTAAAAAACCTACAGTCGATTCTAGGCTTCCTAAATTTCGGAAGAACATACATTGCAAATTATGCAGAAAGGGTCAAACCCCTTTATGATCTGATAAAACCAGATTTTAAAAGATCCAATTGGACTCAAATACACACAGAAATTTTGAGATCCTTACAAACAGACATGCTAATTAAAACAAAATTAGAAACACGTGATAACACACGCAATCTAGTGATTCGAGTCATCCCAGGAAGATGCGGATTCACATACCTGACCTCTAATGAGGGAGAAAAGGTACCAATTGCATTCAAATCACACTTGTACACAGAAGCTGAAAAGAAGTTCAGCATTAAAGAAAAAATTGTTCATGCTGTTCAAACCGCAATAGCTAGAGAAAAAGATCAAGCTGACGGTAGACATGTCACAGTCAGAACAGCAGAATCAGCCTTTGAGGCACTAACAACACCGTGTAATTTACCAACAACAACATTGAATCCGGAATGGATACAATGGGTGAATTCAATCACAACGGACAAAGTATACTATTACTTTGATCCAGAACTAGAAGAATTAAAAAATCTAGAATATGAAAGAACATTCCCTCTGCCAATCGACATTCTGCCTTTACGACATTACGCCTGTGTAATTTATACAGACGGACATGCTCAATCCCCCGTTTGGGGAGAACAGGCATACAACCCCACATGTGGGATTACAAAAGAAGTGTGGCGCGGAGGTAAACTAAAACCTCTATTAACAAAAACACACTCAGTAGAAACTAATTCAGAACAACAAACTGAAATACTAGCATTGAAAATGGCGCTAGATAATGCGGATCGCGAATTCCCAACACTTATAGTGTCAGATTCATATTACTGCGTCAAATCATATAACAAGGATTTGCAGACATGGATTCAAAACGGTTACAAAGATGACACTGATGCACCAATAAAGCAGAAACTGCTCTGGGAACAAATAGCTCTTTTACAAAAAGAGCTACCAAAGGCTCACGTGACACACTCACTGAGTCATCAGCGTGATGGCGTTCACGTTGCAGGGAATTCATTGGCTGAGACAGCCACAGCGGCAGCCACTAAATCGGCTCCCGTAGTTCGAAAAAAGCGTACATTAAAATACATTGACGGTGAAACAGTGCTGGCGGTGAAAACGTCATCAAAAGGCGACTGCTCAGCGCTACCGATCAACTATCCACTCAATTATACATACATAATCGATGCAAACTCCGTCCCTTTTGCTCGAATCCCTGGAGTGGGGGATAGAGTGATTCCAAACATGGACAGGAGAAACTTGTTAATCGCAGACGCACATATGGGCGAGGGTCTCAGACACCTCAAACTAAAAGATTCTCTGGAAGAATTACAATCACGGTACTGGTGGCCAGGCATGAGCCTGCGTCACACCATGTTTGTAAAAAACTGCCCAAACTGCAACAGAGATCGCAGTGGGGAGAGAAACAGTTTAATACCTCGTCGTTTTACTCCAGAAAAAATCAAGAGTAAAAAGGAAGGCTTGCGATTAACATATACAGGCTAGTTTCCACTTATAATGTAGATCACCAGCACTCGGCTGACGTCTGGACTGTTATACAAAGATTTGCGAGTCTAAATGGCATATACGCTAAGAGCATGCTACGTTTGACCATTGTTTTCACTCTAGCCCTCCAGCCTGATGGGGAACATGGCCAAATGAGCATAGCACAGCGGGAATCTTCTCACTTGCTTCCTGAGGGATACGGGATGGTGTAAAGAAAAAACCAAGGCATAAAGCAATCTATAACGGAAAGGATATTAGGTTCGGGAGCTGGGTGGGTCAAACATCTAATAAGTGTCCAACGTAGTCTAAATAACTTGCCAAGAAATTCTCTGAAGGGATTCAGTGCGTACAAATTATTATTTGGAACTAGGATGTTGATCTCTGACATTGATAGTCAGACTTCAGTGGTGAAAGAAAAAAGCTTTGATATCAAAGACCGTTTGGCTATTTTGCAGGACTTAAACAAAACAAGAAAAGACCTGAGCAACATAAAGTTGAAACAACAGCCAACAACCACTGAAGAACCACCACCTGTCCCAGCAAGACCTGTCTGGATTCCAAAAGTCGGGGATCTAGTCAGGGAAAAGATCGCGGTAAAGAAGGAATTTGGGCCTTCTTACAGGAAAGCAGTTCCTGTCTTGTCTATCAACGGGACAAGATCTGTTGTACTACCGCCACTTGCTGGTAAAAAGGAGAACCGAGTTGTATCCATCGACCTGGTAAAACCACAATCATGTGGCCGATAACAAACAGTAGGCCAAGTGGACTCCCAATAAGTAGCCGAACACCAAGGTTTGCTACCAGTACAGAGGTCCTAACGAAGAGGCTCATCACATTCGAAACGCCTACAGAAGAACAACAAGGACTATGCAACAATGCAATAGAACTCAGACCTCTGAAAACCCAAATAAAAACTTTTGGCAGAGACACACCAATCTACAATGAAGTACCAAGCGAAAATGCAGGAAACAGTAATCCTGAAGCAATTGGAACAATTGACAGAACTGCATCCGGCTACTTCATAAACTTCGATGATTCCTCTGAAGGCTTCAGTGAATCAAAGACACAGACATCATCAAAAACCTTTAAAGATAAAGCTAAAGAACTTTTGAAACAACTGAAAGAAACATATCTGATTTCTCCATGGATCGAATTTTGGGTGGGTTTTGGTGCATTTATCCTCATACTTTGGCTCATCATGGTACTTACTTTGGGACGCTTCATTGAGGGAAAATATGCTAAAATGGACACAGCAAGTCAGAAAATCAACTTGATCCTCAAACCACACACATCGTCACACGTCGAGAAAAGAGAACTTTCTTCAGTCAACTTCACAGCCAATCCGATACCGGGTGGGGTAGCCTGGGACAACACTGACTATGAAATTTATGGTCCGGTCGAAATCCTGAAATATCCACACCAAATTAAGATCTCATTGAGTGACTTTGCAAAACCAAGCTCATTTGCTGATGATTGGGACTTCGAAAGCATTAATAATATGATGTCTGACTTAGTAATGTCTGATAAATTTACCAAACATGATTATTTGCAGGGTTCTACAAATTATGATAGTATGTACTGTTATAACCACTATGGTAACCATTTTCTACATAGATCTGCACAACCTAGAAATGTTTTAAATTATAATCAATGGGAACATTGTGCAACCCCTCCAAAAGGAAGCTCAAGAACCTTCTATGACAAATATTCATATTTTTCAGGTTTTAACATAAGTAATGCTGAAGCATTTTATTTCAAATTGTCAAACAAGACAGGAACTAAGACCATGATAACAAACACAAAATTGATATATTCGGACTCATTTTTTGAACAAATGAATACTTTTGGTTTTGATTATTGGGACAAAAATGTGGAATTGAAAAGTGTTTGGGGTACAAAAGAATGGCAAGTACAGGGTATAGAATCTTTGTTTAGAGCCTGCATGATCCCAGAACAAATGATATTTTTAAACGACACTGTTCAACAAACTACCTGTCTTGGCCTAGCCAAAATCAAAGACTTAAATAAACCGTCTATTCCAAAACCAACAATGTACAGCAATAGCACTATAGATGAAGAGATAGACGTAAATTATGTATTAAACCAAAACAGAACACATCCAGATTGGAAACAGTGGTTGATCTGGCCCACAGATACTAATAACTGTCAAGACAGATTCCTGAACAAAACACAGGGGTTCAAAATGACCAGGCCAGACCCTAGATATCCCCAAAGACATCACCCAGAGATAATAACCACCTACAGTGTGGGCAATTTTTGCCTTCAGTGGCTACAAACTTCCACACTGACAGAAATTAAGCAACACCTAACTTTACTTACTGATGGTGCTGACTTGCGTGATTTCATTTTGGGACCACGCAAACAGCGTCAGAAACGTTTCATAGCAGCCTCTGTATATGCAGCATACAATGAGGCCTGGAAGGTTACTCAAATTGAAACAGCAGAGAGAATACGGGAAATTGACCGTATTCATTTGGAAAAATCACTTTCTGTAGTGGACAATGGGTTAATGACTCTGTCCTCCAGAATTTTTTCTTTGGACAGCATTGTGTCTTCAGCAATCGACATATTATCGCAAGACTTACTGTTATTACAACACGGTCAGTCTCAATTGCGTTCTATTGTACAGCTTGGCTGGACGTTACAAAATCTACGTTCAGGCTATGTGCCTTGGCGTTTAATCAACACAACGTCACTATTCCAAATCTTTAACCTTACTGATAGACAAATCAGTATGGCACAAAAGGGTGCTGATTATACAATCTTGAGCATTGAAAAACTCGAAAGATTACCAGTGACAATGTCAGAACGACCTGTCAGTGAATGGATAATACATGGGATAATAAATATTCCAATCTCAACCTTCAGGTTTCAATACTGCCAAAAATATATACAGGCTGGCATGTACGAGAAATTGGGAAAGGGGTACATTAAAACAACATGGAACCTGCCCTATTCACATGCATGTGTCAGTAATAAAGGACAGAAAGTGTTTCTTAGTGGCAATAATTGTGCGATGTCACTAAGCGGCACGCTTCTGTGTAACGGAATTAGTTTGCATGGAGCCTGTGAAGGGAATTCATACAACCTTTCATGTCACCAGCAAGGCGCACCTGCAACAGAGATAGAACCATTCTTTCAAAGACTCTATAATGGGAGTTACATTCTAATTGTAGATCGCAGATGTTGTAGTCTTATGCCCAGGACTCCTTATCTCGTAACTACGACTGCGAAGGTCAAGTGCTGTGGACGCTTATTGTTCCCCAGCTCCTTTCCAGACAGGGAGGCAAGGGCATGGCCCAACTTGAAAATTACTTCTATTCGAATAGATACTTTAAGCAGAATGAAAACAGTGCTTCTTCAGACGCCTACAAGGCTCACGTCATCAAAAGAAACGTATGATCTACAAGTCGCAAGGACGACTGCAGAGATACATTCATTGTTATCGACTAATTCCCCCTTACATTTCGCAGAAATCCTGAATGAAATCTTAAATATTTCTGATACCAATGGGGTCTCAAAGGTATTTAAGACAGTATTTTCGATGGCATTAACACCATTCAAAGCCATACTGGGTATTTTTCCAGATTTCGTCCATTCGATTTTTGGCGGACTTCCCCTGATCTTGGGACTAATTGCAGGAATACTATTCTTGGTCCTTATTTTTCGTTATGGCAACCCATGTCACAGACCAAACTCTTGCGACAAGGGAAGAAACAATCCTAGCCATTGGATACCGGGACCGGATATCAAAAATCCTGGGACTCTCCCGGCTTAGAGACCTGAACATGACTTGGTTTCTATCATTTCGACCAATGTGGCAAAGATGTGTTTTACCTGTATTAAGGTGTCTGCTATGCGGAGAAGAATGCGTGTTAGACACCTGTCTGACGCTACAATCGGATGCGCCAATGGATGCAGAAACATTGTTGAGCCCGATCAAGGTTCACGCTTTGTGCTGCCCTCAAAGGCTACCAATTCTGATGACGGCATTCGTGGAAGCTTCACCACTACGATTAAGGGGTAGTGAAGTTCAAGATGAAAGCAGCATCGAACAGGTACGACCTTCTGTCAGCAATGCGAATCAGAATGTCAATGGAGACAATCATGCGCACGAATGCATGGTTACACCTTTTTCCGAGTTAGTGGAACTTTCCCAGGAAGCTGTTGACAGCTTTTTCGAAAGCCTAAATGATATGATGTTCTCACCAGAGCAGAAATAGAAACTTTTGAGCAAGCTTGCACACGGCGTTCCCTGAATTCGGCCTTCAACTTTAAAAATAAAGTCACATGAACAATTTTACCTCCAGTTCACGGACAGCAATTTTTTAGCAGCCCCAAAATATTTTTGCATATTTTTCGGGACACTATCTTCTGCTTAAAGTAAGAACTATTCTTAGAGAACTAAGGTTTCTAAATTTTAGATAGCTTATAGACATTAGCTGCCTGCTGGTATGTTCATAAATATTTTATTGTGTGATGGAATGGTCTCGAACCTTTTTTCTGTATTAAGAGCCATTTCATGTGTAAATTATCATATACCAAATAGCAATAATGTATACAAATGCGTGATTACTTTGGCATTATTCTACAGCTTGAGTGCATACAATACATATGATTGCAATTCTTCCGTATATTTGAAAAATTTCAAAATGCATTTATGTATTTTGGGGTGGTAAGGTATACACTATACTCTATAGTATGTTTTTACTATGCATAGATTAGTAAATATGTCCATAGTTAGCGTGGAGTGGGTGTGATGTATTCCTATAGGTTCTGAATCGATCCCCCTATTCCTGACCCTATTCTGGTTAAACAAACCAACAAGTTAACTAGCAGTCAGCCCATGAGGCAGAAAACCCCCATGATGCAGATACCGTTATCTGACGCAGTCACACTACGGCACAGGAACGTGTTATCTGATTAGGTCATAACGCTTGCGATCTAATTAGACAAGCGATATTCCTCCAGCCCCTGATAAGGCATACGGAGTTCTCATAACAAATCAAACCTATGACAACCTGGGCAAAACCCTGCGGCCATTGTTTTGATTTCACCGAGAACTTCAGCAAAAGAATGTGCTAACGAGCAAGTCGTATGACATCCTTATTGACGTATCTATGTCCATCCTTACGTCAATCTCGGCACCTTAAAGGTATAAATATTACCGATATTACCCTATGCAAACACACGCGGTGGTGACGAGACGGAGCAGCCATACTTGCCGAAGCCCAGAGCAGAGCAGACCCCGCTGGCACAGCCCCGCCTTCCTGACGCGCTGAGAACGAGACGCGCTGATTTCTCCTGCCGAGAGATCCAGCACCGGCGCTTCCGGGTAGCCCTCGCAGGCAGCCTGGAATATCGAGACCAGAGAGAGAGATACCATCCCTCATTCATCCTTAATTCCAGGTACAGAACTGAATAACCCCTCGCAGAGAATTCTTTAGTTATTCACTTGGCAAAAACAAACTTAACTTAAAGCTGTAACTTTCTATTCCCGCCCACGTATTAGGCTTAGGTCAGGTACAAGGGGTAGGCGTATTTAGAAGCACCAGTTGAGTACGTTTAGTCAAATGTATATGTGTATATAATATATTTTATTCATTTTAAAACATCTTATGGCTTAGAAACCATATCAATGTTTTTACAGTATTATTTTATACTTCTGCTTTTAATGTATGCACTTTACTTAACTATAAGTATTGCAATAATATCGATCCATTTCTCTTGTATGAGAAAAGAGACTGATCAATAAATAACACCTTTTTATTGAACACGCCCGTCTCTTCCTTTTCTCTACATTCTGATGAGACTAAGAATGCACGTACTGACTGAGTAAAATAAATTGCCTTTTGTTCACACGACTCTCGAGATACACTCTTGATTAGGGGAGAGCAAAGTTGTCATGTTCTATGGTTGTCAGAAACTAAATCCCTTCTTGTCTAATCAGGGAAGTTAATTCCTTCCTGAACATTCGAGAAAGTTTCTAGTGAACTCTGAGCTAGCTGGCAAACCCAAAACTTTAAGTCTAATATCGTCAGTAGTAGACCTAGTTAACGTCTGGTCTAGGCCTTTACTATTGAAGGTATTATTCCAATGCGCAGAGCCTATTGGGATAATAGGAACTACACTACAATAGGTTTAGATATAGGTACTATATCTAAGCAAGGGGTGATTACATGACCCTGCCCCAGCTGAGTGATCAGCCAGTTGTGTCAGTTTGGATGGCCAGCCAGGGGTGGCAAAAGATATGCTGCAGCCCCTGGTAGGCCTTGGATGCACCTATGCCCTGGGTACCTATAGTGCACTGTACAGGGGCTGATAAGGTGACCCAATATCCAATTAGTTATGCACCTAGGGTACATGGAATCCATTTTAAAGAGAGAGCAGATAGCCTGGAGCCCTGATTAGCAGGGTCCCAGGCCAACTAAGTCGAAAACCAGCTAAACACAAGGCAAAAAATCTGGGGTAACCATAGTCAGGTATCCACCCTCCTACAATATGTCAGACTCTTTCTTTTACACTCCTCAGGCCACATCATGCAACCATAAGACCAACCACAAGGGGTATCAACATTCCCGAACTGATGAGCAAAAGTAACAACATTGGGAATGCTTGCAAACATCATAAACTTTACCTATGGTTATATTCTATATACACCAAGAAACATAGGGTTAAGTTTTGAATAAAATATTTCTGGGGGGATGCAGCATTATCGATGCTGGCTGCTCATTTATTATTCTTTCCCTGTTTTTTTGGGGGGCAGGGTTGTGGGTATCCTGGTCCCACCTGGGACTCCCACAACTTTTTCGGGGGGTTGCCCTTATGGTCTAGCCCTCTCCATGTATGCATCCCCTTTGAGTGGGGCTACTTGGAAGTCTGCCATGTTTTTCTTTTCTTTTCATTATTATTGAATGCCCCGGTCCCACCAGGGGCAGCCAATAAATTTTGGCACATGAGGACCAGGGTGGAGGCCCATGGCTACTGCAGTCTCTCCAGCTTCACTGCCAGCACCCATAAAGGGTGTGGCAAGAGCCGGCCATTCTTTTTTGTTTGGTGGGTGTTAGAATTTGGGTTAATTGAGGTTGAAGGGAGGGTGTAACCCCACTCAAGGAGTAAACACCATCCTTGTCAGGGGAAAGTCACAAGCAAACTCGAAATTAATCTGTGCTCAACCCTCTGGTAGCTTGGCATAGAGGAGTCAGGCTTCACTTGGAGGCAATGTGTAAACTATTTATGCAACACTTTAAACAGTAATAAAGTAAAAACACAAAACATGAAAAATCCCACACCAATTTAGTCAAATTAGATAAAATATAACAAACACTTTGACACCAAATCCACATAAATTGATATTGGTAGGTCGGGAGATATGTAATTTTAAAGATGTAAGTGGAAATAGCACCAAAAAGCACAAAGCGCCACCCATGCCTATCTGGTCATGCGAGACTGGATGAAACCTACAAGTTCAGGTCAGCCGCAATGGAACAAGGGCCAAATTCAGGGACCAGATTAGTCCTGCTAAAAGAGTTAACTTCAAAGACCAGCAAAATTAATTTTGTTTGCAGTAGAACAGGCCACCAGGAGCAGGAACAGCATTGCGGATGAAAGTTGGGGTAGTACTCAGAGCTGGCTGTGTGTCGCAGATGGTCATTGCTGTAGAGCAAAGTTCTTCGCGGTGTTGGGGACAGTCCTTGCTAGAGCTTCAGGATGACACCCCCACAAGCTGTTGATGCTGTAGGTTGAAATGCAAATCTTGCACTGCTGGCTGTCGTTGGCGATCGCTATAGCACGAAGAGTCGGGTTTGCTGGAACTTCGTGTTCCTGTGTCAAGATCTTTGCACAAACTTGCCCTCTCGAAGAGCCCAAAAACTTCAGGGGAGCTCAACTGAGACCACACCAAGGTTTCAGATGTGAGAGGCACCACTTGGGGTCAGGAACTCCCTCCAGCAGAGGCCAGCAGGACTCAGGCAGGTCTAGTTGCAGGTCAAGGTAGAAGGTCTGCATGGCAGTTGCAAGGAGCCTCTGGAGCTTGTTATGTCACTATGGCTCAGAACAGGCGATCAGCTAGCTGACCCTTAGAGTCATTTCATCCTGAGATGCAGGGTGCAGGTCCAAGCTCTTTGTGTGTGTGGCTGACTAGGAGGAATACACACAGCCCAACTGCCAACTACATCCAGTCATGTGACCCAGAGACTAAATGGCTAGGGCAGACTAATGCCAACTTTCTAAAAGTGATGCCATCAAAATTGCAATTCAAAATCCAATTTTACCATAAAACATGAACTATCGGGGACTCTTTTTTTATTCGCCAGCAACCTGGAGTATACTGAGCCTACTCCCCTCCACTAGTCCTGCTGCTAAGGAACCCCGCTGTCAAACAGCTCCCGAACCGGTTTTGCTGTTTGCAAGGGACTGGCTGAGGCCTGGGAGAGCACCCGCCTCTGCCTGAGCGGACGTGCCTTGCGTGACATGACCGTGGTCGGGGCCTGGTGATAACCAGGGCCCTGGGGACAGAAGGAACTCAAACCTTGGAGGATGTGGGGCAGCAGCCTTTGCTGTGGTCTGTTGTTGATCTGTGGGCCCGCTGGACCAGACGAGGCCATGGCCGACCGGATTGGATGCATGTGGGGCTACCTGCCCATATTCATGCAACATCGCAACTATATAGGCCTACAGGCCCCCATCGCTGTTCCAATGAGAAGAGACTGGCTTGTGGCAAACACAGGGGACTAGGGACCACACACCTACCAACTTATAATTTGGGAAAGAGGGGAGGCCTTCATTGGAGAGTGATTTACTCACCCAGTGCCGCAGACCCAGCTGATCATGCTGACTCCACCTGCATCCATCTCCCTCCATGCAGGAGGGGACAAGGCAAGGAGGCTGGGAATCTGGTACTTGCTTTACTGTGAAGGGTCCCAAGTGGATTCCAGGAGACATCCGGGCCATGGCAGGACCAACCATATATTCTTGGGGGACACACGGGGAGTTGGCGGGACTGGTGAGCCCAAGATGGCGAAAGGGACCAACGTTCACACCCAGGATAAAATAGACCGGTTTACTGTAAAGACGCCAGCGGGGACTGAAACCTTAGCAGATGGCTCTTAATCACACCAGCCATCCCCATCTGGTGACCTGAGGACTATAGTGCAAGCTATTCAATCCTTCCAGTAGGTGGTTGAAGCTATGATAGGGGAAGTATGGATTGATGTCTCTCTCCTGATCTCCTGAATCTCCAGTTGTTCACTGAGGGACTGAAGGTGAAAGTAGTCTACCCTTGAGGTTGAGATGGCCTCTCTTAAAAGCACAGTGTCCAAGCTTCTCTCATCCACCACCTTCCTGGAGCACTGCGTGGAAGAATAAGTCTCAGAGAAATAACCTCCACTTCATTGGATATCCAGAAATGCTAAGCAACCTTGCCCGGAGCAATTCTTGGAAAGATGGCTGTAATGCTGGGTATCAAAAGAACAGCTTTCCCCTGGCTTTACCATCAAGAGGCTGCATCACTCTCAGCGACCCACCCGGTGCTAATCCCCACCCCATGATAGCTTGGGTCCTGCACTACAGGGACAGGGATAGAGATACAATCCTACATGCCCTGATTTTTGAAGCTGCAAAGAGTATGATCTTCCCTGACAACACCAGGGCAGTCCAACAATGACAGAAGTCTTATGAGGACATCAAGCAAACACTCTGGACAATGCAGATACAATACATGCTCATATTCCCCGCCTGACTCAAGGTAATCCATGACTCAAAAACATGTTTTTTTACACTCCAGAGGAGGCCTGGAAGTGGGTGACTCAAAAGCCGGATCGTCACTACAAATCACACCCGAATGGCCCACCACCCAACTGCCACAATCGGCCAAGCCCTCCTTGAGAAAATGATCAAGGAAAGGCAGGAGCTGCATTAGGAGTTCATCAGGATCCTTAGATGCTGAGAGAGCATGATCCCATAGTATTGATTGCTCCCCTGAGTGCCAAGGGACACACAACTTGCACCCTGACCAGAGGTCTAGGCGTGGATTCGGGATGAGGAACTGACCTTGATGACCTACTTAGAGACATCAGCTGGGGGATCCCTGGCAACTGCTAATGCCACACTAGTCTGTTGGTGCTATTCTAGAACTTAATGGCTTAACCCGAAGTGTCCTGAATCAGAGGTATACCCATGCTACAGTTTTTGCCCATATTGGTTGGATTAGTTTATGTTTCTTGGTGTTTCAGGGTGACAGACGCTTTAAGGGAAGAAGACGTGGGTGGGGGAAATGAGGGGGATCGGTTGCTTTACTAAGTTTTATTTGTACTTTTGTTGTAGCTCTATTCCACCTTTTTGCATCGGACATAGTGCCATGCATCAACCAGCCCTATATTGACCACCATTACATACACTCACAATCGGCTGCACCCTTGGCTCCCAAGCCCACCATTTACCAACACAGACACCCTAACCACCGTTGATAAGACAGTTTAGATTTATGTCCCAGAATGTCAACAGTCTTCTTGATCTGATTAAGTGGACAATGGTCCTACATTATGCCAAAAGATACCAACCTGCAGTATTAATGTTGCAAGATGCGCAGCTGCTGGGTACACAATGCCCTCTTCTGGAATGGTTTGGCTATATCCGGGTATACCATTTCGGGTACACCAGGGCTCATGGGGAATGGTAATACTCCTCCATAACTCCTTTCAGCTGGTGTGACGTCCACAACTGGAGATGCCCATGTCTGTTTTATCAGGGTGAGGGGGGGCTTTTTGAGGGTCTCCACTATAATTTCATGAGTGTAATAAACCATCCCAGACACCTGGACTAGCACTTACTGCAGTGAAACATGCCTTACGCGAGCTGCCACCAGCGACCACAATAATAGGAGGTAAATTTAACGCCTAATTAAACCCCATTTTTTACTTCTGCTTACCCATAGCAAGCTGTATATCACGTGCTAACCAACCCCAGACGTGGATGGAAAACATTGAGCTTGTGTGATGCCCGGAGGGTCTGCAACCCTCATGCTCTGGGATATACACACACACCTCAGCAGCACACAGGACATTTCCTCATTTTGACCTAATCCTCCTACCCTACATGGACCTCATACACCTGGTGGGGGCTACAATCCATCCATGCGGCATCTCTGGCCACTCGCCCATTGTTAGCTAGTTTGGGAAGAAGACATGGCTCGACACCCCACCTGGCACCTTAACCACTGGCACCTTGTCAATACTGACTACGTGTCAGTGTAATTTGAAATTCAATTATCACTCACTGATGCAATACTGGGGGCCATGCGGGCATAATATATTAGTTGAGCCCGGTTCCATGTGCTCAATGGCGGGCATGAGTGACTTTGGTGGTACTACCGTACAGAGCCCAATTTACCAACTGGGATCTTGTCGGGCACCATTGTTTTCATTATTATGCATGCAGACCTTAAAGATTTAAAAATGTACGGTCATATTAACAAGCGCACAAACCAAATAGAGCACACAAGAACCAGGGAGTGTTGGTTGCAAGATACCCTGACTGCAAAAGGCATTTACAAATGTAACGTTCTACGCTGCTGATTGATTTTTAGATACCCACTCTGATCAGAAGGAACCAATGAGTGTTCTCTGAGTTAGAGGTGTAAAAGGAGCCCTCTTAAACTACCTGATATCAATTGCAAAAAAGACTTGTGAAAACAATTAATCATAAGGTGAGCAAAGTGATTTATTTTAGCGGGAATCATATAACCATTTAGATATACCGTAAGATGAAACCTGACACATCTAAAATGATATGTTTTCTTACCAGGTTCTCCTTTTTAGTATAGAGAAAAAGACGTGGGTAGAATATCCAAAGGCCGAAGGGGAGAGATTATTGAAGGGTTTTTAATAGCTAAGATACCTTCTCCATACAAGATGTATTGAAGTCCATGTACTAGTGGAAGAATAGTGATTAACAGCAGTCTGGTTTCTCCCACTGCATGATTACTTTCAATCAATGCGCTTTATGTAGACCATGTGTCATTCATGAACAATCGAAAAGGTACTTAGGCTAATTGTATATGCAACAACGGGTGGGGAGCAATACTCCATGGGGCTACCTGTAAGAAAAAGGCACCAATACGTAGGCCTGGGCGGTGAACTTTGCTCTGTTTGCGGAGTTTGCGGAGTTTTCTGCACTCCACAGAGCTCGCAGAGTGCAGAAAACTCTGCTTCGCGATGTGCAGCAGAGTTTTTTTCCCTGCTCGCGATCGCAAACGGTAAGTTTGCAATTGCGAACTGTGAGTTCGCGCGCGAGCTCTGCCGCTCGGGTAGAATTCCTACCCGAGCCGCAGGAATACCAGCACAAACTGCAGTTCGCACTGCATTCCGCCAATCGCGGAATTTAGCAAAGTTTTTTTGTAACTTTGCAGAGTTCCACGTAGCAAAACTCCACAAACTACGCCCAGGTCTACACATAATAGACTTATCAAGGGATGATTGATAACACCCTGATTTTAGCACATAACAGTATATGCAATAATAGGTGCGGGGAGATACCCCATGGGTCTATCTGTAAGAAAAACCATATAAGATAGACCGATAAAAGGGATATGGATAGTACCCTCAATCTGAGGTTGTAAATAAAAGAGTACGTTGGGTGGTTCTGATGAATGTTAACCCTGGGTGGTGAACTCCGCTCCGCTCACGGAGTTTGCCTAGTTTTCCACACTCCGCGTTACGCGGAGCTTGCGGAGTTCTGAAAAACTCTGCGTAGCATAGCGAGTAAAATCAATCTCCGGACGAGATTTTTCCTCATTCGCGATCATCAACATCAAGATGGCGAGAGTGGAAAATCAACATCCCGGCGAGATTTCTCAACGCAGGGGGGTTCAGGTTTCTCAATGCGAGTGGTCGCATATGCTTGTGACAGCTCGCATTGAGAAACTGCCCGTTCGCATTGAGAAAACTCCTGCCGAGTAAAAATCTTCTTGAGCAGCAGAAAAGGAAAGCAGGGTCCGCTTGCGCTGTGCATGGTGCCGTTCGCAATGATTGCACAGTGTGGACAAGCATCCGGCACTCAACGCGAGCGGCATTTTTATATTGTACTCCGCCGCTTGCGGAGCTCCGCGTAGTGCGGCTGAGGATTTTTGCACTTTGCAGAGTTCCGCATAGTGCAACTCTGCAAACTCTGTCCAGGGTTAATGAATGCAGGGATTGGGTATCGAATGGGAACAAACTGAACTCTATATATGTGATCATGTCAAGTGTATATAAGAAAAGTAATTACATTTAATGTATGTTAATTATAGATGATTGTTGTCAAATATTAGAGCCCTGAAGAAGGTGGTTTCATTGAACTTCACCCACCAAAACACTGTGTCGACAACCTCTTGATAATTAGTGTTTGAAGTGTTTGATTTTTCTTATATTTTGTCTTGTTCTTAATATGTACATCATACAGATATGTTCTATTGGTTTTAAAACTAATTTTAAATTTGTATCATTTGATGTATGAAATATTTTGGCATAGAAGATCAAAGGAGATGTATGAAGAAAATACAAACACCAATGTTAGTCTGAGAAACACAATACCTTTTTTGAATTTTGTATATCATTTTCTATATATCTATACTACTATTATAAAGGAAGAACTTTGAACCTTTGAGGCGGGTAAACTCGGGAAATACAGCGCCAATCCACACACACGATACTTCGTTGTAATCGTCAGGGTGTGTAGATGGACATAGGCTATATAAAGTTAAAAAATATACGTTATATAAATAATTTAGCGTTAAAAAAAAGTAGTCCCATGGAAGAAGCGCCGGCCGCGACCTGCCTGCTGACTCCAGGAGCGCGGGGAGAAGCGGCGTCCAGGAGCGCGAGGAGGAGCGGCGGACATGGCGCGGGGAGGAGCGGCGGACAAGCGGGGAGGAGCGGTGAGGAGCGGCGGACAGGCGGTGAGGAGCGTCGGACAGGCGGGGAGGAGCGGTGAAGAGCGGCGAGGAGCGGCGGTGCGGTGAACTGAGGAGCGCGGGGAGGAGCGGCGGCTGAGGTAAGGCTCCGGGGGACCCACGGACAATGTTGGGGCAGGTGGGGGTCGGGGCAGGCGGAGGACGGGGCGGGCGGGGGCTGGGGCGGGCGGGGGCCCTGAACACTCATGGAGGGGGCGGGCGGGGGCCCTGAACACTCATTTCGGGACGGGCTGCTATGTCGGGGCGGGCGGGGGTCGGGGAAGCCTGATTGCTCCCGGACAAGGTCGGGGCGGGCTGCTAGTACTACTATAAACGTATTAAATAATACACATTTTCGCATATATTTGGGTTCCGTATTATAAATTTATATAATGATGGATGAATGGTGAGTGAGAGAAGTGCGGATTGCAATAAATATTAGATATTGGTGTGTAGCAGATACTTTTGTGATTATTTCATGGTAAACCCTGTCCCCCACATTTGTAAGGGTACCTCTCAAGTTTTGAAATTAGCCCTCTAGAGGCAGCCGCTGCTGATCAATTGTCAGCATCTTTGAAGAATATCATTGAAAGCTTTATGAGGAGGATCCGACCCCAACGCTAAGTATGATTCAACAATATCTTTATGCAGTCAATGAAGAGGTGTTAGAAACTAGCGAGCAGTCAGCTTCAGAAACCGCTACAACATTAGAGGAAGTGAAACTGGCTCTTGGTTCTCTGTCTTCTGGGAAAGCAGTGGGACCATATAAGATCCAGCCAGAATATTATCAACTGTTTTATCCAGTATTGGCAAAGGATCTGCTTGATATATTTCTCGAAGCTCAGGAAATTATATAGCTCCAGCATCATGGTATTTCTAAAGAAAGCATAGCTGTCAAGTTTTCAGATTGCTTAGGTGTAACATTTACATGATTTAGTGTAAGACATGAGTGACATTTACCTGCCAAATGTGTGACACTAAGAGTGACACTTTTTCGAGAGTAAAACCAAGCTATAAAGAGCCTGAAATTACTGCCTTTTGAGCATGGAGAATCTCTAGAAATATATTGAAACTGATGCAAAGTCAGTGAAATGGATTCTCACTGGAATTTTTGTGCATCTGGAATATAAATGAACTTGAGAAAATATGCCCCTGGTTGTCAATGTACCTTAATTTAGCTGGAAGGGCAGCCTAGTACAGTTAATGCACATGCTGCAAACCCTCAAATTGTAATTGTAAGTGTATTTATATAGAGCTTACTACCACTGTTGAGGTGTTGAAGCGCTTTTCAGATAATTGAAAACACTATGGGGCTTATTTACCAGCCCCTTGCGCCACATTTACGTCACTTTTTCCCACATTAAAAGTGACGCATCCGTGGCGCAAGGGTCTTGTAAATAAGCCCCTATTAATATAAAAGGTAGGAATCATAGAGAAGAATATTTTGATTAGTCTGCAACTCCTTGCTCATTTTGAAAGTTAAAATCATGTTTTGTAGTCAAACTTCAGTGAAGAGGGAGTCACTCACCTGACTGAGGTACCAGTCCTGAAGTGGCTGGGGAGTGAGCCTCCCACGTCCTTCACCGAGGCTCAGGGCCGGACTGGGAACAGAAACCATCCCTGGCAAACTGCTCAGCTGCCACCCCCTGGGGTGAGGGGGGGTGCAGCCGAGCAGTTTGCTAGGACCGGTTTGGGCCGATTTAGTTACTGGGGGCTAATATTGCCAACCCCTGGTAACAAAACCAGCCCCCCAGGGACCCACAACTGACCCCCACCCTAGCGGCCTACTGGGGAAATGCCCGGTGCGCGCTATGGCCAGTCCAACCCTGCCGAGGCTGGGTGGGGGGAGCGCTGGGCTGCTGCACTTTGTAGAGTCTAAGGCTGTCATAGCTGCCTGACTCCTCACCTAGATGTGTCTGTCTGGCCCGCACTCCTCGTGCTTTCAACATCCTTTCGCTCAGCCTTCCGCACTTACCAGTAAAAGCCACACAGGTTCCATGTTCCCAAACACAAAATTAATCCAGTTGGTGAAATCTGGTGGTGGCTGAGGGCTGGTAGGATAGAGAATGATTGCTCTCCCCGGCACCGGAAAACATCTTGAGCTGCTCCCACATGGTCTGCTCTGACCACTAGGCAGTGGTCACTCAAGGGCTGCATGCATAGTGCCACTTGTCTGGACAGGCTCAGCACAGTAAGTGGCAAAAACAATCACAGGGACTGGTGCTGTCACCTGAAGCAATGATCTGCAGCAGATTGCATGCCTCGCATTAGTCTCCCGAGGAGGCAAGGGGGTGCAGTACAGATGTGTTTTCTGCCATGCTGCAACAATGTATCTAAGGGGCTGATTACGATGTCCATGTGACCGCCACCGACAGGCCGTTGGTCCCACCAACATCCAGCAGAGCTGTAAGACCGTCGCATTATGATGCGGTTGGTCCGTCTGCATTGGTCGGAGGTACTGACCGATGCCTCTGAAGGTTGGATTGTAGTCCCTACAATAGGGGTGGTGCCTGCTCAGCATCAACGGAGGGATTATTATGTCCCTTTCTGGCAGTGTGTCCATGGGGGTGTAGCCACTGTTGAAAGGCTGTCAGAGTGGGACTTTGGGGGACCCTACAGGGTCCCGTCCCCCCTGTGTCTCTGCCATGAGGACCAAACATCCATGCGCCAGGGGCCAGGCACCGTGTGGAGCCTCGTACATGGTGAAGGGATGTTTGAAAACAATCCTTTTTAGGTCGAGGGACCGTTCAGCTGCAAAGCAGCTTCCGGTCCAGAGAATTAATGTCCTCTAGTGGGGCTTCAGAACCCGCCTCCCTGCTCTGTCTCTCCACCATTGGCTGGCTTCCTAAAAGGAGGCCAGCCATTGGAGGAGAGAGCCGTCCCTCCAAAGAAGCTCCGTCTTTTTCGGATTCGGGGGCGGGATTTTTTGCATTCTTTAGCCCTGTGACGTCGTCTGTCACTCAGGGCGCAAAAAACACGCCCCCGAATCTGAAAATGGCGGCGCTTTTCTTTAGGCCATTTCACAACAACAGCCACCCCAAGAAGTCGCAGCCTCCTCCACCTAGCAGTCTCTGTGTGCGAAGATAGCACCCAGAGTCGTGGATGCGCCAACAATAACAGTAAAACATATTCATCAAAACCCACTATTCTGTAAACATTGGGTAAAACGTCATTTCAGATTCAAAATGATTGCATTCTCGAGACCTCACAGAGGTAGGTTATGTACTGTTTGCAGCATGCAACTTCAGTTGACTCAACTGTTACTGCGGATTTTGTCAATGTTTATTTTATTCCGTTGTTTCTTGCTTCATAACTATGCTCGTGCGTAGCCCTAGCAATACATAAAACAACAAGGAGTGACTTGTAACTATTTAGAGCGCACGCAAGTCTCCCTTATCACTGCTGCCATCCAAGGAAACTGCTACTTGACAATCGTAGACCCTTGCTTTCACGGCGGAGCTCTCACCTTCTGAAGCGCCTGGGTATGGCCGGCTGGAGAGCCGGGCCTGGCGGAGAATGAGCGTTTGCTGCCGATTCTGTTCTATTTTCGCACGTAACGCGGCCGGCAGCGGTGCGGCTTCTTGTTCCTGCTGCTCCATGTTAGCATCCAGACTCCCGGCTGTTTCTAACCGAACCTCCATGTTTACGGAAATTAGATTTGATGGTACGCTATCGCTATTTTGTTTTCTTTTGCAGCTTTATACAGCGCGAACTCGATTCGATTACGTAGCTGCTAACTTTTCACATTACTTACGTGTGACATTTTGTTTGTTTTCAGTTAAATCATTAGTGACATTCTATTGCTAAATGCGTGACACTTCGATTGCCATTTTGTGTGCGCCTGGCCCCTTTTATTAGGTCTCGGTAATTGCAGCGCAGTGGAAATGTTATACAAATAAGTCTTTATTAATGCCACAAAAAGTACTTTAATTATATTTACGAAGATCAGAAAACGGGGTCACCTGAACTTTTCTTGAGATTCACAGCCGTGGGTCTGTTTCCATAAAGTGGTTGCAGTTATGTCCAGGATGTTACTGTTTATGTGCCCGGCGTTATTTTTCCACGCGCTTAAAGGGATGTATATTTAGGGAGGGATGGAGGGCGCATGAGTATACGCTTGATTATTAGGTTGCATTTTTGTTCATCCGTGTTGTTTATCTTCCTATTGTTGTGGGGCAGTTTCTAACATGCCATTATTTTCGCAAAAATGGATTTCCCCAGTGTTAAGTTCTCGGAACTCCGCCACTGAATTAGCCGTGCAGGCGGGAACTTTACTATAGCGTTATAAAATTGAATTTGTTATCCGGCTGGTGTTTGTGTACGTCTCCATCTCAGAGGGTGTTTTTTCTTGACCCTATCCGTGGCTTTATTGAAAATGGGGAGGGAGGGAGGGGGGAATGGACGCCGACATCATTTAGAGGGTTTTGAACGGCATCCAGTAAGTTCTTGCACCGATTCCTCGGAGATTATGTGGTACTTAACTCCTGTTTCTTGTGTGTATGAGCGAGCACTTTCAGACTTATTTACCATGTTTCACCCCGTGGAGTCCTGTATCTTTGCCTATTGAACGAGGAAACTCCATTTCCCAGGTGTGTGTGCAAAGAGCTGCCGACCTCCCGTCTTGGGCTGTGAAATACCTGTCCCGTGGGGTGCCTTGATCGTCCTACCAACGCCAGAGGAGGCTGCCATGGCCTCGGCACCCCACGTGGGGGGCTGCCACGTCGCTTCTTGGCAGAGTTTGAGTGCAGAGTGTGAGTGCAGAGTGTGAGTGCAGAGAGTGAGTGCAGAGTAGTGAGTGCAGTGCAGAGTAGTGAGTGCAGTGCAGAGTAGTGAGTGCAGTGCAGAGTAGTGAGTGCAGTGGTGAGTAGTGAGTGCAGTGGTGAGTAGTGAGTGCAGTGGTGAGTAGTGAGTGCAGTAGTGAGTGCAGTGCAGAGTAGTGAGTGCAGTGCAGAGTAGTGAGTGCAGTGCAGAGTAGTGAGTGCGTAGTGAGTGCAGAGTAGTGAGTGCAGAGTAGTGAGTGCAGAGTAGTGAGTGCAGAGTAGTGAGTGCAGAGTGCAGAGTAGTGAGTGCAGAGCAGAGTAGTGAGTGCAGTGCAGAGTAGTGAGTGCAGATTAGTGAGTGCAGTGCAGAGTAGTGAGTGCAGTGCAGAGTAGTGAGTGCAGTACAGAGTAGTGAGTGCAGTACAGAGTAGTGAGTGCAGTGCAGAGTAGTGAGTGCAGAGCAGAGTAGTGAGTGCAGAGCAGAGTAGTGAGTGCAGAGCAGAGTAGTGAGTGCAGTGCAGAGTAGTGAGTGCAGTGCAGAGTAGTGAGTGCAGTGCAGAGTAGTGAGTGCAGTGCAGAGTAGTGAGTGCAAAGTAGTGAGTGCAGAGTGCAGAGTAGTGAGTGCAGAGTGCAGAGTAGTGAGTGCAGAGTAGTGAGTGCAGAGTGCAGAGTAGTGAGTGCAGTGCAGAGTAGTGAGTGCAGAATAGTGAGTGCAGAGTAGTGAGTGCAGTGCAGAGTAGTGAGTGCAGTGCAGAGTAGTGAGTGCAGTGCAGAGTAGTGAGTGCAGCGCAGAGTAGTGAGTGCAGAGTAGTGAGTGCAGTGCAGAGTAGTGAGTGCAGTGCAGAGTAGTGAGTGCAGTGCAGAGTAGTGAGTGCAGAGTAGTGAGTGCAGAGTAGTGAGTGCAGAGTAGTGAGTGTAGAGCGCAGAGTAGTGAGTGCAGAGCGCAGAGTAGTGAGTGCAGAGCGCAGAGTAGTGAGTGCAGAGCGCAGAGTAGTGAGTGCAGAGTGCAGAGTAGTGAGTGCAGTGCAGAGTAGTGAGTGCAGGTGCAGAGTGCTGTGTATTGGCAATGTAAATGACAATGGCATTTATTTATGATTTAAAGAAAAAAAAAATGTCATGAGCAATGCCAATAGCTCTACCTTTAATGATGCCGAGACCATTGCATTGTAAATGCTTGTTATCATTGTGGCTTGTGCTGCGGCCTTTTTCCAGGCCACAGCACAAGCCTCAAGGGCAAGAGGCTTGTTTCCAACTGCCTACACGGCGGTTGGATTGTAATTTGGCCAGTGGGACCGGCGATTACCTGTCGGTGGGTCCCGTTCCTACAACGATGGTGGTCAGACGCTAATCCGACCACCAACGTAATCAGCCCCTAAGACTCTGTGTGAGATGCTGATCACCATAGCAACTAGTCCCCAGGCCAGCAGGCTAAGCTGTAATTTGCCTGTGGCAGGCACTGTGGCAGTGCACAGAAAGTGCAAAAGTGCTTGCAAGGTCTACTTAAAAAAAAAAAGAATCCTGCACAGTAGAGCACTTTATCATCCCCAAAGTGTCAAGGAACTCGGTAAATGCATGATGAATGCATTTTAGTGCGGTGTTGCAGACATCAGCACTAAAATGCATTAGTCTAACACCCGATGGCTGGTACTTGGCAGTGCTGAGAAAGGGAACACCCCGCCGGATCCCAGGTAGGGGTGGGCAAAATGTTTTCATCTGCTTAATGAAATGGAGAAAATTCGTAATTCTGCCTTACTCTTGCAGCACAGAATTTTTAATACATTTTGCTACTCATTCAGTTGGATGAATCCGCACTGTAATTGTTTTTTGAACAAGGCTGGAAGAGGGAGGAATAAACCACTGAATATTAAACTTTATTCTACAGTGAATAAAACATAGAAGGACTGCTCCCTCTTCCAGTCCTGGTTAATCCACTATAGTGTAGTGCACACCGTTCGGTGCCCTCACATAACTATGTAAGGGCACTGAGTGTATGCTCTGGAGTGGATATCCACGGTGCCCTTGCATACATATGTAATGGCACTAACGGGTATGTACTGCACATTGCGGTGAACACTCTGTCCCTTCGGGGAGTTCCATGGAATTTCAGGTAATTTCAATGTAATTCTGCGGAATTCCACAGAATAAAACTCCCCCAATTCCCCCACCCCACACTGCTCATTTTTAGGAAACAGATAAAGACCTGACTTTTCAATCAGTGATTCACTGTGTCTACCTATCTTTCCGTCAGTCCTCCAGCGCCGAGACACCCTCGGGTACTTGTGCGCTCTATAAAATGCATAAATAAAATAATTAAATAAAATAAATTCCACCTGCCCCTAATCCTGGGTCATATAGGCTGATCTTGTTGATTAATAGTGATGGGAAGACATACTCTAAATTACTTGCAACCAATCTGTGTAGAGTTATGGTCAAATTGGTCTTGCCCTGGCAGCATGGTTTCATCCCAGACGTGGTACAACGGATCAGGTAAACCAGGTCATCATGTAATTTGATGTAGCAGAGGTCATTGAGACACCCATGGCCCTGATCCTGCTCGACGCAGAGAAGGCATTTGACCGAGTCTCTGGGGACTGGGCGTGGGCTTTGTACAACTATTTAAATGGTGTACCATAAGCCCACAGCCAGACTGCAAATGTTGTGGAGGGAATATGAAGTAATTGTGATTACTAAGGGGATCAGACAGAGTTGTCCCTGTCCTTCCTTGTTATTTGTGCTTTGTATTAACCCGTTGCTACTTCGTCTTAAGTGGCAATAATGTAATAAACCCTCCGTTACACATGCTTGTAGTATCAAAGTATTGGCATATGCAGATGATGTCGCTCTGGTAACATTGGACCTTTGTAGAACTATGGATGAAGTGGAAAGGAAGGCTGAGATATTTGGGAATGTGTCAGGATATTTGTTGAAGAAGATCAAGACTCATATGTATGCAAGATTGCAGTGCGCCTGGTGGATGTTTGTAAGGTGCATAGGGCAAGCATATTTGGGAGTCACAGCTACAGCCAGCATTGGAGATATAGTGTCATTAAACTTTAGTCCGTTGTTGTCGAAAATCTAGAAAGTCATGGCAAGGATTAATAATTTGCATCTTACACTGATCTGCTGCTGTAACATAATCAAGATGCTGATTTTGCCTATGGTGCTGTATACAGGCAGAGCAATGCTTCTTAAAATTGAGCAGAACATTTTAGGAATAGTACAATAAGTATTTGAGTTAGAATTTTGGCTTAACTGAATAAAGTCTTCTTTGATCGAAAGTGAGTTTCTACATTTAAGTACCAACGAAGAGAGTTTCAGGGTTTGGCTGTGGTAGCGGAGAAAGACCCACAACCAAGTCTGGTCCATTTAAATCTGGGAATTACCAACATTTTAGCCATGGAAGACCTAAGGGGTGTATAGGGGAGTATACATTTTGATATTTTTGCAGAGGTAGCTGAGAACCCAGGAATGAATAGCTCTGAGATACTGGGAGCCAATGTAAAGTTTGCATTGCCTTCATGGTCGAGGATTGAGAAGAAAGGTCAAGAGTGAGTCCTGCAGCTACATTCTATAAATGCTGTAAGTGATTGATGATATATTTCAGTGCACCTAGGATGAGGGAGTAGTCCAGTCGACTTAAGAAAGCCTGGACTTAAGCTGGATATGACAGACCAGGAAGATAGGGCAAGATTTTCCCAATAGGCAGAACAAGTGAAAACCGCTGGCTGCAGGTCTGTTGACCTGCACCCTTATGGAGATGTACTGATCAAACGTGAAGCCTAGGTTTGTACTGAGGATGCCTTGAGTATGTGTTGGACTCAAATCGGAGGATCAGAGAGTAGATGCCAGATGACCACGGGGATTCTGAGTAAAGATAAACATTACTTCTGTCTTATCAATGTTCAGTTGTAATGAATTGTGTAACATCCAATCAGTAACCTGGCTCATAGAGTCCCTAAAATTAAGGGAACCCTGCTTGATATTGTCATCAACAGAGAACAGAAACTGTGTGTCTTCTGCATAAATGAAAGGCGGCAAATTTTAAGAATCAAATGAGACGTGCCAGTGGGTGGACATATCTATAAATAAATGTGGTGGGGTTGAGGGAAGAACACCTTGGGACCACATGGGATAGAGACTTGAATTCAGATTGAAAAGGAGATACAAATAAGGCTAAAAAGAAATTTGGACTCACTTTCCGCAGGTTCTCCTGGCATTCGAACTCCCAATATTTGTCCCCATAATAAACACAGTTTAAATTTCAGCCAACCAGTTTCACTAGCAACTAATAACTGTAGTGAGATTCTAGTACCACATTCTTAATAATGTAGTAGCAGAATAATAATGTTCCTCTTTTTGATGTGAAATGTAGTGTAATTTCCTTTTTCCACTGTGTGCGCAAGCATTCTTTGCTATGTTGAGAGGCACTAGGCGCATTGTAGTTGACAAGGCTAACAAAAAAGGAATATGCAGTTCCTAAGGGGGGCTGACAAAAAACTGGGGGCAAGATCCAATAGTGGCTACCAAGAGAGAGGATGGGGAATCTTTCCTTTCGGAATTAGGGCCCCACAATCATCCAAACAATGTGATTGGACAGTAGCTAAGCACTTTTTACTTACATATTTACTTTCTCTTACAGTGTATCCAATATATCAGTTTACTTGTTCCTTACCTTAGATGTGATTAATTGACAGCCATAGCCTTGGTTTGTCCAAGATAAATCACTTAATGTACCTTGCTTGTAATCTACAATAGATTCCCTGTGTCCCATATAATGTGGATCTATTTGCCAAAATTGTTGTAATATATCTTCTTTATGCACCCAGGGTTGATTTAGTTTCAGTTTAGAAAGCCAATGTCTGGCTGGTGTCCTCCTGCTAGCGGCTGTCATTGATGAGGATTACTTTTGAAAAAAAATCCAGCTACCCCCTGCTTGTCTCAGCTTGCCTGGACCTGGCCCTTGGTCTCCATGTTCCTTCTTGCTTCTGGATCTTGCTGGCTCCCCACCTGTAGCTTGAGTACATCTTCGCCTGCACCTTGGCATTCTGTTTGCTTCCTGAGACTGGTCCTTGTTGCCTCCTCAGCTGTTGCCTGGGTACGTCTGTGTCTGGCATTAGCCTCCTCTTTCCAATCTGCTTCTGAATGTCATTGGTACTTCGTCTGTTGTCTGATACATCTACGTCTATGATTTGTCTTCTGTTTTTCCATTTCCTGAATGTGTCTGTGCCTGTACTTTGGTCCCCTGTTTATTTCCTGCTTCTGGACCCTATTGGTTCTTCACCCATTCTTCCAGTACATCTGCACATGGACCTTGGCTTTCTGTTTCCTCCCTGCTACTGGACCTGATTGGCTCTTCACGGTTGTATGTCATGACAACGCGTGGTATTACCACGCGTGCCATTACAATGCGGGGATTACAACGATAGTCGTTACAATGACTTTCGCTGGAGGGCGCTGGATAGTGGAATAGTTTAATTTTATATTCCAACTCCAGCCCACGTTTACAGTAGGGAAGGAGTTGGATAGAAAATTAAACTATTCCCTATCCAACAGCGCCCTCCAGCAAAAGTCGTTGTAACGACTTTCGTTGTAATCCCCGCGTTGAAATGGCATTGCATGGTAATCCCCGCGTTGTCATGGCTGTTCCCCGCTCTTCACCCACTGCCTGAGTGGATTTGTGCCTGGATCTTGGTTTTCTGTTTCTTGCCTGTTTCTGATCCCCTTCAGCTCTCCTCTGTTGCCTACCTGCTTTGTGGTCTTTGCCCCTTGCCTGAACACATCTGTGCCTGCCCTTTGGTCTCCTGTTTCCTTCCTGCTTCTGATCCTGATCCGCGCTATTCACCCATTGCTATCTGTGCCTGCACCTTGATCTCGTGTTGTTGCCTGCTGTTGATGCTCCTCAGAAAATCGTCTGTTCCCATACTTAGTTTTCTACTGCACCTCTAACAGCAATCTCCCTTTCCATGTCTCCTGCCATTATCCCACAGCTCTTTGATTCCCAAAGGACCCTCACGCTTACAGTATGAAAATATGACATAAATATTCAAATAGATAAATACATACACAATACAGGATGAAATTGGAGAGGGGACATATGTGTCAGAGCAATTGGTATACAGCAAAATGAGAACCAACAACAATCCCTGTTTCCTTTCAAGCCAGCAATGGGAACATTAGTTTTTAATGCAGATTCAAAACTCCTACCACACCGGACCAACAGACATTTAGATCGGTGTTTTAGCATTTATTATTATCAATATTTTATTTAGTCAACTACTCTACGCACACTGCTATTTGGATGGGGTAATAGTGCTTTTCAAAATATTTAGAAAAATTGATATATAATGCCTCTTAGGAATATATGACGTTACAACGCAAACAATTACAACGCATGCTTTTACAACGCAGCTTTTGCATCGCAACTACCATTACATCGCATTATTTTACAATGCATGCCATTGCAATGCATTTTCAAAAACTACTATTACAACACATACCATTATAACGCATACCATTACAAAGCATAATACTTTTAAGTAGCAGTAGGGCAAATGTTGGATAGTTTAGGGGTAAAAATTACTATTCCTACTCCAGTCAGTGCAACAGTAGGGAAAGTGTTGGATAGTGTAGGGGTGAAAATTGCTGTTCCCATGTGCCCCAAAACCCATTCCCACCCTAAATTCAAAAAATCTCCATTACTTACCTTATAATGTGTTGTAATGGAATGTGTTGTAATGGAATGTGTTGTAATGGTATGCGTTGTTATGGCATGCGTTGTAGTGACATGCATTGTAATGACTGTGTTGTAATGGCATGCAATGTAAAGGCAGTTGTGTTGTAACAGCTGCGTTGTAAAGGTAGTGTGCTGTAACAACTGTGTAGTAATGGTTGTTTCCCCCTCTTACTTGCCACTTTAGTAGCAATTATACTTATGTAAAACAACAGTCTCATCGGACATGTTGTGGGCCTTGAAACTGTCCTGACGCAATCTGACTTACAACAGGCTTTTAAAAAATAATGTATTGTAAGAGAAATGCATGCTTTAAATTGGTGAATATTTATTTTAGAGCACAACCATAATGTTTCAGTACCCCGGTTATTTTCAGGATCTGCAGTAGAACACCCATCGAACACCTGGGACTTACAATCTGCATTGAACTTGCCGATGAAAATCTCTTATAAAAGGCAGTGGATGTTTCTCCAGCAGGGTGATCATATCTGCCATCAAAAAGCCAATTCAAGTGGAATATTAAAAAATGTTTATCTTTGCTGGTGGAAATTTAGGAATTAATGCAGGTAATGGGAAGAACCAAAAATGGGGGTTTATAGTCAGTCTTCCTAATATTGTTTGAGGTGGCATTAGTAGAAATGATCACCCCTCCCCCATAATCTTCCATTTATAGTACCATCTGAGCATAATTTCACAAGATGAGGCAAACTCCATCCTCCATGCATGTATGTAAGGATTGGTACTTGAACTGGTAGGTAGAAAAATACGTTTATTTAGACAATTGTCCATAAAACATTCTAAAACCACAGTTAACAATTAAAATCAATAAAAAGTCCTGCCTTACTACCCGGCAGCCCCCTCACATATAATCCATCATAAAATCTTGTTTAACTGATGGTAAAAACTTGAATAGTGTGCACCAAGCTGAGAAGCAGCAGAGAGCTGAACAGTGACTGAATGCTAAAAGAATGAAATAAATGTTGTTACAGAGGCAGGAAGTGTTGTGTCATGTAAGTAGGTAATGATTGTTGAAGAAATGTGTCTTCAGTTTCTTCCTGAACTGCTGGTCTGAAAAGTGAATATGTCTATGGGGATGTTTTTTCATTACCTGGGTGAGTATATGGTGAAGGCCTGTTTTCTGTCTTTTTCCTTCTTGTGCTTGTTGTCTGTAGTCGAGCAGTAACATGGCTCCTGGAGTTTCCCTGTCCACCTGGGATCATTGCCTTCTTAGCCAGATAAGTTACGTGTCCACCCTGATGGCTCGGTAAGTAATGTAGCTGGGCTTGATGATTATGTAGGCTTACAGGAGGAGGAAGTGTAATTCAGTCCACCTTGGGTTGGGGTAATGTGATTGCATGCCTTCAGATCCTTGATGAGGTGTGGCTCAGTGTGTAGGATGAACTTCAGGGGCAACATGGGTCTGGGAGGTGATGGAGCAGAGTGTTGCCTCCTGTGAGGTTGAATAGGGGGACCTTTTTGAATGTGAGGTCTGTGTCAAGGATGGATTCAAGAGAGTATGCATTGTCCTCCAGGTGGTGTCTGGAGCCATCTATGTTCTCGTTACAGCTAGTTTTGCACCTGTGGTTATTTGGAGTTGTTGGCAAACACGAGGAATTCAGTATTGAGTGTATTGTGCTAATGTAGGGTTTTGACATCCAGTTCTAAAATAAGCAGGCTCTGGGTCACTGAATGCTGGCTGTTAAGAGGATTTTGAGGTAGTTGCATTTGAAAGCACACCACACACCATACACAAAGATAGGCCACACAGGTAACATTTCCACACTCAGAACTTGCATTGTAAAAAAAAAAATACAGAATGAATTAAAATCGCCTTCTTGTAATGCAGCAAGCATAGAGGAGACGTAAAATAAACACACATGCTTAAGGAAACAGATGTGCCGAAGACAAACATAAATGAATACATTGGAATTCATTAAAGAAATCACAACTAGCCAGAAGTAATTTATCAGCAATTGCAAAAACTAAAACAGGCCAGCATCTTTAGATGTCAACATGCTTGTACCACAACATGGTATAAACACTGGTCAGCTCATGTTAAACATGCGTGACATTAACATAACACACTTGCACACTAAAGCAATCAACCCATGACATACCAGCCACATAATTCTCACATCAAAACCTATCCCTACAATGGCAAATAAAGTCACACAGATACCTGGAAGTTTACACAACTTATATTGTTTTCCAAACACACTATAACCCTCAATCAAATGAAAAACATACATTTGTGGGCATGTTAAAAACCATGGAAACAATGTTAGCTAGAAGGGCTTCTGCTCTCGGTCCATCAACTCCAAAAAAGACAGCTAGGAGGTCTCCTCAGACACAAGTACATCATCATGAATTGCACATACCTGCTGTTTATGTATGACATCATAAGGAAGTAATGAATGGCCATGTGGCATGAGATTTCTCCTCAATGAAAACTATATATGGGCTGTGAAAATTCACCCAGTCCTAGAGTGGTCCTCGCCTGAATTAACCAAACCCTGGAAACTTATAGAGCAGGAATATTCAGACACCCTGTTGCACAGGTTCGCTAGCTCCCCCCAAGACGCAGAAAATAATTAAAAGACCCCATACATGTCACCAGAATCCCAATGATTCACAGGAATGCAATATTACGAGGTTTGGGTCCTGGCGCATTCCCCTCACGATTGACGCACATAGATGGAGGAATTGGAGAGCTGTTACTACTAGGTGACCTCTGGAGTGACCAGAGGAGATGTTTGGGTGATATGTAAATGCACCAGTATTTTACCCACTACTTGCAATCACAAATACAGGGAGAGGTGGCAAGAGGATCCAGCCCTTGGTGATACCTGTAGACACTGGTCTATCTTGACATGGTCAATATGTGCTTCAGATACAAAACACATCTTAGAAAATAATAATGTGCTGGTCTGCGACTCCGGTAAGATTGGTAGCCATTAACAACATCCCAACTAATTGTTGGAAGGGGTGGAGCCAGAGAGACAGGCTGAAACACACTGTGGTCCTGTCGGGCGCTGAGAGAGCTTAAGATGTCATTAGGCCCATGCACATTGCTACTTAATTACAAGATTGATGCCCCACCTCAGCCGTATTATGTTTGCTTCTTTAATTTAACTCCAAAATGAAAATATAGTGATTAATAAGAATTGTTAGCCTGCTCACCATGACATGCTGTGTTGTTGATAGAGAATGTAAAATTACGGAAGCAATTCCTTATAATTTGAGTTCTTGTATTTTTCCTTTCAGCTTCTGGTTTATTTTGCTCAGAGGCCTATTTTATTTTTCAATTTAACCACACCAGGACTCCAATTAAATTGCAGCAGCAACCAATAATTATATCTGAAGCAGTATTAATGACTCGTTTTACTCAATTTAATTTTTTTATATTTGTGTGGTATTTTGAAAATGATAGCAGCTGTCATTTTGCATGCTGCAACTTTGTACCGTTGGAGTTGCTACACACCACCTACAGTTTTTTCCCTGTGAAGTGTTAAATCACTCTGTGAAAGTGTTGCACCATCTCTCGTGATGTAGAAGTGTGTTTACACAGAGGATCAGACAATCATCAGATTATGAAAGCTTTGCATTTGGTGTTGCAAGTACCAACGTCATGGCACTGGCCCAATTTAGAGTATTGTATTTTGTGCTAATGCACCATCGGCCACATGTTGACCTGAGACTAACACTACGTGAAAATGGCAGGGATGTGGTGTAAAGCACTTTATGTTAAAAAAAAACACGTCTTATATGATGCTTATTTCTAGCAGGGAACTGAATTGAGAATGCGTCCCGGATAGGAAATGTTACAGAGGGGTGATCTTGACTTTTCAGAGAATTTTCACTTCCGTGTCACTGGATCACGCACATTTGCTATGCCTTTGATGTGTTACTCCACCAGAAGGGAGTGGTTACACCCCACGGTGCCAGCTGCAGCCTTTGCGAGCCCAGCAGGGGTATCATAAAGTATTCTGGAAGATACAGTGCATGCCACCCCTGCCTCCTTTCTTCAGTCGCTTCTCGTTCCTTTTGAAACCCCTTAAGCCTTTGATCCACACTCCACGTTATGCTCACAGGTGTTTTTCTACAACAGTGTCTGTGCAGCTTGCTGGTAACGGACCAGTCTTTCACGACTTCGATGTTTCTCCTTTTCATCCTGGTTGCCCTCTTTCTTTCTTCGATCTCGTATTTAATCCATCTCTCTAACTTTTTGTCATCTTTCCCAACTTCTTTTTTTTCTTCTTTTCCCTTCTTTCAATCTTTCTTTTTCTTTTTCAAATATCTTCTCCTTTCTATTTGCCCCTTTTCTCCTTATTCTTTCTTTTCACTCCTTCTCTAATTAACACAGTCATCTTCCTCGGTTCCTTTTATTTTCACCTTTTTCACTTCCTTCGCCGCCGCTCTACAATTGAATGAGCATATCTAATTCGAACATTGCAGAAATGCCTAATATGAGCTCTGCTGAGCTCACCTCTCCTACTCTGTACACCGACAGGAGAGCACGTGCATGCATGATGTCAAATACAAATGAAATTAACAAATCACTAAACACTAAGGGGCATATTTTCATGAAGGTGGCGAAGCGTATCCTTAAGCCAAGAAGGCTAACAACACGCTCTCTCACTTTAGAAACGCCGGGCTGCACCATATTTACAAGAATATGGTGCAGCCCTGCGTTTTCCCCGTTGTGCTGACGCTAAATTTAGCTGCCTAGCACCAACGAAGGCACCCTTGCACAATTGTGCAAGGGTGCCTGCACTGAGGGGAATGATTGTTTATGTGCAGGAAGGTGTCCCTTCCTGCACATAAACAATCTTTAAATGGCATTTTGTAACTTCTATGTGTGCTGCTTAATGCAGCACACATAGAAGTTGCAAAACGTCCTTTTTTGAACAATGCTTGTTTTTGTGGAGGAAGGGACACCTTCCTGCACATAAACAATCAATGGCCTTTTGCTGTTTCTATGTGTGCTGCACAATGCAGCACACATGGAAACAGCAAAATGGAGGAGAAATTAAACATTTCTCCTCTCTGCCCCATGTTTACACCACCTTTGTAAATATGGGGCAGTGTCAAAATCAATGGGTGTTGTGGTAAAACAACAGCAACACTCATTACCATCCCCTTGCATGCTAAGTATAGCGTAAAAGGGTGTCTTATTTACAAGGCAGTGTTAAGCCACGTTGAGTGGTGTAACACTGCCTTGTGTTTTAGTGAACACTAAAACGAGGATTCCAGAATCAACAACTTAGTATGTACACTTCATAAGACCAACATTTAGAAAATGTATGTATAAAATAGAAGATAAACATTACTTGACTGAGAAACCCGAATTGCCCTCTAGGTGATTGTCCAAATGCAATTTTATTTTGCCCAGTGGAGCAGTAAGGGAAGGTAGAGGTGAGCGTTTAGGTCGCCCGCCATGTTTGTTAGTGGATATTCTGTTCCCGCCGCTGGCAACCCTCAACAATTTGAACAGGCACAGTACTGAGGCTGGGTCTGCACAGCACCTACTGGTGCGCATGCAGACCATTTTTACGGTCCGGCCTGACAGATCAGCTGTCGCCAGACAATAATGTATCACTAGAGAGGGGCCAGTGACACAGCAGGAGCTTTTGCCGCCCATGTCAGCCACTGCGTTTGCTGCCCAGTGGTGACCACATGTAGGAGCAGGGGGGTGCTGGTGATTCCTGCGTTTTCCACCCCGCAACGTACGCAAGTAAGAGCAGGAGAGGCCACCAGCCCCACAAACTGTGCTGCCTGGGACAAACTGCCCCAGCCTTGCTGCGTAACTGAGAGGGATTTTGGCTCCGCCCACATGTTGGGAGCTAGGAGTACATGTTTTGTTTGTGCACATTTAGTGAGCTTCCATAAAAAGTGCTGTGCTCCATACAGGTGTGATAATTGTGGTTATTTATTTAGCCGCCTGAGCTTGAACTTTCAGGGAAACACACATGACACTGTAATGCTAGGAAGGCCGTCATTACGCTACGTGGATGTTTAGGTCTGGCAGTGCAACGGTTAGCAGACCTTTTAAGCTACACCAATATTTTCTACGGTTCTTTGCTTCCACACCAATACATATGCATTCCCATGCTTTTCACTTGTAATGCTTCACGTTACCATACAACATTCTTTTAAAGCCATACCTATTGGCATTGCCAATACCTGTTGAATAGGTTGTCACCTGTGTGCCTGTATTGAACATGGTTGCAGCTGGGTTGCTCCAAATAAAAATCACCTAGTAGGTAACGGCTACTTCGCTATGCATGGAAAACCAAAGAATGAAAGCAAATCCAGTATTTTGTAAATGACCACAAACGTTCATCTTGCTCCAAATTCCCAACTCTTTATCAATGTTTCATCTTAAAATCATCACTGTGTCTACAACTCTGCATAGGACTTTCTATTCAGACTTCATCAGGAGGGCCTCTATGTCAAAGGTTACCAAATTACAAAACACAGCAAAAAATGATCGTTCAACATTGACACTTGTGATAAGTAACAAAAAACACTGCCATCCATGACTGTCTGCTTCTGTGTAATAGATGGAGCAAAAAAAACTGAATGTGCTGGTGAGAAACAGGAGCTGAGAAAGATCAGTGTTTGGGAAATTGAGTGTGTGAGAAGGAAAAGTAAGTGGGATTTCGGAGGGCAAATATTTGAAAGGGTTTCTCACTGCTGGCTAGACAATCGAACTATGCACACAGCTGTTTAATAACTCTTGTAGAAAATTTGTACTCGCTACTTGCACTGTATGGGACTGCTGCTTTGATGGGTTTTTAAAAACGATTTTGGGTTTTTAAAACTATATTTTTACTGAAGATCTTATTTGCTGCTAATCTTTTGCCTTTTGCACACTTACCTGCTCAGTCTCGAGGCTTCCCCGGTCCGCCACTGCTCTGCCAATTGTTGCGGAGGGAAGACCTCATTCTACCTCACTTCCGGGTGCCATTCTCCCGCCCAGGTCAGCGCTCTAGTGGCCAGAAGTGCCTATTTAGAGGCGTGCAGGTCGGGGCGCGAGGCGGTTTCTCACTGCTGGCTAGACAATCGAACTATGCACACAGCTGTTTAATAACTCTTGTAGAAAATTTGTACTCGCTACTTGCACTATATGGGACTGCTGCTTTGATGGGTTTTTAAAAACGATTTTGGGTTTTTAAAACTATATTTTTACTGAAGATCTTATTTGCTGCTAATCTTTTGCCTTTTGCACACTTACCTGCTCAGTCTTGAGGCTTCCCCGGTCCTCCACGGCTCTGCCGATTGTTGCGGAGGGAAGACCTCATTCTACCTCACTTCCGGGTGCCATTCTCCCACCCAGGTCAGCGCTCTAGTGGGCAGACGTGCCTATTTAGAGTCACGCTGGCCGGACACGCACAGCGGGTGCGCCGCCGGCGTGCCAAAGGCGCGCCTAAGGCAAGCCCGTCTGCGCCCGTCCGCGCCTGGACCGTGCCCAGGGCCGGTCATGCTGCCTGTTCAGACTTGGACGGTGAGGGTCGCCGCACCTATAATCGGGCAGCACTACTATCCTTGAATCCAGGCACCCATGCAGGTCAGAAACGCTGGGACACTAGCCTGGATCTTGCCTGGGGGAGCCCTGGCTGTAGCTTCCATTTTGACACCAACCAAGCCAGGGTACACAATAGGGCGGAAAAGGAGTCGCCTGTGTTGGCAGCCCTTATCAACGCACGATTTATGGTCAAACATGCAGTTAATATTTTTGAGTTAATTGTGGAAAATAAACTTGATGCCCTGTTCATTACGGAAACTTGGCTCAGGGAGTCGTGTGAGCCGGATGTCGAGCTCGCTGGCCCCCGAGGGTACATCTTAGCTCGTGCAGATCGTAAGACTGGGAGAGGGGGGGGCACCGCCGTGGTCTTCAGGGAATCCTGGGCCTTTGTGTGTGAATCCTCCATTGATGTATTGGAGGGTGAGGCTCTTGACTTCTCCTTCACTATATCGCCTCATTTTAAGCTAGGGGGCACACTGATTTATCGCCCCCCTAGTCAGCTGGGGGATTTTTTAAAGTCCCTGGGCGAGTCCATGGCCGGTTGCGTCTTGCGCTTCCCCAAATTCCTCCTTTTAGGAGACTTTAATATCCATTTAAACACCCCGGAGGCCCCCAATTCATTGGCTCTATTGGATCTCCTGGGCTTGACTCAGCTGACCCAGTGGGTCTCTAAGCCCACTCACTCAAGGGGCCACTTGATCGATCTGGTATGTTCCAACTTTGAACTACATGTTCAAGAACCTCTGCCAGTGACCTGGTCAGACCATGCCTTGATAATTTATTCCTGGGACTTAGAAAAATTCTCCCGACGGCCATCCCTGCCATCTGCCCCTGTTGCCCGTAAGATTAATATTCCTGGGCTAATAGAGGCCCTGAACCACTCATTGGTAGCTCCCGCGGCCGACCTGGAGGGCATGGTTGACCAGTTTAACTTCTGGGTCATCCGGGGGGTTGAATCTACATGCAAACCTCTGCCTCATATGGTTCACTGATCGTCGCCCTCTCAGCCCTGGTATTCTATAGGGCTAAAGGAATTGAAACTGAGCTGTAAGAAGCTGGAACGCCAATGGAGAGTGGCGTACTGCCCTTCAGCTAAATCCGAATTGTGCTCGACTCAGAGAATCTACTATACTGCTGTTAGAAAAACCAAAAGCGAGTATTATGCGGCTAGAATTATGAAAGCCATCAACAATAGCAAAGAGATCTTTACCATTGTACAAAGCTTTATGTCGCCTCGAGCAGAACATAAGTCCATCCCTGCCTCTCTGGCATGGTGCGAGGAGCTTTCAACATTCTTCATTAATAAAATCCAACTAATTGAAGAAAGCCTTGCCTTTTCAGAAACTCCCCAGTGTTTCCTCTAGTGCCTATTATTTGCTCTCCTCCCAACCTGTTATTCTCTCAGTTTGCCTTGGTGGAGTTGCCAAATATTCTTACCATTCTCAAATCACTTAAATCAGGCTCTCCTTCGGATCCTTGCCTGGCGAGAGTTCTGGACGGTATGGCAGACGCTGTAGGCACAGAAGTCACATCCATTGTTAATCCTGACTGGAGTCCCTCAGGGCTCAACCCTGAGTCCATTGCTTTTTAACATCTATCTGACTCCACTGATCTCCCTGGCTGAAGAGCCGGGTGCCAAAAATATGGCCTACGCCGACGACACCCAGCTTTTGTTTACCTGGGATGGCCCTGATCTATGCACGATTAGGGCCCAAAAATGCCTAGCCGCCGTGTTTACATGGCTTGCTCAGGCCAAACTTAAGTGCAACGAGGGGAAATCAGAAATTATACTTTATGGTCAATTTCGTCCTTTCTTCACAGAATCCTTGTGGCCCTCTGATTTCCCCCACCCACTCTCTGAGGGTGGTCTGGCTAAGAACCTGGGTATCTGGTTTGGTGAAGATCTCAGGTTTACGGATCACATCAAGAGACTTACGGGCGTGTGCTTTGGAACCCTCAAATCCTTAAGCAGATTTTTCCCTTTGCTCCCTCAGCCAGCCAAGAAGATGGTGGCTTGGGCGCTTATCCTATCCCGCCTGGATTATGATAATGGGCTCTTCCTTGGCATCCCTGGATATCTGGTTAATAAACTACAAATAATTGAGAACGCGGCGGCCAGACTTCTACTCAGCATTTCTAAAAGATCAAGCATCAGATCACAAATGCGAGACCTTCACTGGCTGCCCGTGGTCCAGCGGGTGCAGTTCAAGGCTCTTATTTTTGTGCATAGAGCTTTACATGATTCAGGCCCTCCTTACATCAGGAAAAGAGTGGCCTTCTATGCTCCTCATCGAGCTTTAAGATCTGCTTCTCATAGACTGATGGCCATCCCCCACTTTCGCCGCTCTAGGATGGGCGGCCAGTCTTTTTCAGTCAAAGCAGCCACTCTTTGGAATACCCTCCCTGCTGTGCTGCGCCACACACAGGACTTCCGGTGTGACTTCCGGTGCTTTAAGAAGCTTCTCAAAACTCACCTTTTCAAGCAAGCCTACTAACACTCTCTCTAGCCACAGGTCTGAAACTACATCGCGCCAGGACACTCAAGAGTAATCGTGCGTATTATAAATTTTTATATAACATAACATAACATAACATAACATAAAGACGAAATTGAATGTGGTCATGTATTTGTGAGAGGACCATTTTCATTGATAGCTGAGGGTGTGAACGTGTGCCTGTGAGTGAACATGAGTTGGTAAGGGCAGTGTGTGGGACAGAAAAGAGGTTCTTTGACAGAAGAGTGTGAAAAGGCTAGACTAGAAGACATTTGGAAGCCAGATGTGAGAAAGGAATGTATGAGAGAACATAGTGAGATGATTGTCAGGAAGGGTACTGTGCATGCTGAGCTTCGGGGAAGTGAAAAGGGTCGAGCGATCATGGTTTCAGAGTATGGACATAAATGGGTGGACACATTGTGAAATGGAGTAAGTAAGGTGGAGGCTTGAGAAGAGATAGTCGGAGGCTCTCGCATTTAAAACAAACAGTGGCAAAGCCAATAGGTCTCGCCTATCCAAAAGCTATTTGGCTTTGCCAATATCTTTTACCCATTCTTTACAGTAGTATGGCTGTGCAGCATCACTAAAAGTAAAGTAAAAAAAAAGTCACTGGCGGTGTCATAGAACTTTTTTCTAACTTTACTTGTAGCCACGCTGCACAGCACATGTGGACACAGCTGCAAAGAGACTGGCAAAGCAGACAGCTTACACGTAGGTGACTTTGCCATTGCTTGTTTTTATTCCTTGCTGATAGCAAACACCGAGCAGCGTGGGGTGAAGGCAGAATTATTTCACCAGTGCTTAGGAAGTGCAGCTCTGATGCCTTGGTGTGTACAAAAGTGCTGTCATAAAAACACTTTCTCCTCATCTTAATCAAAATTACTGCTGTAGAAGCAGCAGCCACGTTTCTGGGTCAGATGTCCTGCTGCTGATGTGCCCATTTGCAAACATGTGGGGATAGTAAAAGAAAACCACACTATTATGCGGTCAGCTTTGTCCGCATCATAACACTTTTTTATGGTGATCGCAACACACAAACGGGAGGGTGGCAAAGAATAAAACATGGACAAGGGTGAGGCAGTGGGATGGGAAAAAGCAACACAATGGGTGATGGTGGAAGGGGAAGAAGCTAGAGAGTGTGAGAGGAAAAGGAGCAATGGGGCAAGAATAAGTAAAATAGTACCGGAAGCACAGTGAGCAGCGGCTGGACGGCAAAGGGACATTAATAAAATAAATCAATCAGTACTTGGTCGCTGATGCAAACTGTTGCACAGAAAGTGACATTGGCAAGCACAAGCCAGTTAGGAGGCAGCAAATAGGAGTGACAATGAAGCCAGCAAATGGTAAGCAAAGGGTGGGCTCCGATTCCCAACCCCTTACAGCAAACAATAACCCTCATAGCGTGAGCGATGTGACGTCAGTAGGCTAGACCTAAAAATGAAGGGGATGAATAATAAAAAATCAGTTCAAAGGGGTAGTTCATGGAATAGGGGACAGATTGAGACGTCAGAACAAGGGCAATTTTTGAGGAATAGAATACTAGATGGATGACTAGGCTTCCACCAGAAGGTGGAGGGGTTCATATTTTCAGTAAAATTACCATTAAAAAAACGTGTGCCCTATTTCGCTGCTGCTTGATGCAGCTAAAATCTTGGAGAAGCACATAAACCAGGAACTAGCACAGTTTATCCTGGATCAAGAACTCTTGGACCCCTCTAAAAACGGGTACAGGAGGAATCACAGCACCGAATCAGCACCTATAGCGACTGCTGACTCTGTTCGCAGGCAAATCGGCCAGGGTGGTGTGGCTATTATGGTGCTGCTGAACCTGTCTGCAGCCTTTGACACCACATCTCTATCTCTGTTGGTGCAAAGGCTGTGTCAGGCTCGGCTGAAAAATATGAAAATCAATTTCCTGGAGTCCTTCCTGTTGGACAGGATGCTCATGATAAGCTGTGGGGACTTCAGAGCTACTGACCCACAAGGGCCCTCCTTAAGCCCAACACCATTTCATTTATATCTCGCCTCCTTGGCGAAGCTGGTGTGCACTTTCCGCTTTCTTGTATCATCCTATGTGGCTGATTCTCAGATCACCGTTCACATCTCCGATGACTGGGAAGAGATGGATCACAGGTTCAGGGCTTGCATGGTGGAGATCAGCAAGTGGATGAGGGAGAACTGGCTCAAAATAAATGGGGACAAACCTGAGATCTTGGTCTTCAGAAGGGAAAGCTCCATTTGGAATAGCTGCTGTGAGCAGGAATTTGAGGTACCCTACCTACACCTGTGGCTGTGGCCAAAAGCCTGGTTGTGATTTGTGATACCACCTAGACTTTTGACACCCAGGAGAATAGACCTGTGAGCTCCTGCTTTTGGATCATCAACTTCTGCCGTTTCTCCCGAAAGAGCTTAGGGTGTCAGTGGTCATTGCTGTTTTCACCTCTCACTTAGACTACTGCAATGCCCTGCATTTAAATATTAACAAGTTCTCCCTTAACCAGCTTCAAACCATCCAAAATGGAGCCGCTTACTTTTTCCTGGGTGTACCTAAACATTGTTCAGTCAGGGAGGGATTGAGCTCCTACACTTGCTTCCAGTGAAGCCTCACAAAATATGTGAACATAACTTACTTTTGGTTTTAGATGTGAAACAAGCAGGTTTCAAAATATCTCTTACTGGCATGAATAACATAACACCATTCGCTACCCTCTAATTGTAGCCAACAGCCCTTTGCGTGCTAGGGTTTTGAATCCATAATGGCTGCATTAAAAATACAAGCCCACAATACAACAGGCTGTTGGATGAAAAGCGAGGAACGGTGATGGTATTATGTGCAGAGTCACTGGAATTATGCAGCAGTGGTTACAATATTACAGCTTGGAAAGGGAATTTATTTATTACGTATAATACAACCCAATTTCTAGCAATAATATTACTTTATTTAGTCATTTTACTAGCTATTACAGTTGTCTTACCAATGCTGTGCCACATTTCTATGAGTTTAACACGCGAATATTGCTGTCAGCAACTGGAAGGTGACTGGTTAAACTCTTCAAAGGGTTTGCCTCTGCTCCGAAATACGTGTAGTACTTTTTGTTTAGCAAAGGTTGACTAAGAAACAAAATGTCTCTTTTGAAAAAATATCCAAATAATGCAGAAGATGGTGCGTTATGTGGCAAATGAGGAAAATCCAGGAGTATGAGGAATGCTGTGGCCACAGAAATGCATAATTCCAGTGCCCTATGTGTAAGTCGCAGTGCCAATTGGCAGACTTCTAAAATGCAAAACCAAAAGAAAATAGTGCTCCTAACTTTCTCCCCGAGGTTCTAAGGGCTATATAAATTCGATTTCTTTCTTTTTCTAGTAGGCAATCAGGGGTTAAAAAGAAAAATGGGTGAGAAGGCAGAGACAGCCTTTTAATTGCGAGCCTCTCACTGCTAATGGGCTAACATTATCACCCCTTGGATGAACAAATGGGTGTGCTAAAAAGAGATTTACCAGAGCAATACGAGCAGCAGCAGGTAAAGTGTCTAAAGAAACACGGGGAAGCGAAAAACAATGTTCTGGCTCGTGCCAGTCTTGCTAAGCACATCATCTCCCTCGAGGTTGGTGTGGATAGGGCCGAAACATTGCACGTGCAGCACGGGCAGCAGGTGCCGCCCCGCAAGGACCACAAATGGTTCCCGCCAATTGAGGTTTGGGGGAAGCTGACGAAGGGGGAGGTATGTCCCCTGGGATGATTGGTTGAGGTGGTACAGTCCAGACGATAGACAATGGAATTTTTGGGTTATATCTGGTGTCGGTGGAGCACAAAATTATTGCCCCATGCAATTGAGCTATTTCACTACCATTTTGTGATAGTTGACCTAATGGCCAGTAGGTTATTTGGGTGTGGAAATGATTTTGTGGTCCTCCCACCCTCTCCCGAAAAACAATTCTTACAGTTTGGGGGAAATCCATTGTTATGTGGGTACATGTCCCACGGGGTGCTTTATGATTGGAACAGGTGTACATGGGGCTATGTGTTGTGTCTTTGTTGCTTTGAGGCAGGTGTAGTTGGTGGTTGGGCGAGAAGTTTGCATGCGTTTAACTAATTTTATTGTTGCTGGCATCGGCGAACCAGGCAAAAAGGGAACATGTGAACACGCTCACACCTGGAGAAGGCAGGAAGTGAAAGATTACACCATAGGAAGTTATTATATTTAGATGTTAATAGATGCAGTGATAAGTAGTAGGAGAAGTTAAAGGTCACAATTGCTAAATGTCAGTACAGTAGGATGTAGATAGTTACAGGGGTAGGTTATGTGGGGGAGACATTTAGGGCTAGATGTAGGTAAACTACATTTACCGATTCTAAAATACCGAATTTTACCGATTCGGTATTTTAGAATTGGTAAATGCTATGTAGGTAATTACTCAGTAAGTATTACCGAATCGGTGCGATTCGGTATTTACCGAATCGGTAAATACCGATTCGGAAATTCCCATTCATTCCTATGGGCCTGTAGGTGCATTGGAATGAATGGGAATTACTGAATCGGTATTTACCGATTCGGTAAAAGGAGGGAAACATTCAAGGGTGGCAGGGTGTCACTTTGACACCCTGTTGCACCCCTGAATTGTGCATGGGTGCACATGTGGCACATGCCACATGGCACTGTTATTAAATGCAAAAAATTGCTTTTTTTAGGGTTTTCTTAATTTACCACCAACTTGTAGTTGGTGGTAAATAACGAATCCTTACAGGTGTTTACCGAATTCTTAAATACCGATTCGGTAAATTACCGAATCTGAAATGTAGTCACCTACATCCCAAATGCCTAATACTGGTCGGTAACGGCCGAAATTCGGTAATTTCGGCCGTTACCGAACGGTATTAGGATTCCTACATCTGGCCCTTAGTGGTATGGCCGGGATGCCCGCCACCCCCTCCCAACACACATCCCCAAGGATGGGAAGTCGGACAATAGTTGACTTTTTTGGAAGACGGGAGGGAGTCACCCTCCCGGCCGTATTTATTAAAATATGAAACAAAATTTAAAACATTAAATTAAAAGTTTCATCATTATGCATTATGTACAATTTGACATTTATTACATTTCGATGCAGTCATGTACTTTTGGCTAACATCCTGAAAATGCATACACTCTAATTCAAATTGTACATCCTAGCATTAACGGCCAACGGCAAGGTCTTAACCGGTGTCAGATCCCTACTTCCAAACTCTCGCCCTCACTTCGTGTGAGCGGCGCATGCGCAGAGGGCTCTACCCTCCTTGCCAACTGTAACTTCCCTTATCGTGGTGGGGGCCCCCTTTCCACTCGACGCCATCTTAAGGATCGTCCGAGTTCCCGTATGAGGTCTCTGTAGGAAGGACAGCGTGGACTCTCCCCCCCACCCCATACTCTCTATCCGCCGTCGCGGATATCCGGCCCCCGGGAAATTCGTCAGGAGGGGCATTTAACCGCCTCCCCACCTGGGAGGGGCCCATGGCCATCTCCCCCTAGGCGCCCCATCCTTAGTGGGTGTCGCCTCCCCATGGAAGCGGCCAATGGCCGTCTTCACCCGGGCGCTCCCATCCATTGTGGGTGGCGCCCCACTCTAGGGACCTTTAAATTCCTGCTCACCGATCATGACCTTACCGCCCGACAAATAAATACCACAGTTGTTTTACCTACTAAAAAGAAAATTCACTTCATCTTACTGTTCTACTGATCATTCCTGCAAGAAGAACTTTCTCCAATGCAACCCATATTTTCCCTTTCAACATTCCTTTATTCACTCTACTAAGGAAAAGAAAGGCCTATACTTTCATCACTCAGAAAACTTTATTTCCTCCGAACATTTGCTATCAGGGGCTGGTGGGTGGGTCAAAATTGCTGCTTGTTCCGTCGAGGGCTCACGAGCAACGAGTGGGTGCAGCCTTCCGATCCGAGGAACAAGAGGACGATCTTCGGGGTTCCCGCTCCTTTATCCTTCTGCGGGAGGGCGTGTACCCGTCACCGATACGCCTACTGGGCGTGGTCTTCCTTCGAGGTGTCTAGGACAACCCCTCTCGGGCGGGGGGAAGGCGCGCTCCGGCTACGCCGCTTTGGGCATACCAGCCGGGCCACGCCCAGCCCCGCCCAAAATGGTTTCCCGGGAGGCTCGGGCCCCCAACCATACGTTCGGGGGGACCTAGCGGTCGCCCCTTTCCATATGGCCGGGATGCCCGCCACCCCCTCCCAACACACATCCCCAAGGATGGGAAGTCGGACAATAGTTGACTTTTTTGGAAGACGGGAGGGAGTCACCCTCCCGGCCGTATTTATTAAAATATGAAACAAAATTTAAAACATTAAATTAAAAGTTTCATCATTATGCATTATGTACAATTTGACATTTATTACATTTCGATGCAGTCATGTACTTTTGGCTATCATCCTGAAAATGCATACACTCTAATTTAAATTGTACATCCTAGCATTAACGGCCAACGGCAAGGTCTTAACCGGTGTCAGATCCCTACTTCCAAACTCTCGCCCTCACTTCGTGTGAGCGGCGCATGCGCAGAGGGCTCTACCCTCCTTGCCAACTGTAACTTCCCTTATCGTGGTGGGGGCCCCCTTTCCACTCGACGCCATCTTAAGGATCGTCCGAGTTCCCGTATGAGGTCTCTGTAGGAAGGACAGCGTGGACTCCCCCCCCCCACCCCATACTCTCTATCCGCCGTCGCGGATATCCGGCCCCCGGGAAATTCGTCAGGAGGGGCATTTAACCGCCTCCCCACCTGGGAGGGGCCCATGGCCATCTCCCCCTAGGCGCCCCATCCTTAGTGGGTGTCGCCTCCCCATGGAAGGGGCCAATGGCCGTCTTCCCCCGGGCGCTCCCATCCATTGTGGGTGGCGCCCCACTCTAGGGACCTTTAAATTCCTGCTCACCGATCATGACCTTACCGCCACAGACCGGATGGTTGACCGACCATCCGGTCCCCCCAAACTCCTCCTATAGGTCATGCTTCTTCAAGTTTCTCAGCCAAGCAACCAAATCTCCTATGAGTAAATCATTCCCCTCCCTGGACAGGTGAACCCCATCGTTCAGATACATCTGGTCACCCCGGATACACCCATGTGGAATAACATGCAACTGTGCAGAACGGAGCAATCTACCAATCTTATTATTCACCCGTTTAACTGAATGGTTCAGAGCTGACACCGAAATGCCCCCCTGCCACCTCCTTCTAGGAATCATGTGGGACCAGGCAATCGTGCACCCCGGGACTCTTTTAGCCAACCAGCTAACAGTTGACAAGATACGTTCAAGTAACACTCGTCTACCCAGAGTCACCAAATCATTGCCACCCAGGTGTACTATGACTATAGATGGCGGTGACCTATGCCGCCCTAAAAGTCCCTCGAAAAATGACTCAAATTGGTCAAAAACGAGCCCACCTTTCCCATGGAAAGTCATTCTGAACCCGTATTCCCCAGGTGCGTGAACCGCGTCACCTTCTTTGAATACGTCACCAGCGCGCCTCACGTATGAGTGGCCCACGACCCATACCATCCTCTCCCCAGTCGGTGATCTCTGACCGCTGGTCACTTGATGTAGGGTCGACCTCCAATTCCGCCCTGCATGGCAGGCCCGCGAAACTGCAAAGTAAACAAAAGACAGAAAACGTGAGTGCATGTCAATTGATCACTTACAACATGTGCAATCGCACATACCTCTTAAAGCAATTCGAGGACCAACGGCCCAACTGTTTCACTTCCTCGGCACTCTGACCCCTGGCTGTAGCCTCAGTAGCAGCCCCTATCCTAAAGGAGTGGGTCCCAAAATCGCACGGGTCCATGCCTGCGTCAGCGATTGCCAGTGCCAGCACCCTCTGAAACTGAAATCTCGTCAGTGGGGTGCCATTCTTGTGTCGGAGCAAGCTCCCCCCCCAGGCGGCCACTCTTAGCGCCAAATAGTCTTCCACACACTTCAACGGACAGACGGGGGACCCATGCTTGCGCTGTACGACCACACTATCTCCCATAGCCCCCTGGTCGGTCTTGGACCTGGCTATCATGATTATCATCGAATCACCCCTTATCTGGATGTGATCCCTGCACAAACCTCCCTCCATCTCTCTCTTGTTCCTTGCGACAAGCTCGCTCACCCTCATTGCCCCATGGAATGCCAATGTGAACGCTGCCCGGAACAGAACTGCTTCATAATGGGAGGAACACGTCTCATCCAGCTTTGTTAAAAGCAGAGACAGTCTGTCTAAGCCAATCGGGTGCCTCGTATCTCTTTTGCTACCCTCAAGGCGCTGCCAGCCGCGAAGGGCTTTCTTCACCAAAAAAGAACCTGTAGGATCTTTTATGCCGTGTACCTGGGCCATGAAGGAAATGGCCGCCCTATGCCTACCGGCCGTTGCTGCTGATCGGCCCTCTCTGTGTAGTGCAACCAGGTACCCCAGGAAGTATTCCTCCTGACCCCAATTCTGACTCCCTGCAGGACCCAAATATGTGCAATAGGAACGAAACGCTCCTTCGTATGCTTTCCTCGTCCTGGGGGCTAGACTCGCTGCCACGAGGTCTTGTAATCCGAGGCCCCGATCAGCCACATTGCTTCCTGGAATGGTGCTGCCTCTAAGTCTGCTGTGGGCAGATAGCCCCTGAATGCCTGTATATGTGAACGAGAGAGTGCATCAGCCGCATGGTTCAGTACACCTGGCACATGTTTTGCCCTGAACAGTACATTCAACCTCATGCACAGCAGCACAATCTCTTTCAACAATCTCAAAATCATTTTGCAGCGTGCTGCCTGTTGGTTAATGCAATCTACGACAGTCATATTGTCGGACCAAAACACCACTGAGCGGCCCCTGAAATCATCTGCCCATGTCATCAGAGCCACCCAAATGGGGAATAACTCCAGGAACCCAATGTTACCTGTGATGCCGTCAGAGTGCCACCATGTTGGCCATGTTTGCGCCGACCATCGATCACCTAAGATGGCGCCAAAACCCACACTCCCCGCCGAGTCGGTCCATAGACCTAGTTCCACTGAAGACTCTGGCGGGGAACTCCAGACGACTCGACCGTTGAAGTCCGCCAGAAATGCCAACCAAATACGCATATCCTGGCGAACCTCTCCAGACAGTCTCGTACGGTGGTGAGCCTCTTTGAGACCACCCATAGCTTGCGCGATAGAGCGTGAAAACGGGCGGGCCATAGGAATCACCCTCAGGGCAAAATTAAGCTGACCCACTGTTCGTTGTAACTGGTGCAGGGTCACTTTCTCCCCATTCAGGCATTGCATCAAGGAAGCCCGGAACCTCGTCACTTTGTCTACTGGCAGTCGGAAACACCCCTCCACAGAATCGAGCTCAATACCCAGAAACTCCAGTGAAGTAGATGGTCCAACCGTCTTACCTGGTGCCAATGGGACACCGAATTCTTTCATGAGGATGCAGAAATCATACAGCGCCTGTGCGCAATTCATAACATCGGCTGCCCCCAAAAACAGGAAATCATCCAAATAATGCATAACATGTCTATGCCCTGTGGCCACTGTAAATGCCCATTCCAAAAAACAGCTAAACATCCCAAAATATGCACATGAAATGGAACAACCCATGGGCATGCATTTATCCATGTAATACTTTCCCTGAAATGCAAAACCTAGCAGGTGCTGATCCTGCGGGTGCACCGGAAGCAACCGAAATGCTGATTCGATATCACATTTCGCCATCAGCGCCCCGGGGCCTAGGTGGTTCAAAATGGCCACGGCATCGTCGAACGATGCGTATCGTACCGAACAAACTTCTGGGTCTATGGCCTCATTCACCGAGGAACCTCTGGGAGCAGAAAGGTTATGTATGAGTCTAAACTCCCCCGGATCTTTCTTCGGGACCACCCCTAACGGGGAACATATGAAATCGGCCACCGGCGGGCAGGGAAAGGGGCCAGCCACTCGTCCTAAACTGACCTCTTTAGCTATTTTCCTCTCTGCCACGCCTGGGTTGTGCCGTACCGATAACTGATTTCTACAAAAGGAGTTCCCCCGAACTTCCCCCACTGGGATGTGGAAGCCATGTAAGAATCCCTCCCTCAACATCCCAGCGGACACATGATCAGGGTATTTGTTTAACCACGGAATCATAACCATTAGATCAACGGGTGTAGGCATACGGTCACAAAGGTCCACCTTACTCCTGCTTAGGTCCTCCTTTTCCACCCGCCCCGACATTCTTTGATCTACAAGTACTTTCCGGGTGCGAGGAATTCCCACACCCGGCACACACATGCTTAAACTTGCATGTCCCCTGCGGTCTGTTACAATTGCCTCGATTGAAGCCCCAACAGACCCCTCCTTGTCCGCCCTTCCCGCCAACTCTAGGCTGATAGCCCCCACCTGTGCCTGCTCGAAAGGGCACCCCGGGCTTTTGGCGGACAACTCCGGACCCGCTCCCGCCTGGCGAGGACGTACCTGTCGCCCCTGGCAGGAGTTGCTTGTGCCATGACACCGAGTCCAAACAATCCCCAGGACAGAGAAGAATCAAATTCTTTTGCTTTACGAAACTTCATGTCATAGCCTTTCCATTCCTCCCCCTCATACATTGAATAAAAATCCATAATGCGATTCTGATAGCAAACCAACTCAGTCATAACATCAGGTTTACGTTCCACCAAAACTGCGGTAAATATAGAGAAGGCCTTCACCCAGTTCGTCACTGTCTCTTCCACCCTGAACTCGGCCATCTTGGCGCACCATACACTAGGGTGCCACAAATCTTTCTGCGTTTTAGCATATTCCATCTCACGATGGTCCGTTAACAATGAGAACATGTTGACATACTTGTCTCCCCATATTAACTCCTTTGTGGCCAAGGGAACGTGCTGTGCAACTTTTTCCCGCCTCGAGGGTATCGAGCCCTCCTCCACCATTGGCAATGCGAGCTTACCCGGATCGGCCATTGTTGCCGCCGCCTTCTCTTGACCAGCTGCTGGTACTCCTGGCACCACCTGTGGGGGAACAAGAGGAACACTCGCCCTTGCGACATCTCTCGATTGCCGCAACTGCTTTATTAACACTCTGGCCTCTGCGGCCGGATCACCCGGGGTCGCTGTGCCCCCCACCTTTGTCTTAAACCATGCCGTCAACTGTGCGGCCAATTCTGGGGGCATTTCATCATCCTCGGTCGAGGTGATCACCACTGGGATAGGCTGGCCTAACACTGGTTCCGGAACCGGGATACCAGCCGGTACTAGGGGGACGATGGGTGGCACCTCCGGTGCCGGGACCCCCCCCGAGGCTGCCCTCTCTTTGACCCGCTTCCCTCTCAACGCGGGAACCACTCCCGGCAAGGCCGGGCCTATTACCTTTTTCGGCTGACCTGGGTCGTTCATTGCCGCCAATTGCTTCTTTACCTCCGCCAAACCTCTACCGAGCGATTGGACTTGACTGAGCTTTCGGTCCATACAGGCCATCCGATTCGACAACAGGCGTAACATCCTCTCCGTCTCGGAACCCTTTCCTGCTTGCTTGCTAGGCATGGTTACGAGTCCTCCGCCTTTGGTCGATACTGAAATCAAGTGTCGAAACTGAAAGATAAAGAACAAGATTACCACGTTCAAAATTGCTGCTTGTTCCGTCGAGGGCTCACGAGCAACGAGTGGGTGCAGCCTTCCGATCCGAGGAACAAGAGGACGATCTTCGGGGTTCCCGCTCCTTTATCCTTCTGCGGGAGGGCGTGTACCCGTCACCGATACGCCTACTGGGCGTGGTCTTCCTTCGAGGTGTCTAGGACAACCCCTCTCGGGGGGGGGGAAGGCGCGCTCCGGCTACGCCGCTTTGGGCATACCAGCCGGGCCACGCCCACCCCCGCCCAAAATGGTTTCCCGGGAGGCTCGGGCCCCCAACCATACGTTCGGGGGGACCTAGCGGTCGCCCCTTTCCATGTGCATAGGAAAACACCCAGGTGACGTTTTTGTATAGCGGAGCATTAATTTTGTAAGGCGGAATGCCTAGGAAAATATATGATGTGCACCTGTTTCAATAAAAGCAGACTCTTTGATACAAAAATAGATGTTAGTGGTCTGTGCTGTGCCTCACTCACCCAGTCTCTAAAGGGGCCATGAATATTGTTGCGTGGGTGGTTTGGCGATAGTACTGCTGAATGAAGGTAGGAAGCAGTACAGACAAAAACAGACAGGCAGATCTGCTGGCGGATTCAAACCTCCCACATAAATGCGGGAAGCTTCTCTTACTTGCTTGGTTTCAACGTTTGCGCCCCCGGGTGCGTATGTGTGTTCCTGCTGATGCCAGCAAGTGCTGAGTGGTGGCCCGGCCGCGACACTGCAAGTCAAGCAGAGTGCTTGCACACAGTGTTATTCTGGCTGGTTTAAAGGTAGACTGAAAATATCTCTGCTGTTTAATCAAACAGGATATGACATTATTTATACTGCAATTTATGAATGTTACCCACAAAACTAACCTGTTAAAGATTACATTTGTTTTACAACAAATGGCTCCATTTGAAACCATATTTTCTCTTGGCTGCTGATTAGACACATGCAAAAATTCCACGTTTTTTCTTGTGACCTTTGCTTATTTTTCACAAAAACTACAATAAATATGCAACGGTTGTGAAGTTTCATATGATTAGGTCTGGACTGTAGCAATGCTTCAGTATCGCGTACTCTCTCATTGTAACATTTTGTCTGTAGGTGTAATTTGAAGCACTTTTCTCACAAGCCATACCTCCAGCGAGGAAAGAAATTTCAAGCTGTACACTTGCATACACAATGTGTGCAAGTTATCCTGTTTCTGAGCTAAATAGCACTAACGCGAGAAAAAACATGCAGTGTCATAGGTAAATGGGAAACAAGAAACTACTAGAAGGCTAATAATCAGGAACAACTTTAAATTTTGCTCCAGTACTAGCTTTCCCTCACCCCCCGTGGCAGCCCATCATTAAGGGCGGAGGGGCCCGGCCTCCACTGCCTTCTACAAAGCATATGAGTGTTTGTCAGGCTAAGTAAAGCTTTGCTGGGCTGAGGATTTCACATTACTGAGGGTCTGACCTCATCAGCCCAGCACAGTCTTTTGAGAGCCTCCCCTCATGGTGAGGGGAAGTATCACTGATAGACAGTCCTGAGTACCTAAATGTTATGCCCTGAAATGCCCCTGGCTGACTCTCTTCCAGTGGTGCCTTGTCACAGAGGGGAGTGGACGAAAGACCAGACCAGATGAGTCTGCCCTATAAATTTTAATTAAAGGCTCATATAGAGTCCAAAGATTTCACTCAACACAACTTTGAACTCACTACTATTCAAGGCCACATAATGTGATTCATCAGACAGAAAGTAGAAAAATATATCATTTTATTTTCATTTTCAGGATATAAATGTTACTCAAATGGTATACAAAAACATCTTCATCAAAATATACACAAATGACGATAATTCAATCAACATAGACATAAATAGGACGCCCCACATCACCCATTCATCTTTCATTCATCATCACAGAAACATTCCTCTAAACTAACATCACACATTCCATCAATCACATCCAGTTAGCGCAATACAAAGACCTCAGTACACACCGTACACTAATACACTGAGGTTGTCCTGCGGTGTCCTCTCAGCGGCTTGCTGGGGAACCAAGATGGTACTAGCAGGACAGAAGGTAACAGAGGGGAGTGGAATCAGCAACTCTCACTGACCCCATCCCTCTCTGTGAGGAGGTAGGGAAAGTCCTCCACTCATTGGCTGACTCATAACTAGGTCAGCCAATGAGAGGAGGTGGTGGGATATTCCTCTGGCCCTTCATTCCCCAAAGTCACCAGGAACTATGTGGACTGTCCACTTCTCCCTACCACCACCAGATGTCACCCCCAAGGACGATTATTCCTTGTTGAATATTGGATGCATGAGTGTATATGTGAATGTATGTGTATGTGCATGTGTGTGTATGGGCTTGTGAATGGTAGAAGTATGTGTGTGCTTTTGAGAATGGACAGGTGTGAGTGAGTATTCAGGTGTCTGAATGTAACTAAGAGTGTGTGTTTCTGTGAAAGAGAGTGTATGTGTGCCTGCCCGCCCGATCTCTACTGCAAATTACGGACTGACACTGCTCACTCCTGCTCACTTGCCTTAAATTGAGCCACTCTCAGTCTCAAAAATGTAAATGTCAGCAGATTCACTTGCAGAGGCTTAGCTGTCATTGATTCAGGAGGTGCAGTGGTACGAAGCTGTAGGGGTTTAGAGAGCCCACAGCCCCTTGCTTGATTTAGAAAGAGGTGGAAGAGCGTGTTTCTGCTGCCTTAAACAGGGGCACACAGCTGTAGGGGTTTAGAGAGCCCACAGCTCCTCCCTTGATTTAGAAAGAGGTGAAAGAGCGTTTTTCTGCTGCCTTAAACAGGTAGCTCATAGATACAAGTTACCATCTCGCCATCTTGCCATCAAACTTTTGTGCCGTTCTTGTGGACCCGGGCTGCAAGTGTCATTGCATTTGCCCCGGACCCTTGCTGACAACTTGCCTGCTCCCAGTGTCTCTTCTGTGTGCCATCCCAAGGACACTGTCTGAGCACTCTTCTATTCTGGCTGTCATTGCGTGTGAAGCGATACAAAAGGGGATGATGGACGGAGCATTTGAACAAATCAAACACTCACCCCCAGTCAACTGATCTGGGTTTAATCCATCACCATTCTTTAGATCACTCAGCCACCCCAGTTCAGACATGGCTATATGCAAATCAGTCTGATCCTTTTACCTCGTGGGAACAGTCCAGCCCCAACTGCCAAGCCATGTCTTCCCTGGACCGGAAACAAGCATCCTGGGACCGGGTTCGGATTCATAATCCTCATCAGCCAGGCTATCTTGAATCCAGTGGCCAAGTGAACAAGGGACTCACGTCTGAGCATACCCTGCCACACTTAGGGCAAACAAAGCGATACAAAAGGGGATGATGGACGGAGCGTTTGAACAAATCAAACACTCACCCCCAGTCAACTGATCTGGGTTTAATCCATCACCATTCTTTAGTTCACTCAGCCACCCCAGTTCAGACATGGCTATATGCAAATCAGTCAAACCCTGTGCCTCGTGGGAACAGTCCAGCCCGAACTGCCAAGCCATGTCTTCCCTGGACCGGAAACAAGCATCCTGGGACCGGTTTCGGATTCATAATCCTCATCAGCCAGGCTATCTTGAATCCAGTGGCCAAGTGAACAAGGGACTCACGTCTGAGCATACCCTGCCACACTTAGGGCAAACAAAGGGATACAAAAGGGGATGATGGACGGAGCGTTTGAACAAATCAAACACTCACCCCCAGTCAACTGATCTGGGTTTAATCCATCACCATTCTTTAGTTCACTCAGCCACCCCAGTTCAGACATGGCTATATGCAAATCAGTCTGACCCTGTGCCTCGTGGGAACAGTCCAGCCCGAACTGCCAAGCCATGTCTTCCCTGGACCGGAAACAAGCATCCTGGGACCGGTTTCGGAATCATAATCCTCATCAGCCAGGCTATCTTGAATCCAGTGGCCAAGTGAACAAGGGACTCACGTCTGAGCATACCCTGCCACACTTAGGGCAAACAAAGCGATAGAAAGTCATTGCGTGCGGCCAGTGCCCTTGCAGTGAGGCATCCCAAGGACACTGTTTGAGCAGCTCCTCTCCCTAGGTTACTCTTTTCTCTAGGTATCTTTCGGTCTTCCCTTGCCCTCTTCCACATTCCTTACGGCTGTGACAACTGCAAATATTTGGAGTGGGTAGGCTCAATGGCAATCGTCAGTCATGGTGAAAGGGGACCTGTGCCCTACCTTTCAACCCTTTTTACTTGGCCCACCCCCCCTCTACCATTGGGCGGTTTGAGTTTTCAAAACACGCTGGCCTTATGCCTAACGCTCCTGGTGTTCCGGCCGGCGGTAGGTGTTCCCTGAGGGCCCTTATCTGGTCTGGCTTTGCCGCCACGGCCCGCATCACTATGCTGTGCTGCTTTAAACACTATTAGGACTATAGGCTCCCAGGCTTTGGTGGATTTTTTTCTTAACAGCGGCATAGTACATTTGCAATCAAAATCACAGTTACTGTGTGATAAAATCAACCCAGTACTGTTTGATTATGAGTAAAGCACCATGGCATGGGAAATATCATGTGAGCTGATTTTTTCAGTAATAAAACCACAAGGAATGCCTCATTTAACGCAGTTTTACAGCATATTTTTACTATCTGCTCTGAGTTGTTGGTACGGGTATGCCGGTCTGGTGTGTGGAGGCAGGGAGGTGATGGGGGTTGGAGGCAGCGAGGGAGCGGGGTAGGGGAGTAGGGGATGGATTGGATTTTTTTACTTTTTTTTAACAATGGATCATTGTATGCTGCATCCATTAGGAAAACTAGACCCTTAGCTGCTCCTACAGCCAAAGACTCATGAAACCTTTCCATACTTTTTTGAAGAAAATGAGAAATCAGGTCAGGTTTGCGTCAGGTCAGGTTCAGGCGCGTGAAATTTACACATGCATGTAATCTTTTTTTCTTGTTGTATAGGTTAACAGAGGTATAGCTAAAGGGGCTTTAAAAAATGTAGGAAAAACATGTGGTAGGTTGCTATTTGTACCATTTGTTTTTCACCACCCGTTAGCAGTAATTCATGATATGAATTGTAAATTAAAGTTTTTGACCTTTAAGGCCCTGTCATCTCAGTGAATGATACTGTAATATGCTATTTGTTGATATACTGTTGACCTTTTGTATTGATTTTTCTAGCTGCGTACAAGAAGAGAGCTTGTGTATTGGCATCTGTCATGATTCTCCTTGACACACTTATGAAGGATATTTACACAAATATGAATTTTAATAGGACTGAATTTGATTTACCAAAGCTGTTCTCATAAAGTTGCACTAATCTGATAACTGAGAGATTTTAAGACTCTTACAGGGTAACTTAGATTCCAGTGGTAATGAAAAAGATGTCCATTTTGCATATACTAAGATGAACTGCAATCTGGAAGCAAAATGAGTTTACTAAGGTTAGACCCTCTTAACCGCAACATTTAGTTGATGGTAACAGCAAATGCAATATCTGAAATAGTGCAGGAACAACATGCACAAAACAAACAAAAATACAATTACTACTGATTATTTCCTATTGTCCCAAAAGTGTGAATCAAGTACAACATGCACTGTCAAAGCCAATTAATCTCGCCTTTGGGGCCTATTCCCTTTGCAAGTGCCTTTAACCCCTTGCATACGTCGGACGGCATCCGACGCTGCGGTGCTCGTGTGCGTTGGACAGCCGGGGCCATCCGATCTGCGCAAGCGTGGAATTTTTCCACACCGCCGCAAAATTCCGTCCGCATGCAAGGGGTTAAGGCGTATCCCAGTGCTATACAGCATCATAAAAAAACTTTAAAAAAGGATCAAAGATGGCTTCACTGCTGGAGGTCAGGTCATTCCTCTGGCATGCACATACATGAGGACGTATGTGTGTGCATGTGTGTTTTTAGCAGGAAACATGGAGGAATGCTGTGTGGTAGGAAATTTCATGCTGTCCACAGATTCCAGAACTTTGTCACAGAGAAATTTGAGGAAAGTGTATTTTCAGCCAGTGTTTGAGGTTTGCAAGTGCTTCTGGTTAAGAAAACTTCATGGGAATACCATGAGTCACACGCCACTGGACTCGCCTGGATGTCTTGTTTTCAGAAATGTCTGCATTTGGTAGGTTTCCATGGGATATCAGCCAAGCCTGTGCCCAAAAACTTTAGGTACCTGGATTACCAAATCTGATCAATTTTTTAAAGGAAATGTTGATGTCTCCATATTGTGTTTTGGTTCATTTCATGTTGCTGTCAGTATCCCCACCTATACAACTGAGGTACCACTTTTATCAGGAGACATGGGGGAATGCAGAGTAGTAAGAAATGTGTGGCTCCACACGGATTCTAGACGGTACCTTCACAGAAAGGTGAGGAAAATGTGTGTTTTTAGCCAAAGTTTTAGGTTTGCAGGGGCTTCTGGATAAGAAACCCTGGTGTGAGCTGTACAAGTCGCATGCCCCCGGATTCGCCAAGGTGTCTAGTTTTTGGAAATGGATGTGTTTGGTAGGTTTCCTATGGTGACAACTGAGCTAGATAGAGCCCAAAATCCACCAGCCAAATTGCAAAAAATAATTGTTTTCAGTGGAAAATTTTGAAATGTCCATGTTGTGTTTTGGGCCCCATTCTGTTGCAGCGGCTAGCCCCACCCACACAAGTGACGTACCATTTATTTGGGAGATGAGGGGAAATGCTAGGTGATAGGAGATCGGTGGCTGCCCGCAGATTCCAGAAGTTTTCCTCATAGAAATGCGAGGAACATTTGTGTTTTTAACCAAATGTTGAGAAAAACTTGGTGAGATGACACACAAGTCACAACAGCTTGAACTCTCCTGGATGTCAAGCTGTCAGAAATGTGCGGGTTTGGTGGGTTTCCATAGGAGCTTACTGCCGCTGGCACCACGACACGAAGGGGAGTATGGGGGGACAGCGCCCTAGTCCCACACATCTGGCGAGCGCAGCCGGCAGCGCGCCCCCCGGGGCGGCCCCCTCCGGCCAACAGCCAATGGGGAGGGCCCGAGGTGGACGGGGGAGGGCGCGTCCAAATTATATACCTGGCCAGCAGCTAGGCTCGGCCTTTCTCTCCCGCCCGTGGCTCCTCCCTATCATTGTTTACCAATATCCTGCTAGCACCACCGCATTACATAAACATCGGGAGTCGCTCAGTACTTGGAATTGGATCCAGCAGCATGCCATATGTACACCATGAAGTGGGATGTGGCCTATGTAACTAAAGGGTGGCCCGAGAACGATACATGCGAAATCTCCGTAAGAGGTGTGGCTATGAACAGTTCCATCGTTAAGTCGGAGCGAGTTTATGAATACATGAGAATGCAGCCATTTGTGGGAGTGAGCTCTGGTGGTACAACATGGCAGAGGGTGCGGTGGAGGACATTCAGTGGCTGTATACGTTATGTAACAGATTATTAGTTAATATATCTGGTTGTACTAGCAGGCACAGACAGGCCCAAACAGTGGAATTATGGTCATATTGAAAATGTCCAATGACAGGTAACAATCGCACAGTGCATTGCAGAAGGGATAAGTGAGAAGTGTGCAGGCTGCTAGAGGGACGAAGTACAATTGGAGGTAAAATACTGCAACATGTGCTAGACACCCAGGCCTAGTAATGTTGGCAATGGGGGCACTTGAGTGACAACTGGGAGGTATAAGTAGAACCGAATGAAGGGTCACAATTGCGAATACCTTGCCTTGTAGTGAATAGGGCCAAACATATACCCGAACACTAGGCAACAAGTGCAATAAATGGCACGTCAGCCCTAAATTACGGACAGCCAATGCCAATACAGTGCATTACACATAAAACGGGATTGCTTTAGCACACATTCTCAACATCGAAAAATGTATAACTTCCTAGCTTCAGGCTAACAGTGTAAAGCTGATGTTCGCCTAGAAGAGAATTAGGAGTGCATTATGCTTGCGGCAGGGGCACAAGCGCTGTCCGGAAATAGGATCGTTCCACCAATATTCTGGGAATGAGTCCAAACACATCACACATCAGAATGTGGACTCGGTAGCGGTTGCCCCGTGGCAGACAAAAAATTAAGGCAACAACTAGGTGCCTGTAAGACGTGTGGCTATGTAACTAGGGGCGTGGACTAAAACTGTAGCTAAGCATTCCCCGTAGCGGTGCGGCTTATGGAACAAAGGGCGTGTCCCATGAACAGACCTAAAAAAAAAAGAAAAAAAAAAAAAATCTCCTTAAGTGGTGTGGTGAAGGGTACTATGATAGAGGTGCACTAAACAGCGACCGAAAGTAGATAGGTGGTTGGGGGGCTCTGTCATCGACGGAAGCCTCCTCCAGAGCTGTGGCGGAGTACAGGGGGATCTGGAAGCAGATGGACAGTAGGGGTACCTCTGCGGCAGAAGGATACAGTCTAAATACCTCTGCCTGGCACAGTAGGGTGCCCGAGCCAAGAACCTGGAGCCGAGGGGGTTCCAGGAAACAGCGTCGGCGCCCCGTTAGTCCTTCGGGCGGTCGGGGGGCCTGAACCGACCGGGGGTGTGCCTCATCTCCCGCCCTGACAGGGGGGGCGGGAGTATAACGAAATAAAGTGATAATGTACTGCACCGTCAGAGCATCGCCTCGCCGTGCAAGATGGCTCCTTGGGCATGCGGGTCAGCGAGAGGCTGCTGCATTGGATCGCCTGTAAGATGACCCACCTATCAGTACCTGTGTTGTACGCAAATAAACCTGCACCACTGGTTTCCCACAAATATGTCTCATGGTTTCCTTGGTATGTAAGTGTATGCGCGCAGGGCGGAGTAAGCACTGATGGTGTGGGCACTATGCCGCTGGCACCAGGACACGAAGGGGAGTATGGGGGGACAGCGCCCTAGTCCCACACATCTGGCGAGCGCAGCCGGCAGCGCGCCCCCCGGGGCCGCCCCCTCCGGCCAACAGCCAATGGGGAGGGCCCGAGGTGGACGGGGGAGGGCGCGTCCAAATTATATACCTGGCCAGCAGCTAGGCTCGGCCTTTCTCTCCCGCCCGTGGCTGCTCTGCGCTGTAACCCTCCCTGAACCCTGACCCAGCTGCAGAGCGGTTGGCACAGTTTGGAATACTTTAATGATCATGTTTTATGTTGCAGGCGGAGTCACAGGGCGATCTGGAAGCAGATGGACAGTAGGGGTACCTCTGCGGCAGAAGGATACAGTCTAAATACCTCTGCCTGGCACAGTAGGGTGCCCGAGCCAAGAACCTGGAGCCGAGGGGGTTCCAGGAAACAGCGTCGGCGCCCCGTTAGTCCTTCGGGCGGTCGGGGGGCCTGAACCGACCGGGGGTGTGCCTCATCTCCCGCCCTGACAGGGGGGGCGGGAGTATAACGAAATAAAGTGATAATGTACTGCACCGTCAGAGCATCGCCTCGCCGTGCAAGATGGCTCCTTGGGCATGCGGGTCAGCGAGAGGCTGCTGCATTGGATCGCCTGTAAGATGACCCACCTATCAGTACCTGTGTTGTACGCAAATAAACCTGCACCACTGGTTTCCCACAAATATGTCTCATGGTTTCCTTGGTATGTAAGTGTATGCGCGCAGGGCGGAGTAAGCACTGATGGTGTGGGCACTATGAGCTAGGGCCTAAATTCTGCAGTCGCAAACACTGCATTGCAATAAAATGTGGATTTTGTGAAGAATTTTGGTTTGTTCATGTTGGGTTTTGTGCCTTTTACCTTTTTTAGGAAAAATCGACTGATTCTTAGAAAAATGCCAACAATGTTACAAAAACTTTTTTTGATACAAATATGGTTGTTTACGAAAGCTGGGAAGATAGTGAAACAAGAACAGCAAACCGTTTTTTTATGCTATTTTCATTTGCGATATCTGCCAAGGAAATGCTGTCCCAGTGCAACATCAATAATCAGACATAAAATTCTTGTGGCAGAATTATGATGCATTTCCAAACATCCAGAAAAAAATGAAAAATGCAAATAACCAGATGATTCTATTATGGCTATTAATGTAAAAAGCAATGTGTAAATATACTAAGATTAAATTCCATTTATGAGTAGCATAAATTGATGCAATTTTAGAAGAAAAGGCATTTGGAGTATAGATTTCCAAGTGTACTTCTTTTGAGCGTGTGTTTTTTTCTGGATTACCCATATAGTTGAAGGATTCACCACTAAGCTTGAACATCATTTATGGCTAGGTTTGCCACCTGGTTGGTTCTTCGCTGGCCTCACTGGCAATTATCTTTTTAAGGCTGGTCCCGGTAATTATTAAATACAGGCAATGTATTGGCCGGTATTAATTTCACTCTATTGTTTATTCAGCAATCCCTGATGCTGTTTGTAGCGGCTGAACGCTTTACATGACTGGGGGTGTATGGGATTTACAAATTTGAAATAACAAGCATTTGCAATGCAATCGGTCTCGCCTTTGGGACCTTATAAGTATTTAGTGATGCAGCATATTGTTGCACATAACTTCAGCGTAGATATCCGTGGTTATAAATGTATCACTGCGTAAGCACCCCGTTAAATATTCTGATGCACCCCTTCAAAAAGTCTACACCATGCAGGAGTTTGGGTACTTGATATAAAGTAAAATTGTACACCCATGTGAAGAGTAAATAAAGTGCGGAGGTGAACTTTGACCCCGAAAAGTTGAGTTTGATAATAAGAAATTCTCTGTGACTATAAAGATATCACTATGTACGCATGTTTAGAAATGTGATCTGGGCCTAAAGCAAAACTCTTATTGCTTGTAATGCAGCAAAGTTATATGGCCAGTGTTGTCCTATGATGCAGGGTTACGGTTGATTTTAGAATCTTCTAAGGCGTCAACGTCTCCTGTTGTTAACTGGAGCAAACTCTAAAAGATTTACAAAATGGACAAAGCATATGTAAGCAGGGTTATGTTATGCAGGGCAACAAACTACAGTCCTGTTGCAAGGATGGAATACAAGGGCACCATTAAAGTGCTCCCAAGCTAGAATAAAAGGAGTCACACCCAATATAATAGGTATATTTAATAACAATTGCAACCTAGTACTTAGGCTGCCACTCAGCAAAGTCTGTGGTTCTTCCACGGTTCCTGGTGGTAATGTCCTGGTCAACAATAAGACATCAATTTTCCCCAACCTCCATCCGGAGGAGATAGCCACTAAGAAAAAGCCTTCAGAGGGACTGAAATAGAGTCTCAAAATAAAGCTTAGCGGTAAGTAGTCTGAGATAACAAGTGGCCAAGAGTAGTGCCTGGTAACTTCCAGTGTTACCAATGCTAGAGAATGAATAAATCCAGAATACAGAGTTATGAGGGGTTAAAAGTGGGACCCTTAGTTTAGTTTATTCTAAATGCTGAAGTTCTTCTTGAGTAGCTGTTCCATCTGAGCTCTGACTTCTCAGCTCCTTGTGCCAAGCATCCCCAGCGAGTTCCTTTTCTCCTCTGACTCTGTGTGTGACCTTGGACAGATTTGTTTCCACTGTTCTCTCCAGTTCACCTAGTCTGCTTCCCAGTCCTTGCCAGATCCCCTGACACAAAAGCAGTGACATTAAAGCACTGATGTATGTGCTGATATGGCCAGCATTACAATTCGTGAAGGTTTGAGTTGATGAAACTTCATTGTTACAATTGAGTCTTGAAAAGGCGGTTTTCTTTTGCGGCTAAACATAGATTGACGGTCAAACTTTTAGAAATGTGTATATAAGTACAGATGGATCTACATTGAGACATAAGTGACTGAGTGCAATGCATCATTTCATGTTTAATAAACAAGAAGAATCGACTTTCCTACCATGACTATTGGAATCTTTTTGACTCATGAATCATCAAATGTACATTTAATGTCTCGGGTGCTTCCTTTCTGTTTCCACATGAGGGCAGGCACTCCAGAAAGGCAGTGTCTTCTATCATAAATCATTAACGTTGTTTTGTTCTCAGACTTTGCCATGAAGGGAGAAACTATAAATCAAATAAAAGTGGCCCGTTTTATGTAATTTTTTGATATTTCCTTGAAGTGTCATGCTTTCGGGCAGGCAAAGTGTTGGACAGAAGGCAAATACAAAAATGATGGCATTCTTAGGAATTATTTGCAAATGTTTTATACGTGGGTTAAAGTGTCACCAGGAGAACCATATAAAAGAATAGGAAGTACATTTAAGACACAGGAGGCACTGGTCTAGTGTTACCTTCTGCATGGGTGGGGGTAGCAGCGCTGTTTCCGGGGGTATTCATGTTCAGATGATCTATTAAGGGCAAAGCAAGGTAAAATGCTTTTGACACAACTGTACTAGCAGAGTATCCTCGGCTATTATTAAGGTGTGCACAGTGTTCAAATGAAGGTGTGTTTATTCATTACTATTGAACCACCACATTATCGCTTTCGTTTACTTCCTTTATTCTTCAGGACACAACTCAAAGCAATCATAGCGCATCACAACATTCATTTCTCATACCCGGAACGTCCTGTAGATCATACTTCCTATCAAACCGGCGCATCGTGTGATGCACAATAAAATATGCAGACTGGCAAGGAATGCAAAATTGGGAGTTTTTATGACAGAAAAGAATAAAAGAGTTCAAATTCCCAATGATCTCACTCACTGGCGATAGCTTCGCAGATAGTCGAGTCTTCTTTGCATTTCTGACACGGCCGACAGCTGTCAGTTGTATTTTGTAGTCTGTCCGACTCCGAATACTTTATTTTTCACAACGCTGTGATGGAGCGAGATTCAGAAATGTTTTTCATTTCAACTCGCGAAGTCACACTTCCATAATAAGAAATAATATTGCTAACAATTGTGCTGTATGTGTATTAATTCAACCTAGTTTTAACTTACATACACGAGAAATACATGAGGGCTACTAACATGTGTGCTTATAAACGTGCATTATGTTGCATTTCCTTGTATGTGAAAAATAATAATATTAATCGTGTCTATTGTTGTGTCATAATTAATTGCAGCTGTCTAGAATAAATGTCAGGTGCTTATTTTGCTTTCCTGTCTATGTGGTGTCACTTTATTCTTATAGGTGCATTAAGAATCCTGCTGGATTAAAAGAAGAATGGTAGATATAAAATCCTGCTTTATTTGTGTGCTCAGCTAGGTAATTTAGACTAATGGGTTAATCATTAGAAATGAAGGGTGGCAACAGAACGAACTGTATTACTCGCATTAATTATTCTTTTGTGTTTGTTTATATGATAGTTTTTGAAAGATGCTTTGGGCCTAGTGAATATTCGCGTTTACTAAAAATCTGCTTGGAGCCAGAAAGAGTCCATGTTGGCAAAGAGTTCCTCCTGCCTGAAACAAATTTGTCATGATGAGCTGACTATCCTCTAGTCGAGCAAGGCCAAGGCCAGGAACCGGCAAGAAGGCCTGTGACAACTACGTATCTGAGGAAGCCAAAACTTTCTTGTACTATATGTTGCAAACTGGAGGAAGCTGCGTTGTTCGAAAACTAGAGACAATGGTCTCTAAGAATGTGACAGAACTGAGATTCTAAAAATGTGGTGACACGTCGCCTGTCACTTTTGGACCAATTGGACTCCGATTTCAGCAGAGAAATATACATTTTCTTAGATTAGCTTAGCGTAGAAAGGTATAAAAACTCTTGCCCCGTGGAAGAGTAACGCTTCTTCTTGCTGACCTTTGATGAGGGTTTCGTGCAGACGGACATTCTTTGGAGCATGTAAGAAAAACTCAAAAGACTTTTACTTTTATTCTTAGCAAAGAATAGTTAGGGACTTAGGATTTAATAATGCTAAACTGTTTATTTCTATTTTGAACAGTAATTTTTGATTGCATTAAACCATCAATACTATTTGCAATGATTCTAATAAAAATGCTTTAATAAAGATTTCTAAATGCATTTTCTAAACAAATAGCTAATAAAAATCTTACTTTTGAAAACAAGCTGGTCTTGTTATTTCATGAGTTTAGGTTACCATTAGCAAGATCTTATCGCCACAGTGGCTTAATTAATTGGTAGAGTTTGTAAAGTATGATGAATTCATTTACCGCGGTTGTATATAAATGTATATAATTTGTGAATAGGTTAATTAGGTCACATGATTCAGTTGGTCAAAATATGTCATGTTAGATTTATGGGCCTTGTGATTGATTATTGATTGATGGTGTATATTGTGGAGTTGGGTAGCGTAGCTTATGACATATTTCCTATAGCCCGCTGGATCAATTTCCTGGTAGCAGACTTGATGGTTGCTATGGTAACCGACATGCTACATGGTAGTTGCATAGGATCGATGATTAACATATGTTGAGTTTGTTCACTTTTGTTACGTGTAGTCGAAAGGTTTTTTCCTGCAGTGTGAAAAATCCTAGTTGTACCGGTACAGAGTAGTGTGGCAAGAGTGAAGTCACACAGTGCATTTGATCTGTTTCAGAATAGTGGTATCGTCGTATATCACAGGTGTTGTGGTCGTACAACACGTGTTAGGGATATAGGTGTGTCAGATAGAATGTATGCGTAGCATGGATTGTCTATGAAATCGAAGCTTTGAGTATAGGGACAATGAGCCCGTTCTAAAACTCACTGTGGGAAAGTAATAGAATATATTCGAGCTTGAATGAAGGGTAAGATAACGTCATTTATTTTACTGACGATTCATGTTATCTATGGTGGGTTAGAGTCCTGCCAGGATTTCATGTGTGTATGGTTAGGGATACTTTCCGCTTGAAAGTGCGTAAATGGTTCTGTAATTTCGTTCGAGTCAAACTTTGAATTGCTACTTTATGTGCATTCAGAGAGAAGCGCGTTCGCTATTACGTGTTTGAAGGGTAGAGTAAAAGTTTACTTTATCGGCAAATGTATATTCTGTGAGAATAGCGTCGTCTATTCCACGCAAAGAATTTCTTGTATGTCTGTAAAAATCATCGCTTTATTTAGAGAAACAGACAAATGATTTGTTTTTCTTGTTGTTGTTAATCGAATTTCATTGAGAAAGTGTCTTTAAAATGGTGCTGTGAAAAGTTTTTGTGAAGGAGGGGTGAGCGCTGAGAGTGAGACGCAAGAAACCGCAGCGGCTGTGTACGTCACACGGTCTGCGCAGTGATTGGGTACTATACGTCACAAGCTGTACTCTGATTGGCTCACGTGACTTTGTTGAGCTGAACGCTGATTGGCTTTTGTGGGAAGCTCTGTTTTTACTGGTTGAGCAGGGTGGTGACGTAGCTCGAACCTGATTGGCTTGTTGGTGTGTTTCGCGCACGGATTGGCTGGTGTTGCGGAACAACCAGGAAACATTTACGATCATTTCTGATTAAGCAGATTTGATTTAAAAATGACTTATTATTATAAACATGTTGAGAAAAAGACTTCGATACTTCAAAAATGTAAAAATTTTATTTCACCTGACAAGAAAATACAAACGCGAGGTGGTAAATTACTTCATAAGTACAAGACACCTGCAGCGTATATGGAAGGTGAATATGGTTACCATACTGTTCTGTGGTTTGATGTTTGGAAGCATTACACAAAGGATGACGGCGTACTAGTTTGGCCGGATGATGGTTCTTTTAATATAAAAAATTTAAGAAATTTAAGAGAAAAAATGTCAGCTCTTGTACCAAAGCCTAGACCAACACAATTTGAAGCTTTAGTTGAATGGGAGGATGAGATGTTTCAACTTCAGAAAGAAGCAAGTGGGATAAAATGACCTCCGAAAACACCGAGTTACAGACGGGAAACGCATGAAGATAGAATGCGTATGTGGAGACAGGGAGATATGTGCGATGGTCTCTATTTAATTAGGGAAATGGTTTTAGGGTCTCCAGGTGAAAAGAGAACTGAAAAGAAAAATAACGCTGTTGTAGAAAGTGAATCGGAAGATGCAGTCTTAGAAGAAATTTATACGACAAATAATAAGAATGCCCCATTGAGACAGCCTCGTTCATGGTCCACTCCAATGGTTTCTACCGGAACCACTCCTAGTGCACCTCCAATAAATGAATCCCCAAAATTGTACTGAAATAATTGTGAATCTTTTGGAACTCCAGAACGTTTTGAAACAAGAACTAATTCTAGTGTTTGTAATGAGAACAGAAGTTTTCCAATGGAAAGGGAAGCCCCTAGAAATGTAATGAGAACTGACAGGAATGAGGAAATTGCAAATACTTCAGAATATTTGCGATCAAAAGAAGAATTAATTCGGCAGATAACTAAAAGCATGGAAGCAGTGACAGTTCCAGTAACGATTGGTCCTGTTCAGCCTGTTTTTGATCCAAAGGAAATTAAACAGCCAGGTTTAACAATTCCATTAAATGCAGAAATTCAAAAAGTAGCTGAAAAATGTTATTCAGATTTGTCTGAAATACATCGTGAGAAATCAAGAATGCCTGACTTGACTTTTAATCAAGGTTCTTTTAACCAGACACCAATGGGTGCAGAGTCAGATGCTGAAACTCCTGAAAGAACTGGGTTGAATTCAAAACTTGATGTTGCAAAATTAAAAGCAGACTTGGAGGAATTAATAATTGGCACAATTGGTCCTGACAGTTTAAAATTCTATCGTGATGATGAACTCCTGTTCATCAGTAAAAGCATTCAATGGAAAACAAAGAATAAATACGATCAATTGGAAGAACTGGCAGCGGAATTAGAAATTGATTTGAGCAAACAGAAAAATCTGGGAAAGCACTACAGACTAGACTTTACAGAGAAGGACATTGGGAACTTCAATACAGGAGGGAGAATTACACACATAAAATAATTGATTGTTTACATCAAGAAATTTGGTGACTTGAGTAAATGGAGAGTGAAATGGACCAAAAAGAGGGAAGATGAAAGGTTGGATAAGTTGGATAATTTGTCTAAACAGTTTCCGATGAGAGAAATTGCAGGTGGAGGGTATGTACATGTTCCATGGACAAGACAGGATATTTTGCTCTTCACTAATGATTTTTCTCGACTGAGAGAAAAGCCTATGGAATGGTATTGACAGGTAGACAGGTTTATTAAGGTTTCAAAAGTTCTGTGGATTGGTCTGGATGGATTTTTCGACATTGTCGTCCCATCGGATCTTTGGACAGAATGCAAAATTACTGTGAGTTGGCCAAAAGCTGAACCAGATCGAATTAAAGAGACAGGTGCTCCAGCATCAGAGGTCATGGATCTCTATAACAAAGTGATTTATTGGTTGAAAAAGAAAATTGCCCCGAAGGAAGTTGATTGGGTTAAAATAGACAGGACAAACCAGGAACCGAAAGAATCAGTTCATTTATGAAAGGTTATTACTGGTTTTTAAACAATACAGTGGCTATGAAAAATTAGATGAAAAGGACATGAGCCACTTTATTTACAGATTTGTCTATGGTCTTAGACCAGAAATTGGAGAAATGATCAGGAATAATATTGTCGGATGGCAATCAAACTCAGTTGATGATATTTTGAGGAAGGCAAAATACTGCAGTGATGAGTTGGAGGCTAAGTAAAAGAAGTTAAAGGAGAAAGCGATGTGGGCACAGGTGAAGGTGGCTGAGCAACAGACTGCAAGCCTTGACAATAAAAATGGAAATTTTGTGCAGAACCAGAATCAGGGTCAGGGAAATTTTAAAAATAATTTTAATAATTTCAACAAGCCAAAATTTAATGCAAAAATTGAAGAATTAAAACAAAAGTTACCTTGTTTTAATTGCGTCGAAATCGGTCATTGGAAGTACGAGTGTAAAAATCCACCCAGAAATTTTAAAAATACATCATTAAACCCACAGATGTAGAATGACGTTGATCTGCAACAACAGCTGCAGCTACAGCGTCAACTAAATGACCTGAGTCTTCAGCGACGGCTACAGCAGCAGTTGACACAACAGCAGAATCAGATTCCATTGCCTCCTTTTCCTAGTTGTGGGGGAGGTCAGAAATACAATCCAGATATTGGATTCAGCGGAGGTGATCAGGTAATAAGAGCTCAAAGGCAAAATTTGCAAAATGCAACAGGACAATTTTTGTTAACAGGAAACCAAGGAAGTGATTCTGATGACTGTTTCTGACGGTGTTGTATAGCTCCTATATATCCTTATATCGTGTTAAGTTAGCATAGGTACATTTGAGATTTAAACGCCATTTTTCCTTTCTTGCAACTTCTGCACACGACCCTTAATTGTTGACTTAGCTTTCAACCTAGTGGTTTGCCGTGGTGTATGTGAGAATAATATGTTATTGCTCTGATATCAGTTTTGTTTAATAAACCATGTCTGCACGGAGAGTGCTGAAGTTTCAGGAGCAACACGATATGGAATTGTTATGAGGTCTGATCTCCACGCCTTCATAGTCATAACACAAGTGCAGCCTTTGCCAACTTGGGCTTGAGGTGGGATTGATATTGCTTTGCACGAGAATTGTTAACACACTTGATGCGGTGCACATGCAGAGAGAGCTGGTGTATGCTGATGTGATTCCTTTCATGCTAGGACACTAAGGTATGGGCCCGCCCTAAAACAACCCAAAGAGACCTTCTTAGCTAATAATATAATATATGTGTTAGGGAGGGTGAGATATAAGTGTTGTTAACTCTTATTCATTACAGCATGTTAACATGCTGTCACCATTCGCTTTTTATGTCTTAGTAACTATGCTGATAATTTTGCTACTGATAATAAGTATACTTGTATTATCTAAGATACTGCGCCTGAGAAGACGGCATTAGTAAATAAACATTTCAAATGCACATGTGTCTTCTTTACTCCATGTTCTGGTTTGTAATGATAATATAACGAAAGAGTGTTCATGAGTCCCACGTACCCTGAGGTACTGTAAGTTCATGTTCTGGTTTGTCTAAACATTGGGTGTTTGATATGTCCAATGAGACACTGTAGCTAGCTCGGTAAGGGGTGAGTTGGTTGCTAAGGTAAGTTTTGGGACACCCTAATTTGCCGAGGTTCCACTCCTCTGTGCACAGTTCTGTGTGAGTACAGAAACCCTGCAACATGGCGCCCAACGGTTTCGGTGGTCTTATATCATGACACTCGAGTAGTTTATCGTTCATGCCTTTACCCCTTCACGTCCGTTTCCGGAAAACGGGGTGTTGGTGAAACCTACCTATTTTTTGAAATAGGTCTTTATTCAAGCTTGATTCTTTCTTAAACGGTTTCTTTGAATTACTACCCAGTTGTGCTACAAAGTATTCTTTGTGTGTTCTTGTTTCCAGTGTTGTCATGGCGGCGGTGGCTATTGCGCAGCATAGTCGCGTAGCGGTACGCAACCATCTTCAGACGTACCAGGTCCCAGTAGATGGGATGGCTGTGATTTTCGTGGTATGTGCAGATCCGGCGTTTCCTTACGAGTTGTTTTACTCTTGGGTTACGTTTCCGGCTGTGGACGCTAATTCTGGTTTGTTCCACTCCTACACCGCCTCGGATGTCCCGGCTGAATATACGCCGTACAGGGCATTGGAAATACCTATTGATCATTGGCAGCATCGAGTTTGGTTTGATGGCGCCCTCCCCCACTCTTTGTCCCCTGCGAGGTTAGGTCCACTCTCAATTCCAGGTACAAATTGGCCTGCGTTGGGTGGCTTTACCCCGCACCCGAATCACGGGGCTTGTACCCTGGCAGAAATTCGCAGGCTACATGTAGTTTCCATTTCCGTGATTCGTGCTTTAGTGCAATACATCGGTCGTCATCTTCCTGGTGGTCCCCAGGGGGGTGCGGCCGCTCCCATGGAACGAGGCGGAATGCGTCTCAATCCAGTGATGGTTAATTCGGTTTTTGGTGCGCGTCCTGTTGACAACGATGACTTCCCATTCTGGCTAGCAGAGAAGTTTGATCAACTGGAGGCGGTTTTTCCGAATTCTACTCCTGCTGATAAACATAGAATGTTAACGATTACTCTACCGAAGGATATAACTCCTGAACTTGTTGACTGTGAAAGCTGGGGAAAAACTTTTGCGGCAGTTTATACGAGGTGCTTCGGCACCCCGTCTATGAATGCCCTGCCTGAAATCATTAGACGTGTTCAGAATGATCACGGTCCAGAGGCAGCGGTGGAATTGGGTATGCGCCTGTGTGGTTCATTTGAAATTGTAAGTGATCTCATTCTCTCCAATGTTAAAGGAGATGCAGTTAACTTTCAGGTGTCGAATGCTTTGGCTGCTCTGCCCGATGCCGACAAACCCCGCCAGTTAGCAAAGATTGTGGTGGCCGCTTATAAGACAATTGGCCGCACAAGTAGAGGTCTGAAATATTTTCCAGTGAAGGATAAAAAACAACCTCAGGGACAATCTGCAGTGACAGATGTCCAGCCCAAGTCCAAAAAACAGAATTGGCCTAAAAAACAGACACAGGGGAAGCAGACTAGGCAAACTCTGGATCCTGTTCCTGCAATACAAGCTCCTGCGCCGGCAGACAGAGTTTATGATTTGCGCGATCGCGCGATGATTAAATCACCTGATCGTTTTCAGGGTTCTGATCAACGCTCTCCTCGTTCCTTTCAGGAAACATCGGCCCAGAAGACCGGTGGTGGAGGAGGGGGTGGACGTGGACGTGGTGGCCAGCAAGGACGTGGTCAGTCCCGCCAGACAGACGGCGCAGTGAAGCAGGAGGATTCTACGCCTAAGCGTCCGCAGTTTGCGAAGAAGAAAGTCGCGGCCTTAACAGCGCATAGATATGCCACAGATAGTGAGAACGCGGCTTCGGAATCTGACGTGGGCTCTGACCTTGCTGGACAGCGCGGCGGAGATTACCATAGTCAGAGAGGCGCTCCGTCCACTACTGAGGGTGACAGCGACTGAAGTTTTTGTTGTTATAGAAACAGCCGATACGAGATTGGCTCCCCCTGAAAGACTTTTTGAAATTGTCCTGTTAATTGAAGGTGACATACAGCGTACTGTCAGAGGGGTATTTTGGGAGAACCTTTCGTCTACGTACGACATTTTGCTTTCCGAGGCTGACTGGCCCCCACCTTTTGTGCTCGCAGCGCCGCGAGGGGAGGAGGTAATCCTTCCCAGTTTCGCGCACACTGTCTCAACTGAGCATGCGCAGCATTTTGCAGAAGAGTGGGCTCGTGCTCTAGCACCGGCTCTCTACCGCAACCAATGTGGTTGGGACAAATTGTCCCCGTGCCACGAAATTCCTTTGCGGTCTGAGCCGCAGCCTCAGCCTCAATATCCCATACGGCGTGAAGCTAAAGCGGCCGTCGCAGAAATCCTTGAACAATTGGAATATCAGGGAGTTATTGAAACGTGTGTGTCACCGATGAATAATCCCCTTTTTACTGTGAACAAACCTGACGGATCATATCGTTTGGTTTTGGATTACCGGCATTTAAACTCGCATTGCCGTAACTGTGCTGTACAGAATACCCACGGCTCTGCCCTAGTGGATAGTCTCGTGCGTAAGCGTTTCAAGACAACGCTTGACATATCCAATGGTTTTTATGCCCACAGATTGGACAGCTTTAGCTCCCAATGGACCAGTTTTACGAGCGCTGGAGTCCAAAAGCAATTCCGGCGTCTTCCAATGGGCTACAAGAATAGTCCTGGTATATTTACCGCTCGTATTGTCTCTATTCTGGAGGCACTCGACCCTGATGCTTTTTCGTATGTGGATGACATATATCTCACAGACGACGATATTTGGGAGCATCTGTGTCGTGTAAATTCTGTTATTTGCAACTTCGCAGACATGGGTTACAAATTTAACTTTGCAAAATCGCACATTGCTGAACACACAGTGTTGTTTTTGGGCTATGAGCTCAACAATGAAGGTAGAGGTTTGGCTCCTCACTTCTTAGAGAAGTGCGCACAATTGCGCGCTCCTACAACACTGAAAAAATTACAATCTTTACTGGGCTTTTTGAATTTCGGCAGAACTTACATTCCGGATTATGCCCAGCGTATCAAGCCTTTGTATGCTTTGATACAACCAACTTTCTCGAAATCATGCTGGCTGCCTGAGCATTCAGCCATTTTGCAATACTTGCAGGCTGATCTGCTCGCTTCTAAATATTTACTGACTCGTGATAACCACACCAACCTGGTAATAAGAATAATTCCCGGGACGGTGGGTTTCACATACCTCACTTTTAATGAAGGTGACACAGTACCTATCGCTTACAAGTCACACTTGTACACTTCGGCTGAGATGCGGTTTCCCACAGTGGAAAAAGTTTTAACTGCTGTACAGATGGCAATTCTAAAAGAACGAGCTCTGTCACAGGGGAAACGCATGCTAGTGGTAACACCCTGTCCTCATTTGGAGGCAGTCACGAAAGCCAGTGTACCAAATTCAAAGGCTTTGCACCCTCGGTGGATTCAGTGGGCTGCGTCATTGTCATCCACGGATGTCATGTTTATTTTTGACGCTTCCTTACGGTCGCAAGAGTACTTGCAGTATGAATTCGTTCATCCTGCTCCTCTGGCGATGCGACCTTTGGAGGACTTCCATTGCATCATTTACACTGATGGGTCGGCGCAGGTTGCGCATGGCTCTAAACATGCCTACGTTTCCGCATGCGCCATTGTGGTCGGTGCTATGTTGAATGATGAGTTCATTTCCAGGGAGGTACACACGTTGCCCCTGGGCGATTGCACCGCACAATTGGCAGAGCTTCGTGCTCTCTTACTAGCTCTGGAGTACGCAGATCCAAGTGTTACTACTCTAATTGTAAGTGATTCTTACTACTGTGTCCAGTCTTACAATGAAAACTTGTTCTTTTGGATTCAAAATGATTTTCATGATTCCAAGGGTAGCACAATAAAACATAAAATGATCTGGGTTCGAGTGGCAGAGCTTAAGGCTATGTTGCCACTCGTTTATGTGATTCATACTCTCGGTCATCAGCGCGTAGGAGTTCACGCTGTTGGCAACTCGCTTGCTGATGAAGCAGCGAAATCAGCAGTATCTACATACTTAGTTGCAGCAGTTACTAGGTCTAAAACCAAGATTGATAGCGACATCTTGGCAGCGATTGCTGCCTCTGAGAAGGGAAGTAAACATCCTGCGGGATTCCCTTCGAAGTATAAATACCACTTAAGTCCCGAAAAGGTTCCTTTTGTGACAATTCCTGATGTTGGGGAACGGCTGATTCCCAACTCGGATCGCAGAGCAGACTTGATTACAGCGGCTCATGAAGGTGTGGCGTCTGCGCATGCGGGCGTCTCAGCCACTGTAACGCAACTACAACAACGTTTCTGGTGGCGGGGACTGTACAAACAGACGCGTGATTATGTCCTTCTTTGTGACATATGCCAGCAGATTAAACCTTCTACTGCTACGCGTCCGCCACAGACTCAGTTGTACATTTCTAATAAACCACTAGGCTGTGTTTATTTAGATCACTGCGGTCCTTTTTCATCTGATACTGCGTATAAGTACATCTTAGTAGCAGTTGACTCATGCACACGCTTTGTGTGGGTATGGCCACATCGCAGCGCTGATTCACGGACTGTCATTAGAGATTTGCGTATCTTTATAGGGATTTTTGCCTGTGGTACCTTCCATTCGGATCAGGGTCCGGCTTTCGCCTCTAAGGCGTATAAGGATGCCATGACTTCGATGGGGGTCCAAGTCAAGTTTTCGTCACCCTACAGACCTGAGGGTAATAGTGTAGTTGAACGAATGAACCGTGATTTAAAGCAATCTTTGACAGCCCGAGTTATAGGCACTGGCAGAAACTGGCTGGCTCACCTCTATGGCGTGCAGCGTGCTCTTAATAATCTCCCTAGAAGGTCTCTGGGTGGGCGGACCCCATACGAAATGCTCTTTGGCATCAAGATGTACGTCCCTGACCTTGACGGTCTAGACTCTGTGGTTCGCGCCACTTCCTTTGACGCAGATGAACATTGCAATGTTTTACAGAATCTACAAAAGACCAGAGACACTCTTGCAAAGGAACATTTGCCCTCCACACCGGATGATGCGTTGCAGATCCCGGTAGTTGGCTGGCTACCCCAAGTTGGAGAACTGGTTCGAGAGAAGATCGACAACAAGAAAGAGTTTGGTCCCTCCTATCGAGCTCCAGTCCCAGTGCTTGGAGTGAAGGGCACAAGAACAGTCATTTTACCACCACTTCCAGGTCGTAAGGAAAACAGGTTTATTTCTATTGACAATGTCAAGATACACAGAGTGGCCGATTCTTCTTAGCATGACACCAGCTGTTTCCTGTCCTTCCATTGTGAGAAATTCAATTATGCCCACTGCTTCTAATAATGAACCTGAGGTGGCCATCGAATTACCTGCTGTTTCCAGTCCATTATTAAATAATTTACCCGGAACTAACATTGATGAGACAGACTATACATACCCCACTGATTTGTCCATGCCTGACCTGCAAGCTCGTTTAGCCACGGAATCCAGATTTTCGTTTGACTCTGCTTCCCTTGCCTCGAAAAAAACCCTCTCAAATTGCGGTATATGCTAGCCTGTTTAAAAAACATTTTTTGATTCCTCCTTGGATATACATTTGGCTGGTCCTTTTTTCGGTTTACCTTTTTATGTCAATTGGTTTTGTGTTTTATTTTTTTCGGATTATGAATGGACACTATGTCGAGGAGAGAACTTGCATTACTCATTTAAATGGAACATTGGCCCCACTTTCCTCTTCACATTCTACACACAGATTAAAAAGAGACTTGACTTTGGTTAACATCATAGCATGGCCTGTTCTGGATGGAATCGCGTGGGATGCAGTTCGTTTTCAGATTCATGGCCCAACGGAAGTCGTTAATGTTCCTAATGTACTAAGAGTTAATATGGGGGATGTGGTGAAACAAAACATTCGTTCTGATGATTGGGATGTTAATGCTGTGGAAAGTTTGTTTTCTGATTTGAAATACTATGCTGCTTTTGATGCTGAGGATTTATATTTAGAATCTGCTAATTATGGTGAATTGTTCTGTTACCAACATTATGGCAATCACTTCTTACACAAAACATCTTCCCGAAGGGATGCTGTTAATTTTACTCAGTGGGAACATTGCCCGGCACCTACACAAGGGAGTTCAGAAACGTTTCTTAAAAAGTATACTTATTTCACTGACTTTAATCAGTCCAATCCCGAGTCCTTTTATTTTAAATTTCACAAACAACCACTGTCCAAGGTTAGACTTACCGATACAAAATTGTTGTACTCGAAGGCCTTCCTAGATCAATTAGTTACTGGGGGCTATGAATTATGGAAGGAAACAATAGACCTTAAATCAGTTTGGGGTTCAAGGGCCTGGCAGGTACGAGGCACCGAGGCTTTGCACCGTGCATGTCTCATCCCGAATCATATGTTGTTTTTAAATGAAACAATTTCCCAGACCACATGCTTTGGATTGGCTACATCTAAAAGGTTAAACACCCCGTCTTTCCCGGAGTTGGAGGAATATGAGGATTGGAGTAATTTTACTCAATTGTCCATTAAAGATATACAGGCTCTGCTTCTTAATTCCTCCTTTAACATTTCCAGTATGAATCCCAAGGGTTGGCTGCTTTGGCACCGTAGTGCTGATTCTTGCCAAAAAAGATTTTTGAATATATCTAACGGTTTTAAGACTGTTAGATCTGATCCCCGGTTTGATTTGAGTCATACTGTCACCTCTTACTCTGTGGGCAAGTTGTGTCAAGCTTGGCTGAAACATTCAACTTTACCTGCGGTTAAGTATCACCTTTCCAAACTGAATGCAGACGTGGATTTGAATGATTTCATTAAAGGCCCAGCAAGTGGCAGGTCAAAAAGGTGGTTATATGGGGTTTACAATGAAATTTGGAAACTCTCACAGATTGAGGCCGCTTCACGCCTTAGGGCTATTGATCAGGCGAATCTTGAGAAAGTGCTTGCAGTTGTTGACAATAGCATTAACGTGCTTTCCTCTAGAATTTACACATTAGATAATATTGTGTCGTCTGTTGTTGATATTGTGCATGATGAAGTGTCAGTATTATACCATGGTCAAAATCAATTACGGTCAATCATGCAGTTTGCATGGACACTTCAGACTCTGAAAATGGGTAAAGTTCCCTGGGGATACATGAACGTTTCCTCTTTATTTTCCCCGTTTAATTTGACAGACAAACAACGCTTGCTTTCAATGCGTGATGCTTCCTTTTCTATGCTCCATATTGAAAGATTGGAGTCTTTACCTTTTTCTGTGGCAGAAGCCACTACTGCTACGTGGCTTATCCACGGTTTAATAACACTGCCTTTTGCTTTATATAAGTTTTCAAATTGTATGAAATATGTGCCAATAGGTCGTTTTGAACCCTTAGGTAGCGGTTTTCTTCATGAGGTCTGGTCACTCCCATACACATACAGATGTTTCAAGGCTGAACAAGAAGTTTATCTAACAGGGGATGAGTGTACTGAGACGCCAGATCATTCTTTAATGTGCAGACACATACAGTTACACGGTTCATGTAACAAGGACCGACCAAATATGGCTTGCGTTTTACAGGGCACGCCAGTTCCTGCTATCATCCCCACGTTTAAATTGTTAGAGAATGGTAGTTATTTAATGCTCAATAATGAAAACTGTTGTGGTTTAATTAAAGGTATAGCTTTCATAGTAACAGTTAGTGAGCGAGTTATTTGCTGCAGAAATGTTCTTTATCCTCCCACACGTGAACATAGGGAGTCTTCCATTTGGCCACAGATACCGACCTTGGGAGCAGAATTCAGCGGCATGGCTAGAATAAGAGCTCTATTGTCCCAGAAAGAGGTGGCCTTGAGCTCGGCCCGTGAAACTTTCGTGCTTCACATTGCTAACACCCGTACGGAGGTTCAGGCTCTTTTAAATACTGATTTGCCTTTGCATTTCGGAGCCATGGTCCGTTCTATCTTTAACGCATCCTCCACAACGGGCCTAGCACATTTTTTTAAAGTTATTAGCGGTGGTCTCGTGACTTCCTTTGAGAAGATTTTTGGAGTCATCCCTGCCTTCTTCCATTCTATTTTTTCATCCTTATTTGGAGGGTTCCCGTTCTTACTTGCATTAGCGGCTGGCGCTTTGGTGGTTTTCTGCCTTTTTAAATATGGATGCCCTTCCTGTGCAAGACCACGCTCAGCTGCTACTGACGCGGTTTCGCAACCGCATGCTTGATTATTATGGCACACTGCCGTTGGCGACTCTAAGCACGGCGTTTGGATTATCTTTTCGGTTCTCCTATTTCACCTGTGTCCAGCCTGTATTTCGCTGCCTGACCTGTGATTTCCTTTGGGCCATTGATTTGTGTCTCTGCGGACCAATATCTTCTGACGTCGATTTTGATCAACTGATGAGTCCTATCATTGCTCACGAGTTGGTTTGTTCTGACGAAAGGATTATGGCCTTGGCGGTGGCACATGGACTAATGGGTCCCTGGGATGTGTTGTCGGCAGCGCGAAATTTCTTGGAACGAAGTTTTCTTGAAAACCCACCGAGCTGTCCTCTGATGGTTATAGAGGATCCGGTGCTGGAAGATCACGTATGTTCCTTTCATCTTTTGAATTGGATGGCTGAACTGTTTTCGGATGAGGACAGTGACTTCCTCCTGGAGGCTGTTGCGGCTTACTTTTCATATACAGTCTTATCATAGACAATGCCTCAAATTGACATGCTGATTGATAGCATTTCCTTGATTTTATTGACTTTTGGTCAAGACTTTTATTTTTGCTTGCCTATTGGCTTGAGCCACATTATACTTGTGGGCTAATTTTTGGCATTAGTTTTTATATTTGAATTTTTATTCATGCTCGTTTATAATTGGATTCTGCTCTCATGTGATGGCACTTCTGTTATCTTATTTAGTCCGTTCTCGGATCATGGGGGGGTGTTGTATAGCTCCTATATATCCTTATATCGTGTTAAGTTAGCATAGGTACATTTGAGATTTAAACGCCATTTTTCCTTTCTTGCAACTTCTGCACACGACCCTTAATTGTTGACTTAGCTTTCAACCTAGTGGTTTGCCGTGGTGTATGTGAGAATAATATGTTATTGCTCTGATATCAGTTTTGTTTAATAAACCATGTCTGCACGGAGAGTGCTGAAGTTTCAGGAGCAACACGATATGGAATTGTTATGAGGTCTGATCTCCACGCCTTCATAGTCATAACACAAGTGCAGCCTTTGCCAACTTGGGCTTGAGGCGGGATTGATATTGCTTTGCACGAGAATTGTTAACACACTTGATGCGGTGCACATGCAGAGAGAGCTGGTGTATGCTGATGTGATTCCTTTCATGCTAGGACACTAAGGTATGGGCCCGCCCTAAAACAACCCAAAGAGACCTTCTTAGCTAATAATATAATATATGTGTTAGGGAGGGTGAGATATAAGTGTTGTTAACTCTTATTCATTACAGCATGTTAACATGCTGTCACCATTCGCTTTTTATGTCTTAGTAACTATGCTGATAATTTTGCTACTGATAATAAGTATACTTGTATTATCTAAGATACTGCGCCTGAGAAGACGGCATTAGTAAATAAACATTTCAAATGCACATGTGTCTTCTTTACTCCATGTTCTGGTTTGTAATGATAATATAACGAAAGAGTGTTCATGAGTCCCACGTACCCTGAGGTACTGTAAGTTCATGTTCTGGTTTGTCTAAACATTGGGTGTTTGATATGTCCAATGAGACACTGTAGCTAGCTCGGTAAGGGGTGAGTTGGTTGCTAAGGTAAGTTTTGGGACACCCTAATTTGCCGAGGTTCTACTCCTCTGTGCACAGTTCTGTGTGAGTACAGAAACCCTGCAACAACGGTGCCCGAGAGAGGGGGAAGAGTGTGTAATTGGAGCCACTCTTGAGGTTGACCAGTCTGGTCCATTTGTAAATGGAAAAGTAAACGATGTAGAGATCACTTTTCTTGTGGACACTGGTGCTACCCGTTCTACTGTTAGATCAGTGGAAATTGAAAACCTACCTCTCTCTGGGGATACCATCCAAGTAGTCGGAGTAAGTAATCAGCAAATAAAAACAGACCTTACAGAGCCTGTGAATGTGGAGATTGGCAATTTTAGAGACAAACACAGATTTGTAGTTTGCAATAGCAGTCCAGTGAATTTGCTGGGGAGAGATATATTATGCAAAATGTATAGGCATTTATATAGCGCACTACTTACCCGTAGGGTCCCAAGGCGCTTCGACCGCTGCGAAACCCTTCCTGGCTTCCCTGAGAGATGGTCCCTTAATGGGTATCTCCAGGGTGAGACCAGGCATCCCCGGCGGTCTGGTGGGGCCGTTAGTGAAGATGAGGCAAGCTAATGCCCAGAGTTGCCGAGTGTGATCGCTGATCAGAGTGGGCACCGAGGCGAGAGAATTATCGAGTCCGCTGACCCTGGTCCAGAAACCTGCCGCGCCGGGAATCGAACCCTGGTCCCGGGCCGTCCTCTGCTCTCGGGTCTGCCGCCTCTAACCAGTGAGCCACACTACTTCACTATGAATTGCAGAATATATTGCTCACCTGATGGGATTGAATTACAAACCATGGAGGAAGATGGATTGTACAGACTGACTATGCTAATGATTGAGGCAGAAGAAACGAGATTGTTTCCTACCTTTGATAAAAAAAAAATTACCAGAGGAATTGAAAAAGACAGTTAAATCTGAAATTTGGGATTTGACTGGAAACGAAATGGGTCTGATGAAGCATGTCGATCCAGTCAAAATAACAGTAAAGCAGGGAATAGAATTTCCAAACATACCACAGTACAAAATGAAAACTGAAACAATTGAGGGTGTCATTCCTGTAATTGAAAAATTCATTAAGCAAGGTGTTTTAAAAGAAATTGTGAACAGCCCTTGTAACTCACCGATTATGGGGATCAAAAAGCCAAACGGAACATATAGGATTGTTCAGGATTTGAGAAAGATTAACCAAATTGTTGCTCCTTGTTGCCCAGTTGTTCCAAACCCAGCTGTCATTCTTTACCAGATTCCGCATGATGCTGAATGGTATACTGTCATTGATCTTTGCAATGCGTTCTTTACTGTTCCATTGCATTCAGAGAGCCAGGAAATCTTTGCTTTCAGGTTCCAGAGTAGGACCCTCGCATGGTGCAGAATTCCTCAAGGGTATACAGAGAGTCCTTCTATCTTTAATGAGTTATTGAAGAGATCTTTGGAAGATTTGAATCTACCTGGCAGATCGACATTAGTTCAGTACATTGACGATCTGTTGATTGCAGCAAAAACAAGGGACAGCTGTGTAACAGATACAATAACTCTTTTGAATCATCTGGCAGATGAGGGACATAAAGTGTCTCCTGCAAAGTTGCAGTTTTGTAAACAAGAAGTGAAATACCTTGGTCATAGAATTGCAAAAGGAATGAGACAGGTGACAATTGAGAGAATTAAAATGATTCAGGGAATGCAACCTCCAAGAACACAAAGACAAGTGAGAATGTTCTTGGGAATGGTTGGTTACTGTCGTCAATGGATCAGTGGATTTTCAGTAATTGCGAAGCCACTGCAGAGATTGACAAAATCAGATGTAAAAGATCCAATTGTACTTACTGACATTGAGTTGGAAGCCTTTGAGAAACTAAAAAGAAGTCTATGTGAAGCTCCAGCTCTGGGCAGGCCAGATTACGAAAAAGGTTTTGAGCTGTATTGCAGTGAAAGGGAGGGATGTGCCTTGTCTGTGTTAATTCAGAGACATGGAAACATGAGAAAACCTATTGCCTATTTCTCAGCAGTTCTTGATCCAGTTGCAAAAGCCTCACCAGGTTGCTTAAAAGCAGTTGCAGCAACAAGTGTTAGCCTTGAGCAAAGTGAAGGAATCATAATGGGATTTCCTGTAAAAGTCTATGTTCCCCATTCAGTTGAAATTCTTCTTACAAGAAGTAAAACGCAACACCTTACAAGCAATAGATTGACAAAATACGAGATAATTTTTCTGGGATCAGATAATGTGTCAATAGCAAGGTGTGTGAATTTAAATCCTTCCACACTGTTACCTGATACTGAAAATATTAATGAAAATGATGTGGAGCATGAGTGCTTGGATGTCATGGAATACTGTACCAAGCCAAGGCAGGACATTAAAGATGTACCGTTGCCTGAATCAGATTATGTCTACTTTGTGGATGGCTCCTGTCTGAGATCAGAAGGAGGTGTTTTGAGAGCAGCATACTCAGTCTGCACAGTAGCAGATGCTGAAGAAGCATCATGTCTTGAAGGAATTCATTCAGCACAGGTAGCTGAGTTAATTGCTTTAATTCGTGCATGTGAATTGGCAAAAGATTTGAGAGTCACCATAATTACTGATAGCCAGTATGGGTACGGAGTTGTGCATGATTATGGACAGCTCTGGTCTCAGAGAGGCTATATGACATCAGCAGGTTCCCCAATCAGAAATGCAGAATTTATCAAAAGACTAATTGATGGCATACAGCTGCCAAAAGAGATTGCTGTAGTAAAATGTGCAGCACACAGAAAAGGTGAAGATTTTATCACCAGAGGCAATGCTTATGCGGATGAAATCGCAAAGTATTGTGCAAGGAATAATTATGCACTTAATCGGGAGAAAAACAAAGAATTTGGTTCAAGTTCACTGATGCTAACATCTGTTGTTGAAACATGGCAGGAAATCAGGGATTTGCAAAATGAAGCTGATGATGAAGAGAAAAACAAATGGTTGAAGGCAGAATGTAGACAGCGAGATGAGGATGGAGTTTGGACTTACAAAGATGGCAGGGTAGTTTTACCAAATTGCATGATTGCTGACATGGCCAGAATGTATCATGGCCCTGGTCATATTGGAAGAGATTCTATGATTAGGCTTTTCAAAGAGACATGGTTTAATACCAAGTTTAGAACAATTGCAGAGTCTCTCTGCCAAAGATGCTTGACTTGTCAGCAAATGAACCCAAACAGGAAATCAGTTGTGGGAACGGGAACCATAGGTCGGGAGGGTGGTCCTTTCACCAGATTACAAATGGATTTCATTGAGATGCCTAGACACAACTGTTTGAAATATGTTTTGGTGGTTGTGTGTTTGTTTTCAAGGTGGGTAGAAGCATTTCCCACACGTCATAGTGATTCAATTACGGTGGCAAAGTTGCTTCTACGGGAAATTATCCCAAGGTACGGTTTCCCTGTCACTATTGAGAGTGATGGAGGGGGACATTTTGATAACAAACTTTTGAAGTTGATCTGTGAAGCATTGCACATTGAGCAGAAGGTGCATTGTGCATACAGACCAGAGGCATCTGGAGTAGTTGAGCAGATTAATGGAACAATAAAAAATAGAATTGGAAAAATGTGTCTTGATACAGGCATAAAGTGGACAGATGCTCTTCCACTTGTTCTAATGACTCTAAGAAGTACACCAGATAAAAAGACAGGTCTGAGTCCTCATGAGATTCTTATGGGCAGAGTCATGAGACAAGCTTTTGTACCAGTAGGAAAACTGTTAAGCATTAATGACAGTGCGATTTTGGAATATTGCAAAAAGCTGTCTGATGTAGTGACTTCTGTGTCTAATCAGGTGGGAACTGAAGTACAATCAAAAGACAAAGTGCAGAGACATGATCTGAGACCTGGAGATTGGGTCAGAACAAAAGTTGATCGAAGAAGAAACTGCTTGGTCCCAAGGTGGCAGAAACCAAGGCAGGTGATTCTCGTAACGACAAATGCAGTGAAGTGTAGAGGAATAAAAAGGTGGATCCATCCCAGTCACACTATTCCGATACCTACACCTGAAAACTCTGACGAAGAAAGTGAGACAACAGATGATTCAGACTCTGAAGAAGAAGCTGAAGGAAATCCAGATTCTGAAGATCGACAGAGAGGTCGACATCTGGATAAACCATCTGTGAATGGAGATTTGATTGGAAAAGACTTGAAGATTATTGAAATAGATTCTGAAAATGAAGATAATCTGCTAGACATAGAATCAGCAGAAGAATCAGACAAGGGAACAGGAGAAGTGAAAGAACCTGATCAAGATAAAGGAAAAGAGACAGAAACAAAACCAGGAGAGTATCGAAAAGCAGAAAACAAGCTCTGAAAGCAGGAACAAGATGTCCGGAACTGGGAAGTTAAAGGTGATTGAAGAAGTGGAGGAAGACGAATTGCCGAGTACCAGTGATGGGAGAAAGAGTGCTGTTCCTAACGGAGTGAAACTGCCGATTAGAGAAGATCCTGAGATAAGAATTGAAATTTCTGACAGTGATTCTGGAGAGAGTGATGAAGAATGTCAGAGGGAAAGAGTGAAGAAAAGATCGTGGAAAACAGAATCTAATGTGTCTGAGCCAAAAAGAAAAATTTTGAGAAAAGGAGAGACCTGGCCAACTGAAAACGGAGGGTTAAGAGTCAGGTTAATAAAGAGATCGAAAGAGCAGGTGAATGAAATCACTAGTCAGGAGGATCCTGAAAGGAAAGCAGAAAAAGGAAAGAAAATAGAAGTAGTGACTAGAAAAACAAAGAGAGTTTTGAGGCCAAATCAAACATATAAATCTCCTGAATGGGCATATCTGATTATACCACCTGTAATTGAGATAAACAGTAGCAGTCAGGAAGAAATTGAGGACAATAGTGATAATGATTGAAGTACTAATCTGTTAGAATTTAGGATTTTGTTTAGATTTCTGTTCTTGGCATAAGGCTGAAGAAATTGTGTTAGGTAACACAAGGTCGAAGAAATTGTATTTAGTTGGAGAATAACTTGTGACGCAAGGTCGAAGAAAAGTTGTTAGAGGGTTTAAAAAAAAAAAAAATTAAAGGGGGGTGTTAGGTTTTCATTAGAGAAATTTTTGGAAAAATTTGAAAATTTTTGTTTTCTCTTTTTTGTAAATAAGGCTAAAAAAATGCCTTTTGTTTTGACGCGTGGTACTTCAAAATGTTCCATCTTTAAGAGATGCTGTAAGATGACTCTGATGTGTATGCTCATATTAATTCTGCTCTGGTAAGTTTTAGCTGTCATCTTTCCTTTCGGGATCGATAAGGAGAGGTACAAGGTCAATATGACAAGTAAAGCTTCAATTAGTCAAGACAAACATAGTGCAACACACAAAGCTAACAAGGTTATTGATCACAGACCAGATGTTCATCAAGATAGGTCTGTTGGTGATTTTTCAAGCAATACATTTTCGAGGCTTCTGGGAGAGTATGTTAAGGTCATGAGTGTCAAAGATTGTTATATCTGTGTAAAGTTGCCTGCTTCTGTTTCTGAGAGAGTGACATACAATATGCTTCCTCTTACTTATGGCATAACCTGTAGTGTGATAGCTAGTTTATTTTACCAAACTGTTCGCTTAGAGTACTATTATTCAAACTATGATGAGATCTTTGCTAACCTGAAAATAGAAAATGCTTTAAATAAACACAAGAAAGCCAAACAGATGAGGGAATTCTTTTTAGTTACTAATGAACTCACTTATGAGTACGCCTACAGAAATAATCTAACTTGCAAATTAAGAGCTGAGGAAAAGACTTTCCTGAACCTTGCTGAGGAGAGAAGGGCGATTTATAAAAGAAATGAGATGGTCAAACAGACCACATCGAAGTTCTGGCAGAAGGAGGATGAAAAGCTTAATGGCAAGTCTTTTGACAATGTTGCAACTCACATAGACAAACCAATTAGTGGCAAGCTTTGCATTAGGAGATATAATACCCTTTTTGATAATTTCTTTGTAGGAGCTAGCAATTGTGAGGACACTTACCAAATCATGGGGGGTTGGGTATTCAAAGGTGGCAGAGATCCAATTTTTCCTGGGATTTATTTTATCTGTGGAGACAAAGCTTATTATAATCTCCCGGACCACTGGTATGGGACATGTTTTGTTGGTCTTGTTTTTCCAAACATTTTTCATGTTCACAGAAATGCAGAAGGTTCATTTGAAATCAGTAGCCATGCAAACAGGTTTAGAAGAGAAAGTTTCTCAGAAATTTTGGGAGACATCTTTGAGGCAGTGATACCTTTAGTAGGTATAACCCTGAATGCAGGAAGAATCAGAAAATTGTCCACAATTGTTGACATATTATCCACTGACACAGCAGGTGGTTTCCAGTTAGTAGATGTGGAGGTTATTGCGGTTAGGTCGATGGTGATGCAAAATCGTCTTGCTTTAGACATACTCCTAGCAAAAGAGGGAGGAGTCTGTGGCATTTTACATGTGCAGCACTGCTGTACTTACATCCCAGATGAGAGTAAGAATATTGAAATGTACATTAGAAACATCACAGAGATGCACTCAGAAATAGTTCCCTTAGAAGAAGATGATTTTTCAGAACGTCTTTCAAAAAGATTCCAAGCTATCAAAATCTGGTTTCAAGAAATTGGTGGTTCAGTTCTTGGCAAGATTCTAACACCTTTGTTTGTGATAATTTTTGTGATAGTTTTGACAAAGATCAGCTGCATGTTACACATGAGGGAAAAGAAGAGAATTTACAAAATCAAAAAGGAGCAAGAGAGGGAGGTAGAGCTTGAGGAGTTACGCAGAGCTGAATATGACAGTTGCAAGGATTTTGCTGAAACAAGTCTTTAGAAATACTAACACAGTGAAATTGAACCATTTTCGTTTAAGATAAAATTAGCTAAATTTTGGGTGTGGTGTGGTGATTTGGGAATCACCAGGTGAGGGAGTTGATGGAGCGAGATTCAGAAATGTTTTTCATTTCAACTCGCGAAGTCACACTTCCATAATAAGAAATAATATTGCTAACAAATGTGCTGTATGTGTATTAATTCAACCTAGTTTTAAGTTACATACACGAGAAATACATGAGGGCTACTAACATGTGTGCTTATAAACGTGCATTATGTTGCATTTCCTTGTATGTGAAAAATAATAATATTAATCGTGTCTATTGTTGTGTCATAATTAATTGCAGCTGTCTAGAATAAATGGCATGTGCTTATTTTGCTTTCCTCTCTATGTGGTATCACTTTATTCTTATAGGTGCATTAAGAATCCTGCTGGATTAAAAGAAGAATGGTAGATATAAAATGCTGCTTTATTTGTGTGCTCAGCTAGGTAATTTAGACTAATGGGTTAATCATTAGAAATGAAGGGTGGCAACAGAACGAACTGTATTACTCGCATTAATTATTCTTTTGTGTTTGTTTATATGATAGTTTTTGAAAGATGCTTTGGGCCTAGTGAATATCCGCGTTTACTAAAAATCTGCTTGGAGCCAGAAAGAGTCCATGTTGGCAAAGAGTTCCTCCTGCCTGAAACAAATTTGTCGTGATGAGCTGACTATCCTCTAGTCGAGCAAGGCCAAGGCCAGGAACCGGCAAGAAGGCCTGTGACAACTACGTATCTGAGGAAGCCAAAACTTTCTTGTACTATATGTTGCAAACTGGAGGAAGCTGCGTTGTTCGAAAACTAGAGACAATGGTCTCTAAGAATGTGACAGAACTGAGATTCTAAAAATGTGGTGACACGTCGCCTGTCACTTTTGGACCAATTGGACTCCGATTTCAGCAGAGAAATATACATTTTCTTAGATTAGCTTAGCGTAGAAAGGTATAAAAACTCTTGCCCCGTGGAAGAGTAACGCTTCTTCTTGCTGACCTTTGATGAGGGTTTCGTGCAGACGGACATTCTTTGGAGCACGTAAGAAAAACTCAAAAGACTTTTACTTTTATTCTTAGCAAAGAATAGTTAGGGACTTAGGATTTAATAATGCTAAACTGTTTATTTCTATTTTGAACAGTAATTTTTGATTGCATTAAACCATCAATACTATTTGCAATGATTCTAATAAAAAAGCTTTAATAAAGATTTCTAAATGCATTTTCTAAACAAATAGCTAATAAAAATCTTACTTTTGAAAACAAGTTGGTCTTGTTATTTCATGAGTTTAGGTTACCATTAGTAAGATCTTATCGCCACAGTGGCTTAATTAATTGGTAGAGTTTGTAAAGTATGATGAATTCATTTACCGCGGTTGTATATAAATGTATATAATTTGTGAATAGGTTAATTAGGTCACATGATTCAGTTGGTCAAAATATGTCATGTTAGATTTATGGGCCTTGTGATTGATTATTGATTGATGGTGTATATTGTGGAGTTGGGTAGCGTAGCTTATGACATATTTCCTATAGCCCGCTGGATCAACGCTGCACGGAAGAAAGGTGCGGTCGCCGTTGAACTCCAGGGTGGCCCCCAGTAACACATTTTTTCATTTATTTCAAATAATTTTTATTGAATTTCAAGAAAAGAACAAATAGTGAGACACAGTAATAGTGCAACGAATTAGATTACAAAAATTCGTTTGCGAAAGTTACATTGCTGTCAAGTCATATGAAGTAGAAAGTAAGTCGAAAGAACATCAAACCAAATATAGAGAGAGAGAGAGAGAAAGAAAGGAGAGAGAGAAATAAATAATAATAAGCTACATTTTAATGTAATTTCTGCATTCAAGTAAGCCTCACCTTCATCATGCTAATCAGCTGATGTAAACGGAAAGTGTCAGCCCGAGAGCCAGTAAGCTCCACCTCGCCAGCTGAACGGATGTGGAGTCTCAGAAGTTACCACAAAGCTCACACATCTGCTTTTCCCATCATGAAATTGCCCCACGCTGCAAGACAAGGATTCCAGCCGCCCGGTGTGATAACACTGCCATTTGAGCTGGTTCACATGAAGTCATCTCACACAAAAGAGATCGAGTAAAATGCCTCCCTCCTGAGACCCCAACTGGCTGGTTGCAATAGCGGCGAGGAGTTTCCTGAGCCAATACGCATATAAAGACCCAAAACTGAAACCGCAGGTAAAACAAGTGACTGCTGCTTGGAAAATGAAGGCGCTCATCGTGCGCTGTTGCAGGAAATCATGTTGTGCCTGCAGTGTAAAAACTCATTAAAGAAGGCAATGCTTACAGACTTAACAAGCCTTTGCAATGCAATAGGACTTGCATTCACGCAAGACCTATTGTATTGCACTACGGCAAGGGGGAGGGGGGCACGGATGACAAAGTAGTGCTTACAGTCTAAATAACAAGTAAGTACTGTGTAACACTCAAAGTAAAGGGGCCAGTAGCCATGGGAGGGTACAAATGGTGACATGGCCATAGTAAGGAGGGACTAACAAGCCTCATAATCAACCTGACAGAAGCATTTATGGAAGGCAATGACATGAGCCAATTAAAAACATGGGCAGAGAGTGGGCGGAGCTTCCACAGAGCTTCCATTCCATACTGAATACTGCATGCCTCTCAAAGCGAGCAGCGCATGCGCGCTGCCGCTATAGGCTCGACCTAAAAATGTGTGTCACATATTTCTAGTTTATGCAGAGGGAGATTAGCTCAGATTCAGAACTATTTTTAGTCAAATGATTCGAACCCAGGACAAAGGGGCCAGATTTATCAAGGTTTTGTGTTGCCCGTGCACCATGCAAGGGGGATCAAGGACGCCGCAAAACCTAAGTGAGATTTATTAAGCCATGCAGGACCACCTTGCGTGGCCATGCATGGCTTGATAAATCTAGAGTTACACACAGCAGCGCAAATTGCTGCGTTGCATTACTCTGCCTCTGGCAGGCATTCCATGGGTGGAGTGTGGGTGTTCCCACACATCATCCCATGGAGTTTGGCGTATTTTTAGATTTATCATTAGTGGTAGACCTAGGAATGCGTCAAAATGCTACCCCTCTCCAGTTGAAGTGCAACAAGGACAAATACCTTTCTATCGCCGCGTTTTGTCCTCTTTTTTTCTATTTCTACATATGTTGCATTCAGCAGCACACATAGAAAGAGGAAAATGCCTCAGGACTGTTTTTGTGCAGGGACGCGTCCCTTTCTGCACAAAAACAATCCTGCTTACAACGCAAGTGTGCCTGCGTGGCGCTAGGCAGCCAAAAGTGCGCTAGCGCTAGGAAAGGATAGGAACGCTCCATATAATGTTAAGTATGGCGCATTTCTTCCCTTTCACGCATCACAGCAAAGTGGATTGCTGCATTGCGCTGCATGAAAAAATGATAAATATGGGCCCAGGTTTGTAGTTTTTTATTTTTTTTTTTTTTATTTTTTTTTTCGCAAGACCTTTATTGAAAATCAAGCATTTGACACAGCATGAGCCTACAACCCGGAGGCCGGCCCGCTACGTTTATTCCATTAACCATCATTGTGATCCAATGTTACACAGGTTTTAGAATATTGCAGATTGTTGCATGTATGGTTAATAGCTGGCATTCTAACTGAGTCTCACTTTTTTTCACTTTTAATAACAAGAACATTAGAACAACATACCCCAATTCGGCCGTATCATGTAATCTTAATGTACTATCCATCAGTCGCTACAATTTACCTAGGGCCCCTCTCCCCCCGCCGCCCTCTCACACCTGTCCCATCAGCACTCATGCAATCATGCAAACCCATTCAGTCTACGTGCGAAAGTTCCTCATTATCCTGCAATGACGTCAGATAATCCTCTAGATAGACCCACATGTTTTTTGGTCTAGACTTAGCTGGGAGCAGTTCTTCGTAAGTTTGTAACTTGTCACGGCATGTGGACATGTCATGCAGCCATGTTTTTAACTTCGGCACTTTCCGACTATGCCAGCATTGTGCCACTTGTCTCTTAGCCAGCAAGAGCGCTATTGCACAGAATTTCTTCTTCAAGGCTCTTAGCTGCGGCACTATCCCCAGTAGACAGAGCTTGGGCGTGCAGTGTACCTCCTCCTCCAGCATGACAGATAAAGTAGTAGTTACCTGCCCCCAGTACCCTGCCACCTGTGCGCAGTCCCACGCTAAATGTGCAAAGCCCGCACCCTCCATGTTGCATCTTTTACATCTGTCCTCCTCTTGCAGCCCAAATTTAAACAATTTCTCTGGTGTATAATATACTTGATGGAGGAATTTAAAGTGAATCAGCCTCAGATTACCATTCGGCGTGAGTATGTGTGTCAAAGCGCATGTGTTAGCCCACTCTTCATCAGATAATGGCGCTTCTAGCAGTGCATCCCACCGCCCTCTCGCTTTGAACGCTTGCCCGTCCAGGTCCTGTTGTGCGGCCGAGTACAGCCTGGACACCAGGTGTGATAAATCATTAGTTGTGATTACTAGTTGCAGCGGTGCAAGGCATTGCGGTTCTGAAGGGAACGTGGGGTAGTGCTCCCTCAGGGCTCTAGTGAGTCTGTAATATGTGAACCGAAACATGGTTGTCTGGTTATTAACATAATCTAGGTTGTCTAGGCTCACGAACTCCCCATCTCGAAACACGTCCCCAATCCTATCGATACCGGCTGTGGCCAGTAGTGACATTCCGACGCTCTCCCCAGTCACCGAGAGCTCCTGGTGGTGGTGTAGCATCATGGCTGGCGCATACAGTGGTGTCTTGTGAGCTAGTTGCCCCAATTTATGCCAGGCTTTGACCGTGGTATCTACCGTGTTGATATCCCTAGCGTGGAGCGGGGGGCGGGTGTGGGAGATGATGGCCGTGAGTGGAATAGGGTGCGCGTCGCTTTCCTCTATAGCGGTGTGGGCGAGGTAAGGAACTGCGTGATACCAATAAGCTGCATATTGTGCTTGCGCGCACAAGTAATACAGGAGAAAGTCAGGTACCCCGAAACCGCCTCTTGCAAGTGGGAGTTGCAGAGTACGCAGATCCACACGAGCCTGTTTACCTGCCCATATCAGGGTCCGCACCAAGGAGTTAATGTGTCGGAAGATAGTCTGCGGTGGAGTGATTGGTATGTTGTTAAACAGGTATAATAGCTTGGGCAGTATGTTCATTTGAACAATCGCTATCCTGTCCGCCAATGAAAGGGGCAGATGTATCCATCGTTGCACACTTTCCTCCAGTTTTGTCAGCACCACTCCGTAGTTTGCCCTGAGCACCTCATCCGGATCTCTGTGGTACATGACCCCTAGGTATCGTATAGGATCTTGTTGCCAACCCAGTGGAAAGTCCACCGCAAACGCAGACGTGGTGTCCGTGAGGGGTATGATAGATGATTTGGACCAATTTATGGCTAGTCCCGAATGACCCCCGAACCTTATGTATTCCCTGAGTATGGCGTTCAAATGAGTCTCCGGGTCCCGGACGTATAGCAGCATGTCATCTGCATATAAGGAGATGTGAAGTGGCCTGGCTATGAAGTTCAGTGCCGATTCTCTGTAGTTTTGACGTATCAGGCACGCCAATGGTTCTAGCGCTAATGCAAATAATAGTGGCGAGAGTGGGCAGCCTTGCCGTGTCCCTCGCTCAATCGCAAATTGGTCCGAAATATACCCATTAATCCTGACCCTAGCATTCGGTTTCGTGTAAAGCAGGGTGACCCATTGCACAAAGCGTTTGGGGAACCCCATTCTATTGAGGACTGTTATCATATACCTCCATTCAATAGAGTCAAACGCCTTTGCTGCGTCTAGCATGACCGCTACTGCTTTAACTGAAGATTGTAGATAGTGCGATAACGCAAATAGAGTCCGGGTGTTATGTGCTGTCGATCTTGTGGGTACAAAGCCGGACTGATCCGGTAGTACCAGACTAGTCATCAATGGTGATAGCCGCTTGGCTATAAGCTTAGCCAGAATTTTCGAGTCTACGTTGATTAAAGATAACGGTCGGTACGAGTCACATTCCTCCGGATCCTTAGACGGTTTCAGGAGAGCAATAATCATGGCTTCGCGTAGCGTGGGGGGAAGTATGCCTTTCTCAAAGGCGGTGCCATACATATTTACTAAGTGTGGCGCTAACATGTCCGCATACTGTTTATAAAATTCCGGGGTAAACCCATCCGGGCCAGGTGCTTTGCCGTTCGGAAGTGAGCCTATAATTTCTTTAACCTCATCTGCCGTGATAGGCCCTGCTAAGTACTCCCTGTGTGCATCTGACAGCCACCCTATCGCTACATCTTGCAGGTATGTGTAAGTGTCCTCTGCCGGAGCCGTGGGTTGTGATTTGTATAGGGATCCAAATGAATGTACAAAACAGTTCAGTATGTCATTAGCATGGGTTTGTGCGTTGCCCTCCCCACTCTTAACCCTAAGTATCGTAGTCTGGCCTCTACCTGTGCATATTTTCCTAGCCAGTACAGCCCCTGGCCGCCCTCCTTCCCCAAAAGCTCTAGCCACATGTGTGCGGTTTAAATATTTCAGTTCAGAGTCTAGAAAGGTCTCGTGTTCAGTGTGTATTTCGCGAAGCTTGGCCAAGTGCGAGGTGTCCTGAGTGGATTCGTATAGGGATTCCAGGTCACTCATTTGTTGTTCGCATCTGCGTATCTGAGTTCTAATATCCTTCAGAACCCCCACTGTGGTGCTTATACAGACCCCTCTTATCGTGGCTTTGAAAGCTTCCCAGAGGATGCCAGGATCGTCCATCGATGGGGCATTAAGGTCAAAATAATCTTTAATCGCCTTCTGAAGCGTGTCTGCATAAATGGCATCAGTAAGAGCATGTGCATTAAAGCGCCATTGGAAGGGGGGGGGTGTGTATAGTGGCACGTCTAGCTGTAGTAGGACAGGATTGTGATCGGACAGCGTGCGAGGAAGCACCCGTATTTGTCTCACCCATAGTGCCAGATCAGAGGAGCCTAGCCAGTAATCCAACCTGGACCAGCTATTGTGGGAAGCATTAACGTGCGTGGCCCCAGGTGCATCAGTGTGTCTCAATCTCCAAAGATCCTCCATATCCAGATCCTTCATCATGTGTCCCACCATTGTGCGTGATTGCTTGTGCTGTTCCACCGAATTAGCTGAACGGTCTAGACCGTCACGGAGTGTTACGTTCCAATCCCCACCACACAATATATGTGCGCTGTTGTGGTCCTGCAAGTGTCCCCATACCCCCCTGAAGAAATCCGGGGCGTCAGTGTTAGGACCGTACACATTCAGCAATGTAACTTTCTGTCCCCTCAATGTCCCTGAAACCATTAAGAACCTGCCTTCGGGGTCTTGTGTTACTGTGTGACTTACAAAACCCACCCCTCGTTTCACCAAAATGATCACCCCCCTAGAGTATGAAGAGTACGAGGCCCTGAAAACCTCCTCCGCCCATCTTGCCCCTAGTTGTGCTTGTGAGTGTGGGGCCAGGTGAGATTCCTGGAGGAAGGCTATATCAACATTCCACCTCGTCAGGCTCGCAAAAATCTGTCGTATTTTACGCGGCTGCGAGAACCCTCTGATGTTCCAGGTTAGTACGTTTAAACTGCGTCCGCCCACCTCTCTAGTCCCCATTAGTTTTCAATGACATAATGCCTGAGTGTTCAATACAAAGCATTTGCAGATCTAATATAAGCAGTTCCCCAATATGTGGTCCAACCGATCCAGTAGTAACGGGGACCAACTCGGAACCAGTACAAAAAGACATTACATATTCTGTTGGCCTAACAGTACAAACACACGTCCCGCCCCCCCAGAACCCACCCACTCCAGCAACCCCAACCTGCCGAAGCCAGTCCCGTCCAGTGCACCAACTTAGAACTCCCATAAACAGTAACATAGTGCCAGAACCAAATTCGTATTGGGTAATACCCTCACGGAGGTCCGCCAGGGGCACAACTCTCCACCCGGTGTACAGGTGTGGGCGATGCTAAAACAGCTGTATGAATCGCAGTTCTGGTGCATACCCGCCGCCCCCCTCCCCCCCCCCACCCCCCGAACAACCAACAACCAAGCCACCGGCTAAGTAACATGACTGGCATAGTGTGTCCCAATTGCAATATAAACAGAACTTCAGCAAGGCACATTATTCCTCCCTCCATATTCTCCCTGCCAACCACACAGAGTGCATTGGATCTCTCCCATACTCAGCGATGGAGGCTCCCCATAGTTCGACTACATCGAGCATAGTACACCACACAAAGGGGCAGAGTCTAGCCAGTCGCATATTTGCCTGCATTGGGAAGGTGCTCCCTGGTGATAGCGTCACTCCATTTTGTATGTCCACACCGCCCCGTGGGATGTGCGTGAGTTGTAATGTACTCCCAGTGCCAAGTTAGTAGTGAGTCGCATCTTCAAATGGAGTCCTTTCAGCCCCAACTTGGTCTATATACTCAGGCATTTTACATATTTTGAGTCAGTTCCACCACCGGGCGAAACCGGAAAACAAGTTCTCAGCAGGTTAGCAAGTGTGGAAATGAAAAGGCCATGCTAAAACGCATGATTTAGTAACTGAATTGGACACTCACCAGTGGCATACCACGAAAGAACCTTTCATTGTTAGTCCGAATCTTGCTGTTGTTCACGTTGCGAATCGTCTCTGATCTCCCGCTGAATCCTTTTGAGAAATTCTTGTGCTGCTTTCGGAGTTGGTAGTATTGTCGCTTTCTCCTTCCACACTACTCTGAGGCGCGCTGGATACATCATGGAGTAAACGATGTTCAACTCACGCAATTTAGATTTCACTGTATTAAATTCTCTCCGGGCCTGTTGGACCGCAACTGTGTGGTCCGGATAGAATTCCAAGGAATTCCCTTGATGCTGGATCTTCCCTTTCTCTCTTGCTAGCCGAAGGATCGTGTCCCTGTCGCGATAGTTGAGGATACGCGCAACAATCGGTCTCGGCGTGGCACCGGGTGGTGGTTTCGGGGCCAGCGATCTATGAGCACGTTCCACGATAAAGAGGGGCGACAGGGCCTCGGCTCCGAACAGATCCCTGCACAATGTTTCCACGTAGGTTTCCATGCGGCCTGTGTTGGTGGACTCCGGCAGGCCCGTGATCCGTACGTTGTTACGCCTCGAGCGCGCTTCTAAATCCTCCTCCTTCGCCTTTATAACCTCCAGTAGTCTTTCCATATCTGCGCACTTTGAGGTGGAGGCCCGCGCCTCATCTTCGACCGCAGATATCCTAGTTTCGGCCTCGTCCAGTCTTTCCCCATGCTTTTCCTGTCGCGCTGCCATGGTGTCCATTCTACAAGTTAAGTTATCCAACTTGCCATTAATATCCTGCAGGTTTGACTGTATCGCTAGCAGGATCTTCTCGATGTTGTTATTGGGCGCCTGACCCGCCTCCTCTTCCGGTACACCGTCAGTGGTTTTCTGCGTTTTCTTCATCTCAAAAGGCAGCTTCTGTTGGTGCTTGTCCGGCTTGCCCATGTTCGCAGACGGGGAGGTTGGCTTTCTGTACGTGGACCCCGAAGCCCTCGTCTGTCTGGTCGCTGACGCCGTGTTGAGTCCCGCCCTTAGGGCGAATGTCTCCTACTAGACCCCCTGCACTTGATGAAACTTAGGCTTTCCAATCACGTAGAGGATATCACAGGCCCTCCGCAGCCCACAGCCGGAATGTTGTCGTTCTGTGGCCAACACTCTTCTCCCCACTCAGTGTTAGAGTAGGCAGCCTATCACGTTGGTGCAATAGTTCCGCAGGGTTAACACATGCCAGGCGCTGTCTCTCCGCGTGGCCCGTGTCGGCGTGTAGGTCCGGGGTCCGTGAGCGACCTGCCTAGAGAGGCCGCCCCGCACGTGGTCGTCTGAGAGGATACGCTATTTACAGCAGGCTTCACCCATGGCGCCAGGGCATGCAGCGATCCGTTCACATGGGCAGATGGGGTCCGGCAGCGGTGGCCTCAGGTCTCTCAGCAATGGGCTAGCCCCCACAGGCGACTTGGCAGCACTGGCCTCTGCCGACCGCTCGTTCCTCACAGCAGCCAGTACCACCCACCCTAGAGGATCGCGAGTACCTCCACCTCTTCGTTAGCGGTCCGCACTGTGCCTAACGCTGTGGACTCTCCTGCTAGCTGACCTCCCCTCCGTTGTAGCAGGCCACCGCCAGTATCCAGCTATTCCCACAGGAGACGGGGAGCATTTGATTAAACCCGCGTTTTTCAGGTCGCCGCCGCCATTTTGTCAGGCAATGTCTCCAGCGCCGGAGGATGGCTGTTCGGTGCTTCGCAGCGCCACAATTCAATATGTAGGGGTAGCGGGGGGGATATCCCTCAGAGTCCTACCTCCGCCATGTGTTCCTGCTCCTTGACAGTAGTGGGGCGCTTGTCCTCCGTTCGCCCGTTGCGTGGATGTCCCAACACGGCGGCCATCTTGTCAGGCGTCCGGGATCTCCGCTACTTTTGATCGCAAATTATCGGGTTGCCGTTGTCTGCCGGTGGCCGGTTCTCATCCCGACCTTTGCACGAACAGTTTACACATCATGTCCGGCTGCCGAGGGGCTGGTCGCGCGGGCGGGGGCGGCGAAAAGCACCACAGTTCGTGATCGCCCGGCGGAGCTGCGTCTCAGGCAGCCATGTCGCCGTGCGCCCCCTAGCGCCTCTCTTGGCCCAGGTTTGTAGTTGGCAGCTTAACCACTAAACACATTGTGAGAAGTTGGCCTGATGTATGATGTCCACAGTTCTGTGGGCACCTTGTATCAGTCCAAACAATCCCTTATGGCGGTGGTTGTAAGTCAACCTTAAAGACAAGCTATCCTAGAGGTAGCATGGACTAAGCAGCCTAAAGGCTTAACTCAAGAGGACATGTGAAGCCAGCTGTTTTACTATATGCAATCCTGTAATATCAAATGAAAAGACACCACACAAGATATATATTATAAAAATATATGTATTTATACTCAGAATAATCCCCACTACTCTTTATGAGCAATGAAGCACAAGCGTTTCAACAAAAGCACAATATAACATATACAAGTGGCATGTTTATGGATGAGGCCGGTGGCCACTCAAAACATATATCAATAAAGTGGTATAACAATCACTAATCGATCGGGGGTAAGGCCTAGGGCCTTGGGAATCGCTGGGACTACACTGGACTAACAGCCGTTAGGACAGGAGTAGCCCGCGGGATTCGGGTGCAGTGCAGAAAGCACACGCATGCACCAATGCAAAGTCAATGGTGCGTAAAAGTTATCGAGTTACAGTTTAAGAGTCTTCCGACTGGACTAGAAGGACAAAACGTAACTTAGACACTAGAGGTGTAAACCACTACAGGAGCACCGGTGTTCAAGAGTTACCTCTCCCACAGGAAGCGGGTGCACAGGTGCGAAGATGTGTCGGGTTTCGTCACGAAGATCTAGGGTGCCTGGGGATGAAGATGCTGCAGGCGTCCAGAAGAGAAGTGTCCGGTGCGATCCAAGGGTGGATCGAAGATGATGGGTACCTGAAAGCAGAGGGGACAGAGTCTGGGTCACTAGCCAGTGACCAGGAAGGAACCAGGAAGGAACCAGGCGATGTCGGGCGCAATCAGGTTGATTTTGTGAAGCTTGTCTCCGCTGCCATGTGGACTCTGGGGCACCGAGGATGTCCTGGAGTGGATCACGAGCTGTCCTACAAAGGCTCTCGCTGTCGGCGGTGTCGGCTTCCGGATCGGAGTCAATAAACCTTGGCAAAGGCAACCCACACAGGATTCGAAGATCGCTTAATACTCAGACCAGCAAGGTCAGAGCGGGTGCTCCTTTTCAGGGGAGAGAGGGCCAGTCTGGAGCAACCAGACCAGCTGTGTAAATTCTTAGGTTCGTTGGTTCTGGGGCCACTAGCCAACGGGCAAGCGACCGGACCAATGCGTCAAGCAGGAAAATGCAAAAGGGCCCCACGCAGCACTCGTCAAGTGTGGAGGGGTGAGCTTCAGTGCAAAATCTGCTCGGGCTGGAGCTTCTCAAACTCCAATGCACAGCTTCGAGGGATCCTTGGATGCTGCACGGTCAGCGCTTCGTGGTTTTTCCAAGATGGCCACTCCCACGCTTCGGGTCGCCTCCACGGGTCTCAGCTCTGCATAGACTGTGGATCGGGCTGTTAGAAGGCAGGCACGCTGGGTCTTGTCGATCTCTGTTGCTCGAGTTCCGGCGGGAACTGCAACAACGCAAACATCGAGGTGCTGGATGGTGCCTGTTTGCACAGGGTGGTCACTCCTTGACGACAAGGGAGATTCTTCAGTCTTCTACGTCGAGTAGGATGTACGAAGGGTCCAGAGTTTCATTTCATAAGTTTCAGTCAGGATAATCTGATGTGCATTGGCACTGCTCCCACCTATATTCCAAATCTGGGGGCTGGATTACCTGCTAGGTCCCTCCTATGGGTGGGACCTGGGAAGGGGGTGGTTACACCCCTTTCTCTTTGTCCGGTTTGCCGCCAGGACTGGGGCAGGATGGCCCCAGAACCAGTTTGACTGGAATCTGCCCAGGGACACCTTGTGCGCCCCAGGCAGTGTCTAGTTTCTTTCAACCCTCCCTGCTACAATCCACTATCTCCTGTCTGGGGTGGTGGGACACCTCCCTGTGACAGGAGATCCTTTGATCAAGCGTCCTCTGCCGAGTTTCGGTCAGCAGCAGGAGGCCAGACTCGTGTCTGTGGCAGCAGCATCCATTTTGTGATGCTGGGGCTCTGGTTAGGATTAACCGCGTTTTCAGTAAAGTAACATGTCTTCTCCCTCTAGAAGGGTGGAATGCTACCCCCGTCGCCAGAACTGGCGAGGGGGTAGTATTCCAAAGTGTATGACACCAAACACGACATGTTTTGATAAAGGCAAACCAAAGTTAGCATTAACTGCGAGGATTATAATGCACTTAAGAGTATATGGTATGGCAGTATCACTAGAACAGCTGCACGGAAATGGTTCCGACCTCTGCAGACAGGCTCAGCTCATGCTAGAGCACCATCTCACATAAAACCAAGCACTCTGCCTCCAGGATTGATAAGGCCTGCCATAGGAGTGACTTATATGTATATATGTGTCCAGATATAGGTTTAGATATAGGTATACCATATCTAAGCAAGGGGTGAGTACACCACCTTACCCCAGCTGTGTGAACAGCCAGTTGTGTCGATTTAAGTACCAGCCAGGGGTGGCAAAAGATATGCTGCAGCCCCTGGTAGGCCTGGGATGATATGTAACCTTTACAACGAAACTTTTACAACGACCTACCATTACAACGCAACTTTTACCACGCAAACTATTACAACGCATTGCTCTGGGGGGCGCTCTAGGATGGGGAATAGGTTAATTTACTATCCAATAACCTTCCCTACTATCCACGGGGACTGGAGTTGGAATAGTAAATTAAACTATTCACTATCCAGCACCCCAAAGCGCTATGCGTTGTAATGGTATGCGTGGTAAAAACCGCGTTGTAAAGGTAGGCGTTGTAAAAGTATGCGTTGTAACGTCATACATCCGCCTTGGATGCACCTATGCCCTGGGCACCTATAGTGCACTGTACAGGGGCTGATAAGGAGTCCAGTACCAAATTGGTGATGTACCTAGGGTACATGGAGTCCATTTTAAGAGAGAGCAGATAGCCGGGGGCCCTGATTAAAAGGATCCCAGGCCAACTAAGTCGAAAACCAGCTAAACACAAGGCAAAAAATCTGGGGTAACCATAGTCAGGTATCCACCTTCCTACATAGCCCCCCCAAACGAAAGGAGATAAGGCTATCCTTGACCAGGTAAGGCTATATAGCCTAAGTGGCCATATAAGGAAGTACCTGCACTAGCAAGGTTACCCCCTGTCTCATGGTCCACTAAGCAATCCCTCACCCTAGGGGTATCAGAGGGTCTCCACCATAGGGAATCACTACCTTGGGTGTGTTTTGGCAAAGTAAAAGGCTGGTGTTGAGATGGAGTACTGAAGTGAGACTCCACTAAATTAGGGCTCAGCTTCCTCCAATCCTCTTCCACCATGCGTGCCTTTCTTTCCTTGACTGAGTTGCACTGTGCTCTCAGGGTCAACCTCTGGCTGCCTACAGCTGGAGGCTGGGTCCCTTCTGTTGGCTTACTGGAGGGACAGGTCAGGTTTGGGGCCCTTAGGTCCCAGGTTTGGCTGTGCCCAATAGTTTCCATCTGTGGGAGGTCCCTAACTAGTGGTAAGGGGGATCCCTCAGGAGTTTGTAACTTTTTCACCTTGCTAGGGCTGCTAGCTTTGGTACCCCTAATCTGCTTATGGGGGTGTTTTATTTGACAGGGGCCCTTTGGGGTCCACTGACTTCCTTGAGCTCTGCAGCCCTGGGCTGGCTCAGGCAGGGTAGAGAGGGGCAGGGTACCTGCTCCAGACTGGGGCCCACCGTGGAAGGGTCCACTGACATCAGGGGCTCTGCCAGGCTAGGCCTGACTACCTCTGGGGCAGTTCCTTCACAAGGGGTAAGATCAGTTCCCTGAGGAGGCTGATCCTTTCCTAATGTCTGGTGGGAGGGAGATTTATCTTGCTCCTCAATGCTCTCTGTTTGTGTGGAGTGATCCATAGTTTCAGGCTTCATAACACAAGAATCAGTTTGAGTTTGGGCTGTGGCCATCACAGCCCCACCAACCTTTTCAGGAAGGGACTCAGTTTGGGTATGGGCTGTTACCATAACAGCTCTGCTAACTTTTTCAGGAAGGGATTCTACTGAAGATGGGGCTGAGTCTTGCACAGCCTTACCAACCTTTTCAGGAGGGACATCTTGGATTGGGGCTGTGGCCATCACAGCCCCACAAACCTTTCCATGGAGATTTACCATTTTAGAATGGGTTTCTTGTTCCACCTCAGACCAGGCTGAGATTTCTAAATCATTCCCAAGTAGACAATCTACAGGTAAGTTTGATGACACTGCCACTCTCTTTGGGCCAGTGACACCTCCCCAGCTGAGATGTACCACTGCCATGGGATGATTTCTCTGTACTCCATCAATGTTAGTCACCTGATATGTGGCACCAGGTAAAAGTTGCTTTGATGGGGACTAGATTCTCAGTCACCATGGTGATACTAGCCCCTGTGTCTCTGTAGGCCTCAACGTTTTGACCATTGATGAGGGGTTCTTGCCTGTACTTGCTCAAAGTGTTTGGGCAATCAGTGAAGTTGGCAAGCCCCATGCCAGTCTCACAGACAAGAGTATTTGTATTAGGGGACCTGGTTAGGCCAGAGTCCACCTGGGTTCCAAAAGTAAAGCCACCCAAATTCTTGGGGGTGCTCCCACCACCTGGGGCATTACTGCTGACAGTAGCAGGAGGTGTTGGAGCTCTACTTGGAGGTATGTTTTCTTTGTTACTATTCTTTGGACAACAGCTGTCTGTTTTCCAGTGGCCAGGCTTTTTACAAGCATGGCAATAGGGTTTCTTCTGGTCAGTGGAAGTGTTTTGGGACCCACCCCCATCCTTGGAGTTTTGGGGCCCTGTGGGAGACTTGTCTTTAGATTTATCCCCACCCTTCTCTTGAGCCTTGGAAGTATCCTTCTTTTGGTCATTACCCTGATTCTTAGGCCTAATCCTGGTTCTGACCCATTTGTCTGCCCTCTTACCCAATTCTTGTGGAGAGGTCAGATCGGAGTCCACCAGGTGCTGGTGTAAAAGCTGGTTCTGACAATTACTTAGGATCTGCTCCCTCATAATCAAATTATACAATCCTGTATAGTCATGTACTTTGCTGCCATGTAGCCAACCTTCCAGAGCCTTAGTAGCACAATCTACAAAATCAGTCCAGTCCTGAGTCTGAGCTTTTTGGGTGTCTCTGAACAACAACCTGTATTGTTCAGTGGTTAAGCCAAACCCATCAATAAGAGCACTCTTCAGGACAGTGTAATTTTTAGCATCCTCAGCTCTAACAGTGAGGAGCTTATCTCTCCCTTTCTCAGAAAAGGAGAGCCACAGGATTGCTGCCCACTGATCTTGGGGGACCTGCTGTACCATGCAGGCCATCTCCAGAGCAGCTATCCATTTGTGAATATCATCCCCATCTCTGTAGGGGGGCACAATCTTACTCAGGTTTCTATGGTCATAGGACCTGTCTTTATCATTTGGGATATTGCTGCCACCAGTGGTTATTTCACCACTCAACTTCTGCTCTCTTGCAAAAGCTAGTTTAGCCTGGGCTAGGGCTAATTCTTCCCTCTCTATTTGGAGATTAACAGCTCTCATCCTGGCCCTATGCTCTTTCTTCTGAGGGGAAGTCATTCCTCTCTGAGATTCTCTTGAGGCACTAGAAATGTGAGAATCCCTGGAAGGGGTCCTCTCTCTCCTATTGCCTGGGAGAATCCTGCTATTGGGTCTGGGGAAGTGGTTCCCTTCTCCATTCCCATGTAGGACCAAGTTGGCTTGGCTAAGCCTTACCACTGGTACCTGGTTTCCCCTCTGATCCTGATCGGACTCTTCCTCTTCTGATTCAGGGCCTGCCTCCTCATTTTCTACTTCTGGGGAGGTGTTCTCATTATCTGGGGGATGCACTCCTTCTCCTGACCCCGAGGGGACTATTCTGCCTTTCTCAAGATCATCCTTCTCCAGGATGGCTATCAGGATAGGAATGGTAGGGGTGTGACCCCTTTTCAGCTTCCTTGCAGTGCACAAGGCACTCAAGTCTCTATGGCTGAATTTGTCATAGTCTGAGGTTGCCTGTGGAGGGTCAACCACCACAGGTAGAGAGCTTATAACTTCACCTGTGCCAGACATGACTGCTAGTGAGGTGTAAGTGATGCACTTACCTACACTAAGTGTTTTCCTACTGTACCTTGCTAGTGAGTTGTAGTCAGGGTGTGCTAAGCCCTTTTATCTACAACTACTAAGTTCAGTATAACTTAAATATGCTAAGCTTTGTTTATATGTACCTATGGTACTTAATGTGGTCTTTCGATTTGATAAAAGATTGCAAAGGTAAAACAACAGCAAGCTCAAATCCGTACCGCTGCTCACCAATGTGAGAAGTTGGCCTGATGTATGATGTCCACAGTTCTGTGGGCACCTTGTATCAGTCCAAACAATCCCTTATGGTGGTGGTTGTAAGTCAACCTTAAAGACAAGCTATCCTAGAGGTAGCATGGACTAAGCAGCCTAAAGGCTTAACTCAAGAGGACATGTGAAGCCAGCTGTTTTACCATATGCAATCCTGTAATATCAAATGAAAGGACACCACACAAGTTATATATTATAAAAATATATGTATTTATTCTCAGAATAATCCCCACTACTCTTTATGAGCAATGAAGCACAAGCGTTTAAACAAAAGCACAATATAACATATACAAGTTGCACGTTTATGGATGAGGCCGGTGGCCACTCAAACCATATATCAATAAAGTGGTATAACAATCACTAATCGATTGGGGGTAAGGCCTAGGGCCTTGGGAATCGCTGGGACTACACTGGACTAACAGCAGTTAGGACGGGAGTAGCCCGCGGGATTCGGGTGCAGTGCAGAAAGCACACGCATGCACCAATGCAAAGTCAATGGTGCGTAAAAGTTATCAAGTTACAGTTTAAGAGTCTTCCGACTGGACTAGAAGGACACAACTTTAGACTAAGACACAAGAGGTGTAAACCACTACAGGAGCACCGGTGTTCAAGAGTTACCTCTCCCACAGGAAGCGGGTGCACAGGTGCGAAGATGTGTCGGGTTTCGTCACAAAGATCTAGGGTGCCTGGAGATGAAGATGCTGCAGGCGTCCAGAAGAGAAATGTCCGGTGCGATCCAAGGGTGGATCGAAGATGATGGGTACCTGAAAGCAGAGGGGACAGAGTCTGGGTCACTAGCCAGTGACCAGGAAGGAACCAGGAAGGAACCAGGCAATGTCGGATGCAATCAGGTTGATGTTTTGAAGCTTGTCTCCGCTGCCACGTGAACTCTGGGGCACCGAGGATGTCTTGGAGTGGATCACGAGCTGTCCCACAAAGGCTCTCGCTGTCGGCGGTGGCGGCTTCCGGATCGGAGTCAACAAACCTTGGCAAAGGCAACCCAAGCAGGATTCAAAGATCGCTTAATACTCGGACCAGCAAGGTCAGAGCGGGTGCTCCTTTTCAGGGGAGCGAGGGCCAGTCTGGAGCAACCAGACCAGCTGTGTAAATTCTTAGGTTTAATGGTTCTGGGGCCACTAGCCAACGGGCAAGCGACCGGACCAACGTGCCAAGCAGGAAAATGCAAAAGGGCCCCAGGCAGCACTCGTCAAGTGTGGAGGGGTGAGCTTTGGTGCAAAAGCTGCTCGGGGCTAGAGCTTCTCAAACTCCAATGCACAGCTTCAAGGGAGCCTTGGATGCTGCACGGTCAGCGCTTCGTGGTTTTTCCAAGATGGCCGCTCCCATGCTTCAAGTCGCCTCCACGGGTCTCAGCTCTGCATAGACTGTGGATCGGGCTGTTAGAAGGCAGGCACGCTGGGTCTTGTTGATCTCTGTTGCTCGAGTTCTGACAGAAACTGCAACAAAGCAAATGTTGAGGTGCTGGATGGTGCCTCTTTGCACAGGGTGGTCACTCCTTGACCACAAGGGCGATTCTTCAGTCTTCTACGTCGAATAGGATGTCGAAGGGTCCAGAGTTTTGTTTCATAAGTTTCAGTCAGGATAATCTGATGTGCATTGGCACTGCTCCCACCTATATTCCAAATCTGGGGGCTGGATTACCTGCTAGGTCCCTCCTATGGGTGGGACCTGGGAAGGGGGTAGTTACACCCCTTTCCCTTTGTCCAGTTTGCCGCCAGGACTGGGGCAGGATGGCCCCGGAACCGGTTTGACTGAAATCTGCCCAGGGACACCTTGTGCGCCCCAGGCAGTGTCTAGTTTCTTTCAACCCTCCCTGCTACAATCCACTATCTCCTGTCTGGGGTGGTGTGACACCTCCCTGTGACAGGAGATCCTTTGATCAAGCGTCCTCTGCCGAGTTTCGGTCAGCAGCAGGAGGCCAGACTCAGTGTCTGTGGCAGCAGCATCCATTTTGTGATGCTGGGGCTCTGGTTAGGATTAACAGCGTTTTCAGTAAAGTAACATGTCTTCTCCCTCTAGAAGGGTGGAATGCTACCCCCGTTGCCAGAACTGGCGAGGGGGTAGTATTCCAAAGTGTATGACACCAAACAAGACATGTTTTGATAAAGCCAAACCAAAGTTAGCATTAACCGCGAGGATTGTAATGCACTTAAGAGTATATGGTATGGCAGTATCACTAGAACCGCTGCACGGAAATGGTTCCGACCTCTGCAGACAGGCTCAGCTCATGCTAGAGCACCATCTCACATAAAACCAAGCACTCTGCCTCCAGGATTGATAAGGCCTGCCATAGGAGTGACTTATAGGTATATATGTGTCCAGATATAGGTTTAGATATAGGTATACTATATCTAAGCAAGGGGTGAGTACACCACCTTGCCCCAGCTGTGTGAACACCCAGTTGTGTCGATGTAAGTACCAGCCAGGGGTGGCAAAAGATATGCTGCAGCCCCTGGTAGGCCTTGGATGCACCTATGCCCTGGGCACCTATAGTGCACTGTACAGGGGCTGATAAGGTGTCCAGTACCAAATTGGGGATGTACCTAGGGTACATGAAGTCCATTTTAAGAGAGAGCAGATAGCCTGGGGCCCTGATTAGCAGGATCCCAGGCCAACTAAGTCGAAAACCAGCTAAACACAAGTCAATAAATCTGGGGTAACCATAGTCAGGTATCCACCTTCCTACACACATTAATAAGTCAGAGCAGCTACAACAATCCTGAAAGGCTTATGGACGACTTCTGTTTGTTGTGACAAGACTTAGTAGAAGGGCATGCGCACTCCTTGAAGTAATGACCATGGGCGTCTGCAGGGAGGGGCAAGGAGGGGCACTTGCCCCCCCTGGAGCGCCCCTCCTTGCCCCCCCTCGTGTGTGACAGCCCGGGCTGGGACAGCTTCCCGGGCTGGCGACCGTCTTGTTTGCAGCCGCACCCGAGTACTTCACAGGTCTTTAAAAGACCATTTACGTGTTAACGAGGCTTTTTGTGAGGCTTTATTGTTTTTTTCACCCCTTCTTCTCCACTCTGCCTATTGCTGGAAGAATTAGCAACCCCACCCCCCGAAATTTGTAATAGCCCCCCCCCTTCGAAATTTGGGCTCTAGTTGCGTCTCTGGTCTGGGACTAAATATAATTTTACCACCCCTTCTGCTGTGCTCTGAATCCTCTCCGAAACTGAAGCTAATTCCGATGCTTCTACCAGGCCAGAGAGTGGCGTGCGTTGTACACCACGGATCACTGGAAATGTTATGTGAGGCTAACCGGCTATGAGTATGACTGTGATTACAAGTGTAAGTAACATTACTTGAGAGGCAGAGTGGATGTACTCAGACATTTCACGATAATCTGAGACTAACTAACTATATTGTGTACTGCTTACTATTGCCAATGATTTTGTACCAAAGCTATCTGATGGAGTGCATGTTCTCTTTTTGTTGAATCCACTGCTTTGAGTGCTGACATAAGGGCCCAAAAACTACAGCTGCTATCTGATTGTGAGGAAGGGGTGTCTACTTTCCAGATCATTGGGGGTACTTTTCTCAGTCCTTGCTCTGGATCTGGCTTAATTACTGTAGTGTACAATGTGCACAAACTACATAAAACCAGGAAGAATGTTTCTATTCAACCCTCCCATTCTTCATTTCTCTTTTGGTCTTCCTATAGCACTGTTTCCATTGCTATTTCCAGTACCTAATTTATAAAAAAATAAATAAATAGGTTTAGGGGCCCAATTTTTTTTCTTAGAAGCTGCCAGCAGCACTGCTGAACATCAGGGAGGCCAAATACCAAGGCTGCTTACTCTTGATTCCAGCTCACGCCTCTTCTGTTCACCACCGTACGCTTCTCTCTCTTTCTCCGAGTCTTGCCCATTCTTTTTCATCTCTGCTTCATGAACCCAGTACATAAGTGGAGCCTCTATTTGTGGTATCCAGGCCTTTTCTACTCCAGTCTGACACTGACTGAGTCTCCCAACATTTCTCCCCCTCCGTAGAACTCATAGAGGGATCTCCCCTCAACAGTATGTTTTGGGTTTTGTCTCTCCCTTGTCAGTTGAAAAATTAGATATGTTCACTGTTACTACAGATGATTCGAGTCCTACAGTTCTGGTAAGTTGACACTCACTTGGGCCATGTGCCACAAAGTTCACTGTAGAACTACAGGCTGTATGGCACTAGTCATGCTATTTGCAGAGGCAGCAGTAGGTGGGCTTGCTAAACAGATTTTTGTAGCATCAGCCAGTCAAAATCTATTTATAGATGTTACATCACACAAACAACCACTATATGGTGGGAGATACTGGAGGTGCCTGCATTCTCTTTCCTCAAGGGAATTTTATTAACTTACAAACAGGTGCTTCTGAGTCACCTCTGTCGCTCATGGTTCGGTGATGTTCTTTCCTGAGAATGTTTCTAAAAGGCAGAGCAACACCCTGATGATCAGACAAAAATGAACAATTACCTGAAAACAAGCTGAAAAAGATAGAGCGCCATGGGGTCTTACATACAGCATAATTGCGCTGTGCAAATGTTGATGACCAAGTGTCCTTGAGGCCCCAGTTGAGAGTCTTATCTCTGTGAGCCCTGGCGTTTTAGCCAACAGCAGTTTGGATTCTGCAAATCTGCTGTGATGCAGGCAATTTCAGTCTAAGGCAAAAACACATTTTATCTTTTGTCAAAGTATTTCCCATAATAACAAGGCAAATTTTGGCCATTTGTTGCAGTTTTTCACTTCCTCCTGTTCATTTGTAAGAGTACTGTCAAGTAATTGCCTGCAACAGCCTTAATCTATATCCGGCAGCCGCAGCCTGTGCAGGTAAGAGCGTGGGGGTGGTGGGGAATTCGATGAACAATGACGAGTGAGAATTAATTATTTATTTAATTTCCTCTCGTCATAGTCCATGGAAATAACCCGCCCCCCACCCACCCGACCGCACCGCTTTTACCTGCACGGACCCTGGCTACATCCAGCCCATTAAACCCTGATAATCCCAGCTTTAGTCCAGAAGGCCATTTTCATTGCTTGCACCAGGGCCCAAGGCATCTATACTTCTTTAGTGGGATAATACTAAATAAACATATATGGCAGTGGGACTTTCCATAGATTGAGTTGTATCTTCAGAGCAAAGACCTTGCCAAAAGACCTTGCCCAGAGAATGATGTTGTTGCCAAGTCTGCCAACATTCTGATTATTTGCTGGATGGGGCTGCACAGTACTAGATGGGGTCCTGAAAGTTGGGGTTGCATGCACTGACCTTGTGGCAGTTTTCACTCAAAAGAACGTTTCCAGTTAATGGTGTTGCATGAGTTCTGTGATTTCTGACCAGATTTTCAACTCACAAATCTTAAATTTCAAAACACTGATAATGTTGTTTCAAAATTGTGAAAATGAGTTGTGGGATAACACCTAAGGGTTAACATGGTTGCCAAAGATGCTAAATCCCAACTTCCAGAAATGTAAGTGATTGGGGGGCCTCCACTCCTAAAAAATATTGTCAGAGGGGCTAGGCCTAAAAAAGTTTGAAGACCTCTGATCTACACAGTGAGACCTTCGGGAGGGGCTGGATGCCAGGATGACAGTGCTGCTGATCAGTCCAACTCCACTGAATAGTATCAGAAGAGCAGGCAGCAGTTTTTAAGTAAGTTCCAGTAACTTTAATGCATTCTACAGCATCAGCATGACCTACTGGCTGCATATCTAGGTTACTCTAAGTGAACGGTGTTCTAGACTTACATGCATGTAAATGTCAAGGAGGACAGTCCCCTCCGAATATGCACATGTAGTGTAAGCTTGTTCAGCTTTTGGGGTGCCAGGGGGTAACTTTAGGGTTTAGGTTGGGTGTGGGTTTTCGGGTGCCAGAGAGTAATTTTAGGGTTCAGGGTGGGTTAGTGATTGGGGTGCCAGGGGGTAATTTTAGGGTTCTGGGTGAGTATGGGTTTTGGGGTACCAACTGCCAGGGGGTTATTTTAGGGTTCCAGGTGGGTATGGGTGTTGGTGTGCCAGGGGGTAATTTTAGGGTTCAGTGTGGGTATGGGTTTTGGGGTGCCAGGGGGATAATTTTAGGGTTCAGGGTGGGTATGGGTTTTGGGGAACCAGGGGGATAATAATATGGTTCAGGGCGGGTATGGGTTTTAAGGGGCCAGGGGGGTAATTTTAGGGTTCAGGGCGGGTATGAGTTTTGGGGGGGCAGGCGTAATTTTGGGGTTCAGGGTGGGTATGGGTTTTGGGGTGCCAGGGGGACAATTTTAGGGGTCAGGGCAGTATGGGTTATGGGTTTTGGGGTGCCAGAGGGCTAATTTTAGGAATCAGGGAATGTATGAGTTTTAAGGGGCCAGGGGGGTAATTTTAGGGTTCATGTGTGCTCTGGTTGTCTAGTTTCAAATGCAGAATTCACCACTTTTTTTTTCTCAGCTTGGCCTGAGCACTACCCGATCCTGAATGTCTGCCATTTTAGCCCGCCTCTATTGATTAACATTAGCCACGCCCCTTCATTTGCCAGGTTAGCCACCCCTGGAAAAATTTCTGCGGATGCCCATGGTAATGATTGTCTTGTTGTTCAGCAGTTGTATGGCCTCTGATAAACTTGCTTCACTGTTCTTAGCTGAATGCGCCCCTGCACACACACGAATCCAACAAGGAAAAGGAAGCACATACTACTAATCTACTACCTATTTACCTCTAACCTTGGGCTGCAGACTAGAATACCACACGCCGCAAAGCGCTTCTATGTCTTGTCACGCATAACAAGTGCTATAGAAAATAATTTACCATTACTTATAAATTTAATTTATGATATAGACTTGGTAAATAGGGGAGTGACTGGTATTTTTTAATCAGCGGTGGCCACCCTATTTACAGCAGTTTTGGTATGCGCAGACCTTTTCTTCAGACCCGTGCAGCAAGCCTCTCCCTACCCCCTTGAACACCTGAGAGACCCTTTTCGGTTGGAAAGGAGAAAAGTCTTCACGTTTGGTACTTTTCAAGGGACCACAAGCCAGGGTGTGAGCTGCTAAATGAACAGGCAGCTTTTTATTGAAAAAAGTGTGCATGCTCCCGTTTGTGTATTTATCTGTTTCAAAATAAAAAAAAAATAACTCATGTTTTTTGCAAGCGATATAATTTGTTGATATATTTGTTGGTATAAAGCTCTGATTTGTGAAGAAAAGAAATCAACGAACACGTTTTCTCCCTCAAAAAGTTTTTTTTTTCGGTTTTGGGTCACTGGGTAATTTATTCCAAACCAACGCCAGAATATATTTCACAGGCGGAAGCTGTCTGGCTTTTTATCTTTGGTCACCTCTGCCTCGGGTTGGTCCAGTAATCTTTGCTGTGCCTGAGAAGAGCTGATAATAAACCGCCAAGAAGACAGAGCATCGAACAGGCAACATTGATTTCTGAGAGGCTGGAGGGATGTCAGGCTATGAAACCTCTTCTGAGGCGCACAGGGAGAGAAAAAGGCCGAGGGGGTTACTGGAGGAGGAAAGTCAAGGAATGTAGGAATAAAAACTGCGCAACCCTGTGTGAAAGAGTCAAAAACTGAGCGACGGAAACAAGGGGCCGATTATATGTTGCTGGAAGAGAAAAAAACAGCAACCACTGACCCTCCGCGTAAAATGTCGCGAGAGGGTCTGCTGGTGCCATACCGCATGTGTGTGTGTGTGTGTATATATATATATATATATATATATATATATATCCATACTAATATTATAAAGAGAGAGCCCAAACCTTTGAGGCGGGTAATCTCAGTAACCACAGCATCAATCACAACACCCAATACAGCGTTGAAAAGGGCAGTTGCAGCAAAAGGACATAGGCTATGCAGACGGATAAAAAAATGTATAAAAACAATTGCAAAAAACTACATCATCCAGAAGGCCGAGGGCCAAAATAACATCAAACAGGAAATGATGTAATAATGTGACTCACTATATTGAGACTGAGAGCCTGGAGCCAAATTGATCGTGAACAAGGGATATGCTATCCCTAAACGCGTAGATTTGTGCCTGCCTGCTTGGGAAAGTCCATGCTGTGAGGATTAAATAAACAAGCATTTACAATGCAACGGTTTTGCCTTTGTAAAAGTTAGAGCTATTGGCATTGTAAATGACAATTTTTTTATTTATGTGTTCGTTATGAAAACAGATAAATAAATGGCATTGTCATTTACAATGGCAATAGCCTAATCTCTCGCAAATGCCACACACACACACCCACAGAGAGCCCCCCACACAGAGCCCCTCCACACAGAGCCTCCCCACACCCAGACACATAGGGGCCCCCCCACACACACCCACACAGAGCCCCCCACACACACCCACACAGAGCCCCCCCACACACTGCGAGCCCCCCCCACACACAGAGCACCCCCTCACACTGCGAGCCCCCCCCACACACTGCGAGCCCCCATCCACACACTGCGAGCCCCCATAGAGTAAAATACATAGGGCCTGTGCAATGAGTAAACAACACCAACTCCCCCCCCCCCTTCCAGAAAGATGCCACGGAGGTGTTATCTGTTAGCAAATACCCCGGATCGTGGCTCTAAAGGAAAACGCTTTCCTTGGCTGATTTCTGCGGCCATCAGAGAGCTCCCGCTGGTCTAATGCAGGCGCGACCTGGAGGAGAAACCACGTCCATTAGTAGGAGCGAGAGCTGCTCCCAGGAGAGGCTGCAATGTCTGTGGGAGGAGGCGGGGTCTGAACACTGGTGGTGGACGGGGAGAAAGGAGTGGATAGACAGTTTTTATATAGCGCATCGTCTGACATTTACACTGCCTCGTGGAGCTGTTCTTTCTTAGCCAGGCTGGGGACAGGTTGCCCCAGTTTAAGGTGCTGCTATGGGAAGGGGAGGGGGGTGGAGGTCTGCGTCCTCACTTTTTTACGTAAACTACTGAGTCCCAGCAGCAGAAACAACACGAACTTTCCTTTCAGACAAATCCCGCAGATTTAGCCCCAAGTCCTTTCCAAGGTTTCCAACAACTGAACCTCTCCTCATTTCTTCCGGTATTGAGTATTGTAACAAGCATTGGGGTGGGAACGGGCACAACAATGACGGGCACACACGGACAGCGAGAGGAGGGGCCGGCGGGAACGGGGGAGGGGGGCGGGTTAACGGAAACACTCACAAAGTCCCAAGACAGAAAAAAAGTTTTAAAAACAGTCTCAGAGAAGCAAGAACGCCCACACTTTGATTGCGTCCGCGAATGTTTTCTCCTTTTTTCTCCTCCTTTTTTCTCGTTGCCGCTTGGTGCTGAGTGGTGTTGTGGTGGTCCTGAGTTATAATGTGGTGGTCCTGAGTTATAATGTGGTGGTGCTGAGTGATGCAGGGGTTGCGCTGAGTGATGCAGGGGTTGCGCTGAGTGATGCAGGGGTTGCGCTGAGTGATGCAGGGGTTGCGCTGAGTGATGCAGGGGTTGCGCTGAGTGATGCAGGGGTTGGGCCGAGTGATGCAGGGGTTGGGCCGAGTGATGCAGGGGTTGGGCCGAGTGATGCAGGGGTTGCGCCGAGTGATGCAGGGGTTGCGCCGAGTGATGCAGGTGTTGCGCCGAGTGATGCAGGGGTTGGGCCGAGTGATGCAGGGGTTGGGCCGAGTGATGCAGGGGTTGGGCCGAGTGATGCAGGGGTTGGGCCGAGTGATGCAGGGGTTGGGCCGAGTGATGCAGGTGTTGGGCCGAGTGATGCTGGGGTTGCAAGGGAAAAACGAGTCTAACAGGGCAGTAGGGCACAAAAAACGAGTCTGACAGGGCAGTAGGGCACAAAAAACGAGTCTAATAGGGGCAGAAGGGCCAAAAAACGCTATGAATAAATGTAAGGTGCAAGCACATAAGGCAGGATGTGCAGGAAACGCAGAAATATACAGTAAAGTGAGGAAGAGGAGGACGGGGAGGGTCCCCAGAGAAGGACAGGGGAGAAGAGGCGCATGAAAGCGGACTCTGCTCGCCGAAGGGAAAGTAATTTGCATCTCTCTCAGATTACTGCTGCCGAGGCCGCCCGAGCCTCACTACGAGACCTAAACAGGCTGTAACTTTGGTGTTTACACATTCCAACAGGCAGACTCTGCCTTGTCCTCACAACAAGCCTCGAAGCACCTGACGTTTTGGTAACAGTGACCTGTGAACTCTTTCAGGGCAGGTTATCAAACAACCAGCGAAGGCAAGGTGTGCAAGTTACATTTCAGGTCCCACAGTAGCGGGTTTGGAAAACGCTTATGATCTGTGTGTATTTAGCGGCTAGAGGCCGCACACTGTGTGCTGCGTGCAGGCAGCAGCGGCGAATCTGCGCTGCATTATGTGGTGTTTGCCCTTCAATTAAGTCAAAAGCTTTCATTTCACAGCTCACTGTCACTCGGGCGGGCTTTTATCTGAGGTAATGAACAGGAATGCCCTCAGTTAGGAGTCACGTGGTGCGCTGCGTACATTAACTCTTTCCAAGCTGAACAAAAGTGTGTGATTGCTCGCCGTATTACCTAGCACTATTTTCTGAAAAAAAGAACTTGAGCTGCTTTCAAATAATGGATATTTTTCCAAAACGTGAAGCTATTTACAAGTTAGTACTCATTCGCAGGTTGCCTGGAATTGCCATAACCCCTATTTTATGGGCAGCAGTTGTAACGACAACTCTATCACTATTCGTAGGGCATCCCTACAAACCATGCAAGGACTTTGAGACATGGCAATATTCGAGCACAAATGAAAATAAAGTCCAGTATATGATAATACCAGAAACTTTATTAGACAGGAACGCATCCTCAATGTTTAAAATTTCTCAATATAAGCTAGGTAAATAATATTGACGTGTACAACTCTCCGAAATGTATTGTTCATGCTGTTATAAAGGAACTTGTGTTATTGCATGGCAGTAGGATGTAGCAATGTAATCAATTTGCATATGTTATTAGAAAAGCATATATCTCGTGAACAAAATTACATAATAAAAATAAAAGCAATATAAAGAGATCACTGTATAAAGTATAAACCGCATAATTAGAAACTCCTTAGTTCGCGATCGTTGTCGGCAGTACATAACTCCATCCCCCCCTCCTGTCTTCAACTCACTGATCACATGACCACAGATTTAAGCACTGTACAAACATTACTAATAATCTGTTTCTACCTCATTCACTTGTTACTGTTAGCACGTACATACTCTTACCCCCTCCATCTGTCTGGGATCGGATATGCCAGTGCATTAAATGAGCCGGTACTGTCCGGTACTAAGTACCGGCACTTTTTAAGAGGGGGAGAGTACCTTCACTTCTCAAGCGAGGCGTAATACCTTTAATTGGAGAGTACCAGCACTTCTCAGAAACAAGGAGGTACTCTGATACAGAGTACCCGCACTTCTACTTCCCATTTAAGCACTAGATAGATACCACATACTTCCACCTTTACAAAATGGTGAAACACGTCATCTGAATTCACGTATCTGCGTGTATAGAGCTGAGGAACATTCTTGAAGTGTTCGCAGAGAACAGCGCTTCGTTCAAGACCTCTTCAGTTCAAAGTTAGTTATGTGGCACCCGGGAACAGAGCACTACAGTTCTTCAAACTCCCAACGAAAAGCGCGCACAAGACACAAACTACTTCAAGATAAATACAATAATTGTGCGGGATTACCATAGCTCATATGCACAGAGACTGCAACTCCTAAACGCTGTGCTGAAAAGGCGTCACCTATTACACCAATTTAATAGAGCTCAACGAATGGCTTCGGGAGAATGAAGGGCTGTGTCGGCCCTGCAGGGACTCGACCTCACTTCACACGCCCAGTCATTCCGCCAATTAAACTCGATGACGACATTTCAGCTGTAACCAGACACACGTGAGGGGGTAAGGTTGCGAAACCGAACAGCAAAACACGAGCTTTAAAGTACCATGGAGGGGACGGCCCGTCACAAAATTCACAAGATCGCCAAAAACAAACCATATGCGCTGAAAACACTTATGGAATTAGGACAGTGACCACAAAGGAACATACCGCGGCAATTCTAGGCACATACATGAAAACACGGACACGTCAATACGTTCACAGCACTTCATCAGCAGACAGTTAATTGCAATGTGAGGAACGAGGCGCTTAAAAAAAGTATTAGTAAAGAATGTGTCCGTGAAACCAAGATAGTTTTGGGGAGGAACTAGAAGCGCGTGGTGACGTCGGAGGTTTCAGCTATAGGGCTTAGTGTATTGGGAAAGGCAGAGAGGGGTGAGAGGGGTGATGAAAACACTGGGTAAGAAGAGGGGTGACTAGGACGGCAGATGGGCACATAGTGGGAAACACGGGACAGGAAGGGGTGATAAAAACACAGGACAAGGAGAGGGGTGAGAACAGAGGGGTCCAGGGGTGCAGCAGTTAGTGGCAAATGAGCAAACAGTGGAAAACATGACAGTAAGGGGTTAAAATGCGAGTCACGGCCGGAAGCAGTGGGCGGGGAACCAGATCCCTTTGAAGCTCCGTTGAATTTAAAAGGGTGGAGGGAATGAAGACCAAAAAAAAGGGGGGGGGGCAGAAAGGACGGCGTGGGAGGTGGGAGGAGAAGTATGGAGAGTGGTGCAGGGGGGGGGGAGCGTGGAGCAAACCCTGAAGAGTGTTTGGCTGCCAGGGGGGCAGAGGGGGGGCGGAAAGGCACGGAGAGCGGGAGAGCGGGAGGGGGGCGATAAGCATTTACAATGCAACGGAGGGGGGGCGGAAAGGCACGGAGAGCGGGAGGGGGGCGGGAACGGCCACACACTGACAGGGGGGGGGGCGGGAAACGAACCAACAGCGGGAGGGGGGACAGGAAAGGGAAGACTCACCTGGACTTCCTCGGCCGGCGGTCGGCCGCAAAATGGCCTAAACAAACCTCGACGAGCCCGAAAAAAAGCCCCGCCCACCGCTGCATGACGTGGCCAAAAGAGAAAAATTCTCGGGAATGCCCCCGAATCTGGTCCGGCCTTTGACGGACAGATCCGGCTCCCAATGGCTAGCCTCCATTTATGGAGCTAGCCAATGGGAGGAGGGGGTGAGGAGGGGGCGGGATACCCAACCCAACAGAGAAACATAAGGATTTTGCTAGCGCATGCGTACTTCGTACGCATTGCCAGCAAAACCTAAAAAGCACATAAGTGAAGACAAACGCGAGTTCGTCCTGTTTTTCTCCCAGCTGGGGGAATTGGTTGTGGATTTAAAAGCGGCGTGGTTCTGCCGCGGGGATTTACGAACCGGCGAGAGAGCGCTGCAAATACTGGCGAAAAGGAACCGAGGGGTATCAATATATATCTATACTACTATTATAAAGAGAGAACACAAACCTTCGAGCCAGGTAAACTCGGGAACCACAGCGCCAATACACACACCCGATACATCGTTGAAATTGTCAGGGTGTGCAGATGGACATAGGCAATAAAAAATAAAAATTAAACATAAATTTAAAAATTAAACTTACAAAAAAAAAGTAGTCCCCTGAAAGTAGCACCGGGCGCGACGTAGCGCTGGCCGCGACGTGCGTGATGACGAGGAGGAGCGGCGGACATGGAGCGGCGGTGAAGTGAGGAGTGTGGGGAGGAGCGGCGGATCAGGTGAGGCAAAGAGAAACGGAAAATGTCGGGGCGGGAGGGGGTCGGGGCGGGAGGGGGCCGGAGGGGGGCGGGCGGTTGGCCCTGCTTACATCTGGTCCGTGTCCGTCCCTGAATACAAAAACAAAACAGCATTAGCGAAGCTAATAGTGCTGTGCAGCATGGGCAAACAGAAATGCTTTTTCCCGAAGCTGTGCAGCAGCAGAAAAAAAGCAATAAGAAACAACGCAAGGACGTAGATGCGCTTATGTGCGTACAGGTCCATCTGGTCCGTGTCCGTGCATGGGAATGCACGGACAATGTCGAGGCGGCCGGGGGCCGGGGTGGGCGGGGGCCAGGGCGGGCGGGGCCGGGGTGGGCGGTTGGCCCTGAAGCCCCATTGCCCCCGGACAACGTCGGGGCGGGCTGCTAGTATATATATATATACATATATATAACCATACTGATATAATAAAGAGAGAGCCCAAACCTTTGAGGTGAGTAATCTCAGTAACCACAGCACCAATCACAACACCCAATACAGCGTTGGAAAGGGCAGTTGCAGCAGAAGGACATAGGCTATGCAGACGGCCACCATATACATTTAAAAGGTAAAAGAACCGTGCCATCAAAGTAGTCCCTCGTGGGCGTGTCTGCGTTCCGCTGTGAGCGTGTGCTGGGGCAGTGACAAACGCTGGGGGCGTGTGGTACGTTCCGCCCTTCATGCCATGTGAGTCATAATTGCGCCGCATCAAGGGGCACGCTGGGGGCGTGACACGCTGGGGCCGTGACAAACGCTGTGGGCATGTGTCCGTGCTGTGGGTGTGTGTCCGCCCTTCATGCTATGTGAAGCGCCAATTACGCAATTGCGCCGCATCAAGGGGCACGCTGGGGGCGTGTGCTACGTTCCGCACTTCATGCCATCTGGGTCGTACATTAATCAGATTGTCTGCTGTGGCCGTGTGCTGGGGGCGTCACAAAGGCGTTCACCTAGAAGCGTGGTAAGTAACCATTCGCAAGACTCCCTTGGGGGACTGCCCGTTGTCTCACACATACTGGGGGTGCCGAATGCAGTGTGTGCCTTGGCCTGGGTGCGTCTGAAAGGGCCGAACGCAGTGTGTGACTTGGCCTGGGTGCGTCTAAAAAGCACTCGGGGTCGCAGAGCGTCGGTCTGGGTCATAAAAAAATAAGAACAGCGGGAAACAATCATTCAAGACTCACACAATTCTAATTGTTAGACGGTCGCCGCTGGCCCTCAAGCCGGGGCACACGCGACTGAGCGTGTCTGCGGGGACAATTACTGCAGGCTCTCATGCGCGCTGTTACTGAAATATCACATTAAACCAAATTACACGCGCCTGCTAACATCAGCCAGGGCTGTAGCCGGGCTCAGGCGGCGGATCACTACACTAATTACATACGCCTGCTAACATGAACAAGGGCTGCAGCTGGGCCTCAAGCGGGGGGACACGCGCCTGCTAACATCAACCAGGGCTGCAGCTGGGCCTCAAGCTGGGGAACACGCGAATGACCGTATCTGAATACACACATTACACATTCTATTGCATACCCGGACAACGTCGGGACGGGCTGCTAGTATATGTATATATATATATATATTTATTTATTTTGTGGGCTGAGCACTGGCTCCGGTGAACAGGGGGCAGATTTCCAAGCCCCTTGCAATCCTTTTACACCGCTGTTGCGTCACTTTTATGATGCAGCGGCGACGTAAACAGCGACGGCCCGCGTAGGGCGTTACACCGGGCGGTGACGTGGGGCAGGGGAGGGGCAGGGTGGGGGGGTGTAAAATATGGGAAACGGACGATTACAGGTAAGTAACGTAAAAAATAAATAAAACTAATTTTGTTTCGCACGGTGCATCGCATTTGGCATTGCAGCGCGTGCAAGGAAATTAGTTTATTTATTTTTTACGTTACTTACCTGTAATCGTCCGTTTCCCGTATTTTGCCCCCCCTTCCCCTCCCCCACCCCACATCACCGTCCGGTGTAACGCCCTACATGGGCCATCGCTGGACGTAAACAATGCACCACGTTGCAACACATTTACAACGTGACGCATCTATGGAGATGCGTCACATTGTAAAGCCATGCGTCACATTATACCTGCATCATGTATAATGTATGCATGGTGGGCGTTCCATCGCAAGAAAGCCTCGTAAAAGTGTCGCAGTGAAATCTACAATATTTCAATTAGTCACTTTTACAACGCCACTGCATCAAAACCTTACGCCTGCTTCAAGCAGGCGTAAGGAGTGACTCAGCATAATAGAAATAGGCAGTCCGAAGCATTGCTGTAGTTGCGTCGTACTTGCGACACGACTCCAGCAATGCTTTGCCTTTACGCCAATAGATGCGCCATGCATCTGTCAATCCTTGAGCCATTGTAAATGTGACGCATCCATCGTGGTGCAAGGGTTTTTTGCGTGACGTAAATTAACTGACGCATCTCTGTTAATATGCAGATATGCGTCAGCTCTTGTAAATTTTCCCCAGGATTTCAGGGACTATTGTTCAAAGCTGCTTACAAAGAGGCTTATTTACAAGCCCCTTGGGCCGCCGGTATGTCACTGTTTCCCATATTAAAATTGACACATCGACGGCCCAATCGGCTTGTAAATATGCCCCATATTTTTCATAATCAATATCAATAAGGGCGAGGAAAGCTCTCTACAGAAAATGTTTATTTTCTGTATTTTTATGGCATTTGCCTGCATGTTTCTTTGTGTATGCATGAATGTGTTTAACTTGGACCTTCAAGTAAGTCTATATATGCCAATGAATTGGTCTGAAACAATTTCCATGATACCTTGCAAAAAGCACAAAGATAATAATAAAGCCAATATTACATGTGTGAGGTCTGTTATTGTGCAAAATAATGTGAGTTTAATACCTATATCTCAAAGGGATGAAGTGATACCTGTGATTGATGTATTTCGAACATTGATGAGCCTAGCAAAATAATATTTATATTACATGTCATATAAACCTGTAATTTAAAAATATATTTCGAATGTCCCAGGAAATGGGCAGTATTTCCGCACTCCTTGACTTACCAAAACCAGAGTACCAGTAACTCCAGGGATAGGAAAAATCCAGGCTTTCACTAGCTGAACCCTGAGGAAATCCTTAATTACAGACATGATTCTCTCTGTAATTGCTCAGTTGCTCTGTTCCTGGGGCCTCATAATTTAAGTGCGGTCGGTATTTGTTGTTATTGGCTCATCAGAATTAAGAGGCCATGGGCATCAAGTGCCTCAGTGTGCAGATATCAACAATTCCTACTGTACCCCTGGTGCACATATTACGAGTTTCCACATTGCCCCAGTAGCAAGTATTTGCCTTTCACAAAAACGGGATTTCCAAATATTTGCCTATTGAGCATTGTAGAAAATGGTAAAATGTGCTCACAGCCAGGGTTTAATTAGTAAAAAAGAAAAAAAGTGCCAGGGCTCTTGTCAGGAAGCAAATTGCAGCTAGCACCACACAATGCCACTGCCATGCTGCCAATGATAGTAACAACACAACTACTACCCATCACACTCCTATAAGTGTGACAATTCGAACTATTCCAGCCCCCATAGCCGTAAGAATGGCTTGGGTGGAAGTTAATAGTCAGTTTTAATGTATATTGAATTAATAATTAACTGCTGTTGTGGTCTTCACTAAATTAGCCAGACAGCGCCACCCTGTGGCAGACTGTCACAAGCGCCAGTGTTGACAATTAAGTGCCCCTGCCGAGCACTGGAAACCACCGCTCAAATTAAGCACTGCTCACAGCAGGGTATTGGAGAAACAGCCAATATCTGCATACTAGTGGATTGAGTGCATTGGCAATATCACTTTCCTGGACATTGAGGAAACTGGTAGCATCTATATACGGAAACATCCTGGAAACTGTTTGTACCCTAATTACTGAAAATTAGGTTGCTGTCCCATCTTACAATGTTTAAAAAAGAGGAGGAAATAATGATCCATTTCAAAATATAATGTCAGTGGGAGATTTTATTTCTGTTAGTGTTAAAAGGATGGCCGTGAAAAGTCCACAAGTTTGTGAATTCATGTTTTTATGGGATTTGCTCAACTTCAAGTTTGCAAAGTCTCACAGAAAAGCATATTGATGATAAATTGCCCTCTTTAAAACTGTTGCAGGGTTTTTCAAAATGTATTTTGTTGGAACTTTGTGACAACTTCGGGAACGTCGTGAACATCACCAAGTTGCTTAAGGTTTGAAGAACACTTAAAGAAAATATACAGAGCTGGAAAGCCTTAGCCACTTCTCGTTATGTAAAATCCTTTTATTATTATTTAGCCATTTTCGTGGTTATCATTTAATATGAATCAATATTTCGAGATTAATGTTTTAAAACTAAATTTGAACACAAAAAATGCTTGGGGTTTATAATGCAGTTTGACCAGATGTTCGGTCTTACATTTAGGGCAGCTGAGCCTTTCTTCTGTATGGTTGCTTAGATGTAGTGGAACAGGTCTTCTCAAGATATTAGCAAGTGAGGATAACTTTTCTTTTTATAGATCACTACAAATATACCTATTGTAGCATTATCCTCCTATGCCCCTTGATTACAGTTGGAATTTCTGGTAGATGAGTTGTGTTTACAAGTGTTTGTTGTAAAACTGGTCTGGGTAAACGATATTTGTCAGCAGAGGAAATTGGTGATTGATTGGCAAAGATTTTGTCATCAACATTAATCATTGAAAGCAGCCAGTACAAATCACAGCGGTTAGCAGGCTTGTCGGGCTTTAGTATTACGGCGGCAGCGAGAAGAGGCGGGCCCAAGAGGACAACATATTTCTTGTAGAAGGAGGTAGTGAGTCCATCCAGTCCCAGGGCTTGTCGCTGGGAAGGCTCTGTATGACCTGGATCACCCCTCCAGCATAAAAGCGGCATCCAGGTACAGGCAATGAGCCTGGTCCAGCCTGAGTAACCGGAATGTGTCCCAATAGGCCGACATCTCCTCCGCATTTGTCACTATTGTGGCTCTGTAAAGCTGGGAGTAGAAGGATGACATGGTTTTTAGCAGACAGTTGGGGTTGTTTGCCTGCCTTCCTCTTCACGCTCCACGACAGGCAGAAGCTCATGGCTTCTGGAGCATATTAGCAAGTGTCTTTCCAGGGTGATCCCCCTTGGTGTACCAGCGAGCAATCACCTCCCAGTATAAATATAATGAGTTTCTCTCTTAGCCTCTTCGACGTACGCCAAGAGTTTCTCTTGAATGGGCACTAAGGTGTGTACTCTTTTCATGGTATAAAATTCCAATTCAAGGGAGCAGAGCTCCCGCTCAAGAACAGCCATCTGCGTGCTTATCGCTTTAAGCATGCCTGACTCTTTTGCAATGCAGAGTCTGCAGATAATGACTTTAAAGGCTTTCCATAATGTCATTGGTCATTTGACTGAACCTTCATTATGGCAACAGTAGTCAATGGTTGCATTTGTTTGGCTAAGGGCAGTGCTCCCAGGCTGCCGCTATACGGCACTAAGATGGTGTGAGGGTGTCTGCAATTAATTGGTGGCTCCTCCCAGGCCTGTCTCACCCCAACACCAGCAGAGTCACAATAGGGGGCCTTAGCAGGCCAAATACCACATGGAGAGGGGGGCTAGGGGTGGGCCCCATATGTCATATATGGGCCCCATATGTCCACCTAGGCCCAAGGGCAGAGGAGAGGTCCCATTGCCTCTCAGGCAACAATGAACAACCCCAGTTCAAAGGGTAGGCTCTGGTCACAGTTTGGGGCCACTGGCCTTGTGTGTCACTGGGGCCTCCACCCGCGCTCCCCCGATGATAGGCTCCCCAGTGGGCAGAATGTGCGCAGATTATGGGGACCCTCAGGGCAGGAATGAGAGAAGGCTCACTGGGGGCTGCAGGGCCTTCCTGCTGTATCCGCTCATGTGGGTCCTGCAGTGGCACATCATGCAGTTGCCCAGCTCTTCTCCTCAGCAGCACAGTGGGCACCAACACTGTTCCGGTCTCAGGAGGAGTACACCAGGCAAGTTCAGGGGCCCCGCAGTAGGCCCCCTCAGGCCAGGGGGATACTCCGCTCCCCATGCAACTCTGGCCTCCAAATGATATCAGGGTAGCGCCTACCACTGCAGCATGTCTCTCGGGCCCCAAAGCCCCACAACAGTGAGTTGCAGAGTGCTCTCTAGGGTGCCACCACTGCCTACTCGCAGTGCAGTCTCATAGGGTACTAAGGCCACGCTCTCCATAGCAGAGTCCGCTGCCTCAGTCCTCCATGCCTAGCTAGACTCCTAGCAGCTGGGAAAGGGGGAGTTGTGGACTCAAGGTCCCCTTCTTCAGTGTAACTGGAGCTCGGCAGTCAGACTGCCTCACTCGTGGTTGTACCCCCTGCAGCAGGGAAGCGGTCTGGGCCATGCTCTAGGCCTCAGTATGGCCAGCCACAATGTCACCACTCTGGGTGCAGTCGTGGCCAGATAGCGGCTTCTCCGGCATCACCTCAGCATCAGGCATGTTGGCAGGGCTGTATATGCATATATAACTCCCAAACACTGCAGATGAAACCTGGATAAAAATATGGCTGGTAAATCCTTGCTCTGCAGTGGCTGTCTTGCTGCCACACTCTTTAGCGCCCCACCCCAAAATCCAACTTTACTATCAAAGAGGGTTTTATCTTTAAACACCTTCTTTAGACACCAAACTAGACATTAATACTTGATCCCAATTGAAAGGTATCATATGTAATAAAGTAACACAATGTTGTACTAAGGGAGAGGCAGGCCTTGCAGAAGTGAAAACCAAATTGAAAGATTTTTCCTTGCCAGGACATGTAAAAGTTAAAAGTACGTGTCCAACATTTTAAATACACTACACCCTCCCACATAGGCTGTTTAGGGGGTGACCTAATATGAATTACATGTATTAAAATTGAAGGTTTATGCCTGGCAAAAGTTTTACTTTGCCAAGTAGAAATGGCAACAAGCTGCAATGGTATGCCAGAGACATGATTAAAAGGCTACTTAAGGCTACAATGAGTGCTGCTGACCCACTAGTACCATTTAACGTACAGGCCCAGGGTACATGAAGTACAACTTTATTAGGAATTTTAAAGTAAGTTAACTATGTCAATTAGGTGTAAGCCAATTACACCATGTTTAAGGGAAAGAGAGCAAAGACTTTACCACTAGTTAGCAGTGATAAAGTGTACACAGTCCTAAAAGTCAACAACAACGGATTAAAAAAACAGAAAGGTGAAGGCTAAAGGTTAGGGAGTGACTGCAGAAAGGCCAAGTCCAACATAGCACAAATTAAAAACTTAATATTCTGAAAGTATACTGTTTATAAAACCCAAATAAGCCCTGAGATACCTACAGGCATTTGTCTTATGCTGGTCAGGCATAACATATTATAACACAACATAGCATAACATAACGTAACTTATCGTAACTTGACAGAACATAACACAGTAATGTATTGTGTTCTTGGTTGTATGTATACAAAGGGGCATTGTGGCAACAAGTACATCTACATATTGATGAATTAATACGATCTGCTTTCTGGGACATTACAGAGACTGAAGTTTCTGCTTATAGAGGCACTGTTCAAGCTGGAAATATTGTGTCAGGACCTGCATAGTGAGGCCTTTACACAACTGGTAATAGATGCATAGAAGGCTACTGTAGAATCGGTCAGTTCCTATATACTTGGATACTCTAGCAATTGGCATTTAGGAACATTATGCATTCTTGCGGCATCTTTTTACTATGACATTGTAGAAATTGGCAATATCTAGTTGAGGCACGGGCTAATCTGAACTTTCGTGATTACTGTGAGTTAGGACTGCTTAGCTCTACATTTAACAGGATGCATTGGAACAGACTCAGACAAGCTTTCTAATCAATGCGAGACTCTGCCATTAGAAAGTTAACACAAGATCCTGCTTCTATTAGCTGATGGTGGGTTGTTGAAGCATGAGGTCTTCACTTGGGAGCTGTTTAACACTAAACCACAGGTCTTATAGCTGTAAGTCATACCCACCCTTCGACAGACATTGTGCTCTTCTCAACATTACAGACATACTAAACACTTGTCAAGGGCTACTAAGCTGTGGCTGTGCTTACATACACAAGATGATACTGCTTTGAACTGATTTTGCCAGGATGAAGGGGGAGGACAGGGTCACACTTGTTTGACAGTAATTGTTTGACCACCCCTTCCTTCTAAAGATTGACTATGCAAGTTGCCTTAAACTTTGTCCGAACTATTGCACTTGTAGTAGGTAGAATGCATGAGATGATTGAACAAATCTTAAAAAGTCATGATCTTTGGTTTAAAGATGGTGTGATGACATCACAAATTACATCAATAATGTCAAAAGGTAATGTCAAATATACGTACTCAGTTTTACCATCAATGCATTTTTAATGCCATTTTTAAGTGTGTGAACAGTGCCCGGGGTCACACAAAACCTTAATCTTAAGGCTAATTATCAATGTTTTGCATAACTTCTTTTCTTTTTCTTTTGTACCTGCTGTTCAGAGGATAATGTGTTGAAGATTGACTATACCTTCAGGGTGATGTTGGCTTTAATGAACTAATCATTACTTGGCCTGACTAGTGTCACCTAGGTGTAATGAAGTGACTCAACAGACCCAAAAAGGCACTGCAAGCTGACCCAAAGTTTGACTTACTGGGCCAGTCCATTAAATAGGGACCACTGACACAAATGGACATGGGCCATATGATCTCTGAGAAAACAAACCTGAAGAACACTAGGTCATGCTGTAGGTGCAACATGGAGACTGCTGCCTCACTCACAGGAGCATCGTGAACACCCTGCTTTAGCAGATATAGCGGGGGTGGGTTCTTTATGGGCCTCTTCTGTTTGGGGGGTTGTCCTTGTAGTCACACATTTGTCCAGGTGGCGGGTAAAAAACTGGATTCCAAGTCTGTTTACCAACTGCATGTAACCCTTGGCAAATGAATACCTACAGGGGCTTCCCATACCGCCCCAAGTAGCAATATAGGATTCTCTAATAGGGAGGCAAGTGCAAATACAGCAGCTAGTAAGAGTAAGATTTCAACTTGCATGCTTGATTGGTTTGCATGTGTTTGAATGCTCTGAAATAAGTTCAGGGGCAGTGTGTTTTGTCCTGATGAAATCCCTGTACCCTGTGGGACATCTGCTATAGGGCTGAAACATGTTGATCACAAATTAAGGTAGTAGTACTATTATATCCTAAACACTACTCGCCGCTTTCTTTCATTACAAAATTGTACCCTTACCCAAACCACTACAAATCACTGGATATCTTGGTGGGTTTGAGGTAATTTTATTATATCTTGTGGACAGTGGTTCACATTATCTAAAGTGCTCCCTGAAACACGGTCAAGCCCATCCTGGGTTTTAGGGCCCAGGATGAGACCTGATTATGAATCATGCCACTACTAGAGTAGGTGAGGGTCAAACGAAAAGAACAAACCTTTTTCTTTAGGCATGGTGACTACCAGAGTACAAAAACCTCTTTAAGAATCAGGAAGGGGATACCTTTGTGTGTTGTGCTCCATTTTGTACTACATTAATTGTGAATAATACAAATGGACAGAAAGCTATGATGGTAGAGCCCAGCCATCCATAACGACAGGCCACCCCTTTGTGCCTGTCACTGATTGTGCCTCCTCTTGGCACAAAAAATTAAGGTAGTAGTACTATTATATCCTAAACACTACCCGCCGCTTTCTTTCATTACAAAATTGTACCCTTACCCAAACCACTACTAATCACTGGATACCTTGGTGGGTTTGAGGTATCCCAAAGACAGTACCAGTGGTGACAAGGGGCAGGCCATGGGTCGCAGCTATGACCCCTAGTGACTCTATATATATATATATATATATATATATATATATATATATATATATATATTTTTTTTAATAATATATAATACAGTACAGAACATAAATACTTGACTCGCTGGTTGTACAGGGTGTGTTACTGATGTCCCTTTTAAATCATTCTCAAAAATAGATTTTCTCCAAAATGTTTTTCAGTGTTCTGATTCTCAAACCTCGTATTCTCAGCTTTCTACAGTTTCATAAACCTAACCAGCTTGTCTACAATCCTTCTTATGGGACATTTAACTATTATTTTTATTTTTCATATATTATTTCGTGTACTAATTCAATTCAAAGAGTCTTTATTCGATTTTGGAAAGCTCAGAAAAGCACAGACTCACAATTTTAATAATTGAGCAAACATGTTAAAAAAACATGGTCAAGAATAATGACACCATTGCATATAGGCTACACCTAAAAGATGCATTGATTTAGCAATGTGCTATCTCTGCTGCCATAACCCCTCCATTAAATAAAATGATTAAACAGCATTAAAAACGTCAGTACAGTCCATAAAAAAATAAAGAAAACATAATGGTGCAAAGTGAACTAATACCTAAAGTGCATTAAATGAGCAGTAAACTACCTCCAATACCATTATCCCTCCATCAATTTTCTAATGTGTCTAGACACCAAAACAGATGCCAGGTGGATGAAGTACAGCTGACTACAACTCAACACGGACAAAACTGAAGTACTCATCATGGGCCCACTCCCCGATGCCTGGAACGACACCTGGTGGCCACCTGCCCTCGTGAACCCTCCCACCCCCAAGAACCATGCACGCAACCTCAGAATTATCCTGGACTCAGAACTCAAAATGAACCGCCAGATTAACGCTCTCACCTCTTCCTGCTACCACACCCTCCGCCTACTCAGAAAGACCTTCAACTGGATCCTCCTCGAACACAGGAAAACCGTCACCCACGTCCTCATCACTAGCAGACTGGACTATGGCAACGCACTCTACACAGGGATCAACAAGAACCTCACCTGCAAACTCCAGAACGCAGCCGCCAGACTAGTCCTCAACCTACCTCACTACTGCCACATCAGCTAACACCTACAGACACTACACTGGCTCTCCGTCGAGAAGAGAATCACTTTCAAGCTTCTCACCCACGCCCACAAGGCCCTCCACAACACCCGACCCGCCCACATGAACCACCGCCTCTCGATCCATGCACCCCAAAGATCCCTTCACATAGCCCATCTCTCCCTTTCAACAGTACCACGCAGCAAGAAGACCAGAGCAGGAGAACATTCCTTCCTCCTCACGGCCAAGGCATGAGACTCCCTCCCTCTCCACCTCCGACAGACACAAACAATCTCCAACATCTTGAAGCACCTCAAGACCTGACTCTTCGACAAAACACTGTGAACATCCAAGAGCTGCACGCCTTCCTCCCCCACCCTCAGCGCCTTCATATAATTTTGAGTCGCACAATATACTGAATGAAATGTGTATTCCTCCTATGCATCAAGAGTGATGAATAGTTGTTTAAAATGAAGTTGAATCAATACAAATATGAAAGTAAAGTACAATGATTTGTTGCGTTGTATTTCGAATCTGCAGTAATAATTAGCAGTACTGAAATTGGTGGCCAGGTAACTTTTTTTGAAAAAATGTATTAGACGTCCTGCCAAGCTCCTAGAACGGACAAAACCCCTTTGGTTTAAACTTGCCATTATGACAGCAACATCAGCATATAATAATGCTGAAATACATTTATTGCCAATTCTCGGTGTATCTCTAGTAGACAGGGACAGATGGGAGCTTAATTCATTCATATAAATAATATAAAGCAGGGGTGCAAAAATGCACCCCTGATGTACCCCACTCGCTAGAGGAGAAGCATCTAATAATATTACAGCACAGCTGTTTCACACCTTGGCTCCTAGGTTTTCATGTAGGGAATACAAGAAAGGTACAGGGAAGCTTCTACCCCAGCTTTATACAAATCATCCACAGCTTGTCCCTGTTCCCGCAATTGAACACAGATAATAAATCCATGAAGGTCAGGTAAATTGGGCAGCGCCTGGCGATGGTAAATTTGCTCATAATCAATTGCAAGTTTAGGCACTGCTCCAATGTCCCTAGCCCTGGACAAAAAACAAACTGACAGTGGAAAAGAATGTTATTGTCACTAACCTAAGACTGCACATGATTGAAGATAACCCTTCTGAGGATATTCACTGAACTATCAATCAGGGAGATAGACCTGTAACAATCTGGCAAACCCTCTATCTCCTTTTTATTCCAAATATTTATATATATCATTATTAATATTTTATAAGTAACATAATATGCTTCATCATAGGGCCATTCTCCTCATTTGACCGGTGTTGCAATGCCCAACAGGTTCTCTTTGGGGCTGTTTTCTGGAGATCTTTTTTATCACCAATCAGGTTGCAAATGTGCAACTCGAAGGACACTAAAGACGATCTATGAAGATCAGTGAGGCGGCATTAAAATTTACTAGGAACCTCTGCTGCTCTCTTTTATTCTTTTGTGGAGTCTATGTTGAGGTTAAAAACAAATCAGAGAAAGTGTAGGAAACTAATGTTCTATATATTCTCCATATGTGATTATTAATTGTTAATTGGTCTATAGATTCGAAGTCAATGAATTGGTTGCCATGTTTCATGCCTATTATGTCCCAGAGGATCTACGGCAATTCATCAGGACCTTACATCAGCTACCTAATCTTATCTTATGGAAGAGTACCTATACTGATCAAAAGACAAGTGAACCCCCACCTGAGTGAAAAAAAAAAAAGTTGTTGACCCAAAGACTTACATTCTCTACATTAGGACTGTAGTCGAATTAACAATGCTAAGGGCTCTAATGTCCTAAACAAACGGTCCTGTAGAGTGTGTAGACGTGAAAGACAGGTTGACACTCCCCTGGGGAAATGACCTAGGAGCAATCCGATTACCAGGCACTCCACGCTTGCAACCTGGCTGGTGATAAAAAGCTCTCTGGCAAAGAGCCCCCTAGAGGTACTCACTGGGCATTGCAGCACTGGCCCAACAAGCACCAAGGCTGAATGATAAAGCATGCCACCCTAGGGTGAGTGAGGGCTTGTGCGCCACTTAGCTAACACTTCCATTGGCCTAGTGCTATCTGGATGCGTAATATACTATTAAGGTCCCTTACTAGAACAATGTTCCTATTTTATTGTCACTTTTTAATTACCAGCTGCAAGTTAGTCATGTTAGTATATTATCATAGAAAATGTAAAACCATGTTGAAGATTCCAGTCCTCATTCCTGTCAGGTTCTAGTCACATTTTGTTGTCCCTGGCCATCATCTGCCCTCAATTGTCATTAACAAATAACCCCATTTTGTATGGGCCCCTTTTGTATAGATCAGTTTTGTAGTTTCAAATTAATATTTGTGGTAATAGAGGCTTGAAATAAACCAAAGACATTGACAAATGAAAAGCTGATGGCTCTCTGCCTCCTAAGTCAATGAACAAGAAACACTCTCTAATAACAAACTACTAAGCAGCCGCCAGAAACAAAGACCAAGATAGAGCCCCCGTGGAGTTCATTTTAAGTATGATGGATGCCAAGCCCTCCGCCATCCTAACCAGGCTACACACTTTTTTTATTTTGACATTTCTGTTGGCCCTGTGGATAAATCTGTGCCTTCAGAAGAGCTTCGGCCATTGCAAAAGATGGAGCTTATTTTTAAATTAAAAAAATTAAATGACTCTGGGAAAACCCCAGGATGTGGTCATTTTTCATTTTTTTCAGTACCTTGCCTCTTTTTGACAACAGTACATAAATGTATCTTAATAAGTAGCATGTCAGGCATATGGATAATATCCCGAGATATCAATATAAAAATGTTGGTCTACTCATAAAAGTTTGAGAATTAATAATTTGTGAAAAAGTAAAAATAATTGCAGGACAAATATAAAATGTGTTACTGTCTGGACATTATCTCAGGAGCAAAGCAGTGGGATTTCAGAAAAAAACATCCTAGAGTATCAGAGTGAAGCAGAGTGTCGTGGAGTGGCATAGAGTGTCGGGTAGTGGTGCAGAGCAGAGAGGAGTGGCAGGCAAAGGGTGTGTTGTGTAGTGTGGAGTAGAGTGTTGCAGAGTAGAGTGGTGTAAAGCAGAGCAAATTGTCATAGAGTAGAGTGACATAGAATGGAATAATGTAGGCGAGTGGCATGGCTTAGAGTGGAGTAGAGTGTTGTCGAGTGGAGGGGCCACTGCTAAAACAATTGTACTATTCATCAGTTCTTAAAAGCAAACATTGTTACATCAAAATAGTGCTTGCAGCAAGAGAGAAGTTTTGTAAACATGTTTTTTGAAAAATGCGCCTTAAAATACCTATGGTATACCATTATTCTGTACATCTTATATTAGCAACAACGGCCACACAACAAAGTAAGCAACACGTGCGTTGTTTTGTTCTTTATATACCAGTTATCGAAGGTTATAAAGGTGCTCACAGTTTCTAAAGTGCTTGTTAATGTAAAAAGTTCAGTTTAACAAAGATATGTGCAAAGCATAAGCATTTTAAAAGTACATGTAACCTGTTTTCAGACGTTTGAAAGAGACAATCTGTTATTTCAGCGCCTAAAGCACTATCTCACAAGTAATCACAAGTTGTAGGCTTAATAGAATTAAAAAATATATGTCATTCTGCTCCTTAAGTTCACCTATTCAGCCTTGTTATTTACAAAGGTATTCAAGTGCCTTACACCTGCTTTAAAGTGTCCCAAAATTGTGTGCCACTAGGCTGTTCGCCGATGGTGAGGGCTACGTTGTTGTCAATTTTGGATTCTGCTAAGACCATGAACTTCAGAAATTTTCCACTGAGCACTAGGGGCCATATGTATCAAGCCCAAATGCGTTCACAAGCGCCGAAATTTGCAGAATTTCGGCGTTGCGAACGCATTTTTGGTAAATGGTATGTATCACACAAATCTGCATGCAAAATAAGGAATCGCAAAATTTGCGATTCCTTATTTTGCATTTGCATTTAAGGAATCGCAAATATTGCAATTCCTTAAAAGCAATGTATGAAGCCCAAAAAAATAGCAAAATGCCCTTAAGGAACCGCAAATTACCACAAACTTCTAGTTGGTGGTAAGTTGCGATTTCTTTGAAAAATGCACATTTCAGCATTTTTCAAAGTGCCATGTGACTCACATACATGCCCTTAGGGCATGTATGTGCGCCACATGTGCACCCATGCATATTTCAGGGGTGCAACAGGGTGTCCTTTGGACACCCCTGCACCCTTGAAATTATTCTCAGTTTGCGATTTTCAAATTGCAAATCGCAAAATTGAGAATACCTTCCGATTCATTCCTATGGGCCTCCTGGCCCAAAGAAATGAATGGGAAAGTATTCCTTAATTGCGATTCGCAATTTGCAAATCGCAATTAAGGAATACTAAGAATTCGCTAAAAAAAGCGAATTTGTACATACATACCAATTTGCGATTCTGAAATCGCTATTTCAGAATCGCAATTCGGTACTTTCATACATATGGCCCTAGGTCCTTAACTTGGAAGGAGGCTATAACTCCCAGAGGAGAAATTCAGTCATGACCATCACAAACAACATTTTTACTAGTTATTACCCAAATTAACAACACTGGTTCTAAATAAGGCAAAATGGCCGCCATTAGTTACCCGGCCAATCTCTATGATCAGAGCTTAAATCAGAAAGCATTGGCCCCCAAAAAAATATTTTAATTGTTTATCAAAGGGATTTGATTTCGATTTTCTTCTGGATATTAGATGTGCCCATTCTGTGCCCTCTGTGATTCCCTCTGCCGCCGCTGAGTCCAGAATAATCTCCAACAGCGATAACCTACATCCTAAGCGGCTTACGTCAGCAAAGCAAAAAAAGTGCTCGAGATTCGACTGGCCTCAAATCTGATTAACATTTACACTGGTCAGATGAAAAGTAGAGTGGCAAATTACCTGGGCTTTTGGCATTTCATGGAAATGTTAAGAGATGCTGGGGGAAAACATGCTGCAGCAAAGGACGTTTGACGTACAGATGTAATATATTAGAAAACATCCCATTCTGCCTGCTGATGCATCATGCTCTGTGCACAAAAAGGTATGGACTCAGTTGGCAAAATTAAAAAATAAGAATTTAACTCTGCAGTGTACTATCACTTACATATACCGCTCTGTCTTCAGGAATGTATTAGAAATGAGAACGTGTGACAAAGAGTAACTAAAGGCATCTGTATGATCCCTAAACTTAGTGCAAGAGGTATGTCCAAGAGAATCTCTGAAAAAGTCTCAAACCTCTCCTGGTTTCTTCATTGAATTGAATACATAGGGCATGATTCACAAGAGTAATTTACACTGTTGGGTAAGTTTACGCTTTTGAGTAAGTTTACTACTTTTCGGTATGCACAAACTGCACTTTTGTAGTAAGGTACACTTGTAAGTCCAGAACTACACATGGGCAACCACTGCTACTGCAACATCTAGCCGGTGAACAGCCTTTACAACGAAACTTTTACAACGCAAACTATTACAACGCATTGCTCTGGGGGGCACTCTAGGATAGGGAATAGGTTAATTTACTATCCAATAACCTTCCCTAGTGTCCACGGGGACTCCAGCGCCCAAAAGCACTATGCGTTGTAATGGACTGCGTTGTAATACTTACGTTGTAAAGGCATGCGATGTAAATGCATGCGTTGTAACATCATACATCCCATCTAGCCATTGAAAATGATGGAAGCGGGGGGCGTGGCCAGGCACCAACGAAGATGGCCGCCTAGTACCCGAGCTCCGCCGGGACGACTGTTGTCCCCACGAAATCCGCCCGTGGATCCTGGTCGGAGCGCCCTGAAACGAGCGCACCGGCTCCCTTAAGAGAAGCGCTGCTGATCCGCGCTTGGAGCGGAGATCGAGCTACTTCCAGGGCCGACACGCCGTCACGCTGCCTGTAGCGGCTAGCCCCGCGCGTCAGACCCAGAGCCCGAGAGCCAGCACTGCGAGGAATTGAGGCCCCGGCTCGCGGCCTACGCCTCGGCGATTGAGGAGGGCGAAATATCCGGAGCCTCGGCCGGAGACGGCTTTGCCCAGGCCGCTTGAGGCGAACTCTGGATCCCCGCACCCGCTGGCGAGAGGGACGGAGGAGCTGACCGGGGCTGTGGGAGCCCTGACCCGTGGCGCCGCCGGCCATCTTGGGCGCCGGCTGACAAGTGCGAGCCCTACACCACCACGGGACTCCCGCGCTTGCACCCGGACCAGGGCGGTGAACCTGCGGAGTGAACCTGAGAGCGGCGATTGAGTGAGGTGAGGACTGGACGGCTGGAGGGGCGGGCCGTGGCCCCTGGGTGTCGTGCGGGAGGCCCGCCTGAGATCCCCGCGGCCGGGCCAGGGACTTGGCCGAGGTGTCCCGCTGGGAAGGGCCAGACAAAGTGAGAGGTCCAATAGCCTGCTGCGGTGCGGGGCCGCCCCGGGGGCCGACTAAGCGAGGGATAGCCGGTTGGTGGTCTGACTGCCGGCCTTGGGCCCCCCCCCCTGCGACCTTCACGGCCACACACGAGGCACCGGTCACTGCCTACTCTGCGGCCTACCTGACCAGCCCGAGCCAACCCGTCACGCAGGAACGACCAAAGCCGCTTCCGGCCGCTGGCCTATGTCACGGGGACTGCGGGAGCTAGTGCCAAAATCCACGATGAGGCCTAAGCAGGGAGTCACGACCCAGACAAACAAACTTGATAAATACGCGGTGGTGACTGGCCCCTCGCAGTCTGGAGCGAGGGGAGGGAGCACCACGGACGCAGCGGAGCCCTCCTTGACCTCTATAATGGCCGCAATACAAACGCTTGGTACCACTCTCGATTTCAAAATGGACAAGATAACGATCGAAGTGAACCTGCTACGCACTGACCTTGGCAAGACCACCAAAAGGTCTAAGATCAACGAGACAGACATTGGGGCGCTTCAGGCTACCTCGAAACGGCTGGAAGGGCGAGTAAACGAACTAGTCCACCAACACCGCCTAATGGCCCAAAGGCTCGAGGACCAGGAAGGCAGGGCCAGACGGAGTAACATACGTGTCGTGGGTGTGCCGGAGGATTCAGAGTGGCATAGCACAGAGCTGTTTCTGGAGGACTTAATCCTACACCACCTTCGGCCCAAGAGACTCTCTAAGTTTTTCACCATCGAACGGGCCCATCGGCCCTGGTTCCTAAGCCTAAACCAGGTGCCCCGCCGCGAACGATCATTGCAAAGATTCTGAACTACCGCGATCGGGATGCCATCCTTCAGGCGGCTAGGCAACTGGGTGACCTGCAGTACGAGGGGACTACCATCCGCTTCTTTCCGGACTTCACGTTGCAGGTCCAGCAGGAAGGCCGTTCGTTCATGGGAGTGAAGGCGGCACTCAGAGAGCGAGGCATCAAATATATGATGTTCTTCCCTGCGAAACTCAAGATTATATCGGGGGGGGAAATCCCGATTCTTCAACTCGCCGGAGGCGGTCCAGGAGTGGCTCGATGGGCAGGCACCGGAGGCCCCGGCAACGCAGAACCGCGACAACTGGAGGGAAACCGGAGCCCCATCCCCAGGATCGGCGGCGGAGTAATCAGCCGGAGACGATCAGAGCCAGAGGTCGTGGTGTTCCAGATCTAACAGTCCTCGCTGGGACCCTCTTCAGGACAACACAGCACGGTGAGATGTTGGACGGCTGAACCACGCCACGCCGAACAGAGCTCCACAGGCGTCCACAGTGGTAAGACTCCGGGTCACTAACGGGGGAAGCGGACGCACTCGTCCATGACTGATATACTTTTGAACTGACTCCCGTAATGCCATAGACTTAAGGGACCTATAGTTATGGGGACACGGGCATGGCGGCTGGAGTCGGGACTGGCACACGTGCCCACGAACAGTGTTTCCTCGGGGGGGAAGTGGTTTACTCTCTCCGGGGTGGGGTTGGGCGACAGGCGCTCTGCTAATTGGGGTGGTGGGTAGTTTGGAGCCTACAGAGCAGGGAGCAGGGTGGGGGGGTTGTTCAAAGAGGTGGGAGGGTACATGGGGGGGACCGGAATCAGGGGCTACAGATCCACTGAAGGTGACAAAGTTTGCACCGGACATGCTTGTTGGGGGGACCATGGGGGAGGGAGGGGAGTTGGGGGTTTTTTACGGTCAGGTGTAGTTTGCTATGTCAGTCTCGACCCGTGCACCAGAAAGCGGGTTCAAGCTCTCACACACAGTAACGGTTATGGCTAGGAGGTGGGGAAAAAGTCTCAAAGTCCTGAGCTGGAACGTCAACGGGCTAGGAGACAGGCTCAAACGCACCATAATCCTGCAGTTTATTAAAAGGCATCAGCCGGACGCAGTACTGCTACAAGAGACGCACCTCATGGGGAACACATGTCAGGCCCTTAACAGGTGGGGGTACACCCTTGCAGCTCACTCGGGCTTCACCTCAGGCTCCAGGGGGGTGGGGATCTTGCTGCGTCGATCACTGCCTATCCACGTAGACCACACTGAGTCAAACCCGCAGGGCCTCTTTGCAGTGGTGTCCGGCAGATGGGAAGGACGTCGCCTTAACCTACTCTCAGTATACATCCCACCGGGCCTTCAAACCCAAGCATACACAGACCTGGGCACAATGCTGCTCTCCCTTCCGGGCGATCACTTGGTGATGGGAGGTGACTACAATGCTGTAGTGTCGGGCACCCTGGACAGACATCCCCCCAGAGACATACCACAAGGGCAGCGGTGGCTGACACACTTCCTTGAAGCCTTCGGGCTCACTGACGTCTGGCGGCTGCTGCACCCGGCAGAGGCCCAATACACCTTCTTCTCCGGTCCACACCACACATTCTCGCGTCTTGACTATATCCTTACTCTACTACAACATGACATGACGATACATGTAGCAACACACCTAACACGCGGCATATCTGACCATTCGCCAGTTTTCACGCACTTAACGTTTGGGATTCGACGAGAGGGCTGTGTGGCACCACTCAGTGCTTGGCACCTGAAGAACGAGGAGACTAGGAAAGCACTTACAAAATCAATCACTCATTACTTTGAAAGCAACGTAGGGTCGGTGGACTCCCCTGTCACCATATGGGAGGCCTTCAAAACCGTGCTCAGGGGGGAAGCGCTGTCGACCATTGCAGGTAGGCGGAAAGATAGGGAAAGACAGGTTGCCACAGTAGAAGCAGGCCTGGCAGAGCTGGAGAAGGAGGCGACTGGAGATAGGGCAAATGACGCGCAGCATAGGTTGAGGCTCAAGACCACTGAATACAGGGAGCTAGTCACGCAGGAAACTCAAACGGTAGCCAGACACAAAATGGGGAGGATTTATGACCAGGGTGACAAGGCTGGGAAACTAATAGCCTGGCTCGACAAGCAGCAACAGGCCAGTAGAGTAGTTCCGGAACTTTTAACAACCTCGGGGACCGTAATAACTGAACCCCGGGAGATAGCGGCGGAATTTGCACGGCACTACAAGCAGGTATACAGCCGGGAATCTGACCGTCCAGAGGAGGACTCGGTAGCCCTCCTTGCGGACATCCGAATGCCATGCCTGTCGGAAGATGACCGAGAAGCCCTTGAGAGCCCGCTCGAAATTTCCGAGGTCCAACGCGCAATTGTCGACCTCCGCCCGGGCAAGGCCCTAGGACCTAATGGGCTCCCAATAGAACTCTACAAATTACAGCCGGACGCCCTTAGCAAACACCTAAAGCCCATGTTTGATGAAAGTAGGGAGGTGGGAATCTTGCCACGAGATCAGCGCCTGGCAACGATAGTGGCGCTACCTAAAGAGGGAAAGCCCAGAGAGTTATGTGCCTCATACAGGCCGATATCGCTGCTAAATGCGGAGCCGAAAATTCTGGCCAAAACACTCGCAAATAGACTCCAACCGGTCCTGTCCACCCTGGTCCATCCGGACCAATCAGGGTTTATGCCCCGCCGCAACACCGCGCTCAACATTCGCCGCCTAAATGGGGTACTCGGGCAGCGGCACAGGCTGCAAGAGGACGCCGTGGTGGTTTCCCTAGATGCCACCATGGCATTTGACACCCTAGAGTGGCCTTACATGATCGCGGTATTGCGAAAATTGGGCTTTGGACCGAATTTCATATCATGGGTGCGCCTCCTTTATACCGAACCATTGGCCCAGGTGGTGGTAAATGGAAAGGCTTCCGAAGTCTTCGCCCTCGAGAGAGGAACTAGACAGGGCTGCCCTCTCTCTCCCCTCCTATTCGCGCTCTCCCTCGAGCCGCTCGCGGCCTGGATAAGACAGGATGTCTACCTTAAAGGTATAGCCTGGACGGACGGATGGGAGGACAAGATCTCCCTCTACGCCGATGATATCCTTTTGTATCTGACCAGACCGCGTAGATCTATCATGGCAGCGCTAGACATCCTTGCGAGCTTCGGTCGGAATTCGGGGTTCCGGGTAAATTGGAACAAATCCAACCTTTATGTGCTGCACGGAGACCCCCCGAGACTCCCAACCACCTGCCCCTTGACGGTGGCAGCGGACGGCTTCCAATATCTGGGAGTCTTCATCTCCACAGACAAGACTATGCTTTATGAACGCAATCTGCTCCCGCCCCTCAGGCGGCTCCAACGAGAAGCTAAGTCATGGCAGAAACTTCCACTGTCATTGTTAGGCCGAGCGGCCCTCTTCAAAATGGTGGCGCTGCCGAGGTTTCTCTACGCGCTGCAGAATTACCCTGACTTATTACCCAACTCGTACTTTGCAGCAGTGGAAGCGGCGCAGCGGAGCCTTCTATGGGCCGGTACACCTAGAATTACCTTACACAAACTCGCGCTGGGGTGGTACGACGGCGGGATTGCTCTTCCCGATATCCGCAAATACTATTGGGCGGCTCACCTATCGGCTATAAACCAAGGGACTTACAGTGCCGGGGATGACCCCGGGTACAGCATGGATAGATGGCTACTCCCTGGGGGGAACTACGAGATTGCGCTCTACTCCAAGTCGGGAAGACACCACCTCACCGGACCGACCCAACACTCGGTACGCATATGGCACATCGGCCAGAAAAAGCTAGGGTGGTCTGATGTCCTCACTATGTCCACACCTCTATGGGCCTCTGAAAAACTTGGCACCCTAGGGCGCACCAAGGGTTTCCGCAACTGGGACCTGATAGGAATCTCACAAATCAGGGACCGACGGGAATCCACACGTTCGCACACCTGCAAGAAACATACGACCTGGCACACACCGAACACTTCCGATACCTACAGGTGCGACACTCCCTACTGGCAAACATTCCATCAGACACTGTCCTTCCTCAGGCCTCTCCACTGGAGGACAGATTGCTAGACGGGCACATCCCAGAACACGCCATCTCCCTCACTTACAAAAAGTTGATCAACAATCCCCCAGACACTCTCCTTCCCTTGAAAGAAAAATGGGTCGCAGACGGGCTAGAGATAGACGAGGAAGAATGGTCGCATGCTCTCGCCTCACCAAGGGAGGTAGCGATCTCGGCCCGATTAAGGTTAATCCAGCTGAAAATCCTCCACAGGGTCTACATCTCATGTACCAGGCTGGCAGCGATGGGGAGGGGTGGGGAAGGGCTTTGTAGACGGGGGTGTGGAGGGAAAGGCACCTTCTTCCACATACTCTGGGAATGCTCAAAAGTGCAAGGATACTGGAGACGGGTGGTGCACTGTATGCAGGAGGTTTGGGAAGTTGAAATCCGTCTTGAGGCTAAGAGATGTCTCCTGAACATCTGGGAACCCACAGACCTGTCGTCCAGGGGGAGAACTTGGGTGACTCTTGGGCAAATGGTGGCAAAGAGGAATATTGCGAGACTATGGGGTGCCACCAATCCACCAAAACTGAGGGACTGGCAAAGCGACATGGATTGGTGCATGCTGCAAGAAAAGACGGTATACACGGCAAGAGGATGCCCCCGTAAATGGGGAGAAATCTGGTCAACCTGGAACGAATTTAGGGGTCACATTTGCGAGCCTCCCCATGTCCCACCGGTTGGCTCCGAAGACTTAGATTAATCTGTGTTTTTCCTTTCCCTGTAAGCGCTACCCGCATGCAATGTACATTACAGAAGCATTACTGGTGCTGAAACAGACTCGAGTCTGATGCAACTCACTGACCACTTTATTTCTTATACCTGACAGGGGGGGGTTTGTTGGATGTTGGGAGTTGCTAAAACCAAAAACTCTGTTCTACTGCACTGTATCCTGCCATATATGTCCTGTTTCACCACGCGAGCTGACAGGCGCTTCTTTAACATCATTGTTTGACGCCACCGGGCCCCCGGGCCCCCGGGATGTCGGTTCCAAGGCTGTGTACACCCGAAGTTCGCTTCCTAATGATTGCACATGCCGCTGCCGGCCTCCGGGTTGTAGGCGTGATAAGCAGTGTATTGAATATGCGATGCAATAAAGCAGTTTGAACACCGAAAAAAAAAAAAATGATGGAAGCAGGGACTTACAACAAAAATGTAAGCTGTTCAAAAGTACAAGTTACTACAAAAGTGCAGTATGTGAATAGCAATTTGTAGTAAGTTTTGTAGTTCAATGGTAGTACTACAAAACATACTACAACTTGCAGTTTGGGAAGCAGGCCTAGTGAGAAAGTGCACTGGGACAAGCCTACAACTTCATACCTGCTCACACTAAAACAGAATTGTGCAAGGTAAACTCTGCTGCGGATGCTGATATCTACCACCTAGTACACTTTGAATGACTGCAAATCTGGAGGCGTTTTCTCCATTTATTCAGGCTAGTTAATAATGAAAATACTATACCAGGTACTTGGATGGACGAAAATCAAATCCTCTCCGGCATGCAGTTTGGATTCTGTAAGGGCCTTGTACGATGAGCAGTGTCTTTTTCTCCATCTAATGATTAGTAAACAGACTGTCGCCAAGCTAGGCTCCATCTACCTGGCCTTCATGGACCTCTCATGTGCCTTTGATAATGTTGTGAGATCCAATCTCCGGGAAATCCTGGAGGGCATGGGTGTAGATCAGAGCATCGTCGCTTTTTTACGTACCCTTCTCTGTGATCTGAAAGCCTTTGTAAGATATGGCATTTATGGCAAATGTACAGACCCCATCAGCATATTTTAGGGCATGAGACAAGGATGTGTGCTCGCAACTTACATTTTCTATTGCATGTGAATGGCTTAGAAGCCACCCAGATTTAGCAAGACAGTGATATGCCAAGGGTTAGGGGGTTCCTGTCTTACTGTATGCTGATGATGCCATTATGCTGGCAAGAAACTCAATGAGGTTAAAATCCTTTTGGACAAGTTTGCTGCCTTTATGTCCAATTTAAATCTCAAAACTAACCTAAACAAGACTTTTGTTGTGGCTCCAAGAACCTCAAATGCTGCAGTTCAGTCCTACATGGAAAGCCTATCGCTAGAACACATGAATTCCCTTACTTAGGGTCACTTTTGATTCAAAAGGTAGCTGGAGTTCGTGCCTATCAAAATGCACACTGAGGTTCTCTAATGCTGTGGGGGTTTTTATTTAACTTTGCTTCCTTCATCAGTAGAAAACCGATAGGTCCCCTGCTGGAAATCTATAATAGAAGATGTCTACCTGTCGTAACATATATGCCTCTGGGATGTATGAGCTCTGGGTATAAGTATTTTAGAGCCCTGTAATCAGAGGAAAATATGGCCTTTTGTGCCTACCCGGCAGCTGACCATTTTTACTCTTCATGAGAAGTTGGGGCTTGCGTATGTGAAGGACTCAGTCAACCTTGCCCCATTATTATTATGGTGTTCGATCCGGTGCAATCCGCTGGCGACTTTTAATAGGGATATCGAGGACTGCCTGTCTTGTGATTTAGGGTTATGAATCCCATGTTTTTTACATATTTAACTAGTCCCTATAAACTGTGCAGGCCCTAAATTTTTTTCTAATTCCCTAAATTAAACCTACAAAGGCAAAGGCTGGTTAAAAGTGAGTTTTTGAGCCTTTAGGAGGAAAGCCATTGAACTAGCTAAGGGATCAAATCGTGAGCCCTTATGATCTGCCCGGCGATGGGAGCAGAGCCATACTTGGACATGGTCATGAATCCTTAAAACTGGATCCTCTTTACTAAATTCATATTCAGCATTATTCTATGTTATTTATGTTTTTTCCTGGGGCAGTTGGATCAGCCATCGATAATGCTTTGCCTATGCGATGAGTCCTCATGCGTAACTCAATTGCATTTTACTTTATTTTGTCAATTCTATGCTGTGTACACCATATTATTTTCAATCCCTCTTTTGAGAAGTTTTTGATTTGCTACCTGCAGGCCAGCTCTGCTATCACCCACAACTCATTAGCTTGCCGTCATAAGCTCCAGTGTTTGCTCTTTTCTAAAATCTACCCATTGTTACAGGAAAAGAATGTAGTTTTAATAATCTTTTTCGTTCTATTGCCCTTTTTTGTAAGTATTTTCTACTGATTCATGATTTGTATATCAAATGTGTGTATTATCTACTGATTCGCATCATTTTATAGTTAGTGCCTGTATGCTTTTTCTGCTTTTATGATTGTTTTTAAATTATTGAATAAAGCTATGAATAAATGATTGTCCCAGGTACACAAAAAATGCCCTTTACCTGTGTGTCTTAGTCACAAGAATATAACAAATCACTCAGAAGATATCATTCAGCATTCTTAGGGGCCTTCAAGTTTCAGCACTAGTCTATGTTTAGGTGACTTCTTCAGGACCAAAGTCTAGGTTATTACCTGACCAAAGGGCTACCTCAATTGGTGTCTACAAAATGAATGAAATAAATGTATCCACAAACTCATCCAAAGTACCCATATTTACTTTTGTGCAATGAAATACATAAAGAGGGAGTTGGGGCATGATGGAGTATGAGGACTGAGAGACCAGGATAGGATTATTCCAGTAACAGATATGTAAAGTTACATTTATTGAGTTTGTGGGGGCATATATTTCTGTTTTGGAGTGAAGGCACACTAAAGCGGTATCAGCAGTTTGACACTTATGAGACAGTCCAACAACCCTTAAGTTTGCTCCCAACTCTGACACCTTACGTATAGTCCAGCAAAGCATTTTCTCTAGCTCCAATGCTCTTGGTGGCAACTCCTAGCCCTGATATTGTAGAATGGTTTAAGGCCTACTTTTGCATGCATGTTATGTTAGCAGGGCTTATTAGAAGTTTAAACGCCATTTTACCTTTTGCTGCTTTTGCACAGAACACTGCATAGCTGTTTTTGTACGTTAGCCTTCATGAAGGTCTACACATGAGAAAACGTTTGTTTTTCGACATCTCTGGACTTACATCGTTCCCCTAGTCTGAACAGTGAGTGTTGAGCCGTCAAGGTTATCAAAACATGTTAGCTGTTTTTAGACATGTCCGTGTAATCCATTCTAGACACAACATTTTGGCAGCTGTGAGCCAAGTAAGATTCTGGCGCCTTTATCATTGCACATATGCCATGATTTCAGACACTTGGAAGATTTCCGTTTCGAAGGATGCAGAGAGTCTAAGCTGATCCTGATGTAATTTACTCTTACTGAGCGGAAAGGTAATGGGGTCCCCCAAACCAAGCCTAAGAGACCTTCTTTAGTTTATTATACATAGTTCCTATATAGGGAGGGTGTTAAAACTAGGCGCTATAGGACCTATATTCACCATCATTGTAATATGATTTTTCCTTTTGTATTTTATGGAATTGTAACCATGCTAACCATATTATTTTTAATCATATGTTGGCTTATGTTGGCTAAGATACTGCACATGAGATCACATTGTTCAAATAAACATTTTAACCTTACTGTGTCTCTTATTTACTCCTGTTGTGGACTGGTGTGAGAGTATAACAAAAGAGTGTTCTCACTTTCCACCTTTCCTGAGATGGTCCTAAGTCGCATGTTCTAGGTTGTCTAATCATTGGTTTCTTTGCTCTAGGACGAAGGGCTAAAGTGACACTGATGCTAGCTGGTTGGGGTTTTTCTAGGTACTGAGGTGAGCTTCTGGTACACCACAATTCACTGATGTCCTAGGTCTCTGTGCACAGTTCTGTGTATGAGCAGGATCCTTGGAACATGGCGCTGCCAACGAGTGTGGTCTTATTTTGAGACACTTGAGTAGTGCTTATATCAGTCTACGACCCCCTCACTATTGTTTCCAGTTGAGAGTAGTGACGGATAAAACCTACCTATAGTTACATAGGTCTTTTCAAGCTTGATATTTTGAAACGGTTTTCTATTGAATTACTACCCAGTTGTGCCTTTTTCTATTGCATTGTACTTATCTATCACTGTATTGATATGGCTGTTGATATCCCAGCACACAGTTGCTTGGCTGTGCGGAATCACTTGCAGGTTTACCTCATTTCATTGGAGGGAAAGACAGTAGTTTTTGTTGTATCAGCTGACGCAGTGTACCTGTTTGAGTTGTTCTACTCATGGGTTACATTTCCTGCGGTGGATGCTGTATCTGGTGTATTTCACACTTACACCCCTACTGATGTTCCTGCAGCGTTCGCTCCATATAGGACAGTGCAAGTTTTAATTTCTGCTTGGTAGCATTCTGTTTGGTTTAATGGTGCCCACCCACACGTTATACCAGCGGTCAGACAAGGGCCGTTGTCAATCCCAAGCGCTACTTGGCCTGTTTTAGCTGCTTACACCCTGCATCCTCAGGCGGGGCAGTTAACAGCTCCCTAATTAAGACCCTTTCATGCCTCTGCAGTGTCGGTTATTAGGGGTCTGGTTCATTACATTACCCGTAGTCTCCCGGGTGGGGCCCCGGGTGGTGCAGCGCATCCAGTTGGAGACGGCCGGCTGAAGCTTAGTCCCGTCGTGGTTAATGCGTTCATGGGCAAGCGTCCCCAGGATAAGGATGAGATGCCTTTTAGGCTTGCCGAGATATTCGACCAACTGGAAGCAGTATTACCGAATCATTACAATTAGTTTGGAGAAAGACCTAGTGCCAGACGTAAATGACTGTACAACTTGGGGTGTGATTTTTGCTGCAGTCTATACTAGGTGCTTCAGCACCCCGTCAATGGCTGTCCTGCCCTCCGTCATTAAGCGTGTTCAGGATGAACACGGGCCGGAGTTGGGAATGCGACTCGTGGCAGCGTTTGACATGGTACGTGATCTCGTCCTTGCAAATGTCAAGGAGGATGGGGTAAGTTTCCAAGTGTCTAATGTTTTGCGCGATGTCCCCGACGCCGACAAACCCCGTCAGTTACTGGGAATTATTACGGAGGCTTATAAGACTGTTGGCCATAATAGTTTGGGTGTTAGGCCTTTTGCTAAAAAGCAGCAAACTCAACAAACGTCATCTGATAAAGATGACCGCCCAAAAGTTCAGAAACAAAATTGGAGTAAGAACAAAAAGCAGGGGAAACAGCAACAGAAACAGGGGTCTCGTCCTGCTTCACCTACACCTGCCTCTACTGAGCGTACATATGAGTTGCGCGACCGCAGTACTATTAAGTCACCTGATTGATTTCAGGTTCCTGAACAACGTTATCCTCGCTCTTTGCAGGAAACATCGGTAGCAACCACCAGTGGAGGAGGCGGTGGCAGAGGACAAGGTGCCCAACAGAGCCAAGAGCAGCCACGCAAGGCTGACAGAAAAGGCAAACAGGACGAGTCACCGCGTCAATGGCCCCAGTTTGAGAAGAAGAAAGTTGCTGCAGTAATAGCGAGATATGCCACAGATAGTGAGAGCGCAGCTTCGGAATCAGACATGGGCGCTGACGCTGCTGGACAGTGCGGCGGAGATTACCATAATTTGAGAGGTGTTATGTCTACTACTGAAGGTGACAGCGACTGACACCTTCGTTGTAGTTGAGACAGCTGACTCTAGAGTGGCTCCCCCTGAAAGATTTTATGAAATTGTCCTCATAATTGAAGGTGACCTAGCACGTACCATAAAGGGGGTATTTTGGGAAAATCTGACTACTACCTATGATATTTTGTTGGCAGAGGTCGACTGGCCCCCACCCTTTGTCTTAGCTGCTCCACAAGGGGAGGAGGTGATCCTCCCTGCTTTCGCGCACACAGTGCCGAAGGAGCAGGCTCTGCAGTTTGCAGAAGATTGGGCTAGGGCGCTTGCGCCGGCGTTGTACTGTACTCACTGTGGATGGAACAAACTTTCCCCTCGACATGAGATTTCTTTGCGGTCGATGCCATAGCCTCGACCCCAGTACCCCATGCAGCGAGAAGTGAAAGCGTCCGTTCCGGAAATCCTTTAACAATTGGAATATCAAGGTGTAATTGAAACGTCTGTGTCTCCGATGAATAACCCACTTTTTACTGTGACCAAGCCAGATGGTTTGTACCATTTGGTGTTGGATTACCGCCACTTAAACTCACTTTGTTGTACGTGTGCGGTGCAGAATACTCACAGTTCTACTCTTGTGGGTAGTTTCGTGCATAAAAGGTTCAAAACCACACTTGACATATCCAATGTTTTTTTTGCCCACAATCTGTCCCCTCCTAGTAGTCAATGGACCATTTTTACCAGTGGTGGCAAACAACGCCAATTCCTCTGTTTGGCTATGGGCTACAAGAATAGTCCAGGCGTTTTTACCGCCCGCATTGTCTCTCTTCTGGAGAGACTCGACGCAGATGCATGTTTGTATGTGAATTGCCATTTATCTCACAGACAGCGAATTATGGCCGCATCTGTGCTGCGTAGACCGCATTATTGGCATTTTACGGATATAGGCTATAAATTTAACTTTACTAATCACACATTGCAGGGAACACAGTTTTGTTCCTGGGCTACAAGCTCAACAATGAAGGTCGAGGTTTAGCTCCTCACTTCCTGGAGAAATGCGCACTTCTGCGAGCTCCCACAACACTGAAGAAACTACAATCCTTACTGGGCTTTTTGAATTTTGGACTTACCTACATTCCAGAATATGCCCTGCGTATCAAGCCGCTTTACGCGTTGATACAACCTTCTTTTTCCAAATCGTGCTGGCTGCCAGAACATTCAGCCATCTTGCAATGTTTGCAGGCTGATCTTCTAGAATCTAAATTCTTGTCAACTCGTGATAACCACACCAACCTGGTGATAAGAATCGTGCCAGGGGCAGTGGGTTTCACATACCTCACTTTTAATGAGGGTGACACAGTCCCTATTGCTTACAAGTCACACTTGTGTACTTCGGCTGAGTTGCGGTTTTCCACTGTGGAAAATGTTTTGACAGCAGTGCAAAAGGCGATTCTAAAGGAACGTGCACTGTCGCAGGGAAAACGCATTTTGGTTGTTACTCCGTATCCTGGCTTGGAGGCAGTGAAGAAAGCCAGTGTACCGAATTACAAAGCTTTGCACCCTCGGTGGATACAATGGGCCACATCCTTGACATCCTCAGATGTCACGTTCATTTTTTATTCCTCTTTGCAGACTCAGGAGTTCTTGCAGTATGAATTTGTTCATCCTGCTCCTCTGACTATGCGCCCACTTGAGGATTTCCGTTGTATCATTTACACTGACGGAAGCCCGCAAGCGGCTACGGGTGCAAAGCACGCATATTCTTCGGCCTGCGCAATTGTGGTTGGTACCATGGTGGATGGTGAATTCAAGTCCAATGTCGTGCACACACAGACATTAGGGGACTGTACCACCCAATTGGCGGAGCTTCCTGCTCTGATGCTTGCATTAGAGTACACGGACCCCAGTGTGACTACTCCTATTGTAAGTGACTCTTACTACTGTGTTCAATCATACAATGACAATCAACCCTTTTGGACTCAAAATGATTATCGTGACTCCAAGGGGCGCACAATAAAACATAAAATGATCTGGGTTTGAGTGGCTGAGCTTAAAGAACGGCTACCACTTGAGTTTGTAATTCATTCTCTGGGTCACCAGCGTGTCAGAGTTTACGCTGTTGGCAACTGTCTCGCGGACGAGGCTGCGAAGACAGCAGTTGCTACATATGCAGTAGCAGCGGTTACACATTCCAAAAGTAAGATTGATGATGCCATCTTGGCAGCTATTGCCGCTACAGAGAAGGGAGGTAATTACCATAGGGGTTTCCCTTCTAAGTACTCTTATCATTTAAGATCTGATTAAGTTCCTTATGTGAGAATTAACGATGTTGGTTACAGGTTGATTCCCAACACGGACCGCAGGCAGACTTTGATTACAGCAGCCCATGCCGGGATGGCTTCAGCGCATGCCAGCGTGTCAGCTACTATATCTCTTCTCCAGCAATGATATTGGTGGCGAGGTTTGTACAAACAAACACATGAGTATGTCCTTCAATGTGGCATTTGTCAGCAAATTAAACCTTCGTCTGCTGCATGCCCGCCCCAAACTCAGTTGTACATATCTTATAAACCACTTGATTGTGTTTATTAGATCACTGCGGTCCTTTCTCATCTGATACTGCGTATAAGTACATCTTAGAAGCAGTTGACTCCTGCACGCACTTTGTGTGGGTGTGGCTTCAAAGGAGTGCTGGTTCCAGAACTGTCGTAAGGGATGTGCGTGTCTTTGTGGGAATTTTTGTCTGTGGTACCTTCCATTTGGACCAGGGTCCAGGGTTTGCCTCTAAGACATACAAGGATGCCATGGCTTCATTGGGGGCCCAGGTCAAATTTTCCTCTCCATACTGGCCGGAGGGTAATAGTGTTGTGGAGCGGATGAACTGTGACTTAAAGCAATCCTTGACAGCGAAGGAATTAGGTGCTGGGAGAGACTGGCTAAACCACCTCAATAGCGTTTAACGTGCACTAAATATTCTCCCTGGAAGGTCTCTGGGTGGGCGGACCCCATATGAAATGCTTTTTGGCATCAAGATGTTTGTACCGGCGCTTGATGGTCTAGACATGGCGGCGGCCACCGCATCCTTTGACGTAGATGAACATTCTAATGTTTTGCAGAACCTACAAAAGACCAGAGACAGTCTTGCAAAGGAACACTTACCCTCCACATCTGATGCTGCGTTGCAGATTCCGGTAGTCGGCTGGCTACCCCAAGTTGGAGAATTCGGTCCTTCCTATCGAGCTCCAGTTGCCGTGCTTGGCGTGCAAGGGACAAGAAAAGGTATTTTACCTCCTCTTCCTGGGCGAAAGGAGAACAGGTACATCTCCATTGACAATGTCAAACCACACAGGGTGGCCGATTCTTTAGAGTATCGCGCCTGCGGTTTTGTGTCCGGCAATAGTGCGACACTCTGTTTTTGCCCCAGATCCTGCCATCAGGCCTGATGTTGTCATTGAAATGAATCCACTTACAAATCCTTTATTGTATCTACCTGCTGGTGATCCTCCTAATGACACTGAATATACTTAACCCGCTGACTTGTCTATGCCTGATTTGGAGACCCGTGTGGCTAATCAGTCCCGTTTTTCATTTGACACTGGCTCGTCCACATCTAAGTCACCTCCAAAAGTTTCGATTTTCGCTACCTGGTTTGAAAAACATTTTTTTAATCCCCCTGGGACTTACATTTGGCTGGTACTATTTTTGTATTCATGTCCATTGGATTTGTGGTGTATTTTTTTCATTTTAAAAATGGACACTACGTTCAAGAAAGAACTTCCATTAGACTGATTGATGGAACTTTGGCTCCCCACTCCTCTTTGCACACCATGAAGAGGGACCAGACATTTGTGAATATAACTGCTTGGCCCGTTTTAAATGGGATTGTATGGGATTCTGTAAAGTTCCAGATTCATGGGCCCACAGAGGTTATTAATGTTCCCAATGTACTCCGTGTTTCTATGGGGGGTGTGGTTAAACAAAATATTCACTCTGATGATTAGGACGTCCAGGCCGCTGTGGCTTTATTTTCTGTTTTGAAATATTATGTTGCCTTCGATGCTGAAGATTTATATTTAGAATCTGCAAACTATGGTGATTTGTACTGTTACCAGCATTTTGGCAATCACTTTCTGCACAAGACGAATTCATTTAGAAATGTGGTTGACTACACACAGTGGGAACACTGTCCCGCACCTGTGGAAGGCAGCTCAGAAGCGCTTTTGAAAAAGTTTTCTTATTTGACTGATTTTGATTAATCACACCCTAATGCATTTTTATATTAAGATGACTGAGAAGTCCTCTTCCAAGGTTAGACACACCCACACAAAATTACAGTATTCGAAGTCCTTTATTGACCAGTTGGCTGTTAGGGGCTATGAATTGTGGAAGGATACCATTGATCTTAAATCTGTTTGGGGTTCTAAAAGTTGGCAGGTGCAAGGCACTGAGGCTCTGCATCGTGCATGGTTCATCCCAAACCATATGTTGTATCTGAATGCCACTATTTCACAATCCACCGCTTTGGATTGGCTACTTCTAAAAAATTAAATGCTCCTTCATTTCCTGATTTGGGTGAATTTCCACATTGGAATAATTACACCAGTACTTCCCTAAGTGGCTTACAAGCCATGTTGAGAAATTCCTCTTTTAATGTTTCCAGCATTAATCCCGAAGGCTGGTTGCTATGGCAAAAAAGTGCATATTCCTGCCAGCACCGTTCTCTGGGTCTGACCCCTGGCTATACAGAGGTTAGAGTAAATCCCCGTTTTCAGACTCAGTATTCAGTCACCACCTATTCTGTAACCAAATTGTGCCAGAGTTGGCTCAGACATTCATCCTTGGCGTCTGTTAAGCTGCATTTATCCAAACTCACTGACACTGTTGACTTAAATGATTTTGTTAAAGGTCCTGCAGCAGGCAGATCGAAAAGATGGATATATGCTGCTTACAACGAGGTTTGGAAACTGTCCCAATTTGAAGCTGCTTCTAGGCTCAGAGCTATAGATCAGGCCAATTTAGAAAAAGTGCTTGCCATTGTAGATAATAGCATTAACACCCTTTCTTCCCGTATTGACACATTAGATAATATTGTATCATCTGTGGTTGATATTGTGCAAGAAGATGTTGCCATACTGTATCATGGCCAGAATCAATTGCGTTCTGTTATGCAGTTTGCGTGGATTCTTCAAACGTTGAAAAATGGCAAGGTGCCATGGGATTACAGGAACACAAGTTTGTTATTTTTTCCTTTTAATTTGACTGTTAAACAACAATTTATGTTCATGAAGGATGCCACATTTTCTCTGTTGCATATTGAAAAACTGGAACCATTACCATTTTCAGTGGCCAAATCGAATTATGCTGTTTGGCTCATCCATGGGTTAATAACTCTACCTTTTCCGCTGTTTAAATTTGAGTCCTGCATGAAACACTATGCAATAGGTAGATTTGAACCTTTAGGTAGTGCTTATCTTTAACCCTGGGCGAAGCACTACGCTACGCTCGCGGAGTTTGCAAAGCTTTCGCAACTTCGCACTACGCGAGCTGCACGTAGCACAGTGCGAACATGCGTAGTGCAGCGTAGCGTAGTGCAGCGGTCATTTTTTGCTTGTTCGCGGTCCTGAACGTCATGTTCGCGACCGCGAGCAAGCAAAATGACATCCCGGCGAGATTCTCAACGCGAGGAGGTCAGGTTTCTCATTGTGAGTGGTTGCGCATGCTCGCGACCGCTCTCAATGAGAAACTACCTGTTCGCGTTGAGAAAGTTGCCGCTCAAATAATAATCTACTCGAGCAGCAGAAAACTACAGCTCGCACTGTGCAAGATGCCGTTTTCAATGCTTGCACAGTGCTGGATGCTTGTCCGCACTGTGCAATCATTGAAAACGCATCTTGCACAGTGCGAACATGCTACTACGCAGCTCGCGTAGTGCTACGTGAAGTTCGCGTAGTGCGAAGTGCACTTCGCGTAGCTTCGCGTAGCGCTACTTCGCGAACTACGCCCACCCTTACTTATCTTCATGAAGTTTGGAATCTCCCGTTCACATATAGGTGCTTGAGGGAGGGAAAAGAAGTTTATTTGAAAGGTGAAGATTGCAGAACCACACCAGATCACTCTTTAGTCTGTAGAAATCTGCAATTGCACGGTTCTCGTAATGTACTTGCACCAAACCTTGCCTGTGTTTTGGAAGGCACTCCAGCCCCGGCTATTACAGCAACTTTCACATTGCTTGCAAATGGTAGTTTTTGTTATTAAATAATGAAGATTGCTGTGGTATGCTTGCTGGTATTCCTTATATCGTTACGTAGTTTGCTGTAAGAATGTCTTATTTCCTCCTCCACATGGGAGGCTCGATGTTTCCATCTGGCCTTCTATCCCGACCTTGAAAGCAGAGTTCAACAAGATGAGTTGAATAAGAGCTCTTTTGTCCCAGAAGGAAGTCCCCCTTACATCTGCGCATGAGACATTCGCCCTTCACGTTGCAAATACTCGTACTGAGGTAAATGCCTTGTTAAACACAGACCTGCTGCTGCATTTCGGTGCTTTGATTCACACAATCTTTAATGCTTCATCGACCTCGGGCCTGGCACACTTTTTTAAAGTAATAAGTTCTGGCCTTGTGTCCTCATTCCAAACTTAGGGGCCGATTATGATGGCGGACGGACCTGAGGCCGTCCGCCACCATAGCGTAGGAGGGAACCTCCGCATTGCCTGCGGAGTTCCCTCCTGTGCAATTAGGATGTGACCGCCACCCTGGCGGTCACATCCTCAATCTTTAACATTGCGGCAGGTGCAGATTCAAGCTGCACCCGCCGCAATGTTAAAAGTGCATGCACGGCATTTGCATGCACAAAGCAGCAGGCACCGCGTGGTGCCTGCCGCTTTGTCCACGCAAATGCAGGGGGGTACCATAGGTACCCCCCATGTGCACCCCCCACCCCCCCTTCACCCAGGGGGCCCGCAACAGGCCCCCGAAATGAAGCTCCGTATGCTTTTCCACGGCGGAAAAGCCGCCGCGGAAAAGCATACTTTGTACTCCATCATAATATGGATGGCGGTGTCTGATAGACACCGCTAGCCATGTTAATGCTTTTCCGCTGCGGGGGGAATCCGCCCGCGGTGGAAAAGCGGAGGACAGATTGTAAGACCCACCAGCCATCCTAATATGGCGGTGGGTCTTTCAAGGCTCCGCTGCGGATTTCCCGCATCCTCCGGGCCGGCGGTGGCTTCCGCCGGCCCGGTGGATGCGGGAAATCCGCCATCGTAATAGGCCCCTATATTTGGTGTGATCCCTGCATTTTTTCATTCAATTTTTCCAAGTGTCTTCGGCAGTTTCCCGTTACTTCTTGCTTTAGGAGCGGGCATACTGCTGTTAATTTGTTTACTTCAAAATGGATGCACAGTCTGTGCCTCACCACGATCTGCCCCAGCTGCTCCAGCTTTGTAATCGGATGCTAGAATACTATGGGTCGCTGCCTCTGGCGACTCTGAGTGTGGCGTATGGTTTATCTTTCCGGTTCTCATTCTTCACTTGCATGCAGCCTGTATTCCATTGTCTGGATTGTGGATTTGAATGGGCACTGGATTTGTATCTCTGCAACACGGTGTCTCCAGACCTGGATTTTAACCTACTAATGAGTCCCTCAGTTGCTCATGAAATAGATTGTTCTAGTTTTGTGATTATGGCCTGCGCAGCGGCTCATGGGGTTCAAGGCAATTGGAACATTTGGACTGCAGCCAATGACTTTCTGGCGCGCAGTTATCTTGAAGTAAGCCCAAGTTATCCTCTGATGGTGCTAGAGGCTCCTGCAATTGAACAACATGTATGTTCATTCCCATTACTTAATTGGGTGGTTGAAATGTTCATGGATGATGATAACAACTTCCTATTGGAGGCAGTTGCAACGTATGGTGCTTATACTGTGATGTATTCCTATAGGTTCTGAATCGATCCCCCTATTCCTGACCCTATTCTGGTTAGCAAACTAACAAGTTAACTAGCAGTCAGCCCATGAGGCAGCAAACCCCCATGATGCAGATACCGTTATCTGACGAAGCCACACTACGGCACAGGAACGTGTTATCTGATTAGGTCATAACGCTTGCGATCTAATTAGACAAGCGATATTCCTCCAGCCCCTGATAAGGCATACGGAGTTCTCATAACAAATCAAACCTATGACAACCTGGGAAAAACCCTGCGGCCATTGTTTTGATTTCACCGAGAACTTCAGCAAAAGAATGTGCTAACGACCTGGTCATATGACATCTTTATTGACGTATCTATGTCCATCCTTACGTCAATCTCGGCACCTTAAAGGTATAAATATTACCGATATTGCCCTATGCAAACACACGCGGTGGTGACGAGACGGAGCAGCCATACTTGCCGAAGCCCAGAGCAGACCCCGCTGGCGCAGCCCCGCCTTCCTGACGCGCTGAGAACGAGACGCGCTGCTTTCTCCAGCCGAGAAATCCAGCACCAGCGTTTCCGGGTAGCCCTCGCAGGCAGCCTGGAATATCGAGAGCAGAGAAGAGAGATACCATCCCTCATTCATCCTAACTTCCAGGTACAGAACTGAATAACCCCTCACAGAGAATTCTTTAGTCAGTCACTTGGCAAGAACAAACTTAACTTAAACTGTAACTTTCTATTCCCGCCCACGTATTAGGCTTAGGTCAGGTACACGGGGTAGGCGTATCTAGAAACACCAGTTGAGTACGTTTAGTCAAATGTATATGTGTATGTAATATATTTTATTCATTTTAAACCTTCATATGGCTTAGAAACCATATCAATGTTTTTACAGTATTATTTTATACTTCTGCTTTTAATGTATGCACTTTACTTAGCTATAAGTATTGCAATAATATCGATCCATTTCTCTTGTACGAGAAAAGAGACTGATCAATAAACAACATCTTTTTATTGAACACGCCCGTCTCTTCCTTTTCTCTACAATCTGATGAGACTAAGAATGCACGTACTGACTGAGTAAAATAAATTGCCTTTTGTTCACACGACTCTCGAGATACACTCTTGATTAGGGGAGAGCAAAGTTGTCATGTTCTATGGTTGTCAGAAACTAAATCCCTTCTTGTCTAATCAGGGAAGTTAATTCCTTCCTGAACATTCGAGAAAGTTTCTAGTGAACTCTGAGCTAGCTGGCAAACCCAAAACTTTAAGTCTAATATCGACAGTAGTAGACCTAGTTAACGTCTGTCTAGGCCTATACTATTGAAGGTATTATTCCAATGCGCAGAGCCTATTGGGATAATAGGAACTACACTACATGGCGCCCAACGCGTTTGGAAAGGGCGATAAAACTAACGTAAGACATTTAGAGTAACTCAGTCGTGCTTTCTCACTCAGACCCCTTTCTCCCATAATACTCCAAACACGTTTGGAGTGGGTAAAAGGTAATATCCGCCAAACCTCGCAGGAGGAAACTCCTATGAATGGTACTTGGTTTAGTCAACGTTGAAGGATAAACCGTTCCAAAATATTGTGCATCTAATCTTTTGTTTCCATAAGTAACCTGATCTGCAAACAAAAGAAATAACCATCCTGTCAGTAAAATGGTAGACAGTGATGAAGAAAGAGAGGCAGTTAGATTAGCAGCTGACATAGCAGAAGCTGATACTGCACTACAAAATGCAGACCCGGAGATAATACTCATCCCGGTCATCAAAAGGAAATCTATAACCTTAAAACTTATAGAAAATGGACTGACACCTAGAGGTGGTACAGTCATATTCGTAATTGAGGCACACGAATATTGGCAGACAGAGGTATACTATTCATGGATACATTTTCCAGCAGCAAATGCTGTAACAAAGTACTTCCACTATTACAAAATAGAGGAACCTCCTGAAACGTACACTCCTTTCGAGGAGGTGGAAGTACCACTCAAATTTCAAGAGCACCTGCTCTTATTTGATGGCGCCCTAAAACATAATAATCACATCACCAGGCTCGGTCCTTTAGGTAGACCAGGAGCAACGTGGCCGGTCCTAGCCGGATACACACCACATCCAGACATCACACAGCTAAAACAACTAATAAAAATACACAGACAATTAGTCCAGTATGTGATGCGGACTTCAACAATTCAGCCAGCGATTAAAATTCCACAGCTGACCCCTCACCAGGGGAACACAAATAAAATTACACCACAGAACATACAATCCTGCCTAGGTAAAGTACCGGCTAAACGGGAACAAATACCATTCTGGTTGGCACAGAAAATCACCCAAATAGAGGCGGTGTTTCCTGACACCACCCCATTAGAAAAACACAGGATTTTGACTATCTGTCTTCCAATGGGAATCGCACCACACATTGAGGACTGTGACACTTGGGGTACAGTCTTCGCTTCCATCTACACAAAAACGCACGGTGTTCCATCCATTTCGGTAATACCAGATGTGCTAAAACAAATTCAAGACGAATACGGTCCAGAACCCGCTTTAACTCTTGGTATGAAATTACTAAAAGACTTCAAGCAGGTCTCGGCTATATTATTAGCCAACATAAAAGGTGAAGCAGCAAACGTGGCGATCCGCCAGAGGTTAAAGGAGACAGATATAGCAGACCAACCAGCTGAAATTGCCAGAATCATAGAAAAATCCTATGAGGAACTAGGCAGAGATAGTTTAGGTGGAATACCAGTAAAACCACAACTGATTGAAAGTCCAGAAAAAATATTTTTTAATAATAATTCAACATCACAGAAAAAGAGCTGGGATGGAAACAAACAATCCAATCCTAAAGAAAAGAAATTCCAGTCCAGAGGAAGGTCTCCTAGGCGAAGAGAAAAATCTCCGAACCAAAGACACAGGTCACCCCAGAGTGACCCCTCTGGGAAAAGATATCACCTTAGAAATAGGGATAATATAAAAAAACCTGATAGATATCAAGATATTGATACAGGTCCCTCTCAATCTTTTCAGACTTCCTCGCAGAAATCGGAAAGAAGAGGACGATCAGAACAAAGAGAAGAGCACGCCAAGTCCAAAGACAAGGAACCTGCTCAGCTAAAAAAGAAATTACAATTTCCAAAAAAGAAGGTAGCCAGTATCAAGGTAGTTAACAATGCCGGGAATACTGAGGACACAACTGAAAAACGGAGAATGGGCTCAGACAATGCTGGACAGCGCAGTAGAAGTGAGCATAGCTCGCAAAGTCCTTATGAATCATCTGGAGACAGTGGACATGAATGAATATCTTCAAGTGGAAACTGCAGACACCAGAGTTAGCAAACCTCACAAAATATACGAAATAACATTACGTATAGAGGGGGATAAGACTAGAAAAATAAGGGGACTATTTTGGGATAATCTCTCCAAGGGCTATGACATCCTTCTAGCTGAAAAAGACTGGCCACCAGAGTTTGTCAGGGAGTGCCCTCATGGCGAAGAAATAATTATGCCTGCCTTCTCAAATCACATCCCAATTCATAAAAAATACACACTTGCTAGAAAGTGGGCAGTAGCTCTAGCTCCTGCTTTATATAAAAATCACGTAGGATGGGATGAGGACTCTCCTCCTCACAAAATCCACTTAAAATCACAACCTACTGCACAAAGGCAGTACCCAATTAAGCAAGAAGCTAAAAAACAGGTAAATGAAATCCTAGATCAGCTAGAATACCAGGGGGTGATTGAAACTTGCACCTCACAAATGAACAACCCTTTGTTTCCGGTCTCCAAACCAGACAATTCATATCGTCTAGTTTTGGATTACCGACACCTTAACTCATGTTGCAAAACTTTTGCAGTGCAAAACTCGCATAGTGCTGCACTAATGAATAACATAGTGCGCAAAAAATACAAAACAACCTTAGACATCTCTAATGGATTCTTTTGTCAAAACATAGCACCAGAGAGCAGATATTTGTCTGCATTCTCAATAAATGGCACTCAAAAGCAATTCTGTCGGTTAGCCCAGGGGTACAAGAACAGCCCGGGAGTATTCTCAGCGAGAGTAACAGAATTACTACAAATATATGACGACGAAGCATTATCGTATGTCGACGACATATACTTAACAGATGATGACTTGGAGACTCACTTGAAGAGAGTGAACACCATAATACTTGGGTTCGCAGCAGAAGGTTACAAATTCAACTTTAAAAAGTCCAGAATTGCCCATCTGACAGTCCTGTTCTTAGGATATGAATTATCAAGTGAAGGCAAAAGCCTGGCTGACAATTTTCTAGAAAAGTGTGCCGTCCTCCAAGCACCAAGAACACTAAAAAACCTACAGTCAATTCTAGGCTTCCTAAATTTCGGAAGAACATACATTGCAAATTACGCAGAAAGGGTCAAACCCCTTTATGATCTAATAAAACCTGATTTTAAAAGAACTAATTGGACTCAAATACACACAGAAATTTTGAGATCCTTACAAACAGACATGCTAATTAAAACAAAATTAGAAACACGTGACAACACACGCAATCTTGTGATTCGAGTCATCCCAGGGAGATGCGGATTCACATACCTGACCTCTAATGAGGGAGAAAAGGTACCAATTGCATTTAAATCACACTTGTACACAGAAGCTGAACAGAAATTCAGCATTGAAGAAAAAATTGTTCATGCAGTTCAAACCGCAATAGCTAGAGAAAAAGATCAAGCTGACGGTAGACATATCACAGTCAGAACAGCTGAATCAGCCTTTGAGGCACTAACAACACCGTGTAATTTACCAACAACAACATTGAATCCGGAATGGATACAATGGGTGAATTCAATAACAACGGACAAAGTATACTATTACTTTGATCCAGAACTAGAAGAAATGGAAAATTTAGAATATGAAAGAACATTCCCTCTGCCAATCGACATTCTGCCTTTACGACATTACGCCTGTGTAATTTATACAGACGGACATGCTCAACCCCCCGTTTGGGGAGAACAGGCATACAACAAAAGAAGTGTGGCGCGGAGGTAAACTAAGACCTCTATTAACAAAAACACACTCAGTAGAAACTAATTCAGAACAACAAACTGAAATATTAGCATTGAAAATGGCGCTAGATAATGCGGATCGCGAATTCCCGACACTTATAGTGTCAGATTCATATTACTGCGTCAAATCATATAACAAAGATTTGCAGACATGGATTCAAAACGGTTACAAAGATGACACAGATGCACCAATAAAGCAGAATCTACTCTGGGAACAAATAGCTCTTTTACAAAAAGAACTACCAAAGACTCACGTGACACACTCACTGAGTCATCAACGTGATGGCGTTCACGTTACAGGGAATTCATTGGCTGAAACAGCCACAGCGGCAGCCACTAAATCGGCTCCCGTAGTTCGAAAAAAGCGTACATTAAAATACATTGACGGTGAAACAGTGCTGGCGGTGAAAACGTCATTAAAAGGCGACTGCTCAGCGCTACCGATCAACTATCCACTCAATTATACATACATAATCGATGCAAACTCCGTCCCTTTTGCTCGAATCCCTGGAGTGGGGGATAGAGTGATTCCAAACATGGACAGGAGAAACTTGTTAATCGCAGACGCACATATGGGCGAGGGTCTCAGACACCTCAAACTAAAAGATTCTCTGGAAGAATTACAATCAAGGTACTGGTGGCCAGGCATGAGCCTGCATCACACCATGTTTGTAAAAAACTGCCCAAGCTGCAACAGAGATCGCAGTGGGGAGAGAAACAGTTTAATACCTCGTCGTTTTACTCCAGAAAAAATCAAGAGCAAAAAGCAAGGCTTGCGATTAACATATACAGGCTAGTTTCCACTTATAATGTAGATCACCAGCACTCGGCTGACGTCTGGACTGTTATACAAAGATTTGCGAGTCTAAATGGCATATACGCTAAGAGCATGCTACGTTTGATCATGGTTTTCACTCTAGCCTTCCAGCCTGATGGGAAACATGACCAAATGAGCATAGCACAGCGGGAATCTTCTCACTTCCTTCCTGAGGGATACGGGATGGTGTAAAGAAAAAACCAAGGCATAAAGCAATCTATAGCGGAAAGGATATTAGGTTCGGGAGCTGGGTGGGTCAAACATCTAATAAGTGTCCAACGTAGTCTAAATAACTTGCCAAGAAATTCTTTGAGGGGATTCAGTCCGTATGAATTATTATTTGGAACTAGGATGTTGATCTCTGACCTTGATAGTCAGACTTCAGTGGTGAAAGAAAAAAGCTTTGATATCAAAGACCGTTTGGCTATTTTGCAGGACTTAAACAAAACAAGAAAAGACCTGAGCAACATAAAGTTGAAACAACAGCCAACAACCACTGAAGAACCACCACCTGTCCCAGCAAGACCTGTCTGGATTCCAAAAGTCGGGGATCTAGTCAGAGAAAAGATCGCGGTAAAGAAGGAATTTGGGCCTTCTTACAGAAAAGCAGTTCCTGTCTTGTCTGTCAACGGGACAAGATCAGTTGTACTACCGCCGCTTGCTGGAAAAAAGGAGAACCGAGTTGTATCCATCGACCTGGTAAAACCACAATCATGTGGCCGATAACAAATAGTAGGCCAAGTGGACTCCCAATAAGTAGCAGAACACCAAGGTTTGCTACCAGTACAGAGGTCCTAACTAAGAGGCTCATCACATTCGAAACGCCTACAGAAGAACAACAAGGACTATGCAACAATGCAATGGAACTTAGACCTCTGAAAACCCAAATAAAAACATTTAGCAGAGACACACCAATCTATAATGAAGTACCAAGTGCAAATGCAAGAAACAGTAATCCTGAACCAATTGGAACAATTGACAGAACTGCATCCGGCTACTTCATAAACTTCGATGATTCCTCTGAAGGCTTCAGTGAATCAAAGACACAGCCATCATCAAAAACCTTTAAAGATAAAGCTAAAGAACTTTTGAAACAACTGAAAGAAACATATCTGATTTCTCCATGGCTTGAATTTTGGGTGGGTTTTGGTGCATTTATCCTCATACTTTAGCTCATCATGATACTAACATTGGGACGCTTCATTGAGGGAAAATATGCTAAAATGGACACAGCAAGTCAGAAAATCAACTTGATCCTCAAACCACACACATCTTCACACGTCGAGAAAAGAGAACTTTCTTCAGTCAACTTCACAGCCAATCCTATACCGGGTGGGGTAGCATGGGACAACACTGACTATGAAATTTATGGTCCGGTCGAAATCCTGAAATATCCACACCAAATTAAGATCTCATTGAGTGACTTTGTGAAACCAAGCTCATTTGCTGATGATTGGGACTTCGAAAGCATTAATAATATGATGTCTGACTTAGTAATGTCTGCTAAATTTACCAAACATGATTATTTGCAAGGTTCTACAAATTATGATAGTATGTACTGTTATAACCACTATGGTAACCATGTTCTACATAGATCTGCACAACCTAGAAATGTTTTAAATTATCATCAATGGGAACATTGTGCAACACCTCCAAAAGGGAGCTCAAGAACCGTTTACGACAAATATTCATACTTTTCAGGTTTTAACATAAGTAATGCTGAAACATTTTATTTCAAATTGTCAAATAAGACAGGGATGAAGACCATGATAACAAACACTAAATTGATATATTCGGACTCATTTTTTGAACAAATGAATACTTTTGGTTTTGATTATTGGGACAAAAATGTTGAATTGAAAAAAGTGTTTGGGGTACAAAAGAATGGCAAGTACAGGGTATAGAATCTTTGTTTAGAGCCTGCATGATCCCAGAACAAATTATATTTTTAAATGACACTGTTCAACAAACCACCTGTCTTGGCCTAGCCAAAATCAATGACTTAAATAAACCGTCTATTCCAAAACCAACAATGTACAGCAATAGTTCTACAGATGAAGAGATAGACGTAAATTATGTATTAAACCAAAACAGAACACATCCAGATTGGAAACAGTGGTTGATCTGGCCCACAGATACTAATAACTGTCAAGACAGATTCCTGAACAAAACACAGGGGTTCAAAATGACCAGGCCAGACCCAAGATATCCTCAAAGACATCACCCAGGGATAATAACCACCTACAGTGTGGGCAAATTATGCCTTCAATGGCTACAAACTTCCACACTGACAGAAATTAAGCAACACCTATCTTTACTTACTGATGGTGCTGACTTGCGTGATTTCACTATGGGACCACGCAAACAGCGTCAAAAGCGTTTCATAGCAGCCTCTGTATATGCAGCATACAATGAGGCCTGGAAGGTTACTCAAATTGAAACAGCAGAGAGAATACGGGAAATTGACCGTATTAATTTGGAAAAATCACTTTCTGTAGTGGACAATGGGTTAATGACTCTGTTCTCCAGAATTTTTTCTTTGGACAGCATTGTGTCTTCAGCAATCGACATATTATCGCAAGACTTACAGATATTACAACACGGTCAGTCCCAATTGCGTTCTATTGTACAGCTTGGCTGGACGTTACGAAATCTGCGTTCTGGCTATGTGCCTTGGCGTTTAATCAACACAACGTCACTATTCTATATCTTTAACCTTACTGATAGACAAATCAGTATGGCCCAAAAGGGAGCTGATTATACAATCCTGAGCATTGAGAAACTTGAGAGATTACCAGTGACAATGTCAGAACGACCTGTCAGTGAATGGATAATACATGGAATAATAAATATTCCAATATCAACCTTCAGGTTTCAATACTGCCAAAAATATATACAGGCTGGCATGTACGAGAAATTGGGAAAAGGGTACATAAAAACAACATGGAACCTGCCCTATTCACATGCATGTGTCAGTAATAAAGGACAGAAAGTGTTTCTTAGTGGCAATAATTGTGCAATGTCACTAAGCGGGTCACTTCTTTGTAACGGAATTAGTTTGAACGGAGCCTGTGAAGGGAACTCAAATAACCTTTCATGTCACCAGCAAGGCGCACCTGCAACAGAGATAGAACCATTCTTTCAAAGACTCTATAATGGGAGTTACATTCTAATTGTAGACCGCAGATGCTGTAGTCTTATGCCCGGGACTCCTTATCTCGTAACTACGACTGCGAAGGTCAAGTGCTGTGGACACTCATTGTTCCTCAGCTCCTTTCCAGACAGGGAGGCAAGGGCATGGCCCAACTTGAAAATTACTTCTATTCGAATAGATACTTTAAGCAGAATGAAAACAGTGCTTCTTCAGACGCCTACACGGCTCACGTCATCAAAAGAAACGTATGATCTATAAGTCGCAAGGACGACTGCAGAGATACATTCATTGTTATCAACTAATTCCCCCATACATTTCGCAGAAATCCTGAATGAAATCTTAAATATTTCAGATACCAGCGGTGTCTCAAAAGTATTTAAGACAGTATTTTCGATGGCATTAACACCATTCAAAGCCATACTGGGTATTTTTCCAGATTTCGTCCATTCGATTTTTGGCGGACTTCCCCTCATTTTAGGACTGATTGCAGGAATCCTATTCCTAGTCCTTATTTTTCGTTATGGCAAACCATGTCACAGACAAAACACCTGCGACAAGGGAAGAAACAATCCTAGCCATTGGATACCGGGACCGGATATCAAGAATCCTGGGACTATCCCGGCTTAGAGACCTGAACATGACTTGGTTTCTATCATTTCGACCTATGTGGCAACGATGTGTTTTACCTGTATTAAGGTGCCTGCTATGCGGAGAAGAATGCGTGTTAGACACCTGTCTGACGCTACAATCGGATGCGCCAATGGATGCAGAAACATTGTTGAGCCCAATCAAGGTTCATGCTTTGTGCTGCCCTCAAAGGCTACCAATCCTGATGACGGCATTCGTGGAAGCTTCACCACTACGATTAAGGGGTAGTGAAGTACAAGATGAAAGCAGCATCGATCAGGTACGACCTTCTGTCAGCAATCCAAATCAGAATGTCAATGGAGACAATCATGCGCATGAATGCATGGTTACACCTATTTCCGAGTTAGTGGAACTCTCCCAGGAAGCTGTTGACAACTTTTTCGAAAGCCTAAATGATATGATGTTCTCACCAGAACAGAAATAGAGACTTTTGAACAAACTCGTACACGGCGTTCCCTGAATTTGGCCTTCAACTTTAATAATAAAGTCACATGAACAATTTTCCCTCCAGTTCACGGACAGCAATTTTTTCAGCAGCCCCAAAATATTTTTGCATATATTTCGGGACACTATCTTCTGCTTAAAGTAAGACCTATTCTTGGAGAACTAAGATTTCTAAACTTAGATAGCTTATAGACTTATAGCTTATAGACTTTAGCTGCCCGCTGGCATGTTCATGAATATTTTATTCTGTGATGAAATGGTCTCGAACTTTTTTTCTGTATTAAGAGCCATTTCACGTGTAAATTCTCATATACCGAATAGCAATAATGTATACAAATGCGTGATTACTTTAGCATTATTCTACAGCTTGAGTGCATACAATATATATGACTGCAATTTTTCCGTATATTTGTAAATTTCAAAATGCATTTATGTATTTTGGGGTGGTAAGGTATACACACTACTCTATAGTATGTTGTACTATGTTTTACTATGCATAGATTAGTAAATATGACCATAGTTAGCGTGGAGTGGGTGTGATGTATTCCTATAGGTTCTGAATCGATCCCCCTATTCCTGACCCTATTCTGGTTAGCAAACTAACAAGTTAACTAGCAGTCAGCCCATGAGGCAGCAAACCCCCATGATGCAGATACCGTTATCTGACGAAGCCACACTACGGCACAGGAACGTGTTATCTGATTAGGTCATAACGCTTGCAATCTAATTAGACAAGCGATATTCCTCCAGCCCCTGATAAGGCATACGGAGTTCTCATAACAAATCAAACCTATGACAACCTGGGAAAAACCCTGCGCCCATTGTTTTGATTTCACCGAGAACTTCAGCAAAAGAATGTGCTAACGACCTGGTCGTATGACATCCTTATTGACGTATCTATGTCCATCCTTACGTCAATCTCGGCACCTTAAAGGTATAAATATTACCGATATTGCCCTATGCAAACACACGCGGTGGTGACGAGACGGAGCAGCCATACTTGCCGAAGCCCAGAGCAGAGCAGACCCCGCTGGCGCAGCCCCGCCTTCCTGACGCGCTGAGAACGAGACGCGCTGCTTTCTCCTGCCGAGAAATCCAGCACCGGCGTTTCCGGGTAGCCCTCGCAGGAAGCCTGGAATATCGAGAGCAGAGAAGAGAGATACCATCCCTCATTCATCCTAACTTCCAGGTACAGAACTGAATAACCCCTCACAGAGAATTCTTTAGTCAGTCACTTGGCAAGAACAAACTTAACTTAAACTGTAACTTTCTATTCCCGCCCACGTATTAGGCTTAGGTCAGGTACACGGGGTAGGCGTATCTAGAAACACCAGTTGAGTACGTTTAGTCAAATGTATATGTGTATGTAATATATTTTATTCATTTTAAACCTTCATATGGCTTAGAAACCATATCAATGTTTTTACAGTATTATTTTATACTTCTGTTTTTAATGTATGCACTTTACTTAGCTATAAGTATTGCAATAATATCGATCCATTTCTCTTGTACGAGAAAAGAGACTGATCAATAAACAACATCTTTTTATTGAACACGCCCGTCTCTTCCTTTTCTCTACAATCTGATGAGACTAAGAATGCACGTACTGACTGAGTAAAATAAATTGCCTTTTGTTCACACGACTCTCGAGATACACTCTTGATTAGGGGAGAGCAAAGTTGTCATGTTCTATGGTTGTCAGAAACTAAATCCCTTCTTGTCTAATCAGGGAAGTTAATTCCTTCCTGAACATTCGAGAAAGTTTCTAGTGAACTCTGAGCTAGCTGGCAAACCCAAAACTTTAAGTCTAATATCGACAGTAGTAGACCTAGTTAACGTCTGTCTAGGCCTATACTATTGAAGGTATTATTCCAATGCGCAGAGCCTATTGGGATAATAGGAACTATACTACAATACACTGTTGGATTAAAGTGTGAATTTTTTTTTTCTGTTTCATAAACAGGTACTGAATGAATATTTTTTTCTCTAATGCCTTAATGTTTTTCTTAATTTTGTAGGCCTTTTTGAGACTATGGCCACCCGGGATTGTTTTCACTGACTTGGTTACTTTTTAATTCGGATTTTTACTCCCAATTCTTAAGTTTGGCAAAATTCCAGAACTTGCTTCTGTCTCATTCGAACTTGAACTCTGCATTCTATGAAGCTTGCCCCTTTATTGTGCGTTCCCCGAACAAGGGAGGGTGTAGTATAGTTTAAAGCCTACTTTTGCGTGCATGTTATGTTGGCGTGGCTTATTAGAAGTTTAAACGCCATTTACCTTTTGCTGCTTTTGCACACAATACTGCATAGCTGTTTTTGTACGTTAGTCTTCACGAAGGTCTACACATGAGAAAAGGTTTGTTATTCGACATCTCTAGACTTACAACGTGCCCCTAGTCTGAACGGTATACAGCATGAATATCGACGTGGAAATATCGACAAGCAGAAGTATCGAGGTAAGAATATCGACTTTGTTAAATATCGACAAATTTAATATCGATGTTGTAAATATCGTTTGTTTAGAATAGCAGAAATATCGACATTTTTAAATATCGTTGTAGTTATTATACATATCGATGTAAATAATGTCGATATTATGTTTTTAGCGGTATATTTAGGATATTTTTTAATAGTTCTATAAATTATATTTTGATTTTTAATGTTTTTATGTGAGTGATAAATTAAACAATATAAAAAATTGTTATATTTTTTAGTAAATATTTTAGGAGCGGGTTCTTGGTTTTATAGGGGATACGGGTGGGTAGTAATTTAAAATTTGTGTGTTAAACTTTTTTATTAAATTTATAAATTTAATGAAAATAAATTTGAAATTGAAATTTGAAAATCGAAAATATTTAATATATTTATAATTATTTTTTTCATAAAATGTGTGAATGTTTTAATAGCGGGTTGTTGGTTATATAGGGGATAAGGGTGGGTAGTAATTTAAAATATTTTTATTAATTTACAAATTTTATGATAGTAAATTTTAATTTAGAAAATTGAAAATCGAAATTCAAAATTAATTAATATATTTATATATTTTATAATAAATAAAATGTGTGAATGTTTTAGTAGCGGGTTGTTGGTTATATAGGGGATAAGGGTGGGTAGTATTTTAAAAATTGTGTGTTAAAATATATTTGTAAATTTTAATTTTTTATGAAAAAATATTTTAAATTCGAAATTTGAAATTTGAAAATCAAAATTAATTAATATATTTATAATTTTTATAATACATAAAAAGTGTGGATGTTTTAGTAGTGGGTTTTTGGTTATATAGGGGATATGGGTGGGTAGTAATTTAAAAATTTTGTTAACAAAATGTATTAGAAAATTTACAATTTAAATTAAAACATTTTTAAAAATTGAAATTTGAAATTTGAAAAATAAAAATTAATATTATATTTAAATTTTTTAAATTAAATACTAAGGGGTCCATTATGATAACGGGCGGACTTAGTCCGTCTGCCATCACATCGGGACCGCCCGCCATAAGGGCGGGGGTCCTGATCAGGGCATTAGGATGCGCCCGCCACACAGGCGGGCGCATCCTGTATGGGTGCAATTGCGGCGGGCGGAGCAGAAATCTCCCCCGCTGCCATGTGAAAAGTGCACGTTTTGCTTTTCAAAGTGCAACATGACAGGCACCGCGCGGTGCCTGCCATGTTGCACTTTGAAATGCGGGGGGTACCATAGGTACCCCCCATGTGCTACCCCCCAAGCCACGGACTCCCAGGGGGCCCGCAACTGGCCCCCGCAGGGAGTCTCCGCATGCCTTTCCGTGGCCGCATTGCTGCCACGGAAATGCATAGTGAAAAGCACATTGTAATATGGCGGGCGGTGTCTACAAGACACCGCCACCATGTTACAGGTTTTCCGCCCTGGCCACTAGGCGACCGGGGCGGAAAACAGGCAGGCGGTGTTTCGCACCGCCACGGTCCCCTCCGCCATCCTAATATGGCGGAGGGGAATTGTGCTGATGATGTCGGGCGGATTTCCTCCACCAGGCTGGCGGTAGCCACCGCCAGCCTAGCGGTGGAAATCCGCCCGACATCATAATGGACCCCTATGTGTCAATATTTTATGAGTGGGTAGTTTGTTATATAAGGGAGAAGGATGGTTAGTTAATAAGAAATATATTTCTTTAAAATTTGTAAACATTTTAACAATAATTTAAATTTGTTTAAAGTTTTTAAAATTTACAATTGAAAGTAGTAATGGTTTACTGTTCAGCACTTTCCCTGAGTTAATTTGGATTTGGAGTTAGAATGGTAAATTGTTATGGTTTAATGTCCAGCACTTTCCCTAAATTATGTTAGATTTGGATTTGGAATAGTAATTTATTATGGTTTACTGTCCAGCACTTTCTCTGCATTATGTTGGATTTGGAGTTAGAATAGTAAATTAATATGGTTTACTGTCCGGCACTTTCCCAGCGTTATGTTGGGTTTGGAGTTAGAATAGTAAATTATTATGGTTTACTGTCCTGCACTTTCCCTGAGTTATTTCGGATTTGGAGTTAGAATAGTAAATTATTATGGTTTACTGTCCAGCACTTTCTCTGAGTTATGTTAGATTTGGAGTTAGAATAGTAAATTATTATGGTTTACTGTCCAGCACTTTCTATGAGTTATGTTGGATTTGGAGTTAGAATAGTACATTATTATGGTTTACTGTCCAGCCTTTTCTCTGAATTATGTTGGATTTGGAGTTAGAATACTAAATTATTATGGTTTACTGTCCAGCACTTTCCCGAGTTATGTTAGGTATGGAGTTAGAATAGTAAATTATTATGGTTTACTGTCCAGCATTTTCTCTGAGTTATGTTATATTTGGAGTTAGAATAGTAAATAATTATGGTTTACTGTCCAGCACTTTCCCTGAGTTATGTTATATTTGAAGTTAGAATAGTAAATTATTATGGTTTACTGTCCAGCACTTTCCCTGCGTTATGTTATATTTGGAGTTAGAATAGTAAATGATTATGGTTTACTGTCCAGCACTTTCCCTGAGTTATGTTGGATTTGGAGTTAGAATAGTAAATTATTATGGTGTACTGCCCAGCACTTTCTCTGAGTTATGTTGGATTTGGAGTTAGAATAGTAAATTATTATGGTTTACTGTCCAGCACTTTCCCTGAGTTATGTTAGATTTGGAGTTAGAAAAGTAAATTATTATGGTTTACTGACCAACACTTTCCCTGAGTTATGTTATGTTTGGAGTTAGAATAGTAAAATGTTTACTGTCCAGCACTTTCCCTGAGTTATGTTATATTTGGAGTTAGAATAGTAAATTATTAAGGTTTAATGTCCAGCACTTTCCCTGAGTTATGTTATATTTGGAGTTAGAATAGTAAATTATTATGGTTTACTGTCCAGCACTTTCTCTGAGTTATGTTGGATTTGGAGTTAGAATAGTAAATTATTATGGTTTACTGTCCAGCACTTTCCCTGAGTTATGTTATGTTTGGAGTTAGAATAGTAAATTATTATGGTTTACTGTCCAGCACTTTCGCTGAGTTATGTTGGATTTGGAGTTAGAATAGTAAATTATTATGGTTTACTGTCCAGCACTTTCCCTGAGTTATGTTAGATTTGGAGTTAGAATAGTAAATTATTATGGTTTACTGTCCAGCACTTTCCCTGAGTTAAGTTAGATTTGGAGTTAGAATAGTAAATTATTATGGTTTACTGTCCAGCACTTTCCCTGAGTTATGTTAGATTTGGAGTTAGAATAGTAAATTATTATGGTTTACTGTCCAGCACTTTCCATGAGTTATGTTATATTTGGAGTTAGAATTGTAAATTATTGTGGTTTACTGTCCAGCACTTTCCCTGAGTTATGTTGGATTTGGAGTTAGAATAGTAAATTTTTATGGTTTACTGTCCAGCCCTTACCCTGAGTTATGTTAGATTTGGAGTTAGTAATATTAAAAATACATATCATTTTTTTTTGTTATTTATATATTTAAAATATTTTGTAATGTATTTTGAAGTATTTAACATTATATTTAATAACATATGTATACAAATGATAAACACATTTTTTAAACATTTTTTTATTTATATCAATTGATTTTAAAATTATAAAGTACCATAGTAATAATTTATTGTACAATAAACAGTCTTTAATGTGTTAGTTCTGTTTGTAGATGGAAAAATGTATACATTTAAAAAACATTTGTATTTAGTGATGTATAACATTGCAGAAAATCTTATCTATACATTATACATTTTTACTTTTTTTATTAATTAGCATATTAAATGTTATTTTATTTTAATACAATTTAATATGTTAAATAATTTACAAATATTTAGCATTTACAAAAGTATATACATTAAATTGTTAACATTTGTCTATTATAAGAAAATGAAGAGTAAATGTTATAAACATATTTTTAATATACATTATTATTTTTGTTATATATATTTTAACATAAAATAAGTAATGTATATTTTACAATATTCATATGTTTATTTAAAACACTTAAAAAACATAACAATTTTTATTCAAAAACTGTGAATATATATATTGTTTTTAAATCAATTTGATGGGGATTAAGTCCTATTTTTGTTTTAATTATGCTGCCATTTTGTTTTGTATGGTTCGCTTTTTTGACTATCTACATCGTTGTTTGGGTCATTTGTGAAGACGGAACCTCGCGGTTGGGAGCTGCTTCGTGTTTGTCATTGTAAGTTTATTTTTCATTACTTTTACCTTACTTTTAATGAATTATTTAGTTAGTAGTAGTGTATATGTGTAACTGTGTGTATTATTTACCTGTTTATGTAAAATGTACGTGTTATTTAAGCACGTTAGTGATAGCGTACTTTGTTTACTATGTAATATGAATGTAATGTTAATGTTATTCATTTAAGTATTACTGTATGTATTTTAATACCTTTTATATGTTGTTTATTCGCTTTGTGGGGTTATTATTTGTTGTGGGTGGGTTCTGTATGTTCTTTATCTACAGGTGCCGGTTTTGATGAACGGATGGAATTGCTCTGGTTTTTTTTTTTTTTTTAAATAAAGGAAAATGTTGTTACTAGTGTCTTTTACTAGTTTATATGCATTTCCTTTTTTTTCGGGATTTTGGTGCGTTTTTTATCGTGATTATTTTTCGGGTTTTTATGGTTCCGTTCTCGAGAGGATTGCTACCTTGGAATATTTTTATACAGTTGGATTTTTTCATTTTTTGGGGTTAGTTTTCACTATGTGGATTGTTTTTTGCTTGGATTGGTTTTTAAAGCATCTATTTCGGACATATTCTACAGCTACAGAACCGTAAGTAATTATTCAATAATTTTTTGGGGTGGGTTATGTTTATTGGTGAGTTTGTGTTTAATTTAGTTATATTATGTCTTGTGATATTAATTTCAAATTTATATTACATGACATAATTTAACTAATATTAATAAAAAAAAGGTCTGTGTTATATATCTTTTTATGCTTAGCAATTTTTTTTTTTTAAAGGATAGATTTTGCTATTAGATCTATGTATTCTAGACCTTGGATACTTGGGTACATTCTTGTTTTTTGTTGGAGGTATTCGTACATATTTATTGATTGTTTGCTTAGTTTTGGTCCTATTTTTGTTAGAGATTGTTCTATTCTTAGTTTTTGGTAGCTTTCTTCTTTTTTGATGCATTGGATAAGTTTGTGAAGTGTTGGTTGTGCTCTTCCTATTGTGGCTTGGAAGGCATTATGCCATCCTTCTACCGCGTTGTTGGTTTTGGCTTTTTGTGCTATAGTGCTAGCGTAGATATTCCACCAGGGAATTTGGAATTTAGGTTGTCTGCGGTGACCTGAACGATGTAATCTTCCTACCCAGGTGTCTTCGAAATAGTCTAAGAAGGGTGTTAATTTTTGTTCATTAGTGCGGTAGAAAGGACTGTCAATTAATAAATTGTAGTAATTTGCGACTTCTGTTGTAGGGACGTATGCTAGTGCTATTAATTTTTTGATATGGTAAGAAAAGTTGCTGTTTGTAGAGTATTCTATACTTAAGGTAGATTTCTGTAGGTGTCTCCATATACTTTGATTGGAGTGATAATAACACCCTTGTATTGCAGTGTGTGGGTATATTTGTATTATAGCTTGTATCATAGCTATTTCAAAGTCTACTATGATTCTTTGTAGATAGTAATTTTCTGTTAAATCTTTGATTGTAGTTAAGATTTCTATGTAGGTTGCATTTGTTTTATTTGGCAGCAATGTATAAATTAAGGGGATATTAGTTTCCTGGTATTCACCCTGGATGGTATAAAGTTGATAAAAAGGTTTTGGACACACTTTTAAAGTTCCGTCCATCATCCATGTTTCACAATTTTTTAGTTTTTGCAAGTTGTTATTTGTTGCAAAAAGTAGAATTCTTTTATCATGGCTTTGGTTATCATACATCAAGAATGTGTCTTCTTTATGGGTAACAGTATATTCAGGATATATTTTTATTTCTTGAAAAGTTTGAGGTGGAGGTGGAGTTGGATCAGATGCTCTTTTAGTTTTAGCTATTAATCTTTTCAAGTTGGGGATTGAGGGTAACTGTCCTGTTACGTGTTCTGGGACTGTGGTCAATACATTTTTCAAAATTGTAGTGCTTGTTTGTTGGGAGCCTGTACTTGCTTCTCTAAGTGTTTCTAATGCTTCCCTTACTTCTACTTCGGTCACATTGGGTGGGTGGTTATGCTCTCTTACATTTATAACATTGTTATCTACAGTTGTAGCTCTACCATAGCATGCAGTGGAATAGTATTTGCTACATTTCCAATGTGTTTTGTTTTCTTTGACTTTCTCTTGGGTGTAGGTATAACCCATGTAGCTGAGCATTATTTTTCCTTTTTGAGATGTTATAAAAGTAGCTCCCTCTGCCATTTCTAGGGTAGATCTGTGAAAACATATATATATCTTTTTAGTTATGTTATATGTTATGTTATAAAGGAATTTATACTTCGCGCACTGCTACTCAAGAGTGTCATGGCGCGTGGGAGAAAAGTAAACATGGGAGACCGGAGGGACTAAATGGACTGTTTAAACAGATACGTTTTTAGCCTCTTTTTGAATGAGGACAGTTCCTCAATATGCCGGAGATCCTCAGGGAGCGCATTCCAGAGCGTAGAGGCCTTAACTGAAAAGGACATCCCCCCCAGACGCGCTCTCCGAAATCTAGGGATCACCAGCCATCTTTGCATAGCAGACCGCAAAGGACGATTGGGAGTGTAGAGGGACAGCCTGGCACCAATATAGGCAGGTCCCTGACCATGAAGTGCCTTATGGGTCATAGTCAGTGCTTTGTAATGCACTCGCTGGGCAACAGGTAGCCAGTGCAGATTACTCAGCTGCTTGCGCACGCTTAGGCATCTAGGGATATTGAATACAAGCCTAACAGCCGCATTCTGGATAACCTGCAATTTTCCCAGACAATATCCTGGGATGCCAAGGTAGAGGGCGTTGGCACAATCCAGGCGTGCCAGTATCGGGGCCCTGACCACCGTCTCCCTAGCAGCACGGGGAAGCAAGGGAAAGAATCTTCTCAGGGCTTTTAGTGTGCCAAAGCACACCCCAGACAGCCGCGTTATTTGTTCGTGAAAGCCTAAGTCACCCCCAAACCAAATTCCCAGATTTTTTGCAACACCGCAGTCTCCTGAGGGGCAAGGAAATCCGGGAGGCCAGAGAGACTCTCTAAAGGCAGGTGGAAAATGACCATAGAGAAGCACCTCGGACTTCTCTTCGTTACATTTCAGGCTAGCCTGGGCCATCCATGAAAAAACTGCTGATAAGCAGCGATGGGCTACCTCTGTTTGCAAATCATCCCCCTTCCAGGTAAAGAGAAGCTGGGTGTTGTCGGCATAGGCCATAATTTTGGCACCCAACCTTTCCGCAAGACCGATCAGGGGGGTGAGGTAAATATTGAACAAGGGGGGGCTCAAGGTAGACCCTTGAGGAACCCCTGTTGCTACCATGGAAACCGATGAAGAGAAAGGGGGCATCCACACCTGTTGGGAGCGATTATCCAAAAAGGATCTAATCCATTCCCAAGCTGTACCATTAATCCCGATATCAGACAGGCGGGAGAGGAGCTGGAGATGGGGTACCGTATCGAAGGCGGCAGAGAGGTCGAGTAAAATCAGAGCCGCCCTGCCGCCTGCATCCAGAGACTCCCTAATAGCCTCCGAAATTTCCACAAGGGCCGTTTCACTGCTAAATGCAGTTCTGAATCCGGATTGAGCTGGATGTAAAGCTCCTGTAGCCTCCACAAATCTCTCCAGTTGTTTGAAAGCCACCTTCTCACACACCTTAGCCCGGGCTGGTAGGAGGGAAATGGGGCGATAGTTGTAGAGAAGTGAGGGGTCAGCAGAAGGTTTCTTGAGAAGGGGGAGGAGTTTTGCATGTTTCCATTGCACAGGCACCCTGCCTGATTGGAGTGAGTCATTCACCAGCTTCACTACCTCTGGCACTACTGTCTCAGCCACCCCACTCAGGACCCTAGCATGGCAGGGGTCTGCTGGTGAGCCAGATTTTAGTGATTTAAGCATGGCTAAGACATCTTTTTCCTCGGCAGCGGAAAAATGTGAAAAAAAGTGGCTGGGACCAGTGGGACATAGGGCAGGCTGATCAGATAGAGGGGACTGTCCTAACGGGATAGTCCATAGGCTATCTTGAATCTTTTGTATCTTGGCAGTGAAAAAGTTAGATAGATCCTCACACCATTGGAATGAGTTCGGAGAGGGGGGAAGTTCCGCATTAGGGGCTAGAAAACTGCGTACGATAGCAAAAATCTCCTTGCTATTGTTGTTAGCTTTAGAAATTCTGTCAGCAAAAAAGTTGCCTTTAGCTTCTTTAATAGCAGCATAGTACTCCCTCTGAGCGGCCCGCAGTGCCGCCTTCACACGAGGACAATACTCGCGGCGCCAGCCCCGCTCCAATTTTTTACATGTTATTTTCAAAGCTTTGAGGGAGTTGTTAAACCAAGGTTGGGAGGAAGAGCCTCGGGGGGAGCCCTTCCTCACGGACTGGGAAAGTGAATTAGTAGCCTGGCGGATCCAGTTGGAAAACCTTTCCACTGCCTCATCCAAGTCGGCGGTTTTGACCGGAGATGTAAGGGCCAAAGCTCTAGCTAGAGCTGGGATGTTAGTCTTTTGTGTATACTGCCTGACAGCCATACCGGGTGACAAAGTAGAGCGGCCTATGTTCCAATTGAAGCAGATCAAAAAATGATCAGACCAGGTGACAGGCCTAGGGGCTAGTACCCTGAGCTCGAAGTTCGAACATATTGGATCTAATACATGCCCACCAATATGGGTGGCCGCCGGAACCTGCTGGGTCATATGGGTAACATTACAGAGATCCAACTGGTCCCTCGACCCAGGAGCCAGCCGGTCCTCCAGGTGTATGTTCAGGTCACCTAGAAGAAGAAACCTGGAGAACTGGAGAGCCCGGGAGGCAATGATCTCATCCAGAAATTTAAGGAAAGTGCCTGGTGAACCCGGCTGTCGATAAACCAGTACCCCCCCTAAAGAAAATTGAGGAGACAGGGCCAGTGAGAATTCTAATACCTCGGCCTCCGGGATCACCCTTGTACACTCCTTCTTAATCGACCATACATCTCTGAACACAATGGCAACACCACCCCCTCAGCCAGTCCACCCTCACTATCTTATACCCCCTAGGGATAGCTAACTCCACCACTGGCGAACATGAATCGTTCAGCCAGGTCTCGGTGACAAATAAGAGATCTAGTTGTTCGTCAATGATCAATTCGTGGACATCAGCGGCATGTTTAACCATAGACCTTGCATTAATGAGTGCCGCTCGGATATTAGTTTTAAGGCCAGAGGGAAGGGCGGGAGCAGGTTGACTCAAGTTGTAGTGGAACTGACAGAAAGGGCAAGCCCTCGTCCTATCTTTCCGGACGTCCCAGTCTCTCGACCCACAGGAGATGCTACCTAGTTTAAGCAATGTATCCCGGTTATATGAGATCTTTACCACCACATCCTCGGCAACGGAGGGATCAGGGCTCCTGACCCTGGGCACTGCCGAGGCGCGGACGAGCGCAGACGGGCTTACCTCTGGCGCACCTCCGGCGCGCCATCGTCGCGCCCGCTGCGCTCGTCCGCTGCGCGCACGAGGGCACATCGTGTTTTAATGGTGTACACCCCCGAGCAGCTTTACCGCTAACTGCGGTCAAAGCAGCCTTCAGGCTACACCCAAAATGGCGCCCGCCCTCCACTCAATCGGCACGAGCAGCCGTGGTGGACCGGGGCTAGGGAGGCCACACAAGAGGTAACAGATCACAAATTATGATGTTTTTAAAAGCGCAGTTTACTAAAACAAAATATCACACATTAAAAGTAAGTTTGGCGCCTGCATCTAAATCATGCAGGAGCGCCGCTTATCGTCAGTTAAAATAAACAGTAGTAATCACTGCAGCCTCTCGCTGTCACAATGCTCCCAGTGAGGTACAGGAGCTGCCACCACCTGCAAAACCCACCTACATTAGTAAATATGTAATACATTTATTTCAATGTCTAGGCTAAATTACTAAATTTAAAAATATACTTACAATGTTGTTTTTTCTGTTTTTCTAATGTCTTTATTTCTTTGTCTTTGAGTTTCACTGTTGTAATTCCTGTAATTGTGGTAGAGAACAGTTGTAATTAATAATATTGTTTGATAGTTAGTTGTTTCTCTTTTGTTATCATTTACTTAAACTGTGAGAATACTTACTTAATTTTTTTGAAGCTGTTGTTTGCGTAGATGTAGTTTGGTAGATGAAGTTTGTTGAAGCTGAAAAATTAAGCATTTGTAATAGTTGTGTATGATATTTGTATTTATTTTTAGCTCAGACAATGTAATTACTTTTAAAACTTTAGTTTGCTATATCTAGATTTATTCGTTTCATTTCTATGTAGGCATTGGTAAGGCAGCTCATTTTGTAGTACATTTATTAATTGGGGCTGTTGTTGGTATGTATTTTTTGTATAAATTAAAAAAGAGATTATATATTTAGTTTAGGGAGTTTAGCTAAGTTTCTTGAGGCTTTAATAGTATATGAAATGGGAGTTTACTTACTTGTGTTGTAGTATAATCTGTTGTAGTAGTTGTTCTAGGTGAGTTTTCTTTTCTCTTCAGCAAAGTAACCGTTTTTCTTCGGATTTCTTCCAAAAATGATCATTTTAGTTAATTATGTAATTGTTTTTATAGTAGTTAGTTAAGTATTTCTGCATTTTGATTGGTTTGACAACATTTATTTCAAATCCATTGGTTGAGAACTTAAATTTGAATTTGGTATCCGTTATTTTTTAATGAGGCAGTTGTATTTGTTATTTAGTAGTAGTATATAATTACAGCTGTTTTTTATGTGTTTTATATTTATTGTTTATATTTGTAAAAAACTTTATATATGTAATGTGTTTATAAAAAAAGTATTAATTGAGTATAATAGAATTATTAAGTATGTTTATATTAATTAGTGTATTACTAACTAATGTATACATATTTAAAGTATATAGTAAATTTATATATGTTTATTAAGTCTGTATTTAAAAGGAAATGAAAATTAAAAAGTTATTTATTTGAGAGGATTGTGTATTTAATGGTAAAGTAAAACGTCGATATTTTTAGTATTAGTAAATAGGCTGTATGTAAGTTGATAATAGTGCTGTCGATATGTTTGTACTGTTTCTTAATATTTAAAGATTTTTCGATAATTTAGTAGTCGATATTTTAGTAGTTGATATAATTATAAACAATATTTATTTAGTCGATAAAAAATTATCGATATTTGTGTACAATCTTGTTTAAGTATATGGTGACGATATTTGTGTAAACAATATTATTGTGCCGATATTTTTGTAGGTCGGTGTTTTTGTTGTCGATATTTGATCAGGGATCCAGTCTGAACAGGGAGTGGTGAGCATTCAAGGTTATCAAAACATATTAGCTGTTTTTTGGTATGTCCGTGTGACGCATTCTAGACACAACATTTTGGCAGCTGTGAGCCAAGTAAGATTCTGGCGCCTTTATATTTGCACACTTGCCATGATTTCAGACACTTGGAAGATTTCCGTTTCCAGGGATGTAGAGAGCCTAAGCAGATCCAGATGTAATTTACTCTTACTGAGCGGAAAGGTAAGGGGGTCCCCAAACCAAGCCTAAGAGACCTTCTTTAGTTTATAATACATAGTTCCTATATAGGGAGGGTGTTAAAACTAGGCGCTATAGGACCTGTTTTCACCATCATTGTAATATGATTTCTCCTTTTGTATTTTATGGAATTGTAACCATGCTGACAATATTATTTTTAATCATATGTCTGCTTATGTTGGCTAAGATACTACACATGAGATCTCGTCGTTAAAATAAATATTTTAACCTTACCGTGTCTCTTATTTACTCCTGTTGTGGACTGGTATGAGAATATAACAAAAGAGTGTTCTCACTTACCACCATTCCTGAGATGGTCCTAAGTCGCATGTTCTAGGTTGTCTAATCATTGGTTTCTTTGCTATAGGACGAAGAGCTAATGTGACACTGATGCTAGCTGGTTGGGGTTTTTCTAAGTACTGAGGTGAGTTTCTGGTACACCACAATTCACTGATGTCCTAGGTCTCTGTGCATAGTTCTGTGTATGAGCTGGATCCTTGCAACGGTATTGTAGGTACAGCACAGCAACTCTGGTCTTTGAGGTGCTCTTCTGCTAATTTCACCAAGAGACCCAGTTGGATAAGCAAGAGACTTTTCAGGTCCCTCTCAGCTTATCAGGTTTTGGCCCCAAAGATATCAACAACTGTTATTTGAGGCAAGAACTCTAGTATGCAAGAGAGCTCTTTAATCGGCAAGGAGGCGAGTGGAATTCAAAAAAGTTTCAAAGTGGTGGTCTGCAGCCTGCTTTTTTATAGGATATATTTAACATTTCATTATCTCCATTTCCAATAATCAATGCTTCTGTCTGCCTATGGTAGGCACCGACTTTTAGTAGTAAAAGGGGGATTCGTGGCATCTCTCAATATTTCTCCTATAGCCCACCAATTTGCATGGAACAGATTCTTTTAGCAACCAATGGTCATTGTGAGATTTTTGGGAAAAAGTATCTGTGGCTTCACTTGCACTTATTGTTCGCTCCATTAAAACATCTAACAGATGAATTCAGCGGTATAGCAGAGACTGGTTTAACTGAGTCATAATGTCTGCAGGATGGAGTTGCGGCACAAATGTTTTGTACCATCCTTTCTTTGGAGATAGGATGACAAGATTTCCAAAAGTCAAAAATCTGAACACATCGCATACATTGAAGTAGGACTACAATTTTGTCATCGACCAAGGGGTTACAGACTGACTTAAGTGACAGCGCTTACCAACATTGGTAGGCCCTCCCGGGTCGCTCAAACCGGTCATGCACACTTTGTCCTTCTTCATGCAGGCTGCATTGCAGCCTGCAAGGAGAACATGTCCACCCCTCTAGCCCCTGGCTGGACGCCGTACCACAGCGCTCCAGACCAGCCACAACACTGCATGCAGTGTTGGGAGGGAGCCTGGCGGCCTGCTTCCTGTTCCTGTCAGAGGCAGGAGAGCAGGAGCAGAGAAGACACGGAGGGAAGGTAGGTCAGAATTTCTTTTTAAATTATGACCCGCCCTGTGACTCCCCCACTGCGCGACCCACCTCCGCACCAGCCCCCCCACCCGCGCCAAAGTATGAATATTGCTTTTATCAACAGCTAAAGCAATGCTGTGTAAATGGCACCATAAAAGGCTATTGTCAGTAAGTTGGTTCTATTCTAAAGCATTATTATGTGGTCAGACTAGTTAAACATGTCTTGTTCACAGCGTGCTAAGCACATAATGTCAGAGTAAAGAAAGTAACAAGCTGTAAATTAAGGAAATAATTGCATACATTTAGTGCTGGTCAAGAGAAAGAGACTTTGGGATCTATTAGGATGGCGGGCGGATTGCCCCGCCAGGCTGGCGGTAGCCACCGCCAGCCTGGCGGGGGCAATCCGCCCACCATCCTTCCCTGTATTCCCCCCGCCATATTAGAATGGCGGGTGGGACCACGGCGGAGCAAAACACTGGCCACCACTTTTCCGCCCCAGTCGCATTGCGGCCGGGGTGGAAAATGATTAATATGGTGGCGGTGTTAAGCAGACACCGCCAGCCATATTATGATGGGCTGAGGGTGATGCCTTTCCGTGGCGGCGCCGCCACGGAAAGGCATGCGGTCTTCACTCTGGGGGCCCCCCTTCATTTGCATTAACAAAGCGGCAGGCACCGCGCGGTGCCTGCCGCTTTGTTAATGCAAATGCAGAAATGCATTTCTAGCATTGTGGCGGGCACATCCCAATAGCACCCCTGGGACCCCCGCACTTATGGCGGGCGGTCCCGATTTACGATGGGATGACGGGCGGACAAAGTCCGCCCGTCATCCTAATGAGGCCCTTTGTGTCTTGGTAATGCTGGTATTACCCTTTAACCAAACACTTTCCCTTTCCCATCCAACACTATCATTTTAATAGCAACATGTTAGTTGGGTAAATCTACATGCATGCTAACCACCAGCTGAACACTACAAGGCCTAAAAAGCAAGAAGCGTTAGCGGAGAGCTATATCAATGACAGAAATTATAAAAACAACATGGAAAAACTTGTTTAAATTTTATTTGACATCACTGACGTTTTTATGCTTATCTATAAAAAAGTATGAAAGTGGAAATTAGTAAAATGTAAATTTTCACTTTAAACACATTGGAGCTTCTGTGTGTAGACTAGAAATACTGCCAGCTAATGGACCTATCTTCAATAAATCCAACACCTGGCAGAGATGCAGTGAGATGTGAGAGCCACCAACTCGCATCTATCATTACACTTTTCACTTTTCAAAATCTCATCTTGAACAATTGTGGCATCTTTACATCCTATACATTCTCCAACTATTGATACAACTCATACTTAGGGCCTGATTTATATTTCGAGGGATAGGATACTATGTCACAGACGTGATGGTTGTCCAGTCCGCTGTATTACAAATCCATTATAACCTATGGCACTTCTAATCGATGGTGACAGAGTATCCAGGTACTTGCTGAGCAGCACAATCTATAAGGATGACTGTATGAATGTATGAGTTTTTGAATAGCTCAAACCTAGCTGCAGTGTTAAACAAGGGCGTTTGCCTGGGGGTATAATTCAGAATTGTATATAATGTAATATTTTCTAAAGAAGTGGTTCTGCAGGTCCGTTCTGAATTGCAGCAGGCTTGAATTTGTTCTAATCGTGATGGAAAAGTTGTTCCAGATCCTGGGAACATGGATGAAGAAGGTCTTTTATTTTCCTTATTTAGTTCAGTTTTTTGGTTTTTGATAGTGTAGTGCTGTCTACCAGAGTTGGTTATTTTCCTAGCCTGATATGACAGGGTGATGTTATTGAAAGCCTTTCATGTGACATAGCTGATCTTGAAGAGGATGGGGTTTGGAGGGGGAACCAGTGCAGTTCCCTCAGAGTAGGGTGGGTTTGAAGTTGAAGAGACTGCAGAGCCGGACGTTGCTTTTGTGAACGCGAGAGAAGGTTTAGAAAAAAGTCCTCAAATTTTTTCAGGAAGTAGCAGCCGCGGTTTCTCTATTATGGTGGAGGAGCGTCACCCAACCTGCTGCAAGTGCAGCACGCACACATTAAAAAAATTATAATAAACACCATTTTGTTTAATGTGTCCAAGGCTCACACTGTTACAGGGCAATAGGAGGGGGCGGGGCTAATCAGTGCGATTGCACTAGTAATGCAGCCCCCTGCCAGTGCACAAGTCATATTGGCCAGCTGCCTACAGCTGACCAATCTGGCCTGGGTAGTTCAGAGCCTACAATCCCAAGGCTGAGAAACAGCTGAGGGATTGCAGCCACAGGCCCCCAGCCTCAAAATGAGCATTGAGTTAGCGTGCTCTAGCCAATCCTGGAGCTGCAGCGCAGCACCTGGATTGGCTGGTTTTACGTTGTCCTAGGGAGGAAGTTCTTCCCTTTTACCCCGAGTCAGCCGAGGAGAGTGCCGGGGGAAAGGAGTGGGAGACCGCATCCAGAGCCTGCGAGTACAGAGAAATTAGCGTTGGAAAGAAAGTTATTTGCATTTGTTTTTATGTGTATTGTTTGTTTTTCTCGCCGTCCGCCCACGCCCTGCCCACCACTCCACCCCCACATCAGCCGCTACTGGGAAGCAGTGCTGATATCATGCCATCTTTGTTTTGCTCTCCTCTCTCTCTTCCACCTGTCTAATTGCTTTCTTTCTACCTTCCCCTCCCTCTCTTGCTCTCTCTCTTGAAGCCTCCCCGTGTCTTGGGGAGCTTCTGAAAGTGACAGAGGCACCTGGAATGGCCCCTGGTCCTGGGAACTGCCTCCAGGAGCTCTAGCCCACAGGGAAAAAAGCTTGTGCAATAAAAGGCTTTCTGGCACTGTTAAGGAGTGGTTGATGTTTAGGGCAAATCAAAGTGAGTTTGCGGTGGATATCAGCTAGTAAAAAAGCTTACCATGTACATTTTCAGGAACCAGGCTTGGATTTGAGTTTTTTTTAATTGTTGTTGGCAGATGGAAAGAATTTTGTGTTGAACAGGTTGAGCTTTGCGTAGATGCCGAACATCCAGTTCTGAATTAGGCTGAGGCAGGTTTTGTGTAGCTGAACATTGTAAGCAGCAAAGACCGTATACTTTTTGGACAAACGTGCTAACCAAGTTATGTACTTCTCAGACTGAACCATAAATCTTTGAACACAAATCAGGGTACTTCTCATGAAAGGTTTGGATCTCACAATATCACATATGCATCCTCGAATTTCATATGCTGGGAGCTTTCGTTATTTGAGAGGGGGGAATTAAAAGGTGTATCCTTAGGGCACCTTCAAAACAGAGCAATTACCCGGGAAATAAGGAATTTTATTTATGGTAAGACTGGAGACTAGCATTCTGAATTATGTATAACTCATCTTCTATGCAGGCTGTTTTTCCAGGACCGTTGCATTACAGAGCTTTGCAGTGGTTAAAGAATGAAGGTTTAAGAAGGGGACTTTGGTGTGGTGACAAAAGTGCTCACGATGGAAAGAAAAGGCAAGTAAGAAACTGGTTTGGTGGTTGGAGAATTTGGAAGCATTAATTGGCCATGCAAATGATCTGCAAGAGATAGATGAAAGATGGTCGAAGATGGAGAGCAAGGAACACATACATTATTTGGAGTTAGCAACAAGGATTTTCGCACAATGTAATTTTAACAGTCAAACAGGAAATGTTATGATTCCTATTTGTAAGGGCAATGAGACAGCTGAAACTTACATAAACAATTGAGGCGGAAGCAAGTCAAAGTAGTTGACAGAGATTGGAATGGAATGATGGCAGTTTTGTTTGAAGTACCAGGTAACATTGAGTGGGGCGTATGTGACAGAGAAGGAAAATGGTGTGGCAGATTGGAATTCTTGTCATTTATTAAATAATAGCAGTTAGACCTTGAAACTAAATTATTGTTTGAGAATCCAGGAGGAAGGGGGACTTCAAGAAGTTAATTTTTCTGTTTGCAGGTATCCTAACATTTCAGCTTCAAGAGCATCACAGCTGGTGGTCACATATAGGGGTTTTAGCAGTTGATGCTTTTCAGAGGACTAGAGGAACTTTGGAATTACATGGGGAATAACAAGCATATCACCCTTTTAATACATAGGCTTTCAGTTAATTTCTGAATAGCAGAGGAGTAGGAGCCATTCCTATTTTGATGGGGATATTTTTCTAGATCCTGGGAGCCAAGATAGCAAGGACATGTCTTATGACTTTTTCCTTCTTGCATTTTTCAACTACTGTCTTGTGATGTCCTGACTCCTGGCTTGGCACTGACCACCTGAAGTGATTATTTTCTCTGCCAAATATGTATGATGCTTCTTTCTGATGGCCTTGTTGATAATATTGCTGGTCTTGGATGTAGGGCAGGCTTGAATGAGACCCAGTGTTGTTCCACCAGTATTGTGTGAATGACTAAACTTCTTCCAACCTTTGATGAGTTGAGTGTTTTCAGTGTATTGTTAATGTTCATACTGTTATCTCTGAGTTTGGCTCAAAGAGGTTCTGCAATAAGGGTGTAGATAGTGGCATCAGCCCATGCAGATAAGAGCGGTGGGGCTGGGTGGGCAGGGATTTCGACAGACGATGAGGGAAAATTAAATATTTATTTAATTTTCCCTCATGGTCGTCTGTCGAATCCTCCCCCAACCCAGCTCTACCTTTCTTACCTGCACAGACTGCTACTGGTAGATAGATTTGTGAAGTTCTCCACTGGAAACTAGGGGGTATATGTACAAGAACCGCTACTAACTAGCGTTAGTGTTAGTTAGCTGCAGTTTTCTTAACGCAGTCTATCACCAAAAACTATCGCCCTGTTAGCGATGTATTTACAATACTTTGCTACATGGCAATAGTTTCAGGTAGCCGCGGTGAAAACTGCCCCTAACAATAGCGTGAAGGCAATACAAATTCTGATGTTAATGGGCAAAAACTGAGGAAAGGCCCATTAGCGGCAAAAAAACTCACGTTAGTCAGCCCAACGTGACTTTTTTTGCCTCTGGAGGCATAAATAGCCTATAAGTTCACCTCCAATACAAAATAGGAAACAAAACCAATGGAATAAAGAATGGAGCAGCCAGGGCCAAGTGCAGCACTGATCAACAACCCCCCCAACCCCCCAACAGCCAGGATTACCAGCCAGAGTCCCAAGGGAACGGAAATTCTGTGCTTCAATCATGAAAAGAGGCACATCACTGGGCAAAACCAGTGATGCCTCACTTATCATTGCACATCCTTGCAAAACCATGGCATCCAAAACCTTCAAAGCTGAAAAAGTCCCCGGGGCCCAGAGGCCTCGCTGTGCCTGGGACCCGGAATGGGATGCAGAGGTGCTGTGGAGTTGCTGGGCCATGAGGGTAGACATTGAGGCATCGGCGATCGCCCTTACCTGGTGGTGAAGTCTGACAGGTCGCATGGAGACACGTTGCTGACCTGTGTGAGAAGACCGCCTTGTGCCCCTTGGAGCTGTAAAAAGGTAGAGGCACTCCTGCATACCAACAAAGGGGGGTCTGCATTGCATACCACGCACCACTACTACACCGGAGCGCACAAAGGAGATCACCAATGGAGGGCCGCGCCTCTCTGCATCACAGGTCCGAGGATGTTGTGCTGCTGGACGCTGTGGAGGGTGGGGCCCCTAAGCTGTGCCAAACTTGTGTGGTGGGAGCGCTGCAAATTAATGCCTAAGGGGGCCATGTTGCATCACCTGCATGGGGAGGTTCTCCAGTGGAATTGGCGGCGACTGCTGTACCCAGGCTTGTGAAATCCCACCTGACTAAGGCTCCTGCTGGCTGAGTCACAGATGTGGAGAGAGTGCAGTGGACTGCGCCACAGGGTCAATGTCCAGGTGATGAGAAGGTGGGACGCGTAGCGTAAGAGGCCCGGGGGACTAGTCTAGTCAGACCCAGCCCTAGCACCTGTGGTTGATGCACTCCCAGTGGCGGCTCATCTGCTATGGAGGAAGAGCGTCACCGCACTGCTTTCAAGCAGTGCAAGAAGAGGAAACACAACATGATGATAACTTTCTGATGTACTCATGCTATGTTTCCTTTGCAGGTGGGAGGGTGGAGTGGGGCTGCTTTACTCATGCAGCAGGGCAGGAGTCGAGTGGTATGCCCACTCAAGTGCGCAATGACTGTTTGGTCGGCCCTCTTAGTCCACTCAAAGCAGTCCTGCGCACATCCCTGTTAGCAATGAAGACTGCATTACAGCCTGCATGAACAACATACCCACCCCTCCAGCCCCTGGCTGAACGCCTTGTCACAGCGCTCAAGAACAATCACAACACCGCATTGTAGCATTGTGATTGACTTAGGGGAGGGAGTCTGGCTGCCTGCTTCCTGTTCCTGGAAGCAGACTCAGGAGAGCAGGAGCACGGAAGACATGGGACCCGGCCTCGAGCTAAGAATTTAAAAAAAATGTATTTACAACCCCCGTCCCCAACCCCTCCAGTGTCCATTCCCATGTTTCCCGCCTCCCCGCTGGTCAGTACCCACGCAGCACTACATAATGGCAGCCGATGTGCGGCCATGCGCAGCAGGCATACCACTAGTGAATGAAAGATAAGCCTGTCTGCATTTGTCTGCCCCTGGACCATGCCCAGCATCAAGGACCCTTCGTCTCTGACACTCCACCTCTACCACCCCAGCACCCTCTTCGCCATCAAACCTGGACGCCACACCACTTGCCATCTAGCACCTTGTGCCTGTCGAAACTGCAAATGCACCTTCTGCCAGATCAGCACACCAGCGCCTCCTGCCGCCCAGCCGACCAACAGCCCAGTCGACCGACTCAACTGCATCCTCCACAATGTGCGGCCCCTCCACAAACTTGCAACAGAAATCCTCAACGCTACCTCTTCAGACATCGCCACCTTCACGGAAACCTGGACCAACCTGTGCTCTGGACCAGACATCGACATCACCATCCACGATGGCTACAAATTCACCCATACAGACCACCCGGAGCGACCACAAGGAGGCATTGCCATTGTCTAAAAAAGGCACACAGTGACCACTCACTCTAATGACCCGACTGTGACCATGGAACACCTCCATTTCCAGATCCGGACCAACCTCAACACTTCCCTCCATGGCACCATCATCTACAGGCCCCCGGGCCATGAACCCTCCATTCCCCAAGGCCATCGTAGACCTCATTGCACCCCAAGCTCTCCCATCCACCTACTACATCCTACTGGGAGACCTCAAGTTCCATCTGGACAACCCCAGTGACCAGAACACCACCCCCCTTCCTGGGGAACCTCACCAACATCGGACTCAAGCAGCTAGTCACCACACCAACCCACATAGCCTGACACATGCTCAAGCCCATCTTCTCCATCCATGAGAACTTCAACTGCAGCCACACCACAGGAATCTCCTGTACTGTCCATCATTGTTTACGTTACGCCTTCACCATGCCCATCGTATGCCATCGGCATCATTGCCCCCCTCCGTCGAAGCTGGATCAAGGCCACCGAAGAACTTCCTGTCACCTCCTTCAGCACCACCAACACTTACAGATGCCAACACTGTAGTGCGCAACCTCCATCGATAGATGTCCAACTGCACCAACTCCCTAGTGCCCCTCAAGAAAAGACCAGGCAAACAACACTCCAAGAAGGCCAACTGGTTCACTACCGCCCTCCACTATTCCAGCCTCACCTGCAGACATCTCGAGAAGAGATGAAGTCACAACATCAATCAACTGTACAACACAGTCACCTGTGTACCATGGTGCAAGGGTGCCTGCGTTGGTGCATTGCAGCCATTGTGCGCCAACGTCGGTGAAAAAGACAGGGGGGCTTATTCATGAGCCCCTTCTGACAGTTTCACCCCGCCGGTGCGTCATTTGCAGCGTGATTCTTGCACCACCTTGTGCCGTATTTGCAAAGTGACACATCTAGGCATATGCGTGGCCATGTGAAGCCCTGTGCCACACAATACTTGCATCAGGTATGATGTATGCAGGGTGGGCATTACACGCAACAAAGGCTCATAGGAGTGACACAGTGAAATCCATCAGAAATTAACTGCAAAAATTGTAGGACACCACTGCGTCAGTACCTTATGTCTGCCTCGAATGTCTGACAAAATGTCGATATACAAAATATCGACATACAAAAATATCGCAACAAAAAAATCAATGTCAACAATATCGACATCCTATTTCCAACAAGATAAGTACAAAAATTTCTAGAAAAAAAATATTGATGTCAAAAATATCGTAATTCAAAAATATAGACTTTTTATTAACAAAAATATGTGAAATAAATTAAATAATACTTATAAATGTAATAAACATAGTTAAAAATATGTTATAATATTTAAAATTTAAAATTTAATAAAAAATGAATTAAACATAGATATAATACATAAGATATACTTACTTACTAATAACTTTTAATAATTCTTTTAATGGGGGAGAGCCGACGCCAGCAACCAAGATGGCCACATAAGTTCCCGGCTCCGCTGACCTCCGCCAGCAGCTCGAATATCCTGCCTTAAATCCTGAACTCACGCCAGACTCCTGTGTTCGTGAAGTTTTTCTGCTTCTAAAGGTGCAAACCCGAGTTTTCTACCTTATCGGCTGACGTCGATACGCCGTGTTTCCATTCTCGGCCTAACAACGTGTGGAAGCCGGGGACTCGATTTCTAGCCTACCCGGGTTGGAATTGATGAACATCGGCCACGAGACCTGGACTGAGCCCGGTCTCCCAAAGTGTGCCGTGAATTGTTGACTTTTGGTGACGACCCTGTTAACGGACTACACCGTGGACACACCAGCGTTCCACACCGGCTGCCGTGGTCGGGGTCTGGTGCCCGGAGACCTTGTTACCCTCTCGGGGTCGACGGGCTGGGGCCCTCGCCACCGGCGAAGGTGTATACTGCACGACGCGGAGCGCCTACTGCTCGACATCGAATTTGCGTGGCCTGTTACCCCGGAGTAGCCGGCCTCCGGGGTTTAAGTCCGGCTCTATTGCCTATTGAGAGGGGATGGGGCGGACGGAAGGCACGCCATTGCTGCAGGCCGTCATGGCAGCCATTGGGGCGCTCCATTCGCACACTATCACTGTGTTCCGGACACTGTTTGTGAAAGTGGACGGTATCCTGGGACCGGAAGATGACTCTTCGTTCAGTTCCCAGCTAGCTACGGCACCAGCGGTGCATTGCACGCCTGAGATCGAGGTCCCCGTGCAGATCCCGGATTTAATCAGCCTTGGCGGTTCCCACTTAACAACAAGCCAGCCTGTGCTTATCGCCAGCGCCTCCTGCCCGATTCTGCAGACGCCTAATACGTCTATAGACAGTCTTTTGTGTGGTGGCAAGTTCCTCAGTGACTGTTGGAGATACTCGCTGTTCTTGGACACCCTTCCTCGTCCGATTGGTGGACTTTGTGAACTTTTATCCTGTTTTCGATCCTGCAGCACCGACATGAACTTTTGTGAACGCTTTGCCTTTTCCATCAAGATGGCGGCTCGAGTGAGAAAGACTCTTATGAAAGACCGTACTGGCCAGGGCTGAACTTGATCGCCTGGGCTTGATACAATAGTTGTACGCAAGGATGGGGTTGTGCCTATACTGTGACGGGAGTCGGGTGTTTTTTGACTAAACTCCCCCGACTGGTTTGTATATTTTACTGCATATTGGTTCTACTACGTCGCGGGGTGGTCTCTATTGGCGGGGTGTACGGGAGACCGGGAGTGTATTTGCTTTCTCCTCCTCCACTTTATCTTTTTCCCTTCCTTTAGGGTAGTTCTTGGGCGACAGGCACGCTGCTAATGGGGTTAGGCCGTAGCCATTGCAGGGGTGCAGGGTGGGGGGTTAGGGGAGGATTTTTTTATTTTGCCTTTGTTTTTTTCTATGGCCCCTTTGCTTTCTCCTTTTTCCTTCTACGAGAGGTGGTCTATTCTACACGGCTCTTTTATTGTCCGGGTGTCCAAACTGGTCTTAATTATCCTGTATCATTTAGGACGGGGTCTCGCGGGTGGAATGGTTTTGGATCGTACGATAGACTGTTTATTCCCCTATTTCCAATATCCGTAATTGTGATACGCTATGTGTTCCTTATATTGTTGTTTTATCTGTATTACTCCCCCGCCTGTCCATGCTCCGCATTTTATTGTCTGACCCCTGTTTTTTGTACTGCCTCCTCTTGTCTTACTGTTAAATAAAAAAAGAATGGTTAAAAAAAAATATATATATATATATTATTTTAATAATGTATAAATAATTACAAATATTGTAAATTACAAATACATCTATACACATAAAATAATAATATAAATACAAATTAAATAAAAATGTAAAACAAATTAAATAAGTAAGAAGAATGTTGGATAGCGTAAGGATAAGAATTACTATTCCCACTCCAGAGAGTGCAACAGTAGGGAAAGTGTTGGATAGCGTAGGGGTAAAAATTACTATTCCCACTCCAGAGAGTGCAACAGTAGGGAAAGCGTTGGATATCGTAGGGGTAAAAATTACTATTCCTACTCCAGAGAGTGCAACAGTAATGAAAGTGTTGGATAGCGTAGGGGTAAAAACAACTAATCCAACTCCAGAGAGTGCAACAGTAGGGAAAGCGTTGGATAGCGTAGGGGTAATAATTACTATTCCAACTCCAGAGAGTGCAACAATAGGGAAAGCGTTGGATAACGTATGGGTAAAAATGACAATTCCAACTCCAGAGAGTGCAACAGTAGGGAAAGCATTGGATAGCGTAGGGGTAAAAATTACTATTCCCACTCCAGAGAGTGCAACAGTAGGGAAAGCGTTGGATAGCGTAGGGATAAAAATTACTATTCCAACTCCAGAGAGTGCAACAGTAGCGAATGCGTTGGATAGCGTAGGGGTAAAAATGACTATCCCCACTCCAGAGAGTGCAACAGTAGGGAAAGCTTTAGATAGCGTAGGGGTAAAAATTACTATTCCAACTCCAGAGAGTGCAACAGTAGGGAAAGCATTGGATAGCGTAGGGGTAACAATTACTATCTAACTCCAGAGAGTGCAACAGTAGGGAAAGCGTTGGATAGCGTAGGGGTAAACATTACTATTCCAAATCCAGAGAGTGCAACAGCAGGGAAAGCGTTGGATAGCGTAGGGGTTAAAATTACTATTCCAACTTCAGAGAGTGCAACAGTAGGGAAAGCGTTGGATAGCGTAGGGGTAAAAATTAGAATTCCAACTCCAGAGATTGCAACAGTAGAGAAAATGTTGGATAGCGTAGGGGTAAAAATGGCCTTTCCCACACCAGAGAGTGCAACAGTAGGTAAAGTGTTGGATAGTGTAGAAGTTAAAATATAATGTACTTATAAATAAATTAATATTTTAAAATATCAAAAAAGCAATTATTAATTACATCTAAACTATTTACAAATACCAATACATAATTATTAAAAACATAATTACCAATGAATAATTAAGTACCAATACATTTATCATAAATACCAATTAATAAAAAATAAATTACCTATTAATAATTAATTAACAAATAATATAATTAGCAAAAACAATTAATAAAAAATAAATTATTACTTAATTACATTTAAATTACTTCTCACCCTATTCCCCTATAAACCCATAACCTGCTACTTGTCATAATAGTCAATTAATCAATTAATTAAAATTAATTACCAATAAATAAAATTAATTACCAATTAATTAAAATTAGTTTATAACTCCTCAAAATTAATAATTAATTTAATATAATTAAATTACTTCCCACCCTATTCCCCTATAAACAACCCGCTACGGTACTAAAATACAAAATTTACTTAAATTACATTAAAAAAATAAAAATACATATGATATACATAATAATATACATACAAATCATATAAAAATCGATATTAGTACCATCGATATTACTAATATCGATAATAGTAACATCGATATTACTTACATCGATATTAACAAAATACCTTCGAAATTCTGTCCCTTTGATATTAAAAACATTGATATTACTCACCTTCTATATTCTGTACCTTCGCTATTTAAACGTCGATATTATTGTCTGTCGATATTTAAAAATCGATATTTTGTCTGCCTACCGTCTGCCTCATGCAGGTGTAAGGGTGATGCAGTGCCATAGGGCTAGGCGGACCCCATGCATTGCTGGAGTTGCGTCATGCTTGTGACACAACTGCAACAGTGAGTTTAGTGCTGACCGATACATCAGGATTCCAGACGTATTTGTCATTAATTGCGACATGGAGCACCGTACAGTGAATACAGCACATCCATGCTGTCGCCAGAAGGGCGTAATGAGAAGTGTTGCAACGCTGTTTTGTCGCAGTGATGCAACACTTTATATGAATGAGGCCCCGGAATACGCCCTATCTTATTGATGGTGCACATTACTGCCCTGTAGTTTTGTTGCAGGGCAGCGCAGCGACGTTTCCTGCAGTACTGTCCAGCACCAAAACCTTATGTAATTAGGCCTCAAATGTGTGCACCATTTTCAAGGCCAGCTATTTTCTGGTCTCAAACAACTCCCTCTAGCTGGGGTTAGAGGCAGTTTTTTTGGTTTTGCACCATACTAGGAATTCCTTGTAAATATCGCAAAGTGGCGTGAGCTGCAGTTTTTGCACAGGAATGTTTACCTTGCATTTCATTTTCGTTACGTCCCGCTAACAGAAGTGGCGATCTTGAAAATTTCTGTTTACGCTGGAAAAGTGCCGCTAACTGCAGTTAGTGTCAACTTGTAAATAAGGCGATAAAAAAAGCTGACGTAGCATCAAAAAATGTACGCAATGGTGGCTCCTATTTGGAACAGTTGATGGTGAGGTTCGATGTGAACAATTAAAGTACTCCACAAAAGAAGCCCATGCATGTTATCAAGGTCTGGATCATTGTTTATCAAATGTATCAAAGGCTTCAGAGAGAATGCGCATGATCAGTGGGTGGGGGTAATTTCTATTATGAAGAGCGTATTGAAGGATATAAGTTTCTGTGCTGCAGCATGGTCTGAAGCAAGATCGGTTGTTGTAGAATATAATTCTGGTAGATTGGATCCTGTAATTGGGTGGATACTGCTTCCTCAATGACTCTTCTGTGGTAAGGTAATGGGGTAGTCGGATGTTAATAGGCACACGCAACATTGTGTTTTTAGTCAGATACTAGACCATCTGATTTAGAGCTCACGTAATCAGGCAACAAATACAAACTAGAGCCAGGGATTATAGGAAAATACCAAACTCATCTGTGTTTAATGTTTGCTTGTGATATAAAACATAACATCTATCAGTGGTCACATGAGACTCCTTCCTACTGGCTGACTGGCCAGAAATACTCAGACGCACTATGCTCTCTTGAGTCTTTTGCATGAAATCTCCCAAGATGTTAGTGGCAAAGGTGGACCTGGATATTCACTCCTCTTGTGTGGTCTCTTCAATGTAGGGAAAATAGCTATACATTTTTTTCAACAGGTTCACGGCCTCTACATGAAGTAATATAGGCGTAGAAAGACACACAAACATTTAACACAATTTTCAAAGAGCTACGGAATTTAGGCACATCTTCTTTAATGATAGATGTAGACCTCTAAAAAAACAGGATAAGTAACAACATCTATTTCAACATATTCGGTGCTTATGAGTAGGTGTAGCACCCTTCCTTCGAGTGCTTTCAGTGGAAAGAACCACTCAAAAAATATCAACTTTCAAGTTTTAATTTGAACCCACACATTTTAGCCTTCTCTTCTACCTCCATCAAACAGTGGCAGATCAGTGTAGAAGATGAATCCACCTTTTAACCTCTTGAATCCAGTGTATGTATATAGAAAAGTTAAGTATGCCAGTGTATTCAATAGGTGTGGGTCGTAACAGGCATTAAAACAGTATAGCACATTCTATTGATTTTAGAAAGGGTCAGGTACCTTATATTTGATGTCAGACAATGACCCCAGAACCATTGTCAAAGATTGCAATAGAATACTTTTGAATTCACACCCTAAAGATCTTCAGGGATGGAGTATATCATCCTTCAAGATTAAACACTCCTCAGATGAGTTTGATAAATTCGTGCCACAATTCTAAATTTCTTCACGTAAATAAAAGCAAAACAGATGGGCACATGTATTTATTTTCCTGTGTCTCCTGACTCGAGGCATATGTGACATTCATAAAGTTTTTTTAGGGGTGTGCAAAGGTGCAAATATTTTCTTCTACAACATTGTCATTTTTTTTTACTTCACGACTTTCTACATTTTACAAGAGTCCTATCTAGCTGAAGTAGCTTTTCAATAAAAGTGGGTTTCACTAGAACAGATACAGTATAAACGGACATTTGCATAATAATTCCTGCACTAAAAAACTCTTTTTGAAGGAAAATTTGCAAGCAGTGCAAGTTTTGCTTGGTGGGCAAGCTTCACAAAGTCGAAATCTTGACAACATTCAAAACGTTAGTGGTGGAATTGTAATTTTGCCCACCCAAGCAAGGTTTGGCTTACAACTAACATTGATATTTACACACTTTTACTTTGCCACTTTGCCAACCATTCTAGTAAAAACATACATTTTCTGATGTTGTCAATTCTAAGGGGGTATGTCAGTGGATGACAGACCTGAGTGCTTAATTTGAGCCGGCACCAACACTTAGGGGTCGATTCCGATCCGGTAAAATGCGCTCCGAATCGTCATACGGAGCATTTTTCCCCGTACGAATCGTACCCGTAAACGTCCCCGTACGTACGACGAAGTACGATCCGTACCAGGAGCCAAAGTCCGTACGAGTTGTACAGGACTCCGTACGACTAAAATATCCGTACGAGTCTCACTCGGAACCCGCTGTACGTGACATCGCTACGGTTCGCAGCTGGTTTTTACGACCCAGCAAGTACGATTCGTGTCGGGTACGCACCGTACGACCCTTTTCCTACGGGAGCCGAAAACAGTCGTAAACGCAGAGTTTGCGCCGAAACAGGTACGGAACGCCCCCCCCCGGGTACGGCACGTACCCCCCATGATCGCAGGGGTACGCGCCATACCCCTGCGATCATGCGGGGTACGTGCCGTACACCCAGCGTACATGGGGTACGCATCGTACCCCATGTACGCTGGGTGTACGGCACGTACCCCATGTACGCTGGGTGTACGGCACGTACCCCGCATGATCACAGGGGTACGGCGCGTACCCCTGCGATCATGGGGGGTACGTGCCGTACGGTGTGTAGGTGATCGTGCGCTTTTCCGTATGAATCGACGTGTACCGTACGAATCGCGTCCGGGTCGGCCGATCGGGATCGGAATCGTCCGGTCGTACGGCGTCCGTACGAGTCGTACGGAAACGGCTCCGGATACGATTCGTACGGATGGCGATTTTACCGGATCGGAATCGACCCCTTAGGGGTCGATTCCGATTCGGGTTAGAAGGGCTCCGAACCATGTTCGGAGCCCTTCCGACCGAATCGGTATGTGTCGGATGGATTCCTTTCTGACCAAGCCATTCCGATGGGCTCGGTCGGAAAGCAATCCGTCTCGGATTTCCAGATGGCCTACGACGATTTCCCCCAGTCGCCTCTTTCCGACCGAGGGATACAATGACAGTTTTTCACTGCCTTTTCGTGCCGGTGTGTCCGGCACGAAAAGGCAGTTGGAAACTGTCTCTGGGGGCCCCCCGCAGGGCCCCCATGGGAGTGAGGCTGCCGAATGGCGCCCCTCCATTGATCCCTGCACCTGGTGGCAGGCACCTTGGGGTGCCAGCCACAGGATGCAGGGATGAACTGCACCGCTGCATTTCACATTGCAAGCATGCTTTCCGGTCGGAAAGAATGCTTGCATTGTGAACCATACAGGGTTCGGTCGCATCGTACTAGCAGGGCCGTAACTGACCACAGCAGGTCGGTCGGTTACGGCTCCTGACCGATGTCGGACTGACCTGAGTCCGTCCGACATCTGAATCGGGCTCTTAATTGTCAGCACCGGGGCTTGTAACCATCTGCCACGTAGTGGCAAGATTCGGTCTAATTTACAGATAAACGCAACAATAGTTGTTTATTAATTTAATATACATTAAAAATGGCTATTGACTTCCACCCAAGACTTTCCTAATAGCTTTGGGGACCTGGAATAGACTGAATTGTCACAGCTGTAGAAGTGTAATGAGTAGCATTGTGTTGGTACTACCATTGGCAATGCTGGCAGGAGCAATGTCTGGTGCAAGCAGCAGTGATCTCCTGATGAGGGTCCTGCCACTTATTTTCCTACAAATTAAGCACTAGCTTGAATCCAGTGGCAAAGTGAGAAAGGGACCAAAGTCTGGGCATACCCTGCCAACTTAGGGTGAACAAAGCTTTGTGTTTGCCTTTGAATTCTATCAGCATAATCTTAACAAAGTACCCCTGTGATGGACCTTTACTTAATGGCTGCACTGACAAAACAGCCCCTCACCCCCTATTTTGTAAATCATGATTTGGTATCACCTGCTGTCCCCTGACAATAAGCTATGTTTATATTTTTTAAGCTAAGTGTACCACTTAAACCCCTGCTGCTTATGCAGTGTGGTGAGGAAACTGAACATGTCAGGTGGCAGGGTGAATGTACGTGGGGAGCCCCCTCACTATTCTTTGCAGTGGGGGGGCCTAACGTTTTGTTATACCACTAAGACGTCTTTCTTCACTGCTGTAAATGTAAATTGAGGATTGTGGGAAGTCATTATGACATTATCCTTCCCTCACCTTCTAGCTTGACCATGATCCCTTCTGCATTCTGCTTGAAAGAAAGGCCAACAATATGGGCTGCAGGATAACGTATTGCACACAGTAAGGGAAGGTCAGCTTCTGAATCACATTCAACATCTCAATCTGTTTGTTAATGGCACTAACAATCTTTGTAGATCATTTTTATTTATCTTCAAATATCCATTAAAATTCATTTCCTGACAGCTCGCAGCAATTCAAAGTGGTAGCCTTGAAGAGATGGTAGCACTGTGTTTCAGTGTGTATGTGTCATTCCTTTTATTTGCCAAGGCCCAATGATGTTTACAGAGAAATTAATGTAACACTACACACCAGCGAGAGTATGTTGACTGCTATAAATGAGAATTGGGTCATTACTGTGGCTGCTTACATCTGTTGCAAGTCAGGGACAGAAATATCACTCTTCTTTAAGAGAAAGCATGTTTAGATTTTACCTAGGTGTCCTTGCTATTCACTCCTAGGCACTTTCAGATCAGTGTTTAGTAGGCTTTGTTATGGAAGATCGTTTCAAAAATTGTCCTCGATGTTTTAGGAAGGCTGCTTTTGCCGCAGACACTAACAATCCAATCACAATCGGTTTCCATGTCAGCAATGTGGAATATTTTAAAAATATTCACATCTTGTTTCCTAAATACTCCTGTTGCCCACCCTTCCTTAAGCCAGACTATTGCACTGTACCTTGGAGGGTGCAGAGACAGAATATTGTTTCAAAATTATCGACTTGCACAAATACAGAGTTGCAAACATCATGGGTCAGAAATATTGACATGCAGATTCTCGTGGTCAAGAATATCAATATTAGGTAAGTAATATCGATGTTAAGAATATCGAAGTGTTTAATGTCGTTTGTAAAAATATAGGGTGTCATTAGGATCTCGAATGGATCTCCACCGCCCTCATGGCGGTGGCGATCCGCCCGAGATCCCCCCATTTCCCCCCGCTATATTACTAAGGCAGGGGGACCACGGTGGATGGAAAGACCGCCCGCCGCTTTTCGGCCCGGTCGACATGGGCGGAAAAGAGATAATTATGGTGGCAGTGTCTGCTAGACACCGCCATCCATATTAGTATGGGGGCGGACACATGCCTTTCCATTGCCGCCACGGAAAGTCATGCGGGAATCTCTTGTGGGGACCCGTTGCGGGCCCCCAGGGACACCGGAGGGGGTGCACATGGGGGGTGCACATTGAGGTACCCATGGTACCCCCTTGCAGTTCCATGCACAACATGGCGGGCACCGCACAGTGCCTGCCATGTTGTGCATGGAAGTGCACAACATGCCTTCCTTGCATTGTGGCGGCGGGGCTGAGTGCACCGCCGCCACAGTGTCAGGAATGAAGGATGCGCCCGCCTGTATGGAGGGCGCATCCAAATGTAAGCAACGGGACACCCGCCCTTATGGCCTGCGGTCCTATTTCACGATAGGATGGCGGGCGGACAAAGTCCGCCCGCCAGCCTAATGACCCCCTAAGTGTTTAAAATAACATTTGTTAATTAATGTTATGTATTTTAGTATTTGTTTTCTATGTATGTGTTGTATGTTTTTGTATAAGAATTGTTTGTATTTTTAATATATGTGCCACATATTTAGTAGTTATTACTATTTTTTCTTTAAAATTTCCGTTTTTAGTTCCGTAGCGGGTTGTGTGTTTATAGGGGAATAGTGTGGGAAGTAATTGAATTACATTACATTGATTGATTGATTATTTCATTATGATTTGTTTAATTGAGATGTTATAGTGTAAAATGTGTAACGTAAATTATTATTAATTCATTATTAATTGGTTGTTAATGAATTTAAATTAATTCATTGATAATTAATTATGGTAATTGTTTAATTAATTTTAGGTGTGTATTGTGGTGTTTATGGGTGTTAATGGTTGGAAAGTAATTTATTTTGAATTGATGGATTAATAATTTGCTGTCAAATAATTTTTAATAATTGATTGGTAATTAATGATGGGAATTGTGTAATTAATTGTAGGTGTGTATTGTGGTATTTATAGGTGTTAATGGTGTTAAGTAATCTACTTTTAATTGATGAATTAATAATTGGATTTTAATTAATTTCAATTAATTTATTGGTGTTTATAGGATATATATATATATATATATATATATATATGTATATATATATATATATATATATATATATATATATATATATATATATTGGATTATTGTTTATTTTTTTTCTGCTGTTTTTACTTTTAAAGGGGTAAAGGGTGCGTAGTAAATACATTTTAATTACTTTATTATTGTCAATAGTAATGGTTTTTAATTTATAAATAAATTTTAATTGTGTTTTTTATTTTAGAGTTTAATTTAGGTGTGTGTTGGGGAGATCATAGTGTTAAAGTGTGTGTAGTCAAATAATGTTTGTTAGTACATTTTTATTAATAATAATTTTTTATTGATTATTAATTATGTTTATTTTGAGGAAAAAATAATTAGAAATATTGAAGTGTTTTATTATTGGTGTGGTTTTATAGGGTAGGAATACAATAAATACATATGTTTGTAAATATTTTCTAGTTACATTTTTTTAATTTTATAAATGCATTTATTAATTTATATTACATACTATTTTTAGGTTTTTCATATGTAATTAATATAACATTTGAAATTTTTATATAATTAATATATTGAATTTTTCATTTCTAAATATTGGTTTGTTTTTTTAATGGTTTTTTAAAATTATTTGTAATGCTTTTTACTTTTGTTTTAACTGTTTGAGTTTGAATAGTAATTTTTACCCCTTCGCTATGCAACACTTTCCCTACTGTTGCACTCACTGGAGTGGGAATAGTAATTTTTATCTCTCCGCTATCCAACACTTTCCCTACTGTTGCATTCACTGGAGTGGGATTATAGGGGCTCATTATGATGGCGGGCGGACACCAGTCTGCCCGCCATCATAACGGTGATGGGACCGCCCGCCAGACGTGCGGCGGTCCCACCAGTGCAATTAGGATGCGCCCGCCATACTGGCGGGTGCATCCTGGCCTTCTACCATTGCTGATGGTGCTACTGGCTGCATCACCGTCCGCAATGGTAAAAGAACATGCACAGCATTTCCCTACACCATGTGGCAGGCACCACGCAGTGACTGCTACGTGGTACAGGGAACTGCAGTGTCGGTACCATGGGTACTCCCAGTGCACCATCCCAACCCTCTTCCACAGAGGGGGCCCGCAACGGGCCTCCAAAACCAATCCCCACCAGCCTTTCCATGGCAGCGAGGCCTCTACCACACCCACATCCTAATATGGCGGACGGTGCATGCTGGGCACCGCCACCATATTAGTGGCCCAGCTCCACCAGGCAGGCAAGCGTACCGATTGCCACTGACGGAAAAGCGGCAGATGGACTTTGCGTCCACCGTGATAACCCCCGCCATCCTAATATGGCAGTGGGTAAATCTCGTTATGATGGTGGAAAGATCACAACCGCTGGCTCGGAGGTAGCGATCGTTCCGACCTCGTAAAAAGACCCAAAATTCTTTACTCTTCTGCTATCCAACAGTTATTCTACTGTTGCATTGAGTGGAGTGGGAATGGTAATTTTAACCCCTCCGCTATCCAACACTTTCCCTACTGATGCACTCTTTGGAGTGGGAATAGTAATTTTTTCCCCTCCGCTATCCAACACTTTCCCTACTGTGGCACTGTTTGGAGTGGGGATAGTAATTTTTTCCCCTCCACTATCCAACACTTTCCCTACTGTTGCTCTCACTGGAGTGGGAATGGTAATTTTTACCCCTCCCCTATCCAACACTTTCCCTACTGTTGCTCTCACTGGAGTGGGAATAGTAATTTGTACCCCTTTACTATCCAAATAAATGTAATTATTGCGCTATCCAACACTTTCACTACTGTTGCACTGATTGTATTGGGAAATGTAGGTTTAAATATATTTGTAATACTTAAATTACTGTAGAATTGTTTTTATATATTATTATAAAATTATTAATATATATATATATATTATTTCCACATAATTTTAAAGTTTTAAAATGAATGAAAGATAATAGTTTATTAATTATTTTAAAGTAAATATATATATATCTATGAATCATTATGTTTGTGTGTTTGTTTTTTTAAATTAAGTTTATTTGCTATATTTTGCTAAAATGGATATTAAATGTGATCTATTTTGTTAACATTAATATTAATATTTAATATTTTCATATATATATATATATATATATATATATATATATTTAAATCTATATCGTTTACATCTATATTTTTTACATCAATATTTTTGATTCAGTATTCTATTAGTGAACACCTTGGAGCCTCCCAAAAATCTAGCTCTCCCACATCTGATTGATTCACAATTCCTGCATCTTAGTTAGATTCATCTATTTTCCCATAATTTACTGTTGCAATTTTTTGGGATTTTGCTTTCTTTCTTTATTTTTTTAGATTTATTTGTGTGGAATTAGACAGATGAGCAATAGAGAGATAAACAAGTAGGCATGTATAAAGGGGACAAAGTAACAAGAGAGGGGATACAAAACCATAAAGGGAATTTGTGGGAAACTGAGGTGCTTGTGTAGGTGATTATAGTATAACGTATAGGGCCGAATTCACAAAGGTAAACTTAGACCTGAAGTCTAAGGACCTGATTACGATCTTGGCGAATGGAATACTGCATCACAAATGTGACAGATATTCCTTCTGCCGTATTTTGATTCCATTATATCCTATGCAACTTGTGACAGAGTATCCCATCCACCAAAATCGTAATCAAGCCTTAAGTTTAGACCTAAAGTCCGAGGGTTCAAATCACAAAGGTAAATTTAGACTTCAAGGCTAAGTTCACCTTTGTGAATTGGGCCCTCAGATGTCAGGTCTAAATGTAGACTTTAGGTCTTATATTGTCTTTCTAGTGAGGAGAAAGGAGATAATTGGAGATGGGAATAATGTGATCTGATTTCTTGGTGCCTTTGACAAGAACACATGGCCATGTGTAGGATGGCTTTAAAGTGGGACAAGAGTAGACTTTTGGAGGCCTGTGAGTCAGACATTACTGCTATTGAGGTGTGATAGGACCTAGACTTGAAGAGTGGTCCTGAAATATTCAGGTGGAATGGAGCGTTTGCGTTTCTTGAGAAGATGAAGCTGGAATGAGGTCATTTTGATTGGTCTGGAAATGTATGCTGTCATAGAGATATTCTGGTCAATGCGAATCCTAAGGATTTCGCTGTGGGGACCAATGCTGGGTTGATACCTAAGTAAGTGAAATTTTGCTGATAGCGATTTACTGGGTAAGGGGAGTTTTGTGAGTGTAGAAGGAGGAATTCAGTTATAGCGAAAACACATTCATCCATTTTGCAGGACTTTCCACAAAAGGTTTGAGGGTTGAGATATCTGATAGGTTTGATATTTTAAGGTAGATTTGGGTGTCTGCAGCACATTGGTGAAGTTGTATTGCGTTATTGTGTAGCATTGGTCTGGGACACTGTACTTACATCTTGAATAAAAAAGGGTTCAGGAGAGAGCTTTCAGGCACACTGCAGGATTGTGAGAGTTGGTGTGATCTACATTTGTCCCTTTTGACAAACTGTGATTCAGGGGTGATGAAGGATTGCATAATTTCAGGACTATGCCCTCCATTCCTTTTCTCAAAGAAGTTTTCTAATTTGAATATTTTACCAGACATAAAATAAGATTTGTTTGAACATTTTGTGCATTTGCATTCTGAGGGCGAAATATAACTTAAACCTTTTTGGTCTTGCTGTTTGATCTTGCATCTTTGTTGAAATAATTTGGGCTCGAGTGGATAGAGAAAAGTTTGAAACAAACATTGGGTAAACCAATAGATTTTTGGATTGTAAAACTCAATCAAACTTGAAAATGTTTCTGGACAGAGAAAGAGCAAATTGGAAAAGGGCAGAGGGCCAGCAGGATTGGGCAATTGATAAGAACAGATGAACTGAATCAACTGATAAGTGTGGTTAGAAAATGTAAAAGGGCTTGGTGAAAAATATCCACTGGAGGCTGAAAAATTAATTTTCAAGTACTATGTAATGAGCACAATCGAGGTACTTAAAAAAGAGACTGCATTTCAGTAAAGAAAATGAAAAAGCTTACAACTCAACTAGTGATCTCTTCCAGATCATGAATGTAATTGCAAACCATATTGAATGACTCCTAATCCACCTGAAGGCTGACGTAGCACAGTGCTTATCTATTTTCAATCATGCTACAGAGTCAATCAGAGCAGCCATTCCTTCATTAAATAAAGATACTACGTTTAAGGGAACAAAGCCTAGGAACATAACTAATAGGCTGATTTTTTTTTATTTAAGATACTCTCCTTAAAACAAACCCAGTGGTACTGCCATGTTAGGGTGCAGTAACCTTTGTCCTTTAAATGCAATAGGAGTGTTGCCCATTTTTGTCTCTCACCATCCCCACCAGTGACCATATACACTGGAAAATTAGGACCAGTGGCAGATGCTTGGAAAGATGGATAGGACAAGAATTTAACCAAACACACTGGATTCCACCTTTGTCTCCAGGATGAAGTTAATATTTTATCACTATCACTGTGCAATCGACTCTTTTCACTTTAATGGAGAACAAGTAATTTCTTAAATCTCAAGCTTCATCAGTATCCACTTATGGAAGATGAATTATAATTTCTACGTCTGTGGAACTTGTGAATAACATTCCTATATACTTGTGAAACATAACCCAATCTAAGAATAATTCCTGTTCCTTGCCAGCATGCTACTTAGATCCTGAGTTTGGTGGGCAGGCACTCAGTTACAAACATTTTCTGTCTGCCGAATTACAAGTGCACTATATGCGTTATGTAGCCTTTTTAGGTTTCGGCTACTGTCCCACTGCGTAAGCAGTGGGTGGGCGGAGCCGAAATCTTTTGTTAGTAGTATGGGGGCCTGAACACGCCCCTCTTCTCCATTGGCTGGCCTCGTAAATGCTGGCCAGCCATTGGAGGAGAGGAGCGTCACTGAGTTCAGGGCCCGCCTTGACGCGATTCGGGGGCGTTTCCATGTCTTTTTTTAAGTCACGCCCTCTCCTCTTCCCATTGGCTGGAATTTTACCTTCCAGCCAATGGGAAGGGGAGAGCACGCCCCCGAATCCCTACAGGACGCTGTGCTTTCCGAGCAGCGTCTACCGAGGCCATGAGGTAAGCCTCTGCCCCCCTGTTTGTGCCGTTGTTTCTTGTTTTACTCATGATAGGACAAAACAAAGTCACTCGTGGTCCATTGAACGTAATGCCCTGGGTAATAATTCAGTCGGCAACAAGCGAACAGAATGAGTCACGTGACGAGAATGGAAGGCCATGACCGTCGAACTTCAGTAGAAATCGTGGCGCTAGAAGACGAGAAGCTTTATTGCAGAAAGTGTTTAGAGCGGCCATCTTTGAGAGGGTTTACTCCCTTAACATCCACCACCGTCTCAATACAACGAAATGTCTACATCCGTGTTAGCTACTATTAGTGAGCATGAAGGGACAGCATAGTATTTAATACATGATTGTGAAACTGAATAAACAAGTTCGATGCGTATAAAATTGTCTGTCTAAATGACTTGACCATTTTATTTTCTGTGTTATTCTCTCTAATAACGGAAAATGATCCGTTCCCTGGGACAAACAGGGTGCGACAGCCACATTAGGGACAGGCTTGAGAGAGCACAAATTTGAAAAATTGCATAAGTGCACCATATTTACAAGCACGTAGTCAGTTATAATATGCCTTGCACCAGAGTGTCTTATATTCAGTAGTGAAATGTATAGAATGTTTAAGTAGAGTAACAATAATCATAGCAGTGTGAGACTAATGTAGAAATGTTGGAATGAATATGAAAACCTCACGTTCTCATGTTAAAGGAATCATGTAAGAATTAAGTGGAAACTTGCAATCCAGTATATTGTGTAGGCCTCAGGGCGATTCACAGAAAATCTAAACGTGCTGCTAAAATAATGTGAGGTGGGGTTAACGTGGTTCTTCCAAAATGTATTATCAAATTTAGTATTGAAATGTATGCTTTACAGATGTGTTGCTTTTAGAAACGTATGTTAGTTAAGAATGCTGTTTAAATCAAGTAAAATGTTTTCAGAGTGCAGGAACCCGCTTCATGTAAATCAAGTAGGCCCGAACTGATAATGTTGTTCCTTTGATCTGCAATGTGCTCGTTAGAGGAGAAGTCGAGAGGTGCCAAGTACAGAGCTTTGCATATGCTTTACGACCTATAGATATAGTGGAGCCTGGAATTTGAGGCCCACTGTAGGACGGCCTGTATGCAGGTGCGAGGGGTCCTAATCAGTCGAAATGAATGGAGCTTTGTTCAGTGGCGCTTGGCGCAGGCCTGTAGGAGTCTTCAGGAATTTCAGGGGGTACCGGCGCACTGAAGAAGAAGCCTGGGAACCAAGGTCAACTTTAACGAGGGTCTTGAAGAGTACCATCATGGAGTTTACCGCGCAAAGATGTACCACGTGAGGGGCGTCCCAAGGGGCGTTCCTATTGGAAATGTGATTTGGTATTAGGGAAAGCGACCCGGGAGGAAAGTAGAGCAGATGATTTTGGGAGCCTAAGGAAGCGGATGGGTAGGCAGATAGACTGATCAGGAGAGACCCATTATCTGAGAAGAGACAAAGAGAAGTGCGTGATCTTCTTAGGAAGTCACCACGGCTGACACCTAGAGGGGTAAAGATCTTGTTAAGTAGGGATGTCACTTAGTGTAGTGTAGGGACAGACTAACCTGAATTTTCTTTTCTGTAATGACTTTGAGGTTGCAACTTGTATCCATTTTGGCAACGCTCATGATTTTTGAACTTGTACTCATTATTCTGTTTTGTAGACTCAGACTATTCAAAGAATTCATGTTCATAGTGATACCAGTTTACCTTTTGAATCTCATCTTGAGAAGTTTGTATCTTCAGTTATCTTTGACTTTATATTAAATCTTTGAAACTTAATCTTGGTCAGTGGTTATTTAGAGTGGTGTAAGTTCTTAATTGATTGACCTATTGTTAGATTACCTTTTACTCAATGACAGGTACCAACGATCCAGTCGACTTGGTTTGGGATCTGGTAAGGTAACTAGTAACCTGTAATCCCGCGTTAAGAGTTGGTTAGCAGATTAGGATGGTTATCTTCTTGAGGAAGGTAATCTAGAGAGGTTAGTTTACCCCAAGGCCCCTAGACATCGAGAGACGAGCAGCGGAAGAATCGTGCGCCGAAGGTGCAGACGGTGCGAGAAAAGCAGCAGTATCGGAGGAGAGTGAGTATAACAAGGGTCATGCGTGAACAGATTGCGGTGTTTTGTGTTGTATTTGTATTGTAATGTCTTGCGGAGTTGAATGCCTGTAGTGTGAATGAGAGAAGGTTGTGAGCGCGCGCAACCTGGTAAACTGGTTACCTGGTAAACGGGTGAACTGGTGAAATCTTAAGTTCAGGCCAGAGCTTAAGTGGTTTGGGTGTATCGAACATCCCGAGTAGTTGTCGACCGAAGTACGGAGGTCACGAGGTACCATTGACCGCCGTGGGACCGAGATAGGGGGAGTGTAAGAGTGAACGTATGAGTAACGGACGCTGGTCGAAAGTTACTGCGTGTGAGTAACCTATCAGAGAAGGCGATTGTCTGGAAACGGAAAGACATTTCGTCAAGTTAAGGTGACAACTACAGAAAAGACTGTGGGCGTACAGTCAAGGAAGGTGATCGCTTGGACGGAAGTAATCATTTTTCAGAGTATGAATGGGACGCGTGCATGACCGAGGAGACGAGCTGAGAAAGGAGGGGAACTGCTGCGAAGGGGGACGGGTGACGTCGGCTAGAGCCGCGCTGTGATTGAGCGGTTGGTGTGACGTTAGCGGGAGCCGCGCTCTGGTTGGGCGGCTAGAGTGACGTAGGAGGAAAGCCGCGCTCGGATAGGCCGGTTAGTGAGAATAGCACGGTAATTGGTGGATTGTCATCAGGAAGTAAACAAACGCGGAGAAAAGAGAAATCATGAAGTGTTTTAAGTGTTTGAAAGGGATTTTTAAAAGAAAAAGAAGTGAACATTATTACGGGGAAGAGGCTCCGCCGGAGGGTACACCAACTCATTATATGGCAACGAATGTGGGGCTGCATACCATATTATGGATTGGGGCTTGGAATAAGCTTACGGAAGGGGGTGAGGAAATGCAGTTCCCGAAGTACGGGACGTTTAAGTTAGAGGTGTTGCATCGGCTAAAAGCAACCATGTCCTCGTTGAAACCCTTGCCTAGACCAACACAGTTTGAGGCCCTTAATGCATGGATTAGGGCTGCACACGACAGGAATTTGAACAGGCGTCAACAAAGACTGACGCGATCGGTAAGAGCAGTGCGGGATTCCAAGTGGGACGAGGAGGCAAAGAGATGGAGGGTACAGGCTATTGAAGTAGAGAAATTGTATCCCATGAGGGAGGTGGGAGGAGGAGGAAATCTCATGGAAGAGGACGAGGAAAGTGAATCGGAAGACAACCTGATAAACAGGTTGCTGTTAGATAGACCACCTCCGAGAGTTGGGGAGATTGAAGATAGGGGACTCGCAAGGGAAGGTGGGACTGTAATAGAGGGGTATACACCACTCCCAGTATCAGAATGGACTCCTATCAAAGGAGAGGAGACACCTCATAACAACACTGTACAGAGTGTAGTGGGGAGGTTTGTGGTGCAGAAAACGCCAACCCCCGAAAGGATTGAGTCTGTTGGATTGCCAGATGCTCTTCAAGTGCCTGTTACCATAGGACCCATAGTATCGATCTATAACCCTGAGAGAGATAGAGAGGAAGAACAGAGGCAATTGGATAGAGAGAGAATTGAGATGGAAAGGAGGAATAATGTGACAAATGCATGGAAACAATTGCCAGGATCGGTAACGTGGAATACCCCATTAGACACAACTGTAGGTCCCAATTCAGGACAGGGAGGTCCGAGGTGACCAATGGATCTAAGGGGACCGCGGCCAAAGCCCTATACAGAATTAAGAGCTGATTTGAGGGAATGGGATGGGTCCGCGGTAACCCCGAGTAACAGGTCAAGAACAGAACCAGAGTGGGAAAACAGAGGTAGCGGGACTGTATCTCATTGTGGGGCCAGCAAGAGCAGTCAGGGCCGAGAAGGTCAAAGTCAGGAGAACAGAGGAGTTACCTGTCCGATGAATGGGAGGGAACAGCAGGAGCAGAATGGTAGGAGCATGGAGTGTGAGGAGGTGTCTCGCCTCATGCAAACAGAGGGAGACCAAAGAACGCAAGAGTACAGGGATAGGCTTAGGTGCACTCATCACACACACGCACCTGGGGAAAATGTACAGCACTGGCAAAGAGGGAACAGTGAAAGGTCACGTCATACATCGAGTGATCGGAGGTCACAGATGCATGAGGAAGAAAAAGGGAGTAACGGAATATCTTACCAGGCATCCCGTGAAACTAGACAGGATGGGGAACGCGGGGCTATGAGGCGCGAAGGAGTGTTTCACTATCCACCCCGAGAAGATGGAAAGGCATGGGACCTAGAGAGATGGGAGCAGGGGAGGACTCCCTTTAACTCACCAGTGCCTAGGCGCAGGACTAGGAGCTGGGACGGGAGGGATGTGGAAGGAGCATCCGGAGCTGAGGTACTAAAGGCTGCGATAAAGGTTAAAAGGCTTGATGTCTCCAGTCTAAAATCCGATCTAGACGAGATTATAGAAGGGACGGTGCCATTAGAAAGGATTGACTTGTACGAACAAGATGAGCTACTGTTCATAGCGAAGGATACTACTAGAAAAGCTAGAGCGATTCATGAGAAACTGACTAAGTTGGCAGACAGGTATGCTGTAGATTTATCTAGGACAAGGGCATTGCAGAGTAACCACAGATTACAGTACTCGGACCAAGACCTAGATGAGAAGAGAACTACCGGATTAAAAACACACATAAGAGAATTGGTATCAGGAATAAGGGTGTGAAGAGAACTGGACAAATGGGAAGAGAGGTGGTCGAAAAAGGGCACTGTTAGGCGGAGTACGAGTGTGATGACCCCAGAGGGAAGGGTAATGCAGATGGAGGCATTCCCTCTGCGAGAGATATCAAACGGAAATTATGTACACGTGCCCTGGAGTAGAGGAGACTTGGCTGCATTTACCAACTCATTTCCGAAGTTGAGGGAAAATCCAGTAGAGTGGTATAAGCAGGTAGAAAGGTTTGTAAAGATCTCCAAAGTATTGTGGATTGATTTGAACACCTTGTTCGACATTGTGGTTCCAGGGGATTTGTGGGTAACGTGCAAGATTAGTGTCCAATGGCCAAATGAAGAGCCTGAGAGGAATGCTAGAACTAATGGACCATCGGACAGTGTAATGGAGAAGTACGAAAGGGTAATAGCCTGGTTAAAGGATAAAGTGCCTCCACAAGATATAGATTGGGTAAAAATAGACAGAACAAGGCAGGAACCCAAGGAGACAGTCCATGAGTTTTATGAGAGGTTACTGAAAATATTCAAACAGTATAGTGGACTAGATGTAATGGATCCCAAAGACATAGGACAGTTTGTGTCAAAGTTCGTTTTGGGGCTGAGACCAGATATTTGTCTGATGATCCAACAACATTTAATTTGTTGGCAAAATAAACCACTAGATGAGATCCTGCGTTATGCGAGGTACTGTAGTGATGAAATAGATTCTAAACCCAAGAATCTAAAGGAGAAATTGATGGTGGTGCAGATGCAGTCAGCCGGGAAAGGTGGACCGCAGAAACAGGGGATGGGAAGAAAGCCAAACGGTCAGAACAAAGATAATGAAGAAGGGCAGAGACCTAGGGTAGACTTTGCCACTTTAAAGAAAACGACAAAGTGCCATTTGTGTCACCAGGTGGGACATTGGCGACGCGAGTGTCCCTTTAACCCTGAAAATGGAGAGCTAGAAGTCGAAGAGCAGGTTCAGGAGGTTCCAGCTCCAAAGGGGACAGTTACGGGGAGCAAGGGGGCCAAAGGGGGGACTTCGGCTCCACGAGCCCAGTTCCCACAGCCACCGAAAATATCGACAGGGGGAAAGGTCTTTAAACAAATGCCTCTCTTTATCGAGGAAGAAAAGTGTTATTACATTGATCCATTGACAGGACAACGTGTGAGCAGTGAAGAGGACTGTACCCTCGGGGCAGTCCTAGAGGTGGATCAGAGAGGGCCGTTTGTTGAGGCAGAAGTGGCAGGGTGTCCTACAACGTTCTTAGTGGACACTGGAGCTACTCGATCAACTCTGAGATCAGCGGTGGTTCCAGACTTGCCGATGTCAGGGGAAACAATTCAGGTGGTAGGAGTCGCAAATAAAAGAATGACTAGTCCCTTGACAGAACCAGTGTCTGTGAAGATAGGAAACCATATGAACGAACATCAGTTTGTGGTTTGTGACTCGAGTCCTGTATGTCTGTTAGGAAGGGATTTGTTGTGCAAATTGAACTGCACGATATACTGCACCCCGCAAGGAGTGGAGGTACAGACTACAGACGATGATGCTACTTTTTAAGGTGGCCAATTCAAAATCTTGTGTAGAACTATATCCTACTCTGACAGTAGAAGATCTTCCCCAAGACTTACGAGATGCAGTGGCGTCAGAGGTATGGGATTTCACAGGAGAAGAAATAGGATTGATCAAAGGGGTAGAACCAGTAAAAATACTGGTAAAACCAAATGCCGAGTTTCCAAGAACGCCTCAATACAAATTGTCCCAGGAAACGATTGCAGGAATAAAACCTGTGATCGAGTCAATGATTCAACAGGGAATACTGAAAGAAATCGTGGGTAGTCCTTGTAACTCCCCGATTATGGGTTTGCAGAAACCTAGTGGGAAATTCAGGATAGTGCAGGATTTACGAAAAATTAACAATATAGTTGTTTCATGTTGTCCCGTGGTACCGAATCCATCAGTGATACTGTTTCAAATACCATGTCAAGCAGAGTGGTTCTCAGTGATAGATCTTTGCCAGGCTTTCTTTTCAATCCCATTGGATGAAGAGAGCAGGTATCTTTTCGCTTTTAAAATGGAAGATCGCGTTTTAACATGGTGTCGAATCCCACAAGGGTTCACAGACAGCCCATCTATCTTCAACCAGTTGTTGAAAAAGAATCTCGAAAATCTAGTACTGCCCCAGAACTCGGTTCTGGTCCAGTACATAGATGACCTACTTGTTGCGTCAGAGACAGAGGAAGCCTGTAAAGCAGATTCAATTGCCTTACTGAACCATTTAGCTGAAAATGGACATAAGGTATCTCCGAGCAAGTTGCAGTATTGTCTGACAGAAGTACAGTATTTAGGGCACCGGTTAGAAAAAGGGAAACGCAAGGTGTCCCCAGAGAGGATTGAGGCGATAATGAAGATGAATGCGCCTACGACACAGAGAGAAGTTAGAATGTTCCTAGGGATGGTGGGTTACTGCTGACAGTGGATAGTCAACTTTTCACTGAAAGCAAAACCCTTACAGAAACTGACGCACAAGGAGGTGAGTGATCCGGTACCATGGGACGAAGAATGTCTGGTGGCGTTCTTGCAGCTGAGAGACGATTTGTGTCGTGCTCCGGCTCTGGGAATGCCCGATTACGAGAAATCATTTTCACTCTATTGCTGTGAGAGAGAGGGATGTGCTTTGTCAGTCTTGGCACAGACCCACGGAAATGCCCGTAGACCAGTTGCATATTTTTCGGCTACATTAGATCCAGTAGCCGCAGCGTTGCCCGGATGTCTCAAATCCGTTGCTGCAACGGGTGTCAGCATTGAAAGGAGCGAGAGTATTGTGATGGGACATCCAGTAGTGGTGTATGTACCGCATTCAGTTGAATTGTTAATGACCAGGACGAAGACGCAGCATCTGACCAATAGTAGGCTCACGCGCTACGAGCAAGTTATTCTTGCCGCGGAGAATGTGACCCTCAGGAGATGCTCTGTCTTGAATCCTGCTACTTTGATGCCTATTACCTACTGTAATAGAAGGCGAAGGATGTGAAGACCACGATTGCCTTGATGTGACTGAACTATGCACGAAACCCAGACCAGATATCGTGGATGAGCCGTTGTCTGACCCTGATGAGATTTATTTTGTTGATGGCTCATGTTTAAGAGACGATACTGGTCGGTTGAGAGCAGCTTATGCTGTTTGTACCATTACTGGAGTTGTGGAAGCCGCTTGCCTGGAAGGAGTACATTCCGCACAGGTAGCCGAAATTATTGCCCTAACTCGTGCCTGCATAGCAGGAAACGGAAAGAGAGTCACCATATACACGGACAGCCAATATGGGTTCGGTGTGGTTCACGATTTCGGGCAGTTGTGGTCTCAGAGAGGTTACATGACCTCCTCTGGTTCGCCCATTCGAAATGGAGAATTTGTGCGATTATTGTTAGAAGCATTACAAGGTCCAGTTGCCATAGCGATAGTGAAATGTGTAGCTCACACCAAGAATACAGACTTTGTATCACAAGGCAACAGGTACGCTGATGAAGTCGCACGTTATTGTGCGGAACAAAATTATTCTTTCTCAAAAGTGGAAATTGAAGGTGCTGAAGAAAAGACAGAATTGAGCATGATGTTAGAGACCGTGGATACCTGGGAAGATTTGAGGGTAATGCAGGAGAACGCCCCAGAAACTGAGAAAAAGGCATGGGAAACAGCAGGTTGTGTGCGAAGTGAAATGGATTTTTGGGTTTCAGCAGATGGGAGGGCTGTGTTACCTGAAGAATTAGCTAATCCCATGGCGAGAGAAATACATGGTCCAGTACACTTAGGAAGAGATTCTATGATGAGAGTGTTTAGGCAAACTTGGTATTGCCCTAAATTTAGAATAGCAGCAGAATCAGTATGTAAGCGATGTGTTACCTGCCAACAACTGAACGTAGGCAAACGGACACCAGTCACACTGAGTCACATTGGGAGGTCGGGGGGGGGCCTTTCAATAGAATGCAACTAGACTTTATTGAAATGCCAAGAGTTAACCGCCTTAGATATGTGTTGGTGGTTGTATGTGTATTTTCCAGATGGGTTGAAGCGTACCCGACACGTAGGTGCGATACACTCACAGTGGCTAAATTGTTGCTCAGGGAGTTGATACCGCGCTTAGGGGTGCCTGCCTCTCTGGAATCGGACAGAGGAAAACATTTTAACAGCGAAATAGTGAAGATGTTGTGCTCCACACTAAAGATTGATCAGAAACTGCATTGTAGTTATCGACCAGAAGCTTCAGGAATTGTGGAACAAGTGAACGGCACTCTGAAGAATAGATTGGCTAAAGTAGTGGCATCCACATCTTTGAGTTGGCCAGATGCTCTTCCTTTAGTGCTCATGAGTATGCGCAGCACCCCTGACAGGAGGACAGGTCTCTCCCCACACGAGATTCTGATGGGGAGGGCCATGAGACTTCCCACGGTTCCAACTGCTGCCCTATTGAATATTACAGATGATCTGATCTTGGATTATTGTAAAGGACTGTCTGACGCCATCCATTCTGTGTCCCTTCAGGTGCATGCGGCTGAAGTTCCAGCATCAAGGAATCTGTGTCATGATCTGAACCCAGGAGATTGGGTGTTGGTCAAGAAGCACGTCGGGAAGAACTGCCTAGATGTTCGCTAGCGTGGGCCCTTTCAGGTAATCCTGATCACGAACACCGCGGTGAAGTGCGGGGGGCTGTCAAATTGGATCCATGCATCTCATACTCGAAGAGTTCCAGCACCTCTAGAAGAAACAGCTCCTATCCCAGACGAAAGTGCGCCGGTACCCCCTGAAAGTCCAGAAGTGGAAGAAGAGTCACAAGAGGGGATCGAATCAGCTGAAGGGGTGTCGGAAGAAGTTGGGAACGCATCGGATCCAGACGAAGAGCGAAGACAGGACGGCAGTGAGACTGAAGACGCAACTGAAGGAGAGGGCAGCAGTGAATACGATTCAGACACAGATCAGTACCAGAGCGATCAAGAACCGAGTGTGAGGACGAGAAATTGGAGAATAAGGCTTGGAGCTGCCACTTGGCCGGAAAGAAGAAGGAGGCTAAGTTTACGGTCAGCCCAGGAAGAAACCCTTGCTCCTATATCCGAAGACTCGGATCTAGAAGAAGATACCCAGGATCAAGCCCAGGAAGGTCCTAGAAGGTCAGGGAGGGTGCGAGTACCTAGCAGAAGATACTCTACTCCTGATTGGACCTACCTCGTTGCAGATGTCCGTGGGACACAGAACCGGGAGGGTCAGGGAAGTGAACCTGATCAGAACTGATCCGATCATCACAGTGCAAATACTGTTCCTGCTACCGGGGGTGGAGGCCGAAAGGTTGCTGACACTCAACATCGTCTACCCTCCTCTCCTGAGCGGGATAAGAAGTCGAGAGGTGCCAAGTACAGAGCTTTGCATATGCTTTACGACCTATAGATATGGTGGAGCCTGGAATTTGAGGCCCACTGTAGGACGGCCTGTATGCAGGTGCAAGGGGTCCTAATTAGTCGAAATGAATGGAGCTTTGTTCAGTGGCGCTTGGCGCAGGCCTGTAGGAGTCTTCAGGAATTTCAGGGGGTACCGGCGCACTGAAGAAGAAGCCTGGGAACCAAGGTCAACTTTAACGAGGGCCTTGAAGAGTACCATCATGGAGTTTACCGCGCAAAGATGTACCACGTGAGGGGCGTCTCAAGGGGCGTTCCTATTGGAAATGTGATTTGGTATTAGGGAAAGCGACCCGGGAGGAGAGTAGAGCAGATGATTTTGGGAGCCTAAGGAAGCGGATGGGTAGGCAGATAGACTGATCAGGAGAGACCCATTATCTGAGAAGAGACAAAGAGAAGTGCGTGATCTTCTTAGGAAGTCACCACGGCTGACACCTAGAGGGGTAAAGATCTTGTTAAGTAGGGATGTCACTTAGTGTAGTGTAGGGACAGACTAACCTGAATTTTCTTTTCTGTAATGACTTTGAGGTTGCAACTTGTATCCATTTTGGCAACGCTCATGATTTTTGAACTTGTACTCATTATTCTGTTTTGTAGACTCAGACTATTCAAAGAATTCATGTTCATAGTGATACCAGTTTACCTTTTGAATCTCATCTTGAGAAGTTTGTATCTTCAGTTATCTTTGACTTTATATTAAATCTTTGAAACTTAATCTTGGTCAGTGGTTATTTAGAGTGGTGTAAGTTCTTAATTGATTGACCTATTGTTACATTACCTTTTACTCAATGACAGGTACCAACGATCCAGTCGACTTGGTTTGGGATCTGGTAAGGTAATTAGTAACCAGTAATCCCGCGTTAACAGGCTCGTTACCTTGCCCTGCGCATTAGGCCTATAAAAGGCCCGTGGACAGTGCAGTCAAGTCCATAATCCCCCTGCTTGCTGAATACAGATAAATGCACCCTCCCAAGAGCTTTCCGTGAACCTTATTGATGTAGTCTTTCTTTTATGTCTAGTGTAAGACAGTTATCCGAACATGGCAGGGCTGGAGCTGGCTTGACGGGAAGGGTTCTAGTTTCCTGCTTTAAGGGGCGGTCTGATCTGTAGTTCGCTTCTCTGCTTTAGCGCCAAATTTAAAGATCGCCATCTTTCCGGATCTGCGTTCTGTTATTGATTCTGGTATAAAGGAATATTTCAAAGAGGTTTCTGCTGAGTTTGCAGTCTGGATGGCGCCCGTAACTAAAGGTAGGCACCGGAGAGGTGTTCATTGTGTCATGAACATGTCGGAGTTTGCATGTAAACGCAGTCTAGTGAAGAATTAGGATCTGTTAATGAGTTCAGAGTTGAAAACACTAGAGGTGCTGTCACTCATGTCTTCTGTCAGTTGCGCATGTTTGTCATAGTTATGAAATATTCTACAATCGGAGAGAAAATGTCAAAATGACAACAGATTGTGGTTTAAGTAATTCGGCTCTGGACTTTTGTTTACATGAGACTTCCCGTGTCCAAACAATTTTACAATCACTTGAGGTATTGAGACGGGGATTTGCAAACTGATGCTCACAGCCGAAGAGTCAGTCTTGAAGGATCTGACTGGTACAAGGTATTCAGTCTGCACGGCACCCCACCCCCGCATTGTCCAAAGTTGCCAAGTTTTCAGTCTAAGTGTGACATTTGCACGTTTTCAGTGTGCTCCTGTATGATATATTTCATTGCCTTATAGTCTGTGTCACTTTCCAAAGTTGCCAAGTTTTCAGTCTAAGTGTGACATTTGCACGTTTTCAGTGTGCTCCTGTATGATATTTCATTGCCTTATAGTCTGTGTCACTTTCTAATGGCGAGTAAAGCGGTTATGTCTGTGTAGAGAGACGTTACACAGTAATTTTATAGAAATAGTCTTGGAACAATTGCAATGTCTTTAAACCCGCTTATGCCTTAACACACATTACCTTCCTTTAAGGACATGATCGCCATGAAACAATAGTGGTGTTATTTATAATAATATAGATGTATTTTATTGGTGTATCTCCAGTTTGGTTAAACTGTGTGTTTATTTTCAAAACCTACATCAGTTCTATTCAGTGATGAAAAATGACCATTCTCAGTATTCCTCTGGACATGACACGCAGCTCTGCAAACTTAAAATAACTCTGTGGGGGTGTGTTCTTGGAGGGGAAGGGGCTCATGCTAAGTATTGCCTGAGAGGCACTTATGAACAGCCTCTTTACATTCAGCCCCTTAAAAAAATCTTGCTAAACCCTACGATCGTCAGGGTTTTTTGATACTGCTTAATGGTTATATCACCTGCTTACAGTCTCCAAAGACAACATGGAAGCTTACTCAGTGCTGGGATTTCCAGCTGACCACCCTTGGCGCTGTGTGACATCGGACTTCACCAGGAGAAGCGAGCAGACCTGGAAATCGCAGTGCGGGTTTGTTTAGTAGTGGAAACGAGTGTCCGCTTAGAGGAGAATGAGCATTGGGTGCCTTCTCGTAATGGAATGCTAGGTCGGGTTGCTTAGTGGACTAATGCATCCACTATTGAAAACCTTGTTAAACCCATGGTCACGTGTACACATCCAGCCGTTCATCCTTCGAAAGTGAGTGTTGTGAGTTTCATTGAATTGAGAAACGATAAACGCTTGTTATTCAGTATAAAGTTGTCCCAAGGGCAAAAATGCAATGTACACATCTGTTGTGTTATTGTATAGTTTTAGGTGACACTGTTCCCCAGTAATTATTTAAGCGTTGCACTTGTGAAATAGACGCCCTCAAAAAGTTTGTTGCACCGATCGGGTCTTCCTGCGGACTCGTTCAGCCCCCAATCCCCATGCTAGCTTACCAGCAGGGATGTGTCCCGGTGATGCATAAATAAGTAAGGTTGTAGACTGTGCTGCAGGCATTTCTCTTTACCTTCCAGAACGCTTCCCCACAAGCTACACTTCTACCTGGAAGCAGCACCACCTTGCTGTGGTTTTGACTGGCGCAAACAGATCACAAGTAGCTAGAATTTGTTTTTAGAATTGACTCGCCCAACCCCAATGCCTTTCTACAAATGGGATGCGTTTTGCTTGTGAAGTCAAGATTGTAACTCTAAACACTATCTTGGGCTTCATTGCTCAGCCAGCGCCTTATGTAGAAGGAGCGCAGAGCCTTTGTTTTCAGATTTTAGGGATGACGAGCTCAAGTTTTTTTTACACTGTCATTTGTACTCCTGTTTCTTAATTGTTAATTCATGACTACGTGTATCAGATTGTAAAAGACAGACCTGGGCTGGATTAGCTAGACACATATGGCGCATAACATTTAGGAGCACCGAATGGGCCCTATTTAACCCAGAGAGATAATACAATGTGCAGTGATTTATTTCCTACTAGAAAGAAGCACCCAGCGTTTTGCTCCAGAAATGGTGACGTGGTGCACAGTTTATTTAGTACTGAAAACGGATGTATGGCATTTTATTGATTATCACAAAGGAACATGCGCTGATTTCGCCACACAATAGGAAAATTGGCAGTCAATGATTCTATTTCTTTCACACAGTCACACTTTATTACTCCACCTTAGTCCTGTCATAGAGCTAGTTCTAGGATTCCCGCACACTAGTCCAGGGAATACGTCAAGGTCCTAAATTATGTTCCTTATTCAAAGTTAAAGTATAAAGCATCATGATTCTCACTATTAAAACAGACCATATTGTAACAAGACTGAACCTCTCTATTGACAGAGAAAATACAACAAACCCCAAATGTTTTGTAAACCCCCCCCCAAACCCCCCCCCCCCCCCAACAACTCTGTCTGGGGAAGCTGTGCTCGCCCACCAATTTGTACTGTACCAAACTAGGTACATCCAAATGTATCCCACTTTGCATTTATAATTAATACTGTTGCCAAACTTGAGAATGGACATAAGGGGACATCTGCTCCAGCCTTTTCAATGTTTGCATGTGTTACCCATATATTGTTCTTACTTTGCCTTGATGTTGCTCCTTCCTTTGAGCATAGCCTAAAGCTCTCGAATTTGCCTACCCACGTGTCCAGCCATTACCTTTTGCTTTCAACTCTTAAGCTCATCAGCTGACCTGGCTAGAGTGGTCTAGGAGTAGTTTAGCAGTGGACAGACTGTTGGCCTAATTCTTGTGCTTATTAGAACACCATATATAGCACCTTCTTCGCATGCACATGATGTTGTTTCTACTTCCTTAAAATCTGGCATGAAAAATTCACCTTGGCTTAATACTTCTGATTGTCGACTCTCCTATTTTTAGATCTTGCCTAAGACCGCTCAAGAGCTGTTGTTTGCAGGACATTTTATTTATTTACAAGACTCTTGGAACCTGCTCATTGCATATCATTGGTTTGCCTCGTTATCAGTCTTAATTACTGGCTCCTCTTTAGTTGGAGCGTGCTTTTTAGGTTTCGCCTGGCGTCCACTACGCAGCAGTGTTCGCACAGGCGAAATCTTTTGAGTTTCAGTATGGGGCTTTAACCTGCCTCTGTTCCATTGGCTAGCTCCATAAATGGAGGCTAGCCATTGGAACAGAGATGCGTCAGTTATTGTCCGAGTAGATTCGTGGGCGTTCCGGCGATTTTTTTCGCTCTCCGCCCCTTTAACAATGTCATTGCGGCGGTGGGACGATGTTTTTTTTTTCCCCGTCATGTTTAGGTCTTTTTCAAAGTGTCTTTTGCCGGAGTGGGCTGCGCGATTGTCGTCTCCGTGGCTTCTTTCTGTCTTGCTTTTTTTGTTGTCGTCTTTGTTTTCCGTCTTTGCGTGGCTCGTTGTTGTCGTGTCTGTTTTCCGTCTTTGCCTGGTACGTATGCTCCTGTTTTTGCATTTAAGGTAAACTCGTGGCTGTCGTCTATGTTTTCCGTCTTGTGTGCGTGAGCTCCTCACCCCCTCCCCTCTCGTTCCTTGTGTGCGTGCGCTCCTCACCCCCTCCCACCTCGTTGCTTGTGTGCGTGAGCTCCTCACCCCCTCCCCCCCCTCGTTGCTTGTGTGCATGAGCTCCTCACCCCCCTCGTTGCTTGTGTGCCTTTAAGATCTAAAACCAATGCAACCCCTGTCTCACAAGTTTATTGAACATAAACGCCATCCGCCCTAGTTACATCTGATTACCTAGTTCATGCTCGTTGTAATTGTAATCTATTTTTATGAGGATGTGGATTGAACAACAATACTGATCGTGGAGCATCAAGTATATTAGTTTAATCAGATGTAGGGGTGCTTGTTACTAACAAAACTGCATCCTTTTCTGCACAGGTCAGCCTAGTGGAGGTAGGTAAAGTCTGTGAGAAAAGTGAAATTGTTAAAAGCGCGTGGTTGTTGGTTAAGTGCCATTGTCTTTTGTTTTTGTTGCTGAAGATGCATGGCGGAAAAAACTGCTTCATTTCGAAGTGGTCACGGTGATAATTACTTCCCGTTTTTTAATTGAAAGTAATGGGTTTGCTGCTTTAGGGCCCGGCTACCGTTCTAACTTGCTGCGAGTATACTTTAAATCTGTGATACTCAATGTACGCCCATGGGGCCTCTTGCGTCCAACTTGACCTTTGCATGCGGCCTCTCCTTGTAATCAGCAGCAGTGTGTGGGGCTCGCAGTGTGTGTGTGGGGGGGCTCTGTGTGTGTGTGGGGGGGGCTCTGTGTGGTTGTGTGTGTGGGGGGGGGCTCTGTGTGTGTGTGGGGAGGGCTCTGTGTGGGGGGCTCTGTGTGTGTGTGTGTGTGTGTGTGTGTGTGTGTGTGTGTGTGTGTGTGTGTGTGTGTGTGGCATTTGCGAGAGATTAAGCTATTGGCATTGTAAATGACAATGCCATTTATTTATCTGTTTTGAAAACCAACACACAAATAAAAATGTTGTCATTTACAATGCCAATAGCTCTAACTTTTGCAAAGGCGAAACCGTTGCATTGTAAATGCTTGTTTCTCAATGCCCCCTCTGTATAGATCTTCAAAAAGCAACATGACTTGGAAAGCGAAATTCGAGGTTGGTATTGCGAGTGAGCAGTGTTTCTAGTGTAGCTTTCTGATCGTAAAGCTTCAGACCACCTACTTTCATGAGAATCAATGAACATTTAACACAATTAAAAAGGCATATGAAACGTTGGCCTGATTTATGATGGAGATGGGGCTGGCCCTGAAGGGAAACACTGCTAAGGGTCTGTCCATGGATGCTTAGAAGGTAGAATGTCCTTTAAATAGGGGCAATGATTGAGAAGGACCTCATTATAGTTGTTGATGATTAGATTAGATTGATGCAATTCATACTAATGATGACCAGAAATTCATGCGGATAAAATTAATAAAAATAAAAATACTGTTGTATTTTGTGGTACATGTTGGTCTTATGCAGAGGCCTGTGTCAATTTTTGTAATCTGTTAAGGTTCTGTCAATAGATTCCATTTTTCTGGAGCAAGAGAGTCAGCACTTAATCATATCAGAAACATATGAGAACATTTTGCATTTCCATTTTCAGTGTTAGCCATTAGCTCTCAGCCATGTGTTTGGCTTAATATTGTTTCATGATTTGGGAAGTGAATATTGTAATTGTTATGGAATACTAACTGATCCAATTGATCAGAAACCAGTAAGGAAGAAGTAAAATCATTCGACTTATAGATTGAGATACAGAGATAAAGGACTAGATATAAATTTGGGTGGCGAGAGTTATTGTATTGTGTCTGCTTATGAGGAACTTAATACCTCCCAATTTTAGAGAACTGTTGGAAAATGACCTTGAGCTCATGCTTTGAGGATGTCATTTGGGTCTGGCTATATTCCATGATATCTGCAGAGACAGGGAAAGAAATGCGGTTCACAAGCGTGCAATCTATATTATACAAAAATAGATGGAATTCAATACCATGTGGATGTGGAGCGCAAATGTTAGTATTGGTGTGCAAGCATTAAATAGTGATGATGTTGATGGATGGCTTCTTACTACTGCTAAAGCAATGGTTTTTTAATCTTGGTCTCTACCTGTTGGCTGTAGGCCTCTCTTCTGCCCCTCTTCTGTCCTCCCTATCACAAACCACTACTGAGACCACAAAAGAACTTAGGGGCTTTCAAAACAAAAGACCTGTGCAATTGTATTGCTCCCTCCTTCACTTTACCTTATCTCACCCTCTCTGTCGTTTCCCAATTGACTTAGTCTCCCAGCTCGTCTTCTTTAATCACCCATCTTGTTTCCCCTTGTTTTTTAAACCTGTCCAACCAACCCCATTAACCCCCTTGCTCTTCATTTGGCAAGAGCCGACATCTCTGTTATTTTTTAAATTGTGGGTACCTTGAGCACAATCGGTAGGCGTACGCCTTACATTTTTGTTTCCTCTTGAAGGTGGCCATCAACAAGTGTAAATGCACAGATAACCTAAACTGGCACCTGTGAATGGGGTTGAATTATTTGTAAAATCCCATTCAAATATGGCTGCCATATTTATTTATATATATATATATATATATTTTATTATATATATATATTATATATATATATATATATATATATATATACATATATATATGCCACACATATACACCTACCCACATCAGTGTTGTTTGAATGGGTTTGTAAAAATAATCCAAATGCATTCAAAGATGGCCATCGTGGGTGTGCATTCAAGCATGGTGGCCATCTTTGTTTTTTTTTTATTGTTTTAAAAAAAAACTTTATTAAGTCTTTTAACCAAGAAATTATGGCAATACATATTCAAAAAAAATGTAAACATATGATTGATGTAGAATAATACACAATACAAAAAGAAGGATACAAAATCAAAAAGGCGAACAAGGAGCTATCAGAAAAAGAGGGACAGCAAGAGGCGGATGGAGAGCAAACACAAAGAAAAAAGGGGCACAACATTCATCCTAACCAATCCAGGCCGAGATAGGAGCCCAAAATCTCCAACCAAGTTCCTGTCTTTTACGACCTTCGGTTCTATATACAGCAGACTCCATATTGTACGTAGCCAGCAAACGAGCCCTCCAGTTACAAAAAGTAGGAGTATCCGGACTAACCCAGTTTAAAGTAATACATGCTCTAAAAATAGACATTGCAATGAACAGGAAGCCTTGCTCATGTTTGCTACGAGAAGGATCTTTTTGTCATTGATTATAATCTAAGATCACCAGAGCTGGTGTAAGAGTTAAGGCTTTACCAGTGATTTGAGCAAGAAATCGCTCAATGTCTTCTATGTACATAGCTAGTTTAAAGCAAGAAAAGAACATATGTACTGTGTCCGCAACCTGGACACCACACCTACTGCATGAATTCCCTCGAGGATTAGGCCATTTAGCAACTTTAGATGGCGTATAGTACAAATCAAAAGCGGACATAAAAAATTGGGATCGCAGACAACCAGTGATTAACATCTGATCAGCCAACTCCAAGGGAACACCCAAATTAGTCCCTCCTTGGGCAAATTTTCTGTCCGATTTATCATTCTGATCCATTAAATCATCAGGTAGCTCAGAAATAAGAGTTTGATATAAGGTCCCAATCCTAGACCTCCTCTACGAACCCCACTAATGGAATGCTATTGAACAAGTCTGCTCTGGCTGTCATGTGCTGTGTCAGATAACTCCTGAGTTGTAAATATTCAAAAAAGTGGCTTGCGGGAAGACCAAACTTAATTTGAAGGTCGGAAAATGAGACAAGTTGACCCCATACGAAGAGGTCCCCCAAAACCTTAATCCCCAAAGTGCCCCAAGAAAAAGTGATTGAGTCTTGAAAAATCATGGGCAAAAGGCCACTTGAAGTAAAAGGAGTATATGCATTGACATGTGCAATTCCAAATCGTCTGCGGATTTTTTTCCAGACCGAGAAGGCCTAGTGTATAACCTTCAAATTTAACTTTCTTGTAGTAGCTTGGTTTGATGTTGCTAACCAAGCGATTACAAGCACTCTCTCCAAGAAGTAACTCAAAGATTGAGGGTCTTAAGTGTTCTGGCACCAAAGTCTTCCCAGCAGATATTAATGGACCCATGTGCTGTAGGAGTGCAGCCCAGTGATACAACAGCAGAGAGGGCACGCCCCAGCCACCCCTTAGTCTAGGGAGTATCTTACACTTCATCGCCCTCCGCGCTTTGTGGTAGCCCCACAAAAACTTTGAACACGCCCTTTCGGCGCTTAAATAACAGTGTGTTGGGAATTCAATGGGAATAGAGCGGAATAAGTATAACAATTTCGGGAATATAGTCATTTTGATTTCATTGGAATGTCCATGGGGTGAGAGATGAAGGTGGTCCGATCTCTCCAGTGAGTGATTAACCTCTTTGACAATCGGTGACATATTGATTTCAGGTATCTCCTCCACCTTTGCCGTGATCTTCACTCTGAGATAGGTAGCAAGTTCAACTGAAGTTATTGGAACCCCGACAGGTTTTAAAAAATCCAAGTGAATTATTTGAGTTTTATCAACATTAAGTCAATAACCAAAAACAGCCCTGAATCGTTCGGCTAGATTGTAAACTGTCGAAAGAGCCGGGCATACCTCTGTCGTGAAAAAGGCAACGTCGTCGGCGTATGCCAGTGTTTTATAGGCTACGCCGTTGACTGATGCTGCCTTAATCCTTAAGCTATTATCTAGTTTGCTCAGAAAGGGATCAATATAGATCGAGAATAAGAGCGTAGAGCAGGGGCAACCCTGGCGGATGCCCCTACTGATGGGTAGAAGACCTGAATCTCGACCGGAGATACGGACTGAGACTACTGGAAAAGCATGTCAAGTTTGTATGGACCGGATGAAATCCTGTGGAAATCCCTTAGCTTTGAGTAGTTGCCATTAAAAAAAACAGGAGACCCTGTTGAATGCCTTTTCGGCGTCCAACAGGATCATGGCCAGGGGTTGTTTGGGTACCTGCCCCAATTAAATAAGGTGATTGCTCGCCTGATGTGATCTGTGGTGTCACGGCCAGGTATAAAGCCATGTTGGCGATTCGAAACAAGGGAGGCTATCACCTTGCCTAATCTAAGCGCGATGATCTTAGCATAAATTTTGCTGTACGCACAAATTAATGAGATCGGACGGTAGGACTGAGCTCTGGTTTGTCCTTCTTCCTAAAAATTACAATTGTGGTCTTGCACCAGGGGTCAGGAGTCTGTCCTTTCTGGGCCAGTGTGAATAAAGTTTCTAGCTCCCCTGATAGAATATGCCTGAAAGTGCGATAGAATTCTAAGGGTAGCAGGTCAGGGCCTGCTGCCTTACCAGCAGCCAATGATGTTAAAGCTAGTTCAAGCTCCTCCCTAGAGATCGGGGAGGAGAGAGCCGATGCCTGTTCCAGTGTCACCGTCAAAGTTGGATACTCAAATAAGTACCCTTCCCCTGAATCCGGCTCATCAGCCTCGTCGGGAGAATAAAGGGATTTATAGTATTTCTGACACACTTCAAGGACCTTATCTGGTTGATCTTGTATTCGACCAGCGCTGTCCTTGATCCGACTAATCCTATTCAGAAACCCCTTATGCCGTAGCCTGTTGGCCAACAGTCTCCCGGTATTTTCACCGTACTCATAGATCTCTGTTCTGTACTGACCAAAATTGGCCGCAAGCTCTTCAGCAAAATATTGATAGATATTATCCCTACAGATAGCTATCTGTTTGAGACATTCCTCCTTTTTTGTCAGATCAAAGATAAACCTAATTAGTGATTTCTCTGCCTCTCGTAGCTGATTAATCCAATCTTTAACCCTCTCTTTGATTTTCTTTTGATGATGTACCGAAAAGCTAAGAGTCTCGCCCCTCGCTGCTGCCTTAAAGGCATCCCATACAACAGCCACAGAAGCTGAGCCATTATTCCTCACGAAAAAATCTGTTATCCATGCTGACATATGGCTGCAATAGTCCTTGTCGAGCAGCAATTTCCGCTCAAATGACCAAGCTGACCCAGGAGACCTTGTCCCTTTTGATGGAAGTAGTAAAATCAGTGGATTATGATCCGAGATGACTCGGGGATACAGCTCACACGTGACCCCTTCGAGAATCAAATCGGAAATCAAGAAACAATCTAAACTGACTAATTTGCTGTGGGGGCTGAATAAAAAGTGTAGCCAAGATCAGTCGAGTACAGCTTCTGCCAGACATCTACCAAGGCGTGTTCCTGGCAGAGCGCCTGTACGCCCTTAAATGTCTTGCCTTTCCTCCTAGGGTATGGAATACTGCAGTTGAAATCAAAATTTGAATTCAAGTGTAAATTCAAATCTCCACAAAAACGTTTTGGGGGGCCAAACGGCAAATTCAACGTTTAAAAAATGCAAAACAGAGGGGTCGTCCAAATTGGAACCATACAGTGAGCAAATGGTATATGTTGATCCCCAGACAGTTATGTCAGCCAAAGCCCATCTGCCAAAGTTATCCACCTTAACCTGCTTAACGGTGCTAGCTCCCCGCCTGGCCATTATAGCTACCCCTCTAGTAATGGTTGTTTGTTGTGATCAGGCAATCATGTCCAGTCCAAGTTCCTTTAGCCAAGCACGGTTATTCCACGGGACATGCGTCTCCTGTAAGCATAAAACGTCTATATCCCGGTGTCTAATCAGCTTCGCAAGCACCCCCCTTTTCCTTCTATCATTTAGGCTGCAGCAGTTTAGAGAACAACTCCGAATCAAATCATGTCTACCCCCCATTCTTGAATATCATACTGACCAGCCAAAAAGCACTTCCAACTCCTCCTGCCAATAGCACTGACTAAGATAGCTCCTAAAATAAGATTCAAGAAAAAAGCCTTAAAGATTTTTTATGTAAATTGCCATAACTAATTTGTGCATAATTAAGCTGTGCCCCCCTCCACCCCCACCACCATGCCCTGCCTTCCCTCCCTCCCCCCCCTGCTTACCCCCCGATTAACCCACCCCTACCCCTTCCCATTATCAGAGGCATAGGGACTGCTGTCCCTGGTGATGTTGAGCTGCGAGATCCCGACTCGGATCACCACTAAACCCATACATTTCCTCAAGAACAGATTGTCAGGAGCAATGAGGAACCAAACCACATAGAAAAATAAGTCATAAGCCAAAAAAGAAGGGGAGGGGGAGCAAAAGGTCCAGAAATCCAATCGAAGTCCAACAGGGAGAAACACCCAAAAATTTAGACCACAGAGGTTCGGAAGGCAAGATGGCAGCTGCACTGACCGCTGGGTGAGCTGCCGTCCTTGCTCTTCACCACTGACCCGACTTTTCAGCGATGAGGAACCTTACCTAAAGGCCTGCCCTTTCATGCGAATAGCAGCAGCAGTGTCTAAAGTTCTCTGCCGTACGTGGAAGAAAAGCGTAATTAATACACGAATGTGCTGGCGCTCGTGGATTCCGCTTAGCCGGGCACCGCTCCCATTTTACTTGGTGTCCTGTTTCAAGCTCAAGCCAGCAACCGCCCATCAGCACCTCCTCAGCCTGCGGGGTGCTGATTCGGAAATTTGCCACAAAAGGGCTCTACTAACAGGGGCCGCGGCGCGACAGTGCCAGCTGCAGGGGCCGCCTCAAAGAATTCTGCGGCAGCCCCGATCACCGAAAAACAGGATAAACAGGATGTCGAGAACTCTCAGCTCACAAACACGACTTTAACCGGCAAAACTAGCACGGCCTGTCGCAATATTAAGAAACAGACGCTACCTGCTCTGTTTAAAGCTCAGTCTTCTAAGAGCAGTTCCTCAGTTAGTAATCCTATGGTTACAAAGGGCTCTTCGGCTGTTAAAACCCCGCCTTCCTCCATGAACATACCGGCTGCCTGTACGAGTAAGGGGGCTCCCCCCATCACCTCTCCTTCATTTTTAGACGTGCCTGAAGCAGTACCAGCTACCCCCACAGGAGTGCAGTCTCTTCAGTCGCTCCTTGCAGGTAACGAATCTGATTGCAACCCTGGTCAGCAACCCTGCTGCATGCTGGTTAATGAAGTTCTGTTAGAGGCGAAATCGGATTTAAGCCCAAGGATCAGTGAAGCTGTACTACTACCTGCTGGAGGGGATCATTTGGAAGCCTTAGAGCGCAACAAAGAGGATGACCCATCAGATAAATTCTTTTCATTATCAGATGCTTCTAACTCCTCAGAAGAAGACACCCAAGATAGGGATTGGGCTGCTGATGGTAGCGACACCAGTAGTTTTCACTGGGATGGAGATGGAGATCAGTCTCAATCAAGGACGAGACAGTTAATAAAATCAATCCATTTTCCGGCTGTCCTACTGCTAAGGAGATAAACATGGGTGCTATGTCTTGGGATTATTTGTTTCCATCTGGACTGGCTGATAAAGGGGGCGATGTGACCAGCGCTGCATCCGGTATGAATGGTACTGCCTGTCTCTCTCCTGAGGAAATTACACTCTCCACTATCTATCAGGTGATGATAGAGAGGAGTCTAGCGTGGAAGGCTCCAGGATGCAAGGGGCCTGCAGGAAGCTGCAAAATTCTGTCCGTAGGATTGCGAAAACTTGTTCAGACTTCTCTTCCAGAATAACAGAGGCAGAAAACCGGATTTCCCAACTCGAAGATGATTTTGCCACGCAGCATTCTAAGGTTGAAAAAATGCAATCAATTAGGGATGATACTGTACTCAAGCTGACCTATTTGGAAAATCGTGCAAGGCGCAACAATTTGAGAATCCTGGGTATCCCGGAGGGCCAAGAGGGGACTAATGTCCGCCAGTACGTAATCGAGCTATTTGAGGAGAACATTCTGAATATCCCACAATGGGATTGGAAGACGCAAATTCAGAGGGCTCATCGCTTTCCTTTCCACCAACGGAGCAACGGGGTGCAATCCGATAATCGTCCACGCGCCATTCTGATCTCTTTAAATAATTTTCTTGCCCGTGAATCTTTGTATGATCTTCCAAGACCTGACCGCAAAAGGACTGGTAAAGGCCACAGTTTTTTTGTGCGCCCGGACTTTTGCCAGAAGACTGTCGAACTACGCTGGCATTTCAGACAACTGATTCCTGAGTTCCAGGCAAAGGGAGCTCAGCTATTTCTCCCGAACCCGGCTAAATTGGAGGTGATCTTTAAGAGTCAGACTACATTTTTCCACCCAGAGGGGCAGGCCAAGGAGTATTTATCAATTCTGAAGGCAGGGTAGTGGATCATCACTGATACTGGTCTGGATGGTGGTCTTTCTTCAAATGTATTTTGCATGATGTGGTCTAAATTTTAAGGTGGCCATCTTTGAACGCCATTTGTAATATTTTAACACACCTAATTCTATCATGACACTGTCGGGTACTCTCATTCGCAGGGTCCACCATAAACATAGGCAGAGAGTTGCATAAGATGGATGCTAATTGAGCAGAAGCCTTTTCTAGACAAGAACCATTGCTACCGGAACAGAAGAATTTGATTTTTTTACCTAATTTAGTTTTTTCAACAAGTATTACAAATAGCATGCCATATAGAGCAAGATATGTTAAGCACATAAAAATAGACTGAAAATTAAATAAAAATACAGGAATACACTAACAAATACAATTAAAGTAAGCAATGGCAAAGCTAATAGGTCTTGGCTTGAAACCTGTTGGCTAGACAGAGCTTTCTTTATAGTTCTTGTTATGCCACAACAAATTGCTGGAAAAGGGGGACAGAGCTTGTAGGTAATTTGGCACTCTTCAATATTCTGAAATGGTTAAAAACGTGGAATTATCACCTATTCACTCACAATAGAAGAAGAGTTGAGATAACATATTTGCTTTTGCCCTAACAGTCAGAACTAAGGTCTTTGAAATCCCTTAAGTCAATGAAATGCCCTTACTGCAATCATAGATTTCAGATTGTCTGGGAATCAACAGAAGTATAGCTTCAACTGACGCACATTGTATGTTGATATTTGCAAGTGCTTCCCACTGACTTTAATGTCTGTGAAATTTTCATCTCTGCCAGAATGGAAAAGTGTTTGCATAGTTCTCCAAGACAAGTCCACATGTTGGTAACAGCAGTGCAAAGGTACTTAGGAAATAGTGGGGAAATGAGGGTGAAGCTTGTATTTATTTATTTATTTATTTAGTGTGTCTTATATAGCGCGCGGCTACCCCAACGGGGTGTCCCGGCGCTTCTGAGAGTGTAAAAATCTAACTCCTATGAGGGATCAGCAAAAAAGGAAGGTTTTGAGTGCCTTACGGAAAGAGGGCTCTTCAGGGATCAAATTTATTAATAGGGGGGTTGACCCAGTTAAAGTTACGGGGACCTGGGTTAGTTACGTAAGTGAAAAAAGAGGGGTCCCAGTAGCAATGGAACTTGTAAACACATAAATGAAAAATAATCAAAGAAACATGACTTGAGTCCACATTGTTTACTTCACAATGGGAATGCGCATTTAAATATGCTGTATTAGTATACACAATAATAAATCGGTAATTTACATGGTGCCCCAAGGACAGGAGGGGTTGGAGGTGGTGGTGAAATGAGACCAAAATGTTCATAGATTATTCAAAGAACGCCATACTCCAAGTAGTTCAATTAATGAAAATAATAGGGAGTAGAGTTGGCGATGGAAAGTAGACGTATGTAAGGGCGCAGACAAGAGGTCAGGTAGGCAGAGCCTTGTCCTTTCAAAGCCCTGTAAGTTAGAATGAGGGCTTTGTATTCAACTCTCTTCTGGATTGGTAGCCAATGCAGAGAGCGCCGGTGAGAGGAAATACGCTCTCTTAGGGAAATGCCACATACTAAACGGACCGCTGAATTTTGAACTGTCTGTAGTCGGTGGCATAAACCTACAGACAGCCCGGTGTACAGACCATTGGCATAATCCAAGTGGGAGGTGATCAGTGCTTGGACTATGGCTCTCCTGGTGTTATTAGGGAGGAAATTGATGAATTTTTTTACCATCCTAATTTTGGAGAAGCAAGCCGATGCTACTGTCTGTACTTGGTTATGTAAAGAGAGGTTGGGGTTCCCATCTAATACCCAGGTTTTTTACGGATTGTTTAGGCAAAGGGGGGGAACTTGTGGCCACCAAAGGTGGGGGTCCAAGGGAGATGGCTGATGGACAAAGAGGACCTCAGTTTTTCCTGCGTTAAGACGGAGGCAGTTATTGTCCATCCAGAGTGACATTTTACGCAGGCAGTCTTTTAAAGGGTCAAAGGCCGACTGGGAGAGTTTATCATATGCAAACAAAAGTTGGATATCGTCCGCATACGAAGTGGCTTTGATACCGGCCTGGGCGATCATCTCGGCAAGCGGGGAAAAATAAACATTATAAAGAAGAGGACTCAAGGAGGAGCCCTGCGGGACTCCCCACCTGAGCGGACGACTGGTGGACGTGAACGGGGGTGTAAAGACCGTCTGAGTCCTATTGGATAGAAAGGAAGATAACCACCTCAAGGCCTGGCCTTGGATACCCTTAGAGTGGAGGCGATCCAACAGGACAGAGTGGGAGACGGTGTTGAATGCTGCCGACAAGTCGAGCAGCACCAACACCGCCTTTGAACCTCCATCGAGTTTCCAGCGAACAGCATCGGCCATCTCAATCAAGGCTGATTCTGTGCTATTGCCATGTCTAAATCCATGTTGTGAGTCATGGAAAGACCCGTTGGATTCAAGAAAATTAGCAAGTTGTTTTTGTGCTAGTTTTTCCAGAACCTTGGCTGGAGCCGGCAACAGTGATATAGGTCTATAATTAGCCAGCTCATTAGGGTCAGTATTAGCTTTTTTCAGGATGGGGACTAATCGTGCATGTTTCCAAGAATCTGGAAAAATGCCCGTCTGGAATGAATCGTTCCAGATGCTTTTCAAAATGGGGTTGAGAAGAGGGGCCAAGGCTTTATATTGTTTTGCCGGCCATGGGCCGGTAGGCGAACCCGATCTGCATTTAGATAATACTGCCAGCGAGAGATCAAGGGGGATTTCTTCAAAGTTGGTGAAGATTTTAGAAGGTGCAGAATCAGGGGAAATGATGGAAGTAACCTTATTGGAGGGGTCAGGGTGGTTTTTATTAGGGAACGTGTCATAAATGGAGATGATTTTGTCCTCAAAAAAGTGAAATAAACGATTACAAAGTGATTGAGGAACAGGGGATTGGCGTTTGAGGGCCAAAGGATCGGTGAATGATCTTACCGTCTGAAAGATCTCCCTGGCAGAACCATGGGCTTTGCTAATTTTATCCTCAAGATGTATTCTTTTGTGATCTATAATCCTTTTCCTGTACTTTTTGAGTGCCAATTTATATCCAACTTTACTGGCGGGAGAGTATGAAAGTCTCCAACGCCTTTCCAGTAGTTTACAGGCCGATTTTCATTTACGTAGTTCTTCTGAGAACCAAGGTGCAGAGGGGGCCGAACGGAAGGTTTTAATTGGCTTTATGGGGGCGATTGAATCAATGGCTGAGGAGATCCAACTATTGAAATTGTTCAGCCTAGAATCAAGATCAGCGGCCTCCCTCGGGGCTGTGTTACCCAGCTGAGCACCCAGACTCACTGGCGAGATAATGCTCCAATTGCGCCCGAGGGTTTTGGCCTGAACACCAGGGCGTTTTTGATGGGATAGGCACAGAGAGAACGGAATTAATTGTTAAGAGCTTGAATAGTCAGAAGTAACTAAAATTTGGAACCACCAGCTCTACACTCACAGCAGAACAAGAGCTGAGAGAACACACTTGTCATTGACCTGGCAGCTAGAGGTGATGTGTTTGAGATTCCTTAAGTCAACACATAAGGAGCACTGCTCTGCCCAAACCATGAACATGCTAATCCTCATCATAACTCAACCTAGCCGAAGTGGGCTTAAAATATATAATCATTTTATATACATTCAGCCCTATTGGACAAATATCAAACAATTCAGTGCAGCCTACCTGTATATGCATTTGGCAACAACATTGCCACTGATGTGTAAATCAAATAATAATAATAATGATAATCCTAATTCAAACTGATCAATCTAGAAAATAAAGCACCATATAAATTCTTATCTTGTTGACACCTCTCAGCGTGATCAGCTGGTGTTCAATGCCAGGTCCCCTGTGTAACACAAAAACACAATTTAAATCAGTTTCTAAAATCTACTTGAACATAGAGATCCAGAGCATCAAGGCAAATCAGGTTATCACTCTCTGTAAGTGTATACATAGTTTCTCATCATTTATTTATTTATACCATTTATAAAGCGCGCTGTTACCGAGAGGTGTCCTGGCGCTGAAAAGATAGCTCCCCTGAGTGTCAGGCCCCTTCTAATGTCTAAAAAGCCAAGTTTTAATATTTTTCCGAAAGGCTAAGAGGTTCACACTTTGTTTCAAGGCCAGGGGCAGAGAGTTCCAAGCAGTGGCAGCTCCTCTAACGAAGCTTCTGTCCCCCCATCGTGCCTTCCTGATCCTGGTTGTCTTAATCAGCCCTTTATTGGCCGACCTCAGCTGTCTGCCTGGCGTATACAGTTGGAAGTGCTGCTGGAGAAAAGATGGACCCAGTGCATGTACCGCCTTATAAACAATGCACAGTGATTTAAACATTATACGTTTGCGCACCGGGAGCCAGTGCAGTTTCCTAAGTTCCTGTGCAACCGGCGCAAACTTAGGCAGGCCCTCAATAAGGCACACTGCAGCGTTTTGCAGCACTTGAAGTTTATTGAGCAGACCTTGTTGGGCCTCAAGGAGAAGACTGTTGCAGTAGTCTAAGCGGGAGAGCACAAGTGCCGTCAACACCGTTTTTCTGCTACTGTCTGGCAAGAACGGAAAAATCTTCCTGATGATTTTCAAGGTCCAGTAAATAGAGGAGATCAGTGCATTGACTTGAGGTTTAAAAGATAGTTGATTGTCGATGAGGACACCTAGGTTCTTAACCTTAGTTACTGGAGTGGGTGGGGTTCCCATGTCGTCCGGCCACCACTTAGGACTCCAGAAGCTGATATCCGAGCCAAAGAGTAGAACCTCGGTTTTGGAGGAGTTCAATTTGAGGCAGTTACCTGCCATCCAGGTGCTAACTGCAGTCATGCAGTCCTGAAACCTGGCAGCTATGCCTTCTTCTCTCCCGGGAGCAGTGATACAACAATCTGAGTATCATCTGCGTAAGATGTTAGTTCAAATCCGAAGGATCGGCTCACCGGGGCGAGAGATGAAACATAAATATTGAATAGGGTGGGGCTAAGGGAGGACCCCTGCGGGACCCCCCCTGGGAGTTTGAAAGGTCTAGACTAAAAAATCTCCCAAGGCCACCACCTGAACCCTATCCACAACGAAGGCTTTCAAGATGTTAAGGGCCCTCCCCTGAACCCCGCAGTCCTCTAAGCAATCCACCAGAATCGTATGGTGGACAGTATCGAAGGCCGCGGACAGGTCAAGGAGGACGAGGGCTGCACGTCCCCCTGCATCTAATGCCTTCCTGATCTCTTCAGTATATTTAATCAGGGCGGTCTCGGTACTATGACCTTCCCTGAACCCATGTTGGGCTTTTTCCAGACCTTAAGAAGATCTGAGGAATGTATAGAGCTGCAAGTTCATAACCTTCTCGACAAGCTTAGCTGGCAACGGTAACCGGGCTGTAGGCCGGTAACTATTTAGATCTGAGATGTCGAGTGTAGGTTTTTTGAGCAGTGGGACAATTGATGCTCGTTTCCAGCATGTTGGAAAGTCCCCGATGTTAAACATCTGATTAAAAAGATCCGCCAGGGTGTCCGCTATAGGGGTGTCTGCCAGCTTTGCCACCGACGCCAGGCAGGGATCGTGGGGCGACCCTGATTTAGTTGCGTGCAGCAATGTGTTATCTCTTCCAGGCTCACAGGGCCGAACCCAGAGAATCTAGCTTCTTGAGGGTTGGTTAGCGGGTTTCTGTGCGATCCCTCAAGAAGAGACTGTCTCACCTGAGGCTCCAGTGCAGTGAAGATCAGTTCCACCTTATTTGCGAAGAACTTGGCGAGAGTCTCACAAAGTTCCTAGCTAGGTGGAATGATCACTGGCTTAGGGGTGGTCAAACTGGCGATTGTGTCAAAGAGTTCCCTGGATGAATTTCTAGCTCCCTCGATCCTATCAGTATAATATGTGCCTTTAGCCTTGCTTATCATATCTTTGTAAAATCCTTTGTCTGGATTTCAGCTTGACTTTGTCCTCCTGATGGTATTTTGAGCGCCAGACTCGCTCCAATTTTTTACAAACAAGCTTATGTTCTTGCAGCTCGTTGATCTGAAACTTGATCTTCAACAAAAACCTTTCTGTCAGTAAAAATGCCAGAAAGTGACGAAGAGAGGGAGACAGCTAGAATAGCCGCTCGACTCCTAGAGGATGACACTAGTCTCCTACAGAATGACCCAAATGCAATACTCATTCCGGTCAACATAAGAAAAACTATAACTCTTAAACTTATAGAAAATGGACTAACATCGAGAGGTGGTACAGTCATATTCGTAATTGAGGCACATGAATATCGGCAGACAGAGGTATTCTATTCATGGATAAACTTTCCAGCAGCAAACGCTGTCACACACGAATTCCACTATTACAAAATAGAGGAACCTCCGGAAGAGTAATCCCATTAAAATACCAAGAGCACCTGCTCTGGTTTAAAGGCGCCCTAAAACATAATGATCACATCACCAGGCTCGGTCCACTAGGTAGACCAGGAGCAACGTGGCCGGTTCTAGCCAGCTACACACCACATCCCGACATCGAAAAAATGTCAGTACCAGAACTTTTAGCACAACTAAAACAACTGATTAAAATACATAGACAATTAGTCCAATATGTAATGCGGACTTCAACAGTCCAACCAGCTATTAACATTCCACAGCTGACCCCTCATCAGGGGAACACAAACAAAATTACACCACAGAACATACAATCATGTCTGGGTAAAGTACCCATAAAACGGGAACAAATTCCATTCTGGTTAGCACAAAAAATCACTCAAATAGAGGCAGTATTTCCGGATACTACCCCTACTGAGAAACACAGAATTCTGACTATCTGTCTTCCAATGGGGATTGCACCACATGTAGAGGACTGTGACACTTGGGGCACAGTCTTTGCTTCCATTTACACAAAAACACATGGTGTTCCGTCCATGGCGGTAATACCCGATGTGCTAAGACAGATTCAAAATGAATACGGTCCAGAACCTGCTTTAACTCTGGGTATGAAATTACTAAAAGACTTCAAGCAGGTCTCGGCTATATTATTAGCCAACATTAAAGGGGAAGCAGCATCTGTGGCTATCCACCAGAAATTGAAAGAAACAGATATAGCAGAACAACCATTTGAACTTGCCAGAATCATAAAAAAATCCTATGAAGAACTAGGAAGAGATAGTTTGGGTGGGAAACCAGTAAAACCCCAACTAACTGAAAATCCTGAAAAATATTTATTAAAAATAATCTAAATACTCCAAAAAAGAGATGGGATGGAAATAAACTATCCACTCCCAAAGAAAAAAGATTCCAGTCCAGAGGAAGGTCTCCTCGGCGGAGAGAAAGATCTCCGGACCAAGGACACAAGTCTCCCCAGAGGGAGCCCTCTGAGAAAAGATACAACCTTAGAATTAGGGATAATCTAAAGAAACCTGATAGATATCAAGATATTGATACACGTCCCTCTCGATCTTTTCAGACTTCCTCGCAGAAATCGGAAAGAAGAGGACGATCAGAACAAAGGGAAGAGCACGTCAAGTCCAAAGACAAAGAACCTGCTCATCAAAGTAAAAAATTACAATTTCCAAGAAAGAAGGTAGCCAGCATTAAAATAGTTAAACATGCCGAGGATACTGAGGACACAGCTGAAAAACGGAGAGTGGGCCCAGACAGTGCCAGACAGCGCAGCAGAAGTGACCATAGTTCGCAAGATCCTGATGAATCATTTGAAGACAGTGGACACGAATGAATACATTCAAGTGGAAACTGCAGACAGCAGAGTTAGCAAACCTCATAAAATATACGAGATAACATTACATATAGAGGGGGATAAGACTAGGAAAGTAAGGGGTCTATTTTGGGATAACCTTTCCAAAGGCTATGACATCCTTTTAGCTGAAAAGGACTGGCCACCAAAGTTTGTCAGGGAGTGCCCTCATGGCGAAGAAATGATTATGCCTGAAGTCTCAAATCACAATTCAATTCATAAAAAATATACACTTGCAAGAAAGTGGGCAGTAGCCCAAGCTCCTGCATTATATAAAAATCATGTAGGATGGGATGAGGACTCTCCTCCTCACAAAATCCAATTAAAATGTCAACCAACTGCACAAAGGCAGTACCAAATTAAGCAAGAAGCTAAAAAACAGGTCAGGGAGATCTTAGATCAACTTGAATACCAGGGGGTGATTGAAACATGCACCTCACAAATGAACAATCCTTTGTTTCGTGTCTCCAAGCCAGACGATTCATATTGTCTAATTTTGGACTACAGACACCTTAACTCATGTTGCAAAACATTTGCAGTACAAAACTCACATAGTGCAGCACTAATGAATAACATTGTGCGCAAAAAATACAAAACAACATTAGACATCTCTAATGGATTCTTTTGTCAAAACATTGCACCTGAAAGCAGGTATTTGACCGCTTTCTCAATAATGGGCTCGCAGAAAATTTCTGTCGACTCCCACAGGGGTTCAAGAATAGCCAGGGATTATTCTCAGCAAGAGTAACAGAGTTACTACAAATGTATGATGATGAGGCATTATATTATGTCGATGACATCTATCTGACAGATGATGACTTGGATACTCACTTGAAAAGAGAGAACACCATAATACTTGGGTTCGCAGCAGAGGGTTACAAATTCAACTTTAAAAAGTCACAAACTGCCCTTCTGACTGTCCTGTTTTTAGGATATGAATTATCAAGTGAAGGCAAAAGCCTAGCAGACAATTTCTTAGAGAAGTGTGCTGTACTCCAAGCACCAAAAACGCTGAGCAACTTACAATCAATACTAGGTTTCCTGAATTTCGGAAGAACTTACATTCTAAATTAAGCAGAGAGGGTTAAACCTCTCTATGAATTAATAAAACCTGATTTTAAACCAATCAATTGGACTCAAACACACACAGAAATTTTGAGATCATTGCAAACAGACATGTTAGCAAAAACAAAATTGCAAACTCGCGATAATACACGCAACCTTGTAATCCGAGTCATCCCAGGAAGATGCGGATTCAGGTACCTGACCTCTAACGAGGGAGAAAAGGTACCAATAGCATACAAATCACACTTGTACTCACAAGCTGAAAAAACATTCAGTCTCGCGAGAAATGTTGTAAAAGCGGTTCAAACAGCTGTAGCAAAAGAAAGAGCCCAGGCCCAAGGCAGACAGATTACTGTTTTAACAGCAGAATCAGCCTTGAAAGCATTAACAAGCCCATGTAATTTAACTACTGTGGCATTAGATCCAAAATGGATACAATGGGAAAATTCTCTTGCTACAGAAAAAGTGAAATACTATTTTGACCCGGAAATAAAAAAATTGAAATATCTAACATATGAAAGAGAATATCCTCTGCCAATCGATAGTCTGCCCCTACGTCAGTACGCCTGTGTAATATATACAGACGGATATGCACAACCCTCAGTTTGGGGAAAACAAGCTTATAACGCTACATGCGAGGTTGTCAAATGCCGGTGGCGCGGAGGTAAATTGAGACCACTGGTAACAATGTCACAATCTGTAAAAGACAATTCAGGTCAACAAACTGAATTAATAGCTTTAAAGATGGCGCTCGACATTGCCGATCGCCAATTCCGGACACTAATAGTGTGCGATTCGCATTCCTGCGTCAAATCATACAATAATGACTTGCAGAAATGGGTTCAAAATGGTTACAAATATGACACAGGTGCCACAATCAAGTAAAAATCGCTTTAGGAACAAGTAGTTCTTTTGAAGAAAGAACTACAAAAGACTCACCTGATACATACACTGAGTCATCAGCGTGATGGCGTTCACGCTGCAGGGAATTCATTGGCTGAGACAGCCACAGCGGAAGCAACTAATCCGGCTTCCGTAGCCACAAAAAAGCGTTCAGAAAAATACATAGACGGGGAAACCATGCTGGCAGGTAAAAACGTCTTCAAAAGGCGACTGTGCAGCATTACCCGTGAACTATCCACTCAATTATACATACATAATCGATGCAAACTCCGTTTCTTTTGCTCGAATCTCTGGAGTGGGGGATAGAGTAATTCCAAACACGAACAGGAGAGGCTTATTAATAGCAGACGCACACATGGGTGAAGGTCTAGGGCACCGAGAAATCAAGGAATCTCTGACAGAATTACAATCAGAATACTGGTGGCCGGGGATGAGCCTGCAACATTACAAATTTATAATGAGCTGTCAAAACTGCAACAGAGATCGCAGTGGCGTACCGGCCGAAGTAGTGCCAGAACACCTAGTAGAAAGCATAAGGCGATCTATACGCATGATTAAACAGGAAACATGCGTCCTAATATATATTATTTAAGACTAGATTCACTTAAAATGTAGACACCAGCGCTCGGCTGACGCCAGAACTGTTATGAAAGATTTGCGAGTCTATATCGGCACTTACGCAATTGGCATGCTACATTCTGACCAGGGTCCTGCTTTTAGCTCTCGAGCTTATAAGGAGGCCATGACCAGCATGGGCATTGCATTGCGGTACTCTTGTCCCTTCCATCCTGAGGGAAACGGGATTATGGAAAGAAAAAACCGAGATATAAAGCAATCTATAATGGCGAGGGTATTAGGTACGGGTGATGGGTGGGTCCAACATTTAACAAGTGTCCAACGTAGTCTTAACAATCTGCCAAGAAATTCTCTAAAAGGTTTCAGTCCGTATGAACTATTGTTCGGGACTAGAAAGCACATTCAGGACCTCGATAGTCAGACTTCAGTGGTAGAAGAAAAATGCTTTGATATCAAAGATTGTTTGGCTATTTTACAGGACCTAAATGAAACAAGAAAAGACCTGAGCAACGTAAAGCTAAAACAGCAGCCAACAGCCACTGAAGAGAAACCACCTGTCCCAGCAAGGCCTGCCTGGATTCCAAAGATTGGGGATCTGGTCAGAGAGAAGATCGCGGTGAAGAAGGAATTTGGGCCTTCTTACAGAAAAGCAGTACCTGTCTTAGCTGTCAACGGAACAAGATCAGTTGTACTACCGCCCCTTGCTGGTAAAAAGGAGAACCGAGTTGTATCCATCGACCTGATAAAACCACAATCATGTGGCCAATAATAAGTAGTAGGCCCAGTGGACTCCCAAAAAATAGCAGAACACCAAAGTTTGCTACAATACTAGAGGTTCAAACTGAGAGACTAATCACATTTGATAAACCTGCAGTGAATAAAAAAGGACTATGCAATAATGCCATTGAACTTGAGCCTCTTGAAACCCAAATTGCAACAGTTCATCTAGAAACGCCTGTCTACAATGATGTAGCCACAGACTATGCTAATGAAACAAAGAAAATTCCAAAAGCAAATAAAAATCCGGAAGCGATTCCAACAATTGATAGAACTGCATCTGGCTACTTCATCAATTTCGATGACTTTTCTGAAGATCCAAGCGAGCCTGAAGAACAGCCAACAACTAAATCTTTTAAAAACAAAGTAACAGAACTCTTTCATCAACTCAAAGAAACCTATCTGATTTCTCCATGGATTGAATTTTGGATTGTGTTAGGTGTACTTTTCCTCCTGCTTTGGCTCATCATGGTTCTTTGTTTGGGAAAATTCATTGAGGGAAAATATAGTACAATGGACACAGCAAGTCAGAACATCAACTTGGTCCTAAAGCCACACAAGTCATCTCACATCGAGAAAAGAGAACTATCATCCGTGAATGTCACAGCCAATCCAATACCCGGCGGGGTAGCTTGGGACAAAACAGATTATGACATTTATGGCCCGGTCGAGCTCTTGAAGTATCCACACCAGTTTAAGATTTCATTGAGTGACTTTGTAAAACCGAGCACATTCTCTGATGATTGGGACTTTGAAAGTATTAATGATATGATGTCAGATTTAGTAATGTCAACAAAATTTACAGAACATGATTACTTGCAGGGTTCACTTAATATGAAGAATTGTACTGCTACAACCACTTTGCACATCACTATTTGCATAAATCTGCTCAACCTAGAAATGTTTTAAATTATAATCAATGGGAAAATTTTGCAACTCCACCAAAAGGCAGTTCTAAAACATTTTATGAGAAATTCCCATACTTCTCAGGGTTTAATACAAGTGAAGCAGAAGCCTTTTATTTCAAAATGTTAAATAAGACAGGAATGAAAACAATGCTGACAAACACTAAATTAATCTATTCAGAAGCATTTTATGAACAAATGACTACATTTGGTTTTGATTTCTGGAAAAACAATATTGAAACAAAAACCATCTGGGGTACCAAAGATTGGCAGGTCCAAGGTATATAATCATTATTTAGAGCCTGCATGATCCCAGAACAAATTATATTCTTGAATGATACCATTCAACAGACAACCTCTCTTGGCCTAGCCAAAATTAAAGACTTAAACAAACCGTCTATTCCAAAGCCAACACCTGACAATAATAGCACAACAGATGTTGAGATAGACGTATGCCATATTTTTAACCAAAACAGAACACATCCTGATTGGAAGAAATGGTTGATCTGGCCCACAGACACAAATAACTGTCAAGATAGATTCCTGAACAAAATACAGGGGTTCAAATTGACCAGGCCAGACCCTAGATACTCCCAGAGACAACATCCAGGGATAGTTACAACATACAGTGTAGGAAAACTCTGCCTCGAATGGCTACACACATCCACACTGGCAGAAATTAAGCAACACTTGACTTTACTTAAAGACGGTGCTGACTTGCGTGATTTCATAATGGGACCACGCAAACAGCGTCAAAAACGTTTCATAGCGGCCAGTATATACGCAGCTTACAACGAAGCTTGGAAAGTAATGCAAATTGAAACAGCAGAAAAAATACGGGAAATTGACCGTATTAATTTGGAAAAATCACTTTCTGTTGTAGACAATGGTTTAATGACTCTGTCTTCCAGAATATATTCTCTGGACAGTATTGTATCATCTGCTATAGATATAATAGAGCAGGACTTGCTAATGTTACAACACGATCAGTCTCAATTACGTTCTATTGTACAGCTTGGCTGGACGTTACAAAATCTGCGTACAGGCTACGTGCCTTGGCGTTTAATTAACACAACGTCATTATGCTCTATCTTTAACCTTACTGATACACAAATCAGCTTGGCACAGAAAGGAGCAGAATATACAATTCTGAGCATTGAAAAACTTGAGAGATTACCATTGACAATGTCAGAACGACCTGTCATTGAATGGATAATACACAGAATAATAACTATTCCGATAACAACTTTCCAATTTAAATTCTGTCAAGAGTATATACCAGCAGCCCAGTATGAAAGGTTGGGTAATGGGTACATTAAGTCATCATGGAAATTACCTTACACACACACATGTTATAGAGAAAATAAACAGAATGTATTTCTTAGTGGTAATAATTGTAAAAGGTCACTAAGTGGTATACTTCTGTGTCAAGGTATTAACCTGCATGGGGCCTGTGAGGGGACTTCAAATAACCTTTCATGTCACCAGCATGGCACACCTGCAACTCGAATAGAGCCATTCTTTAGACGGCTTTCTAACGGGAGCTATATTCTAATAGTGGACCACAGATGTTGTGGCATGGTGCCAGGAAAAGCTTATCTCGTGAGCGTTAGTTCCATGGTCACTTGCTGTATGCAAGTATTGTTTCCAAACAGCACTCCAGACAGGGAGGCAAAAATGTGGCCATTTTTGAATATCTCTTCTATTCGAATTGATACTTTAAGCAGAATGAAGTCTGTTCTTTTTCAGACGACTGTGCCCTTGACGTCATCAAAAGAAACATATGATCTGCAAGTCGCAAGGACAACGGCAGAGATACATAGCCTTTTATCAACAAATTGCCCCCTACATTTCGCAGAAATGTTAAGCCAAATCCTAAATATGTCTGATACGAGCGGTATCCCACATGTATTTAAGACAATTTTTTCGGGACTGTTAACACCCTTCACAACAGTTCTGGGCATTTTTCCTAATTTTGTCAATTCTGTCTTTGGCGGCCTACCACTCCTGTTGGGACTCTTAGCAGGCATTTTATTTTTGATACTTCTGCTTCGTTATGGCAAGCCAAAACGCAGACAAAACTCCAGCCACGATGGAAGAAACGATCCTAGCTATACGCTATCGGGACCGCATAACTGAAGTCCTTGGATAAGCCCGGCTAAAAGATCTGAATATGACCTGGTTTCTTTCATTCAGACCCATCTGGCAGAATTGTATCTTACCTGTGCTTCGATGTATGCTATGCGGAGAAGAATGCGTGTTGGACGTCTGTCGTATACTACAATCAGCAGTACCATTGGATACAGATACTTTGCTAAGTCCTGTAACGGCTCATGCATCGTGTTGTCCCCAGCGGTTACCAATCCTGATGACGGCATTCATTGAGACTTCACCACTGCGATTAAAGGGTAGTGAAGTACGAGATGAGAGCAACATCACCCAGGTACGACCTTCTGTGAGCATTGCTGATCCTGACATTGATGATAGCAATCATTCCCACGACTGCACAGTTGCGGCATTTTTCCAACTTGGTCGAACTTTCACCTGAAGCGGTGAACCACTTTTTTGAAAGTCTGTCTGAAATGATGTTTTCCCCAGAACAAAAAGAATAACTTTTAAGCAAACTAGTACACAGCGTTCCCTGAACTCTGAATTCGGCCTTCGGCTTTGATAAACAAAAGCTACTGAACATATTTGGAACTATATTTTTTCTCTCTCCCCTTAAAGCAAAATTATTTTTATTCCTGATTCAAAAATATGTACTCTGCTTGAAGTAGAACTATTCTTAGAGAACAGAGCTTCTATTTTAGGAACTCTTAAAGACAATATATCACGTTAGCCTCTAGCACATTTACAGCAACTGTATTTATATGTGATGGAATGGCCTCGACCCTTTTTTCTGTATTAAGAGCCATTTCATGTGTAAAATTCGCAAATCATTCATCCTGATATATATATGCATCCTTTTTAATGAATGATTACACTGCTTGAATAGCGTACAGTACCTATAATCATTTTCATGTATTTCGCATACACCATTTCAAATGCAAAATTTTTTATTTTGGGGTGGGATGGTATACACATGCACCTTTTATGTTTACTATTGCTTAGTTTTAGTAATGATGGACATTAATTCGTGGAGTGGGTGTAGTGTTTTATCTAGGAACCTGAATCGATATTCCTATTTTATGCCCATGTCCGGTTATAATCAATACTATCCATGCAACCGCATAATAATCATATCCATAATTCAGTCGTAGCACATGCTGTCACATTGAGCAAGGCTACTTCTCCGGCCCCCTAGTAAGCACACAGAGTTCTCTAAACAAAACCAAGCCTCCAGCAACCTGGGAAATCCCCCTTGCTTTTGTTTTGATTTCGTCCTAGAACTCCTGTAAAGCACTGTTCTTAGTGACATCTTTATTGACGTCTTATGTCCAACCTTACATCAAACCCGGCACCTTTCAGGTATAAATATACCAACGTTGCCTTAAGCAAACACACGGTGGTGGTTTTGGAGCAGAGCAGCTATCTACTTGCCCGAGAGCCCAGCTGATGCGAGAGCCCACGGACGCTGCCCCTCCTCTTTGACGCACTGAGAGAGACGCTGTCTTTTCTCCTGCCGAGAAATCCAGCTCCGGTGTTTCGAGATACCTTCGCGGGTTACTGGGATATCGAGTCCTGAGAAAGAGATACAAGACCTCCTGCTTTCTATTACCCAGGTACGGAACTTACTAAACCCTTACAGAGAATTCTTGAGTCAGATTCTTGGCAAAACAACCTTAACTTAAACTGCTACTTACTTACTCCTTCCCACGTATTAGGCTTAGGTCAGGTACACCGGGGTAGGCGTATTTAGAAGCACCAGTTGATTACGATTAGTCAATGTATATATGTATGTATATATTTTATCTATTTTAAAGTATCATATGGCTAAGAAACCATATCAATGCTTTTACAGTATTATTTTATACTTCTCCTTTTACTGTACGCACTTTACTTTACCATGAGTATTACAATCGTGGCAATTCATTTCTCTTGTATGAGGAAGAAGACTACTCAATAAATAATACCTTTTATTGAAAACGCCCGTCTCTCTTTTCTCTGCATTCTGGTGAAACTAAGTACGCACATTTGACTGAGTGAAATAGCTGTCTATTGTTTTCACACGACTCTAGAGATACACTCTTATTCAGGGAGAGCAAAGTTGCCATGTTTTATGGTTGTCAGAAGCTAATCCCTTCTTGTCTATCCAGGGAGGTTAAACTCCTCCTCGTTTATTCGAGAAAGTTTCTAGTGACCTCTGAGCTAGCTGGCAAACCTTAAGTCTAATATAGTCAGTAGAGACCTAGATAACCTCAGTCCTACGTCTACACGGCTGAATATATTATTCCAATGCGCAGAGCCTATTGGGAATATAGGAACTACACTACAGAGGAACCATAGAGGACGTCAGCAGGTCCTTGAGTGCCATGCCGTCAACTTCTTTCCAGGTTCTGTAAGTCCTTGCTGTCTTCCTAACTTGCATAGCCCTATCCAGCGGGGGGGTAGAGACAGTGAATAGCACGGCAGAATGGTCTGACCAGACCACGGATTCAGTGTTGACAAACTGCAAATCCGGGTTGTTTGTGAAAATACCGTCCAACGTGTGCCCTGCTAAATGCTAAATACCACCCGATTAAGACCCACCCCTGCATCACTTCTGCAAGAGCTAGCGTGTCAGGATCTGAATCATCTTCTAAGTAGAAATTGACATCACCTAGTGCAGTGAAGGATTTAGTACACAGCGCTTCCTCCAGAATATTGCCCACGGTTTCAAGAAACTGGGACCTGGTCCCGGGTGGTCTGTATAAAAGGCAGCCCTGGAAAGAGTGATATTGGATAGAGAGAGTTTGAACCCCAATGCCTCACACGTCTGAGAGGCCAATGACTGAAAGGATCCCACAATCGGGGCATGTTAAATGACAGCAAGCCCACCTCCTCTTTTACCCACTCTATCCAGAACGAAACTCAGGTATCCTGGGGGGGTAGCTTTCACTAAGTCCGACCCAGATGCAGCATCCGTCCAAGTCTCGGTAACAAATGCGATTTTTATATCTCTATCCTGAATCAATTCAGCCCATTCCACACTGTGCTTCACGAGGTATCTAGCATTAATTAGAAGACAATTTATTTTGTTTGTCGCCCCTTTACCTCTGGAACCATAGGTCCTGATGAGCGCCCTAATTGGTCTGCAGATGACGGCAGGAGGGCCAGACAAACATGCCAGACACTCAATAAATCCTGTCTGCATATCTTTATCAGGTCTTAAGCAGATACAGTTCTCCTTCCTCCCCCGACGTTGAGGCTCAGCAGAGACTCATGATTATAAGTCCTCCTGGGCTGGGGGTCTGAAAGGAGTTGACCAGGGATCCAGGCGCCAGGCGCTGGTCTGGTGCGGACGGGCGCAGACGGGCTTGCCTTTGGCGCGCCCACTGCGCCCGCTGCGCGGGCGAAAGACCATGGAAATTTATAGGGGCGGAAGGAGGGCGGTAGGCTGCCGACAACTAGTCCGCAAGCCTGAGCGTCCTCCCAAGATGGCGGACCCCCGTGGCAACGACCGCGTCAGCGCCTAATCGGCTGCGTGTGTGCCCGGGAATTCAGGAGGTGGAGAGAGCAGGTAGGGAGTCGCCTGCGCTATGGTCGATATGGTAATAGTGCCCAAGTCGCAACTAACCAATATTTAAAAATCGAGCGTCCTAATCCCCCGGCTTTCCGCCTCAGGGGAGAAACTGGTGCCCAAAGTTAAAATCCAAATCAAAACAAAGTTTTAAAAACACACTGGCGGCCTAATCCCCCGGCTTTCCTCCTCAGGGGAGATTCAAAGCTAAGCGCCGTGTTTTCCCGCACTTTAAATCCCAGGGAGGGCGGTAGGCTGCCGACAACTAGTCCGCAAGCCCGAGCGTCCTCCCAAGATGGCGGACCCCCGTGGCAACGACCGCGTCAGCGCCTAATCGGCTTCGCGTGTGCCCAGGAATTCAGGAGGTGGAGCGAGCAGGTAGGGAGTCGCCTGCGCTATGCTTGATATGGTAATAATGCCCAAGTCGCAACTAACCAATATTTAAAAATTGAGCGTCCTAATCCCCCCGGCTTTCCGCCTCAGGGGAGAAACTGGTGCCCAAAGTTAAAATCCAAATCAAAACAAAGTTTTAAAAACACACTGGCGGTCTAATCCCCCGGCTTTCCGCCTCAGGGGAAAATCAAAAAGAGCTTAATCCATTCGGTATCTTTATGTCTTGATTAAAGATGTATCTTGATTCAAGTTTTCTTAGGTATTGTGTACTATTGTTACCACAAATGTCTGCTATTCTGCCAATGGCAAAGTACCTCATCAATTTCCTGTTACTTTCAGCATGTTCTGCAATGTGGTGTGCCTCTGGGTACTGTATATCCCTGTGAGATATGGCCCTAAAGTGTCCAAGAACTCTTTTCTTTACAGTGTGGATGGTGCTACCCACATACCATCTTTCACAGGGGTACACCAATATATACATCACAAAGAGTGTAAAGAACTTAGCAATCTCAATTTCTCTCTTTTGGCAAAGAATCATGCATTTCATCATATTCACACTGTTCTCACAAGACTTCTGCTGACCACATCAGTAAAATATTTTCAACGGAGGATTGCCTTATGTCTGTTCACAATGTGTAAGTAATCAGATTGCTATTACGAGATGTAAATCTTCTAAATATAATGGATAGATAAAAGTCAACTTCTACCAGTCCTTTTCAATGAATTGTATTTGGCAAAGCTTATTTAAAAATCTTCTTACATCACTAGCATTCTGTTTATCTGTAGTAATAAACGTGACTGTATCTTTCTCTTCATTGTGATGTATGTCATCTCTGAGACACTCTCCCCTCTCAATGTTATTCACACTTAACAGAGCAGATTCCAGAACATCCTTGTGAATAACCTCTTTCCCTAAATCTAGGTACCATTTCACAACATTCTTTCACAAAAGTGTCATCCTAACTAAAATTCTCAGTGACTTAGCCTAAGGAATACAGTAAATAAGATGTTTTGGGTCACTACTTGAGGCATGTAGCGTACTATTCTCTCCCGTGTTTTTTTATTTTTAACTAAGCTTATGGTCAATTTGTCACCTGTTACCTTTACATGCACATATAAGAAATCCACCTCTGCGCAGGGTGCTTGCAAACTTCAGACTCAGTCCTTTCCTATTTACTCTTTGAAAATATTCTAGAGCATCTTCTTCAGTATGATGTGTTCCTCGTACTCATCAAGACTGCAGGCTAAATGCTCCTCCCACCAGCCCTTGAACATGTTTACATAGCTAGGGGCAAAGCAGTTACCCATCGCAGTGCCCTGGATTTGTTTAAAATGGTGCTCATCAGACATGAAGAAATTCAGTTTAATATAATACAAGATCATGCCTAGAGAAATCTCTGTGTGTAAGAGAAAGTTTCTATATGGATACGGCATTTAATTATGCTGATGACACTCAGCTGGTGTTTTCCTTGGAAGGGAACAATGCGATCTCGCTGAGCACCTTCCATTGCTGCATGGCAGCCACAGCGGATTGGCTTCGAGCAAATTCTTTGCAATTCAATAGCTCGAAGACGGAGGTGCTCCACTGCTCCACTGACCGGATCCCGCGGGCCCTACCCACGGATTTCTGGCCTAGCACTTTTTCTGAACCAGTGTTGGCATCGGAGTCAGCTCGCAATCTAGGGGTCATGTTTGGCCCTAACTTACAACTAGATCTACATGTCAATAAAACCACGGGAACATGTATGATGCTGCTCCGTATGCTATGCAGAGTTCTGCCTCTTCTCCCCGTTCAGTCCAGGCCGGAAGTAGTCCGTGGGACTATATTAAGTCGGCTTGATTACTGTAATGGTCTTCTCCTGGGGGCCCCAAAAAACTTGATAGGGAAGCTGCAGAGGGTGCAGAATATGGCCGCTAAACTGGCCCTTTCACGACCCAGATCTAGCTCTTCTACTCTTGCGCTTCGAGATCTGCACTGGCTCCCGGTAGATCTACGGGTCCAATTTAAAGCGGCCTGTTTGGTGTTTAGAGCGGTACACCTCTTGGGCCCTATCCCGCTACAAAATATGTTTGCATGGTATTCTGCCCCACGGCTCTTGCGGTCGTCATCGGCTCACCTTCTGGTGGTGCCCAGGTTTCAAAGAGTGAGGATGGGCGGCCGCTCATTTAGAGTGGCGGCAGCTAAATTGTGGAACTCCCTCCCACTCACTCTCAGGAGCTACAAGGACTATCTTCCATTCAGGAAGGCCTTAAAGACATATCTTTTTCCCAAGTAATGGCTGCGCGACTGCTCTTGTCTAGTGCGGGGTTCTCTGATCAAAGCGCCAGGATGCCCTCTGGGTGACAGGTCTGCGCTCTATAAGTATGCTAAATAAATAATAAATAAATAATGGATTGATTTCTATGTTGTGCCCTATGCTAGGATATACACTAGCAACATCAAGAGTCATTAGGAGAAAGTCAGGTTTCCAGTGTGGCTCTTCAAATCTACTTAAGGAAATCCGTACTATCTTTTATGTGTGATGGTAGGGTTGTTACAAATGGACATAAGAAAAAGTCTATGTTCTCAAAGTATTTTCCAATAGACTTGCTAAGAAGGAGACAATAGGCCTTCCTGGTGACCTGGTCATGTTTATATGAACTATTGGGAGTAGGTGCAGTATGAGAGTTTTTGGAAACTTACAATACAAACATTTGTATTCCTCCCATTCCAATAAATCATCTTCTCTCCATTTAATATGTTTCTCATGGCATTTTTCTTAGTTCCCGTCATTATGTTTTTGTCAATTCTTTCATAAAATGTGTTGTCTTGAAACTGGGTCCAAACTTCATTCAAATACATTTATTTAGACAAAGCTGCAATATTTCACCCTTATAATATTTTTTGATAACAATGGAGTCATCTTCTTGTAATGCTTTCAAAGCCTTCCTTTTTGTAATATTTATGTGACCACAACACCACATTATTTTCTTTGACCGTTTCCAATGCATATTTACGCCAAATTAAGATATGGGTCTCTAATATGTACCTAATCAAATCCAATTCAGCCAAAGTAAATAAGGTATCTACATCACTGATACTAAGTGGCCTAGTTACTGACACTATTGCAAGACCTCCAACTGTCTTATGTTGAACTACTTTTTTAATTTTAATTAGCGAATACATTTAAACAAATCTATTTGCCTTTGAACATAATCAAAAGAGGTACATGGACAAAATGTTAACACCAATTTTGAGACATTCTTATCCAGTACAGTGAGTTGTCTATCAAATAAATTCGATTTCTCCATCATTTGCTTGACTTACTTTCCCTCATTTGCATTCCTATGGGAGTTGAGTCTTTTACTTTCGTTGCATTTCTTTGTCTTTTAATATTTCTTACCCTTCCTTTTACTCTTCTTCTCTTGCCTCATCGCCAGTCTAATTTCTAAAACAACATTTTCTTACTTGTGTTTCTTGTGTCCGATGCTCCTGAGGTGCTACCTTCAGAGGTTTTACTATCTGTTGGTACATAGCTCACACTTGAATCTGAGGCAACTACTCCTTGCTTACTTTGGTTTATAAAGTATTTCTCCTCTTTTTGCTTTTTTTGCATACCACTACCCGAGAGTGAAAGCTTCCTTTATTGAACCTTGTGAGGATCCTTTTGGAGATTTAATATATGGAGAGTATTACAGAGGCTTCTAATTGTTTGATTAGTATGTTAGGCAAATATGAGGAGATTGACAGAGTGACCTTGCAACAAAAGGTAGATCAAGTAAATGATGAACTTCATAAAGATAGACAACAGTAGCTAATGAAGCCATAGCACAAAGACATAAATATCTGTTCAACAAAATAGGAGGAAATTATCAAACAACATGAAGCGGAAAAGTTCATCAGAGACAAGTGGGGCTATGCATAAGGCCAAACCTTTACCTTTGCAGGCCACTTTCGTAACTTAAAATGTCAAAGGCTAGTTGAAGGGAACAGGCTGTTGCAAGAAAGCAGATCAATACAAATAGGTTCAGATTTAAGTTTGGAAATAGAAACGGACCAAAAGAGGGTTCAATGTCTACAGGGGATGTCAGTGCTGTGGTTAGAAAACAGTCAGTGATTGTTGAGTTGAATATTTTAAGGATAGATCAGCAGCAAACACTAAGCCCTCGCATTCAAAAACAAAACAATTACATAGGAGGAGGCAGAGAAAGTGCCAGCGGCAAAATATCTACATCATCAACAACACATCATCAACAACAAACGAAGCAGAAACAAACATGGAAGAGGAAGTGAAGGAAGCTAATCCAAACACAATAATGAATCTTTCTGGCATTGTCTTAAGTAAAGCAGAAGAACACATTATGTTGTTAGGTCTATCATATTCCCCAGACAGCTCTCTGAACTACAATGAAACTTGCACTGGCATTTTCAAACTCATTCAAAAGCTGAAATTAATGAAATTCCACCTGATAAAAGATAAACAAGAAGCCACACATGATGTGACAAGTAACAGTGTGCAAAAGCACTTACAATGTTAGATCTCCATCTTATGAAGGAAGTGAAGAAGCTGGAGAATCAATTTTAAGGCATCATGGAACCCTAAACTGAGCAAAACCTAATTGAAACACTGCATCTAGAGGTGTATGATGAAGCTACCATGCCCTTTAAACTGGCATCATAATTTCTTCCAGGTACTCCAAGAGATTTGATCGATGTGTCCAATGACTTGTTCATAGATGGAGTGAAACAACTATATACTGTTGTTAAGAAGGGACAACCTAAGTAGAATACTAGACAAAAGAAATATAACAAATTAATAAGTAATTTGTAGGCCGAAAAATAATTAGTCATAAGGAACTCAGACAAAGGGGGCAACATCGTTTTATGGCCAAGGGATTTGTTCAAAGCAGAGGTCTACAAACAACTGAATAACACAGTTTGCTATGCTAGATGCAGCCATGGGGACATAAGTCAAGCCAGGATCCAATTCAACAGTGAATTGATAAAGTGGAGGCAAGCTGACCTATTAAATCAAGATGAATATTTGTTCCTAAGGAATGATCACCTGAAAAACACAAATATATGCCACCAGGATGGTTTACATGCAGTAGAGCATTTTCTGAGAGGTCGTCCTTTGAGTCTGTATAAGCATACTCAAAATGTTGTTGTCAATGATCAGATGGTGCTTGGAAAGTAATTATTTTATGTTTAACAATAAATATTCCATCTATTTAGGCGATGGGTACCTGTTTTGCCCCAGCTATGCTTGTTTGCAATGGGCATGTGGGAGGGACTTGTGTTCCTCAATGATCACAAGGCTGCCTGGAATGAGCATAAGGTTCTGTGGACAGGATTTATTAATGACTTGTTTGTCATTTGGATGAGCTATATTGAGTGCTAATCTATTTGTGAAAGATATTATTAACAACATTTTAAATTTGCATTTTCACAAGCTAGATCAGTCATATTAAAGTACATTTCTTAGACTTAGAGATTGCTGTTGAATGTGATGGAATAGAGATGAAATTAAGATGAAATTATTCAGGAAGGACACAGGAGGCAATACAACACTGCATGCAACCAGTAACTTTCCATCCGCAACATTTGAAAGCTAGTATCCCACTTGGGGAGATGCTACCAATTAGGAGAAATTGCAGCTGGGAAGAAAATACATCGATATGTCAGCAAGAGATAATATCTGGATTTAGAAAATTAGGATATGCAAGATATATACTAGAAAAACAAAGGTGGCAGTTTATCAAAGAAAAAAAGAAACCCCTTGTGTTTGCCAAAAACACCTTGGTACAGGTGAGCAAGGCAGTCATTAGATTGATCACCTTATATAACAACCAAGAAAAGGCCCTGAGGACAATGATTCAAAAGAATTAGCATATTGTCAAAGCAGATCCAGTGATAGGAGCAGTGATTCCAAGAAATCCATCTACAACATTTCGAAGAGTATAATCCATGCCATATGCCCTTGTGAAAAGTAGCCCTGATGTAATACTAAACAAAACATGGCTGCAAAAAACCAAAGGGTTTCAGACGTGCAGCAAATGCAAGGTGTGCCAGATAGGAGTTAACACCATTGAATAGTAACACCATTTCACAACAGACCCTGTAAGATCAAGGCAGCATACACCTCCAAAACTAAATTTGCAGTTACTTCTTGACTTGTAGCTGTAACCTTAGATATGTGGGCATTACAACACTCCAGGTACACAAACGAATACCACGGCACGAGGGCCATCAAAAATAGAGATCACTCATACCCGGTAGCTAGACACTTCGAAGAGAAACACAGTAATTATGTGATGAAGCTAAGGTACTTCGTGATTGACACAGTACAGAACCACATTAGGGGTGGCAACGGGACAGAGCCCTTAAGCAATTGGAAACAAGATATATCCTCAACCTTGACAGTAAAGTAAAGTAAAAGTAAAGTACTAAATGGCCTTAATGTCGATGACAAGTTATACACCAGTCGGTAATTTTATGGATGATGATGGTTTCCTCTCCTTTCTCTACCTTCAAGTGTTCACTCTTTTTTCTCTTTCTTTTCCTCCAATCCTTAACCCCCAACATTCCTTTTTTCCCCACCTAAAGAAATGATATAGTAGTATAGTTTCTACGAAATGTAATTTTTCACATGGAGCATTTGCAAGACTTAAAAGGCATAGATAGAAGTTATTTCATCCAATGATTAATAACGAACATACAATGAATGAATTGTTTATTTAGTAAATATCTATATCTAACTGAGGGTCAGTAACATAAGCCAACCTGGGCAGAATATTTGATTCAATGAGTTAAAATAAGTATATTGTGAAGAGTAGTCATTTCTTTTATATATACTGAATTGTTGTAACATGTACAAGTTTGATTATTTGTATGTCGCTTTAATAGAGTGTTTTCTCTGTTTATTTTGTGGTGTGAGGTATTTATGGAGAAGAAAATAGTGCCCCGATTGTGTGTGATCATGCTACATTTGGCAGCTGAAATGCATTATGACAGGGTGAATGCAACAAGTTAATAAATTAAATTGAGCATCTTGATAGTGTCTGCAGCCGGTCCTTCTTTTGGAGGTGAGAAAGCGGATTATATTTTAATTTTGTATGTGTACATATTCACTAAAAAAACAAAGGTTACAGGGACGTTATAGTTAGGCTGACATTTCACTCATACAAAACCAGAGAAATTCAGCAGTTCTAGTTAGCTGAGCTAACTATAACTTTCACCCCCGCAATGCACAGCGTGTGACCTCACATATTACACCACTCATGACGTGGCATCACTGATTAAATCACTGATGACTTCTCAAATGACATCACTGATGGCATCATCTACAGAATTTCTGACGCACCCTCTCACACCCCAATATAACCTTTCATACACCCACTCCAACTTCCACACTACCATTCTCAAAACCATTGACACACCCATACCAGTACTTACACACCCACTCACTGATTCATAGGTCTACACTCACATCCACTCAGTTACCCATACAGCCACTCATACATCAACTCACTCACTAATACAATCACTGATATATCCACTCATACAACCACTCATACACTATCAGTCACTCATAGAGCTACTCACACACCTACTCACTCACCTATATATTCAATCAGACAGCCATCTAGTCATCTATACAGTAATACACAAACCCGCTCGCCTATTCATAAAGATAATAACACAAATTCACCCATAAAAGCCCTCTCAGATGTCTTTGCAGAAATGATGTCACTTTTCCCTCACACTATCTTGGTGTACTCTATTATATGCCAAAGACAGAAATGGAGGTAGTCAAATCAATTCTGTCCACAGATTGACAAAGCCAGAAAACATGTTTAGAAAATTGTTTCTGCTTTCACTGATGGAGTTCACTTTACAGACAAAGGAAGCAGGGTGTTTCTAAGCAACCTAAAACTCTGCATACAGTCTTATCTGTAGCTGTCTTATACACACTCTCAACACAAGTTCAGAGTCACCCAAAAGCCCCACTTTTTTTTTCTTTTTTTTGTCCTCCTTTGTGCAATCTTTAGTGTTTTTTCGCAAGCCAGGTCACCTCTTGAGGAAAGTGAAACGCCCAAGGTAAGAGAGGCATGACCATGTCTAAAAGATCAACAAATTCTTTAGAATCCACCTTCACATAGCCACCCTGATGGATCCTCCGAAATTGAGTGATCGCGCTTAGTGAAATCATTGGACATCCCTTCCTACCCTATGCCATATTCTTGTCCCAAAGGTCCCCGTATTTCGTACGTTTACACACCCCCCTAAGTGTATCTAGTTTCCTAAACTTATTGACTTGGGAAAGCCAGTCATCGACTTTAGGAGGGGATGAAAGAATCCAATTTCTGCACACCTCGCGTCTTGCCAATAACATTAAGGTAAGTAGAAGGTATTTCTGATTTTTCTTTAGGGCAATACCAGGTTCATTACCATCTAAAATACCAAAGATAACATTAAAAGAGCTTACCTTACCTTTATATCAATGTTTAAGGCTTTATTAACTGTCTTACTGATCTCCTTCCAGTAGGTATCGAGGTGTGCACACAGATGAAACATGTGGATGCCATTTACCTTCATTTCGCCACATCTGGGGCATTTTCTCATCAACTGGGTATTTATTTTTCTTAATCTCTCTGGCGTCCAGTAAGCTCTGTGCAGAGTAAAGAGATGGTTTCTCCTAAGGGGTGCAGAAACTATAATAAAACATAAAAAAGTGCAGGATACTTACCATAGTTGTTGCAAGTCTTGAGCTGGGAAGATCTTCTTCCAAGTGGCATCTGGTGTGTTAAAGTCTGTTTCATCCCTTTGGATCAAGTACCAGTAACATTTCGAAACTTCCTTTGGAGCTGGGTCTTTTAGCGTTTCTTCCTCTAATTCTTCAGTATTGTCTGGCATTTTCTCTTGTTCCTTGCACCACCTTGCCAGCTGATAGTATTTAAACCTTGAAATAGTAGCATTGGTTCTTTCCAGTAATGCATCTCAGCGTATTAAATTACAGTGTTCTATGAGCTCCCCCATCTCGATATCCCCGCTTTTTTTAAGGTGCCTGCGAGGGAGTCCTTCAAGCATTCTGGTGTAACCGTGGAGTTCCATAATGGTGCATACTTGCTGTAGTACGGGAGCTTCCATGTTTTCCATATTTCGTACCATACTTTGTACGCTGACTTTAACACCTTTAATTAGATTTTTTTGAAATACTGAGGGTAGCCAAACTTATAGAGACAAAAATCATTGTTGGTTACGGCTTTCCAATAGGCAGTATAGAGAGTTTGCGATTTAAAAAGTATCCTGATGTTTTTGAAGTTGAAGGCTTTTTAGTATGTCATGAGGTCTGGGCTAGTTATCCCCCTCGGTTTGTCTTTTGACATAGCTTTTTCCATGCTACCCTAACACCTCTGGAGGCCCAGATGAAAGTGTTTATTTCACTCTGAATCTTTCTTAACTTCTGTGGTTTAAATTCCAGAGGAATAGCATTGAAAAGAAATGTAAACTTTGGCAAAATGGCCATTTTAATGACATTTGCTCTCCCTATAAACGTAAGAGATAAACAGTTCCATGCCTTTAATAGTTCCCTCATCTCCTTGACTTTTAGCTCCAGGTTCACTTGGGCTATTTCATCGATGTTATTAAAAATTTCTATTCCCTAATATTTGATTTTGCTATTTGATTTTAATACTGGTGTCATGGTGTTCCAGTGCACCACCTCAGTCTTCTGGTGATTAATTTGATACCCAGAAATACTTTCAAAACCAATTAGAATGGCTGTTATACTATTAAGAGAGTTGTTGAGGTTACTTGTATATATCATTAGATCCTCAGCGTATAACGCAACTTTCAAATTCCATTCATTATTTGTATTTTGTATTTGATATTTATAGGGTGCATATATCACCACAAAGGTCTCATAACGCTTGCTAGTGCTCATGGCAGGACAGGAAAAAAACGCGACAACCAGATGGAGAGGACTGGGCTAGAATAGCCAAGTTTTTAGGAGTCTACGGAACTTCTTGTGGTCTGTTTCCAGGCGGAGGGATAAAGGTAGTGTATTCCAAGTTTCTGGTGCCACCTGGGAGAAAGATCTATCACCATTTCTAATGGTGTGGACCTTCGGCACTGTCAGAAGGTATTTGCTATTGGACCTAAGGGTACTAACCTGTTGGTGTATAGTGAGTTTTTTAGCTAGGTAGAGGGGTCCTTTATTATCGAGCGTCTTATGCACCAGACAGCACAGTTTGAAATGGATCCTCTTTTTGATTGGAAGCCAGTGCAGGGTCCTTAGGCTGGGCACAGAAGGAGAATGCGGGTGCAGATTAAGGACCAATCTGGCCGCTGTATTCTGCACGACCTGGAGCTTGGCCAGGAGTTCTGCATTAGTAGAGGCAAGAAGTGAGTTGCCGTAGTCCAGGCGGCTAATAATGAGTCCCTGTACAAGGGGCATGCGGGAGAAGAGTGGGATCCACTTGAATACTTTTCTAAGACTGCGCATAAGTCCATAGCAAATGCGGACCAGATTGTTTATATTGTTGGACATAGAAAGTTGCGAGTCAAGAATTACACCAAGGTTACGTGCAGCTGTCTTAGGAAGAGGGCAAGGTCCTAGGATGAGGGGGCCACCAGTCGTCGTTCCATAGTTTGGCTGCGTCCCCAAAAAGCAGAATCTCTGTTTTTGTTGGCATTAAGGAGAAGATGATTATTCGTCATGTAGTAGTTTATGGCTATCATACAGAGTTTGAAGCGCTTTTTGGTCTCGGTGACATCTGATCCCATGGTGATTAACAGCTAAGTGTCATCTGCGTAAGACACTATTTGAAACCCAAAGGATTTGATACGTTTGGCTAAGGGGGACACGTATAGGTTGAATAACGTAGGGCTCAAAATAGAGCCCTGGGGGACACCTTTGTTGATAATTTGGCTATCTGAGGAGAAGTCTCCTATTTGAACTTTAGGGGAGAGTTCTGTCAGATAGCTCCTGAGCCAATTCAGGGCTGTGCCCTCAACACCAGATACGTGTAGGTGATCAAGAAGGATGCCATGCGAGATGGTGTCAAAGGCAGCCAGCAGGTCAAGTGGGACCAGTATAGCTGATTGCCTGGCATCCAGGGAAAGTCTGATATTGTCCACTATTTCCAGTACGGCCGTTTTGGTGCTATGGAATGCCCTAAATCCTGATTGGGAGGGGTACAGTAGTTTATTATTTTCCAGGTAATGGGTAAGTTGGCTGTTAACCAGAGACTCCAGAATTTTGCCAAAGAATGGTAGAAGGCCTTGTGGTCGGTAGTTGGATAACTGCTTGGGATCAGCAGAAGGCTTTTTTTAAATGGGTCTGATGATGGCCTCTTTCCAGAGGGTAGGGACTATGGACTGTGACAGGGAATGGTTAAATAGTGCAGTAAGGTGGGGGAGGAGGACGGGGACAATTTTGGATAGGACTTGTGCAGAGGCGGGTCGGTAGGAGAGCCTGATTTTATACGATTAAGAGTTAATAGTACTTCATCCTCTGAAACTGTGCAGAAGTCAGTGAGTGGGACAGTATGGAAAGATACGGGGTCAGGATTACTCGCATTGGGTGTGAAGTCTGATGATTGGGAAAGAGTTTGTGAATATCATTGATCTTTTCGACAAAAAATGTGGAAAGGGAGTTCACCCACTCCTGCGAAGCAATTAGGGTTGTCGACAGGAGGGAGGGTTGGTGAATTCCTTGATGATAGTGTACAGTTCCTTCTGCGAATTAGCTGCAAGGATGATTCTGTTGCCTAAGTATTCTTTTTTGGCCTCGGCTATGTGATTCATACATAGCCGATGAGTAGTCCTAAAACTAAAGGGAGTAATATCATGGGAACTCATTATCTTGTTAGCCAAGGGCTCTATATATAAATTAAAAAGGTGGGGAGAGAGTGGGCATCCCTGCCTAGTGCCTCTTTTAATCTGGAAGCTTTTTGACAGTTTGCCGTTAATGAGTATTCTTGCAACGGGACGTGAATAGATGTTTATAATAGCTCTTAAGAAATTATTCCCTAGACCATAGTAAAGAATGACTTTTTGTAGGAAAGACCAATTCACACGGTCAAATGCTTTGGCAGCGTCAAAAGTGAGGACAGCCAAAGGTAATTTTCCCTGCACAGCTATGTCAATTGATCCAATTAGTTGGTGGGTAAGGTCGTGCAACTGGCTTCCCCTTATAAAGCCCTTCTTGTTATCGTGCCAAGATCTGCGTAAATATTTTATAATCATTGTTAAGGAGCGATATTGGCCTGTACAATTCGCAATTGAGGGGATCTTTACCCAGTTTTAAAATTAAGCTAATAGTCGCCTCATTCCAGGTTAATGGGGGTAAGGAGCCTTCCAAGTAAATAGTATTAAACAGATCAGCTAGTACAGGGGTTAAAGAATCTTTTAATACTAAATAAAGTTCATTTGGGATAGCGACCAGCGGCCTTTCATTTTTTCAGTTTACTTATCACCTCCGTAACCTCCTCTGTTGTAATAACTGCATTTAGCGAGTCACATAAATCTATGTCTAATTTGGGGAGTTGTGATTTCCTAAGATAGGTGCTTATAGCTAAGGGTGAGGTCACTAGATCTTCATCATACAATAACAGAAAGAAGTCTACAAATGCATCTTCTATACCTGCCACATCTTCTACTCTTCTTCCATTGGGGCCCTTATTTATTGCCATGATTGTATTCCTATTAGAATCAGTCTTTAGCTTCCAAGCTAGCAGTTTTCCACTATTTTCTCCATATTTATAATTTGATAGGCAACTAGCTTGACACTTATTCCTAACTCTTTCCTCCAAAAAAAAGTGCTAAGTCATTCTTCTTCTCTAGTAGCTCTCCCTTAATTTTCCTTTACCTATTTCCAAGGTTTCTGTTTCTAACTTCTCCTGTTTTTTTAATATTTCAGGCTCTAACTGGGAGATTGTACGCGTCCTTCCCTTATTACTGCTTATTGCTAAGCCAATTAGGACCCCTCCAAGCATCGCTTTGTATGCATTCCAAGTTAGATTAGATGGAACTTCCCCATTTTTGTTATCCTTAAAGTAATTTACAGTTGAAGTTTTAATTTTTTCTATTACTTCAGGATCCAATAAGAGAGTACAGTCTAGCGTCCATCTTTTCTCACCCTGTGTTTGATTACGACATACATCTAGCTGGACTAACAAGTGATCTGACAGGTGTGCAGGGAGGTGTAAGACTTTTTTAACCGGTTTGCTGAGAAGTTTATCAATTAAGAAAAAATTGATTCTAGAGGCACGACCGTATTTATGGTTCTTATAAGTAAATCTGTTGTTTAAATCTCCTTTAGTTTCCCGAATGTCAACCAGCCCCAGTTCCTCTCTTAGTCTGCTTACCCACTCTCTCATTTTAGGAAGGTTTAATGCCTTATTTGGTGGATGTCTACCCTTTGTAGGATTTAATAATATAATAAAGTCACTGCCTATTATAATCGGAATGGACATTGTTATTAACTGCACATATAAGGATTGAAGAGGTGTGGGGTCATCTGTGTTAGGGCCATAGTACCCTACCACAGCTAAAGAGATATCACCTAGCTTGATTTTGGCTATAGCCCATCTGCCTTTTGAGTCTACGCTACTTTCTGTTAAAATTATATTTGAAGGATTTTTAATAATGATTGAAACATCTTTAATATTACATGACTGGTTTGCACAGACACTATTCCCAATCCACTTCTCAAATTGTATCATTTCATACCACTCTTCTTTAAGGAGGTGGGTTTCTTGTATTATAATTATGTCCCTCCTTACTAGCTTAAGGTATTCAAAGATTTTTTGTCACCTTTTCCTTGTTCTCAGCCCACTAACATTCCATGATATGATTTTTAAATTGCCTATCATAATAAAGTGTTATTTTCCTTTTTACCCTGATCCGGCTTACTAACTGTTTGTAAGTTGGACAATATTTCTTTTCTTTTTTCCCAAATGCTCCCCACCAAAAAACCCTTATTTAAAGTGTGTTAAAAAAATACAACAACCCCATGCCCCTGTCCCCACCCTGGATAACCCTCCTTACAGTCATCGGGCAAGCTCGATTACCCTGTTTGAGGTTCGGTATTGTGAGGTATTGCATTTAATTTTTTGGCTCTTACAACTTTCCATTATGGGTTCTTTTTAGCTTTTATCGTTTTAAAAGCGATTCTACATTTTTGGGCTCCCGAATATTATAGGTTTGGTTGTTCCGCATTATGCGCAGAAGGGCCGGGAATTTCATTTGAACTGTTGCGCCTTCACTTCTCAAGTCTGGCATGTACTTTCCTAAAGCCCATTGCCTATCTGCAGTTGCCTTGGAAATATCAGACCGAATTTTATAACTATACCCATCTATTAAGAGGGTGCCTGCTTTCAAGGCCATGCTCAGAACGTTTTCTTTTAGAGTGTACGTCTTAAAATTGACAAGCACTCTTCTTGGGTTTTTCCTCGCTTTATTTGGCCTGAAGGGATCTCTATGTACCCTCTGTATATCTTCATTCAAGCTTTGTTCATCTAACTCTGGGGCGGCTTCTTTTAGTAGTTGGATTATGTAGCTCCTAATGTTCTGTCCCTCTGAGCCTTCAGGAATGTTCAGCATTCTTAAATTATTCCTCCTTGAGTTATTTTCTATTGCTTCAATTTTGTCTCTCAATTCTTTTTCTGTTGATCTTATTTTGATCAACTTCGCTCTGACAGAGTTTCACCTCTTCTCTGGTTTGCTCCAAGGTGTTCTCAATAGACACCACTCTAATAGCTAAGGCATTGAACATAGTCTCCAAGGCTTCACAAGTCGCCTGAATTTTTTTTGGGTTTCTTTCAGACTTGGCAAAACTAAGTTTCCTTTCCCTAAAGAGTGACCCCATCATATCGCCCGGCTCCGATTGTACAGGTATCTCTGACCTCTGCTCCGTGTTCCCCTTTGCCTGATTTTGAGATTCCTCATTTCCTCGTAGCTCCTCAATATCTTTGGCAACCTCGTCCCCTGGATCATTAGACATAAGGACTTGGTACCTTTAGGGGATTCCATTTGGAGTACAGTTCGGGGGGATGCAACTTTATGTAGAGAGAGGGTTCTCAGTGGACTCCTTCAGTTTCAATAACTCGTGTGGAAGAGTCGTCTTGTCTTGTACTTTGAAAAAGGAGCGAAGAGATGGGGTAACTTTTAAATTTGATCCCTTCTTTTGTTGTTCTTTTTTGGCTGTTTTTGCAGCTCTAGCTGAGACCACCGCTACTATACTCCCTTTGTTTCTGCACTCTATATTTTTTGTCAGAAATTATCCCTGTATCTCCTTCTGTTGTACACCCAGCCTGACCCCCAGCCTGACCTTGCACCCACTCCTCTTCCTGTCTATGGATATAGGTGGAATATCTTTTTCTATGGGTAATAAACTCTAAATTCACCCATTTGTTTCTCAGCATATAACAGAGGGAGTTGGTACCATTTGTTTCGTTGTCTTTAATAGAGTCTTCCTCTTGCAGGTTTGTGGCTAATTTATTTTTTCCTGTGAAATTACTTCGTTGAGCCAATGTCGGCATTTGAGGAAACTGGATGAATGAGCTTGATGTGTCTCTAGAGGACGCTGCTGAGTTAGTGCTAGAGTTTAGGTAGCAGAGGCTTTGCACTTACCTTTGCCTCTTTACCTGGTGGAACTCATGCAGACTATGGTTTTGATGTTCCTTGTAGTCTTTATCTCCCCTTCAGTGGTGTCGCTAAACCCCCCCCCTAAGGGCTTGCCCAGCACTGTGAATAAAACAGGAAGACTCCAAGATTGACCAAACAGCATAAAACGATTTGTTTGAATGCCCCCGGAACTTACTCTACCAATAGAGAGACGCTGTTGGCGAAATTCCCTCGACGCCACAGCCCAACGATTCCCTGCCTTTTCCAGCGCAGTGCGGTGTTGAGGAGCCAGTCCCGGGCTAGGGCCTGACTCCACTTCCAGTGCTGCTTGCTCTTGCAGTCCCCGTGGCTCTCACTCGCAGCTCTTGCTCTTCACTCTGCTCCCGCCTCACACAGACACTGCGTAGGGAGCCGCCGCGGCTGCCCCAGACGATCACTTGCGCCTTCCGCTTCCGCCAGCTCCAAAGAGGCCCACATTTTGTTCATTTTTTTGTCAAATAATTACTTTTTTGAATCTATGAAATCCTAGACGATGACGCAGTATCACAAGCATGTCGCGAAATTGCAAAACAAAAGCAGATATTCAACGACCACCACCACATTCAAAACTTTTAACTTAAAAAATGAATTCTAACTATTACAATACACACATTACTAACCACACCACTGCTTAAAAAACATATTTGTACGCATATTTTTCTCGTAAGTTTTTAAAGAAACTGTTTAAACCCTATTTCCTGTTTTTGCGATTGCACCAAGAGTCATAATGACTCCGGTAACCGCGACCATCGCAGGTTTTTTTATAGCATTTTAGATACTAGAGGTTTATTCCTGCACTGTTTAAAGTCATTTTAAGGGAATTTATATAAAAACAACCATTTAAACCAATTTTCTGTTTTCGCAGTGACGCCGGGAGTCGTGATGATATCGATAGCTGCGGTCACCGCAAATATGTTGCAAAATGACAAAATAAATGCTGCCATTCAATAGTCACCACCACATTCAAAACTTATATCTACAAATGGATTATAACCAACACACTAAACACATATCTAATGACTGTATAATAGCATGTACAACGTCCTTAATATCTCTATAACACAGTGTATAACTTTTGCAGTGTAATCTATGACTGCATGCATCAATGTATTACTAAGTCTCTAATTCAATGTATAAGTATTTGAGAGGATCTATGAGACAGTGCATCAGTCTATCAATACTTCTGTAAGGAAATGCGTGACTGCCTCAGTCCATCTATGAGTGGGTGCACCAGTATCACAATGGGTCTGTGATTCGTTGCGTAAGTCTCTCACTCAATCTGCCTGGTGTCACCGCACAAACGGAAAATCGGTTTAAAGGATAGTTTTTAAAAAAACTCCCCGGCAAAAATATGACTTTAAGTTCTGAGCCCTTAGTTTCTAAAATACCATCAAATGTGTGTATATATGTTTTACACCTCTATAGAAAGGTGCGATCATCGCGTTTACCGAAGTGCTTGCGGCCACCGACTTCAACGCAACTGCCCGGTGTTCCCTTGAACAGAGAAAATCTATTTTGATCCATTTTTCTCGACAAATGTATCCAAAGGAGAAAGTTAAATCAATATCTTACTAACAGCTAGACTTGAACTTTATGTAAAACATGTCAATATATATGTTTTAGACTTTGTCAAAAACACGTGGTATTCGTGGCCACTGACACCATCTCTAGTGTCTGGTGTAGCTGCGACCAAAAAATATGCTTTTCAGGTGCACTCTTTTCAACAAATGTATACAAAGGGGAAAGTTCAAATCAATATCTTACTAAACAGCTAGACTCAAGCTTCATGTAAAACATGTCTATTGTTGAGTTTTACACAATGTTTATAACATGCGTTATTCGCTGTGTGTCCACAGCAATCACAACGTCGTCGCGAAAATCAAAACTATCTTGAAATAAGATGATTAATGTACTTTTTAAATAAATAGATGACAATTACAACAATGATTGGTGCACCATGCATATGTAATGTTCAATATCTTATTGTAGAAAAAAAACCAAGGATGTCATAGTTATGAAATAGAATAACAAAAAACCTTTGAAATTCACAGAAAAAAACAAAGGTTATGTGACGTAACAGTTAGGAAATAGATTTTGAAAAACCATAGAAATTCACTGAAAAAAACAAAGATTACAGGGACATTATAGTTAGGAAATAAAATTTAAAAAACCTTAGAAATTCCCTGAAAAAGAACAAAGGCTACAGGGATGTTATAGTTAGGGAGACAGTTCGCTCATACAAGTTCAGCAGTTATAGTTAGCTGATTCGCAGGTGGATCCATGAATCTGCTGCAAATTCTTTCTAAAAAAGACACCCAGCTTCCCACGTGTCTCTCACATGAAGCCCCTGGGTGGGCCAAATCCTGTGGATATGTTAAAAATAAAGAAGGCTCCCCCTCCTAGGGGTCAATTAAACCCTGGGCCCACCATCTCCTTGGGGTTTTTGTTATGATTTATGCAGGGGTACCCATACTGCACCTCCGCACCCTGGGAAGCACCACCTCCCCAGGGCTTGTTTATTTAATTAATAGAGGGGGGGCCTCTTGGACCACCTTCCAGCCCAGGGGACCTCCACCTCCCAAGTGCTTTACAGGTAACAATGAGGGGGTCACATGGACCCCATCACAGCTCAGGGCTTTAACTTTTATCAGTGGGGGGCCCCACCCAGTCCCAGTGACTGACAATTCCCTGGGGATTTTTTTTAAAGAATGCAGGGGGCTGAGTGGTCCCCCCACAGTCTTAGGGACTGCCATCTCCATGGGCTTTAGATGCAGTTATGTGGTGGGCCTCATGTCCTTCCACGGCTCCAGGGACTGCCACCTCCCCAGGACCTTTGACAAATTGATGGTAGGGGCCCGTGGCCCCCCTGAAGCCCAGGGGACTACCTCCTCCCTGGTGCAAATTCAAAGAAAGGAGGAGGGCCATGTGGGTCACCTCATTGAGACCTCGATAGCCCTGGGAGTCCACCACCGCCAGGGCCGGCTACAGCAATGTTCTGGGTGCCTACCCCTAGGACATTGCATTTTGCTATGGCTTGGCGGTAGGCCATAGCAAACGCTACAATGCTTCAAGTAAGTGAGAGCAAAACATGCTCTCACTTACTAGAAGGAAAGCAGAATTGCTTTTGGACAGAGGAAGCTGCATGTTAGCAGCTCCCTCTGTCCAGAAGCAATGCCGGGTCCCGCAGGAGGCAGTGAGCCTGCAGGGACCACTGGGCCATCAGGCTCCCCCCAGTCCCCAACGTGAAAAAACTGGCTGCCCTGGGTGGGACCAGGACACCTAGTACTGTGGCCACACCCCAGGGAATGGGGTCACAGGAAGGGAGCGGCGTTGCCCACTCCCATGTTGGTTTTAAAAAAAAATAATAATAAAATAAAATAAAAGGAAAGGGGTCTCTGGGGCCAAAATTATCCCTGGGAAGGGGGTGTCAAGATTCCTGCTACAGCTCACCTCTCTTGACTATCACAATATACTGGCATGACTCATATTATTCTTCCCAAAACTTATGAATGAACAAACATCTTGTACCATGACTTTTGAAAAGGCTTAATATCTTTTACAAATGTTTACCATGCATAAGCAAGGTCAGGGTTCATGCACCATGAAAACATCCAGAAAATCAACCAAAATAAGGATCTATCATTGAGCAACCGGCATGGATGACCTTAATGTGAAATTAATTAGAACGTGATCTTTGTGAAAATTCTAAAATACCTTCCAGAAGACAGCCTCATCAAATAATCATCTGCACTGGTTCCTTGCTATAAGCAATTAGTGTGCTACCTATTGTTGTATGGCGTTTTAGGATCCGAGTGAAATTTCTCGATTCATGCCCTTATATAGGTACAATTCACATTGCCCTAATATAGGCATAGAAATCATACCCATATTTAGACATAGCCCATGCAGTCCAAATACAGGCATGGCTACTTCCACCCGTGCCAAAAAGTCACAACGATTTCTTGAAAAATCGGCTTAAGCAGTCAGGGACATCCCCTTGCTTGAATATTGATTTGTCCAAGAACTCATGGAGTTTTCAAAGAACTACCATTCCCTTGGTGTTCTTTTCTGCCGTTATTATGTCCGATTTTACGTCAAACTAGGCACCTTCAAGGTATAAATATGCCTTCACTTGCTCTAGGAAGACATGGTGGTTTGGAGCAGTTTGACTATCTACTTGCCTGACGCAGCTCGCTACAGCAAGTTCCGAAGGAAGCCGACCCTCCAGCTGACACACTGATCCAGAAGCTGTCCTTTCTCTCGCCGAGAATCCAGATCCAGTGTTTCCAAGCTCCCCTTGCGGGATGTTGGGAAATCAAGTCCCGAGACAGAGATACCAGACTTCCTTCATTCTAAACTAAGGGATGTTGAGGTCGTGTTGGCGGGCCACTTGTGCGACGGGGGCCATGTAGATGTTGAACAGCGTCGGGATGATGTCGGTGGCCTCGGATCGGAAGGGCGGGAGGCGGACGCTCTGGGTTCTGCCAGAGAGGAAGGTCGTGGTCCAGTCCAGGGCCTTCTCTTGGATTCCGGCTTCTAGGAGGCGTGTCTTTAGAGTGCGATGGCAGATCGTGTCGAAGGCGGCAGACAGGTCCAGGAGGATGAGGGCTGATGTTTCGCCATTGTCAAGTTGGCGCCTGATGTCTGAACCCGGACTGGGACGGGTCCAAGATCTTGTTGTCTTCCAGGTGGCGGGCCAGTTGCATGTTGACAATTTTCTCGATGACGTTCGCCGGGAACGGGAGCAGGGAGTTGGGCCGGAAGTTCTTGAGGTCCTTGGGGTCCGCCTTGGGCTTCTTGAGGAGGGCGCTGATTTCGGCGTGTTTCCAGCATTCCGGGAATGTCGCTTTTTCGAAGGAGATGTTGATGGCCTTCCATTGTTGGGGTGCGATGGCAGCGTCTGCTTTGTTGAATACGTGGTGTGGGCACTGGTCTGACGGAGATCCTGAGTGGATGGAGTTCATGACCTTGCCTGTCTCGTCGTCGTTGACGTTGGACCAGGAGGTCAGGCGGTTGGCAATGGTGGTTTTCACAGGGGAGGTGGGGTCTGGCGTAGTCGGGGTGGTCATGGTTTTGAAGCTGTCATGTATGTCAGCGATCTTGCGGAGGAAGAAGATGGCCAGTGAATTGCACAGTTCTTGTGAGGGCGGTATGTCGTTGGCGTTGGCGCTGGGGTTGGAGAATTCCTTTACGATGCTGAAGAGCTCTTTGCTGTCGTGTGCGTTGTTATCCAGGCGGTCTTTGAAGGAGAATCTCTTTGCTAATCTGATGAGGTGGTGATGTCTTCGGTTGGCATCCTTGTGGGCTGCGTAGTTGTCTGGAGTGCGTTCATGGAGCCATATCTTCTCCAGTTTCCGGCAGGCGCGTTTGGAGGTCTGCAGCTCGTCGGAGAACCAGGTGGCTCTCTTGCTGGCGTGGTTGTTGGAGGGTTTCTTGAGTGGGGCAAGGGTGTCGGCGCAGTCGTCGATGCACTGTCTGAGGTTGCAGGCTGCGGCATCTGGGTGGTGGGGTCAGTGGTTGGGTTCTGGCTGAGGGTGGTGATCAGCTGGTCTTCGGTGGAACTTTGCTCCAGCAGCGGCGAGGCAGCTGTTGGGTGCGGTGGTGCATGGTTGGTTTGTTGAAGGTGTTGTTGAGTGAGTGGGTGTGTGAGTGAGTGGCTGAATGGGTGAGTGAGTAGCTGTTTGAGTGTGCGTATAGGAGGGTGTGTGGGTGTGAGTGGCTGTATTGATATTGAATGGCTGTGTGAGTGCCTGTAAGAGTGAGTGAATAAGTGTCTGAGTGGTTGTATGGATATGTGAATGGATATGTATGTGGGTCTGTGTGTATGTGAGTGTTTGTATGGGTAAGTGAGTGGGTGTTTGAGTAGCTGTATTGGTGAGTGAGTGGCAGTATAAGAGGCTGTATGAGTGAGTGTCTCAGAGTACCTATATTGGTGAGTGAGTAGCCATGTAAACTTCTGTATGGGTGATTCAGAGGGTGTATGATTGGCTGTAAGGGTGATTGTACGGGTGTGTAATTATATGTATGACAGTATGACTAGATGTGTGAGTGGCTGTTTTGGTGAGTGAGTGGGTGCATGTGTGGCTATATGGGTGAGTTAGTAGGTGTGTGTGTGGCTGTATGAGTGAGTGGATGTGTGAGTGGCTTTATGAATGAGTGATTGGCTGTGTGAGTACTGGTATGGGTCAGTGAATGGGTATGTGAAGGGCTGTGTGGCAGTGGAAGTGGGTGTATGAGAGGTGCTATGGGAGTGTGAGTAGGTGTCTACGTTGGTCTGTTTAAGATGTCATCAGTGATGTCATTTGAGATGTCATCAGTGATGTCAACATTGATGTCACTGACCATGTAATGAGTGATGTAATATGTAAAGTCATAAGCAGTGCATTGCTGGGGTGTATGTTATAGTTAGCTCAGGTAACTATAACTGTTGACTTTCACTGGTTTTGTATAAGTGAAATCTGAGGCTAACTATAACGTTCCTTTTCAGTGAATATATATATGTATGCGTCTTAGAGGCTTCATGAAAAAGAAATGTGAGGTAAAGGCATGCCTTGTATCATCAGACAATCATACTGCTGGCCTCAGAAATACACCTTATGTTTTACAAGAAAAATGAGAATCAGCTGGGACATTGTAGTGCAAATCAAATGCACATGAAAACACCAAAACTCCCACTGTTATAGTCAAAGTAAACAGAGGTCTATGGAAATCACACTGCACCTATGACTAGTGGCCGGGCTTTCTCAGATGTTAGTGAGCCAAGTATAAATAAAGCCTGTATTGTGTTTCTGGTACCCTGTGATATATTTTGCAATACCAGAGTGGTCAAAGGCAAGGCAACACCCAAATTAGAGTAGTATTTCTCTGGTTGAATTCTACTGGTATGTGCTAGAAGCACCAAAATCCTCGCAGAGACCCAGAAACAAGAACATGGAGGGGCAGGAAGTGGGGTATGGGTGTGGGTGTCATATAATTCAAAATATATGGCCACACCATAAAATGGGCCCGCAGTCCTGCTTTACCACCCCGTGGATTAGGATTTCCTTTTACATGTTTGCTTTGCCTGCCACTACCAACCAAATGGTATATTCTGTGAGATGGGCAGTAAATATTGCATAATGTTTGACATTATAATTCTATAGATAAGCATAAGATCCACCTTTCAGATTGCCAGTCATGCTCCAACAAGAAATAAAGGTCACCATATTAACTTCTGCATTTCTTTGGGTTTTCTTGAAATCAAGTATTTAGGATTGCAAGTCGGGAAAAGATCGATTTTTTTAATTTTCGGCAGCTGTTAGGGTGTGGCCTACACAGGGGCATTCTTTGTAAATTATAAAAGACTGAATGTGGCTGGTCGGCAATGAACTATGCTGTTTAATGTGTATAATTAAAATCTACTTCGCTGTGGTTTGGCCACTTTTAATATGTCAATAAAGATGAAAGAAATATATGACTTAATTTTGTACAGCACGTAGAAGACCATGCAGGGTGACGTTCACATAATAGAAAGTTTATAAATAATTGAATAATATCCCCAGGTAGTAATCTCAGCGTTGGTTTTGATTTAATGTGTTTTATCTCATAGTGATTCATTAGATTTGAGGTGGATGTTCTGGCATAACGTTGTGCCTCCAGGGAGTGTGCGTCATGCACACTTTTGATCTGTTGTGCTCTGGTGCCAGTGTTGAGGTGAGGCAAACTACACAGTGAAAGGTTAGTTTATTTATTTAATGAATATTTTGTATTAAATATACGAGTTTCGGCTACCGAGCTCCTTTCATCCCTATTCTGTGACAAACCTATAACTGTGGAAAAAAAATCAACTTTGTAATAACATAGATCTTATGAGACTAGTCCAAAAAAGAAGTTCTTTCATAAACTTTAGTTTTGTTCTTTTAAACAATGTATTGCTGCTCTGAGATAATTCGCACTCATCATAGCGTGTGGAATGGAAGCTTTGAAAAGATATAATATTTGTAAGATTGACAGAAGTACATCCTGACTCAACCATGTTATTTCATTGATTTGCCTCCAGTCTTCTCTGGGTTTGTGAAGTGCGTCAAGGTTGTATCATTTTCACACCCATTCATTCCTTGGCCCCTGTGTTGAGCTCGCCGGTAACGTCAGGTATAATGGTGTTTTTTGTAAACTGAACCCCTTAACTACAATATTAAGGACTTGCTCATTTCTAAACGCCATCTGTTAACCAACAGGTTACGAAGATATTTCAATCATTAAGAGTGGCTCTTGAGGAATATCTCCTGATTCCCTGTTGAGCTGCTGATCCTAAACAAAGAACATTGATCGAAAGGCTGATTCCAATCACTCAAGCAGAGATCGATGCTGCCTCAGGATGTTCAGAGGGAGAAGGTTTAACGACAACTTTAAGGTAGCAAAATCATTCGTAGCTCGCCTTAATCACCATTTGCTCTGATTTTGGTGCTGATTGCTTGGATGACATTGCGAATGGGGCAGAAAGTACTAAAATACAATCTATTCCAAAGGGGATCAATATCAGAGCTCTCAAGTTTTCCCGGTTACTTTTCAGTAAGTCATCTAGTCTAGGTTTTGCATTCAGGGTGTTGTAGCAGTGACATTTTAATAGGATAAGAAGGACTGCGAGCATCAGAATGCACAGAAACAATCTGGACTGAGGGAGCTACTCATCCATGGAATAGGAAAGCTTGACAACCCTGCAAGGTTTAGACAAGTGTAAACATATTGAGGTCAGGTCAAAGTGAAGTTAGCTGGTTTGGAAGGCTTTCTTATTCCATACAGACAACATTGCAGTAGTCCAAGCTAACAAATCCAACCAAGAAGAAACTAATTTCCTCTACATGAAGAAAGAGAGTTTCAAGGTAACCTGTCTACTGTTCACGCAAAGCTCGTGATGATGAGCTGAACAAGGGACAGGGTTTTAACGTATGTGGTAGGATTTGGCGCCTGCAGCGAATGTACGTCCATCTGGCTGGTGGTTTGGTGGGACGGTGCCAACAGGAAGGGGTTGGCCCTGAACTCCCTGAGTAACAGACCAAAGGTCTTACAAAACTATTGAAAGCATGTACACAGGTCAATATTTAGTAGCAGAGTCAGTACTCTGTATCACATAGTTAACATCAAGTTGCATTTAAAGTTAATCTGTAGGAAAACAACAAACATTCTGAAGTTTAAGTGTTCTTCTTTGCCCAGGCTGGGCAATCGTTCAAGATTAAAGAATAACACTTAAACTTCAGAGTGTTTATTGTTTTCCTACAGATTCACTTTAAATGCATCTTGATCTTGATGATGAGCTATTTATGTATGCAGATTAAAGGTCCTACTTCATTTCTGCTCTTTGCATATTAAAAGATTCCCTCAAAGTGTATACATTACAACTACGGCAATAAAACACCTGCGCACTAACTTCTCAGTGCCCTTATCTCTCTAACTGAATTATGTTTACATGGAAAACTGCATGTAAAATTCCACCTATTAAATAAAGCTTTTGCTTGGCCAATCTTCCGTTTTCTGGAGAGTTTGTAGACCAAATAGAACTAAATCCCTCACGAGAACCAGCAGCTCTTAAAGCATTTTTAGTGGCTAGAGATTAATACTTATTTAACTGGTTTTGCACTTGACTTTTAATATTCCTTGTTTAAGATGAAATAGCTAGTTTTACCTTCTTGACCTTCAATACAAATTTGAAAATGATAAAACACTGTGCCTTGTAATAATACTTTGGCAGTGTCAACACTACTAAGATCCCTCTTCACAAAGGATGCTGGAACCCAAGATGGTGATGCCATAATTTCTTCTTCTTTTGAGCAAAATGTCTTTGTAACAATGATGCCAAGACCCCGAGGAAACTAGATGAGTCCTTCTTATCTAGGCACCCCCCTTTCCTATCTTTTGCCAACCATTGTAAATAAGAACTTAAGTGGAAATGGTTTAATTGAGTTTCGCTATAACTCCAAGTCACCATCGGGTTGTTAAAGAATGCCCAAACTGAGGCATAGTGTCCCACACGACGTGCAGTCTCCGGATAAACTTAAATGAGCTGTGGAATATCATAGACTAATGTGGACCTTTAGGATCAAACCAAGATGTTCTTTCCAATGATTTAAGACTACAATCAATACAGATACCAAGAACTGATTGCTCCTATTGGCCCCTTCTAACCAAGTCGCCACGTGTTGTCTTCGCTGGATCACACTCATTGTGTCAACCACAAAAAAAAGACAAATTAGGCAACCCCGCTTGGATGAGCAAATGCAACTGTGGTTGGGGCATCACTCTACAGGAGGTGTACCAACTAACTGAGCAACTAGTGACATCAACTCACTATGTGCAGCAGCACTTGATGCCAGTACACACTACATTAATACACACATTAATACACACCACACTACACAGTCCACAAATCCACTTTGACTTCATTGACTTAACAGGAGAGGGAGTACCATCACCAATGAACCCTATTACAGAAATGAGAGCTTTAATAAAATACAAGCTAAGGTACTAAAGTCGGTAAAATGCGTTTTAAGTTGCCAACCAAATATACAAACTAGGGAGCTGCAAGGGTATGTCACAGTCATAGTTAAAAGCGGCTGTGGGCACAGATTCATATTACCATGTGTTGCCATTAAATACCAAGTGCAGCTTCATACTGATAGACCCAGTCTCATGTGTCCAATTACGGCCACCATATGCCCGATAATAGCCATAAAATGCCGTGCGCTATGTGCCAAGAAATCAGCCCCAGCAAATACACAACAAATGTATGTTTTTGAATAACTTTAGTCTTTCTAGTTTTTTTAAAAAGTTTTAAATCAGTTGTATTGATTCTTATATAGTCCACACAGCTTAGCCCCTACAACCCCAGGGGCCGGCCGCATGTATAACCAGTCTGTGAGTTAATAAACACAGCCTCTGTGCTGACATCCCTGAGGCCCGGCGGCAATTTGACATTTCGATACATTGGAATTTTCAATACAATCGAACTATTGTAAGCACATTTCATCTCCACCTTATAAACATACTTATTCCCCTACTGTACCCTTTGCGTCCCTTCCTCCCCCCCTAGCCAAGCTCTTTGTACTGATCCAGCGCCCCTAAGGAAAAACTGTCTCACCAACGCTACCCAACACCACAATACTCACCATTAATCATAAATCACTAATAAGGCCCATAAACCAACGAGACAATTTCTGGGCGACTGAATCATGTGACCAAATTAATCAGATCTATTTACAAACTATTTACAAATTTATATACAACTGCAGTTTATCATTTCTTACCATGGTTTTAATCAGTTATCATTATAATTAAGTCACTTAGGCAAATGGATCAGCTGATGGTAACTAGACCATGAACAAACAAGACCAGCTTGTCGTTTCAAAAATCTAATTTTATTAACTTTATTATTCAAGAAAGAGAATTTTATTAAGAATCTTTATTTTATTTGCAATAATGAAAGCAGCGTTTATTAAAGGGAAAACACATTAGGCTGACACTTTAAAGGTAAATCAATCAGCATGAATTAAAGAAAATAACAGTTCCATTCCCTAAATTCTATTTTCCTGTCTAAAACTCGCTCCACCTAAAAGGAAAAATCATTAAAGTCTGCTATCCTTACGTGCGCCAAAGAGTCCAACAGCACGTCACGCCCTTCAGGAATCGGAAAGCGAGAAGCGCCCTCCTGCCGATGGGGCCAAGTTTTATACCTTAATATCTGTCTAAACTGTCTACATTTGATATTTTTCCAAGCAAATCCAGGCTTTCCATTGGCTGGCTTATGTCAGACCACCTCAGATCATCACCATTTCAACACCAAGATCAGGCTCTTCTTAGAGTCCATTGTCCTTTATTTTTCGAGTCACGCAGCTTCCTTAAAATGTTACATTACACTTGAGCTGCAGTACATGACTTCCTTGGCTTGGCTATCTTACCGCTTCCTGTCCTTGAATCTTTCTCTCCAAGAGCACGTTTAGCACAGTTTATTAAATTTGCTTTCTCTGACAAAACTTGTCAATGTGGTAAAAGTTTCCACTTCCATGCAAGGCTCTTTCTGGACAGGATTCGAAAACGCCATCTTTTCAATGTGCATTTAGGCCTCACTCGAAAACTATTATTTAAACAAACACAAGACATCAATTAATTAGAGAATTGAGACCCATTCTGTTACCCACCCCCCTTGCTAATTATTAACCCATTAATTTATGTTACTTAGCTGTGCACACAAAGCTGCATTTCATATCTACCTTCTTCTTTTAGGCCGCAGGATCCTCCACGAGCTTTTGCCACAGAAAAGACGTAAAGACATAACATAGGCACACAAATAAGCACATGCCATTAGATAAACAGCCGCATTTAATACTGACAAAGACAATAGACAAGGTTAGTTTATTATTTTCTACGCACTTGCATTTGCAACAAAGAGCACATAAGTTAGTCCCTCGTGTTTTCTTGTAAATATGCATTTTAAAACTATGTTGGTTAATACTTTTCATCACATACTAGTTAATACGGTTACAATTTTATGGAAGATTAACTTTGCGAATTTGAACAAAATTTTATTCAGCACCTCGCTCCATCAACTCCCTCATCTGGTGATTTCAAAATCACCAAATTACACCCAAAATTTTTAGCAAAAATTTTCAACCCTTGAACATGTTTTGGACATTCACAGTATTAGTGTTTCTAAACTTTCGATTCAGCTATTTGTTTGTAACTCTCATATTGTGACCTACGAAACTCTTTTAATTCTATTTCTTTTTCTTGTTCTTTTCTGAGCTTGTAAATTCTTTTCTTTTCCCTTAGATATTTCTTTCTTTTGTGTAACATGCAACTAATCTTTAACAAAAGTATCATAAAGACTATAACTAATAAAGGACACAGTATTTTGCCTAAAATTGAACTACCAATCTCTTGAAACCAGTTTTTGATTGCTGCAAATCTTTTACTCAAGCGTTCTGAAAAATCTTCATCTTCTAAAGGTTCAACTTCTGAATGTAATTCTGTAATATTCTTGATATACATCTCAATGTTTGACTCTTGTCTGGAATATATGTACAGCAATGCTGGACATGTCAAATTCCACAAACTCCTCCCTCTTTAGCTAAAAGAATGTCTAGAGCAAGACGGCTCTGCATAACCATCGTTCTCGTAGCAATAAGTTCAGTATTGACTAATTGAAATCCACTAGCAGTGTCAGTAGACAATCTGTCAACAATTGTAGACATTGGGGGGGCGTGGCCAGCAGCATGACGAGCTAGGTCGTGCTTCTCCGGAGCTCCTGCTGGATGCCTAGTAATCCGACTTAATAAACTACCCAAACTACGCAAAAACGGGAATCGGAGGTGCCTCTGACTGCCCTGACTTTGGCGGACTCGCCGGAAGGCGAGCCTGGCCGCAGTGGACGGAGCAGCGACGGCCGGACGGCGACACCCCTGGTGACTCGGCGGTCCGCAAGATGGCGGCGTGACTTTGGAGCCGCGAGGGGAGCCGACCGGGACTCCTTCCCTGGACAGGCGGACGTCCTGCAGGCCAGTGGCACGCCTTCCCAGACCGCCCGAGGGGGTGCACAAACAGAGCTGACCCCGCCGGGAGCCGCAGGGGGGGACAGGGAGCCCCGGTGATTGACCCGCTCCTTTACCAACATGGCGGAGGCGCCGAAGACGTGAGACTGCAATTGCCCCTGAGCTCGCCGAGGGAGCTTAACCCGCGACACCTCTGAGGCGCAGACGAGGAGGAACGGGGCGGCACCTGGAGCCCGCAAACGCTGAAGAGGTGGTCCCCCCAGACTATCCTGGTGATTCGCCGACCTTACCAACATGGCGGCCATCCACATCAGGTAGTGTGGGCCCTCCGGTAGCTACTGCCCAGACGAAGCCCCGACTACTACGGAGGGGCGCCTACAGGCACTAGCGGAGGAGGGACCGGCGCAGCGGGGAGCAGGCTACTAGCGAGTGGAGGCGCTGGGTGAGTCCCAGAACCGGGCAGAGGACGCCTTGGGGGCCACGGAGGGAGAGCGTCTGGGGATGCGGGACAGGCCAACTGGCTGGACCACTGCCCCGCCTGAGTGGGGACCCCTGGATCCCGAAGTGATTTTCTGGGCGGTGGCACGCTATCCGTCCCAGTGCTAGGTCCGGCTCCTGTACCCTGAAGTTGGACTACCAACCGAAGACGTTGAAGGCGGCCAGTCCTCCAGGCTGCAGCTTGCCAGAGAAGGTCGGCCCGGTGGTCCAGTGACACGAGCTGGGACTCCCCTCACCTCCACCCCCCCCCCCCCGTCTGACTTCCTTGGGGGGGTGAGACACCGAATACATACTCCCCGGTGACCGGGTGAGACCAGCAGCTGGTGGGACTTCGAGAGACTCTCAGGCTATTCCCCCTGTATCGGCGAGACATGGGGAAGGGGGACAGGCTACCTAAAGTGCCCAAGCAGGGAACAATGGACAGCTTCACTGCTCCGCGCACGGCCGCAGTGGGACCCAGCGAAACGTCTGGTGCGCGCTCCGACACTGCGCTACTAATGGAGGCCATCCAAGCGTCCCGAACGGATATTCAGGAATCGAGGGCTGCACTGGAAGTGAAAATAGGAGAGGTGTGCTCGGAGGTGACACTTCTGCGACAGGACTTTCGGAACCTCTCCGATAGGGTCAGTTCCGCGGAGACGCGAATAGGTGAGGCGGAGGACTCCATCACTACCCTACGCAAGGACATGGTGGAACTGAAAGCGTCTCACCGCCAACTACTATGGAAGGTGGATGATGCTGAAAATAGAGCGCGACGGAACAACCTCCGCTTCGTCGGCTTTAGGGAAGGGATCGAGAAAATGGACATGGTATCCTTCCTGCGCACGTGGCTCCTGGAGACGTTCCCTACAGTGCAATTCTCCCCCTGCTTCATCATTGAGAGAGCACATAGGGCTCTACTGGCGAAACCTCCGGAGGGAGCTCGACCACGACCAGTCATTGCGCGTTTTCTCAACTTCGCGGACAGGAACCTCATCCTCAGGGAGGCAAGGAGGGTGGGGGAGATACGATTGGAAAACGCTCATATTATGGTCTTCCCGGACTACAGCCAGGAGGTGCAAAAACAACGCCGCGCCTTCGACTCCGTCAAAGCGAAACTCAGAGATCTACGGATCACATATATGCTCCTCTTCCAAGCCAAGCTCAAGGTGATCTATAAAGACCAGTCGCTTTTCTTCACTCACCCGGAAGACGCATGGCAATGGCTGGAGGAACGCCCAATCCTGAACAGCAGGGACAGAGTCAGCAGAGACGTAGCGGAGAGAGCCCAATATGGTGTAGCCCAATGGGACCTTCCTAAGACGCAAAGACAGAGAATTGCGAGGAAGTCGAGGAGACAATTCCAGGCGACACCCTACCATGGCCGGGATATGAGACCCACGCGCAAGGGACGCTCGGCCGCGCCGACTGGGACGGCCAGGACGGACTCCCTGTCCGCGAGGTTGCGATCGCGCGCTCGATCGGAGAACGACGAGGAGGGAGACCTGACAGGACACACTTCTGAAGAAGAAGATCTGGAGGGAGGAAGCCAATCCGCACACCCGCTTGTGGAAGAGATTCGTGTGATGGAACAGGACATTTCTGGACAATTGAGCGCGCCGGAATCGGAGACACAGGAATCGTGAATCACAGGGCTACGGATCATTGATTGCCAATCGGGGAGGAGCAGACGTCCCCTATCGGCCACGTCCTTAGAACAAAGATGGATACGGGTCATGGGAGTGGCATCCGGCCAGAGGACTGGAGAGCACGCAAGTTGACACGCTTCTTTGTTACACAAGTTCAATAGTTATTTGACTCTTTGTTCCCTGGGTATTTAACAGGGAGGGTGTTTGTGGGTGGGCGACAGGCCTACTCCTGCTGAAAGTCATGTCCCGTATAGGGACAGTACTGGAAGGGGAGGGAGGTGGGGAGGGGGGGAAGAAAGGGAGTTATCTTGTTTGTTCGGAAGAAGGTCCAGGGGGGGAAAGTTGGGGGAAACACGTTTTCATTGAACACAGACAGCAGCACGCGCTAACCACACGCTTCACCTATACAGGCCGGGGTCCGGGAGATGGTAGATCCTATGCATACCAATGGCGAGCACCGTAATCACTCCACAAGGGGGAGATAGGAGATTGAGCATCCTGACGTGGAATGTCAATGGGCTGAGAGCCAAAATCAAAAGAGGTCTAGTGAATGCCTACATTAAAAGGGTGGACCCAGACTTCACTTTTTTGCAGGAAACGCACCTCAAGGGCAATCAGTGCGCCTTTATCGCTCGGGGGAGGCACAGGGTGTTAGCGCATGCGGGATACACTTCAGGCTCTAGAGGGGTGGCAGTCATTGTTAAAAAAACTTCCCCATTCTGCGTCACACGCACCTGGCTGGATCCCCAGGGAACCTACGCGGGAGTGCAGGGTGCCTGGAATAGACGTACCTTTATGCTTGTCTCGGTATATGCACCGCCCAGACTACAACCCCGTACACTCACGGCGCTTACACACATACTCCTAGAAACCTCTGATATGATACAAATAGTGGGAGGGGACTTTAACGATGTCATGCATACAGACAGGGACAGATCTGGTGATGTGGCTAGGAGTGGACACCAAACTACACTCTACAGTAAGATGTCAGCCATAGGTCTCACAGACGTCTGGCGGTGGCTCCATCCAACACAACAAGCGTACTCATACTATTCAGGGGCACATGGGGTGTTTTCGAGACTTGACTACGTCTTTATGTCCCGCCAATACCTGACGGCGGACGACACTGTTGAATACAGAGCCAGGGGTATATCGGACCACTCTCCGCTATATGTTGGGGTGGGACAGGCCCAGGGGAGGCATCTTGGATCGTGGCGCCTGGCGGCATGGGATTTACAGAACACTAACATACTCAGAGGCATACGGCCGACATTAAGGTGTACCTGGCCGAAAACATGGGCACGGTGGACTCCAGTGTTACCCTATGGGAAGCCATGAAGCCGGTACTTAGGGATAGGATAAACTCTAGGTTGGGTGAGGAAAGACGGAAACTTCAGGCTGACGTGGCTACATTGGAACAGGACATCCTAGAGAGGGAAAGGGACCACTTGGCGCGGGCTAACACCGAGACCCTCAGGAGGCTTCTGGACGTACAGAAACAATACAGGGAACTAGTGACCGACGAGGCGAAGACCCAATCCCTCGCCACGCTACACAGGTTATACGACGTGGGGGACAAGTCAGGGAAGCTACTGGCTTGGCTCAGCAGGAAAGAAAGGGCGGAGAGATGGATAGATAGTGTTAGAACCATCTGGGGCGAAACGGTCAATACTGACACGGAGATTGCCGAAACTTTCGCCACACATTTTGAGGCATTCTACGCGGCCCACGACCTGGCACCACCAGAAGAGGCACTCCGGTATCTCGACGGAACGCCCTTACCGACCCTGCCACCCGAACCCAGAGACGCCCTGGAGGCGGACATTTCGGTGGACGACATTACTGAGGCTCTCGCTAGAGTGAGGCCAGGAAAAACCCGGGGCCCCAACGGTTCCCCGGCGGAATTTTTTAAGCGCACGGCGGACCTACTAACGCGGCACCTTAAGGACCTCTTTGTTGGCGCCCTTGGAGAAGGAGCACTACCCCCAGACTTGACCAGGGCCACCATTGTCCCAATATACAAGGAAGGCAGACCGCGGGATGAATGCGCCTCGTACCGACCCATTTCCCTCCTGAACACGGAGGTGAAGGTCCTAGCCACCATCTTGGCAGCCCGCCTGAGGACTGTCATCACGGGTTTGATACATATGGACCAGTCGGGTTTCCTACCTGACAGAGCCACTAAATTGAATCTCAGGCGAACCCATAATTGGCTCCAGGAAGTCAGAGGCCGTAGCGACCCTCACTGGTTCCTGTCCCTAGACACTGAAAAGGCGTTCGACGCAGTACATTGGCCCTTCCTCTTTGCAGTTCTAAGTAGGTTTGGTTTTGGGCCGAATTTCATCCAATGGGTGCGACTCCTCTACACGGCCCCGAAAGCCAGGGTACGAGTGAACGGGACGATATCACGTGAGTTCCAGATTCAGAGAGGCACTCGACAAGGATGCCCCCTGTCCCCCCTTTTGTTCACCCTTCCGATAGAGGTGCTTGCCGCCAGGGTGCGGCACAACGTGGCAATAAGTCTGAAAAAATCTCACTATACGCAGACGATGTTCTGCTTTATGTCACCAAGCCGGAAACCTCGATCCCGGAGCTATTCCGAGAAATAGAACGATATGGTAGCATGGCAGGACACAAAATAAACTGGCATAAATCGGTACTCTACGACCCGAGGGGCCAGAACCACTGGGGCCCAATACCGGCCAACCTCCAGACAACCTCGGAGGGTTTCCAATATCTCGGGATCTATATAACCACGGATGAGCCTCTTTCCTTCAGTAAGAATTTAGAACGGATCATACTTGCTGCGGTGGCAGATATGAACCGGTGGAGGCAGCTCCCGTTGACACTCCTAGGCAGGGCGGCCATGTTTAAAATGGTCACACTGCCGAAATACATATATGCTCTGCAAAATGAATACTACCCGTTTCCAGCAGCGGTCTTTCGTAGGATACATGCGGACATGCGCTCCTTCCTCTGGCTGGGCAAGCATGCCAGAGTGGTCCTGTCGATGCTCCAGAGGCATCAGTACAGTGGGGGGATCTCACTTCCTAATCTGGAGGCGTACTATTGGGCTGAACATCTCACACCAATAAATGATTGGCTCCATGCACCGGCCGACCACCCAACATACGCTCTGGAAAGAGCGAAAATGGCATCCAAACACCTACTATGATATCTATATGGACCCTCTCGTAGTACCTCACTCCTCCCGGCGACAGCCTTAACGATAGCTGCCTGGACGAAGGCCAACCGTCTTATAGGATGGGATAAAAGGCCTGCACGACAGACTCCACTGTGGCACTGCCAGTGGCTAGTGGAACTCCACAAACTACGGGGCTTTCAGAGATGGGACGACATAGGCATCTCCACGATAGGGGACGTAATTGCCAAGGGTGAGCTCACATCGTTCCAGGTTCTTAAATCTGACTTTGGGCTCCATAACACGCAACACTTTAAATATATACAACTACGCCACGCATGGACTGCCCAACGCATTACACTCACAGACATTCCCGAGTATGCCCCTCTGGAAGGGCGCCTCCTTCAGGAACAGATTACAGAAAAGGCGGTCTCACTGACATATAAAACACTAACTAACCACATGTTGGGTGACTTAGTAAAGTTGAGGGATACTTGGGAGGCAGATGTGGGAATGATGGAGGATCTGGACTGGGACACGGCTCTGATGCATCCACGGGAGGTTGCGGTCAAGTCCCGGTTACGTTTGATTCAGTTCAATGTACTCCATAGAACTTACTATGACAGACAACGGCTTTGTAGAATGTGGAAAATAGAGGACCCAGGGTGTCTTAGGTGTCATAGCGAGGTGGGCGACTTCTTTCATACGATATGGTCCTGTAGTGTCATACAAACATATTGGACCCAGATATTCAAAGAACTGGAGGAGGTCCTAGAGGTCCCTATCCTACAAGACCCCAAGATAGCGTTATTGGGCATGACTAATGACGTAGATCTGACGCGCCCCCTCCTTATTTTCCTGGTCCTAGCATTGGTGGTGGCGAAAAGGGACATCGCAAAACATTGGGGGCGCCAGACTCACCGTCCCTTGAGGAATGGAGGAGAGGGCTTGACCTCTACATGGCAGCCGAAAGGGTGACTTACAAGGCCAGGGGCTGTCCCAAAAAATTCCGCAGAGTTTGGTCCAAATGGAGACAATACCACGGGCTGGATGGGGGGTTGTGAGGGTGGGCTTCTTTGTCGGGGGCTGGACGGGTCAGCGGGGTACGCAGGACGTCGACATTGACAAAGCTGTAAATCATTATTGTGTTGATGGGCCGACATGGGGCAAGGGAGACTTGTCACGTGGAAAATGTAGTGTGCTAGTGGCGCGGGCGAGAGGGGGAGCGGGTGGGAAGGGGCAGCTGCTACAAGGTTCTGGGTTCACAATCTGAAATGAAGGTTAAAACGTGTTTCTTGGTGTTTAAGGAGGGTGGGGGGAGTTTAGTTCACGGAAAAGCAGAGGCTTGGAACGCTCTTTGATTGCTCAGAACTGTATGTGGGACACCCTATCAAATTCGCCGCCCAACCTCCGGGATGTGGGCTGAATGGCCGTGTGTCCACTTGATAATGGGGTGAGGTACTATTTGTGTCTTATGTCAGAAATATCTGAGTGTTAGTCACCGATTCACAGAGATTCTGCAATAAAAACAAATTTAAAAAAACAAAAAACAATTGTAGACATTTTTCTGATTTTAACTGCATTCAGGGTTATACCCACAAAAGGTATTATTGCACCAAAAATATCTCCCAAAATTTCTGAAAAACTTTCCCTTCTGAATCTACTCTGATGATTACTGATTTCAAATGAACCCTTGATATGATAAAATAAAACCACATATAAACATCTTATATTAGCAAGGAATATGCAAATTATCATACCGTTCATCTAATACAGTTCTAAAAAACATTTTAAAAAATTAAAGATTCTGTTACAGAAAATTTCGTTTGGGGGACTAAAAGTAGCATCTATCAGAGATCTTGCAGATAAAATACCAAACTGAACACATACGGGCTTTACCCAGCGACGGCGGTGGGCCATTAAAGCTGGACAAACTAGCAGGACATGTAAAGAATCTTGAACTGAGGCATTGCAGAAGTTGCATACATTGGATACGCCGTACCATTTGGCCAACAACTTATTCAGGGGAAGGAGATCCTGCCTAAGAAGCAGCCAAAAGCGGCGCAAACCATGGGGAATGTTCCAGGAGACATAAGGTTGCATTTGTCTAAATAAACAAGAATCAACCGCTTGCGTAACCCCCTTCTTTTGCACAATCAAGTTGCGATCCCTTTCGTAGCTCAGCTTCCATGTAGCTTGTTTTAATGTTAATTTTAATTGGTGCCTAGTAAGGTCTAAAAGAGTGGCTTCCTCTAAGTCCAACAGTGTAATGGCCTTCCTGTAATTCTTTATAAGGATCGAGTATTCTTTTAGGGGGCCCATCAACTCTTTTGTAATTAGGGATCTTAGAGTGGCTGGCTTCCCTTTGATCAGACAGATAACCCAGCGAATAACTCCTGCTAGGCCCTGTGCCCAGCTACTTTTTAGACCGAATTCTAAACGAAGAGCTGCTGCACTACAACTATTATTGACCGACGTTAAGCTTCTCAAGAGGATGCCCTCGATAGTGTCCAAAAAACCCCATTCGACTAAGTCGATTAATTCTACACCGTAAAGCAGAGTTGGGGGGACTTTTGCCCGAAAGGCCTCCAACAGGTAGCCAAAGTGTCTTTTGCCGGTTGATTTATACAATGTTCTTAAACCATTTCCCTGTGATTTTGCCTTGCCGGAGCTATTTTCTATGTGGGGTTTGTTACTCAAGTTGCTATTAACTACCTTGCCTAGGAATACATATACTTTTACTCTTTCTAATTTTTGGCCTCCCAGTTCCCAGCTAATGTGTTCCAACTTCAGTTTTTTTCGCCCCTCCATACACATTACCTTGCTTTTGGAGATATTTATTTTCAGGAAATGCTCTTCGGAGAAAGTGTATAATGAGTGCAGACGATTATTAAGGCCTTTTGGGGTAAGGTCTAAAATAAGTATGTCGTCCGCATACATTAGACAAGAGATATATCTATCTCCCAGCCGTGGCGCAATTCCTTCACACGCAGATATGGTAAAGGGGAGATCACTAACGTAAAGGGAAAATAAGAGGGGAGCTAAAAGACAGCCCTGTTTAAGGCCATTCGCCGATGGAATGAGCTGGGATAGACCCCTTTCTCCCCCAAAAGCACTTTGCACCACGTGTTATTGTGCAAATCCTGTACCAAACATAAGAGTCTATGAGGCATTCACAAGGCATAAAGCTTTCTCCACAATACTTGTCGGTCGACCTTATCAAAGGCCGTGGAGAAATCTATGAATGCCGCATAGACTCTCCCCTTTCTGGCTCCAATATATTTGTCGGTTATTACCTGGAGGGCGGTTAAGTTGTCCATGGTCCCATGGTTTTTCCTAAAACCTGTCTGCTCAAGTGGGAGAATATTAGAAAACTCCACCCAATCGTTTATTCGTTTAAGCAGACATCTTGTAAAAACTTTGCCGATTGCATCCAACAATGCAATCTGGCGGTAGTTCTGAGGGGATAGGCGATCTCCCTTTTTAAACAATGGGACCAGGATACTTCCCTTCCAGGAGGGTAAGACCTTACCACTTAGTAAACAAATATTGAAAATTGGGCAAAGTAGCGTGCTCCATTTAGCCCTATTCTGTTTTAGTACGTTAATGGGCAATTCATCTGGGCCCATAGCTCCTGAACGCCTCATTTCTCCGATAGCTAAGTCTATGTCCTTTTCTGTAAATGACTCCAAAGGCAAACTCATTTTGATTGGCCATACTTGAGGGGTCACCGTATAGTTGCTTGCATAAAGGTTAGAGACAAAATCCCTCCATATTTGTTCCCCAATAGGGATGGGTAGAGGGCTAGTTCTCAGTCCGCAACCCTCACCTATAAGGGACCAAAATTGCCTCATTTCCCCATTAATAGCAGCTTCTCTTATTTTTACCCAGATGACATCCTCTTTTTCTTTACGTAATGTGGCTAAAAGCCTTCTCCTTTTCCTTTTTAGCATTGTAATTTGTTGTGCTGTAACACCTGATCTATTTAAATATTGGGCCCTTACTAATTTATTAATTTCTATGTTGAGCAGCCTCAGAGGGCTAGGGAATATACCAGTGGACTTTTTCTTATTAAGCTTTTTTGCCCCTGTTATCACTGACTTCAAGAACAGGGAGAAATTTTCAATTTCAGAACCATACCAGGAAGGAAGCTCCGATATTGCTACATCGAGCATTGCTTCCAAATTTCGATGTGCCCTTGCATTCCAGTAGCACCTTCCTGATTTGGTACCAAAGTTTGTTTGATCACTGTTCAGAGACCACTGGTCACATTTAGAAGACTTTACATTCATTGAAATGGAGAGGATTCTATGATCACTTAGCGATGTATCAATAACATTGATGTCCTTCAACAACTTAAATGATTGGGTCCCCAGTATTACATAATCAAGAATTGATTCTCCTTGGTAGGATTTGTGCGTGAAATTAGCCGGGCGGTCTGAGGGGAGTCTCCCATTTGCAATAATCCCGTCCATTTCTGCCAATTCGTTTAGTAATAGTTTGCCACGTTTGTTTGTTTTTATATTTTCCGGGAACGTTGCCCGAGGGATATGGAGGGTTTCTTCTCTGATTTTATCGCAGAATAAGTTTATGCTAGAGTTGGAGATCTTACAGTTTAAGTCCCCAACGATAATTATAGCCGTCCTTGGATCTTTCTCCCTGATACTCTGAATATGCAGGAAGATCTTTTTTAGAATTGTGTTAAAACCGACTTCCGGAGGTATATAAGCATTTATCAGGGCCAGACAATTGCCAGCTTTAGGATTACCAGGCCCAGATAAAGTTACTACCTGAAAGAGGTTACTCGGGTCCATAAAATGCTCATAGTTCCAATTTATTCGGTTTGATAAGAGGCAGGCTATCCCCCCGCTGGCATGTCCTTTTTTATTTGAAGTGGCGCTACCTTCCAATACATAATAGTCTTTCCCTATTTGGATTTTGTCGGGGCACCATGTCTCCTGGAGGCATATTATATTTGCCCCCAGGGACAAAAGGAATGCTGTTTTTTCCGAACTATTTTTTAGGCCAGCTGCATTCCAGGATATTATAGATAGTTCTTTGCTAAAGATGCGGGTTAGATAGTTGTTTGTTCAAGGGTTTTTCAGCGAGTACTCTAGGAAGCCAATTCCATTGGGTATTTTCCTCTCCACTATCAGATTGATAAGCTGGCAAGGTAGGGTTAACATAGGTTACTACACGGAAATCCCTAGACTTACATATTTTTAACTCTGAAATCTCACCCACCTTATTTGTATTACCTGTTGCTGCTTGCAGCAGAGAAAAGGGGGGCTTCTGTCTAGTTTGGAATATAGGAACATTATTTTGTTTGGTATGCCCTAGTACCGGAATTACATCTATTCCTCTGCTCTGCAGATCTTCTGAACGTTGCAGAATTAGGTTGGCTACTAACTTAGAGTGAAACTTCACCCTGGATATCATCCCCACTTCTGATTTTAATAATAGAACCCTGTCTAGATCAGCTGTTTGTATAAGTTTCAGGTTGGCAGATTCTTGAAAATATTTAAGCAGGAGGGATCTGTTCAAGATGCACTCAGCATCAAAGAGTGGAAAGAATTCTACCCATACGGTATCTATATTTTTTTCCTTGGATTCTATTGATGAGACACCTCTTGCTGCTGTTCCCAGAAAAGGTGTTGCTAAGGGGTTAAGTAATGGAGCTATTTGACCAAGGGGGTTTTGCACTTGTCCTAAAAGTGTTAAATTTTTAGACCCAATTATATCCCTATTAGTGGTGACTTGTTGACAAAGGGTGTTTGTATCCATTGTTAGGGATGGGGGTGGGTTGGAGTAGATAATAATATTGGAGTAGCCAGGGGCGGGGGGGCGATATTTTCTGTAATAATCTTATTTTCGGGGTTTTTGTCTTTTTCAGCTGCCGCCTGAATTTGGTTTACCTCATACTGTAAGGGGGAATTTAGATGTTTTCTAAAGAGAATTTTCCTCCGCCTGTTTTTTTCTATCCATCTCAATAGTTTCCTCTTTTTCTTTCCATTCTTTTTTATTATCTCAAACTTCCCTTTATTACTATTCTCTTCCGGGATAGCAACCACCTCTCTGTCCCCTTCTCCCTGTTGCCTCTTGAAAATAGGGAAGAGGTCATTCCCAGTTTTTAACGGGAGTTCCCCATAAACTTTAATTTCAGAATCATTAACTAAAGAACGATTTAGGGTGGGGGATGACTGGGTAGCATTTGTTTTTACATCCTCATGTATTTCATTTGGAGCATTGTTATCTACGGATGGATGATCTTTTATTCCTACCTCATCTGATGCTAAAGAGGGTGAGGATAGCTCCTTTGGGACTGCATCCTTCTCTTTTTGAGTCCCCAATAAGACTTTCAAAATTTGGGTCACTGTATCAAGTACACAATCAGATCCCCCCACAAATTTTTCCAGCAATTTTAAGATGGACGACAGTAAGTGTTCTAGTAAAAAAAGGGAATCAGAAAGGGGTTTGTCTGTCCCCTTATATTGTAGTGCACCTATCCCGGTCAGATTTAAGTTCGGGCTCATGGAAAAATTTGAGTGTGAGGACTTGGAAGGGGTACTGCTATAAAGATGCAAGCCGGCATGGTTTGATGTTACCGGAGTATTCTGGTCCATCTCAGCTTTGACCGGGACAGTGTCTAGATACCTTTGGCATAGGTCTTTATCTAGGATCATTGGAGACAGCCCATTGTTGAACGAAACTTTTGTTGGTGTTATATTTACTGTATGATGGGCATCATCGTGTGGAGTTATCCCTATATGCAAATCATTTTGTTCTATGCCTTTCTTTGTTTTTATAACTACCTCTGGTACAAGGTCAATATTATTTTTCATTGTGGAGAATAGAGGAGGAGAGAAGCCACCTTCGGAGGATAGTGGAGCTACTCTTGTTACCGCTAAACTATTGTCCACAATTACCTTGTTGTTTTCAGGCATCTCTCGTAAGGTATCGGGTAAAGTGTCCAAATGGATAGTTCCAGAATCCTTAATATCCTCTGCCTTCTTGTCCACCCCTGTAGCTTTATTCTTGCCCCTTTCCCAGAGATTGAAAAGCTGGCAAGTGCTTTTCAAATTAGAGGCCTGACTGAGTTTATTTCGCAGAGGATTCGATCTGGTTTTTGAGCCTGATCTTCCTACCAGTATTCTCCCAGACCTTAATTTCTTTGTCATCATCTCAATTAAACAATGGAAAAAGGTTAAGAAATATGGGCGAAATTACTATTAGTACACCCAAACTAAAGTACTCGGTAGTTTTCCTGGGAACTGAATTTAATAGACAAATCCTATATCAAACAGTCTATGTCTACAGAATCAATATAAGTAAAATAAACATTTTATAACATATCTCAAATAGGTCAAAGAAGTCAAAACAATATAAAGATGACCGGATGTTAGAGGACTGGCCTAGCCTAGCCTTCCCGTGCCTCTGAGGGCCTCAGAGGGCCCGCCCTTGTCCCGGGCTTCTCCCGGGCGCTTCCCGCGCGCTCCCACGCAGCGGTAATATGACACGTTGGATATAGGTTGGGAGTGGAGGGGGGCGTGGCCTACAGGGAGAGCGTCACCAGGTGGGTTCGGTGAAGGAAGGAAACTGCAGGGACTCTTGGGAGTTGGAGTCCTGCAGTATTCTCGCTCGCAGCCCTGTCTGCCTGATGCCCTTAGTCCAATGAAATCAGGAGTCAGCAAGACACAGCTCCGTGAAGCGGGACCCGCGAAGCGGGTCCGGCGAAAGGTAGCGCCTTACAATGCGCTAAAGGTGAGCCTCGAGACGCTTCCACAGTCCTCCAGCGTCAGGCACAAACTTCAACACCGCAAGTAACAGAGGAATGGTATCCACTGAAGTTCCAAGGCTGGGGTCTTTTCACTGATTTGCAGGGGGGCGTGGCCTACAGGGAGAGCGTCACCTGGTGGGTTCGCTGAAGGAAGGAAACTGCAGGGACTCTTGGGAGTTGGAGTCCTGCAGTATTCTCGCTCGCAGCCCTGTCTGCCTGACGCCCTTAGTCCAATGAAATCAGGAGTCAGCAAGACACAGCTCCGTGAAGCGGGACCCGCGAAGCGGGTCCGGCGAAAGGTAGCGCCTTACAATGCGCTAAAGGTGAGCCTCGAGACGCTTCCACAGTCCTCCAGCGTCAGGCACAAACTTCAACACCGCAAGTAACAGAGGAATGGTATCCACTGAAGTTCCAAGGCCGGGGTCTTTTCACTGATTTGCAGGGGGGCGTGGCCTACAGGGAGAGCGTCACCAGGTGGGTTCGCTGAAGGAAGGAAACTGCAGGGACTCTTGGGAGTTGGAGTCCTGCAGTATTCTCGCTCGCAGCCCTGTCTGCCTGATGCCCTTAGTCCAATGAAATCAGGAGTCAGCAAGACACAGCTCCGTGAAGGGGGACCCGCGAAGCGGGTCCGGCGAAAGGTAGCGCCTTACAATGCGCTAAAGGTGAGCCTCGAGACGCTTCCACAGTCCTCCAGCGTCAGGCACAAACTTCAACACCGCAAGTAACAGAGGAATGGTATCCACTGAAGTTCCAAGGCCGGGGTCTTTTCACTGATTTGCAGGGGGGCGTGGCCTACAGGGAGAGCGTCACCAGGTGGGTTCGGTGAAGGAAGGAAACTGCAGGGACTCTTGGGAGTTGGAGTCCTGCAGTATTCTCGCTCGCAGCCCTGTCTGCCTGATGCCCTTAGTCCAATGAAATCAGGAGTCAGCAAGACACAGCTCCGTGAAGCGGGACCCGCGAAGCGGGTCCGGCGAAAGGTAGCGCCTTACAATGCTCTAAAGGTGAGCCTCGAGACGCTTCCACAGTCCTTCAGCGTCAGGCACAAACTTCAACACCGCAAGTAACAGAGGAATGGTATCCCCTGAAGTTCCAAGGCCGGGGTCTTTTCACTGATTTGCAGGGGGGCGTGGCCTACAGGGAGAGCGTCACCAGGTGGGTTCGCTGAAGGAAGGAAACTGCAGGGACTCTTGGGAGTTGGAGTCCTGCAGTATTCTCGCTCGCAGCCCTGTCTGCCTGATGCCCTTAGTCCAATGAAATCAGGAGTCAGCAAGACACAGCTCCGTGAAGCGGGACCCGCGAAGCGGGTCCGGCGAAAGGTAGCGCCTTACAATGCGCTAAAGGTGAGCCTTGAGACGCTTCCACAGTCCTCCAGCGTCAGGCACAAACTTCAACACCGCAAGTAACAGAGGAATGGTATCCCTTGACATTTCTACCTACATGGAAAATCTTTGGAAAAACTAAACCAACATAGCAAGTCCCATACCAGTGGTCTGGGAGATTATAATAGGCTTTGTCTCCACATATAAAATAAATTCCAGGAGAAATTGGATCTTTACCACCTTTCAATCACCATCCACCTAGGATTTGATAAGTGTCTTCACACTGACTAGCACCAACAAAATAATGATCAAATAAAGTATTATCCCTTCTAATACAAAGCTTTCCACTAACAGGTTTATCTATATGAATTGCAATATTCTCAGTTCTACCATTGAGCTTCTCATCCTCAATCTGCCAAAACTTAGATTTAGTTTGTTTCAGCATTTCATTCCGTTTATAAATTGCCCTTCTCACTTCAACCAAATTTAAGAAAGATTTTTCTTGCGTCCTCAACTTACATGTTAAATTGTTTCTAAAAGCATATTCATAAGTAAGTTCATTAGTTACTATGAAAAATTCCCTCATCTGTTTAGCATGTTTATGTTTATTCAAGCTATTATCAACCTTTAAGTTTGCAAAAACTTCATCATAGTTAGAGTAATAATATTCTAAACGACCTGTCTGATAAAATAAACTAGCTATTACACTGCAAGTAATTCCATATGTAAGGGGAAGCATATTATAGGTGACCCCCTCGGAAACACAAGCAGGTAATTTCGCACAAATATAACAGTCCTTCACATCCATAACCTAAACATATTCAGATAAAAGTCTTGAAAAGGTATTACTAGAAAAATCACCAACAGATCTATCTTGGTGGATCTCTGGTTTGTGCTCAATAACTCGGTTAGACCTGCCTACAACATCATGGTTATCTTGTTTAGGCACAATTTTACTAGTCATATTAATCTTATACTCTTCTTTGTCAATACCAAGAGGAAAAATGACAGCTAAAATTAACCAAACCAAAATATTAGAATCACACATATAGAAGACATTTTACAACATCTTCTTAAGACAGAACATCTCCAATTATTATTAATAGAAGGCATCTTTACTCTAAACAAATGCCTTTCAAAACAAAAACAAAAACAAAAATTTTAAAACTTTAAAAATTACTAAATATACACTCCCCTGTGTTTACTTTTTTTAAAAAAAAGAAACCCCTACTTTCTAACAGCTTTTCTTCGACATTACGTCTTACATCAATGTGTTTTTCCAGCTAACACAATATCTTCGACCTTGTGTCACCTAACACAATTTCTTCAGCCTTATGCCAAATACAGATTTCAACTTTATATGGAAACAAAATCAATCATTATCACCCGTGTCATCTAAATCCTCCTGACTACTGCTATTCACTTCCACTACTGGTGGGATAATAATGTAAGTCCATTCAGGGGACTTGTACTTTTGGTTAGGCCTAATCACCCTCTTTGCCCTGCTGCTAATCACTTCTATTTTCTTTCCTGCTTGATTTTTCTTATCTGAGTCCCCTTTTTGACTTGAGACTTCATTAACCTGCTCTTTTGATCTGCTTACTAATTTGAATTTTAAACTTTCATTTTCATTTGGCCAATTATCTCCTTTTCTTGATAATTTCTTCTTTGGTTCAGTCAGGTTACACTCTGCTCTCCAAGCTCTTTTCCTTGAACTTTTCACTTTGGATTCATCATCACTTTCGTCTGATTCGCTAGATACAAGTATTTCTTTACTCGGCAGCTTCACTCTGGTAGGAACATCATCCTTATAACTGGTACTCGGAATTTCGTCTTCTTCTTCTTCTTCAATTACTTCCAACTTCCCAGATTCAGAATTTTCGTTCCTGCCTTCAGAGCTTCCAATCTGCTTTTCAATACTCTCTTGATCTTGAATCACCACTTGATCAGACTCTTTTTCTGCTTCTTTTTCTAGAAGATCTTCATCATTTTCAGAGTCTTGTATCACAATTTCTTCAGTTTCTTCATTCAATGCCTCATTCACATTTGAATTTTCCAGATATCGACCTTCTTGTCGATCTTCAGAATCTGGATCTCTTTCAGGTTCTTCTTCAGAATCTGAATCAGCTGTAGTGTCACCTTCGTCAGGATTTTCAGGAGCTGGCACACGTATGGTGTGGCTAGCATGAATCCATCTTTTCAAACCTCTATACTTTACTGCATTTGTTGTGACAAGTATCACTTGCCTTGCCTTTTGCCACCTGGGTACTAAACAGTTTCTTCTCCGGTGAACTTTTGTCCTCACCCAGTCTCCGGGTAACAGATCATGAGCTTGTTCCTTTTCTTTGGTAATCACTTCAGTTCCCACCTGATGGAACACAGAAGTCACCACGTCAGAAAGGTTCTTGCAGTACTCCAATATGACGCTATCATTAATGCTCATAAGTTGTCAGGCGAAGTCTTCCTCAGGGTCTGTCGTGAAGTAATAAGGACCCACCTCTCGATACCTCCAATTCCGAATGTAGTAAATACACAGAATCTTGGAGTGATCAAGCGGGGGGGAAAAGGGAATTAGGAAGGGAACAGCAGGGGAGGAGATCTGAAAAGGAAAAGTTAGCAACACACTCTTCTTGTTGAAAGTCTGTATCTTGACCTTTAACCCCCAAACCGGGAATTACATAAATACAAGACTATAAACTTATTAGCATTAGTTTTCCATAGGTTTCTTGCAATTCAAAGCATTACACAATTTCCTATTCACTAATCCGTTTATTCCTTTGGTTGCGAATAGCGACAGATTCTTCCCTTTAAAGAATTAGAAATATGCTTTAGTAAATTGTCTCCTTTACCAAAGTTGTAGGGATTACATATCATATCACACAGTTACACGTTTTCATATACTCAGAAAACAAACACCTTTACGCAAAATATATCTATTCTGAATTGCGCCAAAATCACAATATCACCCTTGTGAATACGCGACACAAAAGCTATGCACTACACGTATATAATGTAACAACCATTGCCAGCAATGAGAAGAACTACGAGTGCCAAGCTGAACATGAATGAAGAGCCAAAAATCTTGTGTATTCAAACACTTAATTAGTACTTAGATTTATACCTTTAACATAAATCAGGAATTTTACCATTAGTTTAATAAAGCGCAGTTTACTCTGATTTCTTCTGCCTACCTGCAGAGTACGACCTACTCTGCTTTCTGTGAAGGTCTCAATCGTCTCTGGACTCACAGGATGGTCATACTCCCAAAGAATCAGCAAAACGGAAGGAAGCTGGAACTGACACACCCCCTGGATTCCTCACCGAAAGCCTCCGATGACGATCTCCTCCCAAGGCCTGGATCTGCAAAGGCAATGAACACGGAGCACAAGAAACCACCTGCTACCTCTCAGAAAGCACTAGAATAGTGAGCACAGGAGACAGGGCGCGGTCGCGTAGGATAACGTGCCTACGGCGCTCACGCATGCGACCAGGCTACCAAAGCTCACGCATTAGGCGGACGCTTCCGACATGCCAAACCTCACGCATTAGGCGGAATAGCATTAAACAGCAGTTTAAGGACAGGCAGCCTGCACAGACATTCTAACAGGGATGCAAGACTGATGTACAAGCAGGCCTAGAGCACATCAGCCACCAACGCCCACTCAAGGACGACAGATGCAATTTGCCACACGGGAACCCCCGAATGCTGAGTGGGGCGGGCCCTAGACCGCAAGCCACCCTAGCCCTGACAGTACACCCCCCTCCCAAGAGCGGTCTAGGGCCCGGCTTCAGAGGGTGAAGGAGGTGGAAACGGCGTAACAAGCGAGGGGCATGAACATTGACAGCCGGCTCCCAGGAATCATTCTCAGCACCGTACCCTTTCCAGGAGACAAGGTACCACAACCTGGAGCCCCGACGTTTAGAATCCAAAATGTTCTGCACCTCATATTCCCAATTGCCATGAACCAAAATTGGTGCTGGACGGGGAGCCAGGTTCTGATTAGCAGGCTTAAGAAGGGAAGTATGAAAGACCGGATGAATGCGCAGGGACCTGGGCAACAACAGTTTAAACGTCACAGGGTTCACCTGACGCAGGACTGGATAAGGACCAATGAACTTAGGTTGAAACATACTCTTATGTTTAAAATTCAAGTTCTTTGTGGAGAGCCAAACTTTGTCTCCAGGGGCATACTCAGGACCTGAACGATGTCTTTTATCATACTGCTCTTTATACTTTCTTTTGCTTTGTAATAAGCGATCTTGAATCTGACGATGAATAGTCTGCATAAGTTGCACAGAGTCTCTAACTGCCGGCACACCACTCCCATCATTGGGTAGAGTCAATGGAATGGTGTTAGGTACATAGCCGTAAAGAGCCTCAAACGGAGAGGATCCGGTTGACGAATGAGGCGAAGTATTGTATGCAAACTCAGCAATCCAAAGTAAATCTAACCAAGATTTCTTAGAGTCCGTAACATAACATCTCAAGTATTGCTTCAAAGTTTGGTTCAGTCTTTCAGTCTGCCCATCAGTTTGAGGATGATAACTGGTGGACATATTGGAAGTAATCTGTAGATTTTTACACCATTGTTGCCAGAACTTGGAAGAAAACTGAGAACCACGATCTGAAAGCAAAACTGTAGGCAAGCCATGTAAGCGCACCACATGTTGCAAGAATAACTGCGCTAATTGTCCAGCAGTAGGTAATTGCTTACAAGCAATGAAATGTGCATATTTGGTTAAACTGTCCACAACTACTAAAATCACAGTATGCTGATTGATTGGTGGCAAGTCAGTAATGAAATCCAATGAAATATGTTTCCATGGTTCGGTTGGTGTTGGTAAAACCTGCAAAAATCCTTTTGGTTTCGTGTGATCGGATTTAAATCTTGCGCAGACTTCACAATCATTAGCCATCTTCATTACATCCTTCTGCAGCGTAGGCCACCAAAACATCTTTTGTATTTTCTCCACAGTCTTTCTGGGGCCTGGATGTCCTGCAATAGGATGTGAATGTAACCAGTTGAACACAGTTTCCTGTAATTTCAAAGAAGGCAGATATACTTGTTTTCCATGGAAAGGTATTCCTTCTTTGATAGTTTGATCTTTTTCGGGGTTCAACCACAGTTTCCACTGAGAAGGAGGAAAACTTTCATGAATATTCTCCAGAAACTGATCTGCTGAGAGCACACTGATTACCTTGCCAGGATCGATTACAGGTTGTGGTGTCCCTTCAAAGCGATGCAAAGAAGAGTCTTTTCTGGACAAGGCATCAGCTTTCTTATTGTCTTGTCCTGGGCGAAAAGTTACTATGAAATCATACTCGGCAAAGAACATCATCCATCGGAGTTGTCGCGGGGTTAACATTCTAGCTGAACTCATGAACTGTAGATTTCTATGATCAGTATAAACTGTTACAGTAAATTTCGCTCCCATTATGTAGTGTCTCCATTCTTTGAAGGCCTCGAGTATAGCAAGCAATTCTTTTTCAGCTATAACATAGTTTTGCTCTGCGGGATTTAGTTTTCGAGACATGTAAGCAACTGGATGCATTTGACCAGTAGTGTGATGCCTTTGAGAGAGAATGGCTGCAATGGCGACATCAGAAGCGTCAGCTTCAACGATGAAAGGTTCTTCTACGTTGGGATGCATGAGAACGGGTGCTTCAGTAAAGGCTTTTTTTAGCTTCTGGAACGCATTTTCAGCTTCTGAGGTCCATTCAAATTTCACCTTCTTCCTCAACAAACGTGTAATAGGAGCCACCACAGCAGAAAAGTGATCAATGAAGCGCCGGTAAAAATTCGCAAAGCCCAAAAAGCATTGTATGTCTCGAACTGATGTCGGAGTAGGCCATTCAGCAACTGCTTTAATCTTCCTGTCAGTCATTTTCATTCCAGTTGGTGTGAGGAGAACTCCCAAAAATTCAACTTCTCGAACATGAAAATCACACTTAGATAGTTTACAATACAAGTTGTGAGACTGAAGAGTGCTCAAAACTTTTTTGACGTGGACTTCATGTTGAGCTTCAGAATCGGAATAAATCAAAATATCGTCTATATAGACGATAACAAAAAGATCCAAAAATTCCTTTAAGGCATCATTTAGAAAAAACTGGAAAGCCGCTGGGGCATTGCACAGTCCGAATGGCATTACCAAATATTCAAACAATCCATATAGAGTTTTGAAAGCAGTCTTCCATTCATCACCGTGCCTGATACGAACCAAATGGTAGGCCCCTCTAAGGTCCAATTTGGTGTAAATTTCGGCCTTTTTAACTTGGTCCAACAGTACGGGGATGAGTGGTAATGGATATTTATTTTTGACTGTGATTTTATTCAACGCCCTAAAGTCGATACAGGTCCTTAATTCTCCATTTGCTTTTGGAATGAAGAACAACGGAGATGCTGCCGGGGACTTGGAGGGGCGGATGAAACCATTCTCTAAATATTGATCAAGATACTGTCTTAAATGTTGGTTCTCTTTTTCTGACAGAGCATAGATGCGGCAATTTGGGACACTAGAACCTGGTACAAGATCAATTTGACAGTCATAGCTACGATGAGGAGGAAGGAGGGCTGCCTTAGCTTCACTGAAAAACTCTGCGTATTCCTTGTACATTCTAGGTAAAAGTGTTTCTTTTTCTTCTGCTGTGGCCAATTGACTTAAAGTTGGTTTTGAGGTGTTTAGACAAGAAGAATGGCAAAAATCAGACAGAAAAACCAGTTCTCTCTTCCGCCAATCTATGGTTGGATTATGTAGACAGAGCCAAGGCATTCCAAGAATGAAACCATATTGTGGTGCTTGAATAACGTCAAATTGAAGCTCTTCCTTATGCAATTGCTGCTTAGCATCTTCACAGAACATAACGACTTTAGAAGTTTGCATGGTTACTGGTCCTCCAGCTAAAATTTTTCCATCCACTGCTTGGACAATTTCTGGAGTCTCTTTTTGTTCACAGATAATTCCCAGACGTTGGGCAGTTTCTAAGTCCACAAAATTACCTGTAGCCCCTGAATCAACTAAAACTTCCATTTGGCATGTTTCCCGAATTAACCTGATTTGTACTGCTAATCTGAAATGTGCTTTGTAGTTAGAGACACATGAGTTCACAGAAGGGAAAGCAATGGTTCCCAAGAGATCTCCCTTCAAACATCTTGGGCCAACTAGTTTTCCGACTTTTGATCAGTTTTTTCCAGAGCTGCTGACTTACTAGGGTTGGGAAATCTTCCTTTAGGTTTAGTTAGGCAGTCCTTTACAAAATGACCCTTTCGTCCGCAATAAAGACATTGACCATTTTTACGTCGACTGTCTTTTTCTTCTTTTGACAAAGGTTGTCTTAAAGTCCCAATTTCCATTGGCTCAGCCCCAGCTTCAGAGTTTGGGAATTGAGATCTGGACTTAGTTTCTGATCTCCAAGTAGGTTTGTCTATTCTTTTTTTATCTGATCTTCGTTCAGAGAGTCTGTGATCCAAACGCAGAGTCAGATTAATCAACTCAGAACACACTGTTGGTTGAGGGTCTATTTGCGCCAAAACATCTTTTAGATCGTCTTTTAAACCCTGATAAAAAAGAGCTGCCCTTTTTTCCTCTGGCCAGGACGTTTCGGCAATCAGTCTGTTGAAGTGTGACAAATAAGAAACAAGGTCCCTGTTTCCTTGTTTTAACTGAAACAGTTCTCGATCTGCTGATAAGGTCACAGTTCGTCGATCGAAAACCTTTTCAAATTCTTCCACAAAACGTTTCCAATTATATAACAAAGTGTCATCTTGTCTGACCAAAGGAACTGCCCAGTTTGCGGCATCTCCGGTCAAATAAGAAATCAAGAACGCAATTTTAGACTGAGGGGTTGGAAACGCAGCCGGTCTACAAGCAAAATGTAATTCAATTTGGGTAAGAAAGATTTGCACCTTGGAGGAATCCCCAGAAAATCGTTCGGGAGCTGCAAGAGGAATCTGGGGAGGAACAGTGACTGCTATGTTCGTAGTTCCCCTACTAGCACCAGTTTCCTGTACATCTTCGGGAAGAGGGGTACTCTGTAGTTGAATATTATCTACCTTAGCCGCTAACAAGGCGGTTGCATTCATTGTCTCTTTTAAATCAGCTTGCATACGCATAAGGGCCGACATTAAATCATTAATGGTAGTCATTATGACTTCACGTACAGACCAGGAGGAATAAAATTCGTGGGCTCACTATTCTGTCAGGCGAAGTCTTCCTCAGGGTCTGTCGTGAAGTAATAAGGACCCACCTCTCGATACCTCCAATTCCGAATGTAGTAAATACACAGAATCTTGGAGTGATCAAGCGGGGGGGAAAAGGGAATTAGGAAGGGAACAGCAGGGGAGGAGATCTGAAAAGGAAAAGTTAGCAACACACTCTTCTTGTTGAAAGTCTGTATCTTGACCTTTAACCCCCAAACCGGGAATTACATAAATACAAGACTATAAACTTATTATCATTAGTTTTCCATAGGTTTCTTGCAATTCAAAGCATTACACAATTTCCTATTCACTAATCCGTTTATTCCTTTGGTTGCGAATAGCGACAGATTCTTCCCTTTAAAGAATTAGAAATATGCTTTAGTAAATTGTCTCCTTTACCAAAGTTGTAGGGATTACATATCATATCACACAGTTACACGTTTTCATATACTCAGAAAACAAACACCTTTATGCAAAATATATCTATTCTGAATTGCGCCAAAATCACAATATCACCCTTGTGAATACGCGACACAAAAGCTATGCACTACACGTATATAATGTAACAACCATTGCCAGCAATGAGAAGAACTACGAGTGCCAAGCTGAACATGAATGAAGAGCCAAAAATCTTGTGTATTCAAACACTTAATTAGTACTTAGATTTATACCTTTAACATAAATCAGGAATTTTACCATTAGTTTAATAAAGCGCAGTTTACTCTGATTTCTTCTGCCTACCTGCAGAGTACGACCTACTCTGCTTTCTGTGAAGGTCTCAATCGTCTCTGGACTCACAGGATGGTCATACTCCCAAAGAATCAGCAAAACGGAAGGAAGCTGGAACTGACACACCCCCTGGATTCCTCACCGAAAGCCTCCGATGACGATCTCCTCCCAAGGCCTGGATCTGCAAAGGCAATGAACACGGAGCACAAGAAACCACCTGCTACCTCTCAGAAAGCACTAGAATAGTGAGCACAGGAGACAGGGCGCGGTCGCGTAGGATAACGTGCCTACGGCGCTCACGCATGCGACCAGGCTACCAAAGCTCACGCATTAGGCGGACGCTTCCGACATGCCAAACCTCACGCATTAGGCGGAATAGCATTAAACAGCAGTTTAAGGACAGGCAGCCTGCACAGACATTCTAACAGGGATGCAAGACTGATGTACAAGCAGGCCTAGAGCACATCAGCCACCAACGCCCACTCAAGGACGACAGATGCATTTTGCCACACGGGAACCCCCGAATGCTGAGTGGGGCGGGCCCTAGACCGCAAGCCACCCTAGCCCTGACATAAGTTTACCAACTGGTACAAATGCTTGTCTCATGTCTCTACCCATGAGAATCTCGTGGGGGCTTAAACCTGTCTTTTTATCTGGAGTACTTCTCAAAGACATCAAAACAAGTGGAAGTGCATCAGTCCACTTCATTCCTGTAGCTAAACACATTTTGGCTATCCTATTTTTGATAGTACCATTCACTTGCTCAACAACACCTGATGCTTCTGGTCTGTAAGCACAGTGCAACTTTTGCTTTATGTTCAGTGCTTCACAAATCAATTTTAGCAATCTGTTTTCAAAATGTGTTCCACGATCAGTCTCGACCGTCACTGGAAATCCATACCTAGGTATGATTTCTCTCAAAAGCAATTTTGCCACAGTAACTGAATCATTGTGACGAGTTGGGAATGCTTCCACCCATCTTGAAAACAGACATATTATCACCAAGACGTATCTTAATTTATTATGAGGTGGCATGTCAATAAAATCCATCTGCAACCTGGTAAAAGGACCACCCTCCCGTTTTATGGTTCCCATGCTCACAACTGTTTTCCTGTTTGGATTGATCTGCTGACAGATGAAGCATCTCTGACAAAAAGATTCTGCAATTAGTCTGAACTTTGGATTGTACCATGTTTGCCTAAATAATCTAATCATTGAATCCCTTCCAATATGTCCTGGACCATGATACATTCGAGCCATGTCAGAAATCACGCAATCTGGCACAACTGGTCTGTCACCTTTGTAAACCCAAATCTCATCTTCTTCTCGCTGTCTGCAACCTGCTTTTAACCATGTGTCTTTTTCCTCATCATCTGCCTCATCTTGTAAATCTTTAACTCCTTGCCATGTCTCAACTACAGATGTTAACAAAAGTGAGTTCAAAACATGTTCATTGTCTTTTTCCCGATTGATTGACATATTTTTCTTTGCGCAGAATTTTGCGATTTCATCAGCATATGCATTTCCTTTTGTCATATAATCCTCTCCTTTTTTGTGAGCTGTGCATTTTACGACAGCAATTTTCTCTGGTAGCTGAATGCCATCGATCAACCTTTTTAAAAAATATATTTTTATTGTTGCATTGCAATATTCATTTTGATATGTATCGACATGGAATAGTGTGGCTTCAACATTCAGCCATAATCAATCATTACTGCAACTTACATTTTCTATTTGTACAACTAAGAACTAAAAACGCTGTTGCATGGATACTTGGCATCAGTTCGTACACTCATCATTACATTGTTTATTAGCTAAGCAGTAGTATAGGCTAAACATGTTATGATTCTTATGAACTATAGCCCCGTCCGGTGAACAAGAGTGTTTTGGTTTACCCATTGTGTGTATCCTATCTACTTCCCCCCAACCTTATTCCTCATCTTCATCCTCTCCCGAACTATCTACGTCTATTTCCTCTGGTAGTGGCGCGCATATATCCCCCCTATAGGTGTTCCAGGGTAGCCATAATTTATTCCACTTGCGTGGGTTAGACCTTTGTTCATACACCGCCCTCTCCGTCACCATAGTTATGTCCATGTTCCTACACCATTGGGCCAGTGTAGGTGTTTCCGCTGCTCCCCATTTTTGCGCTATGTCGCGCTTCGCCAACATCATACCGACTCCTACCCATCGCCTCCCATATGCCGTCAAATCATTTGGACCCCATATGTTGAGTAGGCAAAGCCTGGGGTCCGGTGTAATGGGTAGTTGTAGAGTTTGAGCCATAGTGCGTGTTATTCTCTGCCAGTATATCATGATTTGTGGGCACTCCCAAAGAGTATGGAACAGGGTGGCTTGTGCTCCGCATCGGCGCAGGCAATACGGATGTTCAGCTCTATGTATTTTGTGAAGCATAGTACGTGTATAGTAGACTCTGTGCAGTATCTTAAACTGCACCAGTCTAAATCTTGTCGATATTCCGGCCTCCCTGCAGGATGCTAGTGCGGCATTCCAGCTATCTTCATCTAACTCCCCAATCTCTTCCTCCCATGTGTCTTTCAGTTTCTGTAATGGGTCTGGTAAGTTGTTTACTATTTTACGGTAGGTGAGGGAAGTAGCTTTATTCTCTATGTAATCTGTCAATAGTCGGTCTTCCAGGGGAGCCGACTCCGGTACCGTGGTATCAGTTTCTAATGCTGTCATCAACGCGTGGCGGATCTGTATGTAGCGGTAAGTTTCAGTTACCCTCATGTCGTATTGTTCCCTGAGTGTTTCAAACGGTACCACTCCTCCTCCCGCCCATAGGTCCCCAACCGTTGAAATCCCTATGGTGTCCCATTGGTCAAATCCCTTGCTGTGGCGTAGTCTACCCAAGGCCTTGGAGTCCCATAACGGTGTCATGCGTGTGATCACCCCCTCCCATTTCAGTCGTGTTTGAGCTTTATGCCACAGTGTCACAGTGTGCCTAGTGGGCCCTACCAGTTTCCTAAGTAACCCTTTGTCATAGAGTGGGGCCAGAAGGGTGGCTGTGCCTAGTTGCTTTCTATCTGCCATCAACGCCGGGTCGTCCTGCGGGCCATGTAACCATCGATTTATTATCTTAAGTTGTGCTGCCCAGTAGTACAGCTCCAGGTTTGGGAGGGCTATCCCTCCACTGTACCAATCCCTGATCAATTTTAAATGCGCCACTCTCGCTGGTTTGTTCCCCCATAACAGGCCCATTAGTTGATTAGAGACTTGTCTGAAGAATTGTGCTGGGACCATCGCCGGTGTATTTTCCAGGACATAGAGGAAACGGGGCAGCGCCATCATCTTGAATAGCGCTGCCCTGCCCAGTAACGTCAAGGGGAGGGTGCTCCAATGTCGCACGTCCGATTTCAATCTTTCGAGCAATGGTCGAAGATTCAGGGTCCTGAAAGTGTCAGGTTCTCGTGCAACATGGATCCCTAGATACCTGAAGGAGTCTTCCTCCAGTAGCAATGGACAGCCTTCGCTTAGATCTGGCGGTGCGCCACTCAACATGTATAGTACTGATTTCGTCCAGTTTATTTTATAACCCGACGTTGTCCCATGCCTCTCGCACAGTGCTAATAATGCCGGTATACTCTCCGGTAGGTCCATCAAGTAGATTAGCATGTCATCCGCATACAATGACACCCTGTCTTCCCATCCGTCTCCCCACTGTATTCCTTTGAGCAACCGGGTGGTCCTAATGACAGTTGCCAGAGGTTCTAGAACCAAGGCAAACAGTAACGGCGAGAGCGGGCAACCTTGTCTCGTACCTCTCTTCAATGATATTTCTCTGGAGAGGCGGCCATTCGCCATCACTCGCGCCACCGGGTCTTGGTATAATAGTTTGACCCAAGCTATAAATTTCGGGCCAAAGCCCATGTGTTCCAGTACCACAAACAGGTATCGCCATTCTACCAGATCAAACGCCATCTTGGCGTCCAGTGATAGGATTGCTGCCGGTTCTGTTAACAGCGGCGCACGCGCCATCACCCCATGCAGCCGCCTCTGGTTCATCGCCGTGCTTCTATGCGGCATAAATCCCGCCTGATCAGGGTGTATTAGATGCCCCAGATGTGGCATCAGCCGATTGGCCAGTAATTTTGCCAAGATTTTATTCTCGGCGTTTAATAGAGAAATCGGGCGGTATGAACCGCAATCCTCAGGCGGCTTGCCGGGTTTCGGTATTGTCACTATAGTTGCTGCCCGTTGGTCGGGCGGCAGTCGTCCCCGTTCCAAACTGTCTTGAAACATATTGAGTAGGGGTGTGGAGAGTGAGTCTGGCATTGTCTTGTACCATTCTATCGGTATCCCGTTGGGACCCAAAGCCTTCCCCGAGTGCAGGGCAGTTATAGCCATATGAATCTCCTCAATGGTCAATTCCTCTTCCAGTTCATCTGTGTTGGCCTGTGACAGGGTGCGGGTGGGTACCCCTATGAGAGACGTTTCCGCCATCTCCTGGGTAACCTCGGCGTCGGGGGTGTAAACTGTCTGAAAATGGTCAGCCAGAAGTTCGACTATTAGAGAAGGGTGGGTTTGCAATACACCCGCGCTATCTTTCAGATGTAGTATGGCCCTTTGTCCGTCTTTTTTCCTGTCTAACCATGCAAGGAGTCTGCCGGCCTTATCGCCCACATCGTATATTCTTTGTTTTGTGGTCGCTAAATTATCTAACACCCTGCTGCGTAGGTGGTCAGTGTGACGCTGTTGGCATAATTGTAGTGTGTGTTGTGTGTCCGCGGTCGGGTTAGTCTCATGGACAGTGTTGGCTTTGTCCAGTTCAGTTTCTAGGTCTACAAGTTTTTTCTTTTGTGTACGTTTATGACTCGCTATCATAGAGATGGCCTGCCCCCGAAGGACCGTTTTATAGGCCTCCCATAGGGTGGTGGGTGACTCCACTGATCCCTCGTTTTCGGTAAAGTAGGACCTCGTACCCTCCCTCAGTTTTTTTGTTATCAGAGGTACTTTAAGGTACCCTGGGTAGATCGGGAAAACGCGTGTTCTGGACCGTGCAGGGTTAGTGATAGTTAGTGTTAATGGTGAATGGTCTGAAACTCCCCTAGGTCTGATTTGTACATCAGTGATAGTGAGGAGGCCGTGTCCCAGTGTTAGGAGATAGTCAATCCGCGACAGGCTGTCATGGACTGCCGAATGATATGTATACTGGCGAGCCTCCGGATGATAGTGCCTCCAAAGGTCCACCAATCCTTGTGCCTCCAGGAAGCCGTGCAATCGGGAGGGCCCAGGGTCGTGTGCTCGCACCGGGAACCTATCACATGTGTTATGTGCCACTGCATTAAAGTCCCCCCCCCAAGACTAGATCACCCTCAGGTAGTTCCAACAGAAATTTTCCTAGATCAGGGAGCGCAACCGTGTGCAGTGCCGGCGGAATATAAACCGAGACTACATTCAATGGCCTCCCTTCCCATTGACCATGCGCAGCCGCAAATCGGCCCTGTGTGTCTGTTTTCGTGGATTGAACGATGAACTCCGAAGAGCGGTGCATGAGGATTCCTGTGCCCCGGGACCCCCTAGTGAACTCTGCATGGGCGATCATATGGTAGCCTTTCCTGTCTAGGGCCCGTGTAGTTGTGTCCGCTAGGTGCGTTTCCTGCAATAGGACCAATGCTGGGCTAAAGCGTCTTATACTCTGCAGTACCAGCCCCCGTTTGACTTTGTCCCCCAACCCTCATACGTTCCATGACATAATGCTTAATTGCGATAGTCGCCTCATTCCCATGTCCACCCTCCCGGTCTCACCTTGAGTTAGTCCTGCCATAGATTTGGTTCGTGAATTTATCAGTGCGGTGCTCCGGTGGAGCTCGGGTGTGTTGCCTAATGCCTGCTGAGCGATATGCATATGCCATGTAGTCCCAATTTGTATCAGTGTAACCTCCTTGAGAACATAAAACCTCCCCCCCCCAACTCCCCCCCACCCTGCCCCCCTGCTCAACGGACTCAGAACTGCCCGCCCCCCCAACTCAGCAGAGTGCTTGAACCCGTCCCCAAACATAGTACTTGCACGCTGGGGTGAAGGACCCTCCGCAGCCAGCGACCCCCTTCCTCAGTCCCGGAGGCCCTTCGTCCAGTGTCCAGGGCGGCACGCCCGGCCAGCGCAGCTTGTGATCTGCAATTGTGAGCGTGAGAAGTCTTCATTCTTCCGTATCTTCCGTTTCCGGAAGGTCGTGCAGAGGCGAGTGATGGCCCTTTTCCCCTCCGGATGCTTGGGAACTCGGTCGGGCTTCATCGTTGCTGTGCATGGTCGTCCTATTAGAACGGCGCGGGCGGGTCGCTGATCTCCACCCCTCTAGCCAGTCCTGTGCTGACTCTGGAGAGTCAAAGAACCATGTTTTATTGTCCGCTACTATCCTGAGCTTAGCTGGGAATATCATTGAGTAGGGGATTTCTCTGGCTCTAAGTTCTTTTTTTACTTCAAAAAAGGTTCTCCTTCTCCGCGCAACTTCCGCTGTATAGTCCGGAAAAAATGCCAACGTAGAATTATGGATTCGGACCGGTGGGGAGTTCCTAGCCGCTTGAAGGATCACATCCCTGTCTCTGAAGTTGAAGAGGCGAGCTATGATTGGTCTTGGGTTAGCTCCTTGTTTCGGGCGGCCTCCGGGAACCCGGTGTGCTCTTTCGACTGTGAAAAAGGTAGAGAGTCCTTTTGGTCGCAGGTGTTGTTTGATGAGGTCCTCTACGTACAGGTCCATAGCTCTCGTGCCCTCCGATTCCGGAACCCCGATGATACGTATGTTGTTACGTCTTGAGCGCCCTTCTTGATCATCCAGCTTGTCGCGTAGGACCTTGTTCTCCTTCGTGATCCGCTCCATGCTCGTTTGTAGTTCTGCGACATCCTCCACTAACGATTTGGTCACTACTTCCATCGAGTGCACTTTCTCTGACATCTTATGGAAGTCCGCTCTTATTAGTGTAATTTCCGTCGATATTGACCCAACCGTCACCTGCACCTGGGCGAGGGCCTTCATTACATCATCTATGGTCGCCTTTTTGGTTCCTGCTGCCTCTATCGTCTTGCCTGGCGTTGTTTTCGGATCTTGCGAGGAAGACGGAACTTTGTCATAGGCATATTTTTCCAGCCGGGCGTGCGCGGCTCCGCCTTTTGCGCCCTTGCCAGCCATCTTGGAGCTTACCCTCGACGTATTGTGGAAGAGTAGGTGTTCCTTCCTTGTGTAAGGTCTCCGGTGGTGCGGGGCCCAAAGGGATGTCACCCCCGTGTCTATCCCCGGAGACGTATGGGTCGAAGTCTTGTTGTTGCTGTTTTATTGAACCAGAGGTGCGTGTGCTCTGTGCTCCTCGCCGCTTGTTGGTATTAAGGGGGGGTACGTTGCGGATACCAAGTTAATCCCGTCCTGAGGTCCGTCACCAAGCCTCAGTCCCCCTCTTGCACGCAGTCAGAGCCGGTACCGACCCCCCTGCCCCTCAATGGCGGGCTTCGCCGGAGGCACGAGCCGTGCGGGTGCTAGTGTCGCGTCATTCGCCGCGATGATACCATCACGGGGCCACTCAGGCGACTCCGGTCTCGCCGCACAAGTCGTTTCTGCACCGTGACCCACTGCACCCGGTGGGACACGGGGCTCGATGGGGCTGGATCCGCACTCAGGAGATAGTGTGGTTCGATTAGAGGATGGGACGCTTCAAGCGCCGGTCGAATGTGCCAGTGTTAGCGCCGTCGTCTTCTGATAGACGTTCCCTAGTCAATCCCCTCCCCCACCAGGGAGTCTGCTGTCCTTTCGGCGGCGTTTTGTTTCCGGGGGCGGTGGGGGACCACAGCGGTCTGCGTCGCTAGCTGGTAGCCCGAGTCCTCCGCCTCACCGAGTTAGGCGCCCAGGGTATTGTTTGTGGCTCTTACGCCCGCCTGGGCGCTTGCGCCTCGGTCGTCTGATCAGGGGAGCCGTGTGTACCTCAGGATCTCACCGGTTCGTTACCTGCGGTCCCCCGCCCGCCACTCCTGGGAAAGTCCGAGCCGGTGCCGGGTCCTCCTCTCCGTCTCCGTGATTTTCGTGGCCCCGTCTCTGAGCGGGCACTTCCGGCGGCGTCTCTCCCCACACGCTGTACTTCCGGCCCGACCTTCGCTGCAATCGAATCCCCGGCTCCAACAGTCACCACTGGCCCAGATTAGTCACTCTTCGAATTGACTGTCACACCGTCGGATTTCAGATGCGCTGGACTGCGCTTGTGCCGCCCGGTCCTGGGCTTCAGTACCCTTCCAGAGGCGATGGGTGTTGGACGGATTAGTGCTCGGATTTCTTAGGAGGCCGCTTCAACTACGGAGCTCGCCTTCTACACAGCCGCCATTGTCGGCTGCTGGACACGCCCCCCCATCGATCAACCTTTTGATCAATTTTGCATTCCTGATAGGTGTTCCCGCAGAAGTTAAATAACTTCTTTGAGACCAAAGCTGGTCATAGTCATGGACTACACCATATCCATACTGACTATCAGTCACTATGGTAACTTTTATTTCTTTTCCTTTTTCACATGCACGAATCAAAGCAATCAATTCTGCCACTTGAGCTGAACAAATTCCTTTGAGACAAGAGGCCTCAATTACATCAGCAACTGTGCAGACAGAATATGCTGCACTCAGAACACCTTCATCTGTTCTTAAGCATGAACCATCAACAAAATAAACAAAATCTGATTCAGCTAATGGGACATATTTTATGTCCTGCTTGGGTTTAGTGCAATATTCTAAAACATCCAAGCATTCATGATCAATATCATTTTCATTCCTGATTTCTGTTACAGTACCATCAGGCAATAATGTGGAAGGATTTAAATTCACACATCTTGCAATCGAAACGTTATCTGATCCCAGAATAACTTTTTCATATTTAGTTAACCTGTTATTTGTCAAATGCTGTGTTTTGCTTCTGGTAAGAAGAATTTCAACTGAATGGGGTACATATACTTTTACAGGAAATCCCATTATTATTCCTTCTCTTTGTTCAAGGCTTACACTTGTTGCAGCTACTGCTTTTAAGCAGCCTGGTAATGCTTTTGCAACAGGATCAAGAACAGCTGAGAAATAAGCTATTGGCTTTCTCAGTCTTCCATGTCTTTGAATCAGAACTGATAATGCACATCCTTCTCTTTCACTGCAATACAGCTCAAACACCTTTTCGTAATCTGGCATTCCTAATGCTGGAGCTTCAGACAAACTTTTCTTTAATTGCTCAAAAGCTTCTCACTCAGTATCTGTTAGGGTAATCGGGTCTTTTATGTCTGCTTTTGACAATCTCTTTAATGGTTTTGCAATTACTGAAAATCCACTAATCCATTGACGACAATAACCAACCATTCCTAGAAACATTCTGACCTGTCTCTGTGTTTTTAGAGGTTGCTTTGCCTGAATCATTTTAATTCTCTCAATTGTCACTTGCCTGATTCCTTTTGCAATTCTATGACCAAGATATTTTACTTCCTGTTTGCAAAACTGTAATTTTGCAGGAGACACTTTATGTCCCTCATCTGCCAGATGATTTAAAAGAGTAATGGTATCTGTCACACAGTTATCTCGTGTTTTTGCAGCCACAAGGAGATCATCAATATACTGCACTAATGTCGATTTTCCAGGTAAATCTAGATTTTCCAAGGATTTCTTTAACAATTGATTAAAAATAGATGGACTTTCTGTATACCCTTGAGGGATATGGCACCATGCTAGAATACGGTCTTGGAACTTAAACGCAAAAATTTGTTGGCTTTCTGGATGCAATGGAACAGTAAAGAATGAGTTACAAAGGTCTATAACTGTATACCATTCTGCATCATGCGGAATCTGATAAAGAATTACCGCTGGGTTTGGTACAACTGGGCAACATGGAACAACTATTTGATTAACCTTTCTCAGGTCTTGAACTATCCTGAAAGTTCCGTTTGGCTTTTTAATTCCCATAATTGGTGAATTGCATTGACTACTCTCAATTTCTTTTAGAACACCTTGTTTTATGAATTTGTCAATTACAGGTATAACACCTTAAATAGTTTCTGTCTTCATTTTATACTGAGGAATGTTTGGAAAATCTACTCCTTGCTTCACTGTTATTTTTACTGGGTCTACATTTTTCATCAAACCCATTTCATTTCAAGCTAAATCCCAAATTTCAGCATTGACTGTCTCTTTCAATTCTTCAGGTAGATTATGTTTATCAAATGCAGGAAATAATTTACTTTCCTCTGCTTCAACCATTAACATCGTTAATCTGTAAAGCCCATCTTCTTCTTGAGTTTGGAGCTCTATACCATCCGGTGAGCAATATATTTTGCAATTCATCTTACAAAGTATGTCCCATCCTAACAGGTTTACTGGACTGCTGTTACAAACCACAAATCTATGCTTGTCTTTAAATTTGCCAATTTCAACTTTAATTGGTTCTGTTAAATCTGTTTTAATTTGCTGATTAGCTACACCTACTACTTGAATCTTTTCACCCGAGAGAGGAAGGCTTTCTATTTCCACTGATCTAACAGTAGAATGGGTAGCACCAGTGTCCACAAGAAAAGTGATTTCTACATCATTCACTTTACCATTTACAAATGGACCAGCCTGATCTACCTCAAGAGTGGCTCCAAGCACACACTCTTCCTCCTCTCTCAGGCACCGTCATAACTAATCCTCAGAATCACTCCCTCCATTTTCATTCAACAAATACTGTTGAGAAACATTTGACACATTCACTCTTGGCGATCTGTTTACCTGTTCACCTCCACAGAATCCCGTTTCTGTATTGTATCTCTGTACATTTACACAATTTGGAAGTGGCGGTTGTGGAATCTGACTCTGCTGATTCACTACCTGTCGCTGTAGCTGTTGCTGCAGATTTATCTCATTCTGCATCTGTGGATTTAATGATGCATTTTTAAAAATTCTGGGCGGATTCTTACATTCGCACTTCCAGTGTCCAATTTCGCCACAATTAAAACATGGGAGTTTCTGCTTTAACTCTTCAATATTTCCCATTTCTTTATTAAAATTAACTTTAAATTTCCCTTGACTCTGATTAACATTTTTGTTTTCAAGAGTTGCTATTTGCTGTTCAGCTACCTTCACCTGTGCCCACATAGCTTTTTCTTTTAGCTTCTTCTGTTTTGCATCTATTTCATCACTGCAATATTTTGCTTTTCTCAAAATGTCATCAACTGTAAGTGATTGCCAGCCAACTATTCCTGACCTTATCATTTCACCAATTTCAGGTCTTAAGCCATAAACAAATCTGTAAATGAAGTGGCTCATATCCTTTTCACTCAATTTTTCATAACCACTGTATTGTTTAAATACTAGCAGTAATCTTTCATAAAATGAATGTACTGATTCTTTTGGCTCTTGATTTGTTCTATCTATTTTAACCCAATCAACTTCTTTTGGAGGAATCTTATTTTTGAACCATACAATTACCTTATCATACAGATTCATAACATCTGCCGAAGGAGCACCAGTTACTCTATCTCGAGTTGGTTCTTCTTTAGGCCAATCTATAGAAATTTTACATTCTGTCCAAAGATCTGATGGGTCAACAATGTCAAAGAATCATCAAGATCAATCCACAGAACCTTTAAAACCTTAACAAATCTGTCTACCTGTCGATACCATTCCACAGGTTTTTCTCTCAGCCGAGGGAAATCATTTGTAAACAGCAAAATGTCCTGTCTTGACCAAGGAACATGCACATATCCACCTCCTGTTATTTCTCTCATTGGAAATTCATTTGCTACTTCTCCTCTTTCTCGTCTGTCTTCCTCTCTTTTCTTTGTCCATTTTACTCTCCACTTACTTAATTCACCTAATCTTTTTAGGAACACAATTAAATCCTTAATATGAATAATTCTTCCTGTGGTATTCATATTCTCAATGTCTTTTTCAGAGAAATCCACTCTGTAATGTTTCTGCAAGTTTTTCTGCCTGCTTAAATCTATTTCTAATTCAGCAGCCATTTCTTCTAATTGATCATACTTTGTTTTCGTTTTCCATTGTATGCCTTTGCAAATGAACAATAATTCATCATCCTGATATAGCTTTAAACTGTCAGGTCCAATTGTGCCAATAATTAATTCCTCCCATACTGCTTTCAATTTTGCAACATCAAGTAATTTAAATTCTGATCTTTGTGGGGTATGCGTAAAATCTATTTTATTAATGCTCTTTTCCGGAGTTCAAGAATCAGAATCTGCACCAGATGGAGTTTTATTCGAAAAGCTTTGGTTAAAAGTTAAGTCAGGCATCATTGTTTTCTCTCGGTGAATTTCTGATAAATCTGAATAAAAATTTTCAGCTACTTTCTGAATTTCTGCATTTAATGGAACAGTTAAAGCTGAATGTCTAGCTTCCCTTTGATCAAATACTGGAAGAACAGGCCCAATCGTTACTGGCACTGTTACTGCTTCCATGCTTTTAGTTAACTGTTGTATTAATTCATCTTTTGATCGGAAATATTCTGAGGTATTTGGCATTTCCTCACATCTTTCTGTTCTCATTACATTTCTTGGGATTTCATTCCTGTGAACTGGGGTTTCAACATAATTTCTGTTTTCACCAGATATACTAGAATTAGATCTTATTTCTATTCTTTCAGGAGTTTTTGCATTATTTGGATTTAATCTGGGAGATGTCTCATCAATAATTTCTCTCGGAGGGGCACTTGGGGAAGTTCTTGAAGGAATCCTTGGGGAAGACCATGAACAAACTGGTTGATAAGGAGGCAGTTTTGGTTTTGTAATATAAATTTCTTCTAAGACTGCATCTTCTAATTCACTTTCTTCAGCATTATTATTTTTTGTTTGAGCACCCCTTCGATCAGTTGCCTCACCAAATCTTGCTGGATATAAACCATCACATGCGTTAAGTCTCCATCGACGCATTCTATCCTCATGAGTTTCCCTATTTATATCCAATCTAGTACCTCTTGTTATACCTCTATTCTCTCGATCCAATTCAAACATCTCATCCTCCCATTCAGCTAAAGCCTCAAATTGTGTAGGTCTAGGCTTTGGTTCAAGAGTCATCATTTTTTGTCTTAAGTTTTTCATAATCTTAATGTTAAATGATCCATCTTCCAGCCATGCTAATACACCATCATTCTTGGTATATTCCATCCAATTCTCAATCCAAAGACAAGTATGATAACCATATTCACCTAACATATAAGCTGCAGGTGTTTTGTACTTATGAAGTAATCTTCCACCTCGCGTTTCAATTTTCTTGTCAGGTTTCAATTTATTTTTCAATTTCTGAAACCAAGAAAGCTTCTTTTTCTCTTTTATGTAATAATAATCCATGTTTAAAACTGTTTCCCTTGCTTCGGTAAAGACCGTAACAAGGAAGTTGGCATTCCACCGCACCAGCCAATCCGTGTGCGAAACTCACTAACAAGCCAGTCAGGTTAAGCTACGTCACTGCTTTATTTAACCAATAGAATTACTGTTTTCAGAAAGAGCCAATCAGCTGTAAGCTAGCCTTAGTCACGTGAACCAATCAGTGCGCAGACTGTGACGTATGCTAGCCAATCACAGCGCGGACCCTGTGACGTACACTGCCGCTGCAGCTTCTGTGTCGCTAGATGACGCTTTTCTCACAGTATATTTATATTCGTTGATAAAGTAAGGCTACTCTACCCTTCTAGCAAGTAATAACGAACTTGTTACTCTCTGAATGTACATATAGTAACAATTCAAAGTTTCACTTGATCATATATTACAAAATCATTTACGCACTTTCAAATGGAAAAATCCCTATCCATACATACATAAATCTTGGTAGGACTTTAACCCACACTAGAAAATCCCATACGCCAGTAAGATAGACGACGTTTCCTTACCCTTCATTCAAGCTTGGGTACATTCTACTACTCTTTTCACAGTGAGTTTTAAAACAGGCTCCAAATCCCTATACTCGAAAGCTACAATTTCATAGACAATCCTCACTATACATTCTACCTTTCGCACCTAGAATCCCCAAACTTGTGTTGTACGACCACAACACTAGTGATATATGACAATACCACTATTCTGAAACAGATCAAATACACTGTGTAACTTCACCTGTTACACTACTCTTGCTAGCACAACTAGGAATTTTCACACTGCTGGAAAAAACCTTTCGACTACATATAACAATTGAACTAACTCAACATATGTTAAACATCAATCCTATGTAATTACCATGTAGCATGACAGTTACCATAGCAACCGTAACTCTGCTACCAAGGAATTGGTCCAGCGCCCCTAAGGAAAAACGGTCTCACCAACGCTACCCAACACCACAATACTCACCATTAATCATAAATCACTAATAAGGCCCATAAACCAACGAGACAATTTCTGGGCGACTGAATCATGTGCCCTAATTAATCAGATCTATTTACAAATGTATATACAACTGCAGTTTATCATTTCTTACCATGGTTTTAATCATTTATCAGTATAATTAAGTCACTTAGGCAAATGGATCAGCTGATGGTAACTAGACCATGAATAAACAAGACCAGCTTGTCGTTTCAAAAATCTAATTTTATTAACTTTATTATTCAAGAAAGAGCATTTTATTAAGGATCTTTATTTTATTTGCAATAACGAAAGCAGCGTTTATTAAGGGGAAAACACATTAGGCTGACACTTCAAAGGTAAATCAATCAGCATGAATTAAATAAAATAACAGTTTCCTTCCCCTAAATTCTATTTTCCTGTCTAAAACTCTCTCCACCTAAAAGGAAAAATCATTAAAGGCTGCTATCCTTACGTGCGCCAAAGAGTCCAACAGCACGTCACGCCCTTCAGGAATCGGAAAGCGAGAAGCGCCCTCCTGACGATGGGGCCAAGTTTTATACCTTACTATCTGTCTAAACGGTCTACATTTTATATTTTTCCAAGCAAATCCAGGCTTTCCATTTGCTGGCTTATGTCAGACCACCTCAGATCATCACCATTTCAACACCAAGATCAGGCTCTTCTTAGAGTCCATTGTCCTTTATATTTCGAGTCAGGCAGCTTCCTTAAAATGTTACATTACACTTGAGCTGCAGTACATGACTTCCTTGGCTTGACTATCTTGCTGCTTCCTGTCCTTGAATCTTTCTCTCCAAGAGCACGTTTAGCACAGTTTATTAAACTTGCTTTCTCTGACAAAACTTGTCAACGTGGTAAAAGTTTTCACTTCCATGCAAGGCTCTTTCTGGACAGGATTCGAAAACGCCATCTTTTTAATGTGCCTTTAGGCCTCACTCGAAAACTATTATTTAAACAAACACAAGACATCAATTAATTAGAGAATTGAGACCCATTCTGTTATCCACCCCCTTTGCTAATTATTAACCCATTAATTTATGTTACCTAGCTGTGCACACAAAGCTGCATTTCATATCTACCTTCTTCTTTTAGGCCGCAGGATCTTCCACGAGCTTTTGCCACAGAAAAGACGTAAAGACATAACATAAGCACACAAATAAGCACATGCCATTAGATAAACAGCCGCATTTAATACTGACAAAGACAATAGACAAGGTTAGTTTATTATGTTCTACGCACTTGCATTTGCAGCAAAGAGCACATAAGTTAGTCCCTCGTGTTTTCTTGTAAATATGCATTTTAAAACTATGTTGGTTAATACTTTTCATCACATACTAGTTAATACGGTTACAATTTTATGGAAGATTAACTTTGCGAGTTTGAACAAAATTTTATTCAGCACCTCGCTCCATCAGTATGAATTTGGTGATGCATGCCTACCAGTATTCCTGCTCTGTTGTTGCTACAGGCTTCTAACATTCTGTCCATGCATTATCTCATACAGTGTCCATTAGTGCCCTCATTCCGGACACCTTGCAGGAAGTCCTCACCACCTTGCCCCCCTACGAAACATATTATTGTTCTGAAGGTCAGAACCTCCCGAACCCAGCCACCTCACAAGAGGGTCCCAGATATCCACAGGCTTAGATCTGGCAGGCATTAGTTCCCAGTATTTTGTTAGTTGATCCCTGCAATATGTGACTGCCTGCAACCATCCCGCTATCGTGAGGGTGCTGTGCTTTTTCCAATGTATAGCTACCTGTAGTTTTGCCAATAGTAGCAGCATAGCCGTTAGCTTGCGCGAACACTTCGGCACTTCCAGTACAAATCCCAACAGTGCTATCAGTGGGGTGAGACATAACTGAGCTTCAGTGATGTCACCAATGTGTCTACCTACTTCGTCCCAAAATTGTGTTACCGATCTGCAATACCAGGCCAGATGGATGAACGTTGCATCTTGTGACCCACATCTCCAACATCTCGTGTCTGGTTGTACACCCATATGATGTCATTGGAGCGGCGTGCAATAGACTCTGTGAAATAATTTAAAATGTATTAGCCGCAACCTATAGTTTGGTGATAAGTTTTCTAGTTGTGCACAACAAAATTGTCACTGCTTGTCAGTTATTGTGAAACCTGTTACATCCTCCCACTGTGCTCTGGATGTACTGACTATGATGGGTGCCGTGTCTTGTGTTATACTGTATATGCGGGTAATTAGTTTACGAGGAGATGAATTTGACAATATGTTTTCCAGCGCCGCCAAGGTGCGAGCCACCTGGGGAAAGCTATTGTATCTGGCTCTGCTTGCAGCCCTGAGTTGGTAATATAGTAACAGGGCTGACGCCGATGGTGTCTGTTGCTTGCACATCTGTTTTAGGGTAATAAATGTGTCCTCGGGATATAGGTCACTGCCCCTTGTTAGGTCGTGTGTCTTAGCCCTCAGTGTAGTGGCCCGGTCGTTGAGCGGCGCCAGTAGTGGATTACCACCCAATGGCATTGAGGGGGCATATAGTTCGCTATGGCCCGCCCTTTTAGCCATATTCCTCCAAGCCCATCTCGTTGTTTCAACCGTGTCTATTTCCATATGGGGCCTCTTGTAAGGTTGATATACTGCAGTGTTCAGCGAAGTGGGCGCAACTTCATCCATTTCTATCGCTACATGCGGCTGATAAGGTGTAGGGTGGTGCCAGAAATGAAAGTATTGTGCCTGCGTGCTGTATGCATAAAGTTCAAAATCCAGGGCTGCTAGTCCTCCTTGAACAAAGGGTAGTGTCAGGAGGTTCCAAGATACCTGGGGTAGCTTGCCCGCTCATACCAGCTCAATGATATTAGTGCGTAGACGTTTAAAAAAGTGAGTATTCAGCAGCAGCGGTATATTGACAAATAGATATAGGAGTTTAGGGAGTATCACCATTTTCGTGACTGCTATACAGCCTGTCAGCGACAGCGGGAGCCTTTTCCAGCACTGGACTTTACTTTCAATCCAGTTCATCACTCTCCCTTAATTAGCCAGCCATATCCTGCACTGATCTGCTTATCCAGAGGCCAAGATAGCGTGTGGCACTCTCAACCCACCTTATGGGGAATTCCGTTTCACAAGGGGTCGTGCAATCAGTAAGTGGTAGCATTATATATTATCTCCGTCAATCCGCCGAATCGCACCAGTTCCCTCATTAGTACGTCAAAGTTTTCACTGGGGTTTACATGGTAAATTGTCGTATCATCTGCATACCTGGATATCAGTAGCCCTTGTGACGTTAAACCTATGCTCTGCTGAGTGTGGTGCTGGCGGAGCCTGGCCGCCAGTGGTTCAGTGGCAATTGTGAATAGCAATGGGGAAAGGGGACACCCTTGCCATGTACCCCTTGTGTTTACAAAGGAATCCGACATTCGCCCGTTGACCCTCACTCTTGCCTTCGGGGTATTGTAAATTATAACCATTTGTTGCGCGAATAGAGGACTGAAGCCCAGTCTGGGCAATAGAGTGAACGGGTATTTCCATTCCAGCGAGTCGAATGCTTTCGTAGCATCCAATAGGGCAGCCACTGCCTCAACATGGGAGGCCAGATAATGTAGAGTTCCAAATATAGTGCGTAAGTTATGTGCTGTTGACCGGCCCGGGATAAACCCGGATTGGTCCGGCAATGCGATCTGCGGTAGCATTGGTTGCAATCTGTTAGCAAGTAACTTGGCATACATTTTAGCATTGAGATTGATTAACGACAGCGGTCTATAGGAGTCTGGCTTGGATTGGGTCTTCATCAGGCTTCAGTAGCGTAATAATTGTGGTTTCCCTAAGAGTAGGCGGCAGAATAACCGTATCCATCGCCTCTAGGTATACCTGCAAGAGATATGGCGCAAGTATTTCAGCATATTCCTTGTAAAAGGCCGCCATTAGCCCGTCCGCTCCTGGGGATTTATCAGCCGGCATGCCACTGATCACCTGCCTCACATCCTCGACCGTTATTGGTAAGTCCATGTATTCCCGGGCGCCCCTGTTAAACCATGCTAGCGCCACCGTGTCAATATATTCTTCGATAGCAGTCTGGGCCGGGTTCGTCTGGGAGGTGTACAGCTGCTTATAAAATTGGGTCGTTGCGTGCATGATATCATTCGGGGTTCTCACTATCTCGCTGCTCTCTTTTTGCAATTCGGTAATATAATTATCTCCCCTCGGAGGTCTGAGCAAACCAGCTAAAGTTTTCCCGGCTCTTTCCCCTTCCCCATATCTCCTCGCCTGTGTATATGTAGACATATACACCGTTTACCGTTCGGCCTCCGACTGATATTCCGTCAATTTCGATCGCAGCTGGGCTAAGGCGGCGGGAGCCGGGGCCTGCTGGATTGATCATTCCAGTGCACCTATTTCCCGTTTCAACCTGTGCAATGTGTTACATATGTCCTTGAGCACCCCAGTTTTCAGCACCACGCAATTTCCTCTCACAACCACTTTAAATGCCTCCCATAGCATACCCGGCGAGTCCACAGTTCCCTCATTCAATTCGAAGTCCTCTTTTATCTTTTCTCTTAGTTCTTCTCGGAAGACCTGATCTAGTAACGCTCCCATTGGGAAGCGCCAGCTGAAGGGCTGGCGATACGGCGGTGGGACCTGCAGTGTTAACCGGGCGGGCGCATGATCGGATAAAGTGCGGGGACAGTGTGTAGTGTCAGTGGCCCAGGCATGTATATCTCTAGAAACGAGTCAATAGTCTAACCTTGACAAGGCATTTCGATGATATGTCATACATGTACCTTCTCTAACTGTCGGGTGGAGCACTCTCCAAGAATCAACTACACTAAGCTTCTCAATGAGTCCTAGCAATACTTCCGTTGCTTTCGGGTGATGATCACGTGGCGCTCCCTGCCTGTCAACCTCAGGCGAAAGGACAACATTAAAATCCCCCTCCCCGCAGAATCGCCATATTTCCCAGCGTCCTAATTTTCTGTCCTATGTTTTGCAAGAAATTGGGATCGTCTGTGTTCGGTCCGTATGTATTTATGATCACTACTGGAGTGTTATAAAGGGTGCCTTGAAGTAAGATGTATCTCCCCTCCCCATCTATGTATTTGTGGTGCGTCTGCCATTGTAGCCCTCTGCGAATTAAAATTGCTACTCCTCTCGAATAGTTAGAAAACCCTGCTTCCACTACCTCCCCCCTTCTGGTGTGTTTAAGTGCGATAACTGCTGTAGTCGTTAAATGAGTTTCCTGCAGTAAGCAGATGTCTATTTCGTGCTGTATGAGGTATGAGTGAACCAATCTGACTTTTCTACGGTCGTTTAGACCTCTTATATTCCAAGAAAGACACTTCAGCTCTGTCATGTTGCGTACATGTGACAACTAAATAGGCCTTCGGCAGCATACATCCAATAGAGGTGTACCATGAACAATGTCACTTGGCTAGGCAAAATCAAACAATAGAACATGTCCCACGCCCCCCCCCACCCACACCAACCCCCCAAACAGGTTGTGAACGATCCTCCCTCTCTTCCCCAATCTGCAACATACAGTCCACAGTAGTGAACTCACGGGAATCATTCCAGTGGAGTGCATGAGTTTACCGGCAATACGCCCCTGTACTTTGGACAGGGTGCTGAGTGTGGAACACATATCCCTGGTCCCAGCGTCTAAAATGATTCATACTACAATGTACTGCCGTCTAATCCCATAGTTCAGTATGAAATCCTAACCTTTTCCGCCCTCCACCACAGTCCAATACACCCTCCCAATTCCCACTCAAGAGTGGCGCAACATCGTAATGCAGTGACTAAGCCATGATACTTATCTGAGCGGCCTGTGCCCAAGCAGTCACTTCTCAGTCATTGTCGCTCAGGCGATATTCAGTCTGCGAGTTGCTGCTCTCTGCTCGTTGCTTGTGGTCCTTGGCCAGTTGCTTGGTGTAACGTCAGCGCAGCTTTAGCGTCCGTGAAAAAAGTTGGCTTGCCGGGCCCCTGAACTTTCAGCTTGGCAGGATAGATCAAAGAGTACCTTGTGCCAATTTGTTGAAAAATTTTCTCAGCCGGTATAAATTCCCTCCGCGCCGTTAGAACCTGGAGCGTGAAGTCTGGATATAGCGCTATGTTGTTCCCTTTGTACTGTATGTCACCTCTCTCCCTTTGGCAGAATCATGTCCCGGTCCCTGTAGTTCAATACTCGCGCCAGTATGGGTCGTGCTGGAGCCCCAGGTCTCGGTCCTAATGTGCGGTGCGCCCGTTCGATAAGAAACATAGGGGAAAAATCTTGTCCGAACAAGTCCATCATCATAGTTTCGATATATTTCTCCATGTTTTGGATATCGGTCGATTCCGCTATTCCCGTGATGCGTACGTTATTACGCCTCGACCCAGCTTCCAAATCCTTATTCTTTTCTTGTATCGCGTACAGAATTCCGTCCATAATGCGTATCTTCTTGTCCATTTCCATCTGACCCTCTTCTGTTTCTGTTACTCTTGTTTCCAGTACGCTTACTCGACCCTCCTGTTTATCTATTCTCTGTGTAATTCTGTCCATTCTGTCCACCAGTGAGTCCATCTTGGCGTCAAGCCCCTGAAGACTAGATTTTAGGTCCTAGAACATTTTTCGGATGTCATCCACCTGGCGTGGTGGCACAGCGTTCTCCTCCGGGTGATCTTGGGGGCCAGTGTCTGCCTCAGCACCTTTGGCAGTCTTTTTGTCGAAGTTCAATTTTGGCTGCCTTGTGTCTGGTTTCCTCATCTTAATCCCTCTACGCCTTCGTGTCCATGCGACGCACACTATATGTCTCCTCTCCGTGTTTCTATAGTAGGCGGTACCTCCCAGATACGCTTCCTGTGTGCGTGGTAGTGAGGGCCCTCCGACGTGCACTGTGCCGTGTTATTCTTGCACCCACTTGCCCACCAATGGTATTTGTGTCAGCTGTCACCGCTTTCCAATCCACAGGTAATCCCCACCACCCCCACTCCTTTGGAAACCTTCTGAGCGTGCTCTCATTCGGCAGTGTCACCTGAACTCCACTACAGGCTACCTGCGGGGTGCCGCTTTTCCAGCTTTCCCACAGTGCCGCTCCCAGACGCTGTTATCCTCTCCTCTGCCCGCGTTCCTCAGCACCTCCACAATGATGCCCCACTTCCTCAGCCACAAGAGCCGCATGCGTCTACAGGGGCACAGCTGCTTTTTGGCGTGAGTATAGCCGATGGGCTGGCGGCCCCCCACCACTCGGACCGGGGGTTGGAAGGGGATTTGCCTATGCCAGGCACTATGGACAGACCCCTTGCTCATCGAGCACCTCCTCTCCCTTTCCCACTCATACCTGGCAGTGTACCTGTCCGCTGATCCCACACTCTCCTGCAGGTAATTTGCCACACGCACCCTCCGCAGGACTCTAGGCGCCCAAGCCCCTGTGAGCGCACCACGCGTCCAATGGGGTGATTCTCTGGTTGCCTCAAAATGGCAGCTCCGCCTCTTCTATTCCTCCTGCGCCGTCCTCCGGGTGTTCCAGCCGCATGCCACTGCAATGCCCGGTCCACTGTCTGCTTTACTGTTAACAGTAGTGCCCCTTAGATATGCAGATGCGATCAAGCAGCCTGCACCCTTCCCGGGCGGTCCGATCATATGCCGCAGCTCTTCCGCCACTTAACTTCAGCAGATCACGCTTTGGCCGGCCTTCCTCTCGGGTCTCGATTTCGCCCCCGGTCTTCACCAGCTCTCCCCACAGTCTCCAGGGTCCCTTCTCCTGTGCGCCTCCGTCACTTGTCTCCCGACGCTCTGCAGAACGTGCGACCTCCGGAGCCCTTGTTACTCTGCAGGGGACGTCTCTAAAATTTAGTCCCCGGCTTCCATCTGCAGCTCCACATCCAGGCCTCGCCGCGTCACGGAAGTGTCCACCACCTCAAAAGCCGTGTTTTCTTCGCGGTAAGGTTACCTTCAGCTGCCCATACATGGCTGTGATGGCATCATACTCGTGGACCCTTGTCTCTAGTGTTCCAATAAGGATTTATGACGAATTAATGTACTCAGCCGGCGGAGCCGCTCTGTTAGGCGACCATTCCGCTGCGCGGCCAAGCCACGCCCCTGAATAACTGTAGTCTTTCGAGTTAGAGACTTTCTGCTACAGCGAACTTTCTTGAGCTGAGTGCAGAAATAATTATAAATATCTTTCTTGGATTCATGAGAGAGGATCTGTAAACGGGTAAGGCAGGCAGCCGGAGGAGAGTGATTTCTGATTTCCCTGTTTTTATCATTAGTGGATGAATTAAGGAGGGGGCTAGTCGAGGAATCAAAAGCACATATCCATCAGAGCACGTTTGACACAACAGGTAGCAAAACAGCACTAATGTATGCCAAAATACATTTAATTATAGACACTGTTATAACAACTGCTAACTAACACCATCTGTAGACCATTTTTAAATGCCATCATGTTGGTAATTTAACTAGAAAAACGCAGCACCTTCTTAATGTCTGTTTCGTTAATTGAGATCTGAAGTTGTTCAGAATCTGAGCACGGCAGAGAGATGTGATTTTGAAGCAATTAATGGGTTTCTATGGCAGCCATTTTGTGAAAGTATTTTGTTACAGAACATGCAGTTACCGTTTTTCCATTATTTCTTCATTGGTTAACAGGCAAGTGTTGGTCATTATCTTTGGCATTTTCAGGTCACGCTTTGCTGTTTCTCATTATCTCTTTCAGTTCAAGATGGCTGACGATGCCTCATCTTTAGCTCACAGTGCTAAAATAGCAGCAATGTTGATAGAAGTGGTCAAATTGCAGGCTTTGAAAACTAGATCAATTTAAATTTACGCTGTTCACATAATGAACATAAACCTTGCAAGTGCACAGGGATACCAGTAAATCAGATTAATTAGCAGTAATGCCTGAAACAGGATGGCCTTCTTAATAGTGGCAATAGTAGCAAACATATGTTTCCTCTGGGCTTTTATACAACAGCCCAGAGCATTCTGAGAGTTATAGGGCTTGCTTATAATAATGGAACCGATAGGGTAAAACTGGCAGGTTGTAATGGTCTGCACAAGGAAAGCACTGGACTACAAAATGATGTTCCTGCCAGTAATGTATGGGCATATGGCCAGATTGACGATACCAGTATTTATGACTCGCATGATTAATTATAACAGCACAATCTGTATCCTGCACGTCCCTTAAAATGTTGTAATGCACACAGATAATACATGGCTAGAAGTGAGGAGATAAATGGCCTGGATGCTCAAAAGACTGCGGGGCATATTATCCAGATGTGCGTTATATAACGCACATTGCACATTTCCATATCGTCGGCTATCGCCGGATTTTTTCGCTGTGTTAGCGCGTAATTATCAATGCGCAACACGTAGGCGAAATTAAATCCGGCGATAGTCGGCGATGTGGAACATTAGCGCATGAAAACATACATTGTTTTCACGCGCTAATGTGTGCCTTGATAATATGGGGGGGTGGATTCAGCGTTATGATCCACACCCCCATGTTATCAATGCCTTAACACCTGGTCAGAGCAGGCATTGGGAGACCTGCGCTAAACGAGTTTAGCGCAGGTCTCCTTCTCCCAACGCCTGTCTTGGTAATAGGATGTTCCCACCTCCAACCACATTTTACATGTGGTTGGACGTGGGAACGCCCACTTTGCATGTCATTAGCGATGTTTCTCGCTGACATTCAAAGTGGGATTGAGGCAGGCGTTAGCATGCCCTTGTTAATAGGGCGCTGGAAGTATCGCCGCTTTCTCGGCACAATTCGCCAAAAAAGCGGCGATACTTCAGCTTGCTAATATGCCCCTGCATTTCCTAAATAAACATAAAAGCGATCCTCATTAAAAAAAAAAAAATCCTTCGTTTACATCATCCATACAATTTTCGGTGATGGGTTACTGAATAACTGAAATAAAAAAAGAAATTGATGGGTTGAAGTTAAAAAGTAAAATTCCTCAGCCGTCCCATTACATGTCCTGTTCTAATTCCCTGAAGCGGGTAATGGAGTGGTTCTGGGCTGTTTATTGCCCCCTTGTAAGAAGGATCTTAGCATATATTGAGCCACATAGGCAGATATTGAAGTGTCTCAAAATCTCAAAAATTATTAGGCTTTGAGGGTAGCAAGAAGAATGGGTTACAATTCTTGGGAACTGAGGGGCATATTATCAAGCCTGTGCGATAAAATTATCGCAGCTTTATTGGCCGAAAACGGCCGATAAAGCGGCGATAATGGGCTTGATAATATGCTCTATGGAATTCCAATCGAAGCCCATGTTAGATGTGAAGACATCTAACATGGGCTTCGATTGGAATTCCATAGAGCATATTATCAAGCCCATTATCGCCCCTTTATCGTCCGTTTTCGGCCGATAAAGCGGCGATAATTTTATCGCACAGGCTTGATAATATGCCCCTGAGTTCTAGCACCTTAAAGCTAAATTGCATGTTATAAAATGTTATGGAATGTAACCAGTTACAGCACTAGTCTTAGATCAAGGGGGGACACTGTTCCTAGAGTAGGGCATGAAGTATCACCCACTCATCTAGTAGGGAGATAAGGAGTGAGTAAAAGAGATCAGAGAACAGAAAAAGAGAGAAAGAGAGAGGCAGATGTGCATCCCCGGTCACAAGGAACTAGTCCCGAAGGGGAGGGTAAGGTCTTGCCTCTTTTGTTAGCCCTCACACTTCCCAAAGGGAGTCATGTTTCATCACTGGGCTTATGCTACTTGTCGGGGCGGCGCTGCAATGCCCGACAGGACACCTATTGAAAGGGTCACTTTCACGGAGATCTTTTGTGAGAAGAGCCGACAGGTGAATGCGGGTATGCGGGCTAGAACCTGGGGTGGAGGGAGTGAAGTACATGCTGTGAAGATATGAAGAAATATTAAAATACCTAAGGGTATCCACTAGGAGACTTTTAATAGCGTGGTACCATTGGTAGGATAAAAAACCACACGGGTTGGTGGGTTACTGTGGGGCTTAATGTGCCCAAGTAACTGCTAAAAGGTCGACATATTTCACACCTCGTATGTCCCCTGTAGGATCGATGCCGTTTCTTCAGGACCTAGACTAAGGTGTAGTGGTGCACGTGAAAGGTGGGGTTCCAAAGAAGAAGGTAACCTGATAGGAGTAAAGGTACTAAATGTACTATCATATGGCCACTATTTGTGCTCTGATGGTTGAACCTCGATAAGTAGATTCTCCTACAAAAAAGATGTACCTGGAGAAGGGATGACAAAGACAGGGGAAAGTGGGGAGATAGAAACTATCAAACAAGCGTGTTGGCACTGGTGAACATGCTAGCTGACAGTTAATACACTGTGAAAGTGTGTACATCACAAAGATTGAGCAATAATACACCACAGAGGTCAAAAAGTTTGACAGGAAATGACCACGTTAAGTTACCTAAGAGCCCTCAGATAATGCTGAGTCCTGCTTGCAAAGTATAAGTAAGGGGGTTTACCCAAAAAGAGTCACTGGGACCTGGGTTTAAATGGTACTAGGAGGAAGGTGTCCCAGTGTGATTAGTAGTTATTACACAGTTATCGCAAACAAGCACTCACAGAGCAATCAATGTGTCCACATTGTTTAATTATCAATGGGAAACAGTATATTCAATATACATGACAAATTCGCAAAACATCATAGTTGCTAGGTGCCCAGTGGAGCAGGAAAGGGAGTGAAAGTTGAGTGAGGATGTGAAAGTAAAGAAAATTGGTGACAATACAATCAGTTAATTAGCAATATTTTCTTGGCAAATTTAACTGCAAACCAAAAAGACCAAGGGTTCTAATATTTCATTAAACGAACATACTTCAAGATAGTACATTACATGTAACAATAATGGCATGAAGTTGTCCCAAAACAAAGTGGTTGTCGACGTTTCGACCCTCAATATTGTGCAGGGATAAGTGGTGCCCTTGCTGTGGGGTCTTCTTCAGGACAGTCAGGGGATGGGTGGGGGGCAGGCAACCTATTAAAATATTTAAAATACTGAATTAAATAACGAAATTAATTCTATATAACACAGAAGTACATATTTCGTAGACTAATGGAGACCAGATAACACACGATCCTACTCCATAGCTATTAGTGAATAGTGCCTAAGTTGGTAAGGCATGTCAAATACCGACTGTGGTAAAGGGCTATAAACACAGGTGTAGAAAGATAGCCAGGGAGGGTAAGAAGCTACCTGTAGGTCCGGAACCACTTCGTGATGAAATGAGGCGTCAAGGGAAAATTAATCCGCCATAACGTGTCTGTAAAAGAACACGTTGCATTACCAAAACCGACAAATCATAAAGAAGGGGGCTTGGTATCATGACTTTGACCCGTGAGGAAGATAAGGGAATTGCTTACCAGAACTTAAAGAGTCATCACCCAAATGACGCTGTTGGTAATATTGTAGCACCTGAAAAATGAATGAGGTGCAAGCATTAGGCCGCAGGTTTGAGAGCCCGCGATCACTACAAACCGGTAAAGACGCATTCATGCTCAATGCAACAAGAATATGCATTGAGTGCCGAGCAATAGAGATCAGAGCCACTCACCCTGAACACCGTCGATCGTGGTCTGTGCTGTTTAGGTAACACCGCAGGATGGAAAACCTCCGTGGTGAGTCTAAAACAAACACACACGTTTTAGAATGTGGCCGTTCGTATGGAGGATACGGTAACTAGACTGCTGCAACAATAAGGAATAGAAACTTACTAGAGCCGGGTAAGTCGGAGCTCACAAGACGCCGTCAGTCAGCGCTGCAAGTGAGTTTCCATAGTCATGTAACCTAGGTTACGGAGTCACGTGATGCAAAATGAAACTGGAAGATAGACTGAATTATGGATAGGAATGGTTAACTTGGACTGATGCCCTTTACAAGCCAACAGTATTTTTCGATGGTTACTGTGTCATTCCGCAACATTCAGAAAATTAAAAAATACCAGGGTGCGGGACATCAGCTAGGACTAGCCAAGGGATACTATTGCCCCGTGGGTAGGGTAAGCACTTCCATCTCACCAATGTGTGTATGTAAAGCCACTATCATTTTTTGAGTATCGTTCTCAGTGTGGCGCATGCTGGTGTCAGGATGTCTGGGTTTGCACGCACCTGGTGGCGTCCTCTTATACACCGCGGGCGCTCTCTACCCCGCTTTCTGAGACCGCTGTGGCATCTTTGAAACATCGCCTCGTGGTTGTGATCGCATTCTAGCAGCAGCACTGATCCTGAGTGACACTGTGCGGGGGACAGCGGCGCGAGACATTGCTGGTCACGTGCCCCCCCCCCTCATTTCACCTGGGGTCCTAGGGCTACAAGCAGGACTACGCATTACCTGAGGGTTCTTAGGTAACTTAACGTGGCCGTTTTCTGTCAAACCTTTTGACCTATGTAGTGTATTATTGCTCAATCTTTGTGATGTACACACTTTTGCTGTGTATTAACTGTCAGCTAGCATGTTCACCTGTGCCAACACGCTTGTTTGATAGTTTCTATCTCCCCACTTTCCCCTTTCTTTGTCATCCCTTCTCCATGTACGTCTTTTTTGTAGGAGAATCTACGCATCGAGGTTCAACCATCAGGGCACAAATAGTGGCCATATGGTAGTACATTTAGTACCTTTACTCCTATCCGCTAACCTTCTTCTTTGGAACCCCACCTTGCACCACTACACCTTAGACTAGGTCCTGAAGAAATGCCACTGATCCTACAGGGGACATACGAGGCATGAAACAGGTCGACCTTTTAGCAGTTACTTGGCTACATTAAGCCCCACAGTAACCCACCAGCCCGTGTTGTTTTTTATACTAGCAAGGGTACCACACTATTATAAGTCTCCCAGTGGATAACCTTAGGTATTTTAATATTTTTTCTTATCTTCACAGCACGTACTTCATCTCTCCACCCCAGGTTCTAGCCCGCATACCCGCATTCACCTGTCGGCTCTTCTCACAAAAGATCTCCGTGAAAGTGACCCTTTCAATAGGTGTCCCGTCGGTCATTGCAGCGCCGGCCCGACGAGGAGCATAAACCCAGTGATGAAACATGACTCCCTTTGGGAAGTGTGAGGGCTAACAAAAGAGGCCAGACCTTACCCTCCCCTTCGGGACTAGTTCCTTGAGACCAGGGATGTACATCTGCCTCTCTCTTTCTCTCTTTTTCTATTCTCTGATGTCTTTTTCTCACTCCTTCTCTCCCTACTAGATGAGTGGGTGATACTTCACGCCCTACTCTTGGAACAGTGTCCCCCCTTGATCTTAGTCTACTTTTGGAGCACGGACACGGGACCTTAATAGGCTCCTGGTCCACCCCCCTCTTTTTGACCTAGCAACAGCGCTAGTCTTGCCAAATCCTGGCATGCTCACTCTAGACTCTGTGGACAAGCATTGTCATGGAAATCACCAGGCTCATTCTTTTGCATGAGTTCACTGGCTAAACTGCCTCTTTATACTGGATATCAAACTCACTAAAAGCCATTGTGGCTCTCCAAGAAGGGAGCAATGAGTTGATGCTAAGGTTCTATTAAACACAAAAACCTCAGTTTTCTCAAGTTTCAGGTTCTTTGCACCTCACTGTTGTTATCAGTTAGATGTAAACCTCGATGTCATTATTAATCAATAACTGAATTGATGACTGAAGAGTATATTAAATTGAAATGAGCAAATATCTGCTAGTTATGTGATGCTAACTCATGTAAAACCCATTTTTATTTTTCAACTGAAATTTCGTTTGGTCTACATCTTCAGAAAAATTCCTACTTTACTGAGAAAAGCAGAAAAAACTAGTAAAAAGCAACTGTAAGGAACAACTAAGAAGTAAACGATCTACTGTGATTGACAGTAAAATAAGCAGAAGTCCGTGGGAAACATCTAAACATCAAAGCCTTGGCCACTGATAAAACTCTTAATTAATTGGGCAACCAGAGTATGTTTACAGATGAATGTTGATGATATTCAAATCCACATCTGATTGGACAACTCAGAGAGTTATGCCAACATTGCAAAATGACTTAATCACACATTCCATTGGATGGAAGAACATTTCCTCTGTTTGAATGGAGCTAAAACAGAGTTCCAGGTATTAGGTGGACAGGGCCATTAGTAAATCTCATTTGAATGCCACAAGAGCCTGGGTTCTCTGCCATTTACATATTTGTTTTTTTTGTTTTTTATTTCAATACAATAAGGCATTCCATATGAGGCGTCACGGTAATATCATCATAACAAAATTAGTACATGGCAATAGAAAAAGACAGCAATCATATACAGATGAAGGTAGGCTGAAAATCAAACCATCAGTGCAATATTCAGGGTAATTTCTTCGATGTACCATAGTAGAATCCGTACAACATATTGTCATTCATATATATCACTTACATGCTGGAATGGCTCAAGTTTGAACAGAAAACTACCGTTAATGAGCATAAGACCCTCACCTCATGATCGTCTCGGCTCTATTCATTTAGCTAAAGGTCAGTACCAGTCTTGAGTAGGGATATCTATGTGTCTGCAGTTATTGTGTCCTCCACCTGTACACCCTCAGTAGATGGGTCGTCCACTCTGTCTCCCCGGGTAAGTAAATATGTGGTCAATGGCCCCCAGATGTCTCCAGGCCTACTGGATATCGGTTGTGTCTCCGCAAAGATCGCAGACTGCTCTTGACAATAAATCACATCTTTGAGCCAGTCCTTAAACTTTGGAGCTCTGCCACGTCCCCAGCTGCATGCCACTCGCCTTTTCGCTAGGAGTAATGCTACGTCTATGAGTTTTCTACAAGTCTTTGGGACGTGTGACGTGTGCCCCAGGAGCATCATTAGAGGGTCAGGAGGTAGTGGCTCTCCGATCATGGCCACCAGAGCATCATGCACCTGGTGCCAGAACTCCTGAACCGGGGGACATTCCCATGAAAGGTGCAGGAATCCTGCATGCTCCGTGTGACAGCGTTCACATCTGTCATCAACAGACAGTTGGAATCTATGCTTTTTAACCGGTGTATAGTATAGCCTTTGTAAGAACTTATAATGGATCATTTTTAGTCTGCAGCTAGCAGAGATCTTAGCCGTAATGTCGCAGCAATATAACCATTGCTCGTCAGTAATTTCTAATGCCAGGTCAGCAGCCCAGTATGCGCGAGCCGCGTTCCTCAACCCGGGGCTTGAGGCCCTGACGTGTCGATACATTCCTGACACCAGATGTGAGCCATGCCATTTATGTATTTGAAAGTAAGAAAGGTGAGGATCATTTTTAATTCAGACCTATAACTTGCTTCACAAGTCAACAATGTAGTTAGTTGTCTGAACCTACACATATCCAGGGTCAGGAAGATACTGCAGTAATGTAAACAAACCACTGAGTTATAGTGACAAAGGAGCTATTAATCAGAATGTTGAACTACTGTATGGCTACACCTGTGCAATGATCTTAGCAGAGGTGGCTAGCGTTCAGGTTAAGACGGTGCTCTCATCACACAAACCAAAACCCTTACAAGCATACATTCAATGATTTGTTGAATAGATACAATTAAGGGAATCAATCAAATTCAAAACCAAAACAAAATAATAGAAAATAGTCAATGGTAAGTTGCTTACTCAGTGCTGGGATTCTAAGGAAATATTTTTATACCTTGATGTAAGTCTATGGTCTTTGAAGGTCGTTAGCCTATATATATCCAAATCACCAGCAGTTTTTTTTATTGATGTTTTTCAACGGAAAAATTACATTTCTAACAAGCAGTTGAATACAATTTCCTTGTAGGCCACATAGACTTTGTTCCACAACAAATGGGTTAAGTATTTCCAACATTGTTTCTGAGCATAGACCTTGAATTATTGAATAGAAAAGTTGATAATTGGTTGTCTATTACAGAGATATTGAGTTAAATATGTTATTGAATTTCAAGGGCTGTACACTTACATTACTATGTATGTTTTTTATTAGAATCCCTGCATTCAGTATGCCTCTTACTAGTTACTATTTGCTATTATTTCATTTGGTTTCTAGTTTTCATTGATTCCCTTCATTGGATCTATTCGACCAATCATCTAATGTGTGTATGAAACGTTATCTAAAACAATTCCTTCAGAGGTTTTTGTGTTCTTGCATTATGTACCCATCTCCTCAGGGAATATTGAGTTGCCCTACTTTGTGTTACAGTCACTGCAAAAACTAGGCAGCATTTTACAAGATGCCATACTCAGAGCCGAGTGGGCACTGTCGGGGCCTAAACTGCACTGACAGTTCTGAAATTACATTCATTTGAAACTCTGCTTCCCGACCTGTGAGGAACGTTGGGTGGGAAAGACATGAGTGAGACTGCAAAGGTTTGCACCAAAAGAAAGGTGGCAAACTTGGTCTTCTTTCTTGCATGCTTAGTCACAAGGTCAAGCTTTTTGAATTGTCTTTTCCACTATTGCAGTCAGTTCAAAACTTTCTGCTTAAGGTTTCCAATCCAAAATTTGTCAAGGTGTATCTTGTGATGTGAGTTCCTGTTTGAATCATATACAGTAAATACATTTACAATACGTTGTAATGTATTTGTTCCCTTATTTTGTGGTGTGGTTAGTGTCAGTGGCTATTACTTTTGTCCCTGATGGTTGCTTATTGTACTCGTATTTCCATTGGCTCTCCTACTGAATGTCTTTGCTTAGCTCTTTCTCCACCCATGATGACAGAGAGAGTTTGGTGCCTTGCTCATATACTTCTACTTAATATTCGTCTTCAAACCAAACCTTTAAGTTTGGAAAAGAGCTTTTTGCCTTATGTAGCTTTTCCCTATTAAAAGGGACACTCTTAAGGAGACACGTAACATAATGGAAAAATAAGTAAAGAGTGGGACTGCAGCTAATTGGAAGAGTTGCACTTTCTCCAAGCAATCGAGACAGAAACTTGATAGGCCTTCATAGCGTCCAGTCCTTGACAGTAATGTGGTCTATACAGGGTTCCAAGAAAGATAACTGACTGATAGGAGCTAAACCCCTCCTTTACTTCTACAAACGTGCATTTGGGACTGTCCTTACAAACACCCCTCAAGTTTACCGATATCCGGGCTTTTGATGGGGAAAAACATGGCGGCAGCTAGCTGAGCTGCTGTGGTGCTCCGTGACGAGCTCCTGCTGGGCTTACCTCTTTACCCCGTTACCAGCTATGAAGCACCTTTTTGGGGCGCCGAGTCAATCCTAGCGTTTGAGGAGATGTGCGCACTACTGATCTGGCACTGAACATCGATTCTTGCTCTTTCTGTTCTTTTTGCCGTTTCTGCCCGTTTCTGCCCGTGATCCCGCGGTTGAATGCCTGCTGATGTCTTCTCGGAGGTGCCGCTCTGGGGTGTCCACTTTCTGTTTCCATGCTTAGAGGCGCTGGAGGTGGACGCCGCGTCTGCACTATTCTCGCTGCTCCTGAGTGGAGTTTTTCCGACTGCTCGGGCGCTGGCTCATTAATGTTAAAGAACTTTCCGGGAAGTGCTCCACAGGGGCTGGGGCTGAGGCTGAGGCTGTGGTCTGCCACACTGGAGCTGAGAAGGGGGAGGAGGGCACGGAGCCTGGTACAATCTGCTGCTGGTTCGGCAGTCACTGCAATACTTCCAAAAGAGCGGAGCAAGGTATCTAGTGGTCCTACAGGCAAGCTACAGGTACAGATACGGGCACAGGCTGACTTGATTGCAACAGTGGAGGGGGCAGAGGCAAGTAGCGCTACTGAATGTGGTAAGGACATTAAGGACATTCAGTCTAACTGTTCGTTGCTAACATCACTGCTAATACCCACTACACCACCATTTGGGTCAGTATCCGCTGTAATACCAGCTGTAGTATTGGTTGCATTACCGGTTGTACCACCTTCCCCCTCGACCCATTACAACAAAGGCAAAAGTAAACGAGGCCAGAAAAGAAGGAGGTAGCAGTCGAATCTGCACCTTCTGTACCTTCTGTAACTTTTGAGCGGAGCCCTGAGGTATTAGCAAGGAGCAAGCCCTCTTCATTTCTGTCCACTGAGGTAAAATCGAAACGGACAAGATCCTCTAGGGTCACTAAGAACTTTAAGGCAGTATTAATTTCGGGGTCTAAAATCACTCCGTCATTACGCTCATACTTTAAGGTAGTTCCCCAGGTGTTGGACCTTTCGGTGGATTGCACAATGTCTTCTGTCGGGGTCACAGCCACTCCATTAGACTCTGTTTCAGCATCTACACTGTCGTCTCTTACACCTATCTTTGAAGTTGAAACTGAAACCATGGCATCGTTACTGACTATCTCTGATTTGGGAGTTGTTGTGGTATCACAGAAGCATACTGATTATGTTGTCCAGGAACCCCTGGAGACCGGAGCAATACAGAACCATTCGCTTGTAGTTGATCCCTTGTCACGGTCAGATAATGCTTGGGGGACATTGGGCGCGTGTAGTAGCTCCTCTGTTGATTCCTCTAATAGGATGGAGGGAGTTACACCCGACTCATTTGCTGTGGGAGAGGGAGCCGGAGCCGGTGTGGGAGCCGGCGCGGTCACTGAAGTAGGGTTCAATGCGGACGAATTGGGTGAACAGCATGTTGGCTCTGACACACATACCAGTGCTGAGAATGAATTCTGTAGTACGAATGATGGTATGATCGAGGCTATGAACCTGGGCACAGATTCTGCTATTTCAGCTGCTTCCCTACTGGCTATGTTTTCTTCACTGTCCCTTGATATAAGGAAAGGGTTTAATGAATCTTCTGCGAACCAAGCTGAGATAAGAAATTACTGTGAGTCTCTGGATAATAAGATTGACGGGCTTACTTCAAGAACAGGAGTCCTGGAAGAGACAGTGGCTGTATTTTCAACGCTTTTGGATCAGGCAAAAGTAGATATCGACAAACTCACTCGGGAAGACTTGGCGCTTAGTGAAAGGATGAAAACATTGGAAAATAACGCCAGGCGCAGGAACATTCGCATCCTGAACGTCCCGGAAGGAACAGAGGGCTCAGACATGAAATATTTTATTACTGTTCTACTGAAGGAATCCCTAGGCTTAGATCACTCAATTGAGGCGTTGGCTATCGATATCCAGCGGGTGCATAGGGATCCCTTTAGGCGAAACCCTCAAAGGTCTAAACCACGGAAGATCTTGGTAAATTTTCACACCTATACTTTGAAGGAGCAGATTCTTAACTTGGCCCTAAAACAGAAATCACTCGCCGGGAAGGGGTTTACTTTTTTAATCAGGTTGATTTGTCCAGAGTCACTTTAGAGAAGCAATGGGAGTTTGGAAGGCGCTTGGAGGCCTTTAGGAAGCTGGGTGCAACTGCCCAGCTCATGTTTCCTGCTGCCTTAAAAGTTATGCACAATAACAAGATGTTTAATATAAGATCTGTGCAGGCAGCCGATGAGTTATTACTGGAGCTGGGTAATATGAGCAATAAGGGTTCCTTAGCTTAGGTTAGGTTGGTATTACCTTTTTGTAGGCCAGTCTACTTTGCTAGCCACCATCGTAGGTTGGAAATTTTGAGATCACACTAAGATCACTACAGTAAGAGTATTTGTAAAAGTAAACCTAATGGAAAAAAAAAAATTGAAATGTATTTAATATGGTGGAGGAAGGAAGAGATAATTATAAAAAATATATATATATAATTTTTTTTTGCCCTCATAATATATTCCCTTAATCCATCTTTCCTCCTGTTGGCTGCTGGGGCCTTCGCCCCATCTTCTATCTTCTTACTATTCCATCTTTCTAGGAGTGGCCTGACGGTTATTTTCCTTCTTGTTAGTCTACTCTGCTATTAAGTTGCCTTACACGCCATAAAAACATAGCTTCATGACTGTGTGATGGGGGACCTGGTGGGAGCTCGAGGAGGGGTGCTATGTACTGGACTTGTTCCGGTTAGATAATGCAAGGGTTTTTCATGGGGAGGGGGGGCACAGGGGTATGTTAGGTGTGGGGGGGTGGCAAAAACTTAAAAATGTCCTCATTGTCCAATTAGGTTTTATGTGGATAGGTTTATGGCAGGTAATGGTTGTCGACCAAAAGACGTATTTATGTACTCTCCATTTTTGTTGTCTCAAAGGGTTTAAGCGGTTTGGTCAAAGTCAAGTCTGGGTTTGTTGCTATGGGTAGCTTAAAGTATATCTCCTGGAACGTTAATGGCCTGGGCACCAGGCCGAGAGCTAATAGAATTATGCAATATCTACGAGATTTTGATGCGCAGGTCATTATACTCCAGGAGACCCATTTAACTCAGAATGAAATGCTTGCCCTTGTTAAGAAAAATAGGTGGATCGATTTTGCTGTATCTTCATCACAATCAATGAATAATAGAGGTGTGGCAGTTATATTTAAGAAACAGATAAAAGCCAGGCTACTATCTCAGGCAGTTGACCCAGGTGGCAGATGGGCCATAGCATCGGTCGTTATAGCGGGTTCACAAATGACAATTGTGGGTTATTATGGACCCAATCATGATGACCCCACAAGCTTAGAGTCTATTTTTTCGCATCTGTTGTCATTTCCTGAACCCATCATCTTGGCAGGTGATTTTAATGTTGTATTAGATCCGGTGCTCGATAAATCCGCTAACAGTCGTCCCCTTGTACTATCTAAAACTAGGTCCATTCTGTATAGTTCCATGAAACAATATGGTTATGTCGATATCTGGAGAGTAAGTTTAGGACTGCAACAGGGTATCTCCTTCCGAAACTACAAATACCATCATCAGTCTAGGATAGACTATATCTTAATTAGTCAGAGGTTAGTGGATACTGTCAAAAGTATTATATATCTCCCCTTACATCTTTCTGACCACTCTGCAGTAGTAATGGAACTGGAGGGGCCCACTAGAAGTTCCCCCCGGGCTTGGTCTTTCAACCGTTCTCTTCTTTCTCAGCCGGAAGATATTTCGGCTCTTAAAGTTGAGGCTCATAATTTTATGAGAATTAATATTTGTTCAGCGTCCAGTGGAGTCATTTGGGACTCCTTTAAGGCCTACCTGAGAGGTCTTATCATGGGTAAAGTGTCCTATCATAGGAAACAATATAGAGAGGAAATCCTTTCTATTGAAGCCAAGATAACTAAAAAACAACTAGAATTAGATGCTAATCTTATTTCTCCTGAGCCCGTGCTAAACCAGCTTCAAGATCAACTTTTGGTGTTGAAAGGTCAACTGGCTTCCGTTCTAAATCATAGAATCCAGCAAAAATGGGAGGCTAGTAAACTAGCCCATTTTGAATACGGTGAGGGGGCAGGAAAATTATTGGCTTGGAAAACCAAAACAGACCAGGTCCGCAACAACATAGCCTCTATTACAGTGGATAATACCACTTTTTCTTCTGATGTAGATATTAGGCGGGCCTTCAGGGAATTTTTCCAAACAATCTATCATGAGGACAATAATATAGACCCAGATTCTATTAATGGCTGGCTGAGTGAGATCCCTCTTCCTTCTCTTTCCATCAAGCAGTGTTTAATTTTGGATAGCACTATCTCTGAGGAAGAGGTTAGGTCAGCTATTAAAAGGGGTAGGAAAGGGAAGACTGCAGGTCCCGATGGGCTTCCTGCAGAGATCTATAGAGCCCTGGAACAAGAAATAGTTGCCTTTCTTACCATCATATTTAATCAAATCTTACTAGAGGGCCAACACCCGCCAGCATCTTGTGATAGCGCTTCAATTACCCTTATTTTGAAACCTGGGAAACCAGTGAATGCGTGCGGCTCGTATAGGCCAATATCAATCTTGAACGTGGACTATAAGATCTTTGCCACAGTTCTTGCTAATAGGCTGGCCTTGGTTGCCCCTTTTGTCTCACATCAAGATCAGAAGGGATTTGTGAAGGGGCGCCATTGTACGGGTTAACATACGATCTGATTGGGGCCATTGATATGGCATCGGCTGAGTCCCTCCCGTTAGCTGCTCTTACGCTGGACGCAACCAAGGCCTTCGACAGGGTTAATTGGCGTACCTGTCGGGGGCCTTGACCAAGTTCAACGTGGGCGAGGGTTTTCGCCGTGCCGTTGGTCTTCTATATCGGAATCCATCTGCGCGTCTTCTGGTCAATGGAGAGCTATCTGACCCCTTTACCATCTCTAGGGGGACGCGGCAGGGCTGCCCTCTCTCCCCTCTTCTATTCGATTTTTATGTCAAACCCTTTGCTCAACAACTCGGGGAGGATGTTAACATCAAATCTTTTGTGTATAGAGGATGGGAGAGAAAAGTAGCCCTATATGCGGACGATGTCCTTATTCTCACATCCGATGTCTGCACTGCTCTTCCTGCAGTTTTAAAAATTGCCCAAGAATTTGGGCAAATTTCGGGCTATGAGATTAACGCTGCAGAAATTGAGATGCTGGTATGGAACGATGACGCTAGCGCCACTAGTATACAGTCCAGTTCCTCCATGCGGTATCTAGGCCTGTATATTGTGAAAAATAGTAATCTAATTGCTTCAGTAAATTTTTCCGCCATAGCTAAAGACTGTCGTAAGCTGATGCATGCATGGGTCCATCTTCCGCTTTCACTAATTGGGAGAGTAAATCTGATTAAAATGTCGATTTTACCTAAAGTTTCCTTTTTATTTAATACCATCCCTCTTTATTTCAGCCATTCTTTATTATCTAAATTACAGTCAGAAATGTCATCTTTTATTTGGGACAGGAAGCTTCCAAGAATTGCTTGGAAGAAACTCAGACGGCGCAGGGAGAAGGGAGGGTTGGCCGCCCCAGACCTAAAATTATATGCATGGGCGTTTCAGCTATCACACACCCGTATGTTGTTAAAAATGCCTATCGACTGCGGGGTGGGGACCATGTTTACAGCTCTGCTTAAAGGGGAGTGAGTCAGTCAGTCTGGCTTCTTATTTAAATTCGGAAGCCCGAAATTAAAAAAAAAAAATATGCTGAAGGTCTTGCAAGGGATGGCCAAAACATGGTCAGAACTAACAAAATCTATAAAGTTGGGGTACTTTTGCAATAGGACTCCTTTATGGGGCCTCCCGGAAAGTCCCGCCTGGTTAGGAGATAGCTTAGCGGTCCCTTTAAAAGTAGCTGGCCTGGAAGTGTGGTGTGACCTTTTTGTTGATGGGGACCTGCTTACATGGGAACATCTTAGGAATAAAATCGGCCCCAATTTTGCAAGATTTAAATATATGCAAATTGTTAGCTGAACTCATTCCTACAACTCCTTACCCGCTCGAGGGATAAAGTCTCCTCTTGGGAGGTATTGTTAGCTAATCTCAAGTTTAGTGGACATGGCCCCAGCAAGGAGGGAGATCTCCCTGTGGTATAAACTTATACTGGAAGAAATAGATGGAGATTTTATTCTACCGGACCAGCTGTGGGGATCTTCTTTTACTGGTCACAATTTGCAAGAGCTGTGGTCCGCCTCATTTGGCCTTTTATGGAACATCGTTAAGCCTGCTTGGTTACGAAGAAACCATCTTTTTACCCTACACAGGGCTTATTATTCTCCCCTTAGACTTTCTAAATTCACTGAGGGAAAGTCGGTAGCTTGCGCCAAGTGTGGTTTGGTAGCTGCTTCGGATGCCCACATGTTCTTTGACTGCCCCCGTTTGTCTACCTTTTGGGATGCGATCAGTAACATTCTCACGGCATCACTGGGCCTTCAAGTAGTTATGGAGCTCCCCCTTGTGATTTTTGGGATCCTGGATGGGGTCCAGACTGCAGCTAAAAATCTGGTGTTCTATTCTATTTTATTGGCCAGAAGGGAGATCTGTAAAAAGTGGAAGGACCCTCTTCCTCCCTCTCTTAACGACTGGCAGGTATCCGTCTTGCAGGTCTCACGATTGGATCTGGCTAGGGCCGGTTATCGAAGTAGTAGGTCCTTTTGGCATCTGCTGTCATGGGAGCACTAAGTTGCCCGGGTTTTTCTTTTTTTTTTTTGTTTTTCTCCCCGGTCCAATGATTACGCTACTGTGGTGTGCACACCATCTGTAGAGCCCCTGTCCGGTTCTAAGCCCGGCTTGATCTGGCTGTAACCTCCACCAAATAGTACCTATTTTTAGGTACTTTGGTTTTCTGGATGCATGTTTTAGAGGGAAACGTCAGTGCTTAGGGTTGTTGGTTTCTATCTCGTTTATCCCTGCCAGTTTTGACAAACTGTGACAGCATGTCGTGACCCCACCTGAGTGTGCATCTGTAACCATGGTGGTATATGAGGACACAAAAAAAAAAAAAACCCCACTAACATCGATTGTAACCCCAAATCAAAATCAAAATATTTTGCACCATGCACAAGACATATTACACCAAAAGTTGTAATGACCTTCAAAACCTAGCCATGTATTGTATTCCAGCAAGAAACCTCTGATTGTCAAATTTGCAACTTATCCAGCCACAAAAATGTTTTACAAAAATAGCTTGGAGGCATGACCTGTGCATCCAAGTCCCAAACTCTGGTATGCCTTTAACCTTCAACTGAAAGCAGTGTTGCCATTTACTTTCTAGAAAGCTCATGAAAATGGTCTCTTTAGAATGGCATTAATGCAATATCTGGTTTAGAAAAGTTCAGTGTTGTAATAATAAAGAATAGGGGTTCTTCATCCCAACTTCAATTCAGTTGGACTGTACCTTGTCATGCTCTATAGTAGTTATAGTAGCTCAAAGCTACAAGTCTATTACTTTTCAAAACTCGAAGTAAATAAATAAACGAAACCTTTGGTCTTCACCCAACACCATCTCAAATACCCGTCTCCCCTCTTACTCTACTATGCAACCATTCCTCCCCTGCTGAGAAACGTTTTTATATTTATTTTTTGGATAGGACTGAATGACACCTGTGAACGTAAAAGTAAAAACCTTTATCAAAGAATCCAATGTGTAAGGCTCTTTGGGTAGTTTTTGGCAGTTAGTAGTTAGAACAAAGTATGTAAAAACTCAATGTTTGTATCCTTTGGGCAGAAACAAAGATGTCTTCTATTTTTCCACCCTAAAAAAAATCCTCCCGGTTCTATCACAATGAACTGCCTTTCCAGATTCTAAGGTAGTCATTCAAAATACTGCAGTAATTCTAGGGACAAAAAAATACTGATACAAATTACATCTGTGCTTGTGCTTTGCAGTTTTTTGCATCTGATTTACTGATCAGTGCATAAAACCTAGAAATATTTGTTTGACTTGTTTTTGACGTTTGCACATTTGTTGGTAGATGAGAGGACAATGTGTGTAAGTGCAATTCGGACTCTGCTTTAAATTGGTGCAGTGGAAAAATTAGCATACAATCTTTTGCACTCTGCTTTTGTCCTGCTTTCTGGTTCTATCTAAAGTCCCAGGTCACTAGAAAAATAATATCCAAATAGATAATCTATGGACAGTTGATTCAATTAGATATAAATAGTTGTGCTCAGAAGTAGTGGAGATGCCTCATCTACCTTATAATAAATTAAAAAAAAGCATAACTACACCATTGAATCTTAACAAAATTACAAAATCCCTTTTAAAGAACAGTGAATTGATGAAGTAAGTCAACAATGGGGGATTGAGAACACTGGTCAAGAGGGCACTGGGACAAGGGGGTAGGAATTATCAATCAATCAAGATTCTTTATTTCGGCTATGTTGCCATAAAAGAACAGTACATGTACATGCAATAAAAAAAATTAAAAAAAAAGAACAAGATAAAACTGTACAGCATGGAACTAAAAACCATTCGCTAAAAACAATACATTTCATGTTGGAGACAATCGATACACAAACAATCATAGAGTTCAGCAGTGGGCCCCCCACTAATAGCAAAAAAACATTGTCAGTTCTATCTCTGGAGTTGATCCCGTTTATTATTGATATCCCAGTTTTTTCCTTTGGAAAAAAATACAATGTAAAAATTTGCTAACACTAAATACTATAGGTTGAGTTGTGTTAGTTGAAAAAATTCTCAAGGCCTGTATACATGATCTCACGCCTAACACTAGGAAAATTGGTTTTATCCATCTTTTCCTGGCCTTTGCATATACTGGGCAGAAAAAGAGGATATGTTGCTCATTTTCTTTCTGGTGGCTATCACACATAGGGCAAAATTCATCTGTCACTGGATTTGAAACATTTGGGCCACTGGCCCAACGTGCCAAGGTTGAGCTTATTTGGAGATTACCATATCTGAATTTTAAAAATAAAGTTTTGGCAAGTGGCGTCTCTATTTCATCCAAAAAGGTCTCAAATAGTGGTTCGTCCTTAAAAGTGAGAAACTTTGTCACTAGGGTCCCACCAGTTGGAGCACTCTTGATCATGTTATCAATAAAGGTCCAGAAGGCCCTTTTAAATATTTGTTTCGGATCAGATGGTAATTGGTCTGGGTTCTCCCAAAAATGTTTCAGACCTAAGTTAGTAAACCAAGTTTTGACATGTTTAAACCACGGGATAACTTTAAGATTATCAAGCTCCATAATTTCTTTTAGCCCATCCCTGTAATCTTGTAATTCGGGTACCCGCCATAACCTAACCCACAGGAGCAATGGGCGTATTATAGTGTGGTGGTCTGTCCTTTTAAAGTTTAGGTCTAGTTGAAGGGGCACAGTGGGTGTGTCTCTCGGAACCCTTACCAAACTTCTCATAAAATTATTGTCCAGGACACTAAAAGTGCCCTTGGACCCAGGGCCCCAAATTTCTGCACCATAAAGCACTGCTGGCTGTACTTTAAATTTGAAAAGTTCAACCGCCGGCGACACGGCTTTACTGGTACTCAGGCTTTGTTCCCTAAGGATGGGTTTAACGTTCTGGGAAAATGTCATTTTACTTTTTTCCAATTGAGCCTTCCAGGAAAATTTGGAGTCCAGTGTCACCCCTAAATATGCAAAATGGGGGACTGATTCTAGTTTTACTCCTTTAAGGGTTAAGCAGCCTTTGTCTGATTTAGTAGGGTTTAGGGCCATACATTTAGTCTTTTTCCCATTTATCTCCAGTCTCTTCTTGCTACAATATTCACTGAAGGAATTCAATAAAGCCTGGAGACCTCTTTTAGTTTGGGAAATCAAAATAGTGTCATCTGCGAATAGTAGGGAAGTTACCTTTTCACCATTCAGTTTAGGAGAATCATTTTCGCATCCCTCAAGGTATGAGGGGATGTCATTCACGAAAAGGGAAAAGAGTGTAGGTGCCAAAACGCACCCTTGGCGAACACCACGCTCAATGGGAATTTTTGGGGTTAGTTCTCCATTAGGGCCCCAACGGATTCTCGCAAAGTTGCCTCTATGAAGCTCTTTGATTTGAACTATTAAATTGTTGGGCATCCCTACTGCACTCAATACTTCCCATATAGAATTATAAATGGGGAGCTTAAATGGGGGGAAGGAACCACTATGGGCTTGCAAGAAATGTGAGCGGAGAGGGAAGAGCAACTCTAGAGGGAAGAGAGGGAATTCAGTAAAAAAAATGAAAAGAACATGTAAAAAGATGCATACAGGGCGGTGTATGAAGACTCCATGGCAGGGATTCTGCTGTAAAGGTGATATAAAGAGAGAAGTGGCAATGAACCATAACAAGTTCCTAAAAAGCGAAAGGGAGGCTAGGGATTAGTTGGAAAGCACCCGATTAAAACAAAGATAGAGAGCTCAGAGGGGGAGCCAGCAGAAAAAAGCGAGAAATAGGAGAGAGTGACAGGATGCTGGAAAACACAAATTAACAAATAATGTTACAGTAAGAAAGACTTTTACCATGATAGGTTAGTCAGCCTAGCAAATAATATTCCGGTTAGAAAGTTAGATGAAATAGGTTACACGAAAAGGGTTGGTCAGAACTGATTTAGTCATGTTTGGTTTTTACCAAAGTCATATGTATTCAAGCTGCCACCTGTAGATAACTTCAGGTAGGCGATGTGAAGGGTTTACCTAATGGCAAACTACAGGATGGATAATGGTCTGCTGCCCACCAACTAATTTACACAGCAGTTGCTAATAATCGACTAATATACACATGTATGCTGATCATACATCACAATTGTCATTAGCTGTAAAAGAAATGGACGAGACACAATCAGTAGTTTTTTATCGGAGTGACGGCAACCCCACAAATGTTAATGAGGAGTTTTTTCCCACTCATCCTTGGGTATTGATATGTTATGCACCTGTTTAAATGGTTTATGAGGTTTTGACCATAACAAGCAATTGGGATTTTAACTTCAGGAAGAAATTAAGCGTTCATATTAGGCCCAATTTGCAAAGATTCAGCTATGTGTTAGTCACACTTACTCATAGCAACATCCTTGTGAAACGGGACCATAGATACTAGGATGATAATGCCATCCACACCTGATTATTGTGGTTTTGACACCCCAAATGTATGTGTTTTGGGAATTTAGCCTCATTCACGACGTTATATGCGGTTTAAACAACTACCACTGATGCACTGATGGATAAGTGTGTTATTTTGTTCACAGAAAAAGAGTTGCAGCCATAGGATTTCATCAAAGAGCCGATTTGCTTGTCCCTGTGTAGGATTGTACAAGATGTTACTGCGAGATAATTGTGACAGTTCATATTCTCTAATTGGTGCACTGTCTTTTATATTTTTAATGAGAGCTATTAAGCATATCAGTAGTTGAAGTAAATTAATTTTATTTCAGTTCCATAAATGTCCACATTAAATTCTCTAAGTATAATGCCAAAATGTCAGCAACTACACATATGGCAAAATCTCTGGTTAAAATGCTGACAGGATGTATGCTAATTGCTTATCAATTGTCCAGAACTTAAGATTCAGCCCAATAATTGTAAATAAGGTAACTTACCATATATCCAGGCCAACTCTTTCCTGTCCATAAGGTAACTTTCTAGGAGACTTCTCTCCGCAAAGTTAAAATCAGTAAAACTGACAGTTTCTTTTGATGTTGGTTTCTGCTCCATGCCAAAAGTCAACACAACAAGAACGCTGGCTACGTTCTACCACCTCAGGCTCCTTCCATGTTTACTCCCTTGAGAAAGACACATCAAATAGTTTCTGCATTTTGCTTATCTATGCTTACTTGGCCTCAAATCAAAGTGCGTACTGGTTTTTGGGCCAATACCAACTCCAGTAGCAGATAAACTGCGCATCTCCTGCAACGGCAACTTAAAGAGGCGAGGCACTGTTTCCCATGCCATGAAAAGTATGCAGAGCCCGGTGACTACGTATGATGTTATGTTTAGGATCTTGTGTTTTTCCCGACCATATGCCCACTATTCTAACTAAAGATCTCCCACTCTACCCATTGACATTGTCTTCCATCCACACTCATGCATATATCCATTGTCAAGAAAGATCCAATGACCAAGATGATTCCTCTCTTTGGAAGAAACTATCTCTGTACTTTTACCATGAACCAGACTGTAGGAAGGTCACCCCACCATTACAGAACATGCTTAGAACTTGTTGGCACACTACATCACATCTTCCCTTCTGCTTCTTTCCTCCAGTGGTGGACAATGCATAAAACCAGTAGTAAGGTGGGTGGAGAGGGTACACAGTGTTATGCGGGGTTGGGCACAGGGATGATAACAAAATTGAAATAAAAAGTACCTGATGCTGATTTTGCCAGCTCACGCCTGCTTTCTCGTCCCAGCAGTCCCTGGAACAGCATCGGACGCAACATCCAATCCATGCACTGCTCTCAATCATGAGAGCACGCCAGGGATTGGCCTGAGCAGGTTGGATCAATGCTCGCTCAGGCACAGGGAGTCTGTGCTGTTTCTCCAACCCGGCTGTACAATACAGCCCGGTTGGAGAAACCTAAGTGCACATGACAGTTTGGCCAGCCTGAGACGGCCGGCCAAACTTACATGAGCACTTAGAAGTGACCAACACATTTACTCCCTCCTAGCCATGGCCAAGCCCTGCCACTCCCTGCACATGCTGCTGGCTCAGCCGGCAGCTGAAAAACAAAACGATTATGAAATGTTGCTCATTTTTTAGGTGCTTGCTGTGAGCCAGTGGGGTGACTCTCCTCCGCCATTGCGGATGAGCCGCCGCTGCTTTCCTCTCATACCCTTCAAAATGTTCTGAAGCAGCCTTGTGGTGGCGCGGGAACTATATGACTCCACCAATGCATAAGTGAATACATAAACAGCATTATTTTCAGTGAAGTGACATCTTGAGTAGAACTGCTGTGAAACATTTGCTCAGTAAAGACATTTGCAAGGATCCGTTCATGCACTGGTTAAAAATAGCAGCAAATAACAACTAGGCTTAAACCACTTTCAACAGCGAAGTCAGTGCATTAGTTGAATGTGGCGCCTCTGGGCAGAAGCTGTTAATAGCGAAGCTGTCGACATACAGTTAACAGATCCGTGATTACTGAGGCACATTCGTTCTACCAGCTACTAATAACAAACATTACACTGAAAAAGGGACTGAAGTGACCACTACACATCAATCCTCAACACAGCGGGTGCTCTGCAAAATGCATCAACAGGGCAAAACTGGGAAACCAATAAATCTCAGCATAGAAGAATGAAAAGGACAAAGTATTTTTCGATGATGCTCAGTCAGATTAAAATGTCTAGTATTTGTGAATTACGGTAACCCCTTGCAGTTTTCCCTAGTACATTTTGGCAGATACAGTATATACAAAATAAATATGTGATAGCCCATTTTGAAGTTTTGTTTATTTTAAAAAAGACTCCAACTAAACAGACTAAGACTTGATCACTATACAAAGTGTGAAATGTTATTTATTAGAAGAGTTTTGTTGAGGCCTAATTGACATTATTGATGTGTGCTGCAGGTCAAAGTTGGCCAGGAGGGCTTTCAGTCAGGTGATGTACAGTGTCTGTAAAAATTCACCTGGGATGTTTGACCTACCCACATTGACACATACACACGCTCTCTGTCTTCTATGTTGATGTGACTTGTACAGTGTTGTGAATTTCGTGTTTAATTGTGTTTGTCCTGGTCTCCACAAACAGGACTTTGAATGGGATAAGTTTCTTGGGAGGGTAACTTACAGGGGCATGGCTGATGTACATGAGGAACTGACAAGCATGTAAGCTGTACATCTCTGGTTGGCATATTGTCCCACACAAACCATATATTCCTTCTTTTGACATTGCACAACTTCAAGTTATCAGATACAACAATTTACTTTGCACCTACAAGAAACCAGGACTATTGGATTTACCAATGGTTGTAATTTGCATTAGTCATAGAAGTTACTACTCTGACTTAATTGCATGGTATTAGGGTGACTCTTCTTTTCTAATCTGACAACACTGGGAAATGGAGTATTACAAACCTATTTTCAGTTACATCTGCAGCAGTGGAAGGTGGTACTGCTTCAGAGTTGACTATATTTAAGGTGAGGGCAAATATGGAAAGTCTGTTGGAACCCTTCTCTTCATCAACTTTTTTGACCTTCTGGTGCTAACCACTGACAGACACTGGAACACTTCAAACCCTGTCACACAACTCGCACTACTCACTCCTTCCAATGCCCCTTCAGGTCTCCTCATGTCCAGCTTGTCAAGAAATGTGTTTTGGCAAGGTGTCCCAGTGTATTGACTTGGGGACAGGTTTCTCTCACACCCCCAATCATGCAGACAAATGTAAATCCCAGCTTTTCCATGGCGGGCATTGATTTGCTGTGAACTCTATGTAGACGGGTAGATGTGTCACTTACCAGTGGCTGTGTCCATGACGTTGTTGATTTTATTCATAATCGAGGAGGTACAGCAGAGGCAGGTTGTGTAGGGTAGGCTCCATGATGGTACAGGACGTGGGAAACGGTGTAGAGGTGATTGATGGCTTTTATCCCTGTCTTTTTGCCAGCTCAGATGAGGTGGTTGGACCCCCACGGTTAGCTCATTGGAAGGGTGCATCGTAATAGGGCTGAAGGTTTGTAAGGCGGTCAGCTCCCCAACTGGCTCCATCGGTTGTTCTGACGCCACCGCGGTTGAAATTTCCTGTCGTAGTCCAAAGGACCACAGCGGTAGGATTTCTGGCTACATGCATGCATTGTTATCCGGCGGTCAGTGAGACTGCTTCTAACAAGACCAGGGTGGTCCGATCTACTCCGACAGGACCTTGGAAGCCGGTCCGTCCGGCATTGTAATCAGCCCCCTAGTGTTTCTAAAGGTGTTTTGTGGGAATGCATCATTTAGAAAAATAAGTGCAAAAATGTTCAGAAATTAGGTACATTTCACATAGTAATACTAGAGATTCTATAATTGATAAAAAGTGAAAAAGAATTTTTGTAGTATGAAGTTGGAAAACTATAGACATATGAATGTTGAGGAAAATTGTGGTAGTAGGGTATTTCTAACAGCTATTTCCATGTAATAATCTCTGGTGAAAGTTCTACATACTTATTTTGATGTGATTTTGTAACACCGTATTTGATATTGATTTAGAGTTTATTTCATTTTAAATGTGTGATGCTAACTTAAAGGTATTTTCGAAAATGCTTTTTCTCTAATACTGACCTTTCCCATGACCTAATACAATGGACCATTTACAAATAGTGAAATGTTGCTTTATTTGTTCTGCACATGTATAAACCCCGACATTCCTAAATGTTTCTCCAATGTTCATAGTAAAATATTCATGAGTTAACAGGATTTCAGTTGTTGCTATAGATGGATACTTGTATTACTTTTTTACCGATATTAGGCCCATGTGAATTCGCAAATCTTTAGTTTCTCATGACCAGCATAGGAAAGCATCTCACTGTTGCAAGTGTTCTGGGTGACATTATGTGAATTTGAGCATATGACAGTCTTTCAATGGTGGTGAAATGCTACATTACTGAAATTTGCTAGGAATTTTATCAAAGAAGAAACCCCAAAGGAGGCACAATGCCATAATTTTCTTTTTTCCGTGCGAAAGGATGCTATGCTGATCGATTACTAGATCGGTTACTAAGATTTTTTTCCCCACTTTGGACTGCCCTGCTGATGCTACAGTCAGTAGCTGATGGACATAAACCTTCTTTGCCGACCCATTTTTATTTTTCATTTCCTTTTTTTCCTTGTCTTACCCTTAATGGACTTCAAATCTGAACCTTTCCCCTTCAGTGTAGGATTTGAGTTGTTAGACAAACAACCTATCCATCTGCCTGAATGCTAACTCTGTGTAAATGATCTTTATAATCTTCCGATAAAGCCTTGCTTAAATATTTGGTGCTGTAATGCAAGCCGTGATATTCTTAACTTTAATTCTTGAAAGACTATTAATGGCTGTACATTTTGCATCCTTAATACAATAAAATAATTAATCTAATACATATCTGAGTCTATTATTGTCTTTTTTTCTTCCTTTTAAACTGTACTATTTTACAAATGTTTTAAATGTATTGTAGGGAGAATCAGCGAGCTCTGTCAGAGCATCAACTATTACTTCTTTTGGTCTGTGTTGCTATTGCTCGATTTAACTTCTTCATGAGCTTGAGTCTTCCAGTTGCTATTCATTATTTCAACAGCCTGGTTTTAAGAGTGGTGTACCTAAATCTGGGCTCAAATTTGTCAGTTGGCTGTCAATTAACCCCTTCGACGCTCATGACGTGCCCAGCTCGTCATGGAGTTTCCATTGACTTCAATGGAAATTACATTCAAAGCCATAAAACACCTTAGCATCCAAGTGGTTAATGGTCCTCATTGGACAGCTAACGTGGTGATTTGGCTACTCAAATTTCCGCCCCTCCTATGAGTGGAGAAAGATTCATCTTAACATGCGTGGTAAAGGTATGCGTGTTAGAGACTGTGTGGAAAAGGCATATGAGTTAAAGGCGTGCTTTGTATTGGCATAGAACCATACTGCTGGTCTCAGAAATACATCTAATGTTTCAGAAGGAACGTGAATCAGCTAGGACATCAAAGTGGAAATCAGAAACATGTGGAAAAAGCAAATCTCCCACTGTTTTATCCAAAGTAAACACAGGTCTACGGAAATCACACTGCACCTCATATGGAAAAATAGGGGAATGAAAATAGGGTACATGCAGAATGAGCAAACAAATACAGAATCACAGGACTCATGCAGACAGGGTATACCTTGTACGACTCCATACACCGCATCAAAGAGCACCTCAAGAAGATCTTGACTGCAGTTCAGCAGAAATTCACTACCATTTTCAGAGAAGATGATATGCGTGTTTAGTACAACAAACAGGTGTGAAAGCAGAACGAGAGCATAGGTGACTGGTGGTGAAAGCAGACTTCATCACCAGACATCTTGGCGACATGTTGAAAAGAGGTCTGCATTAAGGCTATACACACAAATTATGTTAAACTGAACTGATATCATAGAGCCTGGGGTTCTATCATGTGTATCAAAATATTAATTGCTCTCACACAAATCATAAGTTTTGCATGTGTACCAGCGCACCAAACAATTCCATTATAGAGCGGCAGAGATTGCTCTTTTAGTACATTAGTATTTGCTGTCATAGGTAGGTTTGTACCAGAGCTTATCAAGAACTCACAATAGGTTTCCCACCCACGTTACATTGCTCACATCGCTTAACCCCTTCGGTGCGTCGGATGGCTGGGTGCCATCTGACACACCTGTGCTCATGTGCGTCGGACGGCTCCGACCGTCTGCACACATGGCACAGAAAATCCCCCTGGTATGGGCACCAAAGGGATTTCCTTTTTGTCAAAACACCCTCAGAAGTTTCCCCAACTCCCGAGGGTGTTCCGATCATTTCTCTAATATGACAGTCGGCGCGCATGCCACGCTGATGTAATTTTGGAGAAACTGATTCACTGCCTCGTGCTCGGGGGTTATCTCATCTCTTGAGCAATGAGGCAGAGGGGAGAGGTATCTTTGGAAAGGGGGAATCTCCCCTTTCAAATGGTTACCCTTCCTAGTGGATCCCTGCTTGGGGATCACCCTCCTGGGGTAGTGATCCACCCACTGGACACCAGGGAGGGGGCAGTGGACCTTTGGTTAAGGCACTTTGCTCCCCCCAATAATTTTGGCATCATCAGTCTTTCTGCCCCCCCCTGGAGGGCATATAGGGGCAATAGCCCGCAATCTGCCTCCCCGGGGGGCAGAAAGCGCACTAGCCACCGGGATCATTGTTTTTAGTATATTTTGGGGTGGGGGCTGCCCAAGATGGATATGCCATTACCCCCATCCCCCTAGATATCATTTTACGTGGGAGAATAAGGGAATGAGGTGTGGTAGGACATTGGTGTTGGCATGGTGATCCCACACAGAAATGTGTGGGAAATGTGCTTGTTCAGCTATATTTGAGGTTTGCAGGGGATTCTGGGTAGGAAAACATTGGGCAATCCACACAAGTCATAGGTCCCTCGACTCCCCAGGGTATCTAGTTTTCAGAAATGAGTAGGTTTGGTAGGTTTCTCTAGATGGCCGCTGAACCCGAGGCCAAAAATCCAGGTGCACTCCCTTTCAAAACCAGGTCATTTTGTGAAAGGTATTTTTGATGTCTCCACAATAAGTTTTGGGGACTTGCCTGTCACGGGTACTTGGCCCAACCACACGAGTCAGGCACCATTTTTATTGGGAGACCTAGGGGACCGCTGGGGGGTAGGAAATTTGTGTCCGCCCAGTGATCCCACCATGTTCCCACACAACAACTTGAGAAATGATTATTTTTTCAGCTAAATTTGTGTTTTGCAGGGGATTCTGGACAGGAAATCTTTGGGGGGTCCACGCAATCCATGCTTCCCTGGACTACCAGAGAGTCTAGTCTAGAGTCTGTCTAGTTTTCAGAAATGTGTGGATTTGGTAGGTTACACTAGATGGCCGTCAAGCTCGGGGCAAAAACCCAGGTGCCCCCTTCCAAAATCAGACTGTTTTGTGATAGGTAATTTTGATGTCTCCACAACTAATTTTGGGCCCTTCCCTGCCAGGCTCTTGGCCCACCCACACAAGTGAGGTCTCATTTTTATCGGGAGACTTTGGGGAATGCTGGGTGAGTGAAAGGTTGTGGATCCATGCAGATTCCAGAACTTTCCATACAGAAATGTGAGGGAAATGAGTTTGTTTGGACAAAGTTTGAGGAGTTCAAGGGATTCTGGGTAGCAGAACCTGGTGAGAGCCACACAGGTCACCCCATCCTGGATTTCTCTGGATGTATAGTTTTCAACATTTTACAGGTTTGCTAGGTTACCCCAAGTGCCGGCTGAGCTAGGGTCCGAAATCCACAGCTAGGCACATTGCGAAAAAGTCAGAAAATCACAAGGATTTTTGTGATAAGTCCATGTTGTGTTTTGGGCTGTTTCTTTTTATTTATTTAATCTTTTTATTGCATTTAAACAAGAACAAAGGAGCATTAGATGCAAGCGATACAACAGGATGTCGACATATTACAATTATCATGGCAATACAATGACAGTTGATTAGAAAAAATTACTGTAGGTTCAAAGTGCAACAGGGCTACACACCGAGCTGTTATCAACAAGGCAAATGATACTTAGAGTATATACACACAGATTGGAATCAATCAGAGAGGTCTTGGGTACATACACTGCAGGTGGCAGGACGGCTACAACTCATTCCCTACTTGCCCTCACAGCGTTGAGAACCAAGGGCAACTCACGCCCTCCAATTTGTAGCCTAGTAGAAGCTGGATCAAGACAAAAGACCTATAGCTATACATCACTCGACATGTCCCCGGTCTCAGTATTTTTATTGGTCCTATACGTATTGTACAGTGTCCAGAAATTCTTGGGTCTCTTGTGGTGGTGGGGTGTGGGGGGGGGGAAGAGATCACTGAAATGTTCGGTTTGAGTAGAGCAATATATTATGTCAGAAGCCCAGTTGGACAGCGCAGGTCGAGGGCCCGTTAACCAGTAAATGGCCACCCTTCGCTTTGCCATGAGTAATCCCATGTCAAGCAACCTGCGCAGCCCCTTAGGCAAGTGTTTCAAGAAGCCCAGAAGCACTGGAGCCGGGTCCAGATGAAGCTCCTGCCCAGTTATAGCTGTCAATTCCAAGAACACCTGTCTCCAAACCTCAGCCACCCCGGCAGAGCCATGCATGCTAATGTGCAAAATCAACTACTTGCTCACTACATCATGCACAATGCGAGCTCTCATGGAGCCCATATCTATATAGTCTTTTGGGAGTTTAATAGACCATATTTAGAAACTTAAAGTGAATTAGACAGTGTCTACCATTAAGGGAAACTCGTTTTATGTTTTGGCAGCAGTATAACCACATGTCATCATCGTCTATTTCTGTAGACAGGTCGAGTTGCCAGGCTAAGCAGGCTTTAGTGTAGTGGTTTGCTCTATATAACATAGCTTGTTTGTAAATCTTAGAGACCTTTCCTGTCGTGGCTTGCGTCTTTATGATCAGGGAGAGAGCGGTCACTTCCGGGGGTTCAGTCAGGTCAGTGCCTAGCAGTTGCAATAATGCGTGTCTTGTCCTATGGTATTGAAATTTAGTTAGAAGTGAGGGCACATCTACCCCTCCAGCAACAGAGTCCCAGTCTTTCATTATTCCATCTACAAACAAGTCGCCTATAGTATGGACCCCAATGGAATGAAGCGCGTGAACAATGCCACCATCCCTACATGGCAACAACCAGTGGCACCAATCAAGAGGCGCCAAAGATGAATACAGTAGGTCCCCAGTCTGCAACTGTAGAAGATGGTGCCAGGCGTGATTAGTTGCGGTGATCAAATCTAGAATTCGAGTTCTGCGATCTGTGATCACGAAGAGCAACATGGGGAGCGGGTTCGGGGCAGCAACCTCCCGCTCAATGCGTTGGTAAGGGATAGTAAGAGCGCCATATATCCAGAGTTGAGCATGGGCGCATTGCGCGGCTCTGTAATAAAGGTCAAAGTCCAGCGCCCCCAGTCCACCTATGTGGTAAGGTAGAGTAAGAATTTGCCATTTGACTCTCGCCTGCTTGCCCGCCCAAGCTAACTTGGCCATCAGTGTTGTGAGTGTCTTGAAGAATATGCTGGGGAGGACCATTGCAATGTTCATTAAAAAAAACAGGAATCGAGGGAGAATTACCATGTTCATTATTGAAATCCTACCTAACAGCGTCAACGGTAATCGAGTCCAACGATCTATATCGTCTTCCAGCTTGCTTACCAATACTCCATAATTATCTCTAAAGACCATCTCCGAGTCAGAGTGCACGTGCATTCGAAGCTACCTCACTGAGTTCGCCGTCCATTGGAGTGGATAGTTAAGGTCAAATTGTGACGTAGACGGCATGAGGGGGAATACGAGGGACTTAGACCAATTTACCTGAAGACCCGAGACTCCCTCATGTAATACAGAGGAGAGATGGCATTCGGGCTCGCGCACATGTAGAAGCGTGTCATCGGCATAGGCCAAAACTATGAGATTATATCCTGGAATGCGAATGCCCTTATGTCCATGGTACTCCAGTAGCGTGCAAGCTAAGGATTCCGCGACAAGTGCGTAGAGAATCGGCGAGAGCGGACAGCCCTGTCGCGTGCCTCGCAAAATAGATATCGGTCCTGTTACCAAGTCTCCAATTTTAATATGTGCCGAAGGCAAGCTATATAGCACTCCTAGCAGCTGCAGAAAGACCGAGCCCAAGCCCATACGCGTTAGCACCTGCCTCATGAAGGGCCATTCAACAGAGTCAAATACCTTCTCCATATTGAGAAATACTGCTACTGCGCGCGACTCCGGGATAGTGTGTTGTAATGCCCCAAATACTGTACGCAAATTGTAGGTGATATTACGACCCGGGACAAACCATGCCTGCTCCGGCGCGACTAGTATAGGGACCAGGGGCACCAGTCGGTTGGCTAAAATCTTTGCAAAGATCTTGGTTTTGACGTTGAGGAGAGAAAGGGGACGATATGACGAAGATTCCTCAGGGGGTTTACCTGGTTTCAAAATGGTCACAATTACCACCTCTCTCATCGAGGGCGGCATTGAGCCAGATACACACATATCTTCGAATAGTAAAGACAGGTGTGGCAGTAAGAGGTCCAGGAACGCCTTGTAGAATGCCACCATTAGGCCATCTGTTCCGGAAGCACTACCGGCTCTATTGGTAGATAACGCAAGAAGTATTTCCTCCCTCTATATTGGTTGCATCAAAAACTTACGATGTGTGTCATTCAGCCATGGCAGCTTAATATGAGACAAGTAGTCTAATATTTCAGCTTCGGAACCCGAGCCACGTGAAGAGTACAATGTCTAATACAATTGTCTAAACCTCTCTGTAATGGCCTGGTCATCTGTTAGTGCCACACCCTCTGCAGAGTTCAGAACAGAGACCCCAGAGCGATCACGAGGGTTCCGCAATAACTGTGCAGGTACCCTGCCTGGTCTTTTAACCTCACCGTAAATACGTGCTGTGGCATATTTGCCAAGATGCTTAATTTCAGCATCAATTGTTTCCTGAAACTCTTCCAATTGAGTCTTGAATTCTGTCAACACCCCATCATCAGCACCCAGTTGCAGCCGTGTCTCTAGTGTAGACAGCACGGCCTTCAAGTCAGTTAACCTTTTACGCAGCGCCTTGAGAACTCCTGAGTGCTTAGACATCGTGACCCCTCGAATGTAGACTTTAAACCCTCCCACACTACCTGGAAGCTCTCTACCGAGCCAACATTTTTGTTAAAATATGTCTCAAATGCGTCAGCTAGCTCTGCCATTAATACCTCGTCCAGAAGTGAGTAGGGAGGAAAGCGCCATGAGTAAGGAGGAATTCTCCAAGAGGGGGTATCAAAGATGACTAAAATCAGGGAGTGGTCCGAAAACGTGTGTGCAAGCACCTCACAGTTTTGCACCTGATTGTACAGCTGTCTGGAGGCTAGCCAGTAGTCAATAAGTGTGTGTAAGTCATAGAATGTCGAATAGTGCGTAAATCCCGCTGTTTTGGGCTGTTTCCTGTTGCAGGCAGTGGACCTACACACAAAAGGGAGGTGCCATTTTTATCAGGAGTCCTAGGGAAATACAGAAATGTAGAGCAACTGTTATTATCTATTGACTTTCTATGCATTTCTGCCTTCCAAATGTAAGACAATGTGTAAAAAAGAAGTCACTTTGAAAATTGTCCTATAGTATGGGTACCCACAATTTTGGAGATGTGCAAATAACTACTGCTTCTAGACTCTATATTTTGTTCCAATTTTGGAAATACATAGGTGCTCTTGATATCTATTTTTGACTATTTATATTTTACCAAACAAATTGCTATATACCCGGTACACAATGAAAAACCATTGTAAGATACAGCTCAGTTATTGGCTTTCGATTCCCCGGGTTCTTAGTGAACCTGTAAGTCCTATATATCCCCACAACCAGAAGGGTCCAGCAAATGTAACAGTATATTGCTATTAGGAATCTGTAATTCTTACTAAAAGTTACAGGTGAAAATGTTGGCACAAATGGCTGTTTTTTATCAACTAATTTTCAATATTTCTTATTTTCATTAACCCTGGGCGTAGTGGGAGTAGTGGGGCTACGCGAAGCACCATGAAGTGGGGGGGAATCTACGCGCACCCACACACTTTGTGTAGCCCCATTACCCGCCGCCTGCCTCCCTCCCGCCCTCTTCTAAATGCCCTTAATATAATTTTAAAACATTCTAAAACTAGAAAACGACTTACCTGCGATGCGGTGTCCTGGGGCTCCCTCTTCCGCATGCGCATTTCTCGCAAGAAATGCACATGCGCGGGCTCCCGCGCATGCGCATTTGTGAGGAAGAACTCGGCAAGATACCAGGAAGAGGGAGCCCCGGGATGCCGCATCGCAGGTAAGTTGTTTTCTAGTTTTAGAATGTTTTAAAATTATATTAAGGGCATTTAGAAGAGGGCGGGAGGGAGGCGGGTGGTAGGCAACTTTGCTCCTCCGTGGTGTGTGCGTAGTGTTGTCTACTACGCCTACTTTGCGATCGCAAAGTAGGCAACGCTACGCACATTCCGTGAATGGAGCGGAGTACTACACCCACCCCTAATTTTCATCTGTTAGCTTCTATTAAAAAAACTTGAAGGATCTACACAAAGGACCTCTTGCTGAATTCAAAATGTGGTTTCCATTTCAGAAATGTATAGCTTTCTGGGATCCATTACTGCTTTCACACCCATTTCTATCACTAACTGGAAGGAGGTTCAAAGTACAAAAAGTATCAAAAAGAAGCTATGTCCCAGTAAAATGACAAAACTGTGTAAAAAATGTTGGTTTTCTAACAAGTCTGCCTGTCGCTGAAAGCTGGGAAGATGGTGATTTCAGCATCATAAACCCTTTGTTGATACAGTTCACAGGTAAAAAAAACAGATGATTTCTTCTGCAGCACCTTTGCCCATTTTTCCAAAGAAAAATAAAATTTAGCTGTATTTTGGAACATTTCTGTGTCCCCTCCAGAGCAGTCCAGAAACCCTGGGTACCTTTAAAATCCTCATATTGCTGGAAGAAAAGGACGCACATTTGATGTGGATACCTTCTGTGGACAAAAATGTACAGGGGCCTAAGCACAAACTACCCAAAATACCCCCCAAAAGGCTTAACACGGGGGGAGGCCTAGCAGTGAAAGGATTAAATAGGTGTAATTTACAGTTGTTTGCATATGGGAGGTAAAGTACAGTCTAGTTTGATTCACTGCAGTACTGTGCACCTGACTGTGTACACCACTGGGCCTGTAACCAGTAGCCGGGTTTTCTCACATGTGAGCGAGCCAAGTACAAATGTAAATGTAAATGTAGGCGTATTTGTAAAGCGCACTGATACTTCGGAGTGTCCTGGCGCTGGTACTCATACCGCTAGGGAACCCTTCCTGGTTTTTCCCCGTGAAATGTCCACTCCTGGGCATCCCCACGGTGCAACCAGGCATCCCTAGCGCTTTTGGGGGCCGTTGTGGAGACTAAGCAAGCTATTGCCCAGAGTTGCAGCATGGGACCCATGCTTAGAGTAGGCACCGAGGCGAGAAATCAGTTCCGAGAAATCAGGTCCGGGGAATTATGAGCCCAAGATCCGCCAAGACCAGCCGAGGCAGGAATTGAACCCTGGTCCCGGGCCAGACCTCTGCATCAGGGTCTGCCGCTCTAACCATTGAGCCAAACTTCTCCACTCCACAAAAAAAAACTGTATCCTCTTTATGCTGCCCTGTGATCTATTTTGCAATTACAGAGTGGTCAAAGGCAGGACAACATCCAAATAAGAGTAGCAGTTCCAGTAGTGTGTGCTAGAAGGACCGACATACTCCCAGAGACCTAGAAACGGGAAAAGTTGGGGAGGGGGGTGGGGTCAAGAATTTGTTCCTACTGTCAGAACAACAGAGGTGGTCTGTTTCAGATTCTATGGCTATACCATAAAATGGGGCCGTAGTTATGCTTTACCAAGTGGTGGATGAGGGTTTTATTTTACTCTTTTGGTCTGCCTGCCACTACCAACTGAATTGCAATATTTTATTCTGCGAGCTGGAAGTAAATATTGCATAATGTTTGACATCACAATTGTATAGATAAAACATAAATGTCACCTTCAAGATGGCCAGTCATCCTCAATCAAGAAATCAAGGTCACCATAATAACTTCTCCATTTTTTTAGGTCTGCTTGAAATCAAGAATTTAGAATTGCAAGTGGGGAAAAGATCAATCCTTTTAATTTTCAGCAGCTGTCGGGTGTGGCTTACACAGAGAAACTCTTCGTAAGTTATAAAGGGGTGGATGTGACTAGTCGGCAATGAACTATGCTGTTTAATGTGCATAGTTAAAATCTACTGTGCTGTGTTTTTCCCACTTTTAATATGTCAATAAAGATGAAAGAAATGTATGAATTAATTTTGTACACCACATAGAAGCCCATGCTGGGTGATATACACATATGAGAAAATGTATCAATAATTTAATGATATCCCCAGGTAATAACCTCAGCATTGTTTTTGATTTAATGTGTTTGATCTATAGTATAGATTTTTGATTTAATGTGTTTAATCTATAGTAAAGATTTGAGGTAGACGTTCTGGCGTAAAGTTGTGCGGTCAGGGAGTGTGCGTCATGCACATTTCTGATCTATTTCACTACCCGGTGAAAGGTTTGTTTATTTGTTTATTTATTCAATTATTTTTTTTGTTTGGGCTACCCAGCTGCTTTTATCCCTAAACTTTCTCTAACTGTCAACATTTATTTTTTAACTTTATAATAACATAGGTCTCTTGAGACTAATCAAAAAATAGGTTCTTTGTGCATATTTAATAGATCATTTAAGGCATAAATAAACAATTTTTAATCACAAGTACATATCATCATAGACAAAAAACAATAAAAACAGTTAAAAAAAACTCCTCGGTTATTTATTTATTCAATTGTAATTGTTTATTATACAAAAAATAACTCCTACGTTTTGACTACCCAGCTGCTTTTATCCCTAAAATGTCTCTAACTGTCGAAATTTATTTTTTAACTTTGTAATAACATAGGTCTCATGAGACTAATCCCAAAAATAGGTTATTTCATTAACTTTAGTTTTGTTATTATAAGCAATTTATAAATGCCCTGAGATAATTCAGCACTCACGGTAGTGTGTTGAATGAAACCTTTGAAAAGAGATCGTATTTGTAATAGTGATAGAAGTTCATCCTGACTCCCCCATGGAATATCAATTATTTGCCTCCAGTCTTCTCTGGGTTTGCTAAGAGTTTCAAGGTTGTACCATTTCCACGCCCATTAATTTCTTGGCCCCTGTTTTTTTCAGATTGCTGTTAACGTCAGGTATAATGGTGTTTTTTGCAAACTGAACTCCTAACCACAATATTGAGGACAAGCTAATTTCAAAAAGCCATCTGTCAACCAAAAGGCTACGAAGATTTCAATCATTAAGACTGGCTTTTGCAAATGATCTGATTCACTGTGGCTCTGCAAGGAACATTTATTTATTTAATACGATTTTATATAGCGCAAACATTACCCGAAGGTGTCAGAGCGCTTTACATAAGAACCAGTTGCGATACATAAAGACTTAGGATTACGTGCGTTGCATACAAGATACAAACAGAAAAAATTACAAATGTACAACTTATTGAGTCACACAAGGAGGAGATACAAACAGAAAAAAAAATTGCAAATGTAAAGGTAGTAAAGTCATTCAAGGAAGGGATACGAATGGATATACTCTAAGAGTCACATAGGAATGGTAGATAGTACAAAGGTCTACTGCATATACTAGTGATTAGAGTTATCTCTTTATACATAGGGAAGGGATACGAATGGATATACTCTAAGAGTCACATAGGAATGGTAGAGAGTACAAAGGTCTACTGCATATACTAGTGATTAGAGTTATCTCTATATACATAAGGAAGGGATACGAATGGATATACTCTAAGAGTCACATAGGATTGGTAGATAGTACAATGGTCTACTGCATATACTAGTGATTAGAGTTATCTCTATAAACATAGGGAAGGGATACGAATGGCTGATTCCAATCACTCAAGCAGAGATCAATGCTGCCTCAGAATGTTCAGAAGGGATAAGGTTTGGCGACACCTTCAAGGTGCCAAAAACATTCAAAGCTTACCTTCATCACATTTTGCTCTGATGTTGGTGCTAATTGCTTGGATGACTTTGGGAACTGGGCAGGCAGTATTAAAATGCAGTCTGTTCCAAAGGGGATCAATATCAGATCTTTTAGATTTTCCCGATTACTTTTCAGTAGTTTATCCAGTCTTTGGTTTTGAATTCTGGGTGTTGTAGCTTTGGGATTTTAGTGGGATACGTGGGACTGCAGTTATCAGAATGCGCAGTAAAAAATCTGGACCGAGGGAGCTACTCACCCATGGATTTGGGAAACTTGACAGCCCTGCAAGGATTAGACGACTATGAACATACTGGGGTCAGGTCAAGGTGAAGTTATCTGTTGAGGAAGGCTTTCTCATTACAAACAAACAACATTGCTGTAGTGCAAAATTACAAATCCAACGAAGAAGAAGGTCCTTTCCCCTACGTGAAGAAAGAGTTTTAAAGCATTCATGGCTACCGTTAATACTAAGATCTTGATGGAGAGATATTCATGTATGCAGATAAATTAAAAGTCCTACTGGAACTCTACTGCTTGCATTTTAAAAGATTCCCTCAAAGTGTGTATGTTACAACCACGGCAATTAAACACCTGTGCACTGAATTCTCAGTGCCCTTCTCTCCTTTACCTAATTATGTTTACAAGGAAAACCGCATGTAAAATTCTAACTATTTAAAACGATTTTTCCATGGAGAATCCGTAAGTTTTCTTTAGAGTTTGCAGTCCAAATAGATATAAATCCCTCACAAGAATCAGCAGCTCTTAATGCATTTTGAGTGGCTGGAGATAAATACATATTAAACTGGTTTTGCACTTGACATTAAATATTCCCTGTTCAAGGTGAAATAGTAATTTCAACCTTCTTGCCCTTCAATACAAATTTGAAATGGTAAAATATTCTGCCTAGTAATCACACTATGGCTTTGTTAGAACAACTAATATCCCTCTTCTCAAAGGACACAGGATCTCATCATGATTGCTTACTTTGAGCGCCGTGTTTCTGTAACAATGATGACATGACCTTGAGGAAACTAGATGGTTCCCTCTCCTCTAGGCTCCCCCATTTCCTATCTATCTTTTTCTTTTGCCAAAAATTGTCATTAAGAACTTTAGTGGAATTTGTTTAATTGAGTTTTGCTATCACTCTAGTTGCCATCGGGTTGTTAAAGAATGCCCAAGACTGAGGTTTAGGGCCTTTTTATGATGTCAGTTGGAGTGGCCTCCAACCGACACCATCGCAGTCTTGGGACCGACCAACTGACCTCCGGTCAGCGGTCCCGACACTTCAATTACAATGCGACTGCACATGGTGTGGTTGCATACTCCCATTTCTCAATGGGAGCTTGTGCTACAGCCGTAAAGCGGCCATAGCACAGGCTCCCATATAAAAATGGGAGATTGTGTTAATCCCTGCCACACGGTGCAGAGATCAACAGGGAGGAACCGTAGGTGCCCCCTCGGTCTCCAACTAGGTCGCAAGGAGAACGGGGCCCTATTAGGGGCCCCCAAACTCGTTTTCTAACAGACTTTCCATGTCGTAAAGCTCAGCATGATAAGCCTGTCAGAAACCGAGCATTGTAATCCCAACGTCCGAACCTTTGTGCATTAGTATTACAACCGACGATGAGTTTCGCAAAGCCTCTGATCTCAGTTTGGAGGCTTTCCTAAACTCATCATAATCAGCCCCATAGTGTTCCATGTGACTTCAAGTCACCATATAAACTTAAACTAACTGTGCAATATCATAGACTAGTGTCAGTGTGGAACTTTAAGATCGAGGTTAGATGTTCTTTTCAGTAATTAAAGACTGAAATCAATAATGATTATAACAACTGATTGCTTCTATTGGCCCTTACTAAACAAGCCACCATGTGTTTTCCCCGTTGGCTCACACTGATTGTGTAAACCTCATAAAACATGAAAAATTAAGTCACCCCACAATGGTGAGCAAATGTGACTGTGGATGAGGCACCTCTCTACAGATCGTGATTAAATGTTCTTTTCAGTAATTTAAGACTGAAATCACTAATGATTTTAACAACCGATTGCTCCAATTGGCCCTTCCTAAACAAGCTACCACTTGTTTTTACCGTTGGCTTGCACTCATTGTGGTAACCTCAAAAAACATGACAAATTAAGCCACGCCACCATGGTTGCTTTTTACTTTGAGCGCAGAGTCTCTGTAAGAAGACGACATGACCCTGAGGAAACCAGGTGGTCCTACCCATCTAGGCTCCCCCATTTCCTATCTATCTTTTTCTTTTGCCAACCATTGTCATTAAGAACTTTAGTGGAATTTGTTTAATTGAGTTTCGCTATCACTCTGAGTTGACATTGGGTTGTTAAAGAATGCCCACGGCCTTTTCATGATGTCACTTGGAGTTGCCTCTGACCAACACCATTGCAGTCGTGGGACCCTGTTAGGGGCTCCAAAACTCGCTTTTTAACAGGCTTTCCATGGTGGAAAGCTCGGCATGGAAAACATGTCAGAAACCCAGCATCGTAATCCCAACGGCAGAACCGTTGTCCATTGGGATTACAGGCTGGTGTTCAACTGGCCGACGGCCTCAAGGAGCCCGTCGAAATCCAGCCGGAATGACCGGCTGGTTTCAATTTCAACCGCCTAGATTGTGATTAGGCAGTCATAAGTGAAACCGACGATGAGTTTGGGGAAGCCTCTGACCTCATTTCAGAGGCTTTCCGAAACGCATCGTAATCAGCCCCATAGTGTCCCATGCAACTTGAAGTCACCATATAAACTTAAACGAACTGCGCAATACCATAGACTAGTGTCAGTGTGGACCTTTAAGATCGAGGTGAGATGTTCTTTTCAGTAATTAAAGACTGAAATCAATAATGATTTTAACAACTGATTGCTACCATTGGCCCTTACTAAACAAGCCACCACGTGTTTTCACCGTTGGCTCACACTCATTGTATAGACCTAAAAAAACATGACAAATTAAGCCACCCCACAATGGTGAGCAAATGCGACTGTGGATGAGGCACCTCTCTACAGGATCGGTGAGCAACCAGTGACATCAACTCACTAAGAGCAGCAGCACTACATGCCACTACACACAATATTAATACACACATTAATACACAACACACTACAGAATGACACAATGGCATGTGCCAACTAATTCACTTTGATTTCAATTACTTAACAGGAGAGGAAGTACCATAAAGTCGATAAAATGCATTTTTAGTTACCAACCAAATAGGCAAACTATGGGGCTGCAAGGGTATGTCAGGGTTGTAGTAATATATGGCCGGGGGAACAGCTTCATATAGCCATGTATTACCATTAAATGCCAAGTGCAGCTTCATACTGACAGATTCAGCCTCATCTGTCCAATTACGGCCACCGTATGCCCGATTACAGCCATATAATGCCTTGTGCTTTATGCAAAAAAACCAGTCCCAGAAAATACACAACAAATAGGAGTTTTCGAATCACCGCAGGCCTGCTAGTTAGAGACTTTCTGCCACAACACACTTTCTTGAGCTGAGTTCAAAAATCATTATACATGTATTTCTTGGATTCATGAAAGAGGAGCTGTAAGCGGGTAAGGCAGGCAGCCGGAGCAGAGCGATTTTTGATTTCCCTGTTTGTATCATTAGTGGGTGAATTAAGGAGGGAGCTATTGAAAGGACGCCAAAGCACATATCCATCAGAACACGTTTGACACAACTGATAGCAAAACAGCTCTAATGTATGCCAAAATGCATTTAATAATAGCCACTGTTATAACAACTGCTAACTAACACCATCTGTAGACAGTTTTTAAATTCCATCATGTTGGTGATTTAACTAGACAAACGCAGCACCTTCTTAATGTCTGTTTCGTTAATTCAAATCTACAATTTTTCAGAATCTGAGCACTGCCGAGAGATACCATTTCGAAGCAATTAATAGGTTTCTATGGCAGCTATTTTGTGAAATTATTTTGTTACAGAATATGCAGTTACCATTGTTTTCATTATTTCTTCCTATGTTAAAAGGCAAGTCCTGGTCATTCACATTAGCATTTTCAGGTCACGCTTCCCTTTTTCTCATTATCTCTTTCAGTTCAAGATGGCTGGCGGTGCCTCATCATTAGTTTGCAGGGATAATAGCAGCAGTGTAGACGGAATTGGTCAAATGGCAGGGTTTGAACAAAGAGATCAATTTAAATTTACTCGGTTCACATAATGAACATAAACCTTTGGGCAAGTGCACAGGGATACCAGTAAATCAGATTACTTAGCAGTAATGCCGGAAACAGGATGGCCATCTTAATCATAGCAATGATAGCAAAAGTATGTTTCCTCTGGGCTGTCATATAACAGCCCAGTGCATTCTGAGAGTTATAGGGCTGGCTTGAATTAATGGAACCGACTAGGCAAAAGTGCCAGATTGTATTGGTCTGCAAAAGGAAAGCACTGGACTATAAAAATTATGTTCCTGGTGTTTTGGGCCGCAAGAGCAGATCTTGAAGTGTCTCAAAAACCCAAAAATACTTAGGGCCCGATTAGGATCGCGGTGAATCCGCATCCTCCGGGCCGGCAGAAGCCACCGGCGGCCCGGAGGATGCGGATTCCCCGCTGAGGACACAGAAAAGACCCCCTGCCAGATTAGAATGGCTGGGGGGGTCATGTTTCCGTCCGCCGCTTTTCCGCCGCGGTCGCCTTCGGACCGCGGCCGAAAAGCTCTAATATGGGGGCGGTGTCTATCAGACACCGCCAGCCATATTAGGATGCCGGCGGAGACATGCTTTTCCACGGCGGGTCTTCCGCCGTAGAAAAGCATGTGGTGTTTTGAGTATGGGGGCCCGTTGCGGGCCCCCAGGGGTGTTGGGGGGTGCACATGGGGGGTACCTATGGTACCCCCTGCCTTTGCATGCACGAAGCAGCAGGCACCACGTGGTGCCTGCCGCTTCGTGCATAAAAAAATGAAAACATGCACATTTAACCTTGCGGCGGGTGCTGCTTGAAGTAGCATCCGCCACAATGTTAAATATAGGGGATGTGACCGCCAGGGTGGCGGTCACATCCTAATTCCGAGGAAGGGAACGCCGCAGCCCCTGCGGACGGTCCCTCCACCTCGGGGGTGGCGGACGGATGCTGGTCCGTCCGCTATCCTAATCGGGCCCTCAGTCTAAGGGTTAACATTCTTGGGAACTGAGTTCTAGCACCTCAAAGCTAAATTGCATGTTATAGAATGTAACCAGTTACAGCACTAGTCTTGCACAAATCCTGGCATGCTCACTCTCGACTCTGTGGACAAGCATTGTCATGGAAATCACCAGGCTGTTTCCTTTGGCGTGAATACACTAGCCAAACTGCCTCATTATCCTGTATATCAACCTCATCAAAAGCCATGTGACTCTCAAAGAGGGGAGCAATGAGTTGATGCTACAGTCCAATTAAACAGAAAAGCCTCAGTTTTCTCAAGCGTCAGGTTCTTTGCCCCTCACTGTCATTATCAGTGAGATATAAACCTCAATGTCAGCATTAATCAATAACTGATTTGATAACTGAAGAGTAATTAAACTTTCACCAGCATCTATCTGCTTGTTATATGACGTGAAAATATGTAAAATCTTGAATCATACAATTGCTACAAAATCCAATTTTTAGTGTGCCAAGAATATCTAATGTGTCCGACATCTTCAGAAAAGCTCCTACCTTGCTGAGAAAATTAAATAAAAACCTAGTAAAGAGTAAATGCAAGGGACAACTAAGAAGCAAACTATCTATTGTGAATGACACTCAAATATGTGGTCAACCTGAGGAAGAGACAATCCAGTGAGAAACATCTAAGCATCAAAACCGTGGACACTGAGGAAACTCTTCATTAACACTTTAGCTGCTTTGAACGTTTCGCGCCAGTGCGGAACGTTCGAAGAAACGGGCGGGGCTGCGACGGCCAACGGTTGTTCGCAGCACTAGTCAGGTAGTGCTCCCATCGGCCGTTGGCCAATGGGAGCACGGAACGGGTTAATTGTACCAGGGTATGTTTACAAACAAATGTTGATGATACTCAAATCCACATCTGATTGGACTAATCAGAGAGTCACGCCAACATTCCAAAATGACTTAACCACACATTCCATTGGATGGAAGAACATTTCCCCTGTTTGAATTAAGCTAAAACAGAGATCCAGGTTTTAGGTGGACAGGGCCATTATTAAATCTCTTTTGAATACCTCAAGAGCCTGGGTTCTCCGCCATTCACTTATCATAAAGTAAGATAGGTGAGGATATTTTCCAATTCAGACTTATAATTCGTTTCACAAGTTAACAATCTATGTAGTTGTCTTAAACTACACATGTCAATGGTCTGGAAGATCCTGCAGTAATGCAATCCAATCTCTGAGTGTAAGTGACAAAGTCCCTATTAATCAAAATGTTTCACTACTGTATTGTTACACCTGTGCAATGATCTTAGCAGAGGTGGCTAGCTTTCAGGTTAAGATGCTGCTCTCATTGCGCAAACCAAAGCATTACAAGCATACATTAGATGCTTCGTCGAATAGATCTAAGTAAAGGGAATCAATAAAAATCAAAAACCAAACAAAATAATAGAAAATAGTGAATATTAATGTGCATGCTCAGTGCTGAGATTCTAATGAGATATTTAGATACATTCATGTAAGTGTACAGTCTTTAAAGGCCAATAGCATATATAAATCCAAATCACCAGCAGTTTTTTCAGTGATGTTTTTCAACAAAAAAATCCCATTCTTAAAAAACTTGTGAGTACACTTCCTTGTAGGTCACATAAACATTTGTTTCCCAACAAATGTGTAAAGTATTTCCAACATCTGAGCACAGACCTTGAAATATTGAACAACTAAGGGCCTGATTCCGATGTTAGTCTGCCCGACATCGGTCAGGAACTCCTGTTGTAGTTTCCATCTCTGGAATTCGGATGCAACCGAACTCTGTTCGGTTGCATCCCTATTCTTTTCAATGGGAGCATGCATTCTGATTGGAATGCATGCTATCATTAAAAAGACCAGAGGTGCAGTTCACCCCTGCACCCAGTGGCAGGCACCTCAAGGTGCCTGCAACCAGGTGCAGAGATCAACAGGGGGGCACCATAGGTACCCCCTTGGCTGCCATTCGGTGGCCTTGCACCCATGATGGCCTTGCTGGGGCCCCAAAGCTGTCTCCCAATGCCTTTCTGTGCCAGAAAGGCCAGCACAAAAAGCCAATAATTTTGCTCAGTAAACACTTTTGCAAGGAATCCGTTCATGCACTGGGAAAAATAGCAGAAAATACCTATTTGGCTTAACCCACAACAAAGTGTACTAGTCTTTCAACAGCAAAGTCAGTGCATTAGTCGAATGTGGCGCCTCTGAGCAGAAGCTGTTACTAGCGAAGCTGTCAACATGCAGTTAACAGCTCTGTGATTACTGAGGAACATTCATTCTACCAGCTACTAATAACAAAAATTACACTGAAAAAGGGACTGAAGTGACCACTACACATCAATCCTCAACACAGAGGGTGCTCTGCAAAATGCATCAAAAGGGCAAATCTGGCAAACTGATAAATCTCAACTTAGAAAAATGAAAAGGACAAAGTATTTTTCGATGATGCTCAGCCACAATTGTTTTCTTCTGAAAAGGCTGAAAATGTCTAGCATTTGTAATTATGATAGCCCCTTGCAATTTTCCCTAGTACATTTTGGCAGATCAGTCCCTTACCAGAGGGAAACATGGGGTAGAAGTCCAGTATATACAAAATAAACATGTGATTCTCCATTTTGAAGTTTTGTTTATTTTCATGGAAATCTCCAACTGTACAGACTGGGACTTAACCACTATACAAGCTGTGAAATGATATGTATTAGAAGAGTTTTGTTGAGACCTAATTGACATTATTGAGTTGTACTGTAGGTCAAAGTTGGCTAGGAGTGCTTTCAGTCAGGTGAAGTGCAGTGTTTGTAGAATTTCACCTGGGATGTTTGACCTACCCACACTGTCACATACACATGATCTCTGTCTTCTATGTTGTGGTGGCATTCTATAGTGTTGTGAAATGTGTGTTTCATTGTGTTTGTCCTGTTCTCCACAATAAGACTTTGAATGGAATGAGTTTCTTGGGGGGGGGGGGGGGCGGGCAATCACAGGTGAACGGCTTATGTACATGAGGGAGTGGCATACAAACATGTCAGCTGTACATCTGTGATTGGCATATTATCCCACACAAACCATATATTCCTTCTTTTGACATTGCACAACTTCAAGTTATCAGATACGGCAATTTACTTTGCACCTATAAGAAACCAGGACTGTTGGATGTACCAATTGTTATTTGCATTAGTCATAGGAGTTACTACTCTGACTCAATTTCATGATATTGTTGTGAGGCTTCGTTTCTGATCTGACAACACTGGGAAATGGAGAATTACGAGTCTCTTTGCAGTTACGTCTGTGGCAGTAGAAGGTAGTACTGCTGCAGAGTTGACTATATTTTGCAGCCTAAGGGAGAGGACAAACAAGGAGAGTCTGTTGGGAACCTTCGCTGCATTGGCTTTTTTGACCGGCCGGTACTAGCCACAGACAGACCCAGAACACCTGAAACCCTGTTACACAACTCTCAATACACGCACTTTCCAATGTCCCTTCAGCACTCCTCATGTCCGGCTTGTCAAGAAATGCTTATTGGTAAGATGTCTCAGTGTAATGACTTGGGAACATGTTACTCACAAACCCCCAATTATACAGACTATTGTATGCCCCAACTTTTCCATGGTGGGCATTGATTTGCTGCGGACTCGATGTAGACAGGCAGGTGTGTCACTTACCGGCAGCTGCGTCCACGAAGTTGATGATTTTATTCATAATTGAGCAGGTACAAAAGAGGCAGGACATGTAGGGCAGGCTTCATGGCAGCACAGGACATGAGAAACTGTGTAGAGGGGATTGCTGGCCTTTATCCCTCCCTTTCCGCCAGCTCAGATGAGGTGATTGGACCACCATGGTCGGCTAATTGGAAGTGTGCATCGTAATAGGGCAGGCAGTTCATAAGGCGATCCACCCTCTAACTGGCTCCATTGGTTGTTTCTGACACCATTGCGGTCACAATTTTCTGTCGTAGTACAAAATACTACGGCTGTCGGATTTCTGGCTATACGCATGCATTGTAATCCGGCGGTCGGAGAGACCACTTCCGATGAGACTGCGGTGGTCCGTACGCCTCCGACAAAACTGCGTAAGCAAGTCTGACCGGCATCGTAATCAGCCCCCTCGTGTTTCTAAAGTGTTTTGTGAGAATACATCATTTAGAAAAGTCGGTGCAAAAAGGTGTCGAAATTAGGTGCGGTCTGTAAATTCTACATAGTAATACTAGAGATTCTACAGTTTATGAAAAGTGATAAACAAATGTTGTCTGAACGTAGAAAATTATACAGGTATATATAGGGCAAGATTGGGTGGAAAGGCCCTCTCTTACCTCGGCCCACACCTCTGGAATGACCTTCCTGACTCTCTTAGGCGATGTCCAGAACACGCGAAATTTAGGAAACTGCTAAAGACTTTTTTGTTTCTCACCTATTAAGTATGCTGGTGTCCTCTACCTCCTTCAAAGTCCGCGTAAGCGCAGAGATACTCCTTCGGGAGTCGATTCTAGCGCTATATAAACTCATAAATAAATAAATAAAGATTGTAGTAGTAGGGTATTTCTAACAGCTATTTCCATGTTATAATCTCTTTTGAAAGTTCTACATATTTCCTATTTTGATGTGGTTTTATTACATTATATTTGATATTGATTTAGAGTTCATTTCATTTAAAACTTGTGATGCTAACTTAAAGGTTTTTTCAAAAATGCTTTTTCTCTAATGCTGACCTCTCCCTTGACCTAATACAATGAACCATTTACAACTAGTGAAATGTTGCTTTATTTGGTCTGTACATGTATAAACCCGACATTCCTAATTGTTTCGTCAATGTTCACAGCGAAATATTCCTATGGGAACAGGATTTCAGCTGTTGCTATAGATGGATACTTTGTACATCTTTTTCACCGATTTTAGGTCAATGTGGACTCCCAAATCTTTAGTTTCTCTTGACCAGCATGGGAAAGCATTTCACTGTTGCAAGTGTTCTGGGCGACATTATGTTAATGGCTGGCGGGAGCTGGGGTCATCCCTGTGGGCTGCCCGAGGTCGAGTGGAACCCTGAGAACTGCTGCCCTTGGCGGAGGGCGATTGAGCCCCAGGCTGGGGTTTGGAGAGCACCGGCAGCCCTGGTGGGGCGTGTGCTTCCCACGGCCCGGCGCCACTCCTGAGGTGCTGCATATGCTGGAGGTGGGAGAGTGACTTGCCCAGCCAGTAGTTTGCTGCACCAGGCTTTCAGAGGCCCTTGCGGGAGGACTGTTGCCGCACTGTGCATCCTGACCAGCAGCAGACGGCATGCTGCCTGGCCCTCAGCCGCATTCTCCTGTGCCCAAGAGGAGAGGGAAGTTGGACTTGGGTAGTCCAAACAACTACCGAACGCCGCAACCAGCCGCTGCTGCCAGAGGGGACTTTGTGTCCCAGGACACACTTGTTTGCCCCCATAGGAGGAAGGGCTGCAGCCACTGAGACCAAGCTATAATGTCTGCTCCCTGGACTCTGAGGTATTGGTGGTTTGCATTTAAGTTTCACCCATTTGGGACTATTAGTCATATCCAATATCCTGTAATATCAAAATACCTAAAGTGTAACATCTTGCAGCCTCAGAACAAGTGGTGTTGTGGCTGTTTTATCTGTTACAGCCCTTGTATTTTAATTGATGGCATAAAGAAAGGCGAAGGAGGGAGAAGATGGGGGACTCGCAGGGAGTAACTGTGTCCTGGATCGCACAGATAGTATTCTGGTTGAAAGTGAGGACATTTTAGAAATAGAGGCAGAAGGGGTAGAGGCTGGTGTTTGTGCTTTCAATAGTCTTCCTACCCATACAAGCTCTGGTACAATGCACACCATTCCAAAGATGTTCTCAAAGTCGAGGGCTAAGATGAAGGTAAAGAGTGACTTGGCCCCTACGACAAAAGGGATAAAATCATACTTGGAAGCAGCAGTTACATTGCACTCTGATACACATTTGAATAGCACGGCTGATCCGATCATGGTATGTAGCAATCGGTTTGCTCCTCTGCAGAGCCCTAATGAAATAGGCGATAGCTGCGCTGATGACTCCCCCTCTATCCAAACTAATAATGTTCCAGTGTGTACCCCTAGCATTTATGACTCTGTTAGCGATTTAAAAAAAGAGGTCAATGTTTCGAAATCTATGATTGGTGACATCATGGGAATGTTGAAGGAGTAATTGGCAATGAATGAACTGGCCACCTTCGCATCCCCAAGTCCAGACTAACCTGTTAAATACACCCACTGCCAGGAAAAAATAGGACCCAGTTTTGGGTGGCATGCAGGATGTTCTAGTTACCGCAACAAGTACTAAGGCAGCACAGGAGGAAAAGTGTCTAGTATATAGGGTCAGGAATGAGACTTGCCCGCCCAGTCCTAGAAACCCAGGTGTGCCGGGTGGGGGGTATTATAGCAAGCAGGGGAGGGGAACGTTTGCCGAATTTCAGAATAGTACTGACATAGAGCGCAGACCACCCCCCCAATCTGGGGACAGATTTACAAGCCCCTAGTGCAACTTTTGCGCCACTTTTCCCACGTTAAAAATAACGCAAATGTGGCGCAAGGGCCTTGTAAATAAGCCCCCTGGTATCCATGATCTAAATACCCCGGCAAAAGTGTTTATGACCAATGTTCCAAAAATAGCTCCACTAAAAAGTTATGAGGGCGAGGATTCTGTGAAGAATAAGGTGACCCATTGGATACGGCAGGTGAGAAGATATCATTTGGGTCAGAAGACATGGGGTCCCACATTCCCCCACTGATTGCATAGAGTTTATTCTGGTCAATGAAAGGCTGTCTGAAAACGTGATTTCTTTTAACACATATTATTAATTTTACAGTTAAGAAAAAGAAAACCAGTATCTCTGTACATAGTTCACGTGAGCAATAATGGTATTACAGTTCTTATGGCAAGCGTTACAGTAACGGTCCATCCTCATTGCCCATGTTACTGTACATTCCAACCAAAGTGTCAACTATAATAAACATTACTTTCGGATTATTTTCATGAAAAGAAGGCAACAAACTTCCACTGTCATCCCCCCTGGTACTTGGATTGCTGCGTCACTGGTACATTATTCTCACCTCTTACACTTGGGCGTACTAACGGAGGCTAAAATTCAGGAATATTTTTTTGAACGTCGGGGCGAAGATGAGGTATGTCCAGCTACCGACAGTTGTGTCGCCCACCGAGGCTGCACCCCAATATCATTACTGTCGGCAAGCCCATACTATCTATCCGTACACAACAGAATCACTCGGCCATTTCCCGGACACTGTACTATGTGTAAACGTGGGAGCAATATAGTCCTATTATGGTTGTGGGTCAAGTGCCTTAAAAGCTTCCAGTAGTGTGTTCCATTCCATAGATATTGAAGTTTTTCGAAGCCCCCTATACTCCTACCTGTGCAGCGATTCACCCTCGGCCCTCCCCCCCCTAACAACATCCTCTCGCCATACATGTATAGGGGGTGCGGTTGGTGACTTCCATCATCTCATTATAAGCCGCTTTGCTAATAGCGGTAACAAATCAGTGAATCTAGTTTGTACTTTTTGTGATTTGGGTCTACGGTAAACCCCCAACACACAGCTCTTAAGAAATCACAGTCTTGTTCCTCCAATCAGTTGGTTAATATCCCCGATTACGCGTGTCCAGTACCCCGACAGGGTTGGACACGACCACAACATATGTGTCAGTGTTGCATCTGGATCTACACATGTGGGGCATTGGGGTATTCCAGGGTACATCTCATGTAAGATGTGCGGTGTGAGATATGCCCTCTGCAATACCATGTATTGAATACATTTATATCTCGTGTTTCTTGATACTTTTTTAGGGTAGGCCAGCATTTCTTCCCACTCCTTATCTTGAAGTTTGTGACTTAATTCCTGATCCCATTTGCCCCTTAATGTTGTGAGGGATATCGCTGCATGTGTACGTAGTCCTCTTACAGCCACCTAATTAAATGTTTTCCATTGCCCATCCGGTATAGTGTGTGCACTAGTTCATGTGTTGGTGGTCCAGCATTCTTTGGATCCCAGTGCTTCCTGACTCAGCACGTCGTATGTGCAACGATTCCGAGAACCTGTGCTCATGTACAAAGTCCACATGACTAAGCAACATTCCGTCTCCGAATAGTGCTCCCACTGTTGTTATCCCCACCTCCTCCCACAATCATATTTTGAGAGTCATCACTATGCCATTCTGAGTGGGTATACCCTGAAATGGTATTATATTTGGAGCATATGTCACTGTATGCCTAGTGTATTGCATTTCACATTTCCCAATACATGAGGGCAATTCGGATCAGCAGTGGCGCATCAGCTGGAACCTGTATCGGAGGCAACTGTAGTGTCTGTAGTGTACCTCTTACAATTGCGGAGGTATCATATCCTATTTCAGGGAGGTTGCGGCCTGCCAATCAATATGACAAACATTGCAGCTGGCTGGCGTAGCCGTATGCCTGGAAGTCTGGTGCCTCCAGACCCCCTTTGTCCGTTTGCAGCTGTAGTTTTGGCAGTCCCACCCTCCTCTGGCCCTTCCCCCATATCAAGTCTATCAGTTATGTATTTAGCGCTGTGAAGTAGTATGCGAGAACCAGTGCTGGGCGAATAACAAAATATTACAATATGCACAGGAGTTTCACCATTTTGCATATTGCTATTCGAGCCTCTAGTGTGGCCAGGGATGCCCAGAACGCAACCTAGGAGTGCAGGGAGGTCATTGCCTTATGGAGATTGCCTTCAAGTAGGTCTGGGGCAGACCGGTAGATCTGAATCCCTAGATATTTAAAGGTGTGTTGTGCTAGCAGGAGTATCTGGTCACCAAACATTATATCTTGAATCTGTTGGTCATCTTGAAATATATACGCATAAGATGTATTTGCATTATTAGTCAGTCCATACACTCTCTCCAGGTGGGCAAAGTGTTAGTAATGGGGGACATGTTCTTGTGTAGACCCTAACATTTACAATAATGTCATCCGTATATAGCGACAGGGCTTGTATGTCGTTTCTTGTTGGGATGCCCCAGTCTTGTGCTCCCTTGCGTAGTTTTAATGCTAGCAGCTCCGAAGCCAGAACAGATAATATGGGGGACAAAGGGTACTCCTGCCTTGTGCCCCTGCGTACTGGGTATGCACGTGAAACATACATTACGGTCATAGCCCTTGTCGTTGGTCAGGTGTATTACAATTGGACCCATTTAATATATCCCAGGGGAATTCTGAATCTGCTTTAGGCCTCTAGCATGTATTTTCACCCCACCGTATCAAATGCTTGTCGCATGTCTAGGGATATACAGCCCGCTTCCTTCAGTTCGGCGGGTACAGTATCCATTACGTGGTATAATCCATACTAATATTATAAAGAGAGAGCCCAAACCTTTGAGGCGGGTAATCTCAGTAACCACAGCACCAATCACAACACCCAATACAGCGTTGGAAAGGGCAGTTGCAGCAGAAGGACATAGGCTATGCAGATGGCCACCATTTTTTTTTTTGCAGAGTTTTATATAGCTCGAACTTGACCCGAACTGAATCAGGTATCAGAGCGCTTTACATAGCACCAGTTACGTTACATGAGGACACACATTCATTTTTGTTAGGCACGGGGAGATTAAGTGATTTGCCCAGAATCACAGGATGTTTGGTGTCGTTACCAAGACTCGAACCCAGATCCCCAGGTCCGAGGTCGAGCGCCTTAACCGTTAGGCCAACTCCTCTATACATTTAAAAGGTGAAAGAACCGTGGGCGTATCTGCTTTGTGCTGTGGGCGTGGGCGCGACTAACGCTGCGGGCGTGTGGTACGGCCATCACATCATGGGCTGTGGGCGTGTGCTGGGGGCGTGACAAACGCTGGGGGCGTGACAAACGATGGGGGCAAGTGTCCGCCCTTCATGGCATGTGAGTCGTACATACAAGCGCCAATTACGTTGCTGCACAGCATCAAGGGGCATGCTGGGGGCGTGACATGCTGGGGGCGTGACATGCTGGGGGCATGACACGCTGGGGGCGTGTGTCCGGCCTTCATGCCATGTGAACGCAATTGCAACGCATCAAGGGGCCCGCTGGGGGCGTGAGAAACGCTGGGGGCGTGTGCTACGTTCCGCCCTTCATGCCATGTGGGTCGTACATTAATCAGAAGATCGTCTGCTGTGGCCGTGTGCTGGCGGCGTGACAAACGTGTTCACCTGGAGGCCTGGTAAGTAACGTTACTGCAGCCTCTCCTGCGCGCTGTTACAGAACTCTCTCATTCAACGAAATTACACGGGCCTGCTACCATCAACCAGGGCTCTAGCCGGACTCAGGCAGCGGATCAGTAAACTAAATACACGCGCCTGATAACATCAACCAGGGCTGCAGCTGGGCCTCAAGCGGGGGAACAGGCGCCTGCTAACATCAAACAGGCCTGTATCTGGGCCTCAAGCGGGGAAACACGCAAATGAGCGTGTCTGCGAGGACAATTACTGCAGCCTCTCCTACTCGCTGTCACTCAACTCTCTCATTAAACGGATTTACCCGCGGCTGATAACTCTCTCATTCAACGTCATTACACGCGCCTGCTAACATCAACCAGGGCTGTAGCCGGGCTCAGGCGGCGGATCACTACACCAATTACACGCGCCTCCTAACATCAACCAGGGCTGCAGCTGGGCCTTCTCCGTCCCTATTCTAATGAAACAAAAAATGTTGTCTACCGCGAGATTTTAAAATAAATTGCCCTTGACAAATACACACATTACACACATTCTATTTCATTCCCGGACAACGTCTGGACGGGCTGCTTGTCTCCTAATATAGAGACATGCATCAACCTGGTACAAAGCTGCAGTGGTGTATATGGACTAACCTGCAGAGGGATCAATCATTGTGCTAGTACCTTACTGAGTAATTTATACTCAGTATTTAGCAACGACAAGGGACAGTACCCGTAATATCTTTAGGGTCCCCTTCCGGGCTTTGGAAGCAAAGTCACCCATGCCTGCATCGTGGTATCCGGAAGGTGACCCATTTCTAGGGCCATACTGTATATTTTTTCTAGATGCATAACCAACAGCATTGAGAAAGTGGCATTAAACTCCACTGGGAGCCCATCTAGACCATGTTTTACTGCGGGCAGTTCAGAAATAGCTTCTCTTATTTCTGTGTGCGTAATTGGTGCCGTCAACACTTTTCGGTCTGATTTTTACAGCTGGGGGCAGGGGAGCTGAGATAGAAAGTCATCCATATCCTGATTCTCAGGATCTGGGGGTGGGCATCATATAGACATTCATAGTAATCACAAAAAGCTGCATTGATCTCAGTTTGTGTGTTAATGGACACATTATTTGGCGTCGTGACTTCAGGTATTGGAGTAGGTGGTGGTCCTTCCTTTAATATTTGTGCTAAAATCATACCTGCTCCGCCTCAGCATGTGATTGCTGTATGTATGCCTGGCTATCTTTAATTCAGAGTTGTTCCAGTAAGTCAGCATAGCTAATACGTGCCTCTTGTAGTGCCTTTGCCTTGATGGGGTCACGAACAGCCACCATTTCTAATTCTCAAAGCGTCTCTTCCACTTGCTGCAGCTCCCTGTACACTGTTTGCCGTGCCCCCACTTTCGCGCTTATTGCTGCCCCTCTGATCACTATATTGAAAGCCTCCCATTCGATCATTCTTGTTGAAGCTGTATTTTCATTTCATTAAAGTAATTATTAATAATGGATGGTAGCATGTCATGGAATACCGAGTCCTCCAATGCACGCAGGTTTAGTCTCCATGTAGGGACTGGTGTAGGGACTCTTCCCCTGGACAGTGTAAGTTCTAGAGAATTATGATCAGAGATCGTCTTCCCTAAATAAGTAGCCTGTGTGATTCTTGACAAGAGTCCGCTAGTGCAAAAGATATGATCTATTTGTTGTGTGTAGTGAGAGTGGTCGTGAGAAGAATGAATAGTCCCTGTGTCCTTCGTGATTGGATCACCAGGTTTCTCTTAATATCCAGCCATGTGCCCAAAGATCTAATGCCTTGTCCTGTTGGGCTACCATTGTTTCCTGCAGTGGGGGGTGAGATCTTTCAAGACTGATATCCAATACCACATTATAGTCTCCCCCAAGTATCCATGGGTATCCCACCCAGTCTGCCAAAACCGTATTTAATCGCTGTAAGAATTGGTCCTGTTCTGAGTTAGGCTGGCCATTAAAGAGGTCCGGCCAACTAATGACATGCGCCACCTAAAATGGCATAAGTTAACCCCTGATCATGATAAACTCCAGAGCATACAGAGTGAGCTGTTGGCTGCTATAGTAGAAGTTGCAGCACTAGAGGCAACCGAGGAAGGGAGGTTGGCAGTAATGATCACTCATTGCTGCTTTTTCGATAACTTAGGTTCCTATTTTAAAGTCGCAAAACATAATAAGAACCCATGGCCCACCAAAAAGAGTACACAGACATGGTATACCAAGGCTTGCAGGTACTCCAGATCCTTATTATTATAAGCAGTTAAACTAGGGGATGTAGAGAGGACGAAAAAAACTAAGAAAAGTAAGGCATACAAGACACAAATTAGGAAAGCTAAGAGGGACTGGGACGAAGATAGGTGGCAGTCCCTTAAGGACGCATGCTAACTAAGGACAGCAAAATGTTTTGGTCAATGGTGGTGTGGTGTAACCAGAGCGGTCCTTTAGAAAATCATATTTCTTCCTCCGTTTGGTATACCCACTTTCCACCCTGTACACTGACCAAGAAGCTTCAAATTCTCTGGCCTCATAACGTAGACGATATCCCCAAACCAACACGTTTTTTATCACTATGAAGGACATATTGACTGCAATCAGCAGAATAGTCCAGTCTAAAGCACCGGGCCCTGATGTGATACCTGGTGACCTTTTCCTTTGAGATACTCCAGGTTGGATGCAATACATGTACATATTTTTAATAATATAGCCAAAAGTGGAGAGGAGTGAAAGTTGTGCCATTGGTCAAAAAGAAAAGTCCTCCCCCTTATAGGCCAATCAGCTTAATAGATTTGATTCAGGAAGACTTCAACAGGGCACTCCTACACAAAATACAGGCATGGGCCAATGAAAATGAAATCATATCCCCATACCAAGCAGGTTTAGAGAGAAAACAGGGACCATTGATCAGGTGTTCTGTTTAATCTTACTTTGTTGGAAAGTAGTGATAATTGGGAAAAGGTAGTTTGTATGTTACCTTTATATATCTTAAGAATGCATTTGACCTTGTCCCTAGGCAAACCTTACCCTAATATTGGACGTATTCTGCTGTGGCTTTTCCATCACTATTTTGTATACAAAATTTCTGATTACCATGATGTTACACAGCTGGGTGGTTTTGGAGAACGAACGTTAATAAGGGTGAAACCCAATATATTTATTGTAAATAGTTTATTGTTTGAATATATATTTTACATATGGCCACTAACTTAAATAATACTGCTGCTCATTTGTATTTATTTTATTGGGCCTGCAATTAATATATGCGTTTTATTGAATTTTTGAATGTCGCAATTTTTATATTGTAATGGAACTTTTATGAAAAGATGTCAAAATAAAGTATTAATAATACTACATTATGTGAATTTGAGCATATTACAGTCTGACGATGCTGGTGTGATGCTACATCACTGGCATTTGCTAGAGACTTTATAAAAGAAGAAACCCCAAAGGAGGGACAATGTCATACTTTTCTTTTTTCCTGCGAGAGGAAGGTATGTTGATCAATTACTGAGATTTTTGTTCCTACTTTGGACTGCCTTGCTGATGCTACAGTCGGTAGCTGATGGACTGAAACCTTTTTTGCCAAACCCGTTTTCATTTTTTTATTTCCTCTATTTCCTTGGCTTATGCCAATGGACTCATCTATAATGGACTTTAAATCTGAGCCTTTCCCCTCTAGTGTAGGATTTGAGTTGTTAGACAAACGATCTATCCTTCTGCCTTAATGGTAGTGGGACTGTGTAAATCTGTGTAACTGATCTTTATATTTATCAGAGAGAGCCTTGTCTAAATTTTTGGTGCTTTAATGCAAGCAGTGATGTTCTTAAATTAAATTCCTGAAAGACTGCTAATGGCTGTACATTTTGCATCTTTAATACAATAGCATAAAAAATCTAATATATATGTCTGAGTCTATTATTAAGTCCTGTTGGTTCTCGCATTTAAACTATGCTATTTTACAAATGTTTTAAATGTATTGGGAGTAGAATCAGCGAGCTGTCAGAGCATCAAGTATTACTTCTTTCATACTGTGTTATTATTGCAGAGTGTTTGGTCTACATAAGTCTTGCTTGACTCAACTTCTTCATGAGCTTGAGTCTTCCTGTTGCTATTCATTATTTCTACAGCATGGTTTTAAGAACGGTGTACCTAAATCTGATCTCACATTTGTGAGTTGGGTGTCAATTAATGGTCCTCATTGGAAAGCTAAAGTGGGGATTTGGCTACCTTAATTTCCACCCCTCCTATTGGTGGAGAAAGATTAATTAGAGTACCATTGACTCTGTAGTAAATGGGAATGCTGCAGATTGTCTAATCATAAAGGGCCAGGATGTTTAAATTAGTAAGAAGAGTGAGCGTATAATAAAGTTTTTACCACGCTTGCGCTGCAACACTTATCATACATGGTAAAGGTATGCGTGTTAGAGTCTGTGTGGAAAAGGTATGTGAGGTCAAGGCATGCATTGTATCGTCATACAACCATACTGCTGGTCAAAGAAATACACCTAATGTTTCACAAGAAATGAGAATCAGCTAAGACATCAAAGTGCAAATCAGAAGCACATGAAAACAGCAAACCTCCCATTGTTATAGTCAAAGTAAACACAGGTCTATGGAAATCACATTGCACCTCATATGGAAGAATAAGGGAGCAAAAATAAGGTACATGCATGCAGAATGAGCAATACAATACAGAAATCTACAGATTACAGGACTCCTGTTGACTGGGTGTATCTTGCATGACCCTAAACACCTCAGCAAAGAGCACCTCAAGAAGATCTTGACTGCAGCTCAGCAGAAATTCCCTACTGTTTTCAGAGAAGATGATTTGCATGTATAGTACAACCAACAGGTGTGAAAGACGAAAGAGAGCAAAGGTGACTGGTGGTGAAAGCAGACTGCAGCATCAGACATCGTGGTGACATGGTGAAAAAAGGTTTCCATTGAGGCTTTTCACATAAATTATGTTAAACTGAACTGATATCATAGAGCGGCAGAGATTGCTCTTTTAGCAAACTACCATTTGTTATCATAGGTAGGTTTGTTCCTGAACTTATCATGAATGAATGAATGAATGAAATATGTCTTGTAATGCGCAGACTTAACCACAAGGGCATCAAGGCGCAACTCACAATAGGTTTCCCACCCAAGATCAGATTGCCCACAGCACTTAAATAGGGGTAATTTATAGTTTTTCACATATGGGAGGTAGGATGCAGCGCAGTTTTTTCATTGAAGTAATGTACACCTGACCATGTACACCGTTGGGCCTATAACTGGTGGCCAGGTTTTCTTGCATGTAACCGAGCCAAGTACAAATAAAGCCTGTATCTTGGTTCTGGTACCCTGTGATCTATTTTGCAATCACAGAGTGGGCAAAGGCAGGACAGCATCCAAATAAGTAGCATTTCTCTGGTTAAAGTTCCAGCGGTGTGTGCTAGAAGGACCAACATTCTCCCAGAGACCCAGAAACAGAAAATGGGGGAGGGGGGGGATTGGGGGGTCAATAATTTGTTCCTACTGTCTGACCAATAGGGGTGGACTAATTCAAATTCTATGGCTATACCATAAAATGGGGCCGTAGACCTGCTTGACCACCCGGTGAATGAGGATTTTCTTTTACTCTTTTGGTCTGCCTGCCACTATCAACCGAATGGCAATATTTCATTCTGCGAGCTGGAAGTAAATATTGCACAATGTTTGAGATTACAATTCTATAGATGAACATAAGATCCACCTTCAAGATGGCCAGTCATGCTCCAACAAGAAATCAAGGTCACTATAATAATTTCTTCATATCATCAGGTATGCTTGAAATCAAAAATTTATGGGGGAAAGATAGATCCTTTTAATTTTCAGCAGCTGCTGGAGTGTTGCTTACACGGAGACATTATTGGTAAGTTATAAAGGGCTGATTGTGGCTGGTCGGCAATGAACTATGCTGTTTAATGTGCATAGTTAAAATCTAATGTGCTGTGTTTTGGCTACTTTTAATATGTCAATAAAGATGAAGGAAATGTATGACTTAATTTGGAACAGCACTTAGAAGCCCATGTTGGGTGACGTACACATTGTCAGGCTTCCACGGTCTGTCTCCTCGGGGCTGTGCTGAAGGTCCTATAACCTCCCTGATAGAATCCTTCCCACGTCTGAGATACCAATACAGACAATGAGAAATTATTCAACTCGGGAATAGAAGGAAGGAAAGGATAGGGACAGCGGGGAGGGAGAGCTGCAATGACAAAACACAATACAGATTATCACACTCTGTTCTCTATAGACTCAGATGTTTTCTATAAATCTAGCATCTAACCCCCCACCTTTTTACCTGTGAAGAAAGTAATGTAGTTTTGTATATAGAAGATAGACCTTAATGAGGTACCTGGGATATATCTATAACTGCAAGGAAAAGAACAAGAAGCAGTTGGAATAATCACATGACCACATTGTAACATAGGCAACACCATACCAGTACTTCAACATACCATTTCTCGGTTTAGCATGTATTTGTATTGATATCCCCAATAGATATGGTACCCCTCTGTCTTATCTCCTATGTGAGGAAAAGAAGAAACAACTCGTGTTTAAATCATATCCAAAATGATACAAATAATGTTAATGAGTGCTTAACTTGAGTCTGATAGAGAGTAGTGTTCTCTCCCTGACATCTAAAACACTTAGGGCTCCATTAGGATGACGGGCGGACATTGTCTGCCCGCCACCCTACCGCAGAACGCGACCGCCCGCCATAAGGGCGGGGGTCCCGTGGGGGGAATTAGGATGTGCCCGCCACAGTGGCGGGCACATCCTGTAGTTTTAGCATTGTGGCGGGCGGTGCACTCTGCACCGCCCGCCACAATGTGAAAAATGCTTTTTTGCATTTGCATTTGCATATGCAAATGTGGGGGGGTACCATAGGTACCCCCCCATGTGCCCCCCGACAGTGGTGGCAACCTGGGGGCCCTGCAGGGGGCCCCCGCACCAATCTCCGCCTGCCTTTCCGTGGCGGCATTGCCGCTGCGGAAAGGCCTCTACATATTGCCATTGTAATATGGCTGGCGGTGTCCATTGGACACCGCCACCATATTAATCTATTACCGCCGCGGTCGCAGGGCAACCGCGGCGGTAAAGCGGCGGACGGTCTTTCCGTCCGCCATTGTCCCCTCCGCCATCCTAATCAGGCGGAGGGGAAAACGAGAGTGGTTGTCGGGCGGATTGCCTCCGCCAGGGTGGCGGTGGCCACCGCCACCCTGGCGGAGGCAATCCGCCCGATATCGTAATGGAGCCCTTAGACCTTCTTTGTGAGTGTCTATTAATTCACAGATCCACCTCCGAGCCCAGTACATGGAAATAGAACTCTCTATTCCAAACCTTCTTTATTCACAATACCCCTGGATTCACTTCACCAGAATCTCTCTCACGGACTTGGAATCCCGCGAAGATAAATGCTTTCTCAGCCGAGAAAGCTTTGGTCCGGTTTCCAGAAAGCTCACGCCGAAAGCGCAAGAAACGGACCGTTTTTTACCGTGTTGGCGTGTTCTTTGCTGTGTCCCAAAGGCACTCCTCACCCTCCAGCTTAACTTTAGCACGAGCACGGCTTCACAACATCCAGCTCGTAAATCCAAGAAGTTGGTCTATAATAATCGGCATCGCAGATAATTCCCGCAATGCATTTATGTCCGCGTCTTGTTTCCTACGTCGGAAACGGAACGCGCCTCAAGGCATGCCGGGATGTGTAGTTCTTTGGCTGCTCGCTCCGTACTACGGACCCGCACAGCTTATCCATTGCCGAATCCTGACACACATAATACAAAGTTTATAAATAATTGAATGAGATCCCCAAGTAGTAATCTCAGCGTTGGTTTTGATTTAATGTGATTGATCTGATAGTGATTAATTAGATTTGAGGAAGACGTTATAGCATAAAGTTGTGCCTCCATGGAATGTGCGCAATGCACGCTTCTGATATGTTGTCCTCTAGCGCCAGTGTTGAGTTGAGGCAAACTACCCATTGAAAGATTGGTTTATTTATTTAATGATGATATTTGAACATACAACACATAAGCTTGGGCCAACCAGCCGCTTTTATTCCTATACCCTCCCTCTAACTGTGGAAATATGGAAATATTTTTTTTTAACTGTGAAATCACATAGGACCTATGAGATTAATCCAAAAAAGAGGTTCTTTCATAAACTTTAGTTTTGTTCTTTTAAACAGTTTATTGAATCTCTGAGATAATTCAGCACTCATGGTAGTGTGTTGAATGAAAGCTTTGAAAAGAGATAATTTTTGTAATATAGACAGAAGTACATCCTGACTCCCCCATGTCACCTCATTAATTTGCCTCCAGTCTTCTCTAGGTTTCTGAAGTGTTTCAAGGTTGGACCGTTTCCACACCCATTCATTCCTTTCTCCCTGTGTTGAGATTGCTGTTAACGTTAGGTATAATGGCGTTTTTTGCAAACTGAACCCCTAACGACAATATTGAGGACTAGCTCATTTCAAAATGCCATCTGTCAACCAAAAGGCTACGAAGATTTCAATCATTAAGAGTGGCTCTTGCGAAAGATCTCCTGATTCACTGTGGATCTGCTGATCCTAAGCAAGGAAGATTGATCGAAAGGATGATTCCAATCACTCAAGCAGAGATCGATGCTGCCTCAGGATGTTCAGAAGCGATCAGATTTGGCAACACCTTCAAGGTGCCAATATCATTCATAGCTCGCCTTAATCACCTTTTGCTCAGATGTTGGTGCTGATTGCTTGGATGACTTTGGTAATGGGGCAGGCAGTATTCAAATACAAATGTCAAAAAAATAGGGAGGTCTCCTTATGAATCCAATAAGGGACAAGGAGTAATGGAATAGAAATATAAAGGGGTCCCTGTTTTACCACGAAATTGGGAGAAACACCATCCACAAATTAATGCAGAAGGAAGGACTCACAAACCCTTAGATGCCATAACCACACATAATAATTCACAATAATAGAGGAAATGAAATCAAAAACAATTAAAATGATATGTAGAAAATTGTACAATTTATTCAAAAGTTTATATATTCATAAAATATTCTTTCTTGTGCCATATAAAACAATTAAAAATGTGTGAATACACATGAAGAATAAAAAAAGGTTATAAGCAAAGTTGTCGACGCAGCGTTTCGTTGTTATGATACGACCTTCATCAGGACAAGAATCTAATTTAAAAAGAAACATACAATTAGATACAGTCACTGTTTTTTCTTTTTTACAGAGTACATCAATCACATTGATAGGAAAAACAATTGAGACAGTTTTTAAACTTTGATGGCACAATTACATCCTCTTTTTATTTATTAAACATGTGGTATGGGTTTGGGAATGGGAGGGAGGTTTGGGGGGGTTATTTATATATAGTACTCTCGCTAAGGATATAGCGTTATCATAAGAGATTCTTACAAAGGCCACATTTTTATTCAATTAATTGTACCTTGTATGGGGAGTAAATTGATACTCAATCCTTAATGTTCAATTAAAGGATTCTTCCTGGATATTATAAGTCACCTTCTTATAAAATGGTGCAGTGTCTCTGGATAGTAGAACACATCTAAATGGTTCAAAATTGAGGTATGATGTTAGCATTGAAAAGATTCTCAAAGTTGAATTATTGGCTTGGCACCTATTATTCAAGCTATTTTACCTTGAAATATCTGTATCTTGTGGTTAGTCCAGAAATCACCCTCACTTTGGTTAGTACTGAACCAAACACCTTCTTAATTGGTATTGCGCTTTTTATTTCCTGGATGGTGCACGACCCTAAATTGGAAAAAACAATGAAGGATGGATTAAAGTGATAGCAATATTTTCTACGTAGGTTACCTAAATCTGTAGCACTTAGAGGATCTCGATTTACCTTATCTGTTTGTAATATTCTTCGAGAGTCAAGGGAGCCATCGATTATTTGTAGAATGTCAGAAGGTATCCTAATCAGGATTACACAGAAAAAAGGGGAGAGTGGTTGCTACTAAAATCCAGTACTATTTTACTTCATTGCTTCTCCAAGGAAACAGATACACCACTTACCCGCTAATTTGGGGAAAGGGCCTGGAAACAGCGCATGGCTGGATGCTTTGATGCCTGTGTCTTTCGAGAAACGCTATGGTTAATTAGCGCAGCCTTCTTCCAATTCCTTCAAAATCTGATTTTATCATTTTTCAAGCTCTAGAATAAAGAAGTTTTATTCAATCAACTTCGGTATTGTTTAAGCAGTCTTGTTTAAAATCTCTCTATCTATTCCTTTATATTAAAAAACCTTGGTTCTTTTTTCTACATAGGTAAATCTGTATGTTTTTGTAATCGAGCCATTAATTAAAAAAGCGTACTATTTATAACGGACATTTTTTACCATGCTGCTCTTTTGGACTTCCAATGTGTACTGCCTCATGAAAAAATGTGGTGTTTCTCTCCTATCCCCGTGTTTAGAATGTGGATAATCTTGATCTAAGAAAGTTTTCTATGCCCCAATTGAAATGAGTTACCCTACCACTATGATATTTCATCTCTACTTTTCTGCATTATATGTAGCTTTTTACACAAAAGATATTCTATGCCTCTGTCCTACATACGCGTTTCGGTCAGTTGCCGTCTTCGATAACAACACCTAAAACGGCCCTTCTCACCTTCTGTATATATGACGGCCTCCCTGCTCCTCTTGTATCTTTTCATTTTGGAATATATTAGGAGCGCTGGATCGAGGTGTTTTTATGTATCTGAAGCCTCTCTCCGCTGTGGTTAATTAGCTATGATTGCCGCGTCACTTCCTGCGCGTCCCCTGGAGGACGAAACTACCCGAGTAGTTTTTCTAAAAAGGCCGCTTTCCTGGGGTCGATATATAGAGAACTCGCTCTCTATTTTTTTCTAGAATCTAATTAAAGCTCTCTTTATAAGCATAATAATTACACATTATATTCATTCGGCATATCGGTTTGTTATAAAATCATCCTCCTATGGCGTCACGTAATTCTTACTTAATCTCAGACTACTCAAGTAGTTTTATTATTAGAGTCTCGCGAGAGCTCGGGATCGATACCTCTCTCTGAGCTATAGGGATCCTATTGGCATGCATTGTATAATGTCGGCACTGTTAAGCCGCACAACTAACTCTCGATTGGAGATCCATTTTACTCATGATGTTTATGAATAGACTCGTTCTGTTCACGTCTTCCTATGTAAAATAAAATACAGAATGCATGTACCTATAATAAATCCGTTATGATGGTAAATGTCTATATATATATATACTCAACTACCTGTATCGTGCCTTTGTTCATCATATCATTTTTTATCGAACTCAGGGTTCTGCAGAATGATATTTATTGATCGTGTGTAATAAATTAATAAATTGTTCGTCTTACTAATCTTTTATTTTCATATTCGAACAAGGTAGAGGAAGCTTGCATACGTGTATTTCTAATACAACTAATCCATGTCTTTAAAAACATGGCCGCCGCTTGAAAAGTGCTTCTGCGCATGCGTCAGTCACACTCACGTGACCTGATGTAGTTATAAATTTTGGAGGGAAAGGGTGCGCATGCGTAATACACAGCTTTCGTGAATAACGTGGTAATGCTCTTGTGAACGTGTATATGTTGCTAACATTTAAACTGCATAGTATATTTTTATAATGATAAGTTTGAAATACAAGACCAATGATGTGTTTACATACATTTATTTCTATGTATTAATTTGTTCTCGCTTACTTTTCATGTACTGCGGGAAATGGGGGTCCGAACCGGTTGGGAGCCATATTGAGGGTCTCTTCTGCGCAGACTCGTGGTGCACTGAAAGGTGGCAACAATGGACAGTGGAACTCAGCCAGCTGGCAGCCACCGTCAAGATGCTCATGGGAAAGCCACCTCTGCCCTACGAGAACGGAGAAAGTTGTTCCTTATATGATACATTGTGTGTTGCGCTACTATTTGCCGTGCAGTTTCTCATGGGAACCCCAATCTTGCTAGGCGGTACCCAGAGATGTAAATTAGGCCTCCAAATAGTCTATTCTGATTGGTGTGTTACCCAAAGCCTACCTTAGGACCAATCCAAATTGAGGGATTCTGACACTTTGCAACATTGGGGGGTGGTACACCGTCCCCAAACAGTATAACTACCCTGGGTTCACCTAGGGAAGTTGTCCGACTTGTCTGGTTTAGCTGACCTGTCACTGACCCAACGCACTCAATAGGTGACTGAAGATACAGAGAGCTGCGAAGCACTCTGTCCGAAATTGACCATAGACTAAGGTTTTACTAAACCTTAAAGTGCTGGCGGAGCACTTTGCTGGGAGTTCGCTGACCCAATCGGGGTCTTGATCGATAGCTGCAGAGAGGGTGGAGCGCAGGCGTTGCTTCCGAACTGCGGGTGCTGGTCCTGTCCTGAGGGTCCTGTCCGAGAGGTCCTGTCCTGATTCCTAATCTGAGGGTTTCCTGTCCTGTCCTGGGTGTCCATTCTGCACCTGCTGTCCTTTGAGGGGTATCCTTCCTTGATGGTTTCCTGTCCTTAACTGACCCGTGGCCAGGGTTTGGTTTTCACACCAGTCTAGGTAAATATCACTCTGAATCTTGCACCTTTCTATGTTTCTGTCTTTGCTTTAATAAAGACATACCTTTGCATATGTTAAATTTCCATGCTTTCTCCCGCAACCATTGAATCATAAAGTCATTTGCATTTTATTTCAAAACGTGTTCCTATGTTGCCCTACCTGTTAGAAATTATATTTTGCATTGCAGTTTGTCATTTCCTGATATGGTCTAGAACCTCCTTACTTAAACTGTCTAAAGAACTTTTGCCTTAAAGCATAGCGTGTCTCTCTTCATAGACTCTCCTATAGATGTAAATGTCCCGAACTCCTGTCTTATTCCCTTGAAATAAATCTAGAATACCAGTCCTAATCAAAGCCTATCCCATCTTTAGTAATTCATCTGAAACGTTCTAATTCCTGATCCTTCATTTAAGTGTGTCCGGATTCCATTAGTCTATAAATGGTTGCTCTGACTTATTTGCTATTCAGCTATGTACTTTCTGTTATTCTGATTATCGATTGCTTAATTACTGTGAATTTGATTATTTCTGAAATTTACTAAATTAGATAAAGACTTTAAAACTTCCAGTTGTCCGTGGTCATTTTACAAAGGTATTGAATATTATTTTGTTGGGTTGGTATTTTGCTACCTTTCCTTTTACAGCTAGCTCCCTGATCCATGGTGGTCATAGGTACCCGTGTCGGTGGATGGTAAGTCGGGTACGCTGAAGAATAACGAAGGGAACTCACAAATACCTGATAGCAGAGCGTGAGGTCATCTCATCAATGTATATGGTGATTTGAAATATATGGGCCCGAAGCCAGAAGTGGCGAAATTATTGGTCGGGTGACCCGCGCGCTCTATCAGTATATTAGGCAAAGCTCCATGTCCTATAGTTATATAGACATAAGGGCCATATTTTATAAGTGGTTCTGGTCTGGTATTAACATACTTATCTCCAGTGTTTAAACAAAGCATTCCTCCATTGTTTATATATTCCGAATTTACAGAATACGTTCCCAATCTTCTCTAGTATTTAGTCCTTTCTTAACTGTATTGAAACGTGACATAAAAAATTGTTCACGTTTTTTACGCTTGAGGTCCATATTGCCTCCTCTGGCATTCATATTTCTACCTTCTTGCCCTTCAATTCAAATATGAAATGGTAAAATGCTCTACCTTGTAATAATATTTTGTCAGTGTCAACATTACTAAGATCGTTTTCCCAAAGGATACAGGAACCATTCATGGTGATGTTGTAATTGCACAGTGTCTCTGTAACAATCATGACATGACCCTGAGGAAACTAGATGATTACTTCTCATATAGGTACCGCCCATTTCCAATCTTTTTCTTTTGCCAACCGTTGTCATTAAGTACTTTCTGGAATTGGTTAATTGAGTTTTGTTGCAACTCTGAGTTGCCATCCAGTTGTCAAAAGAATGCTCAGGCCTAACGCATACTGTCCCACGTGACCTTAAATCATTTGCTAGACTTAAACAAGCTGTGGAATATCATAGACTAGTGCTGGTCTTTAAGATCGAGCTTAGAAGATCTGTTCAGTTATTTAAGACTGCAATCATTAAGCATAGTAATAACTGATTGCTTTTATTGGTCCTTTCTGTCTAAGCCATCACATGTTGTCAACATTGGATCACACTCATTGTATCAACCAAAAAAAAACAGAACAAGTGACCACGCTTGGGTGAGCAAATGAGGACGATGCACCTCTCTGCAGGAGGTGTACCGACCAACTGAGCAATCAGTGACATCAACTCGCTAAGTGCAGCAGCACTACATGGCATTCATTACACACAATATTAAAACACAGCACACTACACAATGACACACGGGCATGTGCCATCTAATCCACTTTGATTTCAATGACTTAACAGGAGGAGTCCCATCACCAGTGAACCTCATTACCAAAATGTGAGCTTTGATTAAAAAAAGCAAAGGTACCAACGTCAATAAAATGCATTTTTAGGTGCCAACCAAGCATACAAACTACGGAGGGTATATCATGGTCACAGTTCTAAGTAGCTGGGGACACAGGTTCATATAGCCTTGTATTGCCATTAATTGCCAAGTGCAGCTTCATACTGAGAAATTCAGCCTCACGTGTCCAATTACAGCCACATTATGCCCAAATATAGCCATAAAACACCTCGCAGTTTGTACAAAGAAAACAGTCCCAGCAAATACACAAATGGATATTTTTGAATAACCACAGTCTTTCTAGTTAGAGACTTTCTGCCACAATGATGGCCCCCAGGAAAAGCATGTCGCAGGCCAGTCTTTCCCTGGGGGATTTCGTGCTGGGAAAACAAGACATGGGTGGGGATAGGCAGGTGGGGGAAAGGGGCGGGTTTGGGGATTAGGATATAGGGGTCCGGAGAGGCAAAGTCTGCCTCTTTCAGACTCTGTGCATCACCGGGGGGAGGGAGTAAAGGGGGTAAAAAAATTGTCTTACCTGGTTGGGCCCGGTGAGCTCTGCCTGCTCCTTTTGACTTTGTTGCTGAACGCCAGGCATAAGGTGGTGCTTGGAACGCATGCCTATCCCGATAGTATGTCATGCGGGGGCTTTGCTGTCTGCTGCAGAGGTAAGGGCTGCACTGCATACATTAGGAGCAGCCGGCCATCAGGATCTTTTGCGGCCCAGGAAAGCGTAGTTGGGGGTGCAGAGACAGAATATCAAATCACAAATATCAAGTTGCGTAAATATCGTGGGTTTATTAATGTTATGTATTTTAGTACATATTTTATATGTATGTGTTGTATGGTTTTTTGTATAAGAATTATTTGTATTTTTAATATATGTGTACATTTTTAGTAGTTATTAATTATTTTTTTATTTGAATTTTGCGTTTTTAGTTCTGTAGCGGGTTGTGGGTTTATAGGGGAATAGGGTGGGGAGGAATTTAATTATATTAAATGTATTGAATATTTTGTATTTATTATTTGCGTCAAGTAATATATTATTAATTAATTAATAATTGGTTGTTAATTAATTTTAATGAATTAACCGGTAATTAGTTATGGTAATTGTGTAATTAGTTTAAGGTGTGTATTGTGGTGTTTATAGGTGTTAAGGGTGTGAAGTAATTTTATTTAATATATGAATTAATAGTGTGATGTTAATTCATTAATTAATTCATAATTAATTATGGTAATTGTGTAATTCATTTTAGGTGTGTGCTTTGGTGTTCATAGGAGTAAAGGGTGGGAAGTAATTTGTATTTAATTCATGAATATATAGTTGATAATTCATGTTAAATATTTGATATGTATTTGGGTAATTGTTTATTTTTTTGTCTGTTGTTTTTAATTTTAAAGGGGTAAAGAGTGGGTATTAAATACATTTTAATTACTGTATCATTAGTTGTTAATAGTAATAGTTTTTATTATTAAATACATTTTAATTTTGGTTTATTATTTTAGAGTTTAATTTTGGTGTGTTGTGGATATCATACTGTTAAAGTGTTTGTAGTCAATTAATATTTATTAGTTTTATATATTAATATTTTTTAAATTGATTATTAATTATGTTATTTTGGGGGGAATTAATTACAAATGTTGAAGTGTTTTGTTATGTGTGTGGTGTTAAAGGGTAGGAAATATAATAAATACATTATTTATTTGTTTGTAAGTATTTTCTAGTTTAAAAGTTTTTTTTTAAATACATGTATTTATTATTTTATATTATATATCATGTGTGTTTTTTATATGTAATTAATATTATAATATATTTTTCTTTTTATATATTTAATACATTTGATTTTTTCATTTCTAAATATGGTTTTATTTATTTTTATAATTTTTTAAATAAGTGTTAATTTGTTTTTGTTTTAACTGTTTGAGTGTGAATAGTAATTTTTGTCTCTTCGTTATCCAACACTTTCTCTAATGTTGCACTCACTGGAGTGGTAATAGTTATTTTTACTAACCCTGGGCGAAGCACTACGCTACGCTCGCGTAGTTTGCGAAGTTTGCGCAACTTCGCACTACACGAGCTGCACGTAAATGTAAATGTAAATGTCGGAATTTGTAAAGCGCACAGCTACCTCCACCGGAGGTGTCCCGGCGCTGTCCGTATACCGCTTAGGAACCCTTCCTGGCTTTCCTGGGAAATGTCCACTCCTGGGCACCCCCCAGGTGCAGCCAGGCATCCCAGCGCTTTTGGGGCCGTTGTGGAGACTAAGCAAGCTATTGCCCAGAGTTGCAGTGTGGGACCCATGATCAGAACAGACACTGAGGCGAGAATATCCAGTCAGGGGAATTAATGAACCGGAGCACAGTGCGAACACGCATAGCGCAGCGTAGCGTAGTGCAGCGGTAATTTTTTGCTTGTTTGCGGTCCTTAAAGTCATGTTCGCGACCGCGAGCAAGCAAAATGACATCCCGGCGAGACTCTCAACGCGGGGAGGTCAGGTTTCTCATTGCGAATGGTTGTGCATGCTCGCGACCGCTCACGATGAGAAACTACCAGTTCGCGTTGAGAAAGCTGCGGCTCGAGTAAAAATCTACTCGAGCGGCAGAAAACTACAGCTCGCACTGTGCAAGATGCCATTTTCAATGATTGCACAGTGCCGGATGCTTGTTCGCACTGTGCAATCATTGAAAATGCATCTTGCACAGTGCGAACATGATACTACGCAGCTCGCGTAGTGCTACGTGAAGTTCGCGTAGTGCGAAGTGCACTTCGCGTAGCTTCGTGTAGCGCTACTTCGTGAACTACGCCCAGGGTTAATTTTTACCTCTCCTCTATCGAGTACTTTCCCTACTGTTGCGCTCACTGGACCGGGTGTAGCAATTTTTACCCCTCCGCTACCCAACCCTTTCCCTGCTGTTGCACTCACTGTAGTGGGAATAGTAATTTTTACCCCTACGCTATCCAATACTTTCTCTACTGTTGCATTCAGTGGAGTGGGAATAGTAATTTTTACCCCTCCGCTATACAACACTTTCCCTACTGTTGCACTCTTTGGAGTGAGAATAGTAATTTTTTCCCCTACGCTATCCAACACTTTCCCTACTGTTGCTCTTCCTGGAGTGGGAATAGTCATTTTTACCCATCTGCTATCCAACACTTTCCTGACTGTTGCATTCTTTAGAGTGGGAATAGTAGATTTTTCCCCTCCGCTATCCAACACTTTTCCTACTGTTGCTCTCACTGGAGTTGGAATAGCAAATTTAATTGTTTTGCTATCCAACACTTTACCTACTGTTGCACTGATTGCATTGGGAAATGTAAGTGTAAATATTTTTTAATAGTTTAATGATTTAATTTATTATAGATTTTTTAAATATTTTTACTTATTGATAGATAGATATATATAATTTTTACATAATTTTGAACTTTTTAAATTAATGAAAGATAATAGTTTATTAATTATTTTAAAGTAAATATGTAAACATATATATGTATAAATTATTATGTTGATGTGTTTATCTTTTTTAATTACATTTATTTGCTATATTTTGTTAAAATGTATATTAAATGTAATTTATTTTGTTAAAATGAATATTAATATTGAATATATTGAATATATTTTATTTTATACATATTTAAATCGATATTTTTTACATCTATATTTTTTACAATGATATTTTTGATTCAATATTTTTGTACTTAACTGTTTAGGTATGGAAGTCGATATTATTGGAGTCTATATTTTGAACATCAATATTTATTATGGGCAACTGCGGACATTGAGGCCCAGATAAGAGAACAGCGTTGTTTGACTCAGAAGACGGAGGCCTGCTGGGAAGAGTTGTGCAGGCAACGCGAAGCAAAGAGTTGTCCTGGGAGTCGGTGCAGATGGGCAAAACTGGTGGGGGGCTGAAGGCAGGACCTGTGCGGGTTGTGAGCCACTGGTTATGGGTTCCAGCAGTGGGGGCCCGAGGGAGGACTTCCAGACAGATTTTGTAGCTTAGTGGCCCGGTGATTCACAGGACCCTCCAGGTTAATGCAGCCAGGGGGTGCCTAGCATGGTTGGCGATGAAGGCTGACAGACAGGAGGCAATACCAGAGATGAAGGTCAGGAGAGGCGGTGGTCAGCTGAAGCCAACCCTACCCCGAGGGATCACACACTTTGACCCATTCAGGCCCATGGGCTTCCACAGACCACTGATGCATGTGGGCAAACCAAAGCGGATGGAGTGTGACAGTCTGAGAGCGATGAGGTTGACTTCGAGGGTGTTCTGTGTTGGAATATTATGAGAGTGACATGTGGGAGGACGGTGAGTTATGTGAGGATGAGGATGTGGGCAGGCTGGAGACCAGCGGCTTGAGCAAAGGGCATGCAACCTGTATGTCAGTTGTCTTGCAGCAGTCAAGAGCAGACCAGAGAGGCCCATGGTGAAGAGCAGTGATAGAAAGGAAAAAGTAGGGTGGAGACATTACCTTCAGGTACGGGGGAATGGCGGTCTGTGTGGGGTTCCTGGGAGTCACAGAAGGGGGCGATCAAGTGGTGGTCTGTGAAAGTTAGTGACGGGTGGTTACAGAAGGGAAGAACAAAGTGAAGAAGGCTTAGCGTGGGAAGGAGTCATGCAAACGCGTGAGTGGGAGGAAGGCCGCTGAAAAGAAAAGGTGCAGGTCATATAGTTCAGCAGTGTTTGAAGGGGGTGAAGGTTATACGGGTTCAGAGGATGATGAGCACAAGAGACTCCCATACATGGGGCTGGCGATGCCCTTGGGTCCCGTTTGTCCGACAAGACTAAGAACTGAATATAGAAAAACGAATATGTAGATGTTTTTAAACTTCTGCATAGGGACATTATGGTTAAAGAGGGATCTAAGGGAGAGACATCCCAGAGTACCAATTTATTTATTTAATTTATTTATTTAAACCATTTATAAAGCGCTCTATCACCTAACAGGCATCCTGGTGCTAAACATATTGGTGTACAATCAGACTAGAGTTCCAGAAAACGAAGTGTAACCACATTAAGCACTTGGGAAGAGCCACGTTTATAGTCTCTTCCTGAAGGGTAGGAGGTCATCCAGTTGTCTCAGCTCCAAAGGAAGCCTGTTCCATAGTTGAGCTGCCGCAGTGCTGAAAGCCCTACCTCCTAATTTTGATCTTTTAAATCTAGGCACCTTCACCAATCTCACTGAGGAGGAGCGAGGGCTTTTCTCCGGAACATACCAGGCAAATTTCCTGCTCATCAATTTCGGCCCGAGGCCATGCAGGGCCTTAAAAACTAAGCAGAGAGATTTAAACTGGTCTCTCTGAGAACATGGAGAACTGGTCGTTGGCTTTTCTGATCGATGAGAGTATTTATTATGAAACGCATTAAAAAAGGGTGATAGCCTGATTCAAATATATGGACATAATTAGGAAGACCCAAATGCAATTCAGGGGTTTCGCTTGGCTTAACTACGACAAAGAGTTCCAGGCGAGGGTGAGCCTAAACCTGGACAATCCCTGGGGGGAGGTGGACTCTGAACTCTGGATGCAGTGGATGTTGTCCACTCAGTCCTCAGCTTCCACACATACGGCTAGCGGATTACCTATTACATATCGGTCTTTTCAGTCCAAGTCCGCCCCACAGGGGGCAGGTCACACCCCAAAATAATCAGGAACCAATGTTGGGGCGTGTTGGAATTATAACAAGGGGTTCTGTTCTCGTCACCGGTGCAAGTTTAAGCACAAGTGTTCTAAATGTGGGGCAGACACCCCATTACCCAATGTTTTAAATTACCCCAGCCAAACAGTGGAAGGAGTCGCGGGGGAGGGGCCAGCAGGGGCACCCGGTAATAAAAGGCAACTACTCCCATTAAAGTCGAATCCTTACAGCCTTGGCTTTCGATCTGTCTGGAGCAGGGAATGCCTTGCCGCTTGACTGGGGGTTCATGGAGGGTTTTCAGATTGGGTATCAAGGTCCTAGGGGAGGCAGGTGGGATGACAATTTGCAGCCAGCCAGGGATTTCCCAGAAGCTGTGGCATCTAAGCTGGCCAAGGAGGTGGTGGAGGGGAGGATAGCGGGACCTTATACTGAATGTCAATGGCGGACTTTATTGTCCGAGTTGGCAAAATACAATATCAGGTTGGCATTTTGGTTACCCCTGAAGATTTTCAGTTGTTGGGTATGTAGTTTGGGGGGCTCTCTACATGTGCAAGGTGTTGCCGATGGGCAAACAGCTGTGCACTGTTTGAAGCTTTCAGTACCTTCCTGCATGCGTTTTTATGAAATCTAGTGGCCATATGGAGGTGTCTCACTATCTGGATGATTTTCTGTTTGTGGGATGGAAGGATTCGGGCAAGTGCCTGAAGGCGCTGCAACATTTCCAAACGATGGCAAATTGGCCCCTGACCCTCCTGGTAGATCGCTCCCCCTCCACGCAGCTCCGACTGTGTGTCCCTGCTGCCGCTGCCACTGCCGCTGGTAAGTGTCCTCCGTCCTTTTTGCTTTCTGTGCCACTGTCTCTCCCTCTTTGTGCCTCATTTTCTCCTCTGTGCCCCTCATTTCCCCCCTTGTGCCCCATTTTGTCTTCTGTACCACTTTTTCCCCCTCTTTGTGCCTCGTTTTCTCCTCTGTGCCACTCGTTTTACCCCTTGTGCCCCATTTTGGCTTCTGTACCACTGTTTTCCCCCCTTTGTGCCTCGTTTTCTCCTCTGTGCCATTCGTTCCCCCCCTTGTACCACATTTTGCCTTCTGTACCACTGTTTCCCCCTCTTTGTGCCTCGTTTTCTCCTCTGTGCCACTCGTTTCCCCCCCTTGTGCCCCATTTTGCCTTCTGTCCCACTGTTTCCCCCTCTTTGTCCCTCGTTTTCTCCTCTGTGCCACTCGTTCCTCCCCCTTGTGCCCCATTTTGCTTTCTGTACCAATGGTTAGCTGCAACTGTGCCCCCTGCGGCCACGCCCCCTGCCCACTTGCTGCTCCCGCCTCCCGCCTTCCAGCTGCCCCTCCCTTCCACCTCCCCAAAAATGCCAGACGCTGAGTGGCTGCGCCAAAGGTGCGCCTAAGGCAAGCCCGTCTGCACCCATCCGTGCCTGGACCGCGCCCAGCGCCAGAACCACTGGACCCCGTGAACACCACAACACCAGACTCTACTACGACTCCAGCACCCTCCACGCACTCAACGCCGGCCGAAACCACACCTGCATCCAGTCTGCCCCAAAACTGACCCACGGACCCTTCTCCTGCCGCACCTGCAGCTTCACCTGCGACAGAACCACCAAACCTCCAAGGACTGGACCTAACCACCTCCGCTGCATGCTCCTCAACACCCGCTCCACATGCAAACACGCCGTCGAGCTCTGGGATCTGCTCCACACCACCGCTCCAGACGAGGCCTTCCTCACCGAGACCTGGTGGAACGACTCCTCGGCGCCCGACATCGCCATAGCCATCAAGATCACCTGCAGGGATTGCGCCAACGGAATCGGAGGAGGAATAGCCATCGTCCACAAGTGCACGCTCAAGGTTGCCACCCACGCAGACGACACCCTCAACACCACCGAACACCTGCACTTCCGGACCCACACCGACCCCAACACCACCCTCAGAGGAACACTCATCTACAGACCCCCCCGGACCCCGGGCTCAGTTCAGCGAATCCATCGCTGACCTCGCCAGCACCCACGCACTCGCCTCCATGGACTACATCCTCCTCGGGGACCTGAACTTCCACCTCGAGAACAACAACGACGCCAACCTCCGCCACCCTGATCGACAACCTCACCAACCTCGGCCTCAGACAACTCGTCACTGCACCCACTCACGCCGCATGCCACACGCTTGACCCCGTCTTCTCCACAGGCACCCATGTCACCTTCGACCACACCACCCAACTCCACTGGACCGACCACCGCTGCATCCATTTTACCCTTAAGAAACCAACCACGCACCACGGCACCCAACAGCTGCCTCGCCTCTGTTGGAGCAAAGTCACCGAAGACCAAGTGATCACCACCCTTGCCCAGAACCCACCCACCGACCCCACCAACCCAGACGCCACAGCCCACAACCTCAGACAGTGGATCGACGACTGCGCCAACACCCTCGCCCCGCTAAAGAAACACTCCAACAGCCACGCCAGCAAGAGAGCCACCTGGTTCACCAACGAGCTCCAGACCTCCAAACGCACATGTCGGAAACTGGAGAAGATATGGCTCCACGAACGCACACCGGACAACCATGCAGCCCACAAGGACGCCACCCGCAGACATCACCACCTCATCAGATTAGCCAAGAGATCCTCCTTCAAAGACCGCTTGGATAACAACGCACACAACAGCAAAGAGCTCTTCAACATCGTAAAGAAAATCTCCAACCCCATCACCAACGCCAACGACATCCCGCCCTCACAAGAACTGTGCAACTCACTAGCCATCTTCTTCCACCGCAAGATCGCTGACATCCACGACAGCTTCAACACCACGACCACCCTGACTACGCCAGACTCCACCTCCCCTGTGAACACCACAAGCGCCATCCGCCTGACCTCCTGGTCCAACATCAACGACAACGAGACAGGCAAGGTAATGAACTCCATCCACTCAGGATTTCCATCAGACCCTTGCCCACACCACGTATTCAACAAATCAGACCCAGCCATCGCACCCCAACTACGGAAGGTCATCAACATCTCCTTCAAAACAGCAACATTCCCGGAAAGCTGGAAGCACGCTGAAATCAATGCCCTCCTCAAGAAGCCCAAGGCGAACCTCTAGAACTTTGGGCCCATCTCCCTGCTCCTGTTCCCGGCAAAGGTCATCGAGAAAATCGTCGACATGCAATTGGCCCACCACCTGGAAGACAACAACATCTTGGACCCGCCCCAGTCCGGATTCAGACGAAACCACAGCATCGAGACAGCCCTCATCGCCACCACAGACGACATCAGGCGCCAACTAGACGACGGCGAAACATTAGCCCTCATCCTCCTGGACCTGTCGGCCGCCTTCGACACGGTCTGCCATCGCACTCTAAAGACACGCCTCCTAAAAGCCGGAATCCAAGAGAAGGCCCTTGACTGGACCACATCCTTCCTCTCCGGCAGAACCCAGAGCGTCCGCATCCCACCCTTCCGAACCGAAGCCACCGACATCATCTGTGGCATTCCCCAGGGCTCATCCCTTAGCCCGACGCTGTTCAAAGTCTACATGGTCCCCTCACACAAGTGGCCCACCATCACGACCTCAACATCATCTCCTACGCCAACGATACCCAGCTCATCCTCTCCCTCACCAAGGACCCACACACCACCAAAACCAACCTCCATGAGGGAATGAAGGCCGTCGCTGACTGGATTTCCACGCACCGCAAGCGCCAGGAGGCGCCTACAAACAGCGCTCTGCTTGGCGGAGCAGGGGGGAGGCACACTTACCGGTGCTGGGGACGAGGGGAGTCCTCTTCTGCCGCCGCCACCGCCAGGAGTCACGTCATTGCAGAGATAGCGCCGCCGCCCCAGGACTGCAACTCCCGGCTGCCTCAGCGGCGGCGCTACATTTCCACGCACCGCAAGCGCCAGGAGGCACCTACAAACAGCGCTCTGCTTGGCGGAGCAGGGGGGAGGCACACTTACCGGTGCTGGGGACGAGGGGAGTCCTCTTCTGCCGCCGCCACCGCCAGGAGTCACATCATTGCAGAGATAGCGCCGCCGCCCCGGGACTGCAGCTCCCGGCTGCCTCAGCGGCGGCGCTGCATTTCCACGCACCGCAAGCGCCAGGAGGCACCTACAAACAGCGCTCTGCTTGGCGGAGCAGGGGGGAGGCACACTTACCGGTGCTGGGGACGAGGGGAGTCCTCTTCTGCCGCCGCCACCGCCAGGAGTCACATCATTGCAGAGATAGCGCTGCCGCCCCGGGACTGCAACTCCCGGCTGCCTCAGCGGCGGCGCTGCATTTCCACGCACCGCAAGCGCCAGGATGCGCCTACAAACAGCGCTCTGCTTGGCGGAGCAGGGGGGAGGCACACTTACCGGTGCTGGGGACGAGGGGAGTCCTCTTCTGCCGCCGCCACCGCCAGGAGTCACATCATTGCAGAGATAGCGCCGCTGCCCCGGGACTGCAACTCCCGGCTGCCTCAGCGGCGGCGCTGCATTTCCACGCACCGCAAGCGCCAGGAGGCGCCTACAAACAGCGCTCTGCTTCGCCTCGCGGGACGCCGAGCTAAGCCCGGGCAAAGGGCAGGCCCTCTGTGGCCCTCAGAGGTCTGAGGAGGACGGGACGGGCCACCCCCTTTCGATCTTCGCCCTTTGCTCACTGGAAAAGGGAGGTAATATGAACTAACTAATTCCATCAAAGTGACTGCCACATTCGGTATCCTCCACTGAACTAGTCCTCAACCTTCCCGTGGCCAGATAATTAGTGCACGTCTGCTTTTCTTAGTCCCTTGTCACTGTTTCATTATATATATATTTCTATTTAGAAAAGCTATCCAAATCATGACTGACAAAGGTCTTTACCTTAATAACACCTTCCTGGGGGGGCAGCGGAAGGGGACATTGGATAACTATCTAATCAGGACCACATCGGCAATCGAGTCCGTCATAGAAAGAGCAGAAAAAATTCTCCCCACAGATATTACACCCAGTACCCATTCAGCTATGGTGTTATCAGACCAAACTCAAAATATTTCTTTTTTGGAGGAACTAAATATGCTTTGTAAAACTGGGTATATTAATCTTGATAATGGGAATGACCTAACAAATGCTTCTGCACATGCAATGAAAATTTCTAGCCCTCAGTCTGTTACCACACCTCAACTAAATTCAAGCCATCTTGGTTCTCCCCCTCTACTAACACCTAATGATACTATACAACTGCCAGGAAATGCTCAGGTACCCTATCCTAATAGAAAGCGCGAAGGCCCCAAACAGAGGGGAAGATCAGCTAAAAAACAAAGAATGCATCAAAGTCTCTCTCCGGCGATTAACAACACCCTAAAAACACCAGAGTTATGTTCAAATCTGGAGTTGCCCGCAATTATTATTCCACCTGAACTATTGGCCCAGATTGAACTCCTGATCAGGTCCTTAATTTCCCCATTGGAAAAAAGAATTGAGGCAATAGGGGAAAGGCTCTGCTCCATAGAGGAAATCACCAGGGCAAACATAACACTCACAAAACGAATAGAAGGAAATAATCAAGATGAGACCCTAATTACTGCTGACATTCCCATCCTCCCTGTGCAAAGAAATATCACACAAACTCATGTACCTGCCCTCAAAACATCCAAAACACCAGCTATATCAAACCCCCCAATAACTCAGAAACTTGCACTTAGAGAAAGGCGGATCAAACCACTTACACCGAAAGAGGGGAAGTCCAACAACCATGATAACACGCAAAGAAGGGCTAATCACATAGATCTACCACCGGAGGCAGCTCCTTTCGTGTGTATCCTGTCGGGTGTGCCAGAGCTTATTAACAGTAAAACTGAAAGACCGGCAAATCTGCTAAATAAGGTGTCTTTCTGGCTGACAAAGAATAGACCCCTACCTCCCAATATTGATGGAACGATTCTAAATGTTAGAAGGGTAGGGTGGTTGGGATCTACCCCCAAGAACATACGGGGAGACCTGGTTTTGGTCAACTTTAGGAACTCCCGAGTTATCCAACATCTTCGAAGTTGGCAGCCACAAATGGGCGATGGCCCAATTGGAACATGGGAACTGTTTGACTTTTACCCCAGTACTACATATCTGCCCCCTGCAAAATCACACAAATAAATTAACCCTGGCTTGGGCAGGAGTGGCCCTGGATTTAGTAAGTACATACTATCCGCCTATAATTATTCTTAAGGCTCAGACCTGGTCCCCTGACTTGTCAAATCCATTTATAGAAGGGCTCTTGTCTGTTTTATTTTTAAATGTGTCATTATAAAATTGCAAATATACCCTATTTCCTAGCGACCGACTCAATTGAAAATGATATGATTATGCCCTGTAATTAAGCTGCTAGGGTCTGCTTTTGTCGAACTGTAAAAATAATTTTATTAGTATAATGAACTGTTGATAAATCATGTTAATTCTGTATATGTAGCGTCCTTGTAACGAATATTATCGATGTCTGCTTTTACTGTGATTTTTATCTTGTAAGCTTTTATGAATTTTTTTATTGAATTCGAATAAAGCTTGTTGACTGGATGAGGAGCAGCCGTCTGAAGCTGAACTCAGACAAGACGGAGGTCTTCATCCTCGGACCCACCCCCTCAGCCTGGGACGACTCCTGGTGCTGGTAGCCGACCACACTGGGAAAAGCACCAACACCCACCGACCATGCACGCAACCCAGGATTCATCCGCGACTCCTTCCTCTCCATGTCTAAGCAGGTCAACGCTGTCTCCTCCTCCTGCTACAACACCCTCCGCATGCTCCATGGATCCCGACCGAAACAAGAAGAATGGTGACACAGGTCCTCGTCAGCAGCAGACTGAACTACGGCAACGCACTCTATGCAGGAATCCCAGCCAAATGCCTACGACGACTACAACGCATCCAAAACGCCTCCGCTCGACTGATTGTCAACGTCTCCTGCCGCAGCCACATCACCCCCTACCTGAGAGACCTACACTGGCTCCCTGTCGACAAGAGGATCACCTTCAAGCCCCTCAGCCATGCACACAAAGCACTCCACAATGCCGGACCAGCCTACCTGAACAGCAGACTCAGCTTCTACACCCCCACCCGCCAGCTCCACTCCGCCAGCCTCGACCTCGCCGCTGCCTCCGGCATCCAACGAACGACCTCCGGCGGCAGATCCTTCTCCTACCTCGCCGCCAAGACCTGGAACACCCTCTCTCCCCACATATGGCAGACCCAAGACCTACCTGCCTTCAGAAGACTCCTCAAGACCTGGCTCTTCGAGCAGTAGCAGCATAGGCTAAGGTAAGGGAGATTCAGCGTTTCTTGTTGGAGGTGATAGAGGAGTGCAGGAATGAGCTCTGGGAGGTACAGAAATTGCTTGGGTTTTTTAATTTTGCTAGCCGTGTTGTACGTGTGGGGCAGACTTTTTGCAGGTGTCTGGGCATGGCCATCTCTGGAGTGACTGCGGCACCACAGAATTAGGATTCCGATGGCAGTCAATGCTGACTTCGGGCTGTGCATGACATTTTTGGAAGATTTTAAAGGAATACACATATATTTCCTGGATGAGAACACAGTTTGGCAGATTCAGATATTTTCTGGTACAAGCTGGTTTTCTATTTTGCAGGGGGCAGGTCTACTCTAAGTATGCTTTGTAGCTATTGGCGGTGCTGCATATTGGGTTGCGTTGGCTCGGGAAAGACCCTGTTGCCTTTGGGACACACTCCTTTCGGACAGGGGCAGTGACTGCGGCAGCGAATCTGGGGTGGGACTAGGATCGGATACGCAGGCTCTCAGGTGGAGGTCACTTTGTTGTGAGCCCTATGTTGTGAAACAAATGCAAGGAGGCGGGGTGTTGTATTGACAGTGGTCTGTGTGGATGCCCGACATGATGTTTTTTTCTCTTTCGATGCAGGTTGTCTGAGTGGTCTAGGGTCCAAGACTGTGACCTGGATTATGAGACATTCCTTTGTGCATTGGGCAGTCAAGTATGCGGACCAACACATATACAGTAGGAACGTGGCCTTGCACAGCATTCGGCATGAAGTGTTGTGGTGGGAGAAAAGTGGAATGCAATGGGGTAATTTTCTGCCTTGGTTAATGACATTGGTTCTGCAGAGGGGCAGTCTGGATATGCTTTTGATTCACTTTGGGAAAATTATCTGGTGCAGTTATTTAGTTTTACACTCTTAAAACACATGCAGCAGGATCTTGAAGCCATCATGAGAACTTTGCCGTCACTTGCAGTTTGTGGACTGAATTTGTGCCACGCCAGGTCTGGCGGGGGGCGGTAAGGCAAGCAGCGATATATAAAGCTTGTTGTAAGCTTAACAGAGCAATGAGAGTTTTCTGCATGAGGATGGCGTTACAGTGATCTCATAGGGGCATTCGAGAAGAGGAGATATGTTTGTTTCAGCATGATGACGAGCACTTGTCTAGCATAAGGAATGCCCACTACATGATGGAGTTGCATGATATAGTGAGTTGTTTGTGGCATGAGAAAATATGGTGCAGAAGAGATCACTGTTGAGAGGTCCTCTGGTTTCATAGGGGGGGGCAGAAAAATGTTGTCCGGGGTTTATGCTGGGTAGTGGGAGTCTTGGGGGTGGAGAGTCATATGCGGGCTTAACCATACCTTCGGGAGAAGAAGAACGGAGCACAGGTGAAAACTCAGGGGTCTATTAATGTCGGGCGGATCGCCACTGCCCACATGGCGGTGGCGATCCGCCCAACATTATCTGCCGGCCGTCTCCCATTTTCCCCACCACATATTATAATAACCGGGGTTCTGCGATGGACTGCAAAACCGTCCGCCGCTTTTCTGGTGGAAAAGGGTTAATATGGTGGTGGTGTCTGCTAGACACCACAATCCATATTACAATGCATGCGGGAAGCAGCAATGCCGCCAAGGAAAGGCATGCGTTTTTAACAGTTTGGGCCCATTGCAGGACCCCAGGATGTTGGGGGGGGTGGGAGCGGCACATGGGGGGTACCTATAGTAACCCCTGCATTTGCATGCATAACATGGCAGGCACCGCGCAGTGCCTGCCACGTTGAGCATGCAAATGCACAAATGCCTTTTTTGCATTGCGGTGGGTGCTGCTGACAGCACCGTCCGCCGCAATGTAAAAAATACAGGATGCGCCTGCCAGTGTGGCGGGCGCATCCTAATGGTGTATGCTGGACCACCGCACACATAGCGGGCAGTCCCATTTCACGATGTGATGGCAGGCGGACAAAGTACGCCTGCCATCGTAATAGACCCCTCAGTGTGCGGTACCTTGTCGAGTGAGGAGAGAGTTCAGGGGAGGGTGTTTGGGAGATAAAAGAAATAGAGGCTGGGGAGATGGCAAGAGAGTAATGATTGGATCAGGGAAGGATGGAACACGGTATGACATTTTGGGGGAACGAAAGTTGGTATAAGATACGAATGGCCGTGGGATGTATGGGGGACATGGCATGTTTGCAACGTTGATGTTTTTGTTGAATAAAGTTTAATGAGTTTGCAACCTTGTCCTAAAAGATGGCATTTTACACTAATCATGGGTCATGAGTGTATTGTGGTTGCAAAACGAACTAACTTGGGCTGATCTGCAAAAAAAATGTTAAATGTCTTTCTTGGATTTGTGAAGGGTGAGGCAGGCAGCCGCAGCACAGCGATTTTTGATTTCCCTGTTTGTATCGTTAATGGGTGAATTAATGAGGGGGCTATTCCAGGAATCAAAAGCACATATCCATCAGTACACATTTGACAAAACTGATCGCAAAACAACACTAATGTATACCAAAATACATTTAATAATAGACACTGGTATAACAACTGCTAACTAACACCATCTGCAGACAGTTTTTAAATCCATCATGTTGTTGATTGAACTAGACAAACATTTTGCCTTCTTATTGTCTGTTTCATTAATTGAGATCTGAAGTTGTTCAGAATCTGAGCACTGCAGAGAGATGTTATTCCGGAGCAATTAATGGATTTCTATGGCAGTCATTTTGTGAAATTATTTTGTTACAGAATATGCAGTTACCGTGTTTGTTCATCATTTCTTGATATGTTAATAGGCAAGTCCCGGTCATTAACTTTGGCATTTTCAGGTCACGCTTCCCTTTTTCCCATTATCTGTTTAAGTTCAAGGTGGCTGACGGTGCCGCATCATTAGTTCACAGCGATAATAGCAGCAGTGTAGATAGAATTGTTCAAAGGGCAGGGATTGGACAAAGAGACCAATCTAAAATTAATCGGTTCACATAATGAACATAAACCTTTAGGCAAGTGCACAGGGATACCAATAAATCAGATTCATTAGCAGTATTGCCTTAAACAGAATGGCCTTCTCATTTGTAGCAATAACAGCAAAAATGTGCTTCCTCTGGGCTTTCATACAACAGCCCAGTGCATTATGGGAGTTATAGTGCTGGCTTGCATTTATGATAACAGATTGTTTGAAGTTAAAAAGCAAAACTTATCAGCTGTCTCGTCAAAGTCCTGTTCTAATTTCCTGGTAGTAGTAATGGTAGGGATTCCGGGCTGTTTTCTGGCACCCATGTAAGAAAGACATTAGCGTATATCGAGCCCCATAGGTAGAGCTTGAAGTGTTTCAAAATCTCAAAAATGCTTATGCTTTGTGGGTAGTAAGAGGAATGGGTTACAATTCTTGGGCTGTGAGTTATAGCACCTCAAAGATAAATTGCATGGTATGGAATGCAACCAGTTGCAGCACTAGTTTTGCCAACCCCGGCATGCACACTCTCAACAAGCGTTGTCATGGAAATCAACAGGCTCTTTCTTTTGCAGGAGTTTACTGGCTAAACTCCCTCTCTATACCAGATATCAACCTCACCGAAAATCAGTGTGGGTCTTAAAGAGGAGAGCAATAAGTTGACGCTACAGTTCTATTAAACACAAAAGTCTTAGGGGGCCAATAAGCCATCTTATTGGATAACGGGACCGCCCGCCATAAGGGTGGGGGTCCCATGGGGGGTATTTGGATGCGCCCGCCACAGTGGCGGGCGCATCCCGTATTTTTAACATTGTGGCGGGCGGTGCCGCCGCAATGCTAAAAATGCATGTTGTGCATGTGCATGCACGACGTGGCAGGCACCGCGCGGTGCCTGCCATGTTGTGCATGCACATGTAGGGGGTACCATAGGTACCCCCCATGTGCCTCCCCCACCCCGCCATCAACCTGGGGGCCCGCAACGAGCCCCCAAACTGAAAGACCGCATGCCTTTCCGTGGCGGCAACGCCGCCACAGAAAGGCACCCTCCCGCCTGCATCCTAATATGGATGGCGGTGTCTAGCAGACACCGCCACAATATAAACCCTTTTCCGACCCGGTCGCAAGGCGACCGGGGCGGAAAAGTGGCGGACAGTGTTTCCGTCCGCCGCGGTCCCCCCCGCCATAGTAATATGGCAGGGGGAAATGGGTGGCGGGTGGGCAAGGATTTTGGGCGGATCGCCACTGCCCGCATGGCGATGGCGATCCGCCCGACATCCTAATGGGCTCCTTAGTTTCCTCAAGCTTTCGGTTCTTTGCCCCTCAGTGTCATTATAAGTTAGATATAAAACTCAATGTCATTATTCATCAATAACTGAATTCATAACTGAAGAGTAATTAAAAATGTAATGAGCATCTATCTACTTGTTTTATGACGTAAAATTATGTAAAATCTTGAATCATAAAATTGCTCAAAAAACCTATTTTTAGCATGCCAAGGTAATCTAATTTGGTCTACATCTTCAGAAAAATTCCTACCTTACTGGTAGAAGAATAAAGAGCAAATGCAAGGGGCAACTAAGAAGTAAACTGTCTATTGTGGTTGACTCTCAAATATGTGGTCAACCTGAGGAACCGTAAAACCAGTGAGAAACATCTAACCACCAAAGCCTTGGAAACTGCTGAAACTCTTAATCAATTGTGCAACCAGAATTTGTCTAGAAATTAATGTTGATGATACTCAAATCCACATCTGATTGGACAACTCAAAGTCACACCAACATTTCAAAATGACTTAACCACACATTCCATTGGATGGAAGAACGTTTCCTCAGTTTGAATGGAGTTAAAACAGAGATCACATACGTTTTAGAAAGCTCATGCAAATGGACTCTTTGGAATGGCATTATTTAATATCTGGTTTCGTGATGAACAGTGTTAGAGTATTGTAAAATAGGAGTACTTTATCCCAACTTCAAATCAGTTGGACTATATCTTGTCTTGCAGCTCCTGTAAGGACATTTGCGCTTCCTTCAGTGCTCTGTAGTACCTCAAAGCTACATGTCAAGTACTTTTAAAAACTTCTAAATAAAAAACATAAACTAAACATTTGGTCTTCACTCAACCTCCTTTCTCCCTCTTACTCTACTATGCAATCACTCGTCCCCTGATGACAAAGGTTTTTTATATTTTTTTATAAAGGACTTAATGGCATATAAGAAAGTAAAAATAAAAACCATTATCAAAGAATCCATGTGGTAGTGTTTGGGTAGGTTTTAACGGGGTTCAAGCTAAGGTGGCCTAGAAGATACTAAAATAGTTAGAACAAATATTATCAAGGACAGGCGATACATTATCGCCGCTTTTATCGGCAGGAAACTGCCGATAAAGCGGCGATAATGGCCTTGATAATATGCTCTACGAATTCCAATCGAAGCCCATGTTAGATGTGTTCACATCTAACATGGGCTTCGATTGGAATTCATAGAGCATATTATCAAGGCCATTTCAAAATGACTTAACCACACATTCCATTGGATGGAAGAACGTTTCCTCAGTTTGAATGGAGTTAAAACAGAGATCCAGGTATTAGGTGGACAAGGCCAATATTAAATCTCTTTTTAATACCCCAAGAGCCTGGGTTCCCTGCCGTTCACTTATCAGAAAGTAAGAAAGGTAAGGACATGTTTTAATTCAGACCTATAATTTGCTTCACAAGCAAGTAAACAATCTAGTTAATTGTCTTAGCCTACACATGTCCATGGTCAGGAAGATCCAGCAGTAATGTAGACCAATCTCTGAGTGAAAGTGACAAAGTCCCTATTAATCAGAATATTGGACGACTGTATTGTTACACTGTACAATGATCTTAGCAGAGGTGACTAGCTTTCAGGTTAAGATGGTGCCCTCATTGTACAACCCAAAGCATTACAAGTATACATTAGATGATTGGTCAAATAGCTCCAATTAAGGGACTCAAGCAAAATCAAAAAACCAAATAAAATAATAGAAAATAGTGAATAGTAAGGTGTGTGCTCAGTGCTGAGATTCGAATGAAATATTTGTATACATTAATGTACGTGTACAGTCTTTGAAGGCCAATAGCATATATAAATCCAAATCAACACATCTAACATGGGCTTCGATTGGAATTCATAGAGCATATTATCAAGGCCATTATCGCCGCTTTATCGGCAGTTTCCTGCCGATAAAAGCAGCGATAATGTATCGCCTGTCCTTGATAATATGCCCCAAAGTACCTTGGAACTTAATTTTGTATCCCTTTGGCAGAAACAAAGATGTCTTGTATTTTTTCCACTATAATAAAAAATCCTCCTGGTTCTTCCTCTCAACAATGAACTGCCTTTCAATAGTCATTCAAAGTACTGCAGTAATTCTAGGCACAAAGAATCCTGGTGCAAATGACATCTGTGCTTGTGCTTTGCAGTAGTTTTGCTTCGTATTTACTGATCAGCGCGGGAACTATATGACTTGAACTGCTGTGAAAGTTTTGCTCAGTAAAGACTTTTGCAAGGGTAAAAATAGCAGAAACTACCTATTTGGACTGAACCACAACAAAGTGTTCACGTCTTTCAACAGTGATGTCAGTGCATTAGTTGAATGTGGCACCTCTGGGCAGAAGCTGTTAACAGCAAAGCTATCGACATGCAGTTAACAGATCTGTGATTACGGAGGCACATTCATTCTACCAGCCACCAAAACCAACCATTAAACTGAAAAAGAGACTGAAGTGACCACTACACATCAATCCTCAACACAGACGGTGATCTACAAAATGCACCAAAAGGGCAAACTGACAAGAGAATGAAAAGGACAAACGATTTTTCGATGATGCTCAGCCACAATTGTTTTCTTCTGGCAAGGCTTACAATGGCTAGTATTTGTAACTACGGTAGCGCCTTTTAATTTTCTCTCGTACATTCTAGCACGTCAGTCCTTTAGCGGAGGGAAATCTGCAGTAACGGTCCAGTATATTTCAGAATAAACATGTGATTCCCCATTTTGAATTTATGTTTATTTTTACGTCAGTTTCCAACTGTACCAACTAGGGATTAATGACTACACGAAATGTGAATTATATTTTTCAGAAGAATTTTATTGAGACCTAATACGCTGCCTTGTAACCGCTTCATCCACCCATCATTTGAAGTCACAGGTAGTAGATGCATGCATGGAATGAAAAAGCCTTAGATTTTTTGTGAATTTATTTCTTCTCCCACCAAAAGTACTCAGATGATCATAATTCACTGCAAAAACTATCTGTACACCACAGTTTCCTGTGAAATAGAAATATTGGTGCTTTGCTTGGCAAGATACACCCAAGGTGCAGGAAAATCGAATACCGAGAGAGGATCACTGTGGGAAACCACCTTGGGAACTTGAGGTTGATTCTTAAAAGAATTTGGACTTGTTCAGCCTCAGAGTAAATCCCTTTTCCGGGGTCGGGTCTGGGTTGGCTGGAGAGGCAGCACTCTCCAGTGATGGTGCAGGGATAGGGATGACTCTATAGGATAATATAAATATCCTGTGGAGAAAAAAATGAAAATAGCTATGTTCTCATATGTGAAAATGGAATTTTAAAATATTTACAGAATTACATCTAAAGCTACAGACAGGTGCCCGTGTCTAGGCGTGACCTTGAAATATTTTGTTAATTCCTAAAATTAGTAATTTTTCATCCCTGTGACGTTGTAAACCTTTCAATGCAGACTAACTCGATTCTTTCTGAATGAGGCCTGTGACTACACCCCCCAAAAACTGTCTGTGTATTGTCTGAATTGTGCTTTAAATATTATTTTCTGTAAAATTAACTTCTCAGATCTTGCTCTCTGTACATGAGAAATTCCATCTAGTGTGGACCCTCAGCTCTTTTTTATTTAGTGTACACTTGCTTATGTTCCACACTCCAAAGCCTGCTTTTTTTATGTACATTTTTTTAATTGGAGTTTTTATATTGCACTGTACCAGTTTAGACAGCAGACATATCATTGTTCAACAATCATGCATGCATGCTGCGAGCTTTCGCAGCAATTACAAGCAGTAATGTTGTACATTTTCTAGTCCACAAATCATATCATCGTAACATAACCCATCGGATCATTACTGATTTGTTGCATTGTGTAGTAATGTGGTCTGCTGTGACTGGTCTACTGTGTTACGTTGAAGCAATGGATGATGTAATGCCCCATTCTCCATACTTACGTGCTAGCTCTTGTTGGAGGGCCAGACCATGTATTCCACTCTGTGAAGCCGGCTTGGAACTGACGGTGGGAGCTGGTAACTGTGAACTGTAGGTGAGTAGCTTTGGGGAGAGGGGGGGGAACCTATAGTGCGGGCAACTGTGTACAGTCGTGATGGGCTGTATATGGGCTAACTACAGATCTGTTTGGTGAGCCCCACGGTATCAGAGGGAGGGGGAAGAGCGCTCATGAGGGTGGACCGGAATCCCATGAACCCCGTCCATCCAGTCCTCACCATCCACCCATCGGGGTGCTACTCCGCTACATCAGGGGTCTGTGTCATAGGAGACTGGGGAGGGGCATGAGCTGTGTTGCCTCGGGTGTTTCTCCTTCTGCCATCTCCTGTTTGAAGTGAATGAATACTTGCGCCCATTCCATACATATGGGGTGTTTTCTTGTACCCTTTTCTTCCTCCTCCCTCAGGGTCTCTTCTTCCGCTGCTCCCCATTTGTGCATTGCGCCTACCCAAGCAGCCTCCGGGGGCCCTGCTGCAGCCTTCCAGTGCATGGCTATACTTCTCTTCGCTAGGAGTATGGCAAAGCGCCTTTGCAGTTTTTCCGATTTCTTTTTCCGGTGAACACCCAGAGCGCATGCCTCCCATGTGTTGATGTGCGGGAGATTGACTAGTGCTCAGAGCGTTTGATGTATTTTGTTCCAGTACTGTTGTATGTTGGGACAGTCCCAGATCATGTACCTAAAGTTCGCCACATGTGTTTGACAGCGGGGACATGCGAACCGCGTGTCCGGATAATAGCGGTGAAATTTATCTGCCGTGAGATACGCGTGATGTAGTAGGTTGAACTGTATGTTTTTGAATCTGGCGTTTCTGGAGACTTTCTTGTGATACTCCAGTGCCTGGGACCATTCTTGATCATGAAATGCCTGACCTACATCTGCCTCCTACTTCTGCCACAATCCGTCGAAGGGCACGCCGGTAAGCTCCCGGATCGCTTTGTAGTGCCAGGTAACTAAGTGCCTGCCCGCTCCCATTCGTAGTATTGTGTGCAGGACCGGATATGTCAGGGGCTCTCCGTCCCGAAGGTCCCAGTGTTTATGACCGTCGTCTAAGAGTTGCCTGTGTGTTTGTAGTGTAGTTCCTATTATCCCAATAGGCTCTGCGCATTGGAATAATATCTTCAATAGTATAGACGTAGGACAGAGGTTAACTAGGTCTTCTACTGACGATATTAGACTTAAAGTTTACTGTTTGCCAGCTAGCTCAGAGTTCACTAGAAACTTTCTTGAATAGACAAGGAGGAGTTTAACCTCCCTGGACAGACAAGAAGGGATTTAGTTTCTGACAACCATAGAACATGACAACTTTGCTCTCCCCTAATCAAGAGTGTATCTCTAGAGTCGTGTGAAAACAAAAGACAACTTATTTTACTCAGTCAGTTCAGTGCATTCTTAGTTTCACCAGATTGTAGAGAAAAGGAAGAGACGGGCGTGTTCAATAAAAGATGTTATTTATTGATCAGTCTCTTTTCTCATACAAGAGAAATGAATCGCTATTATTGCAATACTTATTGTTAAGTAGAGTGCATACAGTAAAAACAGAATTATAAAATAATACTGTAAAAGCATTGATATGGTTTCTTAGCCATATGATACTTAAAATGGATAAAATAGATACATACATATATACATTGACTAATCGTACTCAACTGGTGCTTCTAACTACGCCTACCCCAATGTACCTGACCTAAGCCTAATACGTGGGCGGGAGTAGATAAGTAGCAGTTTAAGTTAAGTTTGCTTTGCCAAGGGTCTGCTTCAAGAATTCTCTGCAAGGGGTTATTCAGTTCAGTACCTGGGATGTAGAAGGCTGGAGGGCTGGTATCTCTATCTCAGGGCTTGATATCCCAGCTGCCTGCAAGGGCGGCTGGAAGCGCCGGAGCTGGATTTCTCGGCAGGAGAAAAGGCAGCGTCTCTTTCTCAGCGCGTCAGAAAGGAGGGGCAGCGTCTGTGGGCTTCGCTGTCAGCTGGGCTCCTCGGCAAGTCTCGCTGCTCCAATCTTGTCACCACCTCGTGTCTTTGCTTAAGGCAATGTCGGTATTATTTATACCTGAAAGGTGCCGAGATTGACGTAAGGATGGACATAAATACGTCAATAAGGATGTCATAAGAACTGGTCGTTCGCACATTCTTTACTGAAGTTCTCGGCTAAATCAAAACAATGGCTGCGGGGATTTCCCAGGTCGCTGTAGGTTTGATTTGTTTTGAGAACTCCGTATGCTTATTAGGGGGCTGGAGAAATAGTGCTTGCCTAATGAGATGGCATGCGCTATGACCTAATCAGATAACGGGCTTCTGTGCCGTTGTATGGCTAATCAGATAACGGGTTTTTGTGCAGTTGAATGGCTGCTAGTTAATTATTAACCAGACAAGGGTCAGAAATAGGGGGATCGATACAGTACCCATAGTAAAAACATCACACCCACTCCACGTAATCTATGTCCATATTTACAAATCTAGGCATAGTAAACAAAACTAGTAGTGCATGTGTATACCGGACCACCCCAAAATACAATCAAATGCATTTTGAAAATTGGAAATGCGAAATACACGAAAAGATGAGTATAGTTACTATATGCACTTGAAGCAGTATAATAATGCAAAATCTAATACGCATATTTTGAAATTAGCATGAACGAAATGCGGAAATTACACATGAAATGGCTCTTAATACAGAAGAAAAAATTCGAGACCATCTCATCACAAAATCATAAATACTTGTGAACATGCTAGAGGGTAGCTAATGTCTCTAGAGTAGCTAAAAATAGAAATTTTGTTCTCTAAGAATAGTTTTACTTTAAGCAGAAGATAAGTGTCCCAAAAAATCGTAAATATTTTTGGAAATGGAAAGGAAAAAAAAAAAAAATGTCCCGCTCTCCGTAAAAACTGGTGAGAAAATTTCTTATTGCTTTATTTTCAAAGTTGAAGGCCAAATTCAGGGTGTAGGGAACGCCGTGTGCTAGTTTGCTCAAAGTCATTCTTTCTTGTCTGGTGAAAACATCATATTGTTGAGACTTTCGAAAAAACTGTCAACTGCTTCTTGCGAAAGTTCCACTAACTCGGAAAAATTAATTAACATGCATTCATGAGCATGATTGCCTTCATTGATGTTTCGATCAGCATAGCTGACATAAGGTCGTACCTGATCGATGCTGCTTTCATCTTGTACTTCACTACTCTTCAATCGTAGTGGTGAAGTCTCCACGAATGCCGTCATCAGGATTGGTAGCCGCTGGGGACAGTACAATGCATGAGCCGTTACCGGACCCAACAAAGTCTCTGCGTCCATTGGCACATCCGATTGTAGTGTCAGACAGGTGTCCAACACGCATTCTTCGCCGCATAGCAAGCACCTTAATACAGGCATAACACAACGTTGCCACATCGGTCTAAATAAAAGAAACCAAGTCATGTTCAGGTCTCTAAGCCGGGCTATTCCAAGGACTTTAGTTATGCGGTCCCTGTAGCGTATGGCTAGGATCGTTTCTTCCATTGTCGCTGGTGTCTTGTCTGTGACGTGGTTTGCCATAGCGAAGTAACAGGATCGAAAACAGGATGCCTGCCACTAGTCCCAAAAGGAGAGGAAGTCCGCCAAAGATGGAATGGACAAAATCAGGAAAAATACCCAGGATGGCTTTGAATGGGGTTAAAGCTCCCGAAAACACTGTCTTAAATACACTCGAGATTCCACTTGTATCAGAAATATTTAAGATTTCGCTCAGTATTTCTGCGAAATGTATGGGGGAATTGGTTGATAACAGTGAATGAATCTCTGCAGTTGTCCTTGCAACTTGGAGATCATACGTTTCTTTTGATGACGTTAACCGGGTTGGTGTCTGTAGGAGCACAGTCTTCATTCTGCTTAAAGTATCAATTCGAATAGAAGAAATTTTCAAACTGGGCCATAACCTTGCCTCCCTGTCTCGAGCATCGTTTGGGAACAATACTCGTTCACAGCACATGACCTTCGTAGTCACGGTTATGAGATAAGGTTTTCCGGGCAGCAGACTGCAACATCTGCGATCTACAATTAGAATGTAACTCCCGTTCGAGAGTCTCCTAAAGAATGGTTCTATTTGTGTTGCAGGTGTGCCTAGCTGGTGACATGAAAGGTTATTTGTAGTCCCTTCACAGGCTCCATGCAAACTAATACCCTGACACAGAAGTGTACCGCTTAGTGACCTTGCACAATTATTGCCACTAAGAAACACATTCTGGCCTTTATTACTAACACATGTGTGTGTATAGGGCAAGTTCCATGTTGACTTAATGTACCCTTTACCCAACCTTTCATACTGGCCTGCCTGTATATATTTTTGGCAGTATTGAAACTGGAAAGTTGTAATCGGGATATTAATTATCCCATGTATTATCCATTCAATGACAGGTCATTCTGACATTGTCAATGGTAATCTCTCAAGTTTTTCAATGCTCAGAATTGTATAGTCGCAAAAACAACAAGTGATGGACTGAATGTGGATCAATGTCACACACTCCCCCAGTCAAAAGATCAGGCACTCCACACCACTGGAATCAATATGGCTTTTGTAGTTCGGACTGGACTGTTCCCATGGGGCACAGGGTCAGCGCTGATTTGCATATCGCCATTGTCTAACCCAGGGTGGTGTGGAGTGGAAAAACGATGGATTTGGGCCCAGATCTTTGGACTGGGGTGAATGTGTGACATTGATCCACATTCTGTCCATCATTGTTGTGTTTGCAGAATTGTATAGTCAGCACCCTTCTGTGCCAAACTGATTTGTTTATCAGTAAGGTTAAAGATATTAAATAGTGACGTTGTGTTGATTAAACGCCAAGGCACATAGCCTGAACGCAGATTTTGTAACGTCCAGCCAAGTTGTACAATAGAATGCAATTGGGACTGACCGTGTTGTAACATCAGTAAGTCTTGCGATATTATATCGATTGCTGAAGACACAATACTGTCCAGTGAATATATTCTGGAGGACAGAGTCATTAACCCATTGTCCACAACAGAAAGTGATTTTTCCAAATTAATACGGTCAATTTCCCGTAGTTTTTCTGCTGTCTCAATTTGAGTTTCTTTCCAAGCTTCATTGTAAGCTGCATATATAGAGGCCGCTATGAAACGTTTTTGACGCTGTTTGCATAGTCCCATAATGAAATCACGCAAGTCCGCACCCTCTTGAAGTAAAGTTAGGTGTTGCTTAATTTCTGCCAGTGTGGATGTTTGTAGCCATTGAAGGCAGAGCTTGCCCACACTGTAAGTAGTTACTATCCCTGGATGTTGTCTTTGGGAATATCTAGGGTCTGGCCTGGTCAATTTGAACCCCTGTATTTTGTTCAGGAATCTGTCTTGACAGTTATTTGTGTCTGTGGGCCAGATCAACCATTGTTTCCAATCAGGATGTGTTCTGTTTTGGTTTAAAATATGGTTCACGTCTATCTCAACATCTATAGAGCTATTACTGTTCGTTGATTGCTTTGGAATAGACGGTTTGTTTAAGTCTTTGATTTTGGCTAAGCCAAGACAGGTAGTTTGTTGAATAGTGTCATTCAAAAATATAATTTGTTCTGGGATCATGCAGGCTCTGAACAATGATTCTATACCTTGTACTTGCCAATCTTTTGTACCCCAAACAGTTTTTGTTTCAATGTTATTGTTCCAGAAATCAAAATCAAATGTATTCATTTGCTCAAAAAATGAATCTGAATATATTAATTTTGTTTTTGTAAGCATGGTCTTCATACCTGTCTTATTCGACAATTTGAAATAAAATGTTTCTGCATTACTTGTGTTAAACCCTGAAAAATATGAATATTTATCATAAAATGTTTTAGAACTACCCTTTGGAGGAGTAGCACAATGTTCCCATTGGTTATAATTTAAAACATTTCTAGGTTGTGCAGATTTATGGAGATAATGGTTACCATAGTGGTTGTAGCAGAACATTTGATCATAATTAGACGAACCCTGCAAATAATCATGTTCTGTAAATTTAGCAGACATTACTAGGTCAGACATCATATCATTAATACTTTCAAAGTCCCAATCATCAGCAAATGTGCTTGGTTAACGAGATCTTAAATTGATGTGGATACTTCAGGATTTCAACCGGGCCATAGATTTCATAATCAGTATTGTCCCATGCTACACCGCCTGGTATAGGATTGGCTGTGAAGTTCACTGAAGAAAGTTCTCTTTTCTCGACATGTGAAGATGTGTGTGGTTTAAGGACCAAGTTGATTTTCTGGCTTGCTGTGTCCATTTTAGCATATTTTCCCTCAATGAAATGTCCCAAGCATAGTACCACGATGAGCCAAAGTATGAGGACAAATGCACCTAATGTCACCCAAATTTCAATCCATGGAGAAGTCAGATAGGTTCCCTTTAGTTGATGAAAAAGTTCCTTTGCTTTGTCTTTAAAAGTTTTTGTTGATGGCTGTACTTCTGGTTCACTTGGATCTTCAGAAAAATCATCGAAGTTGATGAAGTAGCCAGATGCCGTTCTGTCAATTGTTCCAATTGCTTCTGGATTACTTTTTGCTTTTGGATTTTGCTTTGTTTCATTAGAAAAGTCTGTAGTTACATCATCGTAGGTCGGTGTTTCTTGATGAAAAGCTTTGATTTGGGGTTTAAGAGGTTTAAGTTCCATTGCTTTGTTGCATAGTCCTTGTTGTTTCACTGTAGATTTTTCAAATGTAATCAGTCTTTCAGTTTGAACCTCTGTGGATGTAGCAAACTTTGGTGTTCTGCTACTTCTTGGGAGTCCACTTGGCCTACTATTTGTTATCGGCCACATGATTGTGGTTTAACCAGGTCGATGGATATGACTCGGTTCTCCTTTTTACCAGCAAGGGGCGGTAGTACTACTGATCTTGTCCCGTTGACAGACAAGACAGGAACTGCTATTCTGTAAGAAGGCCCAAATTCCTTCTTTACCGCTATCTTCTCTCTGACCAGATCCCCGACTTTTGGAATCCAGACAGGCCTTGCTGGGACAGGTGGTTTTTCTTCAGTGGTTGTTGGCTGCTGTTTCAACTTTATGTTGCTCAGGTCTTTTCTTGTTTCATTTAAGTCCTGTAAAATAGCCAAACGATCTTTGATATCAAAGCATTTATCTTTAACCACTGAAGTCTGACTATCAAGGTCCTGGATCAACATTCTAGTCCCGAACAATAGTTCGTACGGACTGAGTCCTTTCAGAGAATTTCTTGGCAGGTTATTTAGACTACGTTGGACACTTATTAAATGTTTGACCCACCCAGCTCCTGAACCTAATACCTTTGCTGTTATAGATTGCTTTATGTCACGGTTTTTTCTTTCTACGATTCCGTTTCCCTCAGGATGAAATGGACAAGAGTACCGCAATGCAATGCCCATGCTGGTCATGGCCTCCCTATAAGCTCGAGAGCTAAAAGCAGGACCCTGGTCAGAATGTAGCACGCCAATTGTGTATGTGCCGATAAAGACTCGCAAATCTTTTATAACAGTTCTGGCGTCAGCCGATCGCTGGGGCCACATCCATATGAATCTCGTGCATGAATCCACTGCGACCAAGATATATTTATAGTTACCATCCCTTTGTAAGGGACCATAGTGGTCCAGGTAAACACAGGCTAATGGTTTATCTGAGATTAGAAGGGGTGTCTGTGCTGGTCGCCTCACTGTTGATACCTTCATTCTCTGACATATTTCACATTCTAGAACATAGTTCCTTGTCTGTCGTCTCATTTGTGGCCACCAGTATCTCTGTTTTAATAATGATACTGTGGCTGAAACGCCAGCATGTACAGAAGCAAGCCCTTCGTGTGCCGCTATGATGAGTCCTAACCTATGTTCCATGTTTGGAATTGCCCTATCCCCCACTCCAGGGATTCGAGCAAACGGAACATTATTTGCATCAGTTATGTATGAGTACTTTACTGGAAAGCCTTTCGGGAGTGTTTCTATCGCTTCTTTTACTGTAGCGCTGACAGCCTGTAATATTTCGCTGTCTATTTTTGTTTTTGACCGAGTGATGGCAGCTACGGAAGCCGTTTGCACAGCTGCCTTCGCGGCCTCATCAGCCAATGAATTCCCTGCAACATGAACGCCATCACGTTGATGACTCAGTGTATGTATCACGTGAGACTTTTGTAGTTCCTTTTGCAAAAGAACTACTTGTTCCCAAAGCATTTTATGCTTGATTGTGTTACCTTTTGCGTCTTTAAAACCATTCTGAACCCAGATCTGCAAGTATTCATTGTAAGATTGGACGCAGTAATATGAATCGCACACTATGAGTGTGGGGAATTCTCGATCGGTATTTTCAAGCGCCATCTTGAATGCCAGTAGTTCTGCTCTTTGAGCTGTACAGTCTCCTAGAGATTGTGTTTTAGTGACCACTGGTTTAAATTTCCCTTCGTGCCATTGACCCTTAACAATCGCGCATGCAGCACTGTAAGCTTGTTTACCCCCTACTGCGGGTTGTGCTGATCCGTCTGTATATATTATACAGCCGTAGTGTTCTAGAGGCAGAATTTCGGTCAGCGGAGGACATTCAAATTCATATTGGAGAAACTCTTGTGTTTTTAAGTTGGGATCAAATTCGTATGCCACGTCTGTTGCAGCAAGAGAATTAGCCCATTGTATCCATCTCGGATGGAGTGCTTTAGCATTCGGAATGCTTGCCTTTGTTACCGCCTCCAGGGCTGGTATCGGTGTCACGATGATTATTCGTTTACCTTGTGCTAGGGCTCGTTCTTTTGCTACAGCAGTCTGTACCGCGGTTAGAATTTTTTCCGTTGGGCTAAATTTCATTTCAGCTTTTGTGTACAAGTGTGATTTGTATGCAATTGGTACCTTCTCTCCCTCATTAGAGGTTAGGTACGTGAATCCGCATCTTCCTGGGATGACTCGAATCACAAGGTTGCGTGTGTTATCACGTGTTTGTAATTTTGTTTTAACTAACATATGTTTGTAAAGATCTCAAAATTTCTGTGTGTTTTTGAGTCCAATTGATTCTTTTAAAATCTGGTTTTATAAGATCATAAAGAGGTTTAACTCTCTCTGCATAATTTATAATGTAAGTTCTTCTGAAATTTAGGAAACCTAGAATTGATTGTAAGTTTTTTAGTGTTCTAGGTGCTTGGATTACAGCGCATTTCTCTAGGAAATTGTCAGCCAGGCTTTTGCCTTCACTTGATAGTTCATATCCTAAAAACAGGACAGTTAGATGGGCAATTCTTGACTTTTTAAAGTTGAATTTGTAACCCTCTGCTGCGAACCCAAGTATTATGGTGTTCACTCTCTTCAAGTGAGTATCCAAGTCATCATCTGTTAGATAGATGTCATCGACATAAGATAATGCCTCATCATCATATATTTGTAGTAACTCTGTTACTCTTGCTGAAAATAATCCTGGGCTGTTCTTGAACCCCTGGGGCAAACGACAGAATTTTTTTTGCCCGCCATTTATTGAGAACGCGGTCAAATATCTGCTCTCTGGTGCTATATTTTGACAGAAGAATCCATTAGAGATGTCTAATGTTGTTTTGTATTTTTTGCGCACTATGTTATTCATTAGTGCAGCACTATGCGAGTTTTGTACTGCAAAGGTTTTGCAACATGAGTTAAGGTGTCTGTAGTCCAAAACAAGACGATATGAATTATCTGGTTTGGAGACAGGAAACAAAGGATTATTCATTTGTGAGGTGCAAGTTTCAATCACCCCCTGGTATTCAAGTTGATCTAGGATCTCTTTTACCCGTTTTTTAGCTTCTTGCTTAATTGGGTACTGCCTCTGTGCAGTAGGTTGTGATTTTAACTGGATTTTGTGAGGAGGAGAGTCCTCATCCCATCCCACATGGTTTTTATATAATGCAGGAGCTTGGGCTACTGCCCACTTTCTTGCAAGTGTATATTTTTTATGAATTGGAATATGATTTGAGAAGGCAGGCATAATTATTTCTTCGCCATGAGGGCACTCCCTGACAAACTCTGGTGGCCAGTCTCTTTCAGCTAGAAGGATGTCATAGCCCTTGGAGAGATTATCCCAAAAGAGACCCCTTATTTTCCTAGTCTTATCCCCCTCTATACGCAATGTTATTTCATATATTTTATGAGGTTTGCTAACTCTGGTATCTGCAGTTTCCACCTGAATGTATTCATTTGTGTCCACTGTCTCCAGATGATTCATAAGGATCTTGCGAGCTATGCTCACTTCTGCTGCGCTGTCTAGCATTGTCTGAGCCCATTCTCCGTTTTTCAGCTGTGTCCTCAGTATTCTCGGCATGGTTGATTACTTTAATACTGGCTACCTTCTTTTTTGGAAACTGTAATTTTTTATTTTGATGAGCAGGTTCCTTGTCTTTGGACTTGACGTGCTCTTCCCTGTGTTCTGATCGTCCTCTTCTTTCCGATTTCTGCGAGGAAGTTTGAAAAGATTGAGAGGGACGTGTATCAATATCTTGATATCTATCAGGTTTTTTTATATTATCCCTATTTCTAAGGTTGTATTTTTTCACAGAGGGCTCCCTTTGGGGAGACTTGCGTCCTTGGTCCGGAGATCTTTCTCTCCGCCGAGGAGACCTTCCTCTGGACTGGAATCTTTTTTCTTTGGGAGTGGATTGTTGTTTTCCATCCCAGCTCTTCTTTTGATTGTTTAGATTATTTTTAATAAACACCTTTTCAGGACTTTCAATAAGTTGGGGTTTTACAGGTATTCCACCCAAACTATCTCTTCCTAGTTCTTCATAGGATTTTTCTATGATTCTGGCAATTTCAAATGGTTGATCTGCTATATTTGTCTCTTTCAACCTCTGGCGGATCGCCACATTTGCTGCTTCTCCCTTTATATTGGCTAATAATATTGCTGAGACCTGCTTGAAGTCTTTTAGTAGTTTCATACCAAGAGTTAAAGCAGGTTCTGGACCGTATTCATCTTGAATTTGTTTTAGCACATCTGGTATTACTGACATGGATGGGACACCATGTGTTTTTGTGTAAATGGAAGCAAAGACTGTACCCCAAGTGTCACAGTCCTCCACATGTGGTGCGATTCCCATTGGAAGACAGATAGTCAGAATTCTGTGTTTCTCAACAGAGGTGGTATCAGGGAACACTGCCTCTATTTGAGTGATTTTTTTGTGCTAACCAGAATGGAATTTGTTCCCGTTTTGCGGGTACTTTACCTAGACAGGACTGTATGTTCTGTGGTGTAATTTTATTTGTGTTCCCCTGATGAGGGATCAGCTGTGGAATTTTAATCGATAGTTGGACTGTTGAAGTCCGCATTACATATTGGACTAATTGTCTATGTATTTTAATTAATTGTTTTAGCTGTGCTAAAAGATCTGTTGCAGGCATTTCTTCAATGTCTGGATGTGGTGTGTATCCGGCTAGGACCGGCCACGTTGCTCCTGGTCTACCTAGTGGACCGAGCCTGGTGATGTGATTATTATGTTTTAGGGCGCCATTAAACCAGAGCAGGTGCTCTTGGTATTTGAGTGGTATTGTGGGTCTACACAAAGAAGTGAAAGAGAAGTGAGTCAGCTAAACGGAGCAAAAACTAGAGTGCCAGTGTTCCGAGTGGGAGCGAGATATCCTGCTGCCAAGACCCATCAATCACCCAATGTCATTCATCATCTGGGTTTTGGTACAATCTTGATCAAGGAAAACCGATCTTGAGAATTGATCGGAAAAACCTTGACACAAAGAAGGACTACGGGTTGACTGGTCACCCTACATAGTCCTTGCTGGCGTCCAGAGACTCACTTGAGAAGGTGAGAGGATCAAAGGGGTATAGGCAAAAAGGAGTGAAAAGTGCAGCGCAACGAAAAATAAGAGATAAGAAAGTGGTGTACTAAAAATGACTAAGGAGTACTCATAATAACTTTATTCCTCGAGTCCCCTTGTCATCATTTAAAAAGCAGAATGTTGACGCTCGGAACTTCCAAGACGTCAACCAGAATGGAAGGTCAACATGTTTCTGCCCTCACTAAGACCTAATTGTGTTGGGGCATTCTTCAGGACCAGGCTATAAATATATAAAGCTGCTGCTACAAACGTGAAAAATAATCACTGTGTGAAATTTATAGTGTAAAAAATACTCCACCGGTCATGTCCACCTCGAATGCTTTATGGGTACATTAACCGGAACCTGTAATAGACAAATATTACATATATGTCAAAGCAATGCTCCTTCACTGCGCTCACTTCCAATCACAGAAAAATATCATCACCGAACGCTAGTACATTTTTTATTTTTTATGGTGATATTACAAGAGTTTTATCACTTACCCATAACAATTGGGTGTCGCCCTCACCTCAACCTGGTTCATTACTCAGGGAAGGAGGCCCCGCTCTATAACAAGGACAAAACAACCCGTCAGTGATGTACATACACCACGACTGCATAAGTCTTGTATTTACTTCAACTCGCCCCTGGCTAGGGCCAACAGTTGACACAGCAACTCCAGTCTAGTCTTCGGAGAGTACCCATCCTAAAAGGAATGGGACTCCCGTTCATCAGAGGTATCTGGTAACTTCCTCTTCAAATTGAGGGACAGTTCCCACAAACCCCTTTCTCTTCCTCTCTATATCTCATAGCCCTTATCTAGTATGAGATATCCTATTACTTAGATAGGCTGAAACGTCCAAAATGAATCATAATATCACATAGCCCTTATCTAGTGCAAGATATTCTATTACTCAGATAGGCTGAAAAATATCCAAAACAACATGGATCATAAGGCAGGGTATTCCCCCACCTACATTATTAGCGCGTCCCCCTCTATCAAAGAGTCTGTATTTACGAGAACGTGACTCACCTATCCGTCGGTACCCCGGGCCGTCAGGAGTAATGACCGGAGGTACCAACGTTGGTCTCTTATATGTTTTTATACCATTTGGCGTGCTAACCCAGCCTCGCTGGGTCCTTAATCGCAAGGTAGACCGCGGCTGTGCCTGCAATCATTCCATCATCACTGCGCATGCGCGTAGAGAATATACACTCTATCGCGCACGCTCAGTTCAAAGACATCCCCACGATCCAAGCGCACCTCACGCACCAATGTCATCTCTACTGCGCATGTGCGCACTAATCCACAACACCGCGCATGCGCGCGACAACATACACTAAAATGCGCATGCGTCAACTACCTAGTGCAAGTATTACACAGGCATCAATGACAGATGTGCTGCGCATGTGTGCAACGAGTGCACTCATGCTGACAGAGATCCATTCCTCAATCCGAGCGTGCCCGGACACGAGGAAATGATCTTTACAGCCCATCGTTTTGTAGTAGTTCTAAATAAGTCTGTTTAGAGACTGTATAAATCAAATTGATTCTCTAATACCAAAAAGAATGTTATGTGGTTCATATCTGTTTGTCGTAGTTTATCTGATGATCCCATATATTCTTTTGGTTATAGAATCTTTATTTATATCATAAGTCCTGTACTGGTAATGTACTGGTGATTGGGAACCCTCCAATTCAATCATTTGGACAAAAACAAGTAGTGGTATGGTTACATGCCCCTACATTCTCGATACATTGTTGTACCCAGGACGGTACTATGTCTAGATAGCCTGTCATGTTGTAGTAATCTGGGCATATGTATGTGATGGTAAATCAGTCTAGGGCCAACCACGGGATTTCCTCGTTGAGCCCATCCACATCTGTGCGTAGTCGGAACACCCTACGCTGTTCCCGTTGCAAGAGAAATTTCTGGATGTCTCTAATGTGAGTGGGGATATACGGTTTTTCTAGGATCAGCCAGTGGAGTTCCGTATCGGTGTGTCCCACCTCTATGTAATGGTTAGTCAGTTTTGTGGCACTTTTCTTACACCGTATTGTGCTCCGGTGTTCAGAAATTCTCACCTTGATCTTTCTAGAGGTCATCCCTATATACCTTTTGTTACAAGGACATGTGATGAGGTAGATGACTCTCTCTGTGTTGCAATTGGTGTGTTTGTTTAGGGTCCAGGGTCTGGTGGTACCTATATCTATCTCAGTAGTGTGACTAGTTAGTGGGCATACTGAGCAGTTTCCACATGGAAAGTGACCCTTCACAGGTGGTAAGCCCCACAAACCTTGATCTTCCTGGTCGGGTTTCGACTCTCGTGGTCTGGTATGTACCAGCCGATCTTTGACATTCATGCTTCTCTTAAATGCAAAGAGAGGAGGAGGTAGTGTCTTTCCTCCAATTTCCAAAATCTTCCAATGTTTGAGGATACTTTTTTTCAGTGCATTAGAGTGACCCGAAAAGGTGGTCACACACGTCATCCTCTGTGTATCAGGCTCGTCAAGAGATGTTGATTTGGGCTCCAGTAACGCATCTCTGTTGTTATTGGACGCTCTTTTTAGTGAGGCTTTGATTGTCTTCTTTGGGTACTGTCGTTCCCGCAATTGTCCAGAAAGTGCTTCTGCATGTTCCTTGTATTTTGCTGTGTCTGAGCAGTTACGTCTTATCCTCAAGAACTGTCCAAATGGTAGGTTCTCACGAAGTGCCTGGGGGTGATAGCTCCGAAAATGAAGAAGTGAGTTTCTCGCCATTGGCTTTCTGTAAAGTTCAGTACTCAAAGACCCATTCTGAGGGTAAATATTCACATCAAGAAACGGAAGATTCTCTTTGGAGAATTCACAGGTGAACTTCAAAAATTGGTTCCTCTGGTTTAGCCAGATGTGAAATTCCTTTAAGCTCTCAGCTGTTCCTCTCCAGATGACTAAAACGTCATCTATGTAACGTTTCCAGGTCACTATATGGTCAAAAAATGGATTGATGTTACAAAGTACCTGGGTCTGCTCAAATTGGTGCACATAAAGATTCGCCAACGATGGGGCAAACACGCTGCCCATTGATGTACCTGAAACTTGGAGAAACAGGTCTTTCTCAAACTGAAAAAAGTTCTCTTTCATAGCAATAGATGCACATGCCATAATGAAGCTTACTGGAGTCATGCTATCCAGAACTGTTTGTTGCAGGAGTGTTTCTATCACAGAGAGAGTTTCGTCCTGTGGTATACATGTGTATAAGGATTCTACGTCAAAGGATACAAGAAAATCCTGATCTTTAGCATATGGCATAGTCATTAATACACGTAACAAGTCTTTGGTATCCTGTATGTATGTTGGCATCTGCTTGACTAGGGGTTTGAGAAAAAAAATCCACAAAGGTGGACAAAGGTTCCAATAAGGAACCTATTCCGGAAATGATGGGCCTTCCAGGGGGAGGTATTCGTCCTTTATGTATCTTGGGCAGTATGTAGAAATACGGAACCACAGGAAATGTGGTAATCAAAAATGCTGCCTCAAGGTCCGTAATCCAGTGTTCCTCTTTGGCTTCTTCCACCTTTCTCTTGATGACAGTACCGAGCCTGTGAGTGGGGTCAAGTTTTAATGGACGGTAGAATTTCTTATTGTCCAGTTGTCCTCTGCAATCAATGTTATACGCATCTGTGTCAAGAATCACAGTTGCTCCCCCCTTATCGGCGGGTTTGATGACAATTGACTTATCATTCGCCAAAGTTGACAATGCTAGATGTTCACGGTTGGAAAGATTATTGTATTGTTTAGGGATTGTTTGAAAGAACCGCTCAGTATCATTGAGCACTGCTCTTTCAAATGTCAGAACTTTAGGCGGAGTAAGACTCTGCGGCGGATTGAATGTTGATTTGTTACGCAAGCCAGTATTCTTATCTTTAGTTTGGTCATCATGTGTGACAGGCGCATCTTTGAAAAAAGCACGAAGTCTTACTTTCCGAAAAAAGGCAGCCAGCTCTTGTCTGGTCTCAAAGTCATCACCTTTGTATGTAGGCACAAATCCTAGCCCTTTCTCTAAGACCAGAGTCTCATCCATTGTCAGAATAAGTTGACTTAGATTGACGATTAGACTCGTGCCGTGCTTGGTCCTGGTGGAGCCGATTCCTGTTGGTTGCTCCTGGTTCGTGATGCCGGTGGAGGGCTCCAATGTACATTGGTCTGTACTGATCGCCTCCTGCCTCTGGAGCGGCGCTGGCCCTGGCCTAAAAAAAGCTGCTGTTGTGGGTAGTTGGCAAATGGTTGATAAGGATACATTTGTCCCGGAAACAGTGGATACGTAAAGTCGTAAGGGCCAGGTGGCCACCATTGTGGTGGAGGAGGTTGTTGAAATTGATTTCCTCTCCTTGGGCCTCGAGATCTACGGTTCCCACCTCTCCCTTGATTGTTGGCAGAGGAGTCAGAATCTGTAGAATTCCCATCACTCCCAGAGGTAGAGTAATTTGAACCAGGTCTCCTACCTTGTTGGTTATATACTGGCGGAACGTAATTATCACTAGTATATGGATATACCTTGTCCATCGCAAACTTGGCCAAATCCTTCTTAAATTTGGCAATCTTTGAGGCCAGGATGTTATCTTTGAACTCTTTACTGGTTTTATCATTTTCCTTGGCTTGTTTGTTGTAAATGGTCGTAGTGATAATCACCGATTTTATTTGTGACTCTAATGTTTGTATTTCAATAAGAATGTTATTGGCTATTCTTTTAGCCGTGGTGATTATTAGAATCAGCCAGTCCCTAGTGCATCGCCATGCAACATTCTGCTTTTTAAATGATGACAAGGGGACTCAAGGAATAAAGTTATTATGAGTACTCCTTAGTCATTTTTAGTACACCACTTTCTTATCTCTTATTTTTCGTTGCGCTGCACTTTTCACTCCTTTTTGCCTATACCCCTTTGATCCTCTCACCTTCTCAAGTGAGTCTCTGGACGCCAGCAAGGACTATGTAGGGTGACCAGTCAACCTGTAGTCCTTCTTTGTGTCAAGGTTTTTCCGATCAATTCTCAAGATCGGTTTTCCTTGATCAAGATTGTACCAAAACCCAGATGATGAATGACATTGGGTGATTGATGGGTCTTGGCAGCAGGATATCTCGCTCCCACTCGGAACACTGGCACTCTAGTTTTTGCTCCGTTTAGCTGACTCACTTCTCTTTCACTTCTTTGTGTAGACCCAGGGTGTTCTGTAGTTGATTATATGTGAATAGGGGATATTCACCCTGCAGGTCTTTAAAATCATCCCTAAGACCCCCCAGTAGTGTGTTGTATGATTGATTTGAGTGGTATTTCCACCTCCTCGAAAGGAGTGTACTCATTAGGAGGTTCCTCTGTTTTGTAATAGTGGAAGTCCTTTGTTACAGCATTTGCTGCTGGAAAGTTTATCCATGAATAGAATACCTCTGTCTGCCGATATTCGTGTGCCTCAATTAGGAATATGACTGTACCACCTCTCGGTGTCAGCCCATTTTCTATAAGTTTAACTTTAAGTTTTAAAGTTATAGATTTTCTAATGTTGACCGGGATGAGTATTGCATCCGGGTCTTGCTGTAGGAGACTATTGTCATCCGCTAGCAGTTGAGCTGCTATTCTAGCTGTCTCTCTTTCTACTTCATTGTCTGACATTTTACTGACAAGAAGATTTTGTTTATTTGCAGATCAGGTTTCTATGGAAACAAAGATTAAATGCACAATATTTTGGAACATTGTATCCTTCAACGTTGAATAAACCAAGAACCATACATAGGAGTCTCCTCACTCCAGACGTCTTTGGAGTATTATGGGGAAAAAGGGGTCTGTGTGAAAAAGCACGACTGAGTTACTCTAATGTCTTACGTTAGATTTATCGCCTATCCAAACCGTTGGGCGCCATGTAGTGTAGTTCCTATTATCCCAATAGGCTCTGCGCATTGGAATAATATCTTCAATAGTATAGACGTAGGACAGAGGTTAACTAGGTCTTCTACTGACGATATTAGACTTAAAGTTTAGTGTTTGCCAGCTAGCTCAGAGTTCACTAGAAACTTTCTCGAATAGACAAGGAGGAGTTTAACCTCCCTGGAGAGACAAGAAGGGATTTAGTTTCTGACAACCATAGAACATGACAACTTTGCTCTCCCCCAATCAAGAGTGTATCTCTAGAGTCGTGTGAAAACAAAAGACAACTTATTTTACTCAGTCAGTTCAGTGCATTCTTAGTTTCACCAGATTGTAGAGAAAAGGAAGAGACGGGCGTGTTCAATAAAAGATGTTATTTATTGATCAGTCTCTTTTCTCATACAAGAGAAATGAATCGCTATTATTGCAATACTTATTGTTAAGTAGAGTGCATACAGTAAAAACAGAATTATAAAATAATACTGTAAAAGCATTGATATGGTTTCTTAGCCATATGATACTTAAAATGGATAAAATAGATACATACATATATACATTGACTAATCGTACTCAACTGGTGCTTCTAACTACGCCTACCCCAATGTACCTGACCTAAGCCTAATACGTGGGCGGGAGTAGATAAGTAGCAGTTTAAGTTAAGTTTGCTTTGCCAAGGTTCTGCTTCAAGAATTCTCTGCAATGGGTTATTCAGTTCAGTACCTGGGATGTAGAAGGCTGGAGGGCTGGTATCTCTATCTCAGGGCTTGATATCCCAGCTGCCTGCAAGGGCGGCTGGAAGCGCCGGAGCTGGATTTCTCGGCAGGAGAAAAGGCAGCGTCTCTTTCTCAGCGTGTCAGAAAGGAGGGGCAGCGTCTGTGGGCTTCGCTGTCAGCTGGGCTCCTCGGCAAGTCTCGCTGCTCCAATCTTGTCACCACCTCGTGTCTTTGCTTAAGGCAATGTCGGTATTATTTATACCTGAAAGGTGCCGAGATTGACGTAAGGATGGACATAAATACGTCAATAAGGATTTCATAAGAACTGGTCGTTCGCACATTCTTTACTGAAGTTCTCGGCTAAATCAAAACAATGGCTGCGGGGATTTCCCAGGTCGCTGTAGGTTTGATTTGTTTTGAGAACTCCGTATGCCTATTAGGGGGCTGGAGAAATAGTGCTTGCCTAATGAGATGGCATGCGCTATGACCTAATCAGATAACGGGCTTCTGTGCCGTTGTATGGCTAATCAGATAACGGGTTTTTGTGCAGTTGAATGGCTGCTAGTTAATTATTAACCAGACAAGGGTCAAAAATAGGGGGATCGATACAGTACCCATAGTAAATACATCACATGTTAAGAATTGTCCCTGTGGGAGGTCATACCATTTGACAATATGGCCATATGTCTTCAGCTGCCCCTCGTGAAATAAGGCTTCTATTTCTGTGACTTTGTGCTCGGTCCAGACCCGGAGGGCTCCTTCGGTGTAATAGCTGTCTCCTCGGAGGAACCCCACGAGAGAAAGCAACGGGGAATACAGTGGCCGTCCCTTTGACATGTGGTGTATTCGCATCATACATTTGCGGGCTATGATGACTTGCAGCGAGTGAGTGCGGTCTGATTTGGTGCCCGGTAGTAGCAACCTATTAATAATGGGAGGGGTAGTTTGCCGTTCTCAGTTATTGTTTCCCCTGTGTGCCTCCCTGCCATCCAGTATGACAGCCATTGAAGTTGTGCTTCCAGAAAATATGGCTCAAAGGAAGGGGCTCCTAGTCCTCCGCACGCTGTGGGCAGATATTGCGTGTGCAGGGCGACTCTATGACGACCGTCTCCCCAAATCAGTGTCGTAAGCAGTGTGTCCAATTCCAGAAACCCACCGCCGCACGGAGGCTCGACAATGCCTTACAATGATTACCCTCGTAGAGGTCTTTGGGGGTGTGGTATAGCCGCACTCCCAGGTATCGGGGAGCCGCCGCGCTCCATGCCAGCCTCTGGGTACCGACCACGACGTCCAGGGGAGCCAGATGGGGGCTTAGTGGGAATATCATTGATTTTTCCCAATTGACTCGAAGACCTGAGGCCTCTCCGAATTCCCGCAGCGTCTCCAATATCGAGGTAAGGTCACTCGTTACATCTCTAACGTAAATTAGAAGATCATCGGCATAGAGAGACACACAATGTATGGTGTCTGCTATTGGGATTCCCCACGCCTCTCCCTCCCGTCGCAATCTTATAGCCAATGGCTCCACTGCCTGACCTAAGAGGAGGGGGAGAGGAGGCACCCTTGTCTGGTCCCCTTCGCCACCGGTACCGGGGCTGAAATGAGTTTACCAATTCTCACCCTGGATGTGAGACCTCGATAGAGGAGCTGCGTGCACTTCATGAGTGTGGGGCCTACTTTTATCGTCCGAAGGAGAGCAAACAGATACGACCACGTTAGGGTATTGAACGCTTTCTCTAGATCCAAGAACAGGCACGCTGCATGTGGGAAGCGGTCTTCCACCCTGTCCTGGACATGAAACAACCTACGCAGATTATGTGAGGTATTACGTTGGGGAACAAAGCCACATTGGTCAGGGTGTACCAGAGCTGGGAGGATTTGACGATAGCGATCCGCCAATAGTTTCCCTAGAATTTTACAGTCCGCGTTTAAAAGCGTTATCGGTCTGAAGGAGGCTGGGAGTGTTGGATTTTGTACGGTTTCGGAAACGTCACCAGAATCAATATGGCGAAGAGAACCCCGAAGTACTCCCCTAGCTAGCGCATCTTCATACATACATGCTAATCGAGGCGCCATATAGGTCGCAAACGTGCTATACTACTCAAGTGGGAAACCGTCCATCCCAGGCGCCTTCCTTCGGGCAAGCGATCGGATCGCATGTTTTACACCTGCGGGCATGATCTTTGTGTCCAGCTCATTCCAATCTGTGGGAGACATTTCCGGCATGGGCGATGGGCCTAAAAATTGGGTCAATTCTAGAGGCATCTCCGGTGCTGGAGCCTGGTATATTTCTGCATAATAATCGTGAAATATGCGCAGTATGTCAACTTGGGAGTGTTTGAGGGATCCATCTGTGTCTATGAGCTCTGTGATTGGGTGCGCCGTTGTGTCTTGTTTAATGAGCTAGGCCAACACGGATCCTGTTCTATTGCCTTCCCAGTGTACTCTAGCTGCATATGCTCGGAAGTTATATTTGCGCATGTCTCGCATAGTTTCTGCATGAGAGGTTTTTGCAGCCGCTAGCTGGGTTAATGTGGCTGTCCCTTGGTCCGTGACCGTTGACAGTTCCTCCAATTTAGCCTCTGCGGCGTGCAGTGCCTTTTCCAATGTTCTCCACACCCCCACCACCTGTTGGATACAGTGTCCCCTAGAGCTGACCGTAAATGCGTCCCATTCGATTAATCTGGTGGACGCCGTGCCCGCGTTCCATAGAAAGTATTCCTGAATGTACTCTCCATGGGTGTGGCGGAACGCCTGGTCGGTAAGGCATTCTTGGGGTAATTTCCATGTTGGAACTGGAGGATGGGGTGGTCTCCACCTGAGGGTCACAGTGTGTGTGTGTCATGAGCTGACACTATCCTGCCTAAGTAGTCTGCGTGTTGTACCTTGCGTAGGAGAACTGTGGAACACAGAAACCTATCTAGTCTAACTCTCAGGTTGTGGGGAATGGAGTGGAAGGAGTAAAGCTTAGTGTCTGAGTTCCGTGCCCTCCAGGCATCCACTAATGCCCATCGATTCACCCAACATCGAAAGCGTTCAGATTGTTTATGTTATGTTATGTTATGTTAAATTTAGCTTATAAAGCGCACGTACGCCCGTAGGCTTCATGGCGCTGTAGGAAGTTTTCATAAGCACAACACAGCAACAGGAAGACAGTTTAGAACATCTAAGGATAGGCTTCCCTAAAAAGCCAGGTCTTAAAAGCTAGTCTAAAGGCTAGGATATCCTCGTGTGACCTTAAAGAAGCTGGCAAGGAGTTCCAGAGGGAGGCAGCAAGAAAACGAAAGGAGCTGCCGCCCTGACGTAGTTTCCTAACAACCGGCACCGTGAGCAAGCTTTTGTGACCAGAACGGAGGTTGCGAGAGGGGATGTATCTGGCAAGCAGGTTAATGATAAATTTAGGGCCCTTGCCTTGTAGTGCCCTAAAGATAATGCAGCCGGTTTTAAAGGCCGCCCTCTGGGCTACCGGCAGCCAATGCAGATCTGCCAGGCCTAGCCTGATGGACTGCCATTTAGGAAGCCCACAGATCAGCCTGGCCGCCTGATTTTGAACCAGCTGCAGCCTCTTGAGCTGCCCGGCTGGAAGGCCCAAATATAAACTGTTTGAGTAGTCCAGCCTAGACAGCACAAGGGCGATGGTCACCTGTATCAGGGCAGAATGGGTAAGGAAATGAGCAATCTTTCTAATCTTGCGCAGCTGAAAGAAGCATGCGGAGACAACTGACCCTACCTGACTTTTCAAGGAGAGGTCTTCACTAAAGGTGACTCCAAGGCTCTTGACCGTGCGGGATTTGGAGGGGGGATTTCCCATCTCCGGAGGCCAAAATTGAGGTCCCCAGCTGAGTTCGCTCTTCCCAGGCAAGATCAGTTCAGTCTTGCCTGGGTTAAGTTTTAGGTGGTTGAGGCCCATCCATCTCTGGATATGAGCCATGGCCTCCCTAAACTCAGTGACAGCATCTGGCGACCCTAGGGGGAAGATCAATTGCAGATCATCTGCGTAGTTAAAGATCCACACTTTGAACTTCCTCAGGGAGTACAAGAGGGGACGCAAGTATAAATTAAATAAAAGGGGAGACAGGGAGGAACCCTGCGGGACGCCACAGTCGTTCTTAATTCTAGGGGCTGTGAAGGTGCCCAGTCTCACTGCTTGAGTTCGGTCAGACAAAAATGACTCCACCACCTCTGAGGCCTGCCTGCCCGACACGGCCGACCAAAATAGTGTGGTCGACCGTGTCGAATGCAGCAGACAGGTCAAGAAGCACCAGTGCCTGGTGGACGTCCCTGTCTGCATTACACCGAAGTGTATTCTGGACTGCCAGGGTTACCGTCTCGGTCGAATGGCCTGGACGGAACCCAGCTTGATTTGGCTCCAGAAACCCCGTGGTTTCCACAAAGTTGGAAAGGCAATTGGAGACATGAGCCTCCAATATCTTGGATAAGAACGGCAACAGGGATATGGGACGATAATTTGATGAGTCCCGGGGGTCCAGACCTGGTTTTTTTATTAGAGGGATAAGCAGGGCGTGTTTAAAGCCAGTAGGTACCTTACCCTGAACCAGTGATTTATTTAATAGGGGTAAAATACCCTGAGGGATGGTCTGACCGATTTCCGAGAAGATATGGGGGGGGGCAGATGTCATTGGGGGATCCGGACTTTACCCTCGTCAGAAGTGAAGAAAAGGTTTTATCATCAATGGCCGGGAAGGCATCTAGTACAGAGGGATTATAAAAGACGTCATCCAAAGGAAGTGACGTTGGGGAACTGGCGATACTCGATTTAATAGTGACAATTTTTTCTCTGAAAAAATTATTCAGGGAATCACATAGCTGCTGCGTAGGGGCTATTGAAGGGGCTGTCCTGTCGTTGTCACAGAGTTCGTTGACTATATTAAAAATATCTTTGGACTTGTTAGATGAAGATAACATTTTTGTAGAAAAGTAATTGAGTTTGTGTTGACTTAAAAATTTTTGATATTTTTTCCTAGTAACACAGAAGGTTTCCCTGTCCTGTGAGGAGTAGGTGGCTCTCCACTGTCTTTCTTTCTGTCGTACCCCTAATTTAAGTGCTCTAAGTTCCTGGGTGAACCATTTGTGGGCATCATTGCCTCTAATGTTAGATAGGTATACAGAGGGGGCGAACAGATCTGCTGCGTGGAGAAGCCAGGAGGACAGTGCCCTCTCATCAACCTCCAGGTCTTCGCCTAATGGGGGAAGGGTGTTGTTCAACGTGTCCATGAACCCAAGGTGGTCCATGGATTTCCATTTACGGAACTCTTTTCCCATAGGAGGTTTGGCCTTATGCTGCCCTTGGATTTCTAGCGGGAACTGGATGAGATAATGGTCTGACCAAATACAAGGGCTTATAATAGGGGAAAATGGTGGTAAGTTATATGGTGGTAAGTTATGTGCAGGTGAGTGCAGCGGTTGGGGGTGCGATCTGTCCAAGTGGACATCTAACGTGCAGTTGTAGTCTCCCCCCAGAAGCCACGGGACCGAAGTGTTGTGAGCTAATATGCCTGTAAGTCTACCCCAGAATTGGTCCTGTTCAATGTTAGGGGCATATATGCTTCCTATGAGTAGTGGGTAGCCCTCCAGGAGCCCAGTCAGCAGTGCGTATCGTCCGTCTTTGTCTAGTAGTTGTGTGTGTTCCATATGAGTGCACCTCTAGCGAATCCAGAGTACGTCGTGGCGCAAATGATGCCCCGCCACTTTTTGCGAAGACGGTCTACCTCCGTTGCTGTCAGGTGCGTCTCCTGTAGGAGAGCCACTTGGGCTTGCTGTCTCTTGAGATATGCATAGATAGAGTACCGTTTGTTGGCTGTATGCATTCCCCTGACATTTATCGTAATGAGTTTTAGGTTTGTGTTAGGGATCCTGGATGTCATGTGATGCGATGTTGTGTCTGTGTTTTCCTGTCGGGTAAGCTCCCTCCACCCGCTGAACCCACCCATCCGTCTGTCATTCATCATTTTCAAATGGTTGGTATGACCCACTGTTGTTTCCTCGCCCTCCTGAGGGCTCCTGGGGAATAAGGAGAAGGGGGTGGGGGGTGGGGGCAAACACTAACTATAGGAAACAGTCCCAACTCGGAGGACCTATCACTCGAAGCAATACGTCCAAACTGCATGTCATGTGCATGCTTTAGTTCCTTCTCATGGGGTGGTGGTGCTGGTCCCTTCCGGTCTCCGTTTCTATGGCTGCCCGTCTATAAGTGTATCAAGGAAGATACCGCTTCTGTACTTTGTCATGCGTTGTGGGCCGGAGCATTGTGTGTTGCTACCAGTGTTGTGACAGATCCGAGTGGTCTCAGCATCCCGATGATGGCACTGGATGTTACAATGTTTATGGGCACTGTGTCTGAAGTCTGCGTCACCCTCTCCGCGTGGCTCTCGGTGGTGACGTGTCATTATATCAGTGTGTCCGCCGTTTGAGGGATCACTATCGGAGGTGTCTCTGAACCCCTTGGGAAGGGGATGCATCACAGCCTTCTTCCTCAGAGCTGAACAAGTGGGGTCCTCTTTCTATGTCTGAACTTTCCCCCGTGAGGTTTATTGTCGCCACTGCTTGAATTGCTTTTCTTCGTTCTGATATAATTTGTGCAAGATCTGGGGAGTTCGTGGTGCCTGAGTTGAGCTGCACACGGAGTTGCGTGAGAGTGACCCCCCTGAATCGTCTTCCCGAGCGCCTCGGCGGTCGAGCATTCTGTATACTCGTGGCGTTTGGCAGATGGGATAGATGCTGCTCCACCCAGTTGCTAGTGCCCATCGGGTCTGTGAAGAAGTGAGTGGCACGGTTGTGGATTATTTTATGTTTGGAAGGGAACAGGAGGGCGTATTGGATATTCTTTTGCCGCAGGGTGCGTTTGATTGCTATGAAGGTGGCTCTCTGTTGTTGGATGGCTCGGGAGTATTCTGGGAAGAGCATGACCTGTTTGTCCTCCACTTGTAGTCGTCCCTGTTGTCTGGCTGCCCGGAGGATAGTGTCTCTATTTTGATAGTGCAATAACTTCAAGAGAAACGGCCGTGGGGGGAGGCCCGGTCTTGGTCTACGTGCCAGGACCCGGTGCGCTCTCTCCACAGAGAAGTGGGGGGTCAGGTCGGTCACGGGAGTGAATGTGGCGATCCAGGTTGTGATGTATTTGATTGAGTCAACTCCTTCCACCCCCTCCGGCAGATTCATAATTCGGACGCCCTTCTCAATAGTCTGTTTTGCTTTCCAATGTCTTTATCTGTTCTGGCAGATCTTTTATTGCGGCATGGTGCTGTTGCATTTGTGGTTCCATAGTTTGTATTGTCTTTTCTCCTTGAGTGACTTTATCCGCCAATTTTCTATGGTCGTCTAGAAGGATATTGAGGTCTGTGGCCAGCTCGCCAAATTTATTTTCCATCGTGACTCTAGAGTGTTCTATAGCCGCGAAGACCTGGTCCAGTTTTCTGGACATGGAGTCGCTGCCCAACGGCTTCGCCCCTGGGCGGGTCACAACTGGTGGCAAGGGCTGCTTTCTGCTGTTCCGGGGCGTGCGACGCCGCTGTCTCGCGTGGGCTTCCCATGGTCGGGTGGTCTGTTTATTTCCTGTGTGGATCCGGTGGCCGATAGTGCTCAGTTTCGTTCTTGGCCTTGGGGTGCAGCTGCCGGGTGGGTGCACCCAATCGGATGCATTTTTTACTGGTGCAATCGCTGTGGTCCCTTCTCACCTTCCCTTGGGTGATGCCCCAGCCAGCGAGTCCACCCCCCCGGTGCGTGTGCCGCACAATTCAGATGTCTCCCAGGCACTCTCTTCCTCGAGCTCTTCAGCTACTTCTTCCGTTCCTTTCCACTGCCCGCCCTCAAGGAGAACTGCCAGCGGCCCCTCGGTGTGCCGCCCTGGTCACGAGGCGCAGCGTCCACGTTCGGGCGCCGATCTGTGACTCCCGTCTGGGTTGCAGCAGTGCGGTCGGGGCCTGCTCCACTTGGTATGTCCGGACTATATTGGAGACGGCTGGCGATCAGCAGGAACTTATACTTCTTGGCGCTCCTGATAGTACTATCAGCCGGCCACCCCGCCAGGCCCCAGCACCACTTGGTGGAGGGACAACGCCCCGGGCAGGGGAGGCCCGGTAGGACGTCACTTTGGCCTCTGGGATTGCATTGCACAGGCCGCCGGCCACCCGCACACGCCTCAGCACACACCCTCCTTTTCTTGTTTCCGCCCTCCACGCGCCTCGAGTGCAGGGTCACGCTTCAGAGCCCAGCCGCTCCACAAGGTGTGCTCACAGAAGTACTTCCCGGCACCCAGTGCCCATCTCCTCCGGTCGGGCATCTAGAGCGTATCCACAGGCCCAACGGACATGTGGGTAGGAGGGGGGCCCGGCTACAGCTCCTCCGATCTACTGTCACCCCCCCACCACATCAGCCGTGCAACACGGAGGCCGAGCCGCACTCCCCAGCAGCTTGGGACTTCGGGGACACAAGGTGGGCGGCCCAGTGCAGGTATTGAGTCCAGGGGCCTCAGGGCCCGTCAGATGATCTCCGTGCCCTCACCAGTCCGCTGCCTGCAGCATTCAATCCTGGCACTGTGACATAGCGGTTGATGCTTGCTACGTGCGTGCTTGGCCCCCACTAGGCCGTCCTCCTGCCTATATCGCCGGAGGGGATACGCACCGGCCTCTCCAGCCGCAGGGAGTCCCACTCCTGGCCCGGTTGGGTCTGCCGAACGGTGATGTTGGCCTCGGAAGGGGGGGCCTCCCCGGGGATCACCTCAGCTTCCCCGCTCCGGGGGTCTGGTCACTTCGCAGGAATGGGCAGCCGGCTTTCTCACCTCACATTGGCGCGGGATCTGCTCACTCGCCATCCACCTCCGGTGCAGGAATGCGCGCCCTCTCAGGTCCCGCCGCGGGGCCGCCGCATCCCCACCTGGCGATTTTTGTCGCCCTCGTCCTCCGGTAGTGCCGCTCGCTCCGCCACTCAGCGAGCCGCGGTGACACCCGGAGGGGCCGCCATCTTGTCACCAGGTCGCGAGGGGCTCAGGAATGCCGCTCCAGCTGCACCATCGCCATACAGTTTAGGGATTTGAGCCCTTCCGAGCATCCCTTGTTCCAGCCCAGCCCAGGCACCCCTTTGTGTGTCATTTACAGGCACATGGGGCTGCGATGTATGTTGGTTTCATGGGCCGCCGGTCGGAGCCTCAGGGATACGCATCCACCATGCAGGCCTCCTTGGCCACGCCCCGCTCCAAAGCCTGCTTTATCAGACTTAATGGACTTTGCTTGAAATTCCCAACACGCTATACTTAGTGACACCCACACTATTAAAACAACTCTGACTTGAAGAAGGTAGGCTTTCTGGCATGCAGTTGAAGCTACAATTTTATCCAAGTGCTCATGGAGGGGCAGATTCACAGAACTAATCTGAGATAAAATCCTAAACTTACTACTTTTGGTATTCACAGAAGGCATTTAATAGCAGTCCTAACTTTACTACTACTAAATGCCTTCTGTGAATACCGAAAGTAGTAAGTTTAGGATTTTATCTCAGATTAGTTCTGTGAATCGGCCCTGGAGAGTTTAAAGGTGTATAAACTGATATATAATAATATAACCGCAACATTCTAATGCCAATAACTTTGGCGTCCATTGATGAACCTTCTTGAAATTTTCCAAACATTTGGCCAACTCAGTTCCGCTCTTTCCCAGTGAATTTGGGGGTGATTGGTCAAGAGGGGGCTGAGAAAAAAGGGTAGAAGCGAGGCTGAGGAAGTCAGTGAAATATGTGGGCAAACCGCGCCAAGGGGGGAGGGTAGACACACCCTTACCCCCTAGGCCTGCTCAGAGGGTCCTGGGATATGCAGATCCTACGCGTATCCTGCGATATTAAAAAAATAAAGAAACTCGGTCTCCTGCGGGAAATATGTTAATTTGCCCCTGGGGGGCCAAATCCCAGGGGCATTGTTGAAAAAATAGTGTGGAGGTTCCCAATCCCCCCCACACTGCTCCAACCCCGGGGACCGCCACCCCCGAGGCTCGATTATAATGTATGCGGGCCTCACGGGGCCCCCCGCAGCCCCAGGGACTGCCACCCCCTGGGGCTTAAGAAAATTGGGTGGGGGGCTCTGAGGCCCCCCAGCCCCGGGGACACCACCCTACAAGAGGCCCGGGAGGGGGCCACGTGGCCCCCTCCCCCATACAAAAAAATAAAAAAGAATGGCTGGGGATGGCGTCCCCGGGGCCTTAAGTGGCCTGAGGAGGGGGACTATGCAGCCCCCTTCCATAAAAATATCTGAAAAATGTGACCATGCCCCAAAATTGGCCACGGGAGGGGGACCACCTGGCCCACTTCCCCTAAATTTTTTTTTAAAGTTGTAATTGCGGGGTGAGGCCCTGAGGGATGGGGTCCCAGGGCCCCAAAAAAGAAAAAGGAAGGGGGGCTACACAGTCCCCCTTCACAAAATATATATTTTTTTTTTAACGGGATCGGCCGAAGGCCATGCCTCCTTCTTGCACCACTCTGCAACCGTGCCCCCAGGCGCGGTTGCAGAGGGGGAACAAATTCCCCTTGAATACTGGGGGTCCCTGGGGGCGAACTAGCCCACCAGGTACCTCCAGTATGCGCCAGGGAGCTGTCTTGCAGAGTGGTGTTCTGGGCCACGCCGCTTTTTACACCTCTCTGCAACGCAGCTCTGTGGCACTTACTGGAGGTAGCTGGTGGGCTAGTTGCACCCCAGGGACCCTCAGTATTCAAGGGGGTTAATCCCCCAACTTAAAACGCACCACGGGGCGCGTTTGCACAGTGGTGAAGGGAGGGGGAGAGGCCTGACTTCACATGTGTGCAAACAAGCCCTGTGACGCGGTTTAAGTTGGGGGATTAATTCCTTGTCAATACTGAGGTCCCTGGGGGCCAACTAGCCCACCAGCTACCTCCAGTAAGTGCCAAGGAGCTGTGTTGCAGAGTGTAGTAAAAAGGGGCATGGCCTCTGAACACCTCTCTGCAACGGAGACTCTTGGAGGTACCTTGTGGGCTAGTTGGCCCCCAGGGGACCTCAGGATTCAAGAGCACTGAATCCTGCAACTTAAAACACACCACAAGGCGTGTTTGCACACATGTCACTTCAGGCCCCGCCCCCTTCCTTCACCATTGTACAAATATTCCTCTAAAATCAGCTGAACTACGAATTCCGATTTACTCACCTGTTATCAGGAGAGAACCCAGTGCGGCATCTTTTAGCCCAGCACTGACCCTGAAAGGTAATTCTAAGTGTACTTACAGTAACTTGTATTTCTTTCCATAGGAATCCATTGTGTGGTTTTCAGCAGAAAAGATTCTAAGTGTTGATTTTTGAAACTTACAACTATTCCTCTAAAATCAGCGGAACTACAAATTCCGATTTACTCACCTGTTATCAGGAGTGACCTCAGTGCTGCTTCTTTTAGCCCAGCACTGACCCTGAAAAGTAATTCTAACCATACTTACCAGTAACTTGTATTTCCTTCCATAGGAATCCATTGTCTGATTTTCACCAGAAAAGTTTCTAAGTGTCTATTTTCACAAACTACAAACATTCCTAAAAAAATCGCCTGTATGACTTAAACGCATTATTTCAACTGTTTACAGGAGTTGTCCAAAGACTGAATCTAGGATACAGTCCTGTGGTTAGAAAAGTAATCCATAAAGTAACTAATTCCATTTGACTAGAAATTCACATTGAGCTCAATGTTGCATTGTGTTTGAAATTGTGTTGCCCATTGCAACAACTGTAACTACTGTACGTAGAAGACTATTGCCTATTTGCAAAGTATTTAAACTAAAGTAATTCATTCTGAGAAAATATATTCTGTAATGTAATGTTTAATGTAATTATAATGTAATTTAAAAAATAAAATATCTAAAAATAAATTGTTTAAAAAATGTAGAAAATCAGTATAAAAAAACAAACAATTAATACATTTAAAAATTGTCATTTGCAATACCTTTGAAATTCACTGAAAAAAACATAGGTTTCAGACATGTTATAGTTAGGAATTAGCATTTAAAAAACCTTTGAAATTCACTGAAAAAAACATAGGTTTCAGACAAGTTATAGTTAGGAATTAGCATTTAAAAAACCTCAGAAATTCACTAAAAAAACCAATAGGTTTCAGACAAGTTATAGTTAGGAATTAGCATTTGAAAAAACCTCAGACATTCACTGAAAAAACCACAGCTTTTAGGGGTGTTATAGTTAGTTGGACATTTCAGTCGCACAAAACCATTGAAATTCCCCAGTTATAGTTAGTTGTACTAACTATAACTTGCACGCCCACAATCCACTGCTGATGATGTCACTTATTACATCATTCATGACATGGTCAGTGACATCACTGATGACATCACTGATGACATCTCAAATGTCATCACTGATGACATCATGATAAACAAAGGAATGAAGTGTCAATAGTTCTGAAATTGTGTTGCTAATATAGCAATGGATAATGTATTAACCCTGAGGAAGCGACCTTGATGTCATGTAACACACGTTGGCCAGGTTTTTTTTCTAAAATAAGAATAAAAGATTTGAAGACAAAACTCTGTCGTGTATGATCGCTTCATCTTTAGACCTCAAACCAAGACTGTTTCTCCAATAAATGCCAGCCAATACCCACTAATCTTCTGGCAAGATTCGAAAAAAGCTGAGCTGTTGTTAGTTATTTGAGTGTATGTCAGTCGACCCCAAGAAAATAGGGTGCCTTGCCTTCTATTTCCGTGTGCCCTGCAGCTCAACCATCCAGTGCTGGAAATCTTGAGTGTTGTGCCTGGTAGATGTTGAGTCTAGAAAGAGAAACAGCAAGGAAGAGTAACAGAGACAGTTCTATGAAGCCGAGACCTCAGTGCTGAAAGAGGTTTTCCTAGATGCAATCTCATTGGTTCACATATGTTGGTTTTCTAGACTCTATAAGGCCTAAATTATAAATACAGTAGTACATAGACACCCACTCAACTTGCAGGTGTAGATTTACCCCTTTTTGCAATTCACCACTTCTGATTGGAATCATCATGAAAAACTGCGCCTGGCAGAGGCAAATATTTTTCTCATTGAGAAATAAACCTTACCCTACAGCCTCACTAATTGTGGGGGTGGTAAATCTCCAACCATTAAAAATGTTGTTAAACAAAGTTGCTGAATTGAGTTATGCCACTTTAATGCCCATGAATACTCAAACTAGGGTAGAGATACATTTTTCTACTCATTTGTCTGCATAATAAATGTTGTGTTCATTTTTGTCACTAAACTGATTACATGTATCTGCTCCTGCGATGTCATTCCATTCTCGTGAGGAGTCCCAGGTTCACTGACAAAATAGAGACCCTCAAAAGATCCCCATACCTAAATATAGGGACCAAAATATCGATGTCAAAAATATCATCATCCTAGTAAGTACAAAAATATCGGTGGCAAATATTGTTGTAACAAATATCATTGTATTAAATATCGTTTTTTAAATATATATATATATTGTAAAACAATACATATTTAATATTTTAAATAGTAACATTAATTAAAAAGTAAAATAGATTTAATATATGTTTTAATAAATATAACAAACGTAATAAAAAAACAGGTAAACACACATATATAATAATTAATATATATATATATATACATATACACATGTATCTACTAGTACTTAAAGAACAATTATTAAACTAAAATTTGTAATTAATTGTAAATAGTTTCACGTCTTACTTGATAATAATTTATTGCTATTCTATTTAAAATCTTCCCAAATTCTTATATTTTAAGCCTTCTCTCTTTTCCTTTCTGCATTTCAATAAAATTGGAATTTGTTTCCTTATGCTCCATTTACTATCAGTTGTCTTTACATAATTCATTATTTTTTCTTACTTTATATATCTGTGAGCTTGAAACTGTGAAGATGATTTCTCTTTTCTTTAAAAAACAATCAACCTGGGCAACTTCTATCATCCTATGTCATTTCCTAATAAAAATATTAAAACTTAAAAAAAGGAAATGCTACATTTAAATCGCCCCAAAATAACTTCCCCCTCCACGCCAAACGAACTTTGGAATGAAGAAATGTATTTAGATAGAACAAGCTTTCACCAAATTTTAGGTAGACGTATCAAATGGTACCAACTGCTATTGATGAATCAAACATTTATTTTCTCTGGAATAAGTTAAACCTTCATGATGTGATTTTGATGACTGCAATATATCTGTAATATATGTGTCAATCACCGGGTAAGGGGAAGTGAAAACTGCAAAATGGTGCCCACGCTATGGGATGAATCTCCCATGGCATAGACATCACTGCTTTTTTAATTCTTTGGGATTTTGCTTTTAAAAATACAAAAAAATATTGAATGTTTTCCGTATGACTCCGTCATGTTGACAGAGCCGTCCTTCAAACTTTCCATGCATTAACAGGAATCCTTCATGACGGACGTTCCTGCCAATTCAAGAGATGTCCACGGGGGCATCAGGTCTCTCTAAATTTGGCAGGCGGGTACTCCGTCAGGGCATCGGAGTACTTTATTTTGTCACCCTGATGGAGTAAATCCTGTCCGCTGAACTCTTAATCGGTCCCTAAATAATTTACTAGAGACATTTTATTCATAAGGACTGTCTGCCAGCGTACATTTTTAAAAACGCAGAAAAAAAACATTACACAGATAAACTTGAAAACAGAATACACAGTGACTCACCTATAGCTTTCGTAAAATACATGTTTTCAGCTAGAAAGGGAATGGGAATCTGCCATTGCACTATGTTGCTATGGCAGCCGACTACAGTTAAAGTACTAACCCAATAATAGAACAATGATTATCGTATACTTAGAAGAACATTTCCTGAAGAGAGTGTGTGTCCGCGCTCGTGCATGCGTGTGTGTGTGTCTGGGGTATTATTATTACTATGCACAATCATAGAGGCTCCAGTGGCATAGGACAGCTGGTATTAATTTGAGACCTCTGCATTCCTGGCAGCAAACTGCGGGGCTTATTTACAAGGCCCTTGCGCCACCCGTACGTCACTTTTCCCATGTTAAAAATTACGCAAAAGGAGCTTGTAAATATGCCTCCCTATGCCTACAGTGCCTCAGCGTGTGCGGCTGAGGCACTGAAGGCAAACGAAAATGGCAAGTGGTGCAATGTTTGTTTGACACTGAGTAGATTGTATTTCTGTTTTTCTCAAAAAAAGCTCCAGTTTGAAAGAGGTATTTGAAAAAAAAAAGGCAATGGCTCTGAAATGCAGGGAATTTTCTTCCTCTGTGTGATGGCTATCTATTATTGCATTTTAACCATCTGGGACAATCATAACACCCACGGCAAACCCATGCAGGCAAATTCACAGACAACCTTCCCTGCCCTAAATAGGGCGGGGTGACTGACCCTGAAATCAGGTAGTCCAGTGGTGGACAGATTTCCAAGTCAAGTGTTCCCTACCTCGTACCTGAGATTGCTGAGGCTCCCCACGTGGAGACCCTGCATTTCCCCAACTCTAAATGGGGTTGGGGATCACATTTTTGCTGCGATGTGGTGAACCACCGATTTACAGTGGTTATTCCATTCTGCTAGCCCCAAAGATTGTACACATTACTTTACCTTTATTTATTATTTATTTATTATGTATTCATTAATTATTATTTATTATTTATTTATTGTTTATAATGTATGTATTTGTTATGTATTTATTATTTATTAATTAGTATGTATTATTTGTTATTTATTTATTATTTTTATTATTTATTATTTATTTATTTTCCTAGCGTCTGCCACCACTGAAGAGTCGCTTCACACAGTACCAGTTTAAGCAGCAGACATCATGAATGGTTCTCTGTTTTAAGGAAGCCTGTAAACATGTTCTGATGTTAACCTGGGCTTCTATGGGAATTCACAAGGGCATATTATCAAGCCCATTATCACCGCTTTAGCTGCAGTTTCCTGCCGATAAAAGCGGCGATAATGTATCGCCCTTTCTTGATAATATGGCCCACAGTCTCTTAGCATGGCCTTGTGTTTACCTGTCCGTAGTGGCAGGTGGCACGGATTGGAGGTCAGGGGACGCGGGGTCAGGGAGTGGACTCTCCTCCTCATCGTGTCTTTCCTCGTAGCCCCCCCGCTCTGGAACAGCAAGCACCCAGGCTCCCCTAAGCCATTCACAATGCTGCTGATTGGTCTGAGCACCTTGGTTCGGTGCTCAGGCGGGGAATGGGAGCCTGGGCATGTTCTCCACTCAGGCTGTGTAATGCAGCCTGGGTGGAGAACATGCAAAATGGGCATTACTGTTTGGCCGGCCCGAGACGGCTGGCCAAAAATGCATTCGCACTAACAGAGTGCCCACCACTCCTCTTGCTTCTCTGTGTGGGGAGCAGCCCTGCCCCACCCGCAAAGCTGCTGTAGCAGGAACAAATAAAATGATAACATCAAGTTATTATAATTTTATTTTACCTTTATTTACACAGCCAAAAACAGTGGAGCAACGCTCCTCGCCTTAGTTAAGGAGCTGCCACTGCCTGTCCGGGATAACGCAGCTCAGCACTGTGTTTTTGCAATGCATTCTTCACAGTCACATGGAGTGGCACCTCTGTCAGTGGCAGAAGTCAGGGTGGAAGCCCTGCCTCTTGAATCCTATCACTGAAGAAGCAGCATGATAGACCTTGGCAGTGCTCACACCTCTTTAGCAGTCCGAGCCTTCAGGCTGTTGTAGAGTTCTCTGCAATGGCAGTACTAACATCTTTGTCCAGAGAATGTCAGGGCAGTAGCATAAGAGGTCTCTTGGGTTGCTACAGGACAACTGTTGGCACGGTGTCAATCAGGGGTTTGTTGTTTCACACAGATTCACCACCTGAGCCATGTTTGGAGGCTGGGTGCACCCTCCCACCTCAGGTCAGCACCAGAAGAATCAGGGATACACTCACATTTCAACAGCTCACGAATCGATGTCTCGCATTTATTTGCTGCTGCTCAGCATTACTGACCTTCTCAACACAATGACCTTGCACATCCTACCTCTTGGGCATATAAGATCATGCCCCGGTGACAGTCCACTTTGGGACTCACGGAGATGGCTGTGGTCCAATATGGCACCTTATTATGTAGGTTTTGGTGGATAAACAATTCATGCACTTTCAACTGCAAGAACTACAGACCTCCCAAAAAGCGAACCAGGGGACGGTAGACTCCCATGATACTGTAGAGTACGGGGACAGCCACAATGTGGGGGGTGGCTCAGTCATACCTGAGTTGTAGGGAACCTGAAAAATACAGCAAAATTGCTAAAAATAGAAACTAATATTTTAGCTCTAGAACGTTAAAATCATAGACATCAAATTGAGCTAGTGAAGCGCCGCCTGGATGTTGACAGAGCCTCCTTGAGGAAAGCTCTATTTGGAGGAGATCTGTCTGTGTTGGATGACCTTCAACAGACTGGTGTGTGAATGGGTTGATATTTCAAGCAAACTCTTATATTGGTTGGCAACAAAAGATATTACAATGCGCATGGTTCCCCATCTAACTGATGGTGCGGGAAGACAAATCTTGGTTGTCTTTGATATTGCGTCCTTCTTTGCAGACTATTATCACACCCTATACGCGGAGAGACAGCACCCTTTTAATGAGCACAACTCTCTACTTATTGCAAACCTCCTGATACCCCACCCGAAATGCACTGATCAATACAATTTTGAACATCCCCACTTCACTGGAAGTGAAAGGTGGGGATCTAACAGACATGAATCCCAGTAACACTCCAGGATCAGACTGATACCTTGTGGAAGAGGTGTGGCGCAGTGGACATGGGCTCCTGACTCCAGACCACGGGGTTCATGGTTCGATCCCCGGCGGCAGGTAAGCCCAGCCTCATGTGACTCTGGGCAATAGCTTACTTAATCTTCCCGAGGGTCCCCAGCGCCGGGAAACCACTTCTGAGATAGCTGTGCGCTTTACAAGTTCAAGGTTATTATTGTTATTATACCTGGTCGATTTGTACTGAAAATTTAGATCAGCACTGCTCCTGTTCCATTTAAAAATTTATCATGAAATGATAGACAGGCTGCTTCCTGCCTGTGTTGGACCTAACAACCATTATGGTATTACATAAGTTGGACCAACCGCCAAACCAATGTGCCTCATATTTCCTAATTACTCCTATAAAAATGTAATTCAAAACTTAATACCAAGGTCCTGGCTAAGAGAGTCCTCCGAGTGCAAATGCTGTTCTCCCTTCACTCTGGGGTCCCTCAGGGGTCATCCCTTAGCCCCACGCTCTTTAATATCTATTTTGGCCCACTAGCAGCCCTGATAAGATAGTTTGGGCTCCAATTAACATCCTATGCAGACAACACACAAATTGTGTTGTCCCTACAGCGAAGCAAAGAAGTGGAAGCTGGCCTAAGATGCAGTGACTGCATGAAAGCCATTGCCGGCTGGATGTCTTCAAACTGCCTGAAACTAAACGCAGGCAAAACGGATGTCATCATTTTCGGCAATAATCCTAACCTCTGGACACCTGACTGGTGGCCTGAAGAAATGGAAATGCCCCAAACCCCTATTAGGAAAGCCAAGAACTTGGGGGTGATTTTAGATAACAAACTTATTTTTGGCGATCAAGTCAGTGGGGTTGTTTTGACAAGCTTTTATCTCCACAGAGTACTGCGGAAAATGAAATACTTTCTACCTGAGGATAGCTTTAGAATGGCAGTCACAGCGCTCATTTTGTCTCGGTTGGATTATTGCAACAGTCTGTATTTGAATATTCACAAGAAACATCTGAACAGACTCCAGCTGGTGCAAAATGCGACAGCCAGGTTTCTAACGGGCACACCAAGGTTCATCTCAGTTAGAAAGGGACTTTGGTATCTCCACTGGCTTCCAGTAAAACAAAATGCACAATTCAAAGCGCTTTGCACAGTTTGTAATTCCCTGACTGGCAGTGGCCCTGACTACCTGAGAAAACGCCTTCAATGGTATGTCCCCGGAGGAGCGTTGTGTTCCTCGGAATCAAAGCAAGCGGCCATCCCCCGAGTGAAAAAAGCTAACTGGGGTGGTAGTAGTTTTATTGGATGTGCTGCTAAAGTTTGGAACAGCTCTTTTCCTTCATGAAGGGATTGAAAACAAATATGTTATCTCCTTTCCTGGAAACCAGTTAGGCAGTGCTCAGCGCCATGACACCCTGGGGTAGAAGTGCGCTTTAAAAGCTTATTAACATAACATAACATCCAAATCAATGCAGCTTTATCCCACATTGCAATATCTGACACTGCACACGTAGAGTTTACATAGCCCATGGGCGCTCTTAATCCTTGCAGTGTCCCAGTGACTTAATGCTTATCGACTTTGGAAAAGCATTTGAGTCTCTGGACTGGACATTCCTCAAAGGGTACTGCTAAAATTGGGGTTTGGTTCTAGATTCATGTTATATGTCCTAGTACTTTATGCACAGCGTTGTGCTAAAGTCAGAGGGAATGGGGCCCTCTCCACTCTGTTTCCAATCTGCAGAGGCATCAGACAAATGTGCCCCTTTCACCATTCTTGTTCCCTCTGGCTATAGAATTCTAGGTGGTGTTTGTTCGATGCAATGCCCAGGTATTGGGGTACAACTGGGGAGTGGCGATGGAGGAAAGAATTGCCCTCTGCGTGGATGATATACTTTTGTCCTGTCCCATCCAACCATTACAAAGTCTTGTGTGAGCCAAACTCTGGAGGGTTATTGGGAAGAATATGGCCTCCGAAGTAATTGGTTAAAAACCCTCTTGGTCACCTTGAGAGGTGACAGTAGAGACGAGAACTGTCAACCACATCTGCTGATACATCACCCAGTAGCTCATATTTCCCTTGAACAAGGTTTGACCTGGAGCCTTAACCTGAGACTGTTATTTCTCAAAACTGGGAATGATTTAGATCAGTGTTCCAAGTTGCCACTTAACATTCTGCCAGGGTTGCTCTGTTCAACACGATCGTGCTCCTGCATGTGCTACACATGCTTCAGAACTTTCCACTACTCCTTCAGCAGAGTTGGTTCTGTAGATTGATGGTCAGAGTATGTGCATTTCTATGGTCATACTAGCCCCCTGAATAGCCTTAGGCAAATGTGTGCAATCTGCATTTGATGGTGGACTGGCCTTGGCAGATGTGCTTCTCTATTATTGGGCATCATCAACACCAGGTTTAAAATGACTGGCCGAATGGTGGATGGGACTGCTTTCGATGGGAAGTGTCACTGATTGGCAAATATAATATCTCGAAGCTTATATATGGTACCCTCTATCACGGGCCCTCCTGGATGTCAGTTGGGTGGAACCTGCTGGCATGGAGATCAGCGCTGCGGTGGCCTGGATGGGACCATAAGGTGACACTTCAGACACCCCTTTGGAAAGGCACTGGCTAGCACATTCAGCATGACTGGAGGGTTTTCATCGTTGGGACCTTTTCTGAATATCTAAAGTAGAGGATATCTAGGGAGAAACACAAATGAAGTCCTTCCAAGAGATCCAAGCAGAATTTGATTTACACAAATACTGCTTTTATTGCTGTCTACAACTGTGCCATGCCCTCTTATACCACCAGGAGTCTCTCTCAAATACTCCTTAATGTAGTCCACTAGAGACAAAGATACTCATGGGCCCATTAGGCCAAGAGGGGATGTCACAGGTTTATAAATCATTGGATATCAACTCCCTTAATCTCGTGTTGGGTCTAAAGGCATGTTGGCAGGGGTGGTTAGGCTCCCTTAGATGATAGTGACTGGAGAGATGCTTGATCGGCCCCACATTTCCTTGTCATTTGAATGAGATTGTGCCTTATTCAATGCAATTATCACCCTCTTACCTAATTTACACCCCAGCGACTGCAGCGGCCCACAAACTCCCTGAACCTAAATTCTTCCATTGCTCCAAAGACAATTGGGATTTATTCAATATGGATGAGGATCTACTCTGTTATATCAACGTATTGGCAAAGAAATGTTGCCACACTGCGAATCGCACTCTAAGGTATCCTTGAAGATCTAGGGGGTGCCTGTGGTGATGACACCCTCCTGAGGATTTTAACTGCACTTGTGAAAAGAGACATTACCAGGAAGTGCAGCTCTGCAGAGCCTTCCTCCTTAGCTGAATGGTGTTCTGGAAGGATGTATGACGTTACAACGCATACTTTTACAGCGCATACCTTTACAACACATTCTTTACAACGCAACATCCATTACAACGCATTCCATTACAACGCATGCCATTACAATTAATTTTTTTAAACTACCTTTACAAAGCATTCCATTACAACGCATACTACCTTTACAACGCATACCATTACATTGCATGTATGGTAAGCATTGGATAGTGTAGGGGTAAAAATCACTATTCTAACTCCAGGGGGGTGCAGCAGTAGGGTAAGTGTTGGATAGTGTAGGGGTAAAAATTACTATTCTAACTCCAGGGGGTGCAACAGTAGGGTAAGTTTTGGATAGTGTAAGGGTACTATGCGTTGTGATGGTATGTGTTTTATTGGTATGCGTCGTAATGACTGTGTTGTAATGAAATGCTTTGTAATGGTATGCGTTGTAGTGTCATGCGTTGCAATGGTTGCGTTGTAATGGATCTTGCGTTTTAAAAGTTTAATTGTAATGGTAGTGCGTTGTAAAAATTGCGTTGTAAAGGTTGTTTCCCATTACGGAATGGACAGGTTTGCGAAACGGAGGAGCCCATATATGCGGCAAAAGGATATCCTCAGAAGCATGTAAAAATCTATACAAAATGGGCTTATTATGGCCTCGGATTAGTGGTAATGAATAATGTAATATTTGCTGCATACATAAGCATGGAAAGCTATATAATGAAAGCATTGTTTGCATTGTTTTGCTTTGGTTTAAAGAAAACAGTAACATTTGTTTGAAGAAAAAAAAGAGTATCAACCGCTGCTGATAGGTCAATCAAAACCATTGCCCCTACTCTACCCTTATTCACATCTATGCCCAGGTAGTCTACCACTAAAAGAACTACAAGCTTCATATTTCGACTTGTACAGAAACAGGCCTGATAGCAAGAATGCTGTAGGATTCCACAAACTCTGACACTGTGAATACAAAATGTTCTCGGTTTTTACATCACAACTACCATTACATCGCATGATTTTACAATGCATGCTATTACAATGCATTTTTAAAAACTACCATTACAACACATTCCATTACATTGCATACCATTACATTGCATACTATTATAATGCATAATAATTTTAGGGCAACAGTAGGGTAAGTGTTGGATAGTGTAGGAGTAAAAATTTCTATTCCCACTCCAGTGAGTGCTACAGTTGGCTAAGTGTTGGATAGTGTAGGGGTAAAAAAATACTATTCCCAATCCAGTGAGTGCAACAGTAGGGAAAGTGTTGGATAGAGTAGGGGTAAAAATTACTATTCCCATTTACCTCAAAACCCATACCCACCCTAAGACTAAAAAATCTCCATTACTTACCTTATAATGCATTGTAATGGCATGCGTTGTAGTGACATACGTTTTAATGGCATGCGTTGCAATGGCATGCTATGTAAAGGCAGTTGCGTTGTTACAGTTGCATTGTAAAAGAAGTGCGATGTAATGACTGTGTTGTAATGGATGTTTCCCCTCAGCAAGTCCCACAAAGAAATGGAGTTCCATACAGAATTCAAAAGACTTGCAACATGAAAAATACTTTCTTTTCATAGTAAGTTGTTTCAAGATTTTTCTATAACTCATGGTTCCTGTAAACCACAGTTCTTAATTTGCCCTGAACATATCTCATACATATATTTTCTACCAGGACACTGTTTCCCTCTGATGCCATGGTGTTACATCCTTGATTTTACCTCCCCTGTTTTTTCCTCTAGATAAGTAATTTCTGGAATGTGGAATTTTGTATTTACACTGGAAGATTTGAGTTCTGTGTTATAGCATCCAGAATCAGTTACTAGCTTATTTTACTGGATGTACATGTACTGTGTCGCTGTTCCATTAAACTTGTAATTATCCACATATTTGGAGCAGTTTATCTATTACAACTGGCGACAATTGGAAGAAAACATCGCCTGCTACATTTTCTTTGCGACACAGATGCAGCAAATTTTTCTGAAACCCACTTCATGTAAACTGAAATTTATATTTACAAGAAGATAACCCTTAAGGTGTTAACTTTGTTATTGGCAGAGAAACGGATGAAATACAATTGATTCATTTTACTGGATATACGACATTCATCTGACTGGAAAAGCTGAAACTATTACCCAATCTCCTCCAGCGGCTGAGTATTCCTTAAGAGAAGTTCCTCCACTTCTCCTGCGGCTGCTTCTGCGTGTGGATATCTCTTATCCCACCGGTGAGGAGATTAGAGGGTTGGGCCTGTTGCTGTTTGTGCTTGGGCCGTGTTGACTCAATTGTGTGCTTGAAAGGCTCCGTGAAAGTCCTTTGGGACCGGATCTCTTCATCTGTCAGCTGCTTGCTGTGACTGATGACGCAGTGGAATTCTGCTCTAGGATTCGGTGATCAACTGCGTCACCAGTCATTCTGGATACTCAGCGAACACTCATCAGCACGGCGGCTACGGCGACTGAAGTTTGCCTGCACAATTTTCTACGTTCCCTATGTGTTGACGTCATCGTTACTAACGTTGCCTGGAGACTGTTCTTCAGCATTTCTTCACACTGATATGTCATACGCTCCTGATCTACGGCCGTTTTCAATCATTATTAGTTAGTTATGCACTATTATTTATCATCAAAGCACTTCAGTATCCGGCATTTATCGAGATTCCAACAGTAATAATTTATTTGTTTATTGTATCCTACTAAAGAACCACAAGGAAGATATGTAAGCAGTTATTTTGTTTTGTTTTCACACGGTGATTAACTCTACAATTACAGGCACTGTGTATTTATCAATTTGGTGACTGGTATTGTTATTCTTCCATTTGGGACTGCATGTTATTATTATTATTCATTTTGGCCTGTTGGATTGTTGTGACAGGTACATCTTGACCATTTACACTTTTTTTATTCACTTTATCTGTATTTATTAAGTGGTTTAAGCACTCTTAGTATTATTACCTTTCTAGTATTTTGTTCCATATTGTTTAAAGTGTTTACGTACTTTTACTTATCTAAAGAACATGCTATAGTTTTAGTACTTCTTGTATAAGTTGAGTTGTCCATTTTATCAGTATGCAGTTTGACCCACCAAGTAAGTTTCTGCAAAGTAAAGGAGAACCACCTATTCCCTGGACAAGATGGAAGGAGGAGTTCATTACAGGTCTAAAGGCTATTGATGGCGAATGTATGTCAGCAGAAAGAAAGAAACATATTTTTCTTCATTGGCTAGGGTCTGAGGACAAGTAGTTTACAGGACTCTACCTCCTGTCAGATCTGGTGGTGATCATAATGTATATGATGAAGCTATTTTGCGTATTGAAAACCGATTTAAACCTACTCCAGTGTTGCCCTAAATAGATTTAAGTTTTACACTAGAGCCCTAGAAGAAGGAGAAAGTTTTGATACATTTCTGACTGCACTTCGTGCTTTATCCTTGCATTGTAACTTTGGATTGATCACCGATGAAATGATCAGGGATCAAATCATTGTTCATGTAAGGAGTAAAAAAGTACAAGAACAACTTTGGATAATGGGAGACCCTAATTTAGAGGCTGCTATCAGTACCGCCAAAGCACTGGAACAATCTGATAAGTGGATGAAAGCTCTCAACAAAGATGTTAAGTCTCCCAGTTCCGGTAATGTTAGTAGTGTTACTCCCAGCACCTCTAAAGGGACTTACAATTCCAACTACAGAAATAATGCTAATTCCAAAGGTTTTTACTATTACAGGTGTGGTAATCCAGGTCACATAGCATTGTTTCCCCATTGCCCAGCCATTGGGAAGGAATGTAGTAAATGTGGGCGCAAGGGCCATTTCTCTAAAATGTGTAAGGATATTAAGAAGAGTGTTTTTTCCTCTTCTAATAATTCTACAGGAAAAGTTTCTTGTGTTTTGTCTTTTGATAATGAGGCCCAAACTGATTTAGAGACTGGTGTTGTAGTTTCCATTCATGATTCTTTTGATGATTCTAAAGCTGACAAAATTGGTCACCTGTGTTTGTTCTTACTATATCGTCTTCTTCTGTGGATTTTACAGAGCTATTCGCTGATGTGTTTTCTGAGAAACTTGCCAAGATTAAAGGTTTCAGCCATAAAATTAAATTCAAAGAGGGATCTGTACCTGTCAAACAAAAGCTAAGGGGGGTTCCCATCAGTGTTAGGAATGAATTACAAAAGATGTTGGATGGCATGGCTGAGGGTGGTATAATTGAGGAGATTGAATCATCTGAATGGATTTCTCCCATTGTTTTGGCCCCAAAACCTGACAAAAGTATTAAGTTGTGTGTTGATTTGAGAGCATTAAATACTGATTTAGTTGCTGACTGCCACCCTCTTTCTAATATCAGTGAAATGGTATGTATGTTGGATGGTGCTTGTATTTTTTCAACACTTGATCTTCACTCGGCCTACCACCAAAATGAACTCACTGAGGACTCTAAGCATTTCACCTCTTTTATCACACCCCATGGGTTGTTTCAATTTAAGAGAATGCCTTTCGGCCTAGTGCCGCTGCATCCGTTTTTCAAAGAGTCATGTATCACATTTTTAAGGATGTCAGTAACTTTGTAAAATGTTTCCAGGACGATATTCTAATTTTTTCTAAGAATAAGGGAGATCATTTTCATCATCTCAAGGAGTTTTGTCTAAGGTTGAGAAGCTATGGTTTAACATTGAAGGCTAGGAATTGCAAGTTTTTCTGCAAATCGGTGGAGTATCTTGGTCACACTCTGTCGGGTGATGGTGTAGTACCCAAGAAGTCTTTGGTAGATGCCATCATAAATGCTCCTTCTCCTGACAACAGAGAGAAGCCTCTCCCTTTTGCTGGGCTGTGTGAGTGTTACAGCAAGTTTATACAGAAATTTGCCACCAAAATGGAGCCCCTCAGAGAACTAGAAAATCCACAGAGTTTAATTGGTCAGATAGACAGGACACAGTTTCCAAACAAATTAAAAGTGAAATTGTGAATGCCCCCACACTCAAATCTTTCTGTTTGAATAAGAAATGCATCATTACTGTGGATGCCAGCCTGTATGGTTTGGGGAGTGTACTTAGTCAGTGCTCTGGAAAGGAAGAATGGTGTGTAGCTTTCGCATCCAGGACTCTCTCGGTTACTGAGAGAAGATATGCTGTGATTGAGAGGGAGCTATTAGAATGCCTTTGGGCCACTGAATATTTCCGCAACTGTGTGTATGGAAACAGTTTTTTACTTAGAACAGATCATAAGCCTCTCATTGGGATTTTACCTCCGGGAGGTGGGTGGAACTCTACTGCTCCCTTTGCCAGGCTCACGCCCAGGGTACAGGAGTCCGATTTTGATATTGTGTATGTTCCAGGTAAGAGCAATGTCACTGCTGATTTCGTCTCCAGACTCCCTTGATCTGATGATGAAGTATCCAATGATGAACAAGATGTAGACGTAGTTGCCACTGTTAAAGATTTTGTTTCTGATAAATTTTTGAGTTTATCCGAGTCTGAATGGGTAACTGAAATGAATAGTGATGTGGTGTGCCAACTTGTAATTGAATGCTTGAAAAAGGGCTGGCCGAAAGAAAAGTCAGTTTCTGCTAATCTTGCTCCTTTTTGTCAGGTCTCTGTCGAAATTGAAGAGAATGGTGGTTTACTCTTTAAAAAAGGAAAAATCATCCCTCCTGCTTCCATGCAAAACAAAATTTTATTGATAGCTCATCGGGGACATCTTGGTATATGTCCTCAATGAAACGCCTCATTAGAGCTAATTTTTTGTGGCCTGGACTTGACAAGATGGTTGATAGAGTTGTTAGAGGGTGTCTAGATTGCATCAACAGTGACAAGATGCTTAAAGTCTCCTCTGCACCCCTTAAGCCTGTCTCATGGCCTGAATTTCCATGGCAAAAGCTGGCCTTTGATATTTCGGGTCCATTCAATCACATGCCTTCTAATGCACTTTTCACACTTGTAATGATAGAATATCATTATAAATGGCCAGAAGTAAAGTTTATAGCCAATGCCACTACGCAAGTCATCATTACCTTCTTCAAGGAAGTCTTTGCTCGTGAGAGGTTTCCTGAAGTATTAGTGACGGATAATGGGGTACAACTCACATCACAGGAGATGGAAAGTTTTCTCCGCATGTGTGGTAGCAAGCATATGACTAATTCACTCTATGAAGCAAGGGGACATGGCCAGGTAGAGCGATTCAATCGAGTACTAAAGGATGGTATTGAATCTGCCTGTAAATCCAGTGAGCCTTGGAGGGATGTAGTCAGGAAGAGATTGTGGATGTATCGCATTTCTCCTCATTCTGTTACCGAAGTAAGTCATTTTAGACTTTTGAAGGGCAGGCATCCTATTTCTGATATCTGCCCGTGGTGGATCAAGAGAATCAACAAGGATGCCAACTGTGTTGATTTGGATATGGTTGCTAAGCATGTAGAAGTTAAGCAAGACAAAATGAAATTGTTGTTTGACTCGAAAATGAATATGACTATTCCTGATTTTATGGTGGGAGATTGGGTTAGGATTAAAAAAACCTTGGGGTATATTAGCAACAAATAGCAATATTTATCGCTAAATGCGCTTAGCGCATTTTTTTTTATCGCTGCCTATTGCCGGATATTATCCCAGAGATAACATGCTATTAGCAATGTTTATCTCTAATGCAATAAAATATCCGGCGATAGCGGCTCAATGCGTGAATATCGCTGGAAATCCAGCGATATTCAGGCATTAACGCTAAAGGGACTTAACCTGAATATCCACCCCCCATTGGATATACAGGTTAAGTCATGGTCTGAGCAGAGCTTAGCGTGACTTTTTGAATCACACAGCCTGCCTTGCTAACAGGCAAAAGCTGTGTTAGCGACTGCTTTCAGTCGCTAACACGTTGGGTACGCCCACTTTGCATGTCATTAGCGATGAATATCGCTGACATGCAAAGTGGACCCCAAACCGGTCGCTATCGCCTAAAAGCTGTCGCTAACTGCTGTTAGCGACAGCTTGCTAATAGGGCGATAAAATTATCGCCGCTTTAGCGGGAAAAAGTTCAGCTAAAGCGTCATTAGAGCCCTTGCTAATATGCCCCCTGGTTTCTTGCTTAAAGGGACTTCCAAGTTCCGTCATCCCATCAAAAGTTTGCAAGAACAGTGTTATCACCCAAGATGGAAGAGTGTGGAATGTGAGGAGAGTTGCCAAGTGCAAACATCATGGTTCTGGTAAGGACAGTGAGGTTACCTTTCCGCTGCATGATGGCCCTGATTCCAACTCCACTATTCCTGTTCCCGCTCAGTCTATTGCATCTAGAGTTAAGTGGAATATTAGACCAACTTTGTTACCTGCTAGGTATTTGTCTTAAGTGTGTTCATGCTTTGACATTTTCTGTTTCGGGGGCGAGATGTGTTACATCTTTGATTTTCCCTCCCCTGTTTTTTCCGTTAGCTATGTCATTTCTGGAATGTGGAATTTTGTATTTACACTGTATGATTTGTGTTCTGTGTTCTAGCACCAAGAGTCAGTTACTAGCTTATTTTACTGGATGTACATGTACTGTGTCGCTGTTCCATTAAACTTGGAATTATCTACATATTTGGAGCAGTTTATCTTTTACACATGGCTGCATCAATGTCTGATATACTTACAGGAAGCCCACAATATTCTGCTTTTAGGAGGCAGACCTTAGACCTGGCCAAGATGGTTGCTTCCTGTTAGAGCTCTATGACGGCTCCAGGCCTGCCCCGTCCCCCCATTGTTGCACCCCAGGGTCTTGCAGATTTTGCTTTTGTTCTGGGGGACTGTGCAGTATGCCCCGTTCCCCTGGGCGACCAGTTTCAACAATGAGAGCAAAGTTGTAATGGCCACATGGGACTGCAGCATGACACAGTCTGATGGTCCCATTCCCCTTGCGGTAACCTGTGCCTCCATTCCTACCCTGGGCCTGCCTAGAGGCCGATCGGGAGGCCCAATTAAGGGCTGTTTGCCTTCGAGCCACATCTGCCCGGTGACTGCATGATGCCGGAGGGAAAACAGTGGCAACAGTGCGGAAAGGCGTTGGGCTGAGGACCTTGTTGGGTGGCCCCAGAGCCATGCTGAAGCCTGTGAGGGAGTGGGTCCACTTCTGCCTGCCTTGTGCTCATGTGGTCTACTTGACGGAGATGACTAGATTCCCAAAGGCCCTAGACTACATATACAGCTGGGAGTGCTCCCTTGCCAATGGGGCCCATAGGTTCCTTAAGCATCACCAGGCCAGCAGTTTGAGCAGGCTCCTGCCCCCTGGAATGTGCGGTCTGCACACCTGCAACTGATTTGATCCTTGGAGGCCATAAGTGAGACCCAAGCTGGATTGTTCTCCCAGAACATTAGGGGTTCCCTCATATTAGACCCACCCCCTCAATATTCACCTTGCCTTTGCCTTCTGGGGTGCTTACACAGGGAGGCAGAAGTGCTTCCTGTGACCTTTTTCAGCTGGATGATACTCCTCTACATTAGGTCCCCGGGAAACAATGCAGCATAGATATCCTGGCCTCTGGGCATATTTACCCACAAATAGTCTCTCCTCTGCCAGTGACATGGGGCGTCCCCTGGCTTGACGCAGATCCTATTGGGGTTCCCAGTTAGTTAATGTGCAAGAACCAGTCATTGTTTCATGCCCCTTTCATCTATCTTAGAGGGGATGCTAGCTGAGCTCCCAACACTGTTATTCTACCATTCTGACCCTGACCAACCAGGGGACTCAAAGGCTGGTGGGTGACAACCAGTTGATGCAGCCAATCTGCATGTCGTCTTGGAAGCAGCCAGCCCGTCAGCTCCTTTTTTCTGAGGTCCTTCGAAGGTTGCAACCTGCCTTGCAAGTGCAACATGCCCCACTGATTTCCTATGACTGGAACATGGATACTCTCCTCAAAGAAATCTCGGCCATTGGCACTACTCTCTATGTGATGGGTGCAAAGATGACAAACCTCAAGAAATCCATGTGGCAAAAGATGTCCTCCATACATGCACGCATGGATAAGGTGGATCATCAGTCGGATGAGGTGGAGTCTCACCACACCCACTTACTGGACAGAGGGGCCAGATATTGAATTCCTGCACCGTACATTGACAGACCTGGAGGAGAGGGCATGAAGAGACAAAAATTAGCAGTGAGTCAATCTTCAACTATGTATCCAAAATAGTGTATATGAAGTGGGACAGACTACCAAGGTAGATGAGTTCCCATCAGTCTTCTATCGAGACCGCCCTTCATCATCTGGGATCTCTCACTCCTTATAAGGTAGAACACCACATGAACCAGGCAGATTTAATAACCTGGTCACGGGTATCTCAAGGAAGGGTACTCCAGATGTGAAAAAGGTATGCCTAGTGAGGAACTGAGTAGCAGTGCTTAGAAGTGAAAAAGTGGTAAAGTGAATAAAGAAAAAATATATTCTAAAATTGGGTAATGATAGGGAAAATAGAAATTTTTAATATGTACCCACACATTCCCAAATGGATAAAAAACAGTGCAAGTAGTAGTATAACAAATGACTACTAGTAGAGAGTGTTAGGTCGACATGTTTCTGCAGTCACTGGAGCCTCTAGGTCTCCTGCTGCTTCCTCAGGACCATTAGAGCTACTGCTATTTTACAGAAAAGGTAAAAGATATCACCTGATGTAGAGAAGTCTATTCGTCCTCCCAGCTGTGAGAAAGAAAAATAAATAAATGGATACATAAGTTGAAAAAGAGGGAACAGTCAAAATTATTACATTCTTCAATGACTGTACTATAGGTTATTTTCAATTAACCATTCATTATTTGTAATACCTCTATTAAGATAAAACATTCAGTATTGTTTACAAATATTCACTCACCCATTTGTTGGGAGGGAACAGCCCCACCTCACCTGGCGCCAGCTCAGGTAGTGAGTGCACCGCGCTACAGTAAAATGAAGATGATTTATGTTAGGTAGAGATATTATATCTAATGTTTCACAGTCACACCAGATTCTCCCAAGCCACTTCCGGTGCTCATGCTCTCACTGTTCGTTTAGTCATGAACAATTATAGAGCGTGTCTAATAGAATCCATTGCTCTATAAGTAATGTCACTCGATCAGTAATTACATGTAACAGCCCGCCTCGGTAATTACATGTAACAGCACGCCTCGGAACCCCTGCATGGAAATTAGGGTCCAACAGACGCATTCACTTTCTCTGTGATTCGCATTACCCGATCAATGGTTGCAAGCCATAACACGCATCGGAACGACTGCGTTACAGTTAGAGTCCGGATGCATTCACGCGTACTGTTAAGGCACGCGTACCGCTAAAACAGCCACACACACACACAAACAGTGCCTTTCATCCCGCTTAGAGTATTGGATCCTTACCTCTCCGTCGGTACACCGGTCGTCCCTCTGAAGCTGTTTCGTGGGGAGGTGACGACCCGGTGCACCGGCGGTAGATAAATACGTCACTTCCGTATCCTACGTGAGTGCGCATGACGTGGTAACGTCACCACGTTGCGGGAATTGTGGGAAATGTAGTACCTATAAGTGTACATAACCGTTATTTGGTTGGAGACCTTGTTCCACTAAGAACTGACATTAACTGTAAAAATACACAGCTCGTCAAAAATAACAAAGAATGTTTTATAATTCACATCAGTAGTTACGTGGATCTATAATAGCCATTTGTGTCCTGATACATCGCGGCAATCTAGCAGCATAATGTGATTGGCGAAGGGCTTAGTTCATAGACCCAATCGACAGAGTTCAGGGAATAATCGTCAAGAGTGGCATAATGATATTTATACGGATGTATATTAGCCGTGCTTGTCATGGTACATCGCGGTAATTTAAAGAACGTGATTAACGAAGGGCTAAACACAAAGACCCTTTGGGCAGAGTGTTAAAAGCAATTGATGTTCAGTATTGGAAAACCACAAGGAGATTTGGTTCGCAAATAATGGAGATGGCGAAAGACCAAGTTCAGAAACCCCTTAGGCAGAGTTCAAAGACATTAGATGTTCAGTATCAGAAAACCACATTGTGAGTTAGTGCGAAAGTTCAATACACCCAGAGGGATACAGCCGGGTTGAGTATTGTAGGACACCCATACATGTATAACTCTCACAGCCGGTTATAAAGTACAGAAAATGTGACACCAGACATCAGAGTGACATCCAGGGAATGTCTTCATTTAGCCCTGATTCATCTGTTTTCAACCTGAAAACCCATTTTTGTTCACGCCTGAACAGAAATTTAGAGAAAGACCAGTTGGTGCATAACAGACCGAAAACAGGGATTCCACGAGCAGTCGGCACGCTATGGGACTTGTTACATGTAATTACCGAGGCGTGCTGTTACATGTAATTACTGATCGAGTGACATTACTTATAGAGCAATGGATTCTATTAGACACGCTCTATAATTGTTCATGACTAAACGAACAGTGAGAGCATGAGCACCGGAAGTGGCTTGGGAGAATCTGGTGTGACTGTGAAACATTAGATATAATATCTCTACCTAACATAAATCATCTTCATTTTACTGCAGCGCGGTGCACTCACTACCTGAGCTGGCGCCAGGTGAGGTGGGGCTGTTCCTACCCAACAAATGGGTGAGTGAATATTTGTAAACAATACTGAGTGTTTTATCTTAATAGAGGTATTACAAATAATGAATGGTTAATTGAAAATAACCTATAGTACAGTCAATGAAGAATGTAATAATTTTGACTGTTCCCTCTTTTTCAACTTATGTATCCATTTATTTATTTTTCTTTCTCACAGTTGGGAGGACGAATAGACTTCTCTACATCAGGTGATATCTTTTACCTTTTCTGTAAAATAGCAGTAGCTCTAATGGTCCTGAGGAAGCAGCAGGAGACCTAGAGGCTCCAGTGACTGCAGAAACATGTCGACCTAACACTCTCTACTAGTAGTCATTTGTTATACTACTACTTGCACTGTTTTTTATCCATTTGGGAATGTGTGGGTACATATTAAAATTTCTATTTTCCCTATCATTACCCAATTTTAGAATATTTTTTCTTTATTCACTTTACCACTTTTTCACTTCTAAGCACTGCTACTCAGTTCCTCACTAGGCATACCTTTTTCACATCAGGAGTACCCTTCCTTGAGATACCCGTGACCAGGTTATTAAATCTGCCTGGTTCATGTGGTGTTCTACCTTATAAGGAGTGAGAGATCCCAGATGATGAAGGGCGGTCTCGATAGAAGACTGATGGGAACTCATCTACCTTGGTAGTCTGTCCCACTTCATATACACTATTTTGGATACATAGTTGAAGATTGACTCACTGCTAATTTTTGTTGGTGTTATGATTAGTCTGGGGGTTTAGCAGGTAGGGTCGTTAAATTATTTCCCCTGGGACCCTTTTTGAGTGTTTTTTGGGCATGAAGAGACAACCTTCAATGATCCTGGAGGTCCTTAATCTCCATTTGCACAAATGCCTACAATTTCAGGGGGCCCGCTCATTCCAACACCCTGTGACCAATAATAGTCTGTTCGCTCAACCACTAACACACTTGGGCCATCCTCGTGGCAGCCATGAAGCTACCTGAACCTTAACGTATTAATGGAAGCCAGGTATCCTCAGCTAACTTTTCCACAGCTACCAATGTTCAGTTTAATAGGTACTTAGCTCTCCGCAGCCACTAGTAGCACAAGGACATCAAATATGGTCTACAGGAACCTGCACGCATAGTGGTGGCCGTAGATGAGAAGACGTGGAAATCTACTGACCCAGGGAACCTTGAGTTGTTCCTGGACTCCTGGGGGACTTCACAATGAACTCACCCACCAGCAAGACATCTGCGACTCTGTATCAGAAGGATTTCCTTCCTTCCTGGAAGCCCACTATGTATCAACCCAGTCATCTGTTCATGGGGATAAGTCGGGGAAAGAATAGTGTCGGGCTAATCTGCATCAGGTGGTGGATGTGCTCCACAAGAGCAGAGACAGGGACAAATTTAAATTTCCCCTGAAGCAGGGAGCATATTATGCCAGCAACAGGGGAGAGACATGAACATATCATTTGCCTGAGAGTGTCTTGTCGTTCATTGTTCAATATTCATTGTAAATTGACTGTTATCCCTTGCATGCTGTTCTATTCTCATTGTACCTTCTGTTTCTTCTAGATTGTCTGCTTGCCTATACCCCATTGGTTGGGTTGGGGGTTAGTTGTATGTCCTTCTGGTATGCCCTTCTGGGCCCTCTTCTGTGCCTCTGCTGGAGCACTGGTGTCTAGCGGGTGTCCCAGCTTCCATGGCCTGCAGGCTTGATGTGAGGGTTGTTGCCTTGATCAGTACCTGCCTTTTTGGCCTGCGTTTGGGCCCTACCTCGTACATCACTCCTCTCTGGCACCCAAAGTTCATTATATAGGGTCTCTCTCTGCCTACTGAGATCTACGGTGGTGGGTTGCTGTGGTCTCCTCTCTAGGCCCATGACCCGTGCTACTATATATCTGTCTGCCTACGGATATGGGTGATGCCCCGGTGCCGCCAGCACAGGACCAAGCTCAGAGGCCAGCATTAGAGGACCCTATCCCTTGGGATCTGCATCTCACTTTCCCCTTACTTAGGGTCTCTTCTTTCTTCTTGGTAGGCTCTTTGGCTCCTCTACCCCGGCTCTTCTTTAGTTACCTTCTGGGTTTATTGCATGCTGTCATATGTCACTCAAACCACTGACCCTGATTTCTATGAATGTCAATGGCATGAAACACCACATTAAGTGCAAGAAGATCGTGCACTATCTCCCCTCGAAACATACTAATATTTCCCTCTTGCAGGAGATGCCCCTCTCTCCGGTGGAATCTTTCAAACTCAAGCGGGAATGGGCAGGCTCTCTCATCAGCAGTGGCAAATCAGTCAACAACCAGGATGAAACTTTTCCTGAAGTAGTTGCTAAAACAAAATGTGCTGTGTCATCGTTATAGGGAAGAGGCTCCTGTGTAAAATTATTAAAATCTGGACAGATGAGGAGGTTCGCTGGGCACTGGTTCAACTACGGATTCTGGATAGGACGATCATTGTGGACTCCATCTATGCGCCCACTACAGATAAAACCCATTTTCACACAGTCTTTGCAGACTTCTATCCCCCCTTAGCAAAACACCTGTGCTTTTAGGTGGGTACTGGAACTTAGCACAGGACTCGATTCTAGATAGGACTTAGTGTGGGGATGGGAATAACCAAAATGAAAGAGCCCTACTCAGCGAGCTCATGTGGGACCACACACTGGTGGATGTCTAGCGCTTGCTGCATTCAAGAGCCAGGGAATTCACATGCTTTTCCTGTCCCTATTGGACCCAGACTCATATAGACTACTATCTATTTCATGACCAGTTACTGCAGCACGTCACACACTGCAAGACCCTGGAGGCAGGCCTAGCGGACCTGTCTGTGGGTCTCCTGGGACTTAGAAATGGGTGTACTGTGCCACCGCAGAGCCAGTGGGAAGTGCAGGCGTTTGCCTACAGGTCACCTGAGAGTTAGGAAAAACTGCGATCGCACGTTCCTTCATATCTCCCTGTATACAATGGCTTGGTGGAGTCACGCTGGGTGCAATGGGCAGCTACTAACTCCCCTCTCCACAGCAGAATGTGGCTGACTTTGCAATGGCCAAACGTATAGAGCTATCCGATCTGCATCTTTTAGAAAGAACTATTTGTTACGGCCCAGTGCCTTTACCAAACCTCCAGAAACAACTGGAGCTTTTCAAAATTCATCTGAACTCACTCTTTTCCAAGGCAGTTAAGGACTTTGTTAAGTTGAAATGGAAATGGTACGACCATGGAGAAAAGGCAGATCTACTTTTGGCTACACTGCTGAATCGGAGAGAATCGTTCCTAGCCATCAATTACATCCGCGACTTGACTCTGAACCTGTTTGTATACCCCAACAATATTGTGAATTGTTTCTCTTTCTACTATGCCTCCCTCCATACCACATATCCGAGAGCTACGCCTCCACAGGTAAGCGCTTTCTTGGCCCCTTTGCAACTCCATGTGTTATCAGAAAGGGCGAGCCCCATTCTGGGTCCCTAACAGGAGGAGAAAGGAAACATAGGTCGGGGGAGGCGAAGCCGGACCCGAAGGGGGCCCATGTCAAATGTTTCCTGGTGGCGGGAACCCTTCCCCTTAGAAAGCCCACTAAAAGGGGAGGAGCACTGGATTGGTTGCCCCCTAGTCAGCCTCTAGCCACCCAATCACGGAGGGAGGTGGTAAGTGGCCGGAGGGGGTAGAAAGGGGTGTAGGTCCCCAGTTGAAAACACAAACCCCCCCAGTTCGTCATGGGAGCCTGCCAAGGACTTTGAGAGCCGCTGGGAACCACCATTGCATCGAGGACTCTCTAGGGAGCAGCTGATGTGGCGTCTCCGTGAGCGTGAACACCTTTAGAGCAGGTTCCGGCGGGACCCTGGCAGAGTAGTGTGATCATGGGACGGAAAGGATGGAGGAGCAACCAAGCGTGTGGCGAGGGCTCCGCTGTTACCGGTTGTAGCCGACTGGATCTCTCGTCGCCGTAGTCCTATGTGGCTTCAGCGGGGAAGTGTTTGGTGCCACCGGCGGCAGGAGAAAGAGCAAAGTCAGCTGTAGTAAGCTTTGTCCCATTTTATACCCTCTTCTGATTCTAAATGTTGGACCTGTAGTGCTTTACATGCTGATCTTTTTCATGTGCTCTTTCTCTGTCCTGCTGTCTCTTCTTTTTGGAAAGGAGTTTGGTCATACCTTTCTCGCATTTTTACACTCTCTATTCCATTCTCATCCACTATTCTCTTTCTGGGCAGTCTTTCTAGCTCTCTAGATCTTTCTGCAAACTCACAGGGTCTTTTTGACCTCATGCTTGCTCTTGCATTCCAACATATCTCCTCGAATTGGAAAACTCTTACAAATACTTCCATACAAGGTTGGTGGAACACTTTATGTCACTTTCATCGACTAGATGTTGCTTTTCCTGCAAACCTATACGTAATACTGAACTTTTCTGGTTACCTCTCACCATATACTTGGATCAATTGGCTTTAAAAAAGTCTGCTCATGTCAACTCCGAAAATGTTAAACCTCCTTGAAGGACCTTTACTCTCTCCCTTATTATTTTATCATTTACAGATTTCAAATGCTTTGTCATTCTATTATGCTGTCTACCTTGTTTTGCAAAAAACAATATGTGCCAATTTGCCGTAATTATCTTTGTTTTGGTATGATATTATGCAATGTTTTTCTCTCTTCCCCTCCTCCCCTTCTCTCCTTTCCCCCTTTCTCTTCAAAATCCCCATAAAATGCTTTTTGTCGTCCAATCATCGACATTAGCGGCCATTATTCTCTGCTCTGTTTTGAACAGTTTTTATTGTTTTTTGCTGATGTCCTTGTTTGCTTATAATCTTCTTTAATAAAGCTTCTTAAACACAAAGGAGGAGCGGTCCAGCCTCGGAGGTACAGGGGAAGTCTGCTGTGCACCAGAGCCCCTCCCCCACTTTGCAAGGAAACCAGGAAGAAGGCGGGTGCCTCTTACAGCTGGTCAAGCACAAGAAGCAGGTACCCAACAGGGGGGTGAGTATTCAAACTGTGCCTGCGGCCAGGGACAAAGTTTTTAAAGGCGAAAGTGGGACACCAGAATTCTTAGGCAAAGCTGTGCATAGTGCAGGGCTACAGACTATTTGTTTCCATGGACAATTACAACAAAAATTATTATTTGGGGTGAAATAAGGAGCAAACACAAGGAGATGATGGACGGAGCGCAGAAACTTTTCAGACACTCACCCCAGTCACAGATCTGGGTTGAATCCATCATCGTTCTTTAGCTCACTTCTCCGCCCCAGTTCAGACACTGCTATATGCAAATCAGTCTTGACCCTTTGCCTCATAGGAACAATCCAGCCTGAACTGCCAAGCCAGGTCTTCCCTGGACTGGAAACAAGCATCCTGGGACCGGAAGGGCAACACAAAGAAGTAACTACCAGGGTGAAACAACTCAAGGGAGGGGGAAGGGGTGGCCAAGGAACCTCCACTGCCCACTCTCATAAAAACAAGTAGACTGATTTAAATATTAATTCATTATCCAAGAAAGGCAGACCGGCATTAATTGATGGAAGGGTCACAACGGGTTTTCCCATCCCTTACAAAGGACCTGTGGCCCGTGGGGTAGCCGCAACTTGAAATCAATACACGACAACCCAGAGGCGGCTAGACAGAAGGTGGGCAAGGAGATCACGCTGGGTAAAGTAGCTGGCCAATTCCTGTCCCAACCACCACTGAACATGATAGTCTCATTGTTGGGTGTGGTACCTAAGAAAGAAGCAGGCAAATTTAGTCCGATACACCACCTGTCACACCCACACTGGGATTTCATCAGTGACTGGTTAGATCAGGACAGCTGCTCAGTAGCATGCACCTCCTTAGACGATGCAGTATACCTGATCATACAAGCAGGGAAGGGGGCACTGTTGGCCAAAACAGATAGAGAATCAGCTTTCTGCTTATTGCCAGTGCACCCAGACAGGTACCACCTCTTCAGTTTTCAGCTGGACTGAGAGTATTACTATCACAAATGCTTGCCCAGGACCTGTTCCATATCCTGCGCTTATTTTGTGTAATTTATAGTGTTTTGAATGGGAGCTTGGGACGCGCAACCTCGCAGGGGGAAGGGTTCACTACTTGGATGACTTCCTGTCATTGGTAAGGTGGGAACAGTGGGGTATGCAAACTTCCTCCGCTTGTTTGTGGACCTGAAATAGGAATTAGGAGTCCCGCTAGCACAAGAAAAAACCGAGTGCCCTACCACCTGACTGTTCTTCCTCGGGATAGAACGAGACTTAGTTCCTGGGACGTGCAAACTACCACCAGAGAAGGTGGATGAGCTACGCCAAATCATACGGCAGCTATGGCAGCAGAAGAAAGCGACGCTAGGCGAGATACAGCAGCTGCTGGGTAAACTGAACTTCGCCACAAGAGTGGTCCTGCAGGGGCACCCCTTTGCCAGATGCCTGGCCTGGCTAACTCGGGTCATGTCACAAAAAATACACTGGGTCCACCTCACACAGGGAGTGAGGGACGACCTGGGACGATGGGACACTTTCTTGGCCAAATATAACGGTGCCCTCAAGTGGCGAGAAATGTGGGTGCATGTTGACCAGCTACAACCCTACACTGATTCATCAAGGGGCTACGGTTTTGAGGCCATCCTGTGGTCGGCCTGGGCAGCAGCAGTGTGGCAAGCCAGGTGGCATCATAATGGGCTCACAGGCAACATCACCTTGCTAGAACTATTCCCCATTGTAGTAGCATTCAGCATATGGAGCCACAAACTGGTTAATAGACAGATAATCCTATGATCAGATAACCACGCGGTGGTGCAAGCGATCAACTTAGGAACAGCAAAATACCCGCTGTGGTTGACCTACTGCGTAAGTTAGTCGATAGCCAGCTGACAGAGAACTTAGCTATTAGGGCAAGGCACATTGCTAGAGCGGTTCAGAGAGCTCGCCCCGGACGCGGACCAGGTTATGACACCAGTACCAGAGGAACTATGGGAGTTGGTGGACTCGGAATAAGAACATTGTTGGACAAAGCACTGGCCCCAAGACAGAGAACCGTTATCGTAAGCGCTGGGTGACATAACAGGCACCGGGGGAGCAGATGGTAGGGCAAGAGGAGGTGACTGCATTCTTAGAATGGGCATTCCAGAACGGGAAGACCAAATCATGGGCGCAAGCACACCTGAGCACAGTGGCTTGCTACACCAAGCTGTCATCAGGAAACGATCTCACAAGGTCCTATTTATGCAGAATGGCCATGAAAGGCTTGGGAAGATTGCAGCCCAGATATGGAGATAGATGTTGGCCCATTGATTTTGCTGTCCTAAAAAAGGCAATCTGCGCTTTAGAGGAGGTATGCAACAGGGACCAGGAGATAAAGCTATTCAGGGCAGCATTCGCGCTTGCATTTTTCGGGGCATACAGGGGCAGCAAAATAGTGGCCCCTGCGAAAGGAAACCCAGGGAATGCATTCATACGCAGAGCAGACATAAATATGGGAGCAGGGCAGATGGTAATCCATTTACATCGATCAAAAATGTATCAGTCTGGAAAAGGAACAGTTCACTAGGATTAATTGTATCAAGGACAAATCCTGCTACCTAGTATGCCCAGTATTATATGCTGCATGGAGGACCTGCACTGGGGCTGTTATTTCCACATGGGAACAGGTCTTGCCCCAGCCGGTTTCATTTCATAGCGATAATGCGGAGATCTCTGGAAAGGGCTGGCTTCCCACCAAGCGAATTCACGTCACATTAGTTCTGCATAGGGGCGGCAACAACGTCTGCAGACCTGGGGTTGGGCGCATGGCAACTCAAGGTAATGGGGCGCTGGACATTGAACGCCTCCAAACGGTACATACGTCCCTCAGTTTACTAAGTTCTAGTTTTTATCCTTCCACCGTCTAGGTCCTCCGGGGAGTCCCAAGAAAGTATGGATCATGGGGCACTCTTGCATAACCCAGGCATAGCAGTGGGCGGGGTCAAGGCGTGAGTTCGGAGGAATCTGGCTCCAAAACACAGAAGCCACCTGTCTGGGACAATCGGGGATGAAGTGAGACCCGATACTCCCCGCGGTGCAAAGCGCACTTAAGCAGGGTAACGGGACGGACATGATAGTGGTTAATCTGGGGGGAGGAATGATCTGGCAGCCATAGGGAGGAGAGGCCTCTTGGAAAAAATTATTAGAGGCCTGGTATCTCTAGCCTAGTTGATCTGCCCGGCCGAGGTAGTATGGTCAGAAATGATAGTGTGCAGGGCATAAAGGAGGGCCCTAGACAAGGGGGTGGTCAAAAATCCAGACGCAATTGGAACATTACCATGGCAAAGGTAAGCAGGGCCAACAGCTTGGGTTTCGTGAGGCACGGCTTCATTAATCTGAGGTCCCTGGGGTATCACCTGGAAGATGGGTGCACCTGACAGGGGTGGGCATGGACATGTTCATACTTACCATTGTGGGAGTCCTAGAACAGCTGTGTTTCTCTTGAGCAATGGCGGGTGAGGAGTAAAGGGGAGAGCTGCCTCAGATCTTCAAACCGTGGGCAGCATGCTGGAAGAAACTCAGAAAAATATCCAAAAAGAGGAAATTTTTATGGGTAGATGAGCTGCTCGCACAGTGTCCTTGGGACGCCTCATCGCAGGGACACTGAGTGGGCGAATGACAACACACAGCCATAGGCAGAGTAGGTGAGACAAGATGCTCACCCAGGGTCCTTGGGATGCCACACTGCAGGGGTGCTGAGAGGCAGGCGAGTGGCCAGCAAGGGTCCAGGACAAGCGGAACGGCACTTGCAGCCTGGGCCGGTCCTTACAGATGCCACAAACTCAGTAGCAAGGGAAGCCTGGAACCGCAAACACAGAGGCCATGCTTAAAGGGGCACCTCGAACAAGGACAGTGTTGTCATAAAAGGAGCAGCAACAAAAATGTTAGAGGAAAATGCAGGATGCAAAATAACATGGATGTTTATGAATAAACAAAAATTGCAAGATGTACAACCATATTTAAACAAGCATTTACAATGCAATGGTCTCGGCAGCATTAAAGGTAGAGTTATTGGCATTACTCATTACATTTCTTTAAATCATAAATAAATGGCATGGTCATTTGATGGGACAAACCTACTAGGAAACTGTGTTAGATAGTGAGGTAGTGAAAGAGAGCGTGTTAGTGACTTAGTGTATTTGAGAGTGATGTAGTGAGTGAGTAAATTAGTAATTTAGAAAGAGAGTGAATTTGTGAGTTAGTGAGAGTGATGTAGTTATTTTTTGAGAGTGTGTGGTGATATAGTGAGGGAGTGATACCGAAATACATAGTGATGTACTGATAGATTGAGTGAGAGTGAGATAGAGATTGAATTTTGAGTATTGTGTTAGAGTGAGAGATAGTTACTGTTATAGTTATATTGTGTTGCTGTGAGAGATACAAATACAAATACAAAGATTAATACAATAGTGGTGTGTGCGGGAGAGGGGACAGGCAGAGCTAGGGAGAAGGAGGTCTGTGGGGCGTGTGGTGCTGAGGTACAGGCAGCGCTGGAGGACATGAACTCAGGCAAGACTGGGTGGGCTGGTGATGGTGGGGGCAGGTGATGGGGGGCGTTGGCAGGCCTGTGGATGCCTAGTAGCACGGAGACAAGCAGAGCATGGTAACCACAGACCTGGTGCATGAAGGTCTGTACTGATGTCTGACGTTCAATCAGTAATAGAGAACCAGCAGGTGGTGCTAAACAGCCAAGTCCGAGGACAGGTGGCCATGGAGCACAGGCAAGGTTGGGGGACAGGCAGGACTGGTGGAAAGACATAGCAGGAGACAGTCAGTTCTTTCTGGGTGGACAGCAGGTATGAAAACACAGGCGGAGGAAGCAGCACTGTGGCCAGGGTGGACGGGGGGGTGTGTGAGACAGGCAGGCAGGGCTGCGCTAGAGGGCTGCGGGCAGGCAGATGTGGTTAGGACAGGGAGGGCTGAAGGAACAGGCAGGGCTGGGTAAACAGGCGGGGAGCGATGGGACAGGCAGAGATGAAGACACAGGCACAGCTGAAGGCAGGGGCTGGGTGGACGTCCGGGGCAGGCATGGCTGGGAACAATCAGGTCTATATGGACAGGCAGACATGAAGGCACGGACAGGGTTGACGGCAGAGGCAGGACTGCGAGGCACGCGGGCAGGCAGGGCTGGGGGCAAGCAGGTCGACTTGGACAGGCGGGTCTGTTCGGACAGGCAGGGCTGTAGGCGCGGCCGAGCCGGGCGGTGAAGGACCGGCTCTGAAATGGTTTTGCAGTGAGGGGTCTCAGCGGGTTAATGAGCTGACATCATGATTAAAGCTGACCATTTGTAATGTGTCTGGACCCCTGTGCACAGCCCGGAAAAGGTTAATGTGCTAAAGACGCCTGCCCCTGACTCCCACCCCTGCACCTGCCCTCTCACGGGAGAGAGGAGAGCAAAGAGCGAGGAAGAGGGTGGAGAGGGAGGGAGTGAGGGGAGAATGAAGAGCGAGACATGATTGGAAAGAAGCGACGAGCAGGAGGAAAGGGAGAGAAAGGTTCGACAAAAAGAAAGTGGCGAGGCGACGGGAGAAGAGTGGAGGAGCGTAAAGTCGAGGAGCGCGGGGCGGGGAAGGAAAGAAAATGACAAATGGAAAACAGATAAGAAACCGAGCCAGGGAGGATGGGAGGGGAGACGACGGCGTGGCAGTCTCAGAGACCACAACGGGGATAAAGATCGAGGCAGGGAGAGTAAGAGGCAGAAGGTGACAGAGAGAAGGGGAAAGAAAGAGTGAGCGAGAGGCGGTTAGACAGAGAGGTGCGTAAGGAAGGTGTGTAGGAGCAAAGGGGGAGGCAGAAATCAGAAATATACGAGAGCGCAGGGTAAAACGAGAAGGAGGCAAATATAACAAGCAACAACAGCACCTACTTCCGGTTTGGCCGGCAATGCTTCCGGGTCGCCGCAGGCAGCGCGGCGGCCCGCCCTGCACGGGGAAGGGAGGCAGCTTTCGAGGAGGACAGCACCTGGCCGCGAGCGCGTTCTCGTGCGCGTGGCCTTAACAAATCGGCGCGCGCGGCCAGTGCTGTCCTCCTGGGAAGCTGAGCCGTTAACAATAAGGTCTCTGGCGAGAGCGAGCTTCGCTCGCTTCTAGCCGAGACCTAATAAACTGCTGCCTTTTCTTTGCACCATAACACATTGTCACTGGAATGATTAATAGGGAAAGGGACGCAGTTCAGGGGGCAGGGTACTAAAAAGGGGGTGGACTCGCCCCTGGGAGGGGTTTGGCTACACCAAGTTGGCCTTCCCAAAGACTCCCTAGATGAAGATGGATTTCTGGGACAATACTATGAAGCGGGGAAGGACCCCCCAGTTCCACAGGAGTTAAATGAAACGGAAACCCAGGGCTCTTTGGGTGCTATAACTAACAAGGTCACCATTGTCCTCCTACCTAAGTCCAGCAAGAAATTATATTGTGCCAGCTACAGCACAATATCTCTACTCAATGTGGATTCAAAGATTATGGCTAAAGTGCGGGTGATATGCCCGGATAAGGTAATCCTCCAACTTATCAATGAGTCTCAGGTTGGTTTCATTCCTCGACACAGCTGACATTTTAATGGCAACCAAAGACTGACCCATCTCAGCTTTTAGCAGTCTTGTTAGTCACTGAAAAGGTGTTTGACCATGTAGAGTGGCACCATCTCTTTCAAATCTTGTCCCACATTTTATTGTTGGGAGGACTGTGTACAAAGGTTTGCATTCTATACCATCTGCCCATGGGTGAGGTCTCATGTAGAGTCTTTCTGTCAGACCTTTTCCCCAGTTAGGCATGGCACTCAGTTGAGCTGCCCTTTGTCCACACTCCTCTCACTGTTGGGCTCAGAACCCCTGGCAGTGGTGCTTTGTCAGGCTCAAGTCATTATTGGTATCCCAACTGATGCGGGAAAGGTTAAAGGCATTCCTCTTTTACTCGAATGACATCTTGCGCCTCAAGTCCCCTGTGCTTCCATAGTAAAGTCTAACATTGGTGATCTCTCTCAGTTGTCGGGCTACAAAATCAACTGACCAAAGGGGCTTCCTTTATCCTGATCCACAATAGCTGACTGCATTCATGGCTATAATATGAAGTGGGTTTCTGCAGGGCTCTGTTACCTGGGTGTCCAAATCAATGCAGGTCTCTCTCTTATGGTAGAGGAAAACCACCTTCCATTGACAGAGCGTAGAAAGTCAGATTTCCTGAGGTGATCACACCTTAACCTCTCCCTCTAAGGAAAGGTACAGTCACCTAAAATGATCCCTCTTTGAGTCTATAGCAAGCTACTGGCAGGCATAGAGGTGGACATAAGATCCTATATTTAACGTAAACACAAACAAAGACTAGGAGTGTCCCATCTTTGAGCTGACATGACAGCTCAGTGCTTGCGGGTACCACACATACAATCGTGCAGTCTAGCCTTCCATTTATTGCAGCTGGCTGTATACCTGGGCCCACCTCAGAAAGCTCTCCTATGTGTATGCCTCGAACGATATCGCGGCGGTCCACACTTCTCTCTTCCAATATATCTGAGCACTTCTGACCAGGTGGTGGCCTCCAATCCCTGTCCTAGCAACGGCTCCGGTGTCTTGCAAAGAGGCTCATAAACTTCTGAATGTCCGACCACTGCTGCATCATAAAGCAATACTTTGGCACAAGGTTGCCCTCTGTATTGGAGGGAAACCATTCTACTGGGTGTCCTGGCATGTGAACACTATTAAATGAGTGGACCAAATGTATGCGAGTGGACTGCTCAAGTCGTTTCCTGCCCTCCGGATCTAGTTTCGAGATCAGCACATGGACCAGTGGCAATATCACCAACTGTCTCGCAGTCTGCGAGTTGTATTAGTTGCTGAGCCGATAAAGCTTTCCAGCTCCCCTGTTCTTCAATTTCTTAATGCTCTGGCACAGCACTGTGGCATTGTCTCTGGACTGTATGGTGTACTGAGTACTCATCAAGCCCCCTTTACTCTGGCACTTCCTGCAGTATGACCAAACTGGGAAGGCAACAACTGCTAGGAATTACTTACCCGCTGGAAGAGTGGTTGAATCTCTTTGCGGATCATGACGGGGTTCTCATGGAATCCAAGTTGAAGTTCCATTATTTCAAGTAGTCCATGACTGGTACTGGTCAGTTTGGAAACTTAAATGGCCCAGGTTGTTATACTACGACCATTGTTGGAAATGTAATGCAGACCGCTGTAACCTATACCACACTTTTTGGTCAATGCCCGAAATAGCTGGATACTGGGCAGATGTCTGGTCTCACCTCCACCATCACAGACCTTTGCCTGCCTACATGATATCTCTGATTTGCCCGATTTGACAACACACAATCACCGAAGGTTAGCTATCTCTCATGTCCTGACCAATCTATGCATTCTCCTGCATTGGAGACAACCCATCACACACACACGCAATGAGTGGGGGTTAGAACTTCACAGACTGGTTGGCCATGAGTTCATCACCATAAAATATCGATCAATGAGACTGTCTCATGCTGAGTCAGTACACACCCCACCACCACCGCTCCCGGAGCAGGAGGACTGTCCCCTGCTGTTACTTGTGCTGCTGTCTGTGGTCTCCCATGACAGTAACCCTACTCTTGTTCGATTGACCGAAATGAACCCTCACATCTCTGAATCCATCTTCTCCTCCTCATTCCCTTACCATTCTACTCCCTTCATTTCTTCATCCTGGAGATTCTTAGTGCCCCCATTGCTAGTTTTCTGACAAGTCTTATTGCCTCACCCGCAGGCACGACTTACACTGGCTGATGTGTTGCTATTGCCTTTGCTGCATTTTCATTGTAATGCCTGCAACACATGTTTGTTAAGACCCTGTTCCACCCTAGGGTCTATCTCCTGTGTTGTTACCTGCACAACAAGGCATGTTGACTTTGTGCTGTACCCAAGTCCCAAGAAATAAATGTTGCAAATATAATTCTGCTTCTGACCAGTGGCAACTTTTTAAGAGATTCAACATCTGATGTCCACCAGTTATGACACCACTAACTTCCAAATCTTGTAAGTCACCCATCCTTACCTCTTGACGGTTTTGATACTAAAAGACACCAAAATTCCCAGCCTTTCTTCATTTGGCTTTGCTTTACCATATATGATACTCCATTGTACTACTAATGAGTGCAGCTCTTTCATTGCTGGTCTCCCAAGTAGTGGCAATCAGATATGCATATTGTGCTAAAGTGTTGCTCTCCCTAATATGTGCTGCTTTTATTGTATGAGTTTTTATTATTGGGTCACATTGATTGTACTGTCTGCCATGCTGTGCTATGTTAAGTTTCCATAGTGTGGCACTTATGACTTTTGTCCATCTCTGTTTTAGAACTATAGCGCTGTCTAAATTCTTGTCAATACTTTTTTCTGTTTGTGCTGTCCTGATTGCACATTTTCTTGCATTGCAACATCTATCATTCCCGCCCTTTCACCTTGTGTTTGATTGATGCACACACACATCCTATATCCTCCTTTATATTCCCTTATCCTGTATATGTATCCAATTTCTGAGTGTTGTTATTAGAAGTGAGGGTCAAATTCACAAAAGTATTACAAGGTGTTTGAAAAAATTTGAATTTAGACTCTGCAGTGTACGTTTATAGGGGAGTAAATCTTCTCAAAAGGTGATGTGGAAGGTGTGGGTGAGGTGGGGTGCATCAACAAATTAGTGACCTTGTGGGCATTCGCTAGCGTTGGCAGGCTAATTTTCACCCAGAATATTATGAGAGATTTACAAACTCTCTATGCAGGGTGGGAAGGTTGCAGAAATAACTCCACCATTGGTTGAGGTCTACAAGAATGATTTCTCTATAGGAACAATATTTTCCATGAGGAGAGAAAAATGATTCCAAGTATAAACACTCTTGGGCTCTATGTTTATGTTTAAATGTACACCTGTTATTTGTATGTGTGTGTATATGCCATGTGACCTTTTTACATGTATATTTATTTATTACAATTCACAGATGTAACTCAACAGTCTTTGCTGTTCACCATTTCCAAGTGTAGATTTAGACTTAAGTGAAGACTTCCATGTCTTCAGTGCCTCAGTTCAGGAGGTGAAGCCTCATACAACAGGATTACCAAGTTTAAAGATTCTACTGGTAACGTTGCACACACAGATGGATGTTTCTGGCAGCTTGTTGGAGATATACAGAAGGAAAAGTGTAACGAAAGTTAATAACCCTTGTACAATGTTGTCGGCAATTATATCATTTCAGATAGCATTTTGATGTTATCAATAATGTGATAAAATATGTCATGAGTGATGTAATATGTGATATCATAAGCAGTGCATGGCAAGGGGGAGCATTATAGTTACTATGGCTGTATGACATTACAACGCATGCTTTTACCACGCATGCCTTTACAACGTGGTATTTAGAACGAATACCTTTACAACGCATAGTGCTTTGGGGCGCTGGATAGTGACTAGTTTAATTTACTATTCCAACTCCAGTCCCCGTGGATAGTAGGGAAGGTGTTGGATAGTAAATTAAATCTATTCCCTATCCTAGAGCGCCCCCCAGCACAATGCGTTGTAATGGTTTGCGTTGTAAAAGTTGCGTCGTAAAGGCACTGCGTGGTAAAAGTTGCGTTGTAAAGGATGTTTCCCAGTTACTATAAATAACTATAACTAATGAATATCAGTGTTTTCTATGTTACTTCTAAACTGACATTTCCACCTAACTATAATATCACTTTAACCTTTGTTTTCTTCAGTGAATTTCAGATTTTTTAAATGTAAAATAAGATATTATTAACATATCTAATTTTAATGTCACTTTAACCATCGTTTTTTTCAGTACATTTCTAGGGTTTTTTCTAACATAAAGTAATATTTTATTACCATACGAAATGTGTGTGCCGTGGTTTAGTCGCACGGTCAACGGCCCATGAATGCCAAACCCACCACAGTCATTCATGCCTCCTTTATTGAATGGCTGCTTTGAATCCTGTGGGATTCTTCCGGTAGTCAGCGTGCAACTGGGCTCCCATGGGACTCCAGCAGGAGCAGGGATATGCCACTAGCTCCCACGGGAACCCACTTTTTTCGCGGCCCTTGCTTTGCAGATCACCTCGAAACTTTCAAGGAAGGAGCTCATGTGGATTAACTTCAAATGGCGCAAAGTTGATAGCAAATCAAAAATACCCTTCCTATGGTAACTAGGCCCTAAATAAATATACCCAGAGGCCACCTAAAATGTCCTGCTGTTATAACGGTACTGTAAAATTGAAGGGAGGAAAACACAGTTTAGTGCTTCACAATCTGAATTCTACAATTTCTTTGCACTGGGAAATAAATCTGCTGATGGAGTCTTATGTAACTTTAAAACATAAATGAGAAAAAACAATTGTCCCAGGGAATTGATTGTTCCAATAATACGTCTACAAGCAGTGACTACAAAATCGATTTAATTGGAAAACAAATACATGTTCTACTGCAAGTCAATAAGATGAAGCAAGAGAGGCACCTTCGCTGAGTTTCAGACTAACACACTTTTCTGAGTTTAAAGAAAATGCAGTGCTTGGAATGCAGGATGTTGATTTGTGACGCCATATTGAAAGTGAGCTCTCAGTATGCAATTATATCAAATACTAAAGGATGTTTACAATTGTTTGCATTCGTTTTATAACTTAAGCACACGGACTTTTGTAATGAGGCGTGAAAAAAGCCAATGTAATATTTTGTCATGCTAACCTATTGCAGAGTATGAGAAGGTGGTGTCTGATCAGCACAGTAAATGCAAAAACGACAGCCTTTGTGGGGCAGGGAGTTAATGTCATTATTCACATCCCCAGTTCGGTGTTTGCTTTCTGGATTTACGCTTGCATATTGGTTTCAATTTTCACACAAATGCTCATTCTTAGGTTTCTTTTTCCTTATAAACGAGCTTCATAGTTTTGCAAACACCAAGACAAAAACATGTACACCACTATAATCGCACTAGAACCACAGTTCACAAGCTACATTCCCACCATCGCCTCCAAATGTTCCCATGCTTTTGAGGTCAACCTTGCACAGCACACATTAATTTCTCCTGCTGGGCACACCAATCCACACACGGCCTCCACTCCATCATGGGCAAGGCTTGTGAAGAATTCCACCTCCGGGCAATATCACGCTTGGCGACCAGAGAGGAGAGTCCAAATAATTTCCATTCCACCGGCGGACCGCCAAGATCGTCCAGTAGGCCCTATAGGGCCACCCTTGAGGAAGATACAGGGCTGATCCAGTACCGACGAGAGTTCTTGCATTATCCTCTGCCAATAATGGACTATCACAAGGCAGGTCCAGACCACATGATAAAAGCCTGCATTGGACGCAGAAGAGCGCAAGCAGTTGAGTTCGGGCATCCTACCGGATCAATGGAGTCACATCAGGGTCAAGTAAGTCAAGTGATGATAATGGAGCTGCATCAGTCCACACGTCTCCCTGAACCGTAAAACCTATATTATCCTATGTTTGGAACCCGGCCAGGCGCACTGTGTGACCTGACCATCTGCCTTTCCATGGAGGAGTCAGCAGCATCAGTTTATGGTCAAAGCCAGGGAGATGGAGACAAGATCTCCAACATAAGAAGACTGCCCAGGTAATATCTGGGGGGGACTGAGGCATTGATGCACCATATAATATAACTATGTCCTTATCAAGGCCCAACCAGGAGAGTTTGCTGCGGTAGGCTGGATTGTCCTAGCTGCTACTTAATCACTCATTAATAATGGTGAGCTGCGAGGTCCTATAATAACAGTGAAGGTCAACAATTCCTAAACCTCATTCCTAGATTTCTACTGACACCATTTCATCCATGTACTAGCTGGAGGAAATTGTTTTTGCAAAGCAGTTTAGTAAGAGGACCATGATGTTAGAAAGACAAATGCCATCACGCACTCACTCGCTATTCCCCACAACATGGCACAGACCTGGCAATGAAGTACAACATGCATTTTCAATGCTAAACGGTCAGGCTGGTAACTGAAAGTGCCTCTTCTGTCACTATCGAGTTTAGTCAGTTAGAGCACCATTCACAAAGGTAAACTTAGACTTAAGTCTAGGTTTACTGCTTTCTACTTTTTGGTATTATCAAAGGTAAGTTACTACAGGTATAGTTAGAGCCCCATTCACAAAGGTAAACTTAGACTTAAGTCTAGGTTTACTGCTTTCTACTTTTTGGTATTATCAAAGGTAAGTTACTACAGGTATTTTTACTACTACTAAACTTACTAGTAGTACAATTACTGGTAGTAAAGTTCCTGCTAGTGAAATTACTAGTAGTGCAGCTACTAGTAGCAACTTACCTTTGTGAATACCAAGTAGGAGACCTAGGCTTAAGTCTAAGTTAACTACTTAAGTCTAAGTTTACTAATTTTTAGTATTAAAAATATAAGTTACTACTAGTACCTTTATTACTAGTAAGGTTACTAGTATTGCAATTACTAATAGTAAAATTACTAGTAGTAGCCTACCTTTGTGAATTCCAAAAAGTAGTAGACTTAGACCTAAGTCTAAGTTTACCTTTGTGAATCGGGCCCAGGTAAGGTTACTAGTATTGCAATTACTAATAGTAAAATTACTAGTAGTAGCCTACCTTTGTGAATTCCAAAAAGTAGTAGACTTAGACCTACCTTTGTGAGGGTATATCATTATCATCTTGCACTCATACATTTAATAATCCACCTACTGACTCAATCTAGCATTCACACACTTACTCATCCACAATAAAACACATACAAAATCTTAACAAGCATATGCCGGAAAAAGTCAAAGAAAAGTAAAAAGAAAAGAAAACATGCTACCGCCTGAACTGTATGCTTTCAATAAAAACACTAACATGTAATTTAGCAGCAGGCGACCATCTTGCAATGATATTGTACAAAGTTCATGGTCGTTTTTAAGTTCCAACATTACAGCCACATTTGGGAGCAACTTGTTGTCCATCTTAGAATGAAAACAATGGTACTTTATGGACAATACCTTTCTAAGATGGCTGTCCAGTTTAGAAGTAAAGTCCTTGACGGATGTGTCATATTGCAGATGAAAGGAACAGCAAGTGAGTGTTCCAGAAACATTCTAAAAAAATAATAACAAAATGAAAAAGAAAGATAGAACTGGACAGCAACCTACAAAAAGAGAAAATTGAACATTATAGGGCTGGCCCACCAACAGTGGCACTGATTCACACTCATTTTCAGGCAGTGGTGCTCATGTGAACATATCATCATTCATAATGGCAATAAAGCCAACGGCTTAATGGACTGGCCAATTGCCCCTTGCTTTATGATGCCATGCATGGAAGAAGAGTGAGAATGACACTTGAACAGACCAACGGCAGAAGTGGCCTGACCCACAGCTACTGCTTTTATTTATGTGCAGTATTTATATGTATGTGTGTATATTTTATTTATCTGTATTTATATTACATGAGTCTGGCAGACAGCTAGACCTTTCAGGTCATCCTAAGAGGGTCTAGCAAGGATGATCACAGTGCAAATCCTCTACTCTCAGGTTTTGTCAAACGGAGGATCAACTACATATCTACAACTACATATCCCTTGCCTACAACACTAATAAGTGAGATTCCAAGGAAAAAAATACTTGGCTACATATTTACAGGCTATAATAACAATCCACTAATAAGGTCTATCGATTTTAACATCTGCTTTTTTTATAGTAAATAAATCAGGTCTGCAGCCTTTGTCATACATTTTCATAATTGCTCCTTTGTATGCCATCTGGTATAATATTCCCCATTTGAACAAATCAAGCCTATATCCTTTAAAATTGTCTCTTCACCAGCCTACTATGTTGAGCATAAGCTTTCCAACATAGCTACCATCAGTCACGCAGTCATAAATTATGAAGATGTACAAAATTACAGTTAATAAAACAAAATACAAACAGCGGCAGTCTCTCCACGAGGGCGAGAGAGAATTGCCCCCTCCACCCGCTGATAGCCACGGGTGAAAAAATAAATTGGCAACAAAATTATTTCAGTGCCATTGTTTTTCCCGATGTGCACACCGCAGTGCCCTTTAACCAGAAGACATGCAGGGCCATGTCCTCTGCTGCTGATTGGCAGCATGAAGTGCAGGAGCTGTGGCTGGCTGAATGCTTCAAAGTGCGGATGTCTTGCAATGGCCAGCTTGACATGCACACTTTGGAGCTCTCCATCTAATGCTGTCTTAGACAGCTGGTTGGAGAGGAAGCACAGGCCTCCAGAGCCAGAAGGAGCGCACGCGCCAACGTGCTCCATTGTCAAAGGTTTGACCAACACCTAAACTCCTGCCTAGTAGGATAATCTGTGAGATTCTATTCAGCAAACATCTGTCTTCTTCCTTTACCAAAGTGTAAAACCAATGCACCTCTAAAGTATATGTCTTTAGCATATGATTTTCACAATTAATAGGTCAGGTATACTGCCTTATCTTTTAACTTTTAATAATATACAGCTCAGAACTATGGCAGATAAGATAACTTTTCCTAGTAAACCAACTCAGGTCTATAGCCTCTAATATTCTTTGTCACCATAAGCAATTGTGGCTACAGTTTTGAGCATAAGCTAAAATTAAAAATGTATCCAAAATTTCACCTGGCAAAACAAAACACCCCTCCCTTCTAAGAGGGGTCAACAAAGAGTACCACAGTGCACATATTATACCCCAGGGTTTTCTCAGATTGATAAGAATCTGTGAGATTCCATGCAACAAAATACTGTTCTATAGGATTAAAAATACTGCAATAGTAAGTCACCCTTACATGCTTATTAGCTTAAAATATGCTTTACATAATAAAAACCCTAGGCCTACTGCCTCTTTTGTCATGAGTTTCAATAATAAATGGATCAAGTCTGTAGCTTGATCACTGAATTGGCACAATATTCAAATCCTTCGTGCTGTATGGAGCGAAAGCATTCACACAGCACAAAAAGTGCAAAACAATCACTCTTTTTCAGCAGAAACACACAACCTCTCTCCAATCAAATGTTCAACTTCAGCAAAAATATGTGGGCATAGGCCAAAGCCCCTCTCTCAGTAGAGCGTGAGAATGCTCTTTTCCTATTTATCGCATAATGTCTAGCGAAAGTTGCCCTGTCAAGCCAGACTTAAAAATTGACCTGATATGGTTCTCTAATGGCATTTCATGTGGCAATTTTCATGTCTGATTTTATAGAAGGATTTGTGATGATGTTGTCAGTACAAAGTAAAGAAATTAAATGAAAGAAAAGAAGCTCCACAGGGCTTCATTGGGTGTAAGGGGTTTGTACATTTTTTCAGGTTAGAAACATTGTAGGATATGCAAGAATCCTCATAAAAAGATGGTGAATAATAATTTTGGAATTCTATTTAAATAACAAAAAATCACTGGATGTGTCACCACCAACCCTTTCTGTTTCAGAGCTCATAGGCCTAGATTACGAATGCCCCTGAGGGGTTAGCGATAATTATTGCAACCAGTAAAATCCAAGACCACAGGATTCTTCATTTATTTTTTCCAATAATTTTTGCCTATTATGAGTTAGGCCCTCTAAAATGGAACATAACATGTAGATTCTGGTGCTTTTATGACTTACAATATGTGTATTTACAGGTTCTTTCCCCATGTTAAATTCCAGCAGGTGTAGCCTGCCAAAACGTAACTAGGGTGCAGTCCTTGTCACACTCAGTAATTACCAGGTGCAATAAAGTTCTCACTAGTAAAATGTTCTGGCCCACTTGAAATCAGGGTCCAGGTCTTTACAAGTTTCTTAGCAGCAATGATATCAGCCCCCAAATATGGATCCAGAGCTTTCCCTAATGCTGGTGTAAAGATATTTTCACTCTTGGCAATTTGCCATTTAAGAACTTTTGTTGATTCTAATTTGTGAGCAATATTAGATGTTTGCAGGTGCAATCTGCTACACTGTAACACCTTAATATTGTATTTTAGAACTGGTTCCCTATTCATTCCTAATGTGCAGCAGATACTTGTCTCAGTATCTCTTCAGAGCTCAACCTTGATGTTGACAGATGTCTGCTCTTCATTGATCTTAAAGGAGGATGCTGCTCTGGACATTAAGAATTTGGTTGTGAAATGAGAGCAGGGTTTTTTGGGGCATGCAAGATGAGTTAGGAAGATTGTTGGGAGGGTTGGGCCTTACAGGTTGGTGTTGTGCACCAGTTGACTGACTATGCCTTGGCCATGCAAATTGACTTTTGTGCCTGTTTGATGTGCTGTATAATCTGTATGGGTAAAGCACGTTGTGTGCAACTTCCTCCTTGGACACACCAAGATGTTCCCTGTGTGACTTTGAATGTCTTGGAGAGATGCTTTCCTCTCTTCCAAGAAACAGGTCTACGCCTCCATCAACTTTGATGTTTGTGCCTGCTGAGATTCAATATTGCATAGCGGCTCCACAATTTGATGTCTATACACTTGCACAGATATTAGGTTGCCATCTGAGGGGTTCTTGGAGGAAGATTAATGATTGCGGAAAAGTCCTCCCCATCAGGTTTTTTTGCTCCCTCAGTATACGAAAAGAAGATAGGAACTGCACCTGAGTTGGAATGTGGAAGAAGGGAGTCAACGGATGTAGGCTGAGGAAAGTCATGCTTAGCCAATGTAAGCAGTCATGTTTTAGTAGCTGTTATGTTATGTTATGTTAAGGGGTGCTTATAAAGCGCACTGTCACCGTGGGTTTCCTGGCGCTAATCTGATACTGAGGGAGGCAAAAAGAATTAACCGGATTGTGGGAAAAGCCAGGTTTTTAAGGATTTACGAAATTGAATGAGCGAATTAGAGGATTTGAGTGAAGGAGGGAGAGAGTTCCAGAATTTGGGGGCCAGGAGAGCAAATCTCCGGCCACCGGTTCTGCAGAGATTAAAGGAGGGGACAACCAGGAGACGGAGGTGAGAAGATCTAAGATTACGTGAGGGGCGGTAGGGACAAATGAGGGATTTCAGGAAGGCAGGGCAGGGGCCGGTAAGGGATTTAAAAGTAAGGCAGCCGATCTTAAAGGCTGCCCTCGAAGTGACCGAGAGCCAATGAAGTTTAGCAAGAAGAGGTTTGGCGGATTGCCATTTCGGAATCCCAAAGGCCAATCTCGCCTGGGACTGGGCACTTGCATTCCGTAGTGCAGTGTTGTGTAAATTAGCAATGAAGGAACACTGGCTGCTACTGATGGACTCCGTTGAACTGTGATGTAAGCGTTAAAGCCTAGTGAAGTGAATGCAAGTTTAGAATGTTGAGTTTGCAGTTACACACAGAAGAATACAGATGTGTTATACTAAGCTCTGTATGTAGCATAGTCATTGGTGAGAGGCCGGGATGGAGAGGATGCTACACATAGGAGATGTCTATGAGGAGACACTGCTGGTGGGCCTTAAGGTGTTTTTGAGATGTTTTCCTGGGTGGGATCAACAATCTCCTCCTCGTCTTGAGCTACTGTGGCAGCTGACATGGCAGCTTGGAAGATTATATGGTTTTTAACTGGAACTGTACACTGTCCTCAACTTGTGGTCGGTAAGGCACCATCATCAAACTCTTCATCCTCAAGAGCTAAAAGTAAAGATTATTAGAATATTAACTTACACATTAGAGACTATTTCTGAAACTGGAGAGATTATACAATATTCGTGATCACTGGAAAAAGAACGCATTTTAGTCACGTGCTTCCTTACCTAGTAGTTATTATTGTCCTAAAAAGTAAAGTAAATTACAATTATTTTCAGAATGCACTAACTGAACTCCTATCCAATGGGAGTGCAGAACAGTTCCACTCTCCACCATATTCATGGTCAGCCAGTCACAACATTCATATTTAGAATATGATAGCAATAGTTGTCCCTAGAAAAGAAACATGGGCCAAGAGAGAAAACAGAGACTCTGGATACCACCACTACAACTCTTCACTCAGATCAGGGCTATCATCTGCTCGGTCCAAGAGGATCATCTAAAAACACCATTACACCTTCAACATCTCTTGAAGATTTATCTGTAGCACTATCTATCATATATGACAAACCTCCAGAATACCTCTAAACGTCAGTCTCTCCAAGGTATTGGTGCAACTCTTGTTATTCCTTGAAATGAAACATAAACATATTTTTTGAGCTTAACATGGCATGTGCTTCAAATACCAATTTCTCTCTCTTTCAACTACATTTTGTTCTTGATTTACATTCTCTCTAATGTTTTAAGCACATTTAGGTTATTTCTGAAACTTTAACTTATACAACATTGGTAGGATAGTATAGATTGTAATCACACTCATGAATCGCTCTCTTTAGCATGTACCCCTATCTTAGATACAAATATACACATCATGAAGTCACAACAACTCTACATATCTTGAAGGGACTTTCCTTTCCTTTAGAACAATTAGAATCCTTAAAGGAACATAGGAATGTATAATGTATAGACAAGTAAGATTTTTATTGTAAAGCACTCCTTCCTACCTAATGCAAATTCATTTTCAAAAATACAACCTAATTTCTTGGAATTCTTCTCTGTATTTATCTTCATGCTTTCTCTAGCACTTCTAAGCAAAAAGAGTCAACAGACGTTCATAACAGAATGTCTGGTAGCAAGGTTCTGGCTGCAGCAACAACACATCTAGATTGTCTAGCAAGGATGCTCTGGACCACCAGCACAAATACTCAATGGGCCAGCCTCACAAGAGAAACAATTTTGAGTAACCTACACATTTGAGAACGTTGCTCACAAAATCTGAGTGCAAATTACTTCTAAAAAATCAGTAATAATTCCAGCTCCACATATGGACAACCATTGGTACTGCAACACCCACTCATAAAAAAATTAAAGGTAGACAATGAGAATAAAAACTGTTAGGATATACTGTCAAGTACAATTATTTAAAAAACATAAAATACGGATGCCGCAGCAAGATGGCGGATGTTGGGTGAGCTCTACCAAATCGCGGAGTTTCTTTGTTTCCCGTCGCCTCAGAGCGCTGGTGTTCGTGAACAGGGACGACGGCCCTGATGCCCTGAAGCCGCGCTGCATTTACCAGATGCTTTTTCCGGCTTCTGCATCCAAGGTGAAGCGCGGAATCGCCGACGGTGCTGATTCCCTCACACAATCACGGGCGCATGCCATTTTAACTTGTGGCGCCCGCGTTTCAACTGAATTTTACTTCAAGCACTATTTTTGAATCATGAACTGCTGGTATGTCCCCTAATGTGGAATTCGTTAATTTACTATAACCGCTGCACCTTTATTTATATTCTTTCTACTGACTATAAGAAATCTAACTCCTCCATTTCCAAACAAATGTTGTTCCTTCTTTTACCTATGAGTGGCAATAAGAGGGGGTGTACAGATACAGAGAAGGCTTTTCCATTTTTCGCTTGTACCATGAAGGTATGTGTAATGGCCTGCGTTTCATTATGTTCCTGTTTGAGAGTTTAGAATTCTGTCAGGGCAGTTACTGCTACTCGCACTCTGTGGGTAGGGCGTTTATAATTAGAGCTTGATATTAATAATTAAATAAATATTCATATACTATCTAATATCCAGTGTACCAGCATTATTACAGTAATCTTTTTAAATAGCAGCATATTTCTATTAAAGTTGAGGCATTCTCATGGAGCATTTATGAATGAGGCATTTATGGTTGTTATTATCATGTCTAGTGATAAACGCAATCTGTCCATTTTTTGTATATAAAAAGGTGCATTTTTTTATGTTTTCTCTCACTAGTTACATAGCGTTCAGTGGATTTTTTCTTCTGTAGCTACGCTTCTTCCTACTGAGGTACTATTGGATCTTCCACCTTCATTTCATCGAATATTGCAAGATTCATTATGTGTAATGTTGTCACGTCGAATGTTCGTGGTCTTGGAAACCCCGTCAAAAGACAAAAGGTACTCTCTCTCACTTATCTAAATTGAACGCATTGCAATGATATAAAGTCACTTAAATTGAAAAGACAGTGGGTGGGTGAAGATGTTTTTTCTCCAGCTTCTAATCGAAAAGGTAATGTAGCTATTTTATTTCATAAATCGATCCATGTACAAATTTTATCTACGCATTATGACAGTAATGGACGTTGGGTAATGGCTAAGGTTGTCATTCAAAATAAAGAAATTGTCTTATTGAAAATATATGGCCCTGTTAAACCAGATCAATACTTTTGGAACAACATTGAGATTTTACTATCCTCAATGGATACTCCTAATATTATTGTTGCAGGGGACTTTAATCAATGGTTAGACCCATTTTTGGATAGACAGTCCACATGCAAATGTAACCCCGATAAAACGTATAAATCATTTCAATCTGCCATTGCCTCTCATTCATTATATGATGTTTGGAAGACTTGTAACCCTGATACCCTTGAATTAACTTTTTTTTTCTAATGTCCACCACACTTGTTCTAGAATTGACTATATTTTGGTTAGTAAACCACTACTCCCATCCATTCACTCCTCTGAGATCGGATCTATTTTTATTTCTGATCATGCTCCCGTTATATGTTCCCTAGACCTCTCCCTGAGTTCTCCAAAATGTGGTCGTGGAAACGTAATCATTTTTTATTGTCAGATAAGACTTTTGTTACTGAAGCCACTACCTTTATTAATGAATTTTTAACTTTTCACAATCCATTGGACACTTCCATTACCAATAACTGGGTTGCTTTTAAGGGTTCCTTCCGAGCTTTTGCTATTTCATTTTCAGCAAAAAAGAAGAAAATTTCTAAAACCAAATATGCCATTTTACTACAGCAACTTAAACAATTGGAACATATTTACTTTACCTCCAAGTCTCCCTGGGTTCTTCATGAACTGATTAAAGACAAATCTGCTCTTAATGAACTTGCCACAATTGACGCTTGCAATGTCCTTCTCAACATTAAGTCCAAATACCATAGTGGTCAGAATAAAGCTGGTAAGATGTTGGCCAATTACTTAAAAATTAATTCTGAACGTAAAAATATAGGTTCTATCCTCAATGAATTTACAAATAATTTGGCTTTCTCTGATGAAGACATTGCCTTTATATTTCATGATTATTATCAGTCTCTATAATCTGATGATACGAATCCCTCTCCTCAAAATCTACATACCTTTTTTTCGAGCCTCCTTCACTTCCTGATAAATTTGAAGTCCTAAAAAATGAGATTACTCTTCAAGAGATAACGGAGGCTATCAAATCCTTAAAGAAATCGAAAGCTCCATATCAGGATGGTCTTTCTGTTGAAATTTTTGCTTTGCTACTTTTTCCTCAATTTTTTGCCCCCAAACTCTTGGCTCTTTTTAACTCATTCCTTTTTGACTCCAAAGCATCTGGCTCATTTATTGAGGCCTTGATTGTACTTATTCCCTAACCTGAAAAGGATCATTCCCTCTGCAAAAACTATCGCCCAATTTCATTAATCATATATGATTGTAAGATATTTGCTAAAATTCTTGCCACTCGCCTTGAAAGTATCATCCCTTTTTTGGTTAAAACTGATCAAGTTGATTTTGTTAGGGGCAGATTGGCTTCGGACAATGCTCGCATGTTTGCTAATGTTATTTCCTTTGGTAAATAGTACAAATCCCATCTTGCAGCTTTGTCTTTAGATGCAGAAAAGGCTTTTGAACGCATAAACTGGCATTTCATGTTTAGCACACTTAAATGGTTTGGTTTTGGTCCAAATTTTATTTCTTATGTCAAATTGTTATGTTCTTTTCCTCAAGCGAGTATTTTTGGTAATAACCATTTTTAGGTCTCGCCTAGCTATTGCGTACGCAATTGCTATGCGAGAGATATAGAGGTGCTCTAGGAAAGCTTACCAAGAGGGCTTTGGAATGCAGATTATGGACAGTGCATGTGCGCCGGACGCGTGCTTGCCATTTGCTCCCCCGCCCCCCCATCAGACTTGAAAGGAAGCAGCTCGCACACCACCATTTCACCATTTGTCTGAGCCTCTGCATCAGACTTCAAAGGAATGCCTCCCGCTCCCGCTCCCCTGCCCCTCGCCACAGCAATGCCGAGATTATCTTTATTACCTTTCTTCCATATCTTGCATTTACTTCCTTTCCCTTGCCTAGCTCCCTTCCTCCTTGATTTTTGTATTGGCCATTGACTCTGTGGTTTGCGCACTCTGTCAATTTATTTTTTATTCTCAAATTTTTCTTTCTCACCACAATGGTTGTATCAGTGTCCCACCTTTCTGCTCATGCCGTGTTCTCCCTTTTTCATTCTACCACCTCCTCACCCACCCTTTCTTCACCCCCTAACCCTCTCTATGCCCCCTCACCCCACCTAACTCTCTCTTCATGCAATCTCCCCAGCTTCCTTTCACATATGTCTGCACTTCTCCTCCGTCCCCAAGCTGAACACAGTAAACATGTACTGTATGGCAGGCAGCCTTCGTAGCACCCTCACACAAGCCCCATGGTATGAACAGCGCCTTGTGGTAATGACAGCTGCACTCTCAGCGCTGCACAAGGCGTCACCACTACAGTGTGCAGTGGAAGCCACAACACTCACTAGGCCGTGCCTAGAGGCAGTAACCAAGTACACTGTGCAGTAGCAGCTACTCGGTCACACCTTACAAATGCACTGCAGCCATCAAGGAAACCGATAGTCACCAAGCACTGCGCTGCTGCTGGCTTCGAGGCACCTAGGCGAGTGCACATGATTTCACTCAATCACACTCTTCCTCCCATTTTCTGCTCAATTGTCTTCTCTTCTCCGTTTCAGTCTCTTCTCTCTTTATTCCCCTGCCTCTTATGGCCCTCCTCTGGTTTGTGTTTTTTCTAGATTTTTTTCTTTTCTTTCTCACCACAATGGTTGTATCCGTGTCCCACCTTTCTGCTCATTCCGTGTTCTCCCTTTTCCGTTCTACCATCTCCTCACCCACCCTTTCTTCACCCCAACCCTCTCTATGCTCCCTCACCCCACCTAACTCTCTCTTCATGAAATCTCCCCAGCTTTCTTTCACATACGTCTGCCCTTCTCCTCCGTCCTAGTAGGACGGAGGAGTATCCCTCCCCCCACACGGCCTCCTGGCATCGCTAAACACTTATAACTTCCCAAAGGCAACTGCACTCTAACCAAAACGAAGCACGAAGCTGGCATCTGGACTGCTTTCGCCAGCGCGCGCTCGGCCTCACTTCCTGCTCCCCCTCTTACTTTCGTTATCGCTCACACCCCATATGCTTGTTCCCTCCCACCCTTCCTTTGATGCCAGAGGGCTTTGGAATGAGGATTATGGCCAGTGCATGTGCCTCACCATTTGCTCCCCCGCACCCACCATCAGATTTTAAAGGCTGCCGCTCCCCCGCCCCCCCATCAGACTTGAAAGGAATGCACTCCCCGCTATCTTGTTCTTTTAGCCCTACACTTGCCATGCATTAGCTAAAGCTCACCAGTGGGCCTTTTGCCCCTCACTAAAAGCTCCTCTCCTCATGTCTCTTTCTCGCTCTCGCACCCACGCTCTTTCTGTTACTCCTTGCTCTTTTTATCTCCATTCCTCCCCTGTACTTCTCTCTCATTCTCGCGCTCTCCCTCACTCTCCCCGTAACATCCCTCTCGCTAACCTACTTTCCCTTTCAATGCTGAATATTGAAAAATATAAACAGTCGCCAGGTGTTTTTACCTCAATTTCTTTCACTTTCTACGTGCACACCACTCGTGTGTTTTTTTTTCTCCTCCTACCCCTCTCTCTATGTCTCTTTCTCGCTCTCGCACCCAAGCTCTTTCTGTTAATCCTTGCACTCCCTCCAACTCCACCCTCCAACTCCAACTCCACCCTCCATCTCCACCCTCCAACTCCAACTCCACTCTCCAACTCCACACTCCAACTCCAACTCCACCCTCCAACTCCACCCTCCAACTCCACCCTCCAAATCCAACTCCACCCTCCAACTCCAACTCCAACTCCACCCTCCAACTCCACCCTCCAACTCCACCCTCCAACTCCAACTCCACCCTCCAACTCCACCCTACAACTCCACCCCCCACCCTCCAACTCCACCCTCCAACTCCACCCTACAACTCCACCCTCCAACTCCAACCTCCAACTCCACCCTCCAACTCCACCCTCCAACTCCACCATCCAACTCCACCATCCAACTCCACCCTCCAACTCCACCCTCCAACTCCACCCTCTAACTCCACCCTCCAATTCCACCCTCCAACTCCAGCCTCCAACTCCACCCTCCAACTCCAACACCACCCTCCAACTCCAACTCCACCCTCCAACTCCACCCTCCAACTCTACCCTCCAACTCCACCCTCCAAATCCACCCTCCAACTCCAACTCCACCCTCCACCCTCCAACTCCACCCTCCAACTCCAACTCCACCCTCCAACTCCACCCTCCAACTCCACCCTCCAACTCCACCCTCCAAATCCACCCTCAAAATCCACCCTTCAACTCCCCCTCCAACTATACCCTCCAAATCCACCCTCCAAATCCACCCTCCAAATCCAACTCCACCCTCCAACTCCACCCTCATACTCCAACTCCACCCAGTCAGTCAAATACTCTTTATTCGATTTATAAAATCATAAAAGACATAAAAACATTATATATACACATTTAAAATAATTCGATACATTTTCATAATAATTTCATACAATACAATGGGTCAAAAGGTAAAAACACATAGATGTCATGGTTAAAAATACATTATATCACAGATCGTGGGGCATTATGTAATTTAATCCTGGAAGCCGCCACTAAAAAGTTAGCCACGCAAAATGTAATGCGTGTACTACTCAGGGACTGAAGGAAAACTAGTGCCGGCCTCACTTGCGCAAAGCCAGCTTACCTCAAAATAGGCCGCAGATATCTTTTTCTGATGTCCGAGAATAGCCCGCAGAACATTACAAAGTGCATTGTGTCTTGGGTTGAGAATTGGTCGCAAATGCAAGGGGTGGCTAAATCTGGTTTGACCCAGGTGGGGTAATTGCCCAAATAAAAATGAATCAAATTAAATCTGAACTTTGTCAGTAAAAACCTATGTAATGGCTTTGTGACAGTAATGAGGTATTGCTGAAGTGCAAAAGTGCCTAGAAGCAAATAGTGAGAACGCACAGTGGGTTTCAGCATTTCCCTTTCCTCCCTGGCTAGGCTGGCCCTTTCCATAAAAAGTTTTTTGACCAAATTCACATCCGCCTTCCTGATACAGGATGGTGACAGAAAAAGTTCTGGGCGTCCCAGATGTTGAAAGGCTTTTCTCAGGTACTCTAACCAGGGCACTTTATGGGAGTGACTAAAGACATTACATCCGCTAGGATCGCGTGATTAAGGGTTAGTTCCTTGTTGAGCCATATCTTAAGCCAGAATGTTAACGGTGCCAAGTTAAGCCTGTCGGTGACATAATTCAGGCCCAGCTCTGCATGAGTTGAAAAAGTCGCAGTCGACTGAGGCACGGACAACAAGGAACGCAAAAACCTGTTTTCGACCCTCTGGATTGTCTCTACATGTACATATCCCCATAGGGCCGACCCATACATCGCGATCGTGGTGCATTTAGCGTTGTAAACCTTAAGCAAGGCCTCCATAGGCCTTGCACCTAGCCTTTTTGTAAAACCCATGAGGGCCATGGTTGATCTAGCCATGGAAAGGCACTTTGCCCTTACCTGGGGGCCCCAAGAGCCCCTCTCGTCAAAGAGCACCCCCAGGTATGGGAACGCTGCAACCCTAGTAACCACCTCGCCCTTACATTTAAAAAGTTTAGATTTACCCCTGTTCCTATGAAGACCGACCACCATGGTATGGGATTTATTAACATTTACCTTTAGGTCCAGCCTTTCCATAAAAGCCCCGAATGCATCAAGTAAGAGCTGCAGGCCATTACCAGTCCGGGCTATAAGGACTGCGTCATCCGCGTATAGGAGAGCAGGGATCTTAGTATCTCCTATACGCGGGACGTCCCCATCCACCTCCTCCAGATATTGACCCAGACCATTAATATAGATGGTGAAAAGGAGGGGGGCCAGGATACAGCCCTGGCGCACCCCACGCATAGATTTAAAGCGGGTGGTGCACCTTCCCTCGTTTGTTACCCGGATTTGGGAGAACAGCTCTTGGTGGAGAGATTCCATGAATCTAACTAATGCCCCATCTATGCCAAGCTCCAGGAGGATAGCCCAGAGCTTGGCCCTATTCACCAAGTCGAAGGCCGAGGAGAGGTCCATAAAGGCCAAGAACAACGACCCCTCCTTGGCTACCGTATACTTGGCGATCAACATGTGTAATGTAATGTAATGTAAGCACACATTTATATAGCGCTACTATCGCTCCAAGGAGCATCTTGGCGCTCAACACCCAACCCTGCTGAAATAGGTTGGTGGACAGAAGGCAATTTCACTCATTACAAGCTTTACACTAATGCTCTGCAAGCCGCGTCGGAGAGTGAGAAGATCCATGTCTTCAGAGACTTCCTAAATTCGCTCTCCTTGACTATACGCCGAAGCTGAGCTGGCAATTTATTCCAAGCTCTTGAGCCTAGTACAAAAAGAGATTTCCCCCCTTTGGTGGCCAATCTGAATCTGGGAATCACCAAAAGATTTTAATTGACAGACCTCAAGCAGCATACTGGCACATAGCGTTTAAAGCCATTCAACAGATATCTCGGGCCTTGTGACTGAAAAGCTCTAAAGGTGATAACAAGGACCTTAAATAGGACACGCTTGTGGATGGGCAGCCAGTGTAAGATCTTAAGCGCCGCCGAGGCAGATGACCTTCTCGGCCAGCGAAGTACCAGGCGAGCAGCAGCATGCTGGACCATCTGCAGCCTGTGCAGCACTGCTTTATTGGTGCCTGCATAAAGACTATTGCAGTAGTCCAATCTAGATGTTATAAGTGCTACTGCTACCGTCTTCCTGGCTGCCAGAGGAAGAAGATCAAAAAACTTCCTCAATGATTTCATGATCTGGAAACACGAGCTAGCTACGCCTACCGCTAGCTGCTTGAATGAAAGTTGGTCATCAATTTTAATACCCAGATTTCGCGAAGAAGAAATAGTATTAGGAGGAGCTTCTGCATCCTCAGGCCACCATTGTTTAGGGGAAAACAGATTTTGGGGTCCAAAGGGCAATATTTCTGTCTTCCCTGAGTTACATTTGAGGTGATTGTTATTCATCCACTCAAATGTAGCCGTGAGACAGTTCATCAAATTTTCTTCAGCCCCAGGCAGCTCCCTATCCAACACTAGGATCAGCTGCGGATCGTCAGCGTACGATATGACTTCAATCTGGTAGGATGCAATCAGCTCAATCAGGGGAACCATGTAAAGATTAAAAAGAACAGGACTCAAACTAGCGCCCTGTGGGACCCCTGAGCTGATGACCTTTTCTTCAGATTTGTAGTCACCTAGTACTATTACCTGACGTCTCTGAGAAAGGAAATTAGTAAGCCATGCCAGCACCATTCCTCCTATACCTGCGTTTTCCAAACGGTCAATCAAGATGGAGTGTGAGACCGTATCGAAGGCCGCCGATAGATCGAGTAAAATCAGGACGGCCTTCTTCCCTTGGTCCAATGCCATTCGTAAAGTCTCTGCTGTAAACAAAAGAGCAGACTCAGTCGAATGTTTGGACCGAAACCCTGATTGATTGGAGTGCAGGATGTTATTCTCCTCCAGAAAACTCGTAAGTTGATAATTAACGAATTTCTCCGTCAATTTAAACACCGCAGGGAGTAGGGAAATGGGACGCAGGTTAGACAGAGTAGTTGGATCTGGCACTGTGTGGATTGGAGCACTGCTCCCAGGTGCCTCTGTTCTCCCTGAACCCATTCTGGATGTTTGAAAGCCCACCACATCCCTCAATGCTGTCCCTTAGCTTAACCAGGAGAACTCTGCCTAGAATTTTGATGGCAGAATCTAGGAGGGAAATGGGTCTATAACACCCTGGGATCTGCACTATAATTGAGGTAGCCCAGGAAGCAGGCAAAATATTGCCATTGGCTGCATTAAAGATTTTAGACAATATACTGGCCCACAGCTTCGGAGAATGTTTATAAAAGTCGACTGGCACCCCGTCCGGCCCTGAGGCTTTGTTTTTTGTTGACTCTGAGATAGCTAACTCCACCTCTGCTTCGTTGAAGGTTACTGGTCCAGCCTCAGGGACTGTACATATATGGCCTGGGGCTTCTGAGTCCGTATCACCATAGACTGCTCTAAAGTGGCTCAGCCATTTATCGTCAGGAATGACACAATCCATAGCACAGTTGTCCGAATCCGAGAAGAAAGGCTCGTTAATAATTGTCCAAAACTTGCTGCTGTTACGAAGGACGTCTACTGAGAGTAAATTCTCCCAAGCCACGGCCTTTATATCGTCCTTGCGTTGTTTAGTGGCTTGCTTATACTCTCTCCTAAGCAGTGTAATTATCACCTTATCCCTCGGAGTTTGTTTTAGAGCTGACATAAGTGCTCTATGTGCTTTAGAACACTTAGTGTCGAACCATCGATGGTGATTGGTTACTACCTGCCTTGAGTTAACCGTCAGATCTGTGGAGATGTGTGTGCATATGGATTCAAATGTCCCCATGATTTCATAGTTTGTTGCCCTCGGGTCCTCACAGACAGCCATATAATCCTCTATTTTTGTGAGGAGGTCAACATAAAAAGTTTCAGGGACCACATTTGCCCACTTTATCCTTCCCCCCTGGTCCACGGGACGTAATACTGACCTAGTCTTAACGGGGCGTGGCATGGAACCCATAGAATCCCCCCATTTTACTTCGAGAACGACAGGATTGTGGTCGCTAAACAATGAAACAACTGTGGCATAGGAAACAACCATATGTAAAATCCCAGAAGTCACGAAGATGTAATCTATGATGGATCCGGGATCTGAACCCTTGTAGGTGTCAAGTCTCATCTTACCACCCGAGGTCAATGGTTCAGATAGGTTGAAATTAGCCAACAACTCTTCCAGTGCCTCTCCGGCCTTAGTGTGTTGGAAATGGGTGACCCCGGGGCTAGGAGGGCCCATGGGATCACCTATGCTACATACATTTCGACAGGGGTGGATGTTAAAATCGCCCAATAGGATGCACTCAACATTAGAGTTTTTATCTTGACCGACTAGAAATAAAGAGGATTCCAGGGTAGTAATATGATCATTATCATTATCCCTGTTCCAGGAGTTGTAAAAATTAATAAAGAAGGTTTTCCTGCTAGGGCAAACCTCCCTTTCCACAATTAAAAGATTTGGTGAGCTGCTATTAATTATTTTAAGGGCCCCCTTATGTTTCAGTGAGAAAAGGAGAATAAGGCCTCCATTGGCTCTACCGGTGGTGCTAGGGGCTGCCGGGACGGCAAAGCTTACAAAACCGTCCAATCAAAAACCCGGCGAGACATCCCAAGTTTCCTGGAGTGCTATAATGTCGTGGCTGGTGATAAAGTTGACACATGCATCATTTCCTCTTTTTGCTCTAACTCCAGCCACATTCCAACTAAGAATCTTGCAGGCTAAGCCCTCCTCTAAAATGGGGGCCTCAACCGTGGGAGCAGGCCCCGTGTGGGCCAGTCAATCGATTTCTTCTAAGCCCGACAGGGGGGCAAACCGATTGCTCAGAACCGGCCCGCAACCCACAGCAGGACTGGATACAGGATGTGGAACGGGTGCCAGGGTTACATTGTCTGTCCTTAAGATGTTGGTGCGATCATGTGCATCTGGGCGTATCCCTCCCGATGCTGGAACTAACCTCCGCCTCTGTGTGGATAGTCGGAGGTCACCATAAGGCTTTACTAGGGGGGGATAAATATAACCCAAAGGGACGGGTCTCAACTGGTCTTTAACTGAGATATGAGAACCGTCCCAGAACAGTCTATCAGCCATGTTGACCCTGTCAAAATGTATTAGAACACAGTCCCCCTGGATGGTCTTCGCACGTCTCCCTATCCAGCCCACCCTCCTTGCAAAGATGATCCTGTCAGAGATGACAGCCCCACTGCAAACGTCATCACACCAAGATCGAGCCCTTGCCATAAGGTCTAGGACAGATTCAGGCTCTCCCTCAGTAAGTGGAGGTATCCCGGTAAAGATAGCAACAAATGGAGCGGCTTCCGGAGGTAAATCCAATTTAACCGGGCTAGGTCTGGCCCTTTTGTTAATGGGGACCTTATGTTGGTCAATTGTGCGGGCGGGAATAATAGGATATGGTGGAGATTCCTCCAAGCCTGTATGGGAAGTTATAGAATCCCTTGTTCTATCACTAACTTTGGCTTGCACCGCCTCGCTATAGAGTGGCCCCGGTTCCCCTGTTTTAACACCCTCATTAATACTGATACCTTTCCCTTTATACCCCAGATGATGTGCATTTAGATTTAAAGTATGATCCTGTACAAGTCTATCCAGGAGTGAGCACTTTTTTAAAAGTCCTTCCAGGCAGGTATTCAATGTGTCCACGATATCCTTGGCAATACCTATAAGTACGTGCTCAATCCGGGCAGTGAAGAGGGCCTCCAACTGGTCTCCCAAAAGGACTGGTGCCCCAGGTGGCACAGCCGACGCGTTCTTAGGTTTTCCCCGTTTCCGCTTAGTTGGTGGTTCGCAATGCTGGGCACTAGGGGACTCAGGTAGCGTGGCTGTGCAAACTGAAGGTAAGTCAACAGAGGAAATAACCGGTGGAATGGGGTTGGCGATGATCACCTCCGGTTCGAGGGGGATATGGGAAGCTACAGCAGGATTCTGGGTGTTGGGGGTAGTGGGTGGAGACGTAGGTGTCAGGCCTAGCTCGTGTTCAGCATTCGCGATCTCCTTAGTGAGTGCCCCAACAGCAGATGAAAGGTACGTCAGAATAGAGTTCGAATGTTTAGGTACTTTAGCTTTACTTCCCCCTCCTCTGCCTCGTTGATATTCTTGCGCTTACCCATCGTCCGTTGTTAGAGGGCTGGCCCTGCCCTGCCTCTTAACGGCCACAGACGGCCCGCCCTGTGCCCGGGCTTAGCCCGGCGCTACCCGCCACGTCCCGCGGCGCGGGGGCTCTCGCTGCACTAAGAGCATCTCCGGGGGCGGGACAGGGCGTGCGCGACTTCCGATCGCGAAGGGGCCGCTAGGGGATGTAGTCCCCGATCCTCGTGGGGCTGGCTGGCAAGATGGGCGTTGTGGCGCTGTGAGGCGGCAGAGAGGCTGCTGACGGCAGCGGCGGTCACCACGGGAGAAGAGCGCTGCTCCTTGGCTCTCCCCCGCTACACCCAGGTCAGTGTGCACAGAGTCCCCCCTCATACTCCAACTCCACCCTCCAACTCCAACTCCACCCTCCAACTCCACCCTCATACTCCAACTCCACCCTCATACTCCAACTCCACCCTCATACTCCAACTCCACCCTCCAACTCCACCCTCCAACTCCATCCTCAAAATCCACCCTCCAACTCCACCCTCCACCCTCCAACTCCACCCTCCAACTCCACCCTCCAACTCTAACTCCACCCTCCAACTCCACCCTCCAACTCATCCCTCCAAATCCACCCTCCAAATCCACCGTCACCCTCCAAATCCAACTCCACCCTCATACTCCAACTCCACCCTCCAACTCCACCCTCATACTCCAACTCCACCCTCTACCTCATACTCCAACTCCACCCTCCAACTCCACCCTCATACTACAACTCCACCCTCATACTCCAACTCCACCCTCCAACTCCACCCTCCACCCTCCAACCCCACCCTTCACCCTCCAACTCCACCCTCAAAATTCACCCTCCAACTCCACCGTCCAACAATACCCTCCAAATCCACCCTCCATCACTCAGGAACACCACCACATCACTCAGGAACACCACCACATCCCTCTGGGACACCACCACATCACTCGGGGACACCACCACATCACTCAGGGGCACCACCACATCACTCAGGGGCACCACTCAGGAGCTCCACCACATCACTCAGGGACACCACTACATCACTCAGGGACACCACCACATCACTCAGGGGCACCACCACATAACTCAGGGGCACCACTCAAGGGCACCACCACATCACTCGGGGACACCACCACATCACTCTGGGAACACCACCACATCACTCTAGGAACACCACCACATCACTCTGGGGACACCACCACATCACTCTGGAACACCACCACATCACTTTAGGAACACCACCACATCACTCTGGGGACACCACCACATCACTCGGGGACACCACCATATCATTCGGGGACACCACCACATCACTCTGTGACACCACCACATCACTCTAATACACCGCCACATCAGTCTAATACACCACCACATCACTCAGCCCAACCACATCATCACTCAACACCACAACAGCACTGTCCTTGCTTGCTACTAACAAGCATAGCCATAGCCAATAGGACTCGCATTAGGAAAGTGTAAGCTATTGGCTTTGTGAATAACAACGCTATTAATTTATATATTTTCAAAGCCAACACATATTAAAAAAATGTGTCATTTACAATACCAATAGCTCACACTTTCCTAATGTGAGACCTATTGCATTGCATATGCTTGTTCTAAATCTTTTCCGTTATATAGAGGCACTCGCCAAGTTTGTCCTTTATCGCCTTTGTTATTTGTATTATGTCTTGAACCTTTCCTTGAACATATTCGAATTAACTCATATATTTCTGTTTTTTCACATAATTCTATAGAATCCAAATTATCAGCATATGCTGATGACATCCTAGTATATATGTCTGATCATAATTCCTCCCTATCTCCTTTCCTAAATGAAGTTCGGCTATATTCTAGTGTCTCTGCATATAAGCTGAACTTTTCTAAGACAGAAGTTTTACCCTTAAACGCTCTGTGCTATCAATATATATTCACTTATACAAATTGTACCTATGGTCCCACAAACATTAAATACCTTGGTATTTGTTTTTCCTTCTCTTTATCTTCCACCATTAGTTATCCGTTTAATGTCCTAATTACCAAAAAACATGCACTCCTGCTTTCTTGGTCCCCCCTTTTCTTATCATGATGGGGTAGACTAGATACTATTAAAATGATGATTGTGCCCCATGTCCTGTATACATTATCTATGTTACCTTTTCGAATTCCAACCTCCTATTTTCACAGATTAACTCTATTTGTACGAAGTTTTTATGGAATAATAAACACCCCGCATTGCTCTTATGAAACTCAAACGTCCCAAAAATGAAGAGGGTGTACGCTTTCCAGATTTTAATTCTTACCACTTTGCATTTTTAATTCGGCAATTTTTTGCATGATTTTGCTTACATCCCTATCCCCCGTTGGATTGTTTTTGAACGCTCCTTATTAAAAGATTTTTTCCTTTCGTGATATAATATATATGTCTAATTGTTCTTTCATATCAGATAATCCTATCTTAAAATATTCCCTACAAATACTATATAATATTTTTTCTAATGGTCTAGATTCCTATCAATGTTTTTTATCCTCGACTATTTGGTACAACAAATTTATCAAATATAAACGTAAATCATTTTATTACAAACACTGGAAGGAAAAGGGAATTCTTTTTAATAATCAATTTATCAAACAAAATTCTGTTATTCCCTTTCAGGAATTGAAATCACAATATAATTTACCTGATTCATTTTTTAATGAATACCTTTTACTATCAACAGCTTTACAAACTTACTTATCTTCTAACACTTTCCCTTTAGCCTCTCCACTACTCACGTCACCCTCACAGTTATGTAATATTTCCCAAGATCATAGGCCTAAGGCAGCTTATATTTATAAGTCCCATGTTGAACTACTCTGGGAAACAGACTTATCTATGTCACTCCCCATTCCTTCTTGGGATAAATTATGGCTCAAGCTATTTAAAACTTCTGTTGCCGCACGTATTACTCAATCCCTTTACTTCATTTATAGTAGATCTGTTATTACCCCTGTTCATATATCCAAGTTTTCCCCTACCTCCTCATCTCTCTGTTGGTCCTGTTCTGAATCTACTGGGACTTTAGTTCATCAACTTTATGATTGTTCAAATGTATTAAAGTTGTGGCAATCTATTTGGTCTAAATGCATGATAATATTTCAATGTAATATTCCATTAACAATACAAAATGTTTTTCTTGGTTCCTCCTCACCTGATTTTGATGTTTCCAATCATATTACTCTGTTGTTTGATTTATTTATTGCTATAGCTTTTAAAGTTATTTTGTCCTGTTGGAAAGATAATTCTAAATTATCATTATTAACCTGGTGGAATTTTATCTGCAATGAACACAGAATGGCTACTGATTCCGCTCTTACTCTTCATCAGAAAATCAAGTCTGACCTACTCCGGCTACCCTTCACTTCATACCTTTCCTCTTATGTACCTGCATCTTAATTCCTCACTCTTTCCCACTGTCCGAACTTCTTTTTTCCTCTTCTTTTTCTTTCTCTCTCTCCCTCTCCTTCATATCTCTTCCTTTCCTTTTCTTTCTTTTTCCTCTGTCTGTTTTCTTACTTCTTTTTTATCTTCTCCTATTTTGAATCATTCGCTTATATTTTTTTAAATTAATCATTGTCCTTTATTCATAATGTGAATCATTAATTTATTATATGTTCTCTTTTTCTGAAAATGTAATAAAAAATTATTAAACAAACAAAAAACACATAAATACATATATTTTAATGTTAAAAACTATATAAAAAACTAGCACATATTTATTATTTATTATAAAACATTGTAATACCCCTTTTGATTTAACAAATTAATGTAACTTTTGTTATTGAAACATAAGCAGATTCATTGTAGTTATTGTGTGCATCACTTGTAATAATTCCTAATGCGTAATAAATGCATATTTAGGTAGGAATTTATTTTGTAATATGAACTTCAGAAAAATAATGTTAATTTAATATATTTCCATTAATTAAAGAGCTGTTGCAAAATTAAGTTAATAGCGCTGGAGCTATTGTTCTACAGTTAGAACAAATATATAAAAATAATTGTTGTTAATATTTAATTTACAAAATATGTTTAATATTTATTTTTCAGTTAAAATCAAAAACATTATGCTTCCCTATGCTTTGCAATGCAGTGATCCCTTCCCCAACTATGGATGCCCCACTTGTAAAGTATAGGGAAAATAAAAATAAAAAATGTATTTCGAAAATAAATATTACAAATAATTTTATGACAACTGTTAATGTAAATTAATTCATATTGATGTTAAAGGGTGAAAACCCAGTACTTAAAAAGACTTTAGATTCCGGAAAAAACAAGACTTTCAATGCTCTAGATTGTGGTAGTATCAGTTATTTAACCCTGTGTTTGGTTGACACAAATTTAGATGTGTGCCCTGGTTGAAACTTTGCACAGGAGATTGTAGTGTAGTTCCTATATTGCCAATATGCTCTGCGCATTGGAATAACATAAACAATTGTTTAGACGTAGGACTGAGGTCGACTAGGTCTCTATTGAATATGTTAGACTTAATTATGAATGCCAGCTAGCTCAGAGGTCACTAGAAACTTTCTCGAGTAAACAAGGAGGTGTTAACTTCCCTGAATAGACAAGAAGGGATTAGCTTCTGACAACCGCATTAACATGACAACTTTGCTCCCTCCAGAATAAGGAGTATATCTCCAGAGTCGCGAAAACAATAGATAACTATTTCACCCAGTCAATCGTGCATGCTTAGGGGGGGGCGGAGCTTGCCGGCGGACATGCCAGACGTGTAAGCACTGAGCTCCCCGTCTAAGCCCCGAATAACTCCGTAAAACCCATCCTCCGAACAGCCTGCTGGCACCACAAATCGCTGGGGACTACTGACCTACGCCTGGGTCGAGTGGCGAAACTTGCCCTGCCCGTTTTCCGGTGAAGGAGAGCCGAGTTGAGAACTGATCGGCGCCGAGACGGACCAGGCCGCGATCCCCGAACTTTCCTGTGCGGCTGGCCGAGGTACGTCGCGCGACGTGCGGTAGGCGGAGCTGCGGACAGACCGGTCCTCTCGGACGACTGCTGTGCGACGGATCCTGGTGAGCGCCGCTCTGCACGGTTCTGGGGCAATACCGGAGGGAACTTGGAGAGCCCTGACGGATACACCTGATTAGACGCCCACGGACACTCGGGTCGGGCTGGGGAGACTTGGTTCTCTGGCCTCGTGGTGGCTGAGACGCACACCCTGTGAGTACCGAACCCCATGCTGCCGGAGAGCGGGCGGCCTGAGGATTTGTGGACACCGGGGGTGGAGAAGGCACGCTCGAGCGTCTACAGGGTGGCAAGGGCGGTGGGACAGTCTGTCGTCCTCCTGGGTGCCGGGCCTGGACATAGCTCGGAGTGTGACGCCGCCATATTGGTAACAGCGCTTACTGCCTCATACGCCGACCACGGGAGACTGTTGCTGGCGCTACCCCCTCCCGGCCTGCCCCCCCCCCCACACGAGCAACTTACCTAGGGCGCCTGGGTGCACCGGCTGCATGAGCACCAGAAACGCCATGGGGAAGGGGGACAGACAACAGCCCAAATTATCGTTCGAGCAGAAGAGGACTAAGGGTGCTGAAGGCGCGAAGGGTGCTGGGGGACCAGCCATGGACGCCTCGCCAAGACAATCTTCCTCCGAAAACACCCTCTGTGCGGAAATACGAGGCATGCTGGGGGTCATGGAGAAAGGCCTGCAGGACAGTATGGCATCGATAGGAACTAAGATTGACGCACTGACGTATCGAATGGATCGCATGGCCGAGAGGGTGGACAAACATGCGGAGAGGCTCGATATGGCGGAGAGACGGCTAACGGAGGCGGAGGAGGCCCAGTCGGAATGGGATAAAGACCGTAAACAGTTTGGGAGGCTGCTCCAAGTTATACAAGACAAGGCGGAAGATTTGGAGGCGCGCTCGAGGCGCTCCAACATCCGCATCACGGGAGTGGCAGAGACAACCAGTACCGGCAAGATGGAGGTGTTTGTGGAGAAGCTGCTGCGGACCCTGCTGGGTGAAGAAGTCTTCTCCCCCATGTTTATTGTTGAAAGGGCGCATCGCTCTTTGGGACCGAAACCGCAGCCAGGCCTACCCCCGAGGCCGATCATCGCGAAACTCTTGAACTACAGGGACAGGGATCTGGCGCTCCGACTGGCCAGAGAGAAAGGGGACCTGCAGTTTGAGGGAATGAACGTCTCCCTATACCCTGACTTCACAGCGAGGGTTCAGGAGGAAAGGAAACGCTTTGCTCCGTATAAAAAACAGCTGAGAGAGCTTGGGCTGGACTACGCGATGTTGTACCCTGCGCGACTCCGTATCAACAGGCAGGGTCACTCGCACTTCTTTACGGATCCTGCGGAGCTTAAAAAGTCCCTGAAAGACTGGTCAAAGGAGCAGCGCAATTGCCCGAGGAGTCCGCGAAGGGATGACGTTGATGCTGAGGCAATGGAAGAACGAGAGTGAATAGGGGAGCGGTAGTGGATTGGGGCTTGCAAGGCCTAGGCGCCTTGTGACGCCTGAACATTTGGAGTGGGCCCGACTGTGAGTACGCTGGTGTGGTGATGTTCCGGATTCCCTCGGATAAGGTACTGTTTACCCTGGTGGGCGGTTGGGCTGGTGTCACACTGGCGGCGAGACACTGCAGAGGCGGCTCTCCTTGTGTACTGGAGCCGCTTTGGGACTAAGAAACATTGTGCTGGCAGGATTGTGGGGAACAAATTGGACGGGGCGGGGACGGGGGGGTGTTTGATGTTCAGGGCCCTTGGCCCACTTTATGCTAGTAACCTAGCCGGGCACCTCTGCCTCTGCGCTTTTGGCATTTGGCTCCCTTGGGAGCCGTCCGGGGTTTGTAGTACTTGTTGATACCTGGGGAAGGGTCGGAGGGAGGGGTTGGGGCCTGTCTGACCGGGTTGGGGTTGGTCGGCTGTGGGAGGGTGGGTGGTAGTGAATTGACTTTCATGTTGGCAGTTGGGTTTGGGGTGTTGGGGTTGGTCGGCTGTGGGTGGCTGGTTGTTTGCTATGTCTTTGTGCTGCTGCTGATATTTTGGGTGGGGTTCGGGGTCAGTTGGGAGGGGGGTCTGTTTATGCCGATTACTGCTATGTGTCCGCTACATCGCCTGCTTTGTCCTACTGTTTTCTTTAACCTGCTATGTCGACCGCTGAAACTCTAGAACCAGAGAGCGCCCTGGGCTCTCTGCGACTGCTGTCATGGAATGTGAGAGGGCTTAACGATTTCCGTAAACTCAGGAAGGTCTTGGCATACTTGCAGCGCTACCGGATTGACCTTGCTCTGCTGCAAGAAACACATCTGCCGCTGTCTAGTCCTATGTTGCAGATGAGGGGTCTTGGTTCCGCTTGTGTTGCTGCAGGGTTCACCACGCATGCTAGGGGGGTACTCACCTGGGCTAATCCCAAATCCCAATTGTCGCTACGGCGGGTGGCGGTCGACCCAGAGGGGCGGTATGTGGTTGCACGGTGTGTGGGGAAGGGTCACGATCTTTTGTTGGTGAATGTGTATGGCCCCAACTACGATTCCCCAGACTTCTATGCTTTGTTGGCTGACAGCTGTAGGCAGTTTGTGGGCACTAGAATGCTGTGGGGGGGGGACTTTAACTTGGTGTTGAACCCGGAACTGGACAGATCGGCGGGCCTCCCTAGATCCCCGGCTGCTTCGGCGTTACTCCTATTGTCGGAATGTGTGCAGCTTGACTTGCTTGATGTGTGGCGTCATAGACACCCGGGACGGGGTGGGTTCACCCATTACTCGGCCTACCATAACCTCCATACACGCATAGATTACTGGTTTGTTTCCCGCTCACTGATTGGTGCGGTGAGAGGGTGTACGGTGCTGCCTCGCACACTGTCTGACCACTCGCCACTACTCTTATTATTGGTTGCTCCTCCTAGGGGGATCCCCCCGTTTACCTGGAGGTTCCCCCCGTACTCCCTCCTAGATGAAGTTTTCAGAGGGGAACTGACCGAGGATATAGAGACCTATTTCTCAACTAATGTGGGATCGGTAGATAGCGTCCAGGTGCTTTGGGATGCGTTTAAGGTGTACATCAGAGGGATGACTATGGCTAAGCACTCTGGGGTGCTCAAGGCTATCAGGCACCGGCTGCAATGGCTTGAAACGCAACTCACCGATCTGGAACGGCGGGCGGGAGACTCGGGTGCTGCCACAGACGCAGACAGACTTCAGTCTTTGCTGGAGGAATTTCAAGAGGAGGCGGACAGGGAAATTAAACATATGGGCAAATATGCCACGGCGCGCGCGTATGGGGAGCGGGAGCGACCTGGTGCTCTCCTGGCCAAACTGATGCGCAACACCAGGCCCCCATTGGTTATCGAGGAATTGGTGACTGCTGCTGGGGAGGTGGTGACGGAGGAGCAGGATATCATAGCGGAATTTCACTCTTACTATACGGCGCTCTACTCCTCACGGGATAGCCGCCTTGAGGCGGAAATCGACGACTATCTCAGTTGCCTCCAAATGCCCTTCTTAGCCGACTGGCAGAGAGAGTTTCTCATGGCCCCAATCCAGAAGGAGGAGATAACGGAGGCACTGGAGGGCATGAAGTCCGGTAGCGCCCCTGGAGCGGATGGCCTCACGGTGGCGTTTTACAAGGCCTTTCAGGACAAACTTGTCCCGTATTTGATGCTCCTATTTGATGACATTTGCCAACAGGGCAGCATGTCGAAATCCATGAGAGAGGCGCTACTTATAACCATCCCGAAGCCAGGTAAACCACCTAATCAATGTGGCTCTTACCGCCCTCTATCGCTGATCAATGTGGACGCGAAGTTATATGCAAAAGTACTTGCGACCCGTTTGGCGCTTTTGGTCCCAGACTTGGTTGCCCCGGAGCAGGCTGGGTTTGTCCCCTCACGCAATCTCACTTATAATATCCGCACTGTACTTGGCACGATACAACACGTCAAACAAGAGAACAAAGCTGTCGCCGTCTTTTTAGACATGGAAAAGGCCTTCGACTCTGTTGAATGGCCGTTCATGCTTAGGGTCCTTCGTAAGTTTGGACTCGGTGAACCGTTTCTACAGATGTTGGGAGCTCTATATTACAAGCCCACTGCGAGATTAAAGATAGGGAACTTAGTCACTGCTCCTATCGAGATTGGAAGGGGCACCCGTCAGGGTTGTCCCCTTTCTCCGCTGTTGTACGCCATGGTGGCAGAACCCCTCGCTTGCGCCATACGAGAGTATCATCGGTTCGAGGGGATTAATTTTCCGACGTACCAAATTGGTATCTCAACATACGCGGATGACACTCTGCTATATGTCCGTGACCCGGAGACAAACCTCTCTGCGGTGCTGCGGGAAGTGGTGAGATTCGGGGCCTTGTCGGGCCTTCGGGTCAACTGGAATAAATCGGTGGCGTTACCCTTGACTCCGGTGACACTCCCTTTTGACTCGGAGTACCCATTGCAGTGGACCACAGACTCTATCCGCTATCTGGGGATACGAATACATACTGACCCGGAGGTCCTGATACGAGAGAATTATGGGTTCGCCTATTCCAAACTGGTAGATGATGTCGAAGTGTGGTCCAGACTCCCGCTTTCTCTCATGGGCAGGATAGCGCTCATGAAGCTGGTAGTGCTCCCCAGATTTCTTTTTCTATTTACGAATATACCGGTGGTCCTCTCCAAGGCTTTTTTCAGACAACTCACCCAAACGCTCATCCGCCTGGCGTGGGGGGGAAAACAGCCGAGGGTGCAGTGGCAAACGCTCATGCTTCCGTATGAGCAAGGGGGTCTTGGGGCCCCAGACCTGGAGCGGTACTATAGGATCGCTCAGGGAGCACATCTCCACACATGGATTCATGGGGATCCTGGCATCCCTCATGTCAAACTGGAACGACTCTTTGCAGACCCCATCCCTCTCCCGGCCACGGTATGCTATCCGCCCGCTCGGAAGGTCGGCATTCTGGATTCAATCGCGGCCACGAACCACGCTTGGCATGCACTGGTTGGCTCCCGAGAGAGTGTACTGCTGTATTCACCCTTGCTCCGTGTGGAGTGGGCAGCCTGGTTGGCTCCGCTGACGGAGAAAGGCGTCCTGAAAGCGCTACGTGAATTGGGTATTGTCACTGTGGGAGATCTCTTTTTAAACGGCACCCTGAAGACGTTGCAGCAGGTCCTTCAACCCTGCCCTGGGGCAACGCTATTACATAGCTTTCAATACCATAGGGTCCGTAAAGCGGCACTGGCCACATTGGGCCCGGAACTGGCTGAACCCCAGGAAGTGCTGGAGCTCACGTATGTAATCAGGACCCCCTCTTCTCGCAAACTGATAACGGCTCTGAGGGCGCTGGGCGATGGACTTCGGCAGTGCCCCACCTCTAAGGCCCGATTGGCCTGGCAAGCTGACCTCCAAACTCCTATCTCAGATGAAATGTGGCGTTATTGCTCTACCAACACTAGAAAAATCTCGCTAAACAGTCGACACCGCCTGATACACTTTAAATTTCTACAGCGTGTCTACTACACGCCCGTGAGGCTCCATAGGTATGGGCTGAGGGAGTCGGCGGAGTGTGAGCGCTGCCACTTTCACACGGCAGACTTTCTTCATATGGCCTGGACTTGTCCTGCTATTCATAGGTACTGGGTAGAGGTCTTTGCGGATCTCAGCTCTATCATAGGCGAGGAGATCTTGCCCAACCCGGCGCTCGCATTGCTCGGATTTTCCAAACCACTGCCGGTGGCGGTGCGGCGACTTGCGGACATGGCGCTGCTGATGGCGAAGCGTCTGGTTGCCTTGTGTTGGATGCGTGGACCGGTTCCCACGAAGAAGCGTTGGGAGGCGGATTTACTTTACTGCTGCACGCAATCAGAGGCGTATAGTGAACTACTTCCCCCGAAGAGTCGCCCCAAGAACTTCTGGGGGTTGTTTAAGGCGTTTCAGAGCGCGCGAGAGGAAGATGAGTCTGATCCGGAAGGGGAGGAGCTGGATGTACTGCAGGATGATGGGGTTGCGGCGGCTGAGAATGTGGAGAGTGGTCGCTGAAGGTTTCGGTGTTATGAGTGAGTGGTGGATTGTGCCTGGTCTTAGCGGTGCCATGCATTGGAGGGGTGCTCGGGTTGGCTGGCCTGGATGTAGATAGACGCCATCCCCACTGTACCTAGTTTCGCCCTCATGGATCCGTGAGTCGACACCCATGGCCCTGTAGAGGGGTTTGTGGAAGTGGTGAATGGTGGGTGCAGGCGTGTGGACACGGGCTCAGGTAGTCTGGCTAGTTTTTGGGGTGGGTGGGCTTGTGTTTGAACGGGGGTTCTTAGTTCTTTCTTTTTACACCTTTTCCTGGTCTCCATCTTGAGGGGCTCAGTCCCTGGGTCCTCATGCAGTTGTTACTCTGTACCTACACCGGTTGTCCCATCCTGGCACGCTGTTTTTGAGCTTGGAACTGGCACCGCAGGCGCCGCCGGGTGGGCCTTCCTTTGTCATATTGAGGTCAATCATCTGCTGCTTCAATAGACTGATGCTACTACACACTTCTCTTACACCTGCAGTTACGCCGCCAGGCCTCCGGGCTGTTGGTATCATGGCTGTGTGTTTTATCTTTTACCCAGGGGTTTGAGAAATGACCGTTTGCTGCCGCCGGCCTCCGGGTTGTAGGCGATGATGGCTGTGTGTATACCTCGAAGGTGTAATAAAGTAAAAATTTAACAAAAAAAAAAAATCGTGCATGCTTAGTTTCACCAGAAGCGCAGAGAAATAGAGAGACAGACGTTTTCAATAAAAGTGGTTATTTATTGAACAGTCTTCTTTCTCATGCAAGAGAAGTGAGTTGCCACAATTGCAATACTTGTCATTAAGTAAAGTGCGTACAGTAAAAGGAGTATTTTGAAATAATACTGTAAAAGCATGGTACAGTTTCTAAGCCATACCGTGTTTAAAATAGATAAAATATATACATACATAAAATCATTGACTAAACGTACTCAACTGATGCTTCCAAGATACGCCTACCCAGGTGTACCTAACCTAATCCTAGTACGTGGGAAGAAGTAAGTGAGCTGTAATTTTAGTTAAGTTAGTTTTTGCCAAGAATCTGAATCAAGAATTCTCTAAGGATCTAATCAGCTCCGTACCTTGGTTATAGAATGAAGGAGGTCTTGTATCTCGTTCTCAGCACTCGATCTCCCAGAAACCCGCAAGGGTTACTGGAAACACTGGAGCTGGATTTCTCGGCAGGAGAAAAGACAGCGTCTCTCTCAGTGCGTCAATGGGAGGGTCGGCTTCCTTCGGCTCTCGTTACAGCTGGGCTTTGGGTAAGTAGATAGCCGATCTGCTCCAAACTACAGTGTGTTTGTTAGGGAAGCTGTTGGTATATTATACCTGGAAGGTGCTGAGTTTGACGTAAGGTTGGACATAAGACGTCACTAAGAACTTACAGTTCTTTCAGGACTCCAGGAGTTCTTGGACAAATCAAAACAAAAGCAGGGGGAATTCCCGGGCTGCTGGAGGCTTGGTTTGTTTAAAGAACGCGTTGTACTTTCTAGGAGTTTATGGGAGTAGCCTTGTCGTATTTGGACTGCATTGGCTATGACTAAATATGGATATGATCCTTATGCCTTTATAAGAATATGATTTGTTATAACCACATAAGGGCATAAATCGGGAATATTTAAATAGGGTCCTAGATACGTTCACAACAAGATGGCACTGCTGCTTCTGTGCATGACACCAATGGACTTGAAATGGAGACTTTGTTAAAAAAAAGTGTGCATTAAAAATAACTCTAATCTAAATAAACATATAAAAGGGAGAGCTAAGCTCTGTGTTAGAGAAAAGTGTGAGATGCATGCTTATATGTCTCTGTGTAAATGTATATTTATGTATGTGGTATTTGAATATTGGGAACCCAGTCTGAAAGCCAGTAGAGCAATTTACAAGTACAAACCAAACATACAGTGTAAATAAGTGACAGGAGGGTTAGCTGTTTATTGGATTGTGACTACATTGTGATTTTGTGTTCTTCAAAGGGGTATGCCTTAAATTATTTCCCACACTTGTAGAAGTGTTAGGTCATTCTTAAGAATACATGGATGTTGTTTTTGAGCATGTATGTATATATGGTAAAGGTCTGCTACCTTATTTGTTTAATGTTTACATTTATTCCGTTTTTAATTTGTGAAATAATAAGTGTCAGGGCCCTGACCAGGAGGCCACTGCCATCTCTGCCAAATCAACTACTAATCATCTCTCTCGCCTGCAAGTACCACAGGTCAGATTATTCCAGCTCCCCACAGTTAAAGGTATCGCTGGGGAGGCAGGTATTAGCAATTTTTTATGTATATTGTATTCCTAAACAACTGTTGTTCTACTCATCTCTAAATAAAATGAGCAGCGCCACCTTGTGACAGACTGTCCTAAGTGCTGCGTTGACAATTATGTGCTGATGCCAAGCACCGGAAACCAATTAAGTGCAGGTGCTGAACACCAGAAAGCACTGGCTCAAAATAAACACTGCACTTAAAGGTCTCCAGTTTGATGGTGGCCTAGCTGCAGTTGTGCCCCCGGGAAAGGAGAGAGTGTGACATGAATATGGAGTAGACATAAAATAGTGTTACCTATCTGGCCTTAGGATGGGATTCCCTGCATGTCTGGATGCTTTGTGGAGGGAAACGTGTGTCTTGAGAGTGAGTTGGCGAAAGGATCCAGGTGTGCCACCAGGAAGAGTCACTCTCACCTAAGCATGGGCGCATTTTGCGAATCTGGCGTTCGCGAATGTGCGTATTTACGGATTCGGAATCCGCAAAATCCGCAAACTCTCGCGAATTTGCGGATTTTTTTTTGTGTTCGCAAGGGTTTCTGCCAGTTCGCGAGGATTTTGTACCAGTTCGCAATTGCGAACTTACTTGTCGGCTCGCAACGGCCGCGACTATGTTGTTTCTACGTCTGGTTCATCATCACAGGTTCACAGCACCCTCTGTTTCACCACTGCCACCCTCTTGTACACCCATGCCACCCTCTGGTACATCACTGCCACCCTCTGGTTTGCTTATCACTGTAGATTATGGGGGTGAAAAAAAGCATGCACACCTGCCCTGCTTCAACTGACATGAATTAATTTGGGGTTGATTAATGTGTCACTGAATTTAAACTGCCAGTCTGGCAACTGCTTCCTTATCTGTAATTTGCTTTCTGTTGCAGTGCAATTTTTTTTCACAGGACCTTTGTGGCCTACTTGTAGCTATTCTATGAGCCTGCTATGAGGGTCAGAGCAGGGTCATAGAATAGTTGCAAATAGGCAACTGAACTCTGGAGGGGCCCCTCAGGAAGCACTAGAGGGAATGGTTACAAATGTTAAGATTGAACTTTTGCACCTGCTGAGTGCTTTCAGTTTTGCAAAAATCGTTTTTCTGCAATTTCGCGCGATTCACGGGGCGCGAATTCGTCCGAGATCGATTTCGGAAGCCACGAATTCGTGCGAACTTACCCACGCGGTCGTGAACGGGCGCGGCCATCTTGTTTCTCATTCATTGCTATGGTTCTGGGCATGCTTTCTGTATCCTCTCTGAATCTCTGCAATCCTTTGCTTGTTTGAAGTTTTTTTTGATCTATTTTACTTATTATCTATCCCTCTATTTTTCTAGCTCTATATTTTTGTGTTTTCTGCTACTTTTGGTTAATTGTGAACTACTTTTTTAAACTCTTTTCTTTTCTTCTTCCCTATTCTATTTCTTCTTTATTATTTTGCTTCCTTTCTGCCCAGATCATGGTAAAGGGAGCCGGGAAGCATCCCGAGAAGGGGAAGGGTCCCGCACCCCGTGCCCGGCTCCCGTGCGGGCGTTTGAGGGGGGAGAATGTCCAACCCCGGGAGATCTTCAGCGCTGAGGAGGTGGGCGCACTAGTTTTTTATGTTCAGTGCCGCCTCCCCAGGACCATCATGGCAGGCGGCAGGATCGCTAGCGGGTACGGGATCCGGGAGCGCCGGAAGCGGTGGGAGAAGGTGTGCCGGGCCATGTACCAACACTCTCGGGTCCGGCGCACCTACAACCAGGTCACCCACCGTTGGACGGATATCCTGGACCGGGAACGCGATCTGCTGGACCTGCTCGGCCTTGAGATCCCCGGGCTTGGTGAGTAGTAGCTATTTCTTTACTACTCTGTTTTCTCCTGCTCTGTGTGTTATTATCTTGCAAATTTTTGTTTTTTACCAAGAGCAATAATGCTGCTGATTACATTGTAGGTAAATTATATTTCAAAATCTTCTGTGCATTTTAGGTGCACTGCTCTCCTTCTCAGTAGCGCTGCTACTATGCTTATTTGTTTTCGATTTTGTGTTCATTTCATTGGCCTGTGAAATTATGCATGAGTGTAGTTTAAAGAACTGCGTAATGCTAGACACTAAGGGTCAGATTTTTAATTACCGGCGCATCCCTGCAAAGTAGCAGGGATGCGCCAGTAATTGTGCGCCACGCCACCACCACCCATGGTGCGCCGTATTTACAATGCGGTGCACCATGTGCCCGAAACGTCACCGAAGCGTTACGCTTCTGTGCCGTAAAGGCGGCGCATTGCTGGAGTTGCGTCGCAACGATGGTGCAGCTCCAGCAATGCTCTGGGGTGCCCTATCTCCCCAATGCTGCGTCAAGCCGTACGTCTGCTTCAAGCAGGCGCAGGGTTTGAGTCACGCATCATTGTCCTCAAAGTGACTGATTGAAATCTTGTAGATGTCCCTCAGCCACTTTTAGGATGCGTTCCTGCGCAGGAACGCCCTCCCTTGCGCCGGAACGCCCCCTGATGGCGCACGGCTTTACAACGTGATGCATCTCCCATATGCGTCACGTTGTTAATATACGCCGCACCATGGCGCCTCTTTTGTTCTGCCGCTGCGTCACAAAAGTCACGCAACAATGAAGCAAAAGAGCCGCAAGGGGCTTCTAAATCAGCCCCTACAGACTCAAGTCCAGTCCTTCCTTTGTACACATGGCGATAAGAAGAAATAGTGGTGGTGGATTGATAGTTTGAGTATTCACTGATCTGCAATCACGATGGACTTTGTCTGTCACTTCGCGTGCTGCGGACTGCTGCCTGCCAGTCCTAGGCGAACCTTTTTAGTAGTTTGTTTAGTGAGTTACATAAGAACTTTCCAAGTCGACGGTCCGCAAATCAAGCAATACTAATAACGTAGTAGACCACATGAGATCGGTCAATATATCCCGTGGAATAGTTGTCTATTTGCTTTTTCGCCAAAATATTTTGTTATTGTTCTTTTGAAATGTTTGATTTGGTTGACAAATATCATCCATGTTTTCTGGTCTTTCATTCTTTCATGTTGTACATCAGCACCCCCCAGGGGCAAGAGGACACAGGAGGAGGAGGAGGGTGCTGTTCAGGATGCAGGCCAGGATCGGGCAGGCGAGGGCTCCTTTGCTGGCCCCAGTAAGTTTTAATTTTAATATAGAGTACCTATTTTTTCCTAGCGTTCCTCATTCGATTTTTTCTAAATCGTCTTTGATCTTCTTGTAGACTGGATCTAAATTCTTATCCTGCCTCGACTATGACTCCCTGTGGTATTACTAGATTATTCTTATTAGTCTGTCTGTGTAGCTAACTAAGATTGCACATTTGGCAATTCCATTGGACTCCCATTCTAGTCAGCAATAGCTCTATGCACTGTGTGCAGTCCTCTGGGATTGTCCATAATGTCTTTTCAAGTCTTCTAAATGTTTATGCTTTGACAATTGCCAACAATAAAAAGGTGAATGACCACCAAGAAAGAATAAGATACTACTTTACTTTTGGTTTGGATAGTAGGACAATCCATTCTACTACTGTTTCAGGGACAAATCTGCACAAACAGAACTATGGACACTAAATAATGCATTGCTTAGCTTATCAATTATAATAGGTGCTGTTAGACTTTCCACATACCTCAGTGATAACAGACTTTGTAGTTGAACCCCCAATCTCCTTACTGACTAGATAGTGTGGCAGAGTCATTTAGCTCCCAAAGTCTCCGATGATTGATCCCCAAGATGATTAGATTATCCAACGCAGGACAAGAGTACGGAGTCAGAGTCAAGAAGTGTCAGAGGCACGGACTCATGCTTGCAAAAATTCCAAAACCTTTAGCTCATCCACTCTAGTCTGGAGGACCAAAAACCACAGAGTCTATTTAAGTTTAAAAGCTTTATTAAAAGTAAACACATTTATTAAAATCAACTTTGTCATAAAACTAAACGTTTAACTGAAAATGGAAAAGTGCTTAGTGCTGACGATTAATTGGACACATTTCTTGTGGTCTAGCCGAGCTCTCACCTGATTTGAACTTGATCCTGCTCGTGTTCTTAGAAGTCAAGCTTCTGTCTGTTAGGAGAAAAAGTGGTGCGTGTTAAAAATAAAAAGCAAGCATTCATCAGTTGTGCCAAAAAGTGCAGCAAGACAACAGCCTTCCCTGGAAAAAGGGACATTTTTACTTTAGAGTAGACAGTCACAAATTATTACATTGTATTCCGTTTTTTTCACATTTCTTTATTCCTCCTAGACCAAATATTATATAGTAGTGAGTGGTGTATTCTAACATTCTTAAATGTACTTTGTAGGTGGAACATCTGGTGGCGGGGCCAGCGCGGTGGTGGTGGTATTGGACGAGGGGAACAACTCTGGGGAGGAGGCGGTGCAAGTGCGGGACGTGCCTGTGAGGGTTCACACGGTGGTGGCGGGCAGAGGTAAGCTATCTATTCCTTACTTATTGAGATTGAAGACTGCAGAGTGTGCTTTCTGCACGGGTGTATTATTAATCAACCAGGTAGTAGCCTCCTCTAAATGTACTTCGACTTAGCTGTGAAGTTTTTGGCGAGAAGAATCCCAATCAGATCTGAGATGAACTTGATGGATGGGATGAACGAAAAGCAAAAGAAGGGTGTAAGTAAGTGTGGAAGGACGAGAAATTTAATGATGACTGGCAAAGAAGAATAGTGCTCGTAGAATTTGTTCCTTAAACTCCCACTAATGTTAGAGCAAGGATGAAGAAGTGGGAGGTTAGATAGATACTGTCCTCAATAGTTATGTACTGTGCTTTCAATTTGCTACTTGTACTGTGACACAACTTTCTGCTCAATCATTTTGTGTTAATCTTAAGGAGCATTGGTTACAGACTATGTGTTTCTTTCTTCATATAGTTGCTCCTTCCAAATCAAACAGATCATCAAGGAGGGAGCTGGCTCAAATGGCCCGGCAACGGAGGCTGGATGCCACTGTCGCCGAATATCGGCGGCTGGTGGCCCTGGAGGAGGAGGACACGCAGTCTACCGGTACAACAACAACATCCACTGGGACAGCTGCATCCTCCTCCGTGCCCCCACGGGCTGCCAGCCAGCGCAGTGCTCCAGCGGTACGGAGCCGGGCTACCAAAGCCAATCGCCACCGCCGAGCAGCAAAGACAGCAGCTGCCCCCTACAGGAGTTGCAAGGCACGCCAGCGCCGCTTATGCCTCAGAGTGTCCTACCTGGAGCAGGAGGTGCATACCTCTAAGAACTTGGTGGAGGGCCTCCGCTTCGACCATGCCACCCTCCGCAAGGAGTATGATGCCCTGGTCGCTAAAGTCAACAGCACCCTGCCGTAGTGTAGTGTCCCTTGCCCCTTTTTTAGAGACTTTTGGGGGGTGGGAATTGGGAGTTGGGTTGTTTTTGGGACTTTTGAAGGACAATCGTTGGGGTTAGGGAGGGTCTTGCGGGAGATTATTTTGTTAGGGCTACAAAAATATACTTTTTGAAACTTTATCTGACCATACCTGTTTTTTACTGCTTTTGAGTCTGGTGGGTGGGGGTTTAACAGTAAGTTTGTTTTCCTGAAGAGTCCTAGGACTTTAGTAGTACTACCGTCAATCTCTCGTCTAGTCCTAATACTCCATTATACTACCTCCCACCAAACGCTTATCTTACCTGTAATTTGTGTTTGAAAGTAGGGCTAGGCCCAGGGCTGGCTCCACGGGAAATGGCGATTAAGGTTGGCAATCCTGGGCGGATGAAATGTCCTCATTGCGGTGGTACTAGTGGTGTGACACAGTGGCAGTTGCATGCCTATGGAAAAAAAGAAAATTAAACCTGGTTTGTCCTTACTGTAGCATTACAACGGTACGATAGAGAATGTAGCAGGTGACAGTACACTAGAACAGTGCCACAATGTAGCCTAACAAATGGTAAAGTATTGAAAGTATAACTAGTACTTGCGTTGAATTTCTTTGACATTGGCTACTACTACAAGAAATAGTACTGAAGCTGAGTAAGTCTAGAATATATCCTCGGATTCCTGCACCAGCCTGTTGCTATGACCTTATCCTCCCCAGCAAGTGTGTGGAATTATCGATGTCATTTAGTCACACATCAAGCAAAACCACACAGCCCGGGGGATGAGGGTTAGGGTTTGGAAAATGGATGGGAAAGGGGGTTTCTTTTTGGGTAGGTTTTGTTGAGAGAAGAAAAAAAAAACACAGCATGGACAAACAATAATTGAAGATAAAGAAATCTTTGGGTACAAAGCTAACCATAAATCTTTTAAGTGACATAAAGGAAGTGCATGCCCTACTGCTTGCATTGTTACTGAAAAGTAAGTAGTACCAGAATGCGACAGTACAGGGCTGCAGCGTTTTCACTTGCCTATCTCTGCACTCAGAGAAACACTTCTTACATTAAATTAGGTTTACAAATTAGCCGAAGTAAAACCTATAGAATGGCTGTAGGGATCAATTTAGAAGCAGAGAGAGATCCAAGAAATGCAGTCACACTCATAGAAGAAAACAATGGATACTGTATCTGTATGTTGTTGTAGCTGTCCTGTTGAATTTGGTAAGTAAGTTGCATGCAGCAAACAATTCCTCTTATTTGCGGCACTCCTCCATTCCAGTTGACGCTTCGTCCATCAATGTTGGTGACCAGAAGACACCCTGTCCACTGCCTGCCTGGCGGATGCTGAATTGCGGCTCGCTAATGTGAAGCCTGACTCCATCCTTTTTTCCCCATTGCACAGACTGAAACCCGGCCTGTAATTATTGAACGAAAAAGAGGAAGTGCTATTACAACACCACTGATAAATAAATATCAGGTATGTACGCTGTGTAGTGCAAAAAGTCACACTTTGATTTTCCTAATAGACAGTACAATATTTTTGAAAGTGCGTACTCTGTCTGAGTCACCTTTTGAAGGATAAATAAGTATGGGCAAATTAATTTAGCGGATCTTTCCCCTCAAGTTAGGTGTACTGTAAACTGTGTTTTAGAACAAAATTAGACCTTCCCAGCAGTGCTTCCACCCAGACCCTTACTAAAGCCAGTCGCAAAAATGTAGAAGACCCCCAATCAGAACGAGGCCTAGCTGAAAACTGGTGACAAAACGTACTTTGAAAGTAAAAGCAGGCCCAAATACCCCCTTACCCACCGTGGATTGTATTCAAACCACTTGCAAGCAAGCAAAAGTATCCATAGCCAGCATCGCTCCAAGATTCGAAAACCCCCCCACCCAAACACATGCAATAGAAATACTGCTAACCCTAACGAGCCATAAGTTAAGAATAGTGGCAAAGGCTTTCTTTAACTATGCCAAATCCCCCCTTTCCCACCATGGATTTTCTTCAAATGACTTGCAACCAAAATTACACATTCTCACGAGTGCTCTAAGACCCCAGAACTCAGTTGCAAAAATCTAGAACACCCTGAAACACATGCAATCCTGCTACTAGGGCTAACCCTAACGAACCCTAAGTTACAAAAAGTGCCAAAAGGCTTTTCCTTATGGATTTTGTCCAAACCACTTCTATCCGGTATTAGACCTTCCCAGGAATGCCCCAAGACCCGCCAACCCACCCGCAAAAAAGCACAACACCCCCAAACAGCCAAAAAGGAAAATCTCATACTTACAATATTTCTCTGCCTTCGGTCCAAACGCGCTGTGCAGCTAGGTCATAACTCCCGTTTTCCACCACGGATTTCCTGAAAAGCAAATGCAATCAAGATTAGACTGTCCCAGCAGTGCTCCCAGACCCCAAAACTCACCCACAAACACCCGGAACCCCGCCAAAGAGCACCTCAAAGGCAAGCAAGTCAGCAAAAACGGCAAAATATTTCCGCCTCCGATTTGGTCCAAACCACTTTTATCCGGTATTAGAGCTTCCCAGCAATGGCCCCAGAGCCGTCAACTCACCCGCAAAGAAGTAGAACACCCCCATAAGTGCTGAGTCTTTCTTCATTGGGCGTAATCCAGCCCTCTGCTTTGAGGGAAATAGGAGTCTGGAGGAGGAGGATAGAGGAGCATGTTCTTCTGAACTTGTGAACCTGAGGAATGCAGACTGCGGCACCTTCAAATCAATAAGCAAACAAGTGAAGACAGTTCTGCTGATGGGCTTGTTTTTGTGATTAGGTGATTAAAGTTTGAATTAAATTAACTGTGCAAAACAAAGAAAGACAGACACACAGGAATAAAAGTGAATAAGGATGAAAAAGAAAGTTATTGATTCATTGTCTCATTTTCAGGGCTCGGTGTCAGGGAATAAAAATAAGAGCTCGTCATCATACTCTGCGAATTCAGGCAGGGTGAGGTCAGTGCCACCGAACAGAGAACAAATTCCCTCATCTACGTTGCTGTCCTCCTCGTCTTCATGCGGCGTGCTTTCTCGTACTTTGTAATCTGGTGGTATGAGGTGCTGATTCATCTTGATCATTGTTAACCTCTCCACATTTTTGGGCAAGAGGCGGCTCCGTTTGGGAGTTACAATGCCACCAGCAGCACTGAAAACACGTTCAGAAGACCCGCTTGCGAGTAGGCAAGACAAGTAGTTTATAGCCAGGTTGGAGAGCTGTGGCCACAATTCTTTTTTCTCATGCCAATACGCCAATGGGTCAGCATTAACATAGACCTCTGTTGAGTCATTCAGATAGTCCTGCACCATCGACTCAAGGTCCTCAAAGGTTCCTCCACTTTGCTTACTTTTTGCTGTGACCTTTTGAGAACCAAACCCAAGCCATGTTAGCCAATCCTCTTCAGCATCCAATGTTACTGTTGTGTCTGGTGCAGATGATCCGGTTGCCGGTGTCTTTAACGGCTGAGAGGTCACTTGTGCCACAGCCACAGGTGCAGAAGTGGATTGTTTTGACTGGGGATGGCCTGCTGATGCTGATGCTGATGTACTGCCTTTTCCTTCAATATCCTGCCGTTCTGTTTCAAACCTCTTGGCTGACAAGGCTAGCCAACGTTTGTACTTTTTAACATCTTCATTAGCAAAAGGAAAGAATGCTTGGCCTGCCAGCGCCTTTTTGTAGCGTGGATCCAAAATAGTAGCACAAATGTAATGCTGTTCTGAGTGGATCATTTTAAGACGTTCATCACCACGTAGGCGCTTTAATAATTTCTCCGCCAAAACAAAAGGCTCTTGGTTTTTTTCATCTTTTTGAAACACAGAAGACACCGCCTTCAGTTGGTGCTCCAGCATGCACAACAATGGGATAGCTTTTCCCAAATTACAGTCCTCCTTGCTGACTGCACGCGTGAAGACCTCAAAAGGACGAAGCATGTCTGTCAGGCTTTTAACTAGGTCCCATTGCGCCGCATCCATCCTCAGGTCCTTCTGAGCTGTACCCTGTTTTAAGAAATAGTGATCGAGTACCGTATACTGCTCATACAGACGCTCAAGCATGTAGAAGGTTGAGTTCCAACGTGTTGCCACCTCCTGGATGAGTGCTGTCACTGGCATTCGACGACTAGCAGGCTCCTCAGATGCTTCCGGGCCTTAAAAGAATGGCTGAAATGGTTGCACATTTTTCGGCAGGTGGCCATTACCTCGCACGCTGGACTGTCTTCATCACTCAAGAATTTTTTAACAACCAGGTTTATACAGTGCGCCAAACACGGCACTCTGAAATAGTCACCCAGCTCCATGGCCTTAACTACATTGGCGCCATTATCCGTGGGAACATAACCAATCTGGCGTTTTTTTGGGGACAGCCAGTGAAAGACCTTTGTGTTAAACTCATCCAAAATGTTTTGTGCTGTGTGACGTTTCTCCAAGCCAAACATGGCTAGTGTTGCATGTTTCCGAGCAGCTTTAAAAACTTGGTCCGGGTCAACACCTGCGTTTAGCTTTGCTTTAACCCCTGAAAAAGAGACCCAGTGTGCAGTGATGCACATGTAATCAGCGCCTGCGCCACTGGTCCACATGTCTGTTGTCAGATGTATAGTGTGAACAGCACTCTTCTGCAAAGCTGCCCCAATCACCTCCAGCACATCTTCATGTAGTGCTGGAACACCAACTCTGGCAAAATAGAACCGGCTAGGAACCTTCCATTTAGGGCAGAGCGCTGCCACTAATTCTAGAAAACCAAGCTGTTCTCCAAAAGAAAAAGGGAGAAGGTCCAGAGCTAGCATTTTAGCCAGCTTAGTGTTATACAGACGCGTCAGTGGGTGGTTGCGTTCATATGGCACGTCTGAACAAAACATGGTTCTAATGTTGCCCTGGACCAAGCATTTACGGGATGATGATGACTTCTTTGACCCAGTTATGCTCGCTGATGAACTTTTTCGCATTGGTGTCTCACTCTCTCCCACACTCTTAGTGTGGCTCACATGGGGTGTGCTGCTGACAGGGGTACTGGGTGTAAGTGAAGTGTTTGACACGTCTTCTTCCTCCTCGTCATCATCAGATGAAACATCAACGTTTTCTTCACTTGCAATACGGGCTTCCTTGATCTCCTTTAGGTGCGCAAACCATTGGACAGCGTGCTGTCTCCTAAGATGACCTCTCTGGCCTCCGGTACCATAGTTGGTACCAAACTTACCACGACTAACTGCAAGCTTACAAATGCTACAAATGGCGAAGTTTTCCTTTTTTGGGCAAACATTAAAGAAGTCCCAAACTGGGGACTTGAATTGTCTGTGGGGGCCGGAGGAGGCGGCGATACTGGTGGTGGTGGTCATGCTGCTAATGCCACATGAAGTGGGGGATGTGGATTGCCGAACTTTAGTACGTTGTGCACTTTCACCACCACTAATTGAGGTCGAGGTGGATGGAGGTCCCTTCTGGCGAGGAAGAAATATGGAAGCGGTACGTGTTGGTGTACTAGTTAACTCCAATGATTGTGGTGTTTCCACTGCCTCCTCGTCGACAACATCATCATCACGCTCAGCAGCTTTTCGGGCTAGGGTCAAAATGTCTGTTTGCTGCATGCCCGCTGGGGCTGCAGTGACCTTTATGATGACTGGGTCGTCGTTGTGAGAGTCTTCATCAGCAGCAGTATCCGCCACTTCTTGTTGAGCCTCATCACACTCCATAACTCTGAGACTTTGGACGAGCTTCCTTTTACGCTTAACTACCTTTGTCAGATCATGGTGTGCCTCACTCTCAGACGACAGTGGTGCTGGTTCCCAATTTTGATCCGTATCATCAGAAGGAGGTGTGCTTGAAGAAGATGTAGACACCACCCTTGATCTCTTCCTTGCTAGGGGTGTGGAAGACAATGAATGATCATCAGGAGGAGTGGCTTCCTCAAATGATACCTCGCCTTGATTGTCGATTTCCTGATGTGCCCCTACTTCGGGAGGAACAACTATTGTGGGCACTTGTGACCCTCCATGCACCTCTGCTTGCGCTTCTCCTTGCGCTGCCTCTCCTTCCACATGTACTTGGGCTTGTACTTGCACATGTGGTTTTTGTTGCGGCTGTGGTTGTTTAACACTCGTCAGATGAGTTACAACAACCTGTGTTGATTGAGGGACATTGCTGCTACTTTCTTGCGATGAGCCAACATCACTGGTCGATGGTGATTGAACAACTAGACTAAGTGCCTCTGCAGCACTCAAGGGCTTGGACTTAAGTTGGCGTGGTGGTGGTGGTGGTGGCACTGAGCCCAATGGAGCGGGGGTGCTGCTCCCAGCTTGGTCCCCAGCAGATCCCGCTGCTGCAGGCATACTTTTTTTTTACTCCCAAAAAATGTGGCGGGCGGCACACCAGTCTCCTTGGTAACTTGCTTCTTCTGCTCCTTACTGGCAACTTTCTTGCTAGAGGAGCTAAGGGGAACTTTTTTTGGGGCCATCTTCTTCAGAGCAGGTCAGAACAGCAGGCCGCAGTTGCACGAGTTGCAGAGTTGTCTGTGGCCAGACGTGACGTCGCGTGATGTTATGCTGCACACACACACCGCTGCAGGACTTCTTCCTGGCACTGGTGGTTCTCTTGAGTCTTGTGCACCTAAAAGCAATGGAAGACAGAGGAACATCAGTTCAGTTATACACCCCCAAAAATTGAAAAACACAGAAAAATCAGCACACTCCCATGCCATTCATGATGTTTAAATTCAAGACACCCCACAGAAAGACTAGGCCCATGCACCACTCACTACCCCTGGTGAAAAGGCCACAACAACAGCCCAAAAAAACGAAAATCACAGAAAAATCAGCACAATCCCAAGCCATCCAGGCCCTCCATGATGTTTAAATTCATTACACCCCACAGAAAGACTAGGCCCATGCACCACTCACTACCCCTGGTGAAAAGGCCACAACAAAAGCCCAACAAAACGAAAATCACAGAAAAATCAGCACAATCCCAAGCCATCCAGGCCCTCCATGATGTTTAAATTCAAGACACCCCACAGAAAGACTAGGCCCATTCGGTAAATTCGCGAGCGTTCGCGGATTGCGAATTTACCGAAAATCCGCAAAATCCGCGAGCGGAACGGATTTTCCGCCCATGCTTACTCTCACCTGAATCTTGGAGAACTTCTCCTTCACCCTGTCCTCCCTTCCTGGTGCTATCTGTTTTCAGGTCCCTTGTGGTGCAAAGTATTGACAAAGTCTGCCAATTGTTGCCAGTGAGGGTCTATGGAGGCAGAAGACGTAGTTCGCTCTAATGACCTGCAACAACCGTAACTAAAAGGTCTGTTTCCTCCTCAGGAAAAGACCTTAGGTGCAGCTGGCCACATTCTGTAGTGTGGAACAATATATTGGCATTGAAAAAGTCATGCATACCTGGTGCGGTCTGAATTGATGGGTTTGGCGGATTAATATAATGATTGAACTCAGGTGAATGGTGTTTGCCTAGTGTGAGTTTTCCATAGCGGAGGTGCAGACATCCACCTCCACTGTGGAAATCTCTTCCTATAGGTGTAGATCAGTAATCCAGCCATAAAGTTACTATATGTAAAGACAGAAAGAATTGTGAATCACCAGCGTATAAGTGAAATGCCAAATTAAAAGAAGAATAACATAGAGAGAGGAGACTGTTAATGTTAATGCTGCTTAAAAGCTTCAGTATGCTTTCTGGGCGGTTGTGGGTTTCACTCAGGAATCCTGGTGTGAGAGTCCACTGAATGACAGTTATATGGAAAAGCTACCCTGAACTGGTGGGCAGTAAATCTTCCTGAATACATTTGAAGGACACTTACCTCTAAATGTTCCTTTTTGGAGGAAAAGGGGGAAAGGAAGTAGGAGACAGGTCAACATACAGAAAACTAGAGAGTCCTGACCAATGCATTACGTTTCTGTGTATAAAAGAGGTTAAGAGGAAGAAAAGGAATTAATGAAAGGAACTACACAGAAACCACTTCAAGAAGTGGTGGAAAACCAAGAGCCAGAGTGAGACCAAAACAATGAGAGTGAAGAGAATAGCAGCTGGTCCACAGTATCAAAAGCAGCTGTAATGGAGCCTTGCCTTTAGCTCCTAATTACTCTCATGCTTGGCTCTAAGGTTAGCCTAAGCAATTCCAAGTGGCATCCTTAGTGGTATCTTCTCATTCCAAGGAGAAATAGAGTAAGCATTGTTGGTAAACAGTTCAAGGTGCCTTGGCATACCCTGATGATCCACAGCCCTCCATTATTGTTAACTAGTGTGTCACTAAATTATTGAGTTGCCTAGATTTCCAGCTCAGAGATGTGAAGTCCCTTGTGAGCCTAAGTCCACCCACAAGATGAAAGGTTCATGTTTGACTTTGCATTTCATCCCACTTAATGCTGTGAGATGAATCCACTGTGACATGGAGGTACCAACACACAGTCCACTGCAGTCCATTGTTAGCAGAAAACAGACCACCCCAGAGGGACATTTTCTAGTATATTAGAAAGAAAGTCCACAGTTAAGCAGTTCAGCTACCACTGGATCGATTCCGCACTTTGGGGACACCACTTCCACTTTGCACCCCAAAAAGTAACACTTCTGCAAAATAGTGTAGTGTAGTTCCTATATTCCCAATAGGCTCTGCGTATTGGAATAATATAAACAGCAGTTTAGACGTAGGACTGAGGTCGACTAGGTCTCTACTGACTATATTAGACTTAATTAGTTTTGCCAGCTAGCTCAGATGTCTCTAGAAACTTTCTCGAGTAAACAAGGAGGAGTTTACCTTCCCTGGATAGACAAGAAGGGATTAGCTTCTGACAACCATAAACATGACAACTTTGTTCCCTCAGAATAAAGAGTGTATCTCTAGAGTCGTGTGAAAACAATAGACAACTATTTCACTCAGTCAATCGTGCGTACTTAGTTTCACCAGAGTGCAGAGAAATAGAGAGACGGGCGTTTTCAATAAAAGGTGTTATTTATTGAGCAGTCTTCTTTCTCATGCAAGAGAAGTGAATTGCCACAATTGCAATACTTATTATAAAGTAAAGTGCGTACAGTAAAAGGAGTATTATAAAATAATACTGTAAAAGCATTGATATGGTTTCATAGCCATATGATACTTTAAAATGGAAAAAATATATACATACATAAAAACATTGACTAACGTACTCAACTGGTGCTTCTAATCTACGACTACCCCGGTGTACCTGACCTAAGCCTAATACGTGGGAAGGAGTAAGTAAGTAGCAGTTTAAGTTAAGTTGGTTTTGCCAAGGATCTGAATCAAGAATTCTCTTAAGGGTTTAGTCAGCTCCGTACCTTGGTTCTTAGAATGAAGGAGGTCTTGTATCTATCTCTCAGGACTCGATATTCCAGTGACCCGCAAGGGTGGCTGGAAACACCGGAGCTGGATTTCCTTGGCTGGAGAAAAAGACAGCGCCTTTCTCAGTGCGTCAAAAGGGAGGGGCGGCGTTCGTGGGCTCTCGCATCAGCTGGGCTCTCGGGAAAGTAGATAGCCGCTCTGCTCCAAACCACCGAGTGTTTGCTTAAGGCAACGTTGGTACATTTATACCTGAAAGGTGCTGGGTTTGACGTAAGGTTGGACATAAGACGTCACCGAGAACAGACAGTTCTTTCTGACTCTAGGAGTTCTTGTGCAAATCAAAACAAGAGCAGGGGGATTTCCCGGGCTGCTGGAGGCTTGGTTTGTTTAAAGAACGTGCTGTACTTTCTAGGAGTCTAGGGGAGTAGCCATACTGGATTTGGACTACATGGGCTATTACTAAATATGGATATGATTCTTATGCCTTTATAAGGATATTACTATTATAGCCATACAAGGGCATAAATCGGGAATATTGAATTAGGGTCCTAGATAGAAACACAACACCCACTCCACGAATTAATGTCCATCATTACTAAAAACTAAGCAACATTAAACATATCGATGCATGTGTGTTTTCCAACCCACCCCAAAATAATTAATGCGCATTTGAAATGGTATATGGTAAATACACGAAAATGAGTATTGGTACTTTACGCTTTTCAAGCAGTGTTATCATTCAGTTAAATGCATATATATATCAGCTGAATGAATTGCGAAAATTACACATGAAATTGCTCTGAATACAGAAAAGAAGGTCAAGACCATTCCATAACATATTTATACAAAATGCTGTACATGTGCTAGAGGCTGAGGTAAAATATTGTCTCTAGAGTTCCTAAAATAGAAGCTCTGTTCTCTAAGAATAGTTCTACTTTAAGCAGAGTACTTTGTGCCAGAAAAAGGGTAAATATTTTGGAAGTGGAAAAAAAAAATGTCACTCTCAAGGGAAAAAATAGCTCCAATTGTTTTCAGTAGCTGTGTTTATCAAAACTGAAGGCCGAATTCAGAGTTCAGGGAACGCTGTGTGCTCGTTGTTTTTTAAAAAGTTATTCTTTTTGTTCCGGGGAGAACATCATTTCAGACAGGCTTGCAAAAAATTGGTCTACAACATCAGGTGAAAGATCAACCAAGTTGGAAAATGCTGAGATTGTGCATATGTGAGAATGATTGCTATCATCGATGTCAGGATCAGCAATGCTCACAGAAGGTTGTACCTGTTTGGTGCTGCTTTCCTCTCGTACTTCACCGCCACCTACTCGTAGTGGTGAAGTCTCAACGAATGCCGTCATCAGAATAGGAAGCCGCTGGGGACAACACAATGCATGAGTCGTTACCGGACCTAGCAAGGTATCTGTATCCATTGGTACTGCTGATGGTAGTGTAAGACAGATGTCCAACACGCATTCTTCTCTGCATAGCAGACATCGAAGCACAGGTAAGATGCAAACTTGCCAGATAGGTCTGAATGAAAGAAACCAGGTTGCACTTAGATCTCTTAGCCGGGCTAATCGTTATAGATTGCTTTATGTCACGGTTTTTTCTTTCCACCACCGCATTTCCCTCAGGATGGAATGGAGAAGAGTACCGCAATGCTATGCCCATGCTGCTCATGGCCTCTTTGTAAGCCCTAGAGCTAAACGCAGGACCCTGGTCAGAATGTAGCATGCCAATTGCGTATATGCCGATAAAGATTTGCAAATCTTTTATAACCGTTCTGGCGTCAGCCGAGCGCTGGTGTCTGCATTTTAAGTGAATCTAGTCTTAATATTTGTGGGATCGCGTTTCTCCTGCTGGATTTTTGCGTATAGATAGCCTTATGCTTTCTAACAAAGGGGTCCTGGCAATACTCCAGTCGGTTCATGACTGCGGTCTCTGTTGCAGTCTGGACAATCCTTTGCAAATTTGTAATGTTGCAAGTTCATCCCCGGCCACCAGTATTTTGATTGTAATTCTTTTAGAGATTTCACGATCTCTTGGTGCCTTAGACCCAAACCCATGTGTGCGTCTGCTATTAAAAAGTCTCTCCTGTTCGTGTTTGGAATTACCCTATCCCCCACTCCAGGGATTTGAGCAAAAGGAACGGAGTTTGCATCAATTATGTATGTATAACTGAGTGGATAGTTCAGAGGTAATGCTGCATAGTCGCCTTTTAATGAGGCTTTTACCGCTAGCATGGTTTCTCCGTCTATGTAATTTTTAGAACGCTTTTTTGTGGCTACGGAAGCCGGTAGGACCGCTTCCACTGTGGCTCTGTTAGCCAATGAATTCCCTGCAACGTGAACGCCATCACGTTGATGACTCAGTGTATGGATCACGTGAGTCTTTTGTAGTTCTTTCTGCAAAAGAACTACCTGTTCCCAAAGCTTTTTATGCTTTATTGTGGCACATGTGTCATCTTTGTAACCGGTTTGAATCCAGATCTGCATGTCATTATTGTAAGACTTGACGCAGTAATGCGAATCGCACACTATTAGTGTGGGAAATTCGCGATCGGCATTTTCAAGCGCCATCTTTAAAGATCCTATTTCAGCTCGCTGAGCTGAACAGTTTCTGAGTGATTCAGTCTTTGTGACTATTGGTCCGAATTTACCAAAGCGCCAGCGACCTTTAACAATCGTGCACGCTGCGTTGTAGGATTTTTCTTCTACATCGTAGTGTTGTGCAAATCTATCCATGTAGATTACACATGTGTATTGTTCGAGAGGCAGAATTTCGATTGGCAGTGGATATTCTTCTTCATATTCTAGATTTTCTAGTTTTCTCATTTTCGGGTCAAAATAGTACTTCACGTCTTCTGCAGCAAGAGAATTTTCCCATTGTATCCATTTTGGATCTAATGCCACAGCATTCAAATTGGGTGGGCTTGTTAATGCCTCAAGGGCTGATTCTGCTGTTAAAACAGTTATTCTTCTGCCTTGGGCTTGGGCTCTTTCTTTTGCTACAGCAGTTTGAACCGCAGTTAGAATTTTTTCAGTAGAACTGAATTTCATTTCAGCTTGTGTGTACAAGTGTGATTTATACGCTATTGGTACCGTTTCTCCCTCATTAGAGGTTAGGTACGTGAATCCGAATCTTCCTGGGATGACTCGGATTACAAGGTTGCGTACGTTTTCGCGAGTTTGCAATTTTGTTTTAGTTAACATGTCTGTTTGCAATGATCTTAAAACTTCTGTGTGTTTCTGAGTCCAATTTATTGGTTTGAAATCAGGTTTTATTAATTCATAAAGAGGTTTAACTCTCTCCGCATAATTTAGAATGTATGTTCTTCCGAAATTCAAGAAACCTAGTATTGATTGTAAGTTCTTCAGTGTTTTAGGTGCTTGGAGTACAGCACACTTCTCTAAGAAGTTGTCTGCTAGGCTTTTGCCTTCACTTGATAATTCATATCCTAAAAATAGGACAGTCAGATGGGCAATTCGTGACTTTTTAAAGTTGAATTTGTAACCCTCTGCCGCAAACCAAAATATTATGGTGTTCACTCTTTTCAAGTGTGTCTCCAGGTCATCATCTGTGAGATAGATGTCATCGACATAAGATAATGCCTCATCATCATATATTTGTACTAACTCTGTTACTCTTGCTGAGAATAATCCTGGGCTATTCTTGAATCCCTGTGGGAGTCGACAGAAGTGTTTTTGCGACCCCATTTTGGAGAAAGCGGTCAAATACCTGCTTTCAGGTGCAATGTGTTGACAAAAGAAGCCATTTGAAAAGTATAATGTTGTTTTATATTTTTTGCTCACTATGTTATTCATTAGTGCTGCACTGTGTGAGTTTTGTACTGCAAATGTTTTGCAACATGAGTTAAGGTGTCTGTAGTCCAAAACTAGACGATATGAATCCTCTGGCTTGGAGACAGAAAACAATGAATTGTTCATTTGTGAGGTGCATGTTTCAATCACCCCCTGGTATTCAAGTTGATCTAAGATCTCCCTGACTTGCTTTTTAGCTTCTTGCTTAACTGGGTACTGCCTTTGTGTAGTGGGTTGATTTTTTAACTGGATTTTGTGGTGAGGAGAGTCCTCATCCCATCCTACATGATTTTTATATAATGCAGGAGCTTGGGCCACTGCCCATTTTCTTGCTAATGTGTATTTTTTATTAATTGGAATATGATTTGAGAAGCCAGGCATAATCATTTCTTCGCCACGAGGGCACTCCCTGACAAACTCTGGTGGCCAGTCTTTCTCAGCTAACAGGATGTCATAGCCTTTCGAAAGGTTATCCCAAAAGAGACCCCTTACTTTCCTAGTCTTGTCCCCCTCTATATGTAATGTTATTTCTTATAAATTATGGGGTTTGCTAACTCTGGTGTCTGCAGTTTCCACTTGAATATATTCATTCGTGTCAACTGTCTCCAGAAGATTCATCAAGATCTTGCGAGCTATGGTCACTTCTGCTGCGCTGTCTAGCATTATCTTGGCCCACTCTCCGTTTTTCAGTTGTGTCCTCAGTATCCTCGGCATGTTTTATTATTTTAATACTAGCTACCTTCTTTTTTGGAAATTGTAATTTTTTACTTAGATGAGCAGGTTCCTTGTCTTTGGACTTGACGTGCTCTTTCTTGTGTTCTGACCGTCCTCTTCTTTCCGATTTCTGTGAGGAAGTCTGAAAAGATTGAGAGGGACGTGTATCAATATCTTGATATCTATCAGGTTTTCTCAATTTATCCCTATCTCTAAGGTTGTATCTTTTCTCAGAGGGCTCCCTCTGGGGAGACTTGCCTCCTTGTTCTGGAGATCTATTTCTCCGTTGAGGAGACCTTCCTCTGGACTGGAATCTTTTTTCTCTGGGAGTGGATTGTTTATTTCCATCCCAACTCTTTTTTGGAGTATTTAGATTATTTTTAATAAATGTTTTTTCAGGATTTTCTATTAGTTGGGGTTTTACTGGTTTCCCACCCAAACTATCTCTTCCTAGTTCTTCATAGGATTTTTCTATGATTCTGATAAGTTCAAAAGGTTGTTCTACTATATCTGTTCCTTTCAATTTCTGGCGGATCGCCACAGATGCTGCTTCTCCTTTTATGTTGGCTAATAATATAGCCGAGACCTGCTTGAAGTCTTTCAGTAATTTCATACCCAGAGTTAAAGCAGGTTCTGGACCGTATTCATTTTGAATCTGTCTTAGTACGTCTGGTATAACTACCATGGACGGAACAACATGTGTTTTTGTGTAAATCGAAGCAAAGACTGTGCCCCAAGTGTCACAGTCCTCCACATGTGGTGCGATCCCCATTGGAAGACAGATAGTCAGAATTCTGTGTTTCTCAGTAGGTGTAGTATCAGGAAATACTGCCTCTATTTGAGTAATTTTTTGTGCTAACCAGAATGGAATTTGTTCCCGTTTTGTGGGTATTTTGCCAATGGCTGATTGTATTTTCTGTGGTGTGATTTTATTTGTGTTCCCCTGGTGAGGGGTGGTCTGTGGAATTATTATTGCTGGTTGGACTGTTGAAGTCCGCATGACATACTGGACCAATTGCCTATGTATTTTAATGAGTTGTTTCAGCTGAGCTAATAGTTCCTGGTCTGACATTTTTTAAATATCGGGATGTGGTGTGTAGCTGGCTAGAACCGGCCACGTTGCTCCTGGTCAACCTAGTGGACCGAGCCTGGTGATGTGATTTTGATGTTTTAGGGCGCCTTTAAACCAGAGCAGGTGCTCTTGGTAAGTTAGTGGGATTTCAATGTCCTCGAAAGGAGCGTATTCATCCGGAGGTTCCTCTATTTTGTAATAGTGGAATTCGTGTGTTACAGCATTTGCTGCTGGAAAGTTTATCCATGAATAGAATACCTCTGTCTGCCGATATTCATGGGCCTCTACCACGAATATGACTGTACCACCTCTTGGTGTTAGTCCATTTTCTATAAGTTTAAGAGTTATAGTTTTTCTTACATGTACCGGAATGATTATAGCATTCGGGTCCTTTTCTTGGAGACTTGTGTCATCCGCTAGGAGTTGAGCTGCTATTCTAGCTGCCTCCCTTTCGTCTTCACTTTCTACCATTTTTACTGACAGAAAGTTTTTTGTTGCAGATCAAGTTTCAAGGGAAACAAAGATTAGGTGCACAATATTTTGGAACACTGTATCCTTCAACGTTGACTAAACCAAAAACTAATACATAGGAATCTCTTCCTACTAAGTTCCGGCGAATTTTAACCTTTTACCCACTCCAGACGTCTTTTGGAGTTTTTTATGGGAAAAAGGGTCTGTGTGAAAAAGCACGACTGAGTTACTCTAATGTCTTGCGTTAGATTATCGCCTTACCAAACGTTGGGCGCCATGTAGTGTAGTTCCTATATTCCCAATAGGCTCTGCGCATTGGAATAATATAAACAGCAGTTTAGACGTAGGACTGAGGACGACTAGGTCTCTACTGACTATATTAGACTTAATTAGTTTTGCCAGCTAGCTCAGAGGTCACTAGAAACTTTCTCGAGTAAACAAGGAGGAGTTTAACTTCCCTGGATAGACAAGAAGGGATTAGATTCTGACAACCATAAACATGACAACTTTGCTCCCTCAGAATAAAGTGTATCTCTAGAGCCGCGTAAAAAACAATAGACAACTATTTCACTCAGTCAATCATGAGTACTTAGTTTCACCAGAGTGCAGAGAAATAGAGAGACGGGCGTTTTCAATAAAAGGTGTTATTTATTGAGCAGTCTTCTTTCTGATGCAAGAGAAGTGAATTGCCACAATTGCAATACTTATTATAAAGTAAAGTGCGTACAGTAAAAGGAGTATTATAAATTAATACTGTAAAAGCATTGATATGGTTTCTTAGCCATATGATACTTTAAAATGGATAAAATATATACATACATAAAAACATTGACTAACGTACTCAACTGGTGCTTCTAATCTACGCCTACCCCGGTGTACCTGACCTAAGCCTAATACGTGGGAAGGAGTAAGTAAGTAGCAGTTTAAGTTAAGTTGGTTTTGCCAAGGATCTGAATCAAGAATTCTCTTAAGGGTTTAGTCAGCTCCGTACCTTGGTTCTTAGAATGAAGGAGGTCTTGTATCTCTCTCTCAGGACTCGATATCCCAGTCACCCGCAAGGGTGGCTGGAAACACCGGAGCTGGATTTTCTTGGCTGGAGAAAAAGACAGCGTCTTTCTCAGTGCGTCAAAAGGGAGGGGCGGCGTCCGTGGGCTCTCGCATCAGCTGGGCTCTCGGGCAAGTAGATAGCCGCTCTGCTTCAAACCACCGTGTGTTTGCTTAAGGCAACGTTGGTATATTTATACCTGAAAGGTGCCGGGTTTGACGTAAGGTTGGACATAAGACGTCACCGAGAACAGACAGTTCTTTCTGACTCTAGGAGTTCTTGTGCAAATCAAAACAAGAGCAGGGGGATTTCCCGGGCTGCTGGAGGCTTGGTTTGTTTAAAGAACGTGTTGTACTTTCTAGGAGTCTAGGGGAGTAGCCATACTGGATTTGGACTACATGGGCTATTACTAAATATGGATATGATTCTTATGCCTTTAAAAGGATATTATTATTATAGCCATACAAGGGCATAAATCGGGAATATTGAATTAGGGTCCTAGATAGAAACACAACAATAGCTTCAGTCTACCTGAATGCTACTCTTCTTTCAAGTGGACTTCAAGCACACCATTCTATTCACCTGCTGATCTTTGTCCATCATAAAAAGAAAATACACCCCAGAAATAACTGGTGCATCCGTCCTTACTGATAAATCTTCAACCATAACCATAATATTTAAGATAAAGTCATAGAGAAGAACCGTGACTGCTTGGTTCATATTAAAGTTTCTGAGTAAAGTCAATGGCTCACTCTATGGCTTGATAAGGCAGACCTCTCTTTCATGTCCATGTGTAGTGTCATTCAGGGGCACATTTATCAACACTTTGCACAATTGCAAAGTCAACAAACTGGATGTAGACTTATTCAAATTGTTGATTTGTTATTTACTTTCAGTGCAAAAAACGTATTTGCTCTGAAAAGTTGCTGAAAAGCAGCGCAATGTAGCGCTTTGAACAAGTTTGGCCCTAATTAGGATGTCGGTTGGAGTTGCCTTCGATCGACAACCCTGCAGTTTCGAAAGTGACCGACCTCGTGTCAGTGGTCTGGAACCACAATTATGATGCTACCACACATGGTATGGTCGCAAACTCTCATTTCCCTATGGGAGCCTGCGAGGCGGTCGGAAACCGGCCGCAGCACAACCTCCCATAGAGAAATGGGAGTTACTGTAAAACCTTGCACGTGTGGCAGTTACCTCAACCGTAAGCGCCAGCGAGATAGGGGTCCTGCTAGGGGCCCCCCAAAGTCGCTCTGACAGGCTTTACATGTTGCACATGGAAAGCCTGTCGGAAACCGACATCATAATTCCGACGGCGGAAACGCTGTCCGTAAGGGATTATGTTTAATTTCGGACTGGCTGAAGGGCTCCTTGAGCCTGTTGGAAACCAGTCAGATTGACCGACCAGTTTGGATTTCGACCGCTGTACTCATAATACGGCAGTTGGAATCCAAACCAAGGATGTTGGTCGTAAGCCTCCGACGAGTGGTCGGAGGCTTACCGACCGACATCCTAATTAGGGCCTTTGTGTTTTTTTTTTCATCAAGGGGTGTTGCATGAGTGGTGCATGGGCGTTCCCACACTACCACCTATGTTTTTGACACAAAGTCTTAGCTCCCATAATTGGTAGACGGGTCTTTGCACCAGAAACTTATACCTACTCGAGGCAGTCGTTAATTTGAAACAAAGTTTTGATATTTAATTATTCTAGATTTTAGATTTTCAAATCGGGTCATTCCTCTGCTTCCCCTCCTGTAGCTCACCTTTCTTTCTCCTCCTCTCACCTCGACTGCAACCCCCTTGTATCCAGTGCTTAATTTGAGCCAGTGTTTTCCAGTGCTCAGCACCGGCACTTTATTGTCAAAACCAGGGCTTGTATCAGTCTGCCACATGGTGCACTGGTAAAAATTACTATTGACTGCCGCCCAAGTCTTTCTTAAAGCCTGGGGGCATAGAGTAGACAAAGTTGTCATACGTTTGAAAGAGTGACAATTAGTAATTGTGCTGGTACTGCCATTGGCGGCGCTGATAGTGGCAGTGTGTGGTGCAAGCTGAAGGCCTCCTAATGAGGGCGGCTGGCACTTCTTTTTTTACAAGTTAAGCACTGCTTGTATCCCTCTCGCTCACCCTGCAGCCTTCTCTTATTTCTTCCCCAGAGTTAAGGATTGGATTTCTTTACTTCATTAATTTCTCTTTTAGTGACAAATGTAAACACAAAAATGCATCGGCACTAAAATCAATCTGTGCATCCACACAGTACCTCTGTCCAGACTCCACTGCCCCCACCCCCACAGCTTTTCAAGGCTGAGATTGCGAGAGAGCTTCTGAGGGAAGAGGATGGAATGATAAACGCTGCAATGAAAGAAGAGGGGGGAGGATTTCAAATCCTTTCCATCTCACTGATCAGGTGCTTGACTTTTCAGAATATGTGCCTGATGCTTCTTTAATATCCCCTAACTGAAGCGAAAAACTGTAATTACAGGGCAGGGGAGGGCAGAGAGAAATTCAGGCAGAGGGCACGATCCATATCTGCTGCGGATACAGCACAGTTTAGAGCCTCCGTGAAGCAGAGCTGAGCAGTCTTCAGCTCCTGTCAGAGAGCGCTAAAGCTTACAGCTGAGCAGTCTTTGACTACTCTCAGAGAGCGCTAAAGCTTACAGCTGAGCAGTCTTCGGCTATTCTCAGAGAGTGCTAAAGCTTACAGCTGAGCAGTCTTCGGCTATTCTCAGAGAGTGCTAAAGCGTACAGCTGAGCAGTCTTCGGCTATTCTCAGAGAGTGCTAAAGCGTACAGCTGAGCAGTCTTTGACTACTCTCAGAGAGTGCTAAAGCTTACAGCTGAGCAGTCTTCGGCTATTCTCAGAGAGTGCTAAAGCGTACAGCTGAGCAGTCTTCGGCTATTATCAGAGAGCGCTAAAGATTACAGCTGAGCAGTCTTCAGCTCCTCTCAGAGAGCACTAAAGCTTACAATACAACTGAGCAGTCTTCATCCATTCTGAAAGAGCGCTAAAGCTTAAAGCTGAGGAGTCTTCGGCTATTCTCAGAGAGCGCCAAAGATTACAACTGAGCAGTCTTCTGCTCCTCTCAGAGAGCACTAAAGCTTACAATACAACTGAGCAGTCTTCATCCATTCTCAAAGAGCGCTAAAGCTTAAAGCTGAGCAGCGTTCGGCTACTCTCAGAGAGTGCTAAAGCTTACAGCTGAGCAGTCTCCAGCTCTGTTCAGAGAGCGCTAAAGATTACAGCTGAGCAGTCTTCGGCTCGTTCAGGGTGCGCTGAAGCTTACAGCTGTGCAGTCTTCGGCTCCTCTCAGAGAGAGATAAATCTTACAGCTGAGCAGTCTTCAGCTCCTCTCAGGGAGCACTAAAGCTTACAATACAACTGAGCAGTTTTCATCCATTCTCAGAGAGCGCTAAAGCTTAAAGCTGAGCAGCCTTTGGCTACTCTCAGAGAGTGCTAAGGATTACAGCTGAGAGGTCTTCGGCTATTCTCAGAGAGTGCAAACGCTTACAGCTGAGCAGTCTTCGGCTTCTCTCAGAGAGTGCTAAAGCTTACAGCTGAGCAGTCTTCGGCTATTCTCAGAGAGCGATAAAACTTACAGCTGAGCAGTCTTCAGCTCGTCTCAAAGAGCGCTAAAGATTACAGCTGAGCAGTCTTTAGATCTTCTCAGAAAGTGCTAACGCTTACAGCTGAACATTCTTGTGTTGGTCTCGGTGAGCGCTAAATCTTACAGCTAAGCAGCCGTCAGCTCCTCACAGAGAGCGCTAAATGTTACAGCTGAGCAGTCTTGGACCCCTCTCAGAGAGAACTAAAGCTTACAGTTAAGCAGTCATCAACTTCACTCAGAGAGCGCCAAAGCTTACAGCTAAGCAGTCTTCAGCTCCTCCCATCCTCTCAGAGAGCACTAAGCCTTACAGCTGAGCCGTGTTCAGCTTCTCTCAGAGAGAGCTAAAGCTTACAGCTGAGTTGTCTTCATCTCCAATCAGGGAACATTAAATCTTACAGCTCAGCAGTCTTCAGCACCTCTGAGAGAGCGCTAAAGCTTAAAGCTGAGAAGTCCTCAGCTCCTCTCAGAGAGCGCTAAAGCTTTACAGCTGTGCAGTCATCAACTTCGCTCAGAGAGTGCCGAAGCTTACCGCTAAGCAGTCTTCTCTTCCTCTCGTGCTCTCAGAGAGTGCTAAAGCTTACAGCCGAGCAGTGTTCATCTCCTCTCAGAGAGTGCTAAAGCTTACAGCCGAGCAGTGTTCATCTCCTCTCAGAGAGTGCTAAAGCTTACAGCTGAGCAGTGTTCATCTCCTTTCAGAGAGCGCTAAAGCTTACAGCTGGGTTGTCTTCCGCTCCTCTCAGAGAGTGCTAAAGCTTATAGATGAGTTGTCTTCAGCTCCGATCAAGGAACGTTAAAGCTTACAGCTCAGCAGTCTTCAGCACCTCAGAGAGCACTAAAGCTTACAGCTGAGCAATCTTCAAGTCCTCTCCGAGAGCACCAAAGTTTATACCCGAGCTGTCTGGGACTCAGACGGATGGTTTACAGTGCCTAAGTTGTAAAAAAACACACAGATGTTGGGGCCAAAAGCCTCTCTAAGGAGCCCGGCGCAGACCATACCGAATGCCAGGGTTGTTTGCCTTCTCTCTTTTCTCTTCTCCTCTGGAACCCTGTGTTCTCTCCCCTCCTCTCACCTCGAAAAGACCCACCCTTGTCTGATCCAGGCTCTCGGTCTCTCTCTCTTGGTCTCCCTCTTTCCCTCTTGCTCAGTCTTGCTCTTTCTCTCATTCTCAGTAACTCATCCTGTCCATCTCATTCTCTCTCTCTCTTTCTCTCTCTCTATCTTTACTTCACTCAGTCTCGGATAAATCTGTCAAGAGGGAGCTGAGAAACAGGGGGAATGGCTAAACATATTTTCCCCTTGCAACTGCCATAGGACGTTTTGAATAGCGGTACAGAGAACACGGTGAGGTGAACAGAATGGCATCAAATTTGGCAGAAAGCTAACTCTTTACTCAGAAAGCTTACTTTTTGTGATTGGGTGTAAATCTGATCAGCTGGTATAGAGAAATTAATGTTTAAAAAATAGTGATATCTTTCACCCTGAAACTCCAGAGTGACTCCTGTAAGAGAAAATTTTCCAAAAAAAATCAGTCTGATTGACTGGACCAACTGGAATGAGACCAGTCCAGTGGGATCAAGAGCTGTGATTAGCAGGTTGCAAGATGAACAGAGATGTTGCAGCCACCATTGAACTCTGTTGAATCAGTACCTGAGGAAGAAAATGTAAAAAAGGATATAAGGGGGCAGGGATACCCTGACACCCTAGCCCTTGTGAAGTGTCCAGGAGGGACACTTCCTGGGGACAAAATAAATAATACATTTAGGCCCAGATGTAGGCAGCCCAATACCGGTCGATAACGGACGAATTTACCGATTTTCCGCCGTTACCGACCGATATTGGGCATTCGGGATGTAGGGGACCCAAAAACATCCGAATCGGTAAATTTACCGAATCGGTAAAGTTTCCGATTCGGAAACCTTACCGAATCGGAAAATATACCGAATCGGTAAATTTACCGAATCGGTAAAGTTTCCGAATCAGAAAATTTACCGAATCGGAAAATTTACCGAATCGGTATATTTTCCGATTCGGAAACTTTACCGAATCGGTAAATTTACAGATTCGGAAAATAAGAAATGGTAACATTGAATTTTGAGATGTAGGTAACCTTTTAAATACCGAATTTGCATGAAATTCGGTATTTAAGAGTCGGTATTTACCATGGATTGAAATCAGGTGGTAACCAGGTGCAGGCTATAAAAAAGGCCCCAAAATGCAACAGTTTCACCAGAATGGCGGCATTCTATGTCATTGCGAGGCGGCTACGGCTACAGGCAGAAGGAGAGAGGGTCTGGAGGAGGGAGGAGCAGGTGTACAGGCAGAGGATCACTATATTCCAGCTGACTGAGCCAGTGATCCTACAAAGGTACAGATTGGCTCCCCAAACTATCCTGGACCTTATCAGGGACCTCCACCCACTGTTGGACCATCCAACCCCAAGGGCACATGCCATACCACCCCATTTGCAGGTGCTGTGCAGCCTACACCTGCTTGCATCTGGGAGTTACCAGAGTGTGGTTGCTGCGGTCGGTGGGGTGTCCCAGAGCTGTCTGTCCCGTTTCTTTAAAAGATTCCTTGATGTCATGTTGCAGAGAATGCATCACTACATCAGCTTCCCTGCAACGCATGCTGAACTGTTCAGGACAAAGACAGACTTTTATCAGATGGCGCATTTCCCAAACATCATTGGCTGTATTGATGGTACCCACATACCAATATGCCCACCTGCTGCCACAGAGTACATTTATCGGAACAGGAAGTCCACCCACACCATAAATGTACAGGTGATCTGTGATTCCAAGTACATGATCACTGACATAGTAGCCAAATTTCCCGGGAGTACCCATGACTCTTACATCTTCCAAAACAGTGGGTTCTACGCACGCCTGACAGCGGGGGAATTCAGCGAAGGATACTTGCTAGGTAACACACTGTGTGAAACTCCCTTGATACGTATTGCAGATGGATATGTGTGTGTGCATGTGAGTAATGTTTTTTCTTCTTACAATTAAGGGACAGTGCATATGCCCTGCGGTCCTTCATTCTCACACCCTACCTCAACCCTACAACACAAAGCCAGAGGAGATACAACAGGGCACACAAAACAACCCGAAATAGTGTGGAGCGCACCTTTGGCATGTGGAAGAGCAGGTTTCTCTGCCTACATAAGAGTGGAGGGGCCCGCCAGTACACACCAATCACCTGCTGCAAGATGATTGCAGCCTGTGCAATGCTGCACAACCTTACGGTTAAGAAGGGCTCCGAAGTGGATATCTGTGATTTTGAGGACCATGATGACGAGCAAGCACTGCCTGAACCACACACATCTGGATTAGCAACACCAACTGATGGAAGACACAGATGGGAAGAGGTCACACGCAACTTCTTTTAAGTAAGTAAAGAGACACGGACAGGTGGAGTATGCACTCAATGTATTTAAATTGTGTCAGGAAATAGGTTTTCAATGCACAAATGTGCAACAACATGTATTTAACTTCAATGATGTCAGTCCTGGTTCACTTCACCATAAACTGTTATAGTCATTTACGTCCTTGTTTCCCAGTGCCACTTGTCTGGTGCTCACTCTGCTCACTCTCTTGTTGGCCTGTGGCCTCAGCGTGGAACCTGCTGCTCCTCCTTGTCTCTGGGACAAGGGAGCTTGCCATGCTGCTCCTGCTTGTGCTCTCCTCACTCACAGGCGCATCCAGAGCAGCTCTCTGTGCAGTTTGGGCATTTAACAGCGCCTCAAGAGCACTGGTCATCCTGCCCATGCCCCTAGTGACCTCATTGGTGTTTTGGGTCATAGCCTCCTGCATGTTACTGCTCCTCCTGCATAGCAGGGATGTGGCTTTGGCCAGGCGGTTGATAGCTTTATTTTGGCCATGAGCACGCTGCCTTTCCTTGGGCCTTGCCGCAGATTCAGTGTCCAGTTTGGTGCATAGCAGCTGCACCGATTGGCTTATTTCGCGCATCCCTGCTACCATCTCTTTGTTCACTTCTACAAGCTCAAAAAACACACTCCCCAAAGGAGTGAGGGTCAAAGGGAAAAGTTTAAAGACTACAACAGATTCCATCCCCAAATCTAATCAATAGCAATACACAAAAAAAAACTGGTAGTCTGACAAAACACAAAGTGATAAACTATGAGAGGTCAGAGGAGTAGGTTACAATAGTGATCACCTAACAAATGGTGATCACTGGCATAACTACAACAAATAAGACTCCATGACAGTAGAGACCCAGAGGAGGGGAAAAGGAAAAAAGGATTTCCATCAACTGCCCTTAGTGACCAGTGTCATCATATGGAACTCCAAAGGTACCCCTGTCACCTCTGTTCTACTGGCAGCAAGCCAGAGACCAGTGAAGTAGGTGTTATAAGAGACCAATGAAGCAAAGAATAGACAGATTGACAGCCTAATTATCCAAAGAGGTATATTGACATAAACAATCAAATGCAGTGCAGTAAAGAATATCTATGTGAGGTGAAGTTAAAAAAGAATAAACAGCAATCCAAATACCTTTATTAATGACTACTGTTGATCTTAATAAAATAGGTGTCGGCATGTAACAAATCTGCCGGATGTAATTGGTCTACTAGTTTCAGCCGTTGTGGGTCAAAGAACCCCCGCTTTCGTCAGGACCTTAAAGAGAAAGCTTCTGCAAAAAAGTGCAATTTGAAAAAGTGAAACAAATATACAGACAACAAAAACACATATAATTGTCACAGTAAATTAACTAGTGATATTTCACAATACCTCCATACAGGAAGGATAGCTATTTACACCTGTAACGATAAAGAGACTCTGTAAGTGTGCCTCATAAACCTATAACCTTTCTAGTGCTCAATAGTTACAAGCAAATGTATTAAATAGATGTACAATCACCTGTCCTGTGTGAGGTATGAACCTCACCTCACCTGGCTCAGACTCAGGTCAAGGGAGGCACTGCCCTATAGTAAAAACATACAGGAACAGTCCGTGAATAAACTCACAGATAAGCCTAGACTGGCCGTTCTGTACATATTACCCTGCTCAAAAGAAACTTGCCAGAAACAAGATAGACAAATATAACCAAATATTGTAGCCGAAATCCTTCCATGAAAGTATCTTGATGGTAACCCTGGGGCACTATTCAGTAGTATGGAGGAAAAAGGGCTGCCATTGCATAATGGCTACCTATATCGTTGAGTTGGAAAGTACGACTTATTGCCAAACATCATGGTCTGCCATCCCTAAAAACGATTTGAGTTACACAAAGTTAAATTATGGAACATCACAGTAGAAAAGGTAAGGGTGTCGTGGTGAAAGTTGAAATACAGAAACACCCAATTATCTGTGAAATGCCCCTAAGCGCTGGCTTCTGCAATGTATGATCGGTAAAGGAAACTTCAAAAGTTACCGATCTTAGAGTTGTCAGGGCCCGAAAATAGGCATGGGCGTCTAGTCAGACAGAATGTGAAAGATGAATAGACAAGACCACTCACCTCTCCGTCGGTACCTCAGTCAGTGTACTGAGGCTGGGGGAGGTGGTGATAGATCGTACACGGCCGCCATTAGAGCCTCACAGACCCGGACATGTGATCGATGACATCGGATCCAACATGGCCAATCGGGTGTGAGGACTACAAAATGACGTCATCGGACGCGTTTCTGTAGTCCGAAAAGCATTCAAATCTCGTAAAAAAAGCTTTATTGGGCATACATTCCTCGGCCTCATCGGTTTTATAAGTCGTTGGTGAAGATGTATCTCCTAATGACTAGTGATTGTATTGTAAGATGCTTAGGGAGCAGTGAATTTTAGAAATTAACATAATTGTCTTTTATGGCTTTCATAGCGTTGTCCAAGGGATATCATCGTTCAATCCCTGCTTGTCAGTCTTCAATTTAAACACCCATCTCTGTTCTTTAAGAAAGAGAAATTTAGTCTTGTCATTAACATGTGATGGTATGAACGGTTTTTCTAAAACAGTCCAATAAAAATCTTCTGCCTTATAATTCTTTTCCAGGAAATGCCTGGTCAGTTTCGTGTTAGATTTTTTACAACGGAAGGTACTCTTGTGTTCAAGCATCCGCTGTCGCACCTTCCTGGTCGTCATGCCTACATAACGTTCTTTACAAGGACACTCAATAAGGTACACCAAATGATCACTGTTGCAATTAGAAAAGTGTGTTTGTGTCCATGGTTTCTGTGTGCCAATATCAACAGTTTTCGATTGTTTAGTTTGGGGCACATGGAACAGTTGCCACACGGAAAGTGCCCTTGAACAGGAGGTAAGTCCCAGAGAGTATTGGACATACTGGGTTTGATGTTTGGTCTGGTGTGTACCAGAACGTCACGGAGATTGCGCCCTCTCTTGAAGGCAAACAAGGGCAGAGGAATTTGTTCTTTTTTGGTGTTTAGGAATCGCCAATTCTTATGAATACATTTCTGTAGTCCATTACTCAAGGTACTAAAAGTGTTGACACAAGTCATGCGCCCCAGAGGAGGCTTTACAGTTTTTGGTTCAAGCAAAGCCTCTCTGTGATTGTTGGAAGCCCTCTTACAGGCTCTTTTCACCAATTGACGAGGATACATTTTGTCATGCAATTGCTTTGTCAAATTGGCAGCATGATGTTTATACAAGTCAAGAGAGGAACAGTTGCGCCTCACACGCAAAAACTGACCGAAGGGGAGATTTTCCCTTAGTGCTCGCGGATGCTGACTGTCAAATCTCAGTAAGGAATTGCATGCCATAGGTTTGTGGAAAAGCTCACTGGCCAAACCTGAGGGGGTCACAAAAATAGAAAGATCCAGAAAAGAAATTTTGGATTTGCTCATCTCAAGAGTGAATCTGAGATAGTTGTTTTGTGTGTTAAGCCATTCATGAAACGCTTTTAATGATTCCTCATCACCTCTCCAAACCAACGAGATTTGAATGCTTTTCGGACTACAGAAACGCGTCCGATGACGTCATTTTGTAGTCCTCACACCCGATTGGCCATGTTGGATCCGACATCATCGATCATATGTCCGGGTCTGTGAGGCTCTAATGGCGGCCTTGTACGATCTATCACCACCTCCCCCAGCCTCAGTACACTGACTGAGGTACCGACGGAGAGGTGAGTAGTCTTGTCTATTCATCTTTCGCATTCTGCGGGACTAGACGCCCACGCCTATTCTCGTGCCCTGACAACTCTAACATCGGTAACTTTTGAAGTTTCCTTTACCGATCATACATTGCAGAAGCCAGCGCTTAGGGGCATTTCACAGATAATTGGGTGTTTCTGTATTTCAACTTTCACCACGACACCCTTACCTTTTCTACTGTGATGTTCCATAATTTAACTTTGTGTAACTCAAATCGTTTTTAGGGATGGCAGACCATGATGTTTGGCAATAAGTCGTACTTTCCAACTCAACGATATAGGTAGCCATTATGCAATGGCAGCCCTTTTTCCTCCATACTACTGAATAGTGCCCCAGGGTTACCATCAAGATACTTTCATGGAAGGATTTCGGCTACAATATTTGGTTATATTTGTCTATCTTGTTTCTGGCAAGTTTCTTTTGAGCAGGGCAATATGTACAGAACGGCCGGTCTAGGCTTACCTGTGAGTTTATTCACGGACTGTTCCTGTATGTTTTTACTATAGGGCGGTGCCTCCCTTGACCTGAGTCTGAGCCAGGTGAGGTGAGGTTCATACCTTACACAGGACAGGTGAGTGTACAACTATTTAATACATTTGCTTGTAACTATTGAGCACTAGAAAGGTTATAGGTTTATGAGGCACACTTACAGAGTCTCTTTATCGTTACAGGTATGAATAGCCATGCTTCCTGTATGGAGGTATTGTGAAATATCACTAGTTAATTTACTGTGACGATTATATGTGTTTTTGTTGTGTGTATATTTGTTTCACTTTTTCAAATTGCACTTTTTTGCAGTAGCTTTCACTTCAAGGTCCTGACGAAAGCCGGGGTTCTTTGACCCACAACGGCTGAAACTAGTAGACCAATTACATCCGGCAGATTTGTTACATGCCGACACCTATTTTATTAAGATCAACAGTAGTCATTAATAAAGGTATTTGGATTGCTGTTTATTCTTTTTTAACTTCACCTCACATAGATATTCTTTACTGCACTGCATTTGATAGTTTCGGTCAATATACCTCTTTGGATAATTAGGCTGTCAATCTGTCTATTCTTTGCTTCATTGGTCTCTTATAACACCTACTTCACCGGTCTCTGGCTTGCTGCCAGTATAACAGAGGTGACAGGGGTACCTTTGGAGTTCCATATGATGACACTGGCCACTAAGGGCAGTTGATGGAAATCCTTTTTTCCTTTTCCCCTCCTCTGGGTCTCTACTGTCATGGAATCTTATTTGTTGTAGTTATGCCAGTGATCACCATTTGTTAGGTGATCACTATTGTAACCTACTCCTCTAACCTCTCATAGTTTATCACTTTGTGTTTTGTCAGACTAACAGGTTTTTTTTTTGTGTATCACTTCTACAAGCTCCCTGATGCCCTTTCCTATGTCTCCTATGTTACTATTCAGGGACCTCATTTGGCGTTGGCATGCCTGGATGGCTCTTCCCTGCATCCTCTGGATTCTCACCATACTCCCCTCCAGGCCACGGAACACACTTGGACCCTCCACAGGTGCATCTGCAGCCCTTTCTATGATTCTGCGGCGTCTTGCACCAGTATGGCCCACCTCAGCACTGGAGTGCAGTCTGACAGTGCTAACATCCACAGGCAAGTGGCGCGTTTCTTCCCCCTCCATGTCAGCTGCTGATGACTCAATTTCTAGAAGTGGGGCCACAACATGCCTCCTGCTTGGTTGTGATGCAGGTGTTGTGTCATGCTGTGATGCTGGCATTTCTGGTGATGACAGCAATAGAGGGGATTGGGATCTGTGAGGGGACGCCTGCAACTCTGGAGCCATTTCTGAGTCTTGTGCTGGAGGATGGCTACTTGGTGCACCTGTGTCCTGTTGTACGTCTTGGGTAGATGGACCTGGCTCCTGACTCTCCTCCCTCTCTGGTGGTGTGCCTTCAGTCTCCTGCGAACGCCTGCGAGACGTTTCACCTGTGGACATATGAGTGTACATTAGCTAAGCGCTACTGTCTCACAGTCACTACAATTAAATACTTCTCACTTTAGCTTTATTCTCTCTGCAATTATTTCCCTAACTTGGTGGTTGCTGTGCTGTATGACATGTTGTAACATTTCCTGACTACATGTACCATGATGCATTGCTCCTGTATAGTGCTAGCAGTACTGGACTGGGGTTCACTTGGCCACAAAGGGTACAGGTAAGGATGATGTTATGGGGGTGAATGCTGTGCATGTCTCTTACCTTTTTTGCTTGCAGCTCTGGCTGAGCTTTCTACTTCTCCCAGTCCGCAGACGCTGTCTGGTTCAATGGTTGAGGCCACCATCTCCTCCAGGTCAGTAGGGGGGTGCTGGGTTCTTGCCTCCGCCAGTTTTTGTTGCCTGCTTGTGGTGTTAAGCCAATTTTTTCTTGGTTTGGCTCCTGAGGTCGTAGAATCGCTTTTTAAGGTCCTCTGTGTCTCTGGTAGTCACCCCCACTGCATTAACTTTGTCCAGTATGTCCAGCCAGAGTTTCCTTTTGGCAGATTCTGCCACAGTGAGGGACTGCCTGCCAAACAGTTTTTGGTGCACCTTCACCACCTCCTCAACAAGGACCTGCAGCTCCATGCTGCTGAATTTGAGTTTCCTTTTCCTCTCTGCCTGCTCTTTTTCTTTGCTGCTTGCCATTTTGCAGTTTTAAAAGTGCTCAAAACCCTTTCTGCTGCTCAGGGACTCAGCTCAGCTCCAACTGCCTTTCCAGACGCTTCTAATTAGTTGCAGCTGCCTCTGTAGCCACTTCCTGGTAGGGAGGGGGAGGGTGATAGCACCTGATTGGCTGCCTACTTAAGTTTCACTTTTGTTTGCTTTCCGATTCGGTATTTACCGAATCGGTATTTACCGAATCTGTATTTACCGATTCGGTATTCCCCATTCATTCCTATGGGCCAAAAGGCCCATAGGAATGAATAGGGAATACCGAATCGGTAAATACAGATTCGGTAAATACCGATTTATTAATTTACGATAGTCCAATTCCGAATTTTACCGAATCTGTATTTTTTACCGATTTTTTATCTACATACCATTTACCGATTCTAAAATACCGATTCGGTAAAATTCGGTATTTTAGAATCGGTAAAATCGGATTACCTACATCTGGCCCTTAGTTGTCAGAACAAGCATTACCTTTGTGTATTCCCACAGGAATCACACAGGTCTAGAGAAAAAAACTACAAAAAAGACAAATTTGGGGTAGGGATTTGTAGGGCGTTGTCCATCTGGCAGGGGTTGGCTGCCCATGTGGGATATGGTGCATGGCCTGGCTGCAATCTAGACCCTGCAACCAACCTCATACCCCGCATGGCTGAAGGCTGTGCGCCGCGGAGTCTTGCCCACCACAGGGGGAGATGCACGCATCGCCTGCACAAAGGCCAGGACCTGCAGACAACCCAATGACATTCACAGCTAAAGAATAGACTACATTTATTATAATTTGCATTTAAAAAAATACAAATTATATTATTGAATGTAATTTTAAAAGTAATGCTAAAATATTTGAATAATCTCAATATGATAGACATACATATATTACTATATCAGTAATAGGAACAATAATATTATTTTAAGACACAAATTAAAGAAACAATAAGCAAACGGAATAAAGTAAAAAGTAAGTTAGAAATTAAAGGGATAAGGGATTTGGAAAAGGACATGTGTGTGTGTGTGTTATTTGTATGTGTATGAGTGAATGTAAGGCTTTAGAAATTCTTAAAACTATGTGTGTGGTGTGTGTGGCATGTGTATAAAGTGGTTTAGGACATTAGGAGTGCAGTAACATATGGCAAAAGAAAAAAGGCAATGGAGAGAAAACCCTCATCTTACAAGAACAAAGGGTGTTTTGATGGTCTTGCTTTTCCACCACCTGAAAAGAATCAGACAGTGATCATTGACAGTTTTGAGGCTCACATTTACGCAAAAAGAGATAGACATTGCTTTACCCTTCCAATTAGAAGGAAAAATGTAATTTTTATGAATACATATATATATATATATATTCTGCACTGCACTGGAGCACCAGCATGCTGCATTTTGGGACTGGTAGTCCTTGGTATTGGTGCGTGCTGGGAAAATCCAGCGCAGGTGAGTCCACTACCACTGGGGAAGGAGGAACCTACATAAAGATCTGCAAGTGGGTTTCACACACTTTTTGGACTGCGGCATTTGAGAAAGGCAATCTGCCGAAACCGGTCATGCCAGTTTTCCAAAATAAACAACTGATGAAGCCCCGCTGTGTCCCTTGTTTTCGACTCGTAAGGGAGGAGAAGTTGGTGTGATTTTAGCGCGTTACCTGTGGCGCGCAGAAGGGACCCTTTCATTTTGTGGTCACAGATACATAGGTATTCCTTTCGTTGTTGCCAAGGTATCGGATATTCCGTGACCTGCCACCGTAGCCTCTGAAGTGCCGTGAAGCAGCTGATCATAGCAGGCCAAGATCGTGTGGAGAAACGCTGTCACTGTACCCACGCCTCCAGACTTGTTACCTTCGAAGTGGGTGGCAGAAAGAAGGGGACATTAGTTGCAACTTTTTAATTTCATTGTGATTTCCCACTGCACTGCACTGGAGCACCAGCATGCTGCATTTTGGGACTGGTAGTCCTTGGTATTGGCGCGTGCAGGGAAAATCCAGCGCAGGTGAGCCCACTACGTCTGGGAAAGGAGGAGCCTACATAAAGATCTGCAAGTGGGTTTCACACACTTTTTGCACTGCGGCATTTGAGAAAGGCAATCTGCCAAAACCGGTCATGCCAGTTTTCCAAAATAAACAACTGATGAAGCCCTGCTGTGTCCTTGTTTTCGACTCGTTTGGGTGGAGAAGTTGGTGTCATTTTACCGCGTTACCTGTGGCGTGCACAAGGGACCCTTTCATTTTGTGGTCACGGATACATAGGAATTCCTTTTGTTGTTGCCGAGGTATCGGATATTCCGTGACCCGCCACTGTAGCGTCTGAGGTGCCATGAAGCAGCTGATCACAGCGGTCCAAGATCGTGTGGAGAAACGCCGTCACTGTACCTGCACCTCCAAACTTGTTACCTTTGAGGTTGGTGGCAGAAAGTAGGGGACATTAGTTGCTACTTTTTAATTATTTCATTGTGATTTCCCTCTGCACTGCACTGGAGCACCAGCATGCTGCATTTTGGGACTGGTAGTCCTTGGTATTGGCGTGTTCAGGCAAAATCCAGCGCAGGTGAGCCTACTACCACTGGGGAAGGAGGAGCCTAAATAAAGATCTGCAAGTGGGTTGCACACACTTTTTGGACTGCTGCATTTGAGAAAGGCAATCTGCCGAAACCGGTCATGCCAGTTTTCCAAAATAAACAACTGATGAAGCCCTGCTGTGTCCCTTGTTTTCGACTCATAAGGGAGGAGAAGTTGGTGTGATATATATATATTTCTTCTCTCGGTTCACCCCGCCCGGGAACCGCAGCGCTCTCAGGTATCCGGTTCGAAATCCCTGCGGCAGAACCACGCCGCTTCCAATATTGCCACAATTCCCCCTTTGCAGGGTGAATAAAGGGACGAACTCGCGTGCTCGATTTTGCTCTTTTTATTTAATTTTAGCCTTCAGATAGAATCTTGGCAGACAAACAAATCTACGCGTTTCGGGAGTGCCTCTCCCTTGCTCACGATCACCTGGTCACAGGGTGTGTGTTCATTTAAAGTGACGCACTGTCACTTCCTGTTTGATGTTCCCATTGTCTCTAAGTATTCTGGAGGTTGTAGTTTTTATTACAATTCATTACTCAGATTTATATAGTCTCTCTGATTTCCTGATGTATTTCTCAATGTCTTTTATTTACTTTTATTTACTTTTCTCAAACCAACATTTTGGATAAAATCGAGCACGCGAGTTCGTCCCTTTATTCACCCTGCAAAGGGGGAATTGTGGAAATATATATATATATATCATTCTCTACTTCCGTTCACCTTCGTGATTGGTATCCAGGAAAAGACGGCACACCAGGTAAGTCCAGCACATAAAAACTTTATTGTGCACTTAACAACTAAAGACGACGCATTTCGGCGTTATGCCTTTATCAAGTAGCCCCCATTTTGAATTTTCAAGAATATAAGTCCTTCCTCTGTTGATAAACATAAAGAAAATACTAGAATGTCTTACTCGCATCTTTTTCTATGTATACAATTTATATCATTGCATTTCAATTTATAGATATCATTGGTAAGGACTTACTTTTTTGCACATATTATTATGATTGCTGACATTCGCAACCGCTTTACATTCAATCACGAGTTTCCCAACCCCGTCTGCATTCACATGATGGTTTATGGGTAATGTAGTTTCCGCATGTTTGATGCGTGTATCTACCCTAGTTTCGGTATTATTTGTTGTAGCAGAATTCTGCATAATTACATGCTATCATATACCTAAAAACTAATCAGGTGCTCCCGTTATTATCAGATTAGTAGGCAATACGACCAAGGCGTACTTAGTGCGTATTACTACATTAATCTAAATGTTTTAAAATATTTATTGAATACAGCACAATTCTGCACCTTCATTCTTGACCACATATATTGGTGAATATCCAAATGTTTTTACCGGGTGCTCCCGTTATTAGCAGATTTACGGGTCATTCATGTTATTCATAGTCAGCAGAATCTGTAGGGGGTAAGCCTTGTGTTTGTGTGCATATCGTGATGGATAGGGGAATGGTGCAAGGGAAATGAGGCGAGTGTCTCTAACTAATGTACTGAATTTTAATTAAGTGATAATTGTCTATTGAAAGGATTCGAGGTTACGCAATGGCACATGAGATATCCAATGGGGCAAGCCTGCTCCCATCATTGCACTACAATCGTGGTTATGTATCTCCCCCTGCATTGGGTTGTGATATCTCAAATTACTTGTGGATCATTGCTACACTCATTAAAATGTGTGGGTGGTTAAAAAATGGCAATTGCCTAACTGTCTTACTCATCATTTCACAAGGATGCCGGGCTAAGTTACCTACTGCTTAGATGCCAATATGTGTTGATAGTTCCTCCCCACAATTTAACCCCCTAGGGATTTTACTATCTACTATCTAGGTCCATGATATATTTGGACTCAAGAACCCTCAATCTAGTTTCTCGATCTCCGCCCCATATGTGTTTGGGGATCCTATCTATGCCACAGAATTTTAGACTTCCATAATTGCTATTGCGATTCTCAGCATGGGATAATTGTGATCCTTGTTGGTTATTGCACGTAAGTGTTGTAGTATTCTGACCTTCAATTGATGTTTTGTGCTTCCCACGTACCGGAGGCCACAAGGGCACTCCAGTACGTAGACTGTGAATTCACTGTTGCAGTTGATGATTTGTTTGATTGGTCTTTTTTGTCCCGTACCTATTTGATATTCTTTACAGTTTTTTCCATTACGGTCCGCTTTGCACATCCCGCAGGTTGTGAAACCATTAGGTTTGAGCCAGTTTGTTTGTGTATCATCTCTTGGATAACTGTGCACCAATTTGTCCCTTAGGGATCTTGTCTTGCGGTAGGTTATCTGTGGCTTCGATCCTACTCGCGCCCCTATAATGGGATCTGCTATAAGTAGGTTCCAGTGTGTCCTCATGATCTTTTCCAATGCCCTTGCCCCTCTACTGAAGTTGGTTATCATACGTGGTGCATTAGGCTCATCGGTTTTACTTAAGGCCTTCTTTCTCATGGCACTGGATGATATTTTGAATAGGGCATTTTCATGTGACAGGCCTTTCACTTTTTGTTGCGCTATCTCAAGTGTTTTATCTGAGTACCCTCTTTGTTTGAACCGTTTCAGCATGGTTTCTTTCTCTTTTTCAAAATCAGTATCGGTACTGCAGTTACGGCGAGCCCTTAATAGCTCGCCGTATGGTATGCTATTTATAAGCGGTATGGGATGTTGACTCGCTGAGTTTAGTACTGCATTACCTGCCGTTACTTTGCGTAACAGGCGGGTTGTGATATTATTGTCTTTGATCTCAACTGCTATGTCTAAGAAATCACAAAAGCTGCCACTAATGGTGTAGGTAAAATGTAGATTTAGATCGTTAACCTCCAAATGTTCAATATATTCTTTGGCTAATGACTTTGAACCATTCCAGATTATGAATAAATCGTCAATGTACCTGACCCACATTATAATGTGGTCAGTGTACATTTCGGATTCCTGTGACCAAACTCGTTGTTCTTCCCACCAGCCTAGGAACAAGTTCGCTAGGCTGGGGGCAAAACAAGTTCCCATTGCGGTCCCTGACCGCTGACGGTATACAGATTTCTCAAAGAGAAAAATGTTCTCCTGTAAACAATAAAGCATCATGGTTTCTAACATTTTGTTATGGTTCCAGTGGTCAATATGCCTGCTCCTTAAGTAATACATACAAGCCTCCACACCATTCTTCTGGTCAATGCATGTATACAAAGAACATATGGCCATATTAATCATCAAGTATCCTTCCTCCCATCGCATGTCATGTAGCCTTTTCAAGAAGTCTGTACTGTCTTTGCAATATGAGTTCAGATTGCAAACATATTCTGCAAAATACAGATCCAAAAAAATAGAAGTGTTTTCTAATAGTCCTCCATTCGATGATACTATAGGACGCCCTGGTGGTGTAGTGGGGTCCTTATGGAGCTTCGGAAGGAAATAGATACAGGGGATGCGTGGTTGCTCCTTTCTAAGGAATTTGTACTCATCTGTATCTAGCAATCCGATATGGTACCATCCCCCTAGAAGTATATGATAGTCCTTAATGGTTTTCCTATATGCTTCCCAATCTATTAGCTCATAGCATGTTATGTCTGTTAACTGCCCCATTGCCTCCTGCTTGTAGTCCTCATAATTCATTATGACGACGTTGCCCCCCTTATCGGAGGGTTTGATTACAATTGAGTTGTCATCTTCCAAGGTTTTCAGCACTATTCTTTGTTCGCTGGAAAGATTCTCCTTTTTCGAATTCTTGAATTTGTTTCTTGTCCTCTTAAGGTCAGAAATAACCGCCATGTTGTATGCTTCAATATTGTCATAAGGCACATTGGGGTTGTACTTGGTTTTTAGCTTTAGACCACTGTGTTTGACCTGTTTGTCCATGACGCCACATGTTCTCAAAACAATATCGTCATTCCTTTCTTTGATATCTCCAATTTCCAAATCATACGTCTTTTAATAGTTCCATATCATTGAATTGAAGATTTACATCCCCAGTATCCATAGTTCAAATGTTGGACGATTTTGGTTTGGAGCGAATTTCATACATCTTCATCAATTTGAGTTTGCCGACAAACAAAAATAAATCAATCTTTGTATCTGTGAGTTCAATACTGTACTTGGGCAAAAGGATAACTCCATCTGTAATATGGAGATTTCTATCTCTGATAAATCACATCTGGAGTGATTGACGACAGTTTTATTCTCCTCTGTTTCGCTTCTGGAGAAATTTCCCATATCGATTTTCTTATTTTGTCTTTTTAATCGTCTTCTTCTTCCACTGTCCCGCGACCTCTTCCTCTTACTTTTTTGGCTCCCTTGCCTCTTGTTTGTCCTCTGGTTTGAGGTCTGTTTGGGGGGGCCTGTTCCTTGTTCTGCTTCAATATCTGAACCTTGTGATAGAAGGTCAGAGGTCGTGACCCTAAAGGGATCTCTGCTCTACGTTTTACAGATTCAGTACTGGCGTCAGAGCTTGATCCTGTGGATACTGTTGTTACTCTTTTATCAGGCCAATTTGCTCTTAGATTTTTTTTAGCCCAATCGTACCTTTTCGCATATGTCAATATGCGTCCTTCTGCGTAGTCACGCTTGTCTCTGAGAAATTTTCGCTGCTTTTTCTGTTTGATGGTCTCCTCGTAGTCTTGTAATTTCTTTGGTAGTGCTTTCATAAAATGCTTCAGGTTTTTAATCTGTTTTGAATTTCTCAAGTTCAATGCTCAATGCAGCCAAATCACTTCTCGTTTTCTCTAAATCAATTTGGGCATATTTCACTAGCATCTCAATCATGCCTTTGCAGGTCTTCGCCATATATTTTGCCGATTCCGCTAGTAGATCTTTGTTTGGATTGTCGTAAGTGGGAACTATGCTTATCCTTAATCCTCTGGGGACTCTTCTGACTTCTATGTAGTTGGTAAGGGAAGCTACCTCCCACCACTTGTTGATTTGCCGTTTCCTCAGTTTCTCGAACAGGGCTAGTTTCTGTTTCAACGTAGAATCACCACTAATTGAGGCAGTTTTGTTTGTGGTTCTTTTTGGCGTTATATCTTGCTCTTCACTAAACAGGCATAACGCCTCAGCAGCCCTTGTTTTGTCCCATTCACTCATCAAACAACAGGGGACTTCCTCACGCCACAAGAATTACTTGCGGCAGTCGCGTTTGTCTCCATACAGCAGTCAATGTGCGCAAGTATATGCGCCGGGGCAGAGGCACTGCGCTTACCGCGTTCAGGATGCATTCCGTGTAAGGACCCCCGTCTTCCAACGAGACCCGCCACTTCCCGCACCCTTACCAGCAAAAAGGTCGCAGGCTTACCCGGAATCTTCTCTTTTCTTCGCTTTGTTGGAGACGGCCAGAATTGCTGTGAATTCTTTGCATCCAAACTGGCTGCTCATGCAATCCTCAGCCTGACAACGCTGATGCCGTGGATGGTTGCAGCCACCATACTCTATGTCATTCTCTGCTTCCGTTCACCTTCGTGATTGGTATCCAGGAAAAGACGGCACACCAGGTATGTCCAGCACATAAAAACTTTATTGTGCACTTAACAACTAAAGACGACGCGTTTCGGCGTTATGCCTTTATCAAGTAGCCCTTATTTTGAATTTTCAATTATATAAGTCCTTCCTCTGTTGATAGACATAAAGAAAATACTAAAATGTCTTACTCGCATCTTTTTCTATGTATACAATTTATATCATTGCATTTCAATTTATAGATATCATTGGTAAGGACTTACTTTTTTGCACATATTATTATGTTTGCTGACATTCGCAACCGTTTTACATTTAATCACGAGTTTCCCAACCCCGTCTGCATTCACATGATGGTTTATGGGTAATGTAGTTTAGGCATGTTTGATGCGTGTATCTACCCTAGTTTCGGTATTATTTGTTGTAGCAGAATTCTGCATAATTACATGCTATCATATACCTAAAAACGAATCAGGTGCTCCTGTTATTATCAGATTAGTAGGCAATGCGACCAAGGCGTACTTAGTGCGTATTACTACATTAATCTAAATGTTTTTAAATATTTATTGAATACAGCACAATTCTGCACCTTCGTTCTTGACCACATATATTGATGAATATCCAAATGTTTATATATAGATATAGATATATATTTATAAAACAAAGAAAACCTCTACTCCCCATCAGGAAAAGAGCAGACACACGAGGGCTATTTGGGTTAGGGCCTTTTTATTAAATAAGCCTCATCAGACCCAGTAGAGACTAGAGACGCGTTTCAACGGACACAGCAGCCTTCCTCAGTCTGAATATATATATATATATATATATGTCAACACTGGCAAAAAAACGTCCAGAAGCCAAAGAATGGGCACACTCACGAATTTTGCAAGTAAATTTGTCGTTAATGTTCAAGCCTCCTGCACCAACAGATGCATTTTGGTGTTAAGCCTTTTTCGATGTAGGTTACAGTGTTATCACGCAGTCATTTAATCCAACCCAGTGTGTCAATTGTTACTAATAAACAACAGAGATGGCTCTCTGGCCTCACTTGTTTTGCCAGAATCATGGCGGCATCTTTGAATGTGTTCAGTTCTATACAGTGTATAATACAAGTGCAAACAATAATATAAAAAAAGTAAAATGGTGATAATTTCCGCAGTTTATTATACATTCTCCTCGGTAATGGCACATAGGGGGTCTCAGTCCCTTATAAATGTGTTTCAATCACATATTTCCCTTTATGCCATACAATTCCTATAATATCTCACAATTGATTCCTAAATGGGCAATCGATACTAGCATTTGAATAAATCTGATGATTAGTCATTAATACATTTGGATAATTTAATAATTTCATTTCTTGTATGCGGAATAAACAATAATAAAAACATCCAATTCATAATTTTGCCCTGAATGGGCAAACTCATTGTGATCATGGAAACGTTTGGAGTGGCATGCGCATCGATCAGGTCACTTTTGCCCGAGTCCATATTTACAAGAATTAATTACAAGTTGGCAATTCATTCATAATTCTGTACACGAGGATACATGTCATTTAAATTCATGGTATTGTGTTTACCTGGTGTAGAAAATGGAATTGGGAGGTGAAATATCCCTTGTTGTCAAGATGTAGTATAAAATTACAGAACCCTGTCTATCTCATTGTAGGAATAGGGCCAGTTATCTTAATCAAGATGTACCCACACTTCTTCATCGTTGTTGAGACCTAGAGGGGCCATCGTTTGAAGCTTTATTACATATTTGGATCTAGGACACATAATTTTCTGGTCCTATCTTCCCCTCTATCGTCTTTGGGGACTTGGTCTAAACAAAAGAAACTTAGTAGGTCCCTGTTACTGTGGTGTACGCTTTCAAAGTGGCGGACCACCGGGTAACTGCTTTCTTTATTGTTAATTACCTGCATGTGCTCTAAAATGTGTTTTTTGGCCAGATGAATTGTACTCCCAATATATCACTTTTGGCAAGGACATACCAGACAGTAAACTGTATATTCAAAGTTGCAGTTAAGCAATAAGTTAATCTTCCATGATGTTGTGGTGTCATCTTCGTTAATTCTATAATGTGTGACTTTTTTGCTGTACTTACAAGCCTTGCATTTGGTGCAAGGGTAAAATCCTGTAATTGCATCTATTTTTGGTTGTATAGTGTGGAAGCGGCTATGTACCACGTGGCCCCCCAAGATTGACATCTCCTGTATGTTATTAGTGGTCTAAAGGAAAATGCTTTTCTTAAGAGCTGGTCTGTTTGTAAAGATGTGCCAATTCTTTTTAAAGATTTGCACTACCTGTGGTGATTGCTCATTATATTGGGTGATCATTCTGAAAGATTCTATGTCATCCTGTTTGTCTGTGTCACTGTTATTTTTATTCAGTAACAATTGTGATCTGTCAATTGTTCTACCCTTGCTTCAGCTTGATATAGGCTATTGTTGGTGTAGCCCCTTGCTCCGAAACGTTGTAGAGCTTCAGTCTTAGCTTGTTGGTAATCAGAGTCTCTGGTCCAGTTACGTTTCATCCGCAGCAGTTCCCCGTAGGGAATATTATTTACTAGCCTTCTCGGATGATAGCTCCCTGCGTACAGGATCGAATTCCCTGACGTGCGTTTCCTATATAGCCTAGTCAACAGTTTGTCACTCTCTACATATACTTCGAGGTCTAAGTAACATACCTTGATATCACTAATGTTCGCTGTGAAAATCAGATTTAAATAACTCCTATTTAGTGATACGATGTACTCTTCCGCCAAAGAGCGACTGCCTCACCATACGATAAACAGGTTGTCAATATACCTGGCCCATAAAGCTATTTTGTCAATCCATTTCTCATGTCTACAAGTCCAGGCCACGTGCTTCTCCCACCAGCCCACGAACAAGTTTGCGTAGCGGGGGCGAAGCACGTGCCCATCTCAGTCTCACCCTGCTGCCTGTACAGTTGTCCCGAAAATGTAAAAATTTTGTTTTCTAAACAAAATTTGACCATTTCCAAAAGCATTTGGTTATGTGTCTGATATTTCAATGGCCTTTTGTCTTGAAACCATTTTACTGCGTTGAGACTCTGTGAATGAATAATTCAAGTACAAAGGCTTGTGATGTCAAGAGTAATTAACATAATTTCCTCCTCCCATGATATATCCTCTATTAGTACAAAATGTCATCCATTAAGGAACGTGAGGAGGCGATTAGGCAAGGTGGAGAAAGAAGTAAAGCCACACATAAAGGGGCAAATGTCACCAATACCCCACAAAGTAACCTGAAAATTCTTTATCAAATGCTTGTGAAAACCTACAAAAAGAAAATACGCAATTGGTGGGAGGCCACCTCATTGCAAAATGATCTGGATTATGAAGGAATCCCACGGGGTCTCCATATTTTTACTGTCCCTTCATATGACAATCCTGACCCTCAATTATTGAAAGACTGGTCCAAACACACTATGGAGTCAGCTAAAGGTATGGCAATGAGTTTAGTAAAATACACTTGGACTGACAAAGAGAAACTGCTGATAGAAATTAAAAATCTTGAGGAGATGATCAGCAAGGACAAGTATATGCAGCAAAGCAACAAACTAAAAGAAATCATGATGAAACGTGTTAAGGACTACGAAATTAGGATTTAACTACGTAAACAAACAAAGTTCCAAAGGGACGAACAGGATAATGAGACAGATCTCATACTTACCTTTGCCAGCAAATATGATGTCCCCAAAAGGAAGTTGGGCTAACAAGGCAGTGCAACACACTCAAATAGGGAAATTTCGGAATCGGAAGTGGAGACCTCAGAGGGTGAACAAACAACCACAACCGAGGAAAGAGCTAATGTGGGGAAGCCCGGTTATTTTAAGAAGTACAAACTGATACGGGAAACAAGGTATAGACCAGCCCCAAGGACCCACCCTCCATAACAACATCAGCCCAAAACAAAAAACAAGGAGGGGTAAGAAAGGAAGGAGGGGAAGCTCCTACCCAAAGAGTCACCCACAGCAGGGGAAAGTGGGGGAAGTTGTAGCCCCCCCACAAACAAGGACAGTGATCAATTTATCAAAAAGAACATTGACACAAGATGAAATAAAGGTGTTGCACCTTGGTTTCACATTTTGTCCCACAGCCGAATTTGACTATGCACAGACAAGCATAGACCTTTTTAAGTACATCCAAAAATTAAAATTGCAAAATATTTGTCTGCTCCACCCCAAAAACGCACCAGGTGATATAGGGGATTCACCATCTGACGTGGATCTTCTTAGCGGGCGTGATCTTGAGACTCTAATGATATCACAATCCTTGGAGTCTACCAGTGAGAGTGGCAACCCAAGGATTATGGAATGGAACATCTGAATACATAGCAACAGGTCCCAAGCACACGTATTTTAAGTGGAAAAAATAGTAAGAAGTAAACAATATTAAGAATGGAGACAAAATATTCTTTCTTGAAAGGTTGATTTAATGGTGTGTTACTTCACAGGCCAGCCAACACGTGTTTCATCAAATGGGTGTGAAACCCTTGACTTCTTTAGGGCTCCAATGGAGTAGAGTAAGTCTTTGGACCTTACAACTGGTGATACTTCCGACCCAGTGGGTCCTAACAAATTCACTCCGATGAGGAAGTTCTCTTCTTAAGGTAGTTCGGTATATACCATTTACTTCTTACTGTTTTTTCCACTTAAAATATGTGTGCACAGGACCTGTTGCTATTATTAGACGGACATTTGTCCAGAACTGAGGGTTTAGGGGTTTTCCCTCGCCTGTTGCACCGCATCGACAATCCTCATTTTCGATAACTCCACAATACTTGGCAAGCACCACTTCAAAGCCGGGGATAATTAACACCCCCTTTTCGTTTTCCAATGTGAATATGTACCTGGAAGAAATAGGAATCACACAAATTGGCGGGAGACGTAAATTGAAAAAGAAATTAAAATGTATACCACAAACTCCCTGTGATGCCATTGACGTCTTCAATGAAGCAATCATCTCAGACCTGAAAATCTTGGCAAAGAAAGGAAACCACTGAGAACGGCAATACAATATTACCAGAGAACAATGGCGATTGTTACAGACACTTAAAAAGGAAGACTCTCTTGTATTCAAGCCTTCTGACAAGGGAGGGGACATAGTGGTCTTTGGCAAAGCACAATATTACAAGACCTGACCAGTGCACTGCTTATGACCTCACATATTACATCACTCATGACATGGTCAGTGAGATCACTCACTGATGACAGTGATGTCAGCCACGCGGCCCCAATCCTGAGGCCAGTTTTGGTACTGGGAACGCCATCCAACCAAGCCAGGCCTTTATATTTTTTACTTAGAAAAGGGGAGGGGCCACGCGTCTAACTGAAATGTTACTTTAGCCTTTGTTTTTGTTCAGTGAATTTATATATCACACACAAACAAGAGTGGACAAGAGTGGACATTTTTTGCTTCATCCGCAAATTAAAACTTATGAAATTCTTTTCCATCAAAGAAGGCTTGAAGGAAGCTCAATCATCAGATAACGTCAGAGGTGCCAACGCTGAATTACAAGCTAAGGATGTTCCTGCCATGTTGGCCTTGCATGACATGTTAGAAGAAGCACCCACTCAAGTTGCTGACAATACAACGATACCAACATCACCAAAGGACGCCATTGATATTTTTCACGAGGTGGTCACTGAGGACATTAAAAAACTTGTATCATCAGGTCAAACACAAAAAGCGTCAAAAAAGGAGTTAAGAAATACAATATTCCAAATTGATGAAAAAATTGAGTGAGAATCATGAGGTGGTTATAACCAAGGGGCTCATTAGGATCGCGGTTTTCCCGCATCGTCCGGGCCGGCGGAAGCCACCGCCGGCCCGGAGGATGCGGGAAAACCGCTGGGGAGGCACAAAAGACCCACCGCCAAATTAGGATGGCGGTGGGTCTCAGAATCGGACCGCAGCTTTTTCGCCGCGGTCGCCTTCCGACCGCGGCGGAAAAGCTCTAACATGGCTGGCGGTGTCTATCAGACACCGCCAGCCATATTAGGATGGCGGAAAACAGATGCCTTTCTGCTGCGGATTCTCCGCCGTGGAAAGGCATACGGTGATTTCTTTGGGGGCCCGTTGCGGGCCCCCAGGGTGATTGGGGGGGTGGGGGGTGCACATGGGGGGTACCTATGGTACCCCCCGGCTTTTGCGTGCACGAAGCGGCAGGCACCGCACGGTGCCTGCCGCTTTGTGCATGCAAATGCTAAGCATGCATATTTAACCTTGCGGCGGGTGCTGCTTCAAGCAGCACCCGCCGCAATGTTAAATATTGAGGATGTGACCGCCAGGCTGACGGTCACATCCTAATTGCACTGGAGGGACGGCCGCTGCCCCTGCGGACGGTCCCTCCTCCTCTAGGGTGGCGGACGGACGCAGGTCCGTCCGCCATCCTAATGAGCCCCTTAATCGGACAAGGGAGGCAATATTGTCATCTGGCCTCAAAAGGAGTATAAAAAAGAAGCACAAAGACATCTTGAGGACCAATCCTGTTATAATAAAGTGGACATGAAACAGTATAATACAGCCAAAAACAATTTAAAAACAAAATTACTACAATGGAAAAGAGAAGGATTTATATCCTCTGAATAATATAACTTCCTCTATGTAGAACATCCTATCCTACCCAGGTTGTATTCAATACCAAAAGTCCACAAGAGGATCATCCCTGTCCCCTGAAGACCCATCATTTCTGTGTTTTGGTGCAAAGCAGAACACATAACGGAATAAGTGGACTTCTTTTTACAGGATTTGATTAAACAACTACCTACCTACATACAAGACACAGGTGATCTATTGAATGAGTTAAAGGATGTACAGTGGTCGGAAGATCTGATGTTTATAGCTTTAGACATTGAATCCTTATATACAAGTATTCAACATGAATAAGGTCTAAATGCTTTGAAATACTTTTTAAATATGAAACCTATAGACTGCTACACCCATAGCAAACTTCTTATAGATCTTGTAACATGGTGTCTATATAATAATTACTTTCTCTTTGGAAATGATGTGTATTTACAAAAATGGAGGTGTGGCAATGGGGGCCTGTTTTTCCCCCATCTACGCATGTTTACATGTAGGGTGGTGGGAGGAGCAGGTCCTCAAATGGTCATTCCAACCTGACTATGACAGTCATGTAGCGCACTGGTGGCGCTACATTGATGATATTTTATTGGTGTGGAAAGGAAATGGCAGAACCGAGTCACAAGAAAACAGTACAACAAAGTTGAAAAAAAAAGGAAAGGGGGCAGTGTAGAAAGATCCTGACCTTCTAGGCCTGCTCAGGGGGTCCCACATGGATCTTTAGGCTCCCAGTTTAAAAAAATAAATAAATAAATAAGAAATCGCAGGATACGCGTATAGGTAAACAAACTAGAAATACGTTTTGTTCTTAATTAGCCTCCCGGGGGGCCAAATCTCGGAGGCAATTTTTATCCATAAAGGGGGGCTTGTAAGGACCCCCGCAGCCCCGGGGATCGGCACCCCCTCAGGGTTTAAAAAAAAAAAAAAAGTATGTTTTCACCTCCCCCTCTCCCTGTACACGCCCCAGGGACCGCTAACTTCCTGGGGCAGAAATATGTAAAATTACCTTTCAGTCGCGGGGACCTGCACCCCCCGGGGACTTTTTAGTGTTGGGAGGGGGTCACGTGGCCTCCCTCCTGGAGCCCTTGATGGCCATGGGGACCATCGCTTCCCAGGGCCGGCTCCTGCAGTGTCTTGGGGTGCCTACCCCCTGGACACTGCTTTTTGCTGTGGTAGGGCGGGAGAGTCACTGTTCCCACTTTACCACAGCAAACCGCTTTCCTATTTGAAAGAGAGAGCAAGTCAATCTGCTCTCTCTTTCCAGTAGGAAAGCAGATTGGTTTTCGATAGAGAGAGCAGCATGTAAGCTGCTCTCTCTGACAAAGCAATGCCGGCTCTCGAAGGACGCGGGGAGGATCGTGGGGGCATTGGGGCTAAAAAAACAGGGCCATATTATCAAGCCTGGGCGATAAAATATTGCCGCTTTATCGGCAGGAAACTGCCGATAAAGTGGCAATAATGGGCTTGATAATATGCTCTATGGAATTCCAATCGAAGCTCATGTTAGATGTGAAGGACATCTAACATGAGCTTCCATTGGAATTCCATAGAACATATTATCAAGCCCATTATCGCCACTTTATTGGCAGTTTCCTGCCGATAAAGTGGCGATAATTTTATTGCCCAGGCTTGATAATATGCCCCACAGTTCTTTTTGAGAACTAACTTTACTGGTGAAAAAAAGAGCTATGGGCCAAATTATCAAGGACCGGTGGTAAAATTATCGCCGTTTTATCGGCAGGAAACTGCCGATAAAATGGCGATAATGGGCTTGATAATACGCCCTTGTTAATTCCCCTACAAGCCCATGCTCTAATGTTAACATGGGCTTCTATGGGAATTAACAAGGGCATATTATCAAGCCCATTATCGCCGTTTTATCAGCAGTTTCCTGCCGATAAAATGGCGATAATTTTAACACCGGTCCTTGATAAATGCCCCTATATTTCTATGCTAGTATGTGAAACTTTCCGGGTTTTTTTGTGCACCAGTTGTACTCTCTATGCATGAGCAGCCTTGTTTCCAAGACCATGTTTCTTTCTTTTTCTTTAAGTTCGCCAAGCAAAGCTGTCCTCATTTCAGGTATTAAATTTGCCGCTTTCTTTCCCCGGGCCGTGTGTGTCAATCGCTGCTATATTTTTTTAATATATTAATAATCATATTGCAGAGACGCCAAACGTTGATTACAAACTCCGTCCTCCGCTATTTTTGTAGTTTTCCTCTGTTTTTTTTTTATACCTGTTACTTTCATTTTACCCTCCACCTATCTTGTCTGATCGATGAGATGTCCTGTGTTTGTCTTTGGCCTTCGATGTTATCAGACTTGGTCACAAGTATACGTAAAAATTAATTTGAAGCACGTAAGCCACAGCTATTACGACGCGTGTCCGTCACCAGAAAGCCATTATTATGCTTATGCCTTTATCATGGGTGGTAAATGTATATGGCTGATGACATACTCGTGCAGGTTGTTCTCCCGCTCAGTGCTTTGGGCACCACTAACTCAGGGAGCAAAGAGGCCACGCATGTAGTAGTGGGCCCCTTGTTTGGTACTTTGGGAACAACTCTAAAATGTCGTAGAACACGTGCGCCCCGTCTTTTTTCTATATAGGGTCACGTGTGTAGTGACGGATGTGCTGGATAGGTGTGGTGTGGGTGTATACCAGCCATGAGAGAGTGTATGTCGATCTGACAACTAGACCTGCAACTAAGAAATCACTACAATGGAAATCTGGGCTTTGTACTGTTGTTGTGTTTTCCTGGTAGCGTAAGCACAGTAGGATGTACTAACGTATTCAGTCTCGATTAATTGACCACCTCCCTCAGAGGCTTTTAAATGTTGGGAGAGGGGTCAATAATTGTATTGACTTTTCTTCTTTAGTGTGCAGTGCTATATTGTTTTATAAAATGTATACGTTTTCAAACTATCTTTACTCTTACGACGTACGTGCGATATTTCCGTAATTGATTTTAAAAGTAACATTAGCTTTTTTAAAGTTTAAAAAAACTATTTTTATGATTATTCCAGATAATGTCTTCTCTTAATATGTACATTAAATATATAAATATATGTTTTTGAACAATTAGAATCTTACGTGGAGTACATGTACTGGGCGCCGTATATGACGTCACGCGGGATATATATATATATCTTTTTTTAAACGCAGGGTACGTGTTTTGGGTGAAAAAGGAAAAAAAACGCAAAGCCCGCTTTATTGTTAATTAGCCTCCGGGGGGGTCAAATCTCTGGGGCAATTTGTTTTTCATAATGGGGGGCCTAGAGGGTCCCCCCTGCGCGGGGATCGCTACCCCCTGGATCTTTAACTATATGTATGCAGGGGGGCTCATGGCCCCCCCGGAGTTCCGGAGACCGCTTTCTCCTCCACCCCCTGGGCCTCTCGATCCCCCCCCCACCCCCTGGGCCTCTTTTTATTTAAAAAAAACTGTGCAAAGGGGTTGCAAATGTGGTATTTTGGTTTTGTTTCTGTCTTGTAGAGGATCCAAGGTAAATATAAAGTTTTATTGTACAGCCACTACTTTTCTGCCTGTTACCATAGTAACATTTTATGGATCACTTGCCAGAGTACAGAAGTTAGAAGTTCATCACAATATGTTGCTAATTGAAATACTTACTGTGCTGGAGATTTATATATATTTTTTTCATAGGAACCGTTAGTCGTAGAAGAAGTTCGTGGAAAAGTTTTACTAAGGATTCCTTCCTGTTTGGGGAGTATTAGGGTAATGTGCTCCAAGCTGGACTTTACAAAGTTTAATGTTCATTGGCTGTAAAGTATTAAAAGTAGAAGGCTTAGCAGTCATTCCTTGCTCGTCTTTGGAACAAGATGGACATTGTATTGGCTAAAGTGTTCCGAACACAAGTTTGCTCCTTATTGGGTGGGAACGGTTCATTGTTGTCAGTGATATTGTGATGCATTTTGCAAAGGAGTATGGGGAAAGAAAGTAGTATAGGGCAGGTTAGGAAAACTATTAACTGTGTACAGTGCCCATAAGGTGGTGGAGAGGAATTATGAGGTAAACAATTTTTTTTTCATATATGTTTCAAGGGCCATTTATATAATTGCCGTGTGGTGTATAAATCACGGCAGAAAAAAAAAATAACAGTGTCTTGCGCTGTTTTCTTTTATCAAGTTTGTAGCTGACATACTTCTTAGTAGTACTATTGACTTATAATGTGGTGTTTACTTTCATGATGGGGAGGTGTGGTTTGAAACAGTTTTTATTAAGCAAATACAAATAAACTTTCTTCAGAAACTGACGCAGTATAACAGACCTTCAATGTAAATTTGTATGTGTACTTACTTTGCAATTTGAAAAAATAAATAAATAAATAAATAAAAAAGAAACTGTCGCAGTATATATGAAAGGGGTGACAATTAAAAACGGAATTTCATAAAATATCAGTTAAGCATGGCTATATAGTTCATTTTTGTGCTACAGTTTGTAAAACTGTTGCCCCACATTCTTGTTGATATAAGAGAGCATCAGTTACTTTTAGATAAAGTAGAAAAGAAGTGCTACAGCAAACACTCCCGCACTACATTATCTCAGATCAAGAGAACGAGTATAACAGTAAAACGTAAATTGTTTCATATTACATAGAAATGCATCCATTATTATTTTTAAAATGTGTATTCTGTACAATTCAGAAACGTCCTGTCGTAGTGTTTACAAGTTGCAGACTGTTCCGCTAATAAATCACATACTCACCAAAGAATATATAGAATGTTACTCTTATAATATAAAGTACAGGTCCTATATATTCTTTCGGGAGAAGGTGAATAGGAATCGCATATAAGACTAGAAATTAGAAAATAACATTCAGAAATGTAGGGTTTATTAAATATTTAAAGTAACAAAGTATGCATGATAGCTATATTTTAATATAAATAAAAATATCTCTTCTGTAGCAATAGGACAATCTATTATAATATAACGATTGATACCATTGTTACAGTAAAAAGAAAAGGAAAATAAAGTTATGTATTTAACAGAACATCCATAATGAAATAATTTCGAGCGGTAATTATTTACTGAACTTCTTTTCTCCGGGAGGTGAAAAAATTAGATCTTCGTGGCGACGGGTCATAAACTCCTCCGAGATCATGACGGTGAGAATAATAATATGTATATATTCTCACAGCATATGATCACAAGGGGAAAATAGACTGAAAGCCGCAAGCCGGTAACGTTGCTTACTTATCGTTACTGTTTGTGATGACGGATTGTGAATTCTGCTAGGATCACTAAGACTGTTAATGTTATAATATACATATTAACAGTATGTGATCTCTAGGGGAAAACATAATAACAAGTGTATCATTGTCACGTTGATTGTAAATGTTTAGGGTTTGCGTCGACGGGTTAGCAACACTTCTCGAGCGAAGTACAGTATCAATATTATAATATAAATAGTCACTATATATAAGGTAAAAGGAGCCAGAAAAGGAGTAACATTTGGTATAATATATCTGTTTCTAAGAACAAGCTGCTGACATTATAGAGAAAAAGCAAAAAACATGCAATAACATTTTATTCTACATATAAATGTTTAAATATTGACAAATAGTCACAATTTATAACTAAGTACTATGCCTATGCCATCTTAAAACAACTTACAACTCCGAAATATGTTTGTTGACGCAAAAAGAGAATCCGATGCTAGAGAACGAAACCTGCAACAGAGATTGGCGAGTCAGAAATAACTTGGGAAAATGAAACTAATTGCACAGTAGGTGTGGTTTATATAGTTTTTTGTTGTTTAGTAGTCTATAGAAGGAAGATGTGGCTCTGCCTATGTAGATGGCATGTTTTGCAGTTTACACGTGCTCACATTTTAACTGTTTTTCATCTGCACGTGTTCGGAAAGGTTTCAAACTGTGAAGCTGTAAAGGTTTCAATATTGATAGTAACACCTATAAGGTATTATTATCTACATATGTTGGAGAGTTTAAAACGTGTTACTCGGTAAAATGTGTTCTTGCATTTTCATGATTAAAAGCATCTAAATAGAAGACATATAAAAAAATATCGTTATCATTAGAAGAAAAAAAAAAGTTTAATATTTGTTATTTTTATGGTTCTTAATTTAAAAAATGCTAGCCTTTGTAAATCGTAATCCTACCCTCGGAAAGGTGTGCTGGCGCTTCGGGAATTGGGAAGGTTATTAAATAATAAATGCCCTTTTCTATGCACCTGTAGACTTGGCTTTTAAACTTTCAATTGCCCAGTCTGTATATTTACACTTCCTCTAAACATTTCGGTACTGTTATTTTTTATGTATACACTGTTCTAAAAGTGAAGCTGCTGTACATTTTGCCAGACACTCTCCTTGCAGAATTGTAATAATTCAGCCAGTACCGAAGTAGTCATGGTGCAAAGTGGGCCTTAAGGCATGGACTGCTTCAAACTACTATACACTATGCATGCAGTCTTCTATGCATTCTATGCATGGGAAACTTGTCTTTTATAGCTTTTATTATCCAGTCTATATTATTACACTTCCAGCAAACTCTTTGTGATTGCTGATTCAGTATTGTAGTGAAGTATTCAGCAGAATGCCCTTATGTATGCACTGTGCTAAAAATGAAGCTCTTCTAAATTCAGACAGACACTGTCCTTGCAGGACTGTAATTATCCAGTCAGTACTCAAGTAATCATGGTGCAAAGTAGGACTTAGGCCATGTACTGCTTTAAACCTGCATAGAGTATGCATGCCCTCTTCTATGTAGCTGCACATTTGTTTTTTATACATTCAATTCTTCAGTCTGTATCATTAGACTTTCACAATCACTCTCACTCGACTGTTTCAATATTGTAGTGAGCCATTCAGCAGTATTTCCTTATATATGTACTGTGGTAAAACTGAAGCTTTTATAAATTCAGTCATGCACTCTCTTTGCAGAACTGTAATCATGCAGTCAGTACCCAAGTAATTATGGAGCAAAGTAGGCTTAGTATATGGACTGCTTCAAACTCCTATTTACTATGCATGTACTGTTCTATGCACCTGCAAATTTACCTTTCATATTTTGTATTCCCCAGTCTCTATCCTTACACTTCCACCAAACACTCTGTCATTCCTGTTATAGTTTTGTAGTGACTCATTGATTAGTGTGTAGTAATGCATTCACTACATTCAAACAGTAATCAGCAGATGTACAATAAGTGGTACATTCCCAGAGATATGGCAGTTATTGTGCACTGTGATATCAGCACAATGGATGCACCGTATTTACAATGTAGTGTATTATGGAGCAAAAACAGCACGGCTATGTGATGTATTTGTGCTGTGAAGGTGGTGCATTGCTTGACTTGCGTTCCAAGTGTAACGCAGCTCCAGCAATGCTCTTGGGGTTCTATGCTCACAAAGCTGTGTCAATCCTTACACCTGTTTCAAGCAGGTGCAGGGTTTCGACGTAGCATAGGCCTAAAAGTGACTGAATGAAATATTATAGATTTCACTCAGTCACTTTTAGGAGGTGCTCCTATGCTAGAACACCTCCACTCCCTCCCCCCCCTCTCTGTGTAGGAAAGTCTCTTTCTGGCGCAGGGCTTTAGAATTTGATGCACCTTACATATGCATTACATTGTAAATATCAGGTACTATGGTACATCTTTTGCAACACCGCTGCATCACAAAAGTGACGGAAAAGATGTGTAAAAGAGGTACAAGAGGGTTGTAAATTCGCTCCTAACACATACAAATTCACCTGGGCAGTTTCACTAGCAGTGCAAATTAAAGTATAGACTTCTAACATATTTATATGGATGTGTTACATTGAAGTGCTTTGGAGGTACTACAGTATAGTATAGGTAAACACCTAATATAGAAGCCAGTGGAGGTAGTTTTGAAAAGAAGTGGGTTTTTTCTTTTTAGTTTTCTATTTTTTTGTATTTTTTCAGCAAGTCTTTAGTTGTTTTTTTTTTTAAACCAAAAAATTTAAACTGGAAACAAAAGAACTGGAACAGGAAGAAAAAAGAAAAAAGAAAAAATATATTATTGTTTTGGGCAACGGTGCTCTTCTTTGCTCTTCACGATGAGGTGAATAGACTGCTCACCGTAACAAAAGAGTTCTCTGCAAAATTTACAATGAATTGAAAGATCTGCAAACTGAGGCACAATAATAGGATGCGGACTGCTCGGAGGAGGTGGTGGTGCAGTTGAAGTAGAAGGAACTGCAGGTTGAGGATTCTCCTGGAACCTTTTTGACATGGCGATCCATTGAGGCTGTCCCGAAAGAGCACTTTTTAGGGGGGTCAGCCCTGGAAAGTGTAACCTCACAGATCTTGCATGTTACTTTCGGTACATTCACCTTTTTCTGTCCCTCCGGAAATTAAGAAAACTTCCAAATGAAAGCTTCTTTTCTCTTTTTCTGAGGTGGCTCAGTAACAAAATCTTCCTTAGAGGAATGTACTGATGAAGTCTCAAAAAGAGCAGTCATTGTAGAGTTTGGTTGTAAAAGACTACAGCTCCACAGAATAGATGTTTTTCCTGGGAAAGTCGAAGTAGGATGATCAAAATGAGAGGGGTCTTTTAACAGTTGGAATAGGGAGTATTATGAACCAATCAAAACTCTCCTATTATGGTCACATGACTTTGCGTATGCTTACAGTGCTCTTACGGTGCTCTTAAGATTCGAGTACGTACGACGTACCTCTGCGATTTGCGTAATTGCTCTTAAAAGTAATAATCGCTTATTAAAAGTTAAGAAAATATATTTTCATGATTGTCCTAGATACTGTCTTCCCTTAATATGTACATTAAATACATAAATATATGTTTTTGAACAATTAGAAACTTTTGCGCCGTATGCTTACGGGGCACCGTATATGACGTCACGCAGAAGCGTTGATGCGATGCGCAATGTCAAAGCGTATCCGTAACGAGTGCGCGGGTACGCACAAAGGACCATTTGCCGTACAAAGTGTGGTGCAATCACTGTACATGTACGGTGCGATTACCCAAAAAAAATGAAAAAGGAATTATACAGATTTTAATTGTAAAAAGTGGAGAAAAAAAATGTATATAAAAAAAATGTGGGATTTAGTTTTGTTATTATTTTACATTAAGAATATGAAATGTAATTTAAAAAATAAAATAAATATAAATATTTTTTATAAAAATGTAAGAAATTAGTATAAAAAGAAAAAAATGTAATAATTTATACATTTAAAAATTATCATTTACACATTCACTGGATGATGTCATCAGTGATGTCATGAGTGATGTCATTTGAGATGTCATCAGAGATGTCATGAGTGATGTCACTGACCATGTCATGACTCATGAGTGATGTAGTATGTGATCTCATCAGCAGTGCATTGCGGGTCCGCGAGTTATAGTTAGCTGAACTAACTATTATGGGGGAATTTCAATGGTTTTGTATGAGTGAAATCTCCAGGTAACTATAACATGTGTGAAACCTATGGTTTTTTTCAGTGAATTTGCAAGGTTTTTTAAATGCTAATTCCTTACTATAACGTGGCTGAAACCTATGTTTTTTTCAGTGAATATATATATATATATATATATATATATATATATATATATATATATATATATATATTTATATATATATATATATATGTAATCTCAATATAATTACTGCAGTGTAATGTATCATAATCCATCACATTGCTACAACTGATATTTGTGTGAGGTTTGTGAAGAATCTTTCAACTCATTTCTCAGACCCCACTCAGGATGCCACAGAGGAGACAGGGGCTACTGGGCCTCAACTGTGGTGGTTGGAATGTTTAGCACTGGTGTCCTTGTGCCCATCCTACTATGGCTCCACTAACTGGGCCCAGTACAACCCTTTCTGCACCTGGCACTCAGGATATCGAGGGTGAGCAGTCATTTGTATATCTGGGAGATACTGTGGGTGGCTGGAACTGAGCACTCGACTATCAACCAACAAACACAAACAACTTCCAGCCCAATGTTTGTCTTTTCAAGAAAAGAAAGTACTTTTAATCACACTGTAGCAGAAACTACCACACAGTCCAATTTGTTATACAAAATAGTATTGAGTAGTTAGGGCGGCCCACTTTCAAATCTGATGTGGGGGCATGGTGGTGAAAGAAGATACTTCAAGGCCGCCAGGTAGGCTCAGCACGGGCTGTACCAGGTCCTGTACCTGCCCAGCTCAGTCATGTGATGTAGCCCTGATTGAAACTATGATGAACATGGAAGCTGATGACCTCGACTGAGCCAAAGGTACTGCAGCTTGTAACATCTTCCAGGAACCAGTGGTGAGGCACCTGGAAGACCCTCAGTCACACAGGTCACCCCCTGCTCCCGCTCAGGAAGTCAGCTACCTCTGGGTGCCCATCAGTCCACAGGGATGCATTTGGCCTCTCTCCTCTGAACAGTCTCTCCTCCTGCTGGGTCAGACAAATTCCTTCCCTTTATCAGGGGGGCAGCCAAGTTTCTAGATGCTTCAGGCAAATCCGCAGCTCCCCCAGCAGAATGTGCAGAGTTTAGGTGATCTATCCTAACCTCTCAGAGACTGGCTAATAGGCAGACACCAACCCTGGTTGCACAGCATTATTCGGAGTGTTCTCAAGAGTGCTCCCTTTTCGGTGATAATGGACTTTGAACTGAATCTGGAGTGGTTTGAGTCCCTCTTTTATTCTTCTCTTCTGGACATGCAACATGGATCCACTGTCCCAAACTGCAGAACCAGTGTGGGGTGGTTCTTCTATCAAGCGTCCTCCTCAGGCTGGCCCCCAGACACACACTTTGTATGGAGTAGTGCTTCTCACAATAGATAGCACTGGTCCTGTCTCCAATCTGGAGCACCCAAAACATAGGCACAATAAAGTTTGAGGTTTCTGTGCCTTGCTGTAATCCGCCTAACGGAAGGTGTGATCTGGGACAGACAAAATGGCAGGCCTGACCTAGAAATGTCCTCACCTCACACAATATAACCTGTAGTTCTACACCTCACCATAACCATCTAGAAAAAGACAGTGCTCAGGAAGATCAAACAGCAACTTGTTGCTAACATTAGCCCTCATGTAATTTCGAAAGGTAGCTAAGTGTCCATTCTCCTTACTTCATTGACTGGATCTCCTCTTTCCAGTCACATGAATGCAGACATTACACTTCCGTTATCTGGGAGAATAATCCTTACAGTCCACCGTGTGCTATCCAGAAAAGATAACACAAGCCTTATTTCTGAGGCTCCCTCTCAGCCAATCTATCTCTACACGTTTTATATGTGCTATACATCCGTACAACCTTTTCGTATACGTTGATGCCAGTTCTGGGTACACATAATAGTGAAATTTAACACTAGTGGGAAGATTAAGCATTACTCCCTGTTGCTCAGATGAAAAATAGCTGGTCACACTATCCAGCAACATCCTCCAGCAACATCACCCCCTCATAAGACCTATGCCTCAAAGTCTTGGAATTCTTCTGTACCAAAATCACTTGCATATACAGCAACTTCGACAGTTGAAACTCAAGTTACCATCACAGCAAATGAATGAACCGCGACCTCATGACCTGCTGTCACCACTGTCACAACCTCTGCTACCATGAAGACCATTCACTCGGGGCTCCATCTGACCCTTGCCCCCACTACAACTTCACTAAAGGACTCCTACCAATCAGTGAAGCACTAACACCCATTCTCAATGCCTCCATTGACTCAGCCAAATTCCTGGACACCTGGAAACATACCACCGCCATGCCCCTGCTCCAGAAACCATCTGCTGACCCATCCACGCTTTCCAACTACAGACCCATCTCCTCTTACCATACCCAGCAAAGGTCTAGGTGAAACTAATCAACCGACATCTCAATGACAACCTCATCAACCACAAGCTCCTCAATTCAATGCCGTCTGGATTCAGGCCCAACCACAGTACTGAAACAGAGCTCATTGCCACCAGAGATAACATTCGGATGATCTTTGATAGAGGAGAGACAGGTGCCCTCATTCTCGTTGTCCTCTCTGCAGCATTTGATACAACCTCACACCCCATCCTCATCAGGTGTCTGCAGGAGATAGGCATCCAAGACGGATAGAATAAAACCTGTGGGCCTGGCACCTTACTCTTCAGAAGCCTGCAAAGTCATCTGTGGAGCCCCTCAAGGTTCATCACTCAGCCCTACCCTCTTTGGTACATATAGTATCCCTCTGCCCAATGTTATTCGTGCACATGAGATCAACATCCTCTCCTATGTAGACGACACACAACTCACACTCTTCCTCTTGGACAAGACCCCCAACACAAGAAACAAGTTTTCTGCCTGCATGACCAAAGTTGCTAACTGGATGAAAGCCATCTGTCTCAAATTCAACACAGACAGACCAGTAGTGATCTTCGGCAAGAACATCTCTCCATGAGACACCAACACGTGGCAGGCTGAACTCGGACCCATACCCAGATCCCACTCCAGGAACCTCGAAATAATCATCAACAGCAGGTTACACATGACTGCACTAGTCAACGCTGTCACTGCATCCTGCTTCCACCCCTGAAGATGCTGAGTAAGGTCTTCAAGTAGCTCCCAAGCAGCATAAGAAAAGCTGTCACTTACGCACTACTCACCAGCAAGTTAGATTATGGGAACACCGTCTATGCCAGGATCATAATGTAACTCATTAGAAGACTACAGACCACCCAGACCTCGGCAGCCAGATTCATCCACAAGCTCCCATTAAGAACTCACATTACACACCTCAGGGTACTACACTGACTGCAAAAACACACACACGCTGAATTCAAACTCCTCACACACACATTCAAGGCACTCCACAGCTAAGGTCCCACCTACCTGAACAATCGCACCCCTTTCCCCAACCATCCAGACACCTCCTCTTTGAGGGAATCCTACTCACCAACATCCCAACATACACAGAACCAGATCAGGAAGACAAATGGTCTCTTACATTACTCCTAATGGATGGTTTGACATCCTTCTCCACGTCAAAGCCTCCTCCGCTTTTCTTGAATTCCACAAGAAGCTGAAGGCCTGGATTTTTAATTAACCAACCTACCATAAGTAGGGCTATGCACACACACCTACTGAGCACCAGGATACCCTTGTGGGTGATCATGCGCTTTACAACTACACTTAACAAAACATAACATAATTTTATGAATCCTTCTAAAACATGACATGCTGCCACCACCACTTTATGTGCTATACCAATACAAGGACAGTAGTCCTCTGGCTGTAATAGGAGCCTGTGTGGTGTGCTGTTCCAGGCCACAGGCCACGTACAGGACCTCACGTAGTCAGGTGCAAGCTTAGGCCTCTGTGCGCATGCTTATATTATCAGGACACTATCGTCAAAATAGAAGTCAGGATGCAGAGATGCGTACAGTTGTGCACTTAGGTCAGGGGAAAATGTGCATATGTCCTACATGAAGCTTTCCCATACAAACACTGTTTCAATGCCATCCTAGATTTGAGATATAACTGCACAATATTTGAGGCAATTGAAGATAATACAGTGGTTAACCACCTAGTAGGTAGCTGACAGGTGAAGTAGTATGTATGCCAAGGAATAGTCTTCTTCCAAAGGAGAGAGGTGCTCACCTCAGATTTCCATCAATACTGACTCTGTTTCTTTTGAAGTGCTTAAACTGGATGATATCTTTGGCCTCCATGTACTCATGGAACTGTTCGGTCAAACACCCCCTTGTTGCTCTGAATGGGTAGGTTAGCAATCAGGAGGTAGTTAGGCAAGTGCCTGGGGTTAGCATTTGGGCATTTTCATTATTGTAGTCATTTTGATGGTACTTAAGAGTTCTAGTAGTATGCCCTTTGAAGCATTATTATTTTATCCAGTGTCTAGAGCGAGTTTCCTGATGCACTAATGAGGGCAGAACATAGTTGTATCTACTGAGTGGAATCCTTGATTTATCACACCTTCTTCTCCACATAGAATATGTGGATTTGTTCAAAGGATGCAAGGATGCTTCTCATGAGGGTGGGAGTGTCTGTGACACGTGAGGTTTCTAGGCTGTCACATATCTTTGCACAGATATCTGTCACTTTTGTTATGAAAAACCTACATGAATAGTCTTTAGGTGTTTTGTGTATGGTGTTTCCTGGACCATAGGAACTTAAATTAAGTGCCTGCTGCTTCTAGGGTTTTGTCTGTGTAGTGTGTTTTAGTGGTGACTTTAATATGGTATAGTAATTTTGTGGTGTTTCTTGCAGTGGGTTCTTTCTGACTATCTTGGATTTCTGTCGGATTAGCTCTGGTGTCCTTCTACTCACTTCAGTGTTGTCAATTCACCACTTAGCAATATATTGACCCCTTGCAACTGCTTTTCTGTTTCTTCTTCTTTTCCTGGGGAAGTGCACGCTTATCTAGTGTGGAATTGATTGTACTGTAAAGGGAGGACAAGATTCATTCATAGAGCTATAAGTGAGGTTGAAGCCCATGTGAAACATTCCTAATGACCTTTAAGGGGAGCACTCTTGTCTTTTAGAAAGATCTAGGAAAATAATGAAATTAGAGGTGGATACTGTTTCTGTGTCATCAACGTCAATAATTTCAGAGAACTCTCGGTTCTCTCCGGCCACCTTTGTGAAGAATGTGCTATTTGTGCTGAATGATCTAAGGAGTACCAATGGTCCAATTCACAAAGTTAAATATACGCATGTATATTCACTCCCATGTATATTTACTTCTACTCCTGGGTGTAACTCCTCACTTTTTTCAATTCACTATTACCGAGTGGAGATTCACACCCATGTGTAGACTTACCTGTCACCAGCACCCTCAAATCATGGGATGAATCCTCCTCCAATAGAATGTACAAGTTACTAGTAACTTTGCACCTGCATGTGGAGATTTCTACAACCGTGGTAGAAATCTCCGTATGGCAAAACATAGGGAAAATTATGAACATGTATTTTTCTTTTAAAAAATATTGTAAATATTCATTAACATTTTTTACAAATATTATATTAAAAAATTACCCACTCTCACTAACATTTTTATTAAATATTTTGTACATCTTGCTAAAAGTTATGTTAGTTTAAATTCCTGTAGATTTTGTATTAAACATTTAAAAGTTTAATTTATTTTTTAACTAAGTTTATTATTATGTTTTAAAATAATTATTAATAAAAAATGTACATCATTTTAATTACTAATAAAACATCTATCTATCTAAATATCTATATCTGTATCTAGTTACTAAAGGGCTGGGCTGGAGCGCATGTACACCTGTTTTGCCACCCTTAGGGCTGTAGTAAGCTTAGAAATGCAGTTTGTGGAAAGCAATGGTCTAAAGGCCTGATTATGAGTTTGGCGGCATTACCACCATACCGCCACTGCAGTAGTCCCAAGACAGCCTGAGCCCAAGACAGCCTGAGTGGTGGTCTCCCACCTGATGTATTACAATGTCACCCCTGGTCCAGCGGGGGTGTTTCTGTGAGCGGGGACTTTTTTTCATGTGTGTTGGTCCACATGTGTATATTTTGACTGAACAAGTGTTAAATGGACACACATGCGAAAAAATAAGTTCTACCATTGCTGGTGTCTGGACCATATATCCAGTCAAGTCAATGGGTAAATACTGAAAAATGGACTAACCTGGATTTTGTCGCCAACAGAGTCGTTTTCTTCGAGGTCAAGATGCTGCTGTGAAGGGGAACCTGGATGAAGGGATCCACATGGGAAACTAAAGGGAAGATAAGGAAATGGGTGAGTATGAACCCCAATTCTTTCAATTTCGGCCGACACGAAGCAAGCGGTCTTCCCACCACAGTTGGCTCATCAGAGAGCCAACTCGTAATTCCGACGGTGGTGAACTTGTCTGTACTGCCCTCTGACTGCTTTCCTCATGCTGCCATCGAGGCAGCTGGTGAATGGCTGGCGGTGGTGCTCCGGCAGTCTTTCGTTCTGCAAACCACCAACATCATAATATGGTGGGCACACCTCCAACTAGGCAGCAGAGTTTCCGATGCTGATTCAACCGTGGTTCTCTTACCACCGAACTCGTAATCTGACCCTTGATCTTTTCTGGGCATGTGTGTGTATTATCATGTTTCTCCCCTACACCCATACATAAACAACCCTCTCTCCCTCTCATTTAGGGGTCGATTCTGATATCGGTCGGAAGGGCACTGAATCGGGTTTGGTATTAGCAGATCCAATTCAGAGGCTGAATTTCCGTCCGAGTTATTCACGGGTCCGGACATCGAAGTACGATGCGAACAAGCGCGAAATCTCTGTCCGAATCGTTTCCAGGTCCGAACCGCTCAGTACGACTGGGTCACAACCAAACCGTGGCGCGCAATCGAGATGTTTCACGACCGAGCTAGTACGATGCTCGATTCGGACAGCCAGATCGAGTCGGAGCGTCCGGCTCACAATAGCTCCTGATGTTGGACTTCAGGGGTCCGTTTCGGACACCCCGTTACCTGCAGTCATACGACTCGGACACAGGGGGAGACCCATGGTTCGCCCCAACACAGGCATGTACGGTGCGGATGGCACCGACGCGTACCCACTGTAGGGGGCGCACTCGTCCGCGACGTACCCATTCAGTCAATGGGAGCCCATTTATAGCGTCGTACGACCGGCTACCATTGACTTCTATGGGAGTCCGACCGAACTGAGTCCGACAGCATATGGCCGCATCGTACTCGCTCGGTTGGACTGCAGGAGTCCAGATCGGTCGGAAAACACCCCAGATCAGGCTTGATCGGAGTGCTTTCTGACCCAGATCAGAATAGGCCCCTTAGTAGTAGAAAGTCCTAATTTTTCTATCACTCCTCATGTTCCCTCGAACATTTACTACTGAGACGTATACCTATGTGTGTAGAGATCTACACCACTGTGTCAGAGATCTCTGAACAAAAAAGATGGGATAGGCAGAAATCTAGGTCTCCAGCCTTAGGTTAGTGAATTGCATTTTATAGTATGTGAGATACTATGTCACGTGCTACAAAATGCAGCTTGTGATTCGGTCTCCATGGGTTTTTGTGCAGATCAGTGCCACGTTTTTTGCATTTTATGCTCTATCATAGATCAACAATCGCCACAATGATAATTCCAAAACAGTCTAATTGCAAGATGGGCACCAGGTGAAGAAATAAAGGAGGATAGTGGTGTTCCAACCCTGCTGTTGGGATGTCACGTCAACAGTAAGAGAGCCATTTTGGTGAAACGCTAGTCATTCGCCCAACATGTAAATGAGATGTTGAACGTAGGCTTATTGTAGTGCACACAGCAGTTTTGGCGATGAAGGGCTCAGCAAGAAGGCTGTTAAGTAATGTGTGAGGAGGTTACAGTGGATGGTGCAACTCTGAGTATTTCTGATTAGCAGGTTGTAATAAATACTGTGACGCAAGAGGTAGCCCCCTTCTCCAGTGTCAACGCCACTCATTTTTCTTACACAAGTTTAGTGTGGTCTGCATACTTGCATTCACAAACCTGCCAACTCACACAGTGACATTGTGTTTCACACGCTTTCATCTCCCTTAACACAGTCACCCAGTAAGGAGCTGAAATCACACAGTGGACTGAAACAAGAGCTGGAACCACTGCACAAAGTGCCTTTCCAACTTGTTTTTGGAGGCAGTAAACAGCCAATGTCCATTAAGGGGTGTGAAACCACCCAAGGTCATTGGTGACAATCTCAGCAACCCCTTTGTTTTATGTGGTGGGGTGTAGAGTGGGCAGAGTGCCTTTTAGGCAAGTCTCTGCACAAACCTTCGCCCCCTCTTCACATCGTGGAATGTATTTTAAGTTGGCAGGTCTGCATTTATCACAAATTGCATTTCTGAAGACCTGGGTTTGCTTGTAGGATGTATAAAAGCCTGGAAGCAGAACCCGGTTGCATCACTTCACCTCCCCCTCACCACAGCATGATTTCCCGGCGCCTTTGTAGAACTGCAAACAGTTATTTTTAGCATGCCGAAGGTTTATTCCACCACAGATACAATTTCTGGCCTGAATAGCTGGGGACAGCAGGCAGGGTCAAGGGCAAGAGAAGACGAGTAAAGGGCAGTGAGAAAGAGCGCGCCTGCAGTCAGAGTTTTCCACTTTAGAACCCATGCTGCGCTTCGGAGTCTCTGGCGTTTCCCGCTCTCTTCAATCAGCGTCACTTGGCCCAGCAGAGACCTTGGCTGCCGGGCCTGACAGTTACGCGGTCGGATCACTAGAATCATCATGATGCTGAGGTGAAAGGTGACCCCTGGAGACTCTCCCTAATTAGCTAGCAGCAGGGGCCTCTCTGTGGAGGCAGAGGCCGCTCTGTGGAGGCAGAGGCCTCTCTGTGGAGACAGGGGGCTCTCTGTGTAGGCGTGTAGCACACTGCAATGCTCCGTGAAAGAATCACTTTTTAATTAACTGAGAGCGGGGTCCCCCAAGTGATGAATGAAAGGTCACACTTGTAACTAACTACCTTTCTTACTCTCTCCTGTCGCTGGGGTAGCACTGTGTCACCACAAATCTAGTAAATGCTTTCATATTTAACATGATCTCTATACCCACATGTACAGTGTGTCACGTGTACCTGAATGAAATCAAGGATAGACTGATAAACCTTCACTGTTCTCCTTGAAAATGCACATGTTGGTAAAAATGCACTCAGCAAACAGTATATATTAAGGGGCCTACAGCCAGATTCATCATTGAAAAATAGGCTCGCAAAGGGCCAGATTCTGAGAATCTGGCCCTTTGCGAGCGCATTTTTTGCATTTGGGATTCACCATCCCAAATGCAAAAATCGCTAATTGCGAAATCGCAAAATTGCGAGGAATTGCATTTAAGGAATCTCTATTTGAGATTCCTTAAATGTAATTCATTAACCATTTTTAAATTGCGAATTCGCTATTTTTGGCCGCTATTTACCGCGAAGTCTGACTTCGTGGTAAATAGCAAAAACTTAGAAAAATGCACTTTAGTGCATTTTTCAAAGTTGGATGTTACACACACACACATCATGTGTGTGCGCAACATCAGTCTACATTGACATTTCTGGGGTGCTACAGGGTGTCCTTTAGACACCCCTAGCACCCTTGAAATCGCATCCTTATTTGCAATTCGCAATTTGCTAATCGCAAACAAGGAATTACTCCCCATTCAGCTAATCGCAAATAAGGAAGCTGTAGAAATCGCAAATAATATTGCGATTTCTACATGAATCCCGTTTTGCGAGTCCTTAATAGCGATTCCTTAATAATCGCTATTAAGGACTCGCAAATCGGGACAATGATGAATCTGGGGGCTATTCATAAACTACACTTTGCAGTACGCTCTGTAGTACTACAATAGTACTACGAACAAACTGCAGATGCTATTCACAAACCTATGGGCGGAGTTTACTGCACCCCTCGCGTATATTTTTCTGTGCAGAGTCTTCGCACATGTAAGTATACATTTAAGAAGTAAAGGTTGGAGGAGCAGGGCAGAGTGGCTGGAAAATATGGAACTGTGCGTCTCAAAATGGACTTCTAAAGTTACTGGAGCCAAAAAGGGACCCGAAACAGTAGTAAATTACTCCCGCTCAGAGCTGTAGTAAGTCCAGCTGTAGTAAGTCCAGCACCACACATGGCCAACCACTGCCACTGCAATACTCTCCCATAGAAAATAAAGGATGTAAGGGCTTAAAATAAAACGACATAAGAAATAATGTTAATTAAATTAAATAATTTAAAATAGTTATCAATATAAATGCATAATATATAATGTTAAAAACAGTACATATTTTTCATTTTATTATAACATATTTTAATAAAATTTTTCCATTTAAAAATGGTATTCAATATATTGAAATTACTTTCAATTAATTCTATACATCACTTTTATTAATTATTAATGCATAGTACAATTTTTTTTTTACTCTGGGTGGGACTTTATTATTGAATCTAAACTTTGCTTGCCAGGATTGCTGGCACTGTCCGTACCTGTGTTGAATAAATTGACTGATATGTGATTTGTTTATTTATTGCAATCTGAAAATTCGAAATGAAAATGCTGCATGCTGCGGAAACCGCAGAAATGAAAAAGTTAACTTTGAAATTCAAGGCACTGGCCTATGCCCTGTTGGCAAATGAGTTGCCATGCATTTAATCCTGGAACTCAGAGAAAGATTCACAGTCTTGATGTCTGATCAGTATTTCCTCAGTTTTTGCCCTTTGTTTGCCCAGCACCCAGCAGGACTACTCGCACTGTTGATAATAAAAAAAGTAATAATAAGAATAATATTTTACTTTTTTAGGTAGGGCTTTATACCATGCATTTGATGTCTAATTAATATGAACTGGATATCTTGCTATTTTTGAAATTTCATGGTACTTTATTGACCTTGGAAGGATGGAAGGCTGAGTCTGACTTGTGCTGTTGCAAACTTGTGACCTTCAAAGTACGGCAGATGTCAATGGCAAGTGTTAGCTCACTAAGTAGTCTTTCTGGCACTGTTGTACACACTCTATACAATCACGTATATAGCAGGACTTAATGATTGACTCCTGAAGGAAGATCACCAGCTCCTTAGATCATGCTCCACTCCTTCTTTCCATCTAGATACCCGCCCAAGCGACGAGGCTACATAGAAGACGCCCCACCTAAGAGAGGATGGACCTCTGCTAGAAGCAGGTGCAAGCAGTGCCTCTACCAATTCTAGTGGGACGGAGGGTGCATTCTCCCATATGGATTACAATGCTTGAATACCAACTCAGGCCCGACTAACTATTGCCCCTTCAACCCAAATGCTGTGCTGTCTCCTAGCTTGGGTTCCCATCGACAGCTTAGAGTAATATCATGGAATGTGGCTGAGTTAGATAGCAAAATGTCACTCCCTCATTGGAATGCTCTAATTGAGGGATATGACATTTGCATTTTCCAAGAGACTTGGAGTTTGGTTCCCCTATTCAAATCAGGTTATGTGTGCTGCTGTTCACCAGCAACAACAATAGGGAACGGGCATCCAGCAGGGGGGTTTGATCATTAGGGTGGGCATTGCACTGGGGTGCCATATTACACTGCATTCTAGCTCCAGCCCAGGTATTTTGGGGATTTGCATTAAGGGACCCATGGGCAGAGACCCCACCAGGCCCAGACTGGCCGTTGCGGGCACCGGGCAATTCCCCGGTCGGCCCCAAGGGTGGGGGCCGTTTTTGGGCCCCTGGGGGCCGTTTTTGTGACAGGGCCGTTTTTGCAGCAAAGCAAAGTGCGTCACTTCTCAGTGCGCACTCCTTGCGTCATTCCTGATGCGTCATATTTATTGTATGACGCATCATGTCGCAAGGAGTTACAGATACGTCAGTATTTCTGACGTATCCAAAGTGACGCATTGCTGGAGTGTGTCACAAAAGTGACGCAACTCCAGCAATGCATCCTTTCACATGGGGCAAGCCCCATGTGAAAGGACCTGCGTAAGTCATACGCCTGCTGTGAGGCACGCACAAGATTTTGACGCAACGGCGTCCTAAAAGTGATGCAGTGAAATCTCATAGATTTCACTGCGTCACTTCTACGACCCTTCCTTGCGTCAATACGACCCCCTTGCATACATTATACCTGGCGCAGGTATAATGTGGCGCAGGGGTTTACAAGGTGACGCATCTACCTAGATGCGTCACTTTGAAAATATGGCACAACAAGGCGCATTTTTTACGCCACTGGTGCGTCACAAAAAGTGACGCACCGGTGGCTTAAAAGTGACGCACAGCCTCATAAATGAGGCCCCAGGTGCGTATATGGAAAAGACCTGCTACCTTTGTGCAAAACCACTGAATTACATAGGTAGAGTACCACAGGACCTCACTAGGTTGAAATCTGGTTGGTCATACTACTGACTTTTATGGGTGCAGTAACTAAGTACCATTCCTAGGTGACATTTTGCAGCCTTGAATCAATGCTACATTACAATGATAGTAGTACCACACGCTTGTTAGTAGTTGACAATCTGCAGTCTGTCACCATTTCTAAGTTGCGATACAACTCAATGATGCTTTATTAACATGGCATAACATGCAGTAGAAATGGAGTTGCTCTCTGACCTGCTTGTATATTTCTTGGATTTTGGGTGCCTTATATTGTTGCATGCTGTAGTAGTCTTTTCTGTCATATCATAATTTTCACCTAGAAGCATTTGTAAAATTTGTTTATTTATTGCTTTTTAACAGTCTTCCATTTGTATTGCAAAATATATGAAAAAGTGCCTGCACATTGTTTTATACTTCACACAGTTTGCAAAACGTTTTATTTTTAGCAAGGACTGTGCTGCATGCTTTAAGCTTTCACTAAGTTAGTTTCCAGATCTATCTCTATCAGTAGCCAGCGATCACTTATTTTGTCTTTATGAGTCCATGTTTAGTGCGTTTGTTATTTATTCTCCTTAGTTATCGTGCAAGGTTTTTTCTGTAGTCACGTATCACTGCTGGCTAGAAGACTGCATCAATTACCCTTTAAATATCCATAGTCCTTCCGTTCATTCATCCATCCAAACACTCACTCATTCATCCAACTATCCAACTATTGACGTATTGATGTACTCAGACACTCACCACTCCACACAAGCACAGTTAAACTTTCCAATCATTGAAGAACCTATAATTGAAACATATGGGTGGTATAAACTGCATGCACGTATGCTTTCTGTCAGGTCATCCATTTTATGACAATATGTTCCAAACATGATGTTGGACTTTAACTAGTTGTTAAAATTCAACATTGTATGCTGACCCGGAAGTACATCTTGGGATGTTATGCATTCAAGAAAGTGTCTTTCATCGAGTACACTTAGAGGAAAAGCGCAAATGATTTACGTCTGGTGTACAACTAATACAGTCAAATAAAAGGATGTATTTGTATATAATAAATGTTGTTGAAAGGAAGATCTATTATATGTAACGGAGCTTCCAGTGTATGAATCACTCTTATTCATGTGTTTGTTTATACAATAAGCAAAATATATTTGAATGAACACATTAATGTTTGATTTGGCATGATGCCTTTCAGTGGCACAGTCAAACACTTTGTGTACACAACTAGTTTACACAGAGGTTGATTGAAATTAAGCTAAAATCCTGTTCAATTTAATGGCTCACAATCTGCTTCTGTTTGCACATTCTGGCTTGTCGGTCTGGACGCCTCTCTTTTTTTCTTGTTTTTTTTTCATAATGGGGAGCTTTAAAGTTCCTCCTATTATTTATAACATTGTGAACAGTATCAAAAATTAGGATCAACCTAGACTCCTTATTCGTCAGTCCATTTTCAACTGTTTCAATAAGTGCCAAAGCCCCAAGATAGAAAGATAATGTTTTATTGTTTCAAGTTACTTAAAATCATCACAATATAAAAACAACAGTCAGCTTAAAAATGTTAAAACAATGCAAAAAAATGATATCGCTTATGAGATTCATACATTTAGCAACCCATAACAGCCATGGTTAGCCAGCCGTACAATAGACTCAATTGCGAGCATGATCCATTTAAACTTTAAAGTGTGGTGTTTCTACAACAAAGTGATTAGGACACTCATCAGGACCAAAGCTAAGAAGTGCCGAAAGGTGTGATAAGGACAAATAAGAGTCAAGTTGGGTGACCTATAGTGGGCCAGGTGGATAAAAAATTGTTAAAAACAGTTTCTGAAGTCCTGACCTATTCAATGTTATCCTCATGGAATTGGAAAGTCCAGTAAAATAAAGTGCAGATAACAACTCAATCCTTACACAAGAGGTTTGTTAGACTTCCAAGGATTCTGTAGAGAACAAATGTTCAATAAACAGGTTATAATTGGTAAAATGCATAGGGCAATGATAGCGGCAAGCCTCTCTACAACACATTCAGGGGCATATTACCAAGGGCCTTATCGCCGCTTTAGCAGGAATTTTTCCCGCTAAAGCGGCGATAATTTAATCACCCTATTACCTAGCTGTCGCTAACACCAGTTAGCGACAGCTAATAGGCGATAGCGGGCATTTAGGGGCCCACTTTGCATGTCAGCGATAATTATCGCTAATGACATGCAAAGTGGGCGTGCCAAGATGTTAGCGACTGGAAACAGTCGCTAACATCGCTATCCCCTATTACCAACTTTTGTAAATATTCGCGCTAAGCGCGATTATCTCCAAAAGCTAACGCCTGCCCAGAGCAGTTCTTAGCCATGTTATCCAATGGAAGGTGGATAACATGGCTAAGAGCATTTGCTCGGTAATGCATGAATATCGCTGACTTTTCAGCGATATTCATGCATTTCGGCCGATTTTTATCGCTTAGGAGATAAACCTTGATAATATCAAGGCTCCTAAGCGATAAAAATTGTCGGAGCGCGGCGATATAATTTTGCCCGCTAACCAAGCTTAGCGATAATTATCGCTATAGCTTGGTAATATGCCCCCCGGTGACTAAAATGCTATTTTAACCTTCAATTGAACAAATTCCACTGCATCCAACTTGGCAGAATTTATTATGACTGTACTCTACTAGTCGGATCCTTTTGTGGTGCAGGGCGGGCAATCCAAAACCACCCCCAACTGATTAGACTTTGTCAAATGACAGATACAATAAGATCTTGCTGGAGGTGCAGCAGGCGGGCCAAAAAATCAGGTGAAAATTTATACTTTGGAAAAAGCACGTTGCTACTGCAGCTTCATGCTGAAATAATTTTTGGGCTGTGGTCTGGATATCTATATTCGAAGGTAAAGAGTCGAGGATCAAAGTGAAGTTCAGCTAGAATGGGTCAGCAAGGGCCAGAGGGACCCCCATCGTGACCTCACCTGCATCAGTGGTTTCAGCCAATAGCATCTTCCATTTTTCAGGGCAGGGCACATGCATATTACGTGGGACGACTTTACTTCTTGTAATTGCATAAGCGGCAGTTGTGTTCCGTTGATCCAGTTAAACGACCAAATTTGTGGCCGTTTAGGGGAATTAAAATGCATCTCAACCTCATTCCCCAGCTTTCGATACTGAGACTTGCATACACTAGCATGGGCTTTTCGAGAAAGCTATTGTTTGTCATCAATTCCAGGTTGTATCTTCACCGTTTTTACCAACAGTTTTACAGTGAGCTTCAGGGTTGTTATTTTTAAAGATATTTGGTGCATCAAGGGGTTCCATTTCCTCCCTCAAATAGGGTTCCCACATACATTTTTTGTCTTGGAAACCTCACTCTATCATTTCTTTCAGGGACCATTGAGGTGCGGACATCAGCTTCATATGATATCACAAAAGCCTTCACATTACAGATTGCTTATGGAGACCAATTTCCAGCCGTATCTGTGAAGATGGTGCAGCGTCCGGTAGATTGAATAGACGTCTGTAACATCTTGTTTGCGCCTTGTCCAGCCAAGGAGAGATGAGATCTTTAAAAATCAATGAACCATACATGAGGGTTGGCATAAGTTTGATATTGATTACTTTACAGATGCCCATTAAATCCGGACCGCTCATCTTACAAGCCAATTTTTTGAAACTCATCGTCATTGGCACAGCAGAATCCTTTAAGCTGCACACATGTGTGATGTGGGAACCCCACAATGGTTAAAGTAGATGTCCAGATATTTGAGGCTTATCACTTGTTCCAGGACCACATTGTTCATTGAAAGTTTTAATGAGGCAGCACTTCTGTTTCTGACTCCACAAGCCATGATTTTTGTTTTGGTATAGTTAAATTCTAGTTTGTTTTCTACACAATAAAGAGTGAGGGTTGCCAAAAATCGCTGCAGCCCTACCATGGTGTGATCAAATAGTGAAGTATCATCAATGTACTGAAGGCACTGTATGTGGAGGCTGGGATATTTAGGTGGAAAAGCATGTGCAGACGTCAGAGCTTTGTTTCTGTCCGCCAAATAAACATTGAACAGGAGTAGAGTTTTCAACTGAGTGGTGACGCGGCTCCCATCGAACTTTAATTGGCAGCCACTAGGAGGGAGATAGTAAGTAACTGGTTCAATGGTCCTTGTTAAGCAGGAAATAGGGAAACGCAAAACCGGCGCTAAACCCCAAAAGCAGCCAAATAGTTCAACAGGCAATGATTTCTTGCAACGTGCTGTGGAACTACGTAGCAAAGAGAAAGGGCTGGCTGAAAGACACCTTTTGCTACCTCTTGACGCTCGCAAGAACCCTTTTGTCCCAATGCCACTGCATTTGTCAACTCTAGGGGTGCAGCCTGCTCCCCTAACTAAGCCCCTCTTTGACTGAGAAATCAGGTCCCACTCCCTCTTTCAACCTTGCTGCCCTATCTGCCACTCCACATGGCAAATGGAAGAAGCAATTACTATCAACATGGTTGACCAAAAAGCAGCCGTCCATCCCACCCATGCAGCTTGACCATAGTGGATGCTTGGCTGGTTTGCCTGTCCTTAAAGAGTCCTTGTGTGGTAAACCTGGCTCCAGTATAGACACCAGCATTTGACCCATCTACAAGGATTTGGGTTTTATAGAAGCCCACCTCCTTAAGCTTGCTTGGTCCTGCCCTTAATGTTGCTCTGGTGGCTTCTAGGCAGTCTCCTGCTTCTGCACCATGGGAACCAGTGTCAACCAATCCTGACAGCAACACTACCAACTGCCCGTAGGGCCCAGACTGTGCCATCTGGGGGCATGCATGCATGAAAATCTGATTACACCCAGCATGGTAAAACCTTTACCGTTAGGTTACTTTCACTGTCACCTTAACCCTGAACCATGGAAATAGACTCCTTACCCAAGCCTCAATGCCCAATTACCCCACACTTTAATGACAAATTGTTTCCAGGTATTTGCAAATCTGTGAGAGAACCACTGATGCCATTGCATTTCCCTTGATTTACGTAGCATTAGTTACTTCGAAGTGACCTCCGAGGAGTTCCAGGTTTAGCACCAGGGTGGATTGCATTTTTTGTAGCAATGAGACCCCTTCCCAGCTCAAAGCCTCTTCTGACACCATAATATCCAATCTTAGAATGGAATGAAGTTTAGGAGTCCTAAAGTTAGGAGTCCTAACTTTACTACTCCTAAACTGAGAAAATCCTAACTTTAAGACTTTCGGTATTCACAGAAGGCATTTAGGAGTCCTAAAGTTAGGACTCCTAACTTCTGTGAATACCGAAATGAGTAAGTGCCTTCTTGGAATACCAAAATGAGTAAGTGACTTCTGTGAAGGCCAAAATGTTAGTAAGTGTAGGATTATGTCTTAAGTTAGTTCTGTGAATTGGGCCCTATGTTATTATTGTTGGCAAATATAACTTCACCTTTGACCTGCTGCTATTATCCGGGGTCTGGCGGTTGATGAGTATGCACTCTGGGGAGTTCCAGATTTGATTGCCCATTCTAAAATTCAACTAACCCGGGTAACCTTCTGAATGGTCAACTTGTCTCTCTCATATGACTTGAGTGCTTGTAATGCCCCAGGACACTCAGGTCATAGATAGAGAACAGAGCAACCATGATCCTTTGCATCTTAGCTCCCAGGGTCTGCTGTATGTCCACCAACCCTCAGGACTGTCCCAGGGTGCTGGCATTTTGGCCTTAGTCATGAACCACTGTAATGTCAAAGCGAACGTGATGAGAACTTTCCTCAATGTTATCTCAAGAAAGCATGTTGTGGTCGCTAACTACTTGGGCATGATGATGGAGAACTTGGGTAACTCAAACACTGTCCTCCAAATTCTCGACATGTTATTCTTGGAAATTATGGATTTCTTCCAGAAAGACTATAAATTGACTAAAAGAACCCCTACGTTTTAGGAGCGGTTCACTTCAGATTGCAGAGTTGCAAAGGTAGCCCTTATTACTGCTGTAAAGCAAGGTGGGAGGGCCAAGATCGCTGAACCCAGAGTCCTATTTAGGAAAAATATAAGATTGGCTAAATTGAACTAGGGAAAAGGGGATGTTGGATGACCTCCTTGAAGGAGCTAAAAATAAAGATGTTAAAGCTTTTTGGCAAATAGTCAGACATGGCAGCCACCATCTCACTAGAACCCCAGAGGTTCACATCCATCTGAACAAGTGGATAGTTTTAAATCATTGTATTCCTCATCACCACCATCTTATCTCTGTCCTCCTAGCACGGTGGGGATGACTCATGTCAACTCCAGGGCCCACTAGTTCCCTTATTCTGTTTTGTGTGGACAAGTTGCTCCTCAGAGACAGGATTAGGCCCTTGGATTAGATGAGGTCCCTGCAGATATGTTTTATTACAATCCTAGTAGTTGGGTCTCCTATATTAACCCCTTCGATGCTCATGACGAGCTGAGCTCGTCATGAGTTGTACCTCTGGTACGCTCATGACAAGGTGAGCTCGTCATGTAAAGTGGGTTTTTCAATTTTCCAGCGCACAGCGGGAAAATGCACCGCATGGATGCGGTTAATTTAGTGTTGAATGTGATTGCCACCAGAGCCACAATCTAAGCTACATGGAAGGAAGCTGAGATCATCCCTGGTTTAAAAAAAGTGAGCCGCAATCCCCCTGGAAACTGCAGTCCCATTAGTCTGTTGCCCAATATCTAAAAGATTTACAAGGTTAACTGAGATGATAATAACCCATGATATCCTGGGTCATCTTTAGGCAGGGTTTAGAATAAAAACTGGAACTGTGGACCAGGTTTTTTATTGTCTCTGATCAAATAGAAGATGGGATGACCTTTTCGTCACCTTCATTGACCTTTGTAATGCCTTTGGGCTGATCCCCGGAGCTAGATAATGGGAAGTGCTTGATAGCATGGCTATTCCAAGTGGCCTTTTGAAGATCATATCCAACTGCATGAGGATTATTATGGGCAAATACGGTGGAGTAAAATGGTGAACTCACTAACAAAATAAACATTAATAAAGGGGTTTGCCAACGCTGTTTTTTGGGCCATCCCTTTTTCTTCTGTTTATTAATTATTGCATATGTTTTCTATCTAATTGCCCGAATGATTCTCCTATCCAAGCTGACCAGAAGGTCCTGGTGATGCTTTTCGACGATGATACCCTTCTTATTCCAAAAACGTCAGCTGGTTTTCAAACACTTTGGACTTGAAAGTGCCAAATGTGATGGACAATAATCAGCTCCCATTCATTCCCAAGGTCCTTCTAGATGTTCAGGCTCCATTCCCAATAGAGGGAAGAAACAGTTCTTGGCCCTGAAAGTCAAAAGAGATCTCATGAAAAGAGGGACGTGGTTTAGGGAGACCCGGCACCACTTTTGATGGAATAAGGGGTCAATTAATATCATGGCATGTCATGTCACGTCATGTCATATCACATCATGCAATGTCATGCCATTTTAATACGTTATGAGGCACACTGCTACACACAGATGTAGGACATGCCTAGTTGATAGACAAACTGAGTTAAAACTAGAAGGGACATTAAAATAAAAAGATTGGAAAGAGCCAGGTCATAAGTCTCTTTCTGATATCAAGAGCAGTAATTCTACCACTTATTATAGAAATCATCAAATTCCATGTCTTTCCTGCCAGAACACTTAAAGCATGGCCACCTAACCTACATTTGTACATTTTTGGCTAAGTGCACCACAACTCTTGAAGGTTTTGCAATGGACTGTAATGAGTCAATTTAGTTTGCAAGTACTTGGGTTCTTGTTGTCTGAGGGCTCTAAGAGTAATACATACACTTTTGAGTAAGATCCTCTCACGAATGGGAAGCCAGTGCAATGCTTTAATAACAAGGACATCAGGAACCTTCGGGATAAGGTGGCTCCACCCGCCATATTTAATAGCAACTGGAGCTTTGCCACCAAGAACTTTGTGAGGCCTTAAGGCACAGCAGTAATCCAACCAGACCAAAATGATTGCTTGCACAACTGTCTCCTGGTCAGCCAGCAAAGGGTGGCCAGTTGATACAAAAGATAGAAACAGGAGTAAGTAATCTTGTTAATGTGTGATATGAATTATCTGTAATGACTCCCAGATGTTTTACCTCCATAAATGGGGTGTGGGATAACCTAAGCTGCACAGACCATCATTCCATAGACCAGATGTCAGAGGATTCACCCAGAAAAGGAACTTGTTTTTTGTCCGAGTAAGGTTGTCAGGCATTGCCTGACATCCAAGAGGCAACATCTGCCAGGCCAGATTTGAATCTCCCTTTTGTAATACACCTTACACAGACCAGGTGAAAAGACAAGTGCTGGTCATCAGGGCAGGTCCTAAAGAGCAAGCCAACTGAGTCAGTCAAACAAGAGGGGCATCACAGATGGTAACACCTTAACCGCGGCGGCAATTCCACCGCGGTGCAGGGCGTTCCATTGAGTGGGCGGGGCCGCGTCGGCCAACGGACTTGCGCAGCACTATGGAGGTAGTGCTCGCAACGACCGTTGGCCGACGGATGCAACGAAAGGGTTAAACAGTGTAGGGCGGAGGGATGATCCCTATGGCACGCCCTGTTTCACCGATTTAAAAGGTGATTGGAAGAACGTAATCTTGACCCCTTGACCTACGTCTTTCAAAGAGGATCTAATCCAATACAATACCTGCTTCATGTAGCCTTGCAATCAGCATGACGTGAGAGAGTGTGTGAAAGGATGTAGAAAGGCCCAACAAAGTAAGGGCCATTCTGCCACCCTCGTCCAGCGTCCAACTTATTTCGTCAATTTCAGCCCCCCTGAAGCAGATGCTATGCATTGCTGTTGCCTAGAGCCCGTTTTCTTCATAAACTCAGACACAAACCTGTTTACATATATTTTCAAGTATTTTTTAATGGCAGCACGAAGCAGGAAACCTGAAAACCTTTGGATAGGCAGATGTTTTTTGCACTTATCCTTCAGTATTCTTATGTAAGCATCCTGCTCTGCGGCTGCCTCTCTCTTATCTGTGTCTCCTCATGTTCTTGGCAATAATAGAAATTGGCAATTAAAAATATGAGACTGACAATAATATTTGTGGATCAGGCAATGATTATTTTGAAATATTGAAAGAGAAGATTAGGAGGCCACAGAAATCACACGAATGATAACTATGCTGACCACAACAATTATAGATTAAATATATTATCCGAATGGCCAGGCACATGCAGAAGAGTAAGCATGAAAAAATGTCATTATTTATCAGAGACAATAATTAATGATGCGATTACCAAGGACATGTAATTAAGGCCCTGGTATTCTGCATTGCATCTCATGCCGCATAAAGGAATCCGGCATAGCTCATGAGAGAGAAGCTGTACACAAACATAAAACAAACAGCTATGCTATACCTTTGGACAAGAAAGAAGTTAACAAAACAAATCGTATTGACGTTTGCTTTAAGAAGGTTGCTCGCATTAACATTTTTGAAGCTGTTTTTTCACTTTCCCACCTTTTTTATCAAACCAGAGGAACATGAGGCCAAAGAAATGTCATGCATGGTTGAAGCAATTCAGAAAGGATCTGCCCAAGTAGTCTTTAAGAACAGCCCTTGTCAACTCCAAGGCCAAAGTCAATGCAAGCTTTTTGTAATAAATTTTGAAACTTTAGTATATTTTATCAATTTAAGCTACAACAATGAGCAAAGACACCTCATTCGAGTAAAGCTGAATCACTCCCTGTGACAGGCAGCATCTGGAAGAGAAAGACAAGGTCTGAAGATAATAACGTTTGCTATTGTGACCCCCGCCCTCTGTAACAGAAACTGTAATGCACCTTCTTCTCATAAGCTGTTTCCTGCAAGGGAGAACAAAACCTTTTAGAAGCTCCTGCCATCCTTTCAGCAGGTGGAAGAACTTGAAAAATGACAGCTCTGTAAGCTCTTACTGACATCAAAAGCCAGACAAACTTGAAACTGTATATATTCACTGAAAAAAACAAATGTTAAAGTGACTCTATAGTTAGGTGAAAACTTCAGTGCCATTTAATGTTTTAAACTAAAAGAAATGACTGAAATTCACCAGCTATAGTTAGTGTATATAGTAACTATAACTCGTGCACTAAGGTAACTATAACTCGCGCTCCGCCATGGTAGTCTTTTCATCAATGATGTTATTTCAAATGTTGCAGTGATATTTTGAATTATGTTTTAGAATGTCACAAGTGATGTAATGTGAGGGACAACTAACTGTGCTATGAATGTTTGAATAGAAAAAGATAACAAGCATTACTCCGTATGCAAAGTTAATTAGCATAACAAGATTCAAGGTTGTCCTGGTGTTAGACCTGTCAGCCTTAGGGTAGTTTTGCCTTCAATTTTATGCCTCACCTCCTCCATTTTTGCGTACTTTATTTTTGTTGGTTTAAGGACTCTGCACTCTTTACCACTGCTAAACAGTGCTAAAATGCTTGTTCTCTGTGCTTAAAACATGGTAACATTGGCTTGTACCCAAGTGACATATTTAATTTACTTATACATCCCCAGTAAATTTGCTATATATGTCCCCAGGGCCTGTAAATTAAATACTACTTGTAGGCCTGCAGCATTGGCTGTGCCACCCACTCAAGTAGCCCTTTAAACATGTCTCAGGCCTGCCACTGCAGAACTTGTGTGTGCAGTTTGAAACTGCCATGTTGACTTGGCATTTAAACCATCTTGCCAAGCCTTAAACTCCCCTTTGATTACTTATAAGGTAAGCCCTGGGTAGCACATAGGACAGGGTGCTGTGTAATCAAAAGGTTGGATTTGTACTTTTAGGTGTACATGTCCTGGCAGTGAAAAACTTCCAAATGTGTTTTTCACTACTGTCAGACTATCACTCCTAGAGGATAACATTGGAATTCCCTTATTACATTTTACAGGTGTAATTTACAAATGGGAAGAGATAACAAGGTCATGCCTGGTGTCTCAGAAATTGGAATTTAAAATCCTAACTTATGAGGAAGTAGGATTTTAAATTACAATTTTGGAAATGGCACTTTTAAAAATTTGCCATTATCCTGCCCCTAGCCTGTTTGTGCCTTTCTTCGGTCTTTGAGGATATCTGTAATGGCAAGGGCCCCATCGTACACCCCTTTCTGCAGCTTTGAAGAGGGCTATCCGGAGTCTCCATGGTTCCACAGAAGCAATCGTACTTCGGGATCTATTTTATGAATGAAGACCTTGGGCATCAGAAATGGTGTATATTAGGGTATGTATAAAAATCAGGGCAGTGCCATCATCTTATAGAGAGTGGACTTGCCCATTAAGGACAGCGGCAGAGAGCTCCATTTACAAAAATCTGTTGAAATTATTCAAAGAGCTCGTACAGGTTTCTATGCAGAAAATCTGTGGCCTCTGGAATGACATATATGCTCAGATATGTGAAACCCTCTAGTGCCAAAGGTATAGCACCCCTCGGGGGCAAGGTGGGTACTCCCCCTGCAAGTGGGAAGATACTAGTTGATACGGTAGCGTGGGTGATCTCCAAAAATCTGGAAGATTTGCATCACTTTGTCTAAGGACAACATAAGCTGCAAGAGGTACAGCAGAACGTCCTCAACATATAATATTATGGACTCCTACCAGTCCACACAGCTGCTCACGATGGGTCGTAGCGGACCCAGGCATCTAACAGCTCGAGCGCCAGCACAAAAATCATTAGTGACAGTGGACAATCCTGTCTAATACCCTTGCTCAAGGTGAATCGCCGTGACAGTGTGTTGTTGACCCTCATTCCCGTTACAGATCCTGTGTACAGAAGCTAAACCCAGCCAAAATACCTAGGGCCAAATCCCAAGTTGCTAAGGACTGCAAATAGATAATTCCATTCTATGCTATCAAATGCCAATCTTGCATCTAAAGATCAATGCTGGATCAGCGCACACATCTTTAGTTATGTTATGTTAATAGGGTCTTATAGCAGGCGCTAATACCAAACAATGTGTCTTTGGCACTAGTATTTCAAAAACCAGAGCACGGAAATGGATAAAGGTGTGGAAAGAATTAAGAACCAGTTGCCTAAGGAGATTAATTTAAGCTTCAGATTTAAAAAGCCAGGTTTTTAAGTCCTTCCTAAACTTTAGAAGATTGGATTAAAATCTCAAACGGTTGGGAAGCAAGTTCCAGCATTTGGTAGCAGTGTGTGAGAAAGTTCTACACCCCCCCACCCCTCCCCCGAGGGGCTTATCTTTTGCTATAAACCTGTAATTTCTTTTTTGGCACTACTAGTCCGTAAAGTACGAGTGGGGGAGTACTGTTTAAAAACGTCTTGAAAAATGAAGGACCATCTAAATATAGTCCCTTTGTGGACCCAGCAAAGTGCTTTAAACTGGATGTGCGCCCTGAAAGGAAGCCAATGGAGATCCCTGTTAGAGTTGGTTACTGAGCAAAACGTAGGAAGATTTAACAGGACTCTTGCAGCCGAGTTCTGCAGGGTTTGAAGTTTATTGAGAACTTGAGTTTGAGCTCCTACAAATAAGGCATTAGTGTAATCAATGTTTGAGACCACAAGTGATAAGATTACTGTTTTTTCTCATCTCATTGGAAGATATGGTAGAATTTTAAAAAAAATCTACAACATGAAGAAACAGGACGAAGATTCCTTATTTATCATATGAAGTACACCATACAGGCATTTCTGATTGAGTCTGGTCTCTCTATGCGGCATGAAACAAGATTGATTCAGGTGGATCACCGAAGTGATCACCCTGCGGTGCTGAGTTGCCAACACTCTGCCTAATATTTTTACTTCGACATTAAGTAGAGAGAGGTTCCTACAGGATGCACAGTCAGCTGTTAGTTTTGTTCTTTTTTAGGACCACCACGATGATCGCCATATTCTGGTCAGTGGCAATTCCCCCTGCTTTAATGCATACTGAAGCATTGAAGTCTGCTGGTCATAGCTTTATAGAGTTCGACAGGGAGCCCATTCGGGCCCACCATCTTCCCGGACTGCAGGTCTTTCAATTCCTTAGCTATTTCATCCACCGTGAGATCACTGTCAAAAGCCACCCTGTCTTCTTCAGACAGGGGCTGGATACGAATGTCTTTAAGAAATTTAACACAGTCCATGTCTGTAATATTGGAATTTGAGGCATGTATCTCCTCGAAGTAGGATGCAAATGCATCCGCAATTTCAGTGCTGCTCCTCCCCACCTCCCCTGCAGAATCATGTATCTCCAGTACTCAGTTCCTGCCTTGATATCTTTTCTGAAGCCACAACAATAATTTACCAGCCTTGTTCCCCACAGCATATAACCGACACTGAATAGCCAGTGCATTGGCCCAAGCCACATTCTCTGCCAGCTCTCGAAACTCACTCTGTTTGAGGTGAAGCCGGTGAACAAGGTCCCAATCTTCTCAGTGAGGAGATGGAGCTCCATTTCGTAGATGTCCCATTCAAGCTTATCCAGACATACCTGCTGTGCCCTCTTGTTTTCCACAATCATGAGAATAAGACTTGGCTAACTCTCTAAGTTGTCACCACAGGGCTTTGTCCTTCAAGTACCAGGGATTGACTTACAGGATGGCATCCTTACAGGGCGCCATCCTGTAAAATATTACCCCCACTAGAGAGTGGTCGGAAATGCCCTGCACTTTGTGCATCGCATTCTAAAATCGATGTGCAGGCAGATGATGCATAAAGAGTTAGTCTAACCGGGCGAAGATGTCATGCCCCGCTGAGAAGTAGGTGTACTGACACTCAGGCAGGTTATGTTCGGGCCACAGGTCCACAAAACCTAATGCTTCCATAAATGCTGGCAGGGGACTGGCCTTCCCCTCACATCCCACCTGCCTCGCCATGTTGGCCCAGTGACAGCTACTGCATTTCTGTTCCCCTCCAGGATAAGGATGCCCGGTGGCATGTTTAGTACCAGGGTGCAGAGATCAGAAAGTGTCAGTTCATGCAGTTGTGGTGGGATATAGACTGAATAAATGTTTAAGGTAAGTCCCTCCCAGCTACCCGACTGTGCCACAAATTTGCTGGATGGATTGCACCATGTACGCACGGAATGAAGGGCCTAGAATCTGCTGTATAGCCACATGCGCTGACAGAGTGTAGCCATATCTGTCCAGAGTCTTGTAGAGATTGCCCATGAGGTGCGTCTCCTGCAATAGAATTATGTCAGGGGATTGCCTCTTCAAATATTTCATTATCATAGTCCTCTTAATCTCACTCCCCAGCCCATTTACATTCTACGTTAACATATTTAGGGCCACGTGTATGAAAATAGCATTTTGAGATTGCCAAATAATGATTTTTAAGGAATCACTATTTGGTAAACGCAAAATGCAATGCAAAAAAACAGACAGGAAATAGAAATTCCCTAACTGCGATTTGTAAAAATCGCTAACGCAACTAGGGAATCACTATTTGTAATTGTGACTCCATTCCTTCCTATGGTCTTGCATTACTTTCATTGTGATTACCTAATTGGTAACTGAAAATTAGGTAATGCAAAGGCAAGGGTACCTGGTGGCCTAAGGCACCCCTGAAGCACCCCTTAAAAAAAGGTGCACGTGTGAGCTACATGGCACTTTGAAAAATGCAGTTTTGTCGATTTTTCAAAGTTTGCACATGATTAGCATCAACTTGAAGTTTATGGCAATAGCGGTTCCTAAATACACAGTTTGCATGTAGGGAAGGCTTTTTACATGTGCATTAGGGAGTCGCAAATTGCGATTCCCTATTTGCATTCGCAATTTAGGTAATCACAAAAAATTGCGATTACCTAAATTGCAAATACTTAAGCCTTTCCTAGATTCAGAAAGGCCATTTTGCATTCACAAATGGCTGAATTTAGCGATTCGCACCATTTGCAATTGCAAAATAGCTTCTTATCATGCAGCATTTCTAGCACCGAAGATGAAGCAGATTGACCCTTAAAGTGTACCTTTCTGACCTGGGAATTATACAGTGACTGGAGCCCCAACCCCAATTTCAAACACCTCAACAGCTCCTGCACATAACAGCACTAAAAACTGTTGGAAATAAGCAATTGCGAATACAAACAAAGATCATGAGGTACCTCAACTCCCCCCTCCAAACCCCCCTGCAAAGCAGGCTCAGAATTGCCTATCACCCCAAGATACAGACTGCCTGTTACCCCATCAACAACATTGTCAAATCACAGGTGTGGCTTGAAGTCCCCAATGGAAATTAGAAAAGACACATAACATCCCTTTTTCAATACCTTAAGCTGTCCATGTCCCATGGTTTGGATGCTGCAGCGGGCTGAGTTACAGGGCCCTATCACCCCCGGGGTCGTAGCAATAAGAAACATACTCACATCCCCATGGTGCAGTCTTGCAACGAGCAATGTCACGGAGGTCCAGACGTCGCTCATCATTGTGTGCAGTGTCCACTCATCAGTTACCCCTACTGACACACAGTTCCTCCTGCTCCAGCTGAACATCTAGTTGCTCTGCATGGGGAGTGCCCAGTTCGTTATGCCGGCATCCCCCTTGCCTCTTTCCCTCCGTCCTTTTGGGGCCCACCAGCACTCCAACCAATCCCAAGCCTCCTCCGGTGTCGCAAAGTGCCAGGCCCTGCCCTCTGCTATAACTCAGATCCTAGCTGGGAACAACATCATACATTTCAGTTCTGATGCTCAAAGTGCTTTTTTAACCTCCATAAAACCGTAATGTTGCCTCTGCACTTGCAGCGTGAAGTTTGGAAAGAAGTGTAACGTGGCATTTTTTAAATTTCACACCGCTGTGAGTATGGGCTGCCTGTAGGATGGCTTTGGGGACTCTGTGATGGAACACTCACAACCCAGTGAACGAACAACACAATTTCTCACATGCACCAATACTATTGAGGAAGGGATGCAGATTCACTGTAAAATATCCTTAGCCCTCTCTCAGGATAAGCCTGAGAAAGACCATGGGTACCTTGTGAATTAGAAGTTAACCCCTCCCATGCTTGTGACGAGCTCAGCTCGTCATGAGCCACGGTTCCTGTGTGCTCATGACGAGCTGAGCTCGTCATAACGGTTCACATGCGGGGCTAATTCCCCTGCTGTGCGAGCGTTCTACAGAAACGGGTGTGGCCGTGACAAGCTCAGCTCGTCATGAGCACACGACCACCGTGGCTCATGACGAGCTGAGCTTGTCACGAGCACAGGGGCGCTGTGCGTGTCACCTCTCCCCCAGCACAGTGGGGGAATCAGCCCCGCAGGCAAGGGGTTAGTACCGGGACTACCTGCACCAAGGTTTCTAACAGTGCTACCTGAATATTCTAGCTTGCACACACTTCTGTGTTTCAGTTCAGACTCCTACCTCTCCATTCTCCAATTTCCAACCGATTCGCCTTCTCTTCAAATCAGCACCAACATTCCACTGATTACATCACAGGTGAGTCAGCGCTGGCTGACACGATCACATTCCTTTACAACAGTAATCACACAGGCATCTGTACAACTGTTAAATCGAGCAGAATAAAGACCTTGAGAAATGTAACTGCAAAGTCAACAAATGCTGCAGTAATACTAAAACACCAAATAGTGTACCAACATTCCACCGACAGTAAACAGTTACTCCTACATAAGTACCAAACTTTTTCGTCCTCCACATAGGAACAACACTTGTTTCCAACACTCCTGATTCAGGAGAGAAAAGTCACAATTCCTTGAGCAAAAAGTATGCAGTTTTAACTTTCTCCAACTTATATTGTGCTTCACTGCACTTCAGGTTAAAGGTGATGTATGTGTTTCCAAATGTTAGCATGTATGCAAAACTTTTTAGAACACTGGACTATAAAAGCCCAGCACAACAAACAAAAATGTAATCTGAAATTATCAGACATCAAATTAAACAAGTGATGACATTAGGATCAATTTGGAACACTGCAGAGCAAATTATTCTCATAACATTTCAGTAACTGTCCAAAACAAATCTACCAGCAGCTGTGGTCAATGGAGGACCCCATATGTTATGTATGGCTCTCATAGGCAGCCTCAATTGTTTATTTACGTTTCTGAGGACCATTCCATTTTGCGGGTCGGAAATTACGACGTTTTGTGACTTGCAAAATAGGATGTAAAACAGTATCTCAAACACTGTTTGCAATTCCTAAAGGAGTCGCTAAAGACCTTCCTCAATAATATTAATGAGGAAGGTTGCAATTTGCGAACCCTTAGGATTCTCACATTTCACAGGGATGGTGGCCTGCTGGGGACAGCAGACTGCCATTTATGTGTTTGCTTTTTAATTAAAGCAATGTTTTTTTTCAAATGCAGCCCGTTTTCCTAAAAGGAAAATGGGATGCGTTTAAACGAAAAAAATGAAAGGTTTTCTTTTCATTTTTTAAAGGCAGGCAGTGGTCCTTGAGTATACTACCTGCTCTTAAAACATATTTTCGCATACATTCACAAAAGGGAAGGGGTCCAATGGGAACCCCTTCCCGTTTGCGACTGGCGCACCACCTACTTGACGTAGGTAGTGACTGTGATTGTTTTGCGACTGCATTTGCAGTTGCAAAACAAGCGTACATACCAGTGCGATTCGCTATTTGGAAGGGACACCTTTGGCATGCTCCTTGCTAATAGTTAATCGCAAACCCTATTCGGCGAGTCGGTAATAGGTTACTGAGTCGCAAAATAGGGTTAGCAGTCGCAAATGGGCCAATTTCCTATTTGGAACTGCTAAACAGGGTTGTACGTCTAGCCCTGAATGTCTTAACTCACTGCAATTACATAGTAACAGTTGATAACAAAACTTGTCACCAATTGCTGCTACATCATAACGGCCTTTCAGGCTAGACTGACAGGGCTCCCTGAGAAGTTGTTAGAGCAGCACTGATTATCTGCCTTGAACGAAAGTGGAAAGCACAGCTGCAGGAGAGGGAAAGGAAGGCAGGGAGAAGGTGGTGGGGTAAAAAAAATATCTTTGCTACAGGGATACATAACAGAGGTCATGTCTATGGCTCCTCAATTACTTATTTGCCAATGTGTAGCAGTTGAAAGCAACAGCATATGTGTAAAGATGCGGAGGAGGCAAATAAGAGTTTAAAATTGGATTTATTTAAGTTAAATCCTAGGAGTGGAGAAGCGTGGCTCAGTGGTTAGAGGCGGCAGACCCGGAAGCTGAGATTGACCGTGGACCAGGGTACGATTCCCCGCCTCGGCGGGTCTCGGGCTCAGAAATTCCACGGACTCGACAATTCTCGCTCTGGTGCCTACTCAACTCACGGGGTCACACTCTGCGACTCTGGGCAATAGCTTGCTTAATCTCCACTACAGCCCCTCGCGGCGGGATGCCTGGCTTTCACCTTGTGGACACCCTGCCGGGGTTTCTCACAGGGGAATACCAGGACAGGTTCCCTAAGCAAGCGCCGGGATGCTCACGGGCAGCCGTGCGCTTTACAAATCCAGCACATTTACTTTACAAATCCAGCAGGACCCACTGGAGCACAAACCAAAGCGTCTAAATCAGATCAGCTCCAACCGCTTCTCTGATCTAGAACTCAGGTTCAACAACATTCTCCATTACATGTATAACATTCTACAGTACCAATGACAATTCCATTAGTGACATCAATAATAATAATGGAAAGAAAAGAAGGATATTACCACATGTATCTTTTCCACAAATAAAACAAAATAAAATAACAAAACAAAACAAAAGAAAGATAAAACAAAACAAAGAAAGATTAATCCAGAATATAATCATCTAATTTCTTTGGCAACTTAACACATCTTTTATGAGAAACATGTGACTCAAGAGCAGATGAACTAGTATCAGCATCACAATCAGAAACAGAAGAATCCAGAATAGGATCAGACTGTGAACGAAGAGTAGAACCAAGACCATCACTGGAACCTTCTGTAATGGAGCAGAAAAGGGATTATCAAACCAAACATCTTCACCATCTCCCCTTTTATCAAAAAAAAATTCTTGGCCAGGTCTAACAACCACAGAACTTTTACTCCACCACCCTCTGCCCTTGAGAAAGACAGTGGATTCAGAAACCTGTTCCACTTCAAAGGGCCTACTGAACATAGACATACCTTTGGATGTGTGAGAAGGATTTACAATCCTAACCCAATCACCAACATTCACAACCTTACTCTTACAATGATGAAAATCATCATGATAGGACTTCCCTGACATTCATGCAGAAATTATATTATCTCTAGCTTTAGAGACAGAAGCCTCAAAACTTTCAGTCAAATTGCTCTTACTTTTAAGTTGAGGCAAAAACAAAGATCTAGCTTGTCTGCCTCTCATCAGACAAAAAGGAGAAGCTCCCGTATAAGAATTAGGAGTCAAATGATAACTCCAAATTTTGTCTTTCAAAAAGTCAAAAACATCCAAACTACTCTCCAAAGCAGCTTGTATCCCTTCTTTAAAAAATCTGTTGGCCCTCTCAACCTGTCCATTAGAACGGGGACTATAAAGAAGAGCTCTCTTGGCAGACACTCCAAACTTTTTATGAAACATTTCCATTTTATTGGAAACGAACTTAACACCATTGTCAGACCTAATAGAAATAGGTGCCCCCTCAATCCTGAAAACATTGTCCAGGAAACTAATAACCGCATCAGTACTAGGATGCTCTACAAAAGAATAATGTAACCACTTAGAAAAATCATCAATAAGAACAATTAAAAATCTATTTTCTCTGCCAAGATAATCATAAGGTCCTGAAAAGTCAATAGAGAGCTTTTGCCACGGACCAGTAGGAGCTTCACTAATAGACAGTGGTTCAGTAGAAACCTTCCAGTGCTTGTCAGACCTAACACACACTGCACAGTTATTGATAAACTTCTCAACAGAGGCATCCAAACCAGGCCACCAATAATGACACTTAAGTAACCTCTTTGTAACAGAAACACCAGGATGCCCTGAATGTGCTAATTTGATAATTTTCTCTCTGAGACTGCCTGGTGGAACAAACAAATCATTCCTCAATAAAATTCCATTTTCAATCGATAACTGATTCGCCACTTGTGCAAAACTCCTCAATGATGATTCAAGACTTTTAACAGAGGGCCATCCATTAACAACAAAGGATTTGACCTTAACCAACAAATTATCTTTACCAACATGATCATTCCATTCATCCTCATCAATGCCAAAATTGCTGGACTCTACAGCATCCAACGCAGCCACTACACACTCTTGCTGATCAGTGACCTCATCACAAGAATCATCAGATGGAGGTAACCTAGACAAGCAGCCTGCAGCAAAATACTTTCTACCTGGAATATGCTGAATCTCAAAGTTAAACTCCTGAAGTCTCGCAATTAACCGAACCAACATAGAAGATGCTCCACCACTCCTTACACCATCCATCATATAAACCAAAGGCTTATGGTCCGTCACCAAAACAAAAGGCCTACCCCACAAAAAATTCTTTAACTTCTCAACAGCCCACACACAGGCTAAAGCCTCCTTCTCGATGGTACTATAATGAACTTCAGCACCCCTAATCGCTCTTGAGATTAACAAAATAAATCTCTCCTTACCATTAACCATCTGTGTGAAAACAGCCCCCAATCCAACCGTGCTTGCATCCACAGTTACAAAAGACTTCCCTTCAGGATCAAAAGTTTTAAGACCCTGAGCACTAGCGATAAGCTTGATCACACCCTGAAAAGCTGAATCATGGACATCAGTCCAAACAAACCTCGAACCTTTTTTAAGTAGTTGTCTGAGTGGTTCAACAACCAAAGCATACCCTTTCACAAATTTCACTTAACCCAAGAAAAGAGCGTAAAGCATCCTTGTCCTGAGGCTTGCTAGCATTTTCAAGGTTGCTGATGATATCTCTTTTTGGAAAAATCCCTTCTTGAGTAATCTTATGGCCCAAATAGTCAATTTCTTTAACTAAGAATTTACACTTTTCCTTGCTGACCGTCATGCCTTTGCTGCTTAGGATCTTCAAAACTTTCTCCAGAGTGACATTATGCTCATCAATTGACTTAGCAAAGATTAAAATGTCGTCTTGAAAAGACTGGACACCTTTGACTCCACTAAACACATGTTCAATTAACTTTTGGAAAACACTGGCGGCAGATGCCAGGCCAAAAGGCATCCTCAAGAATCTAAATAACCCAAACGGAGTTATAAACGCCGTCAGATCTTTAGAATCCTGATCCAGAGTAACTTGATGGTATGCTGCCTTCAAGTCAATAATAGAAAAAAAATTCGCTCCATTGACAGCAGCTAACATTTCTTGTATTCTTGGCAGAGGATAAGTTTCCACAACAATTTTTTTATTGAGAGATCGAAGATCAACACACAATCTAATCTCTTGATTCTTTTTAAGAGCAATAACAATAGCTGAAACCCATTCTGAGCTATCAGTAGGTTCTATGATGCCTTGGGAACAGAGACCATCCAAATGTAATTTGAGTTTGTCCCTCACACCCAAAGGTACCATGCGAACCTTGTGTTGTACAGGCAAAGCTCCTTTTTTAAGTTTAATCCTGTGTGAAAAACCTTTGACCTCACCCACAACATCCTCAAAAACATTCTTATACTTATTCAGAATGGAAGATAGAGGATACTCCAAAGAAACATTGTTAACAGGCATTTCTCTCAACTGAATGGGGCGATCCAATCCTGGGCATAAATTAATGCCAAGTTTACCAAGATCATACCACCCAACAATATTTTTTCCATCAATTGCAACATAGATTTTGGTAAAAATGACACGAGTCTCAAATTTTAACGAATCCTCAAAGAAACCCAACATTTTGATGTCAAAATTACCAAAAGCTTTAGGATTGATATCGGATTTAGCAAGTTTGACACCTTTCCATTTTTCATGAAAGAACACATCTGATAAGATAGTGACAGGCGACCCTGAATCAGCCATAGCTTCAAAGGCAATCTTACCCACACGAACTACTCCTAAAGGAGCTTTGAAAGGAAGAGAAACACTATTTATGTGACCATTAAAGGAATCATCATAAATAGTGATGACTAAATTCTCCAAATCATCATTAACATAAGAAACACCACTAACAGTAGAATTATGCTTACCACTTTTCCTTTGAATCCTACATGAAGAAGTAATATGGCCAATTTTACCACATTTAGTACACTTCTTTTTAAGTGCAGGACAATCTGGATAGTTCGCCAAATGAGTCTTAGACCCACACCTAAAACAACTTAACACTTTATTAGTTTGAAAATTACCCCTATTATGCATTTGAACAGCATAAACTGAGGTGTCACTAGCACTCTTGATTTCATTAGCAGCAATAACCTTAGATGACTCAATTGATCTCTCGAGCCCTTTTGCCAAATCAATCACTTCTGTTAGAGTAGGATTACGACAAGCTAAGAGTCGCTCTTGCACTTTTTTAGCTGCACAATTAAACACAAACTGATCCCTAATAGCTGTATCAACATAGGCACCAAAATTACAGTTTGCAGCTATGACTCGTAAAGCTGCCACATAATCCTCAACAGATTCATCACTGGACTGTTTCCGTTTATGAAAGGCATGTCTTTCAATCACAACATTAGGTTCTTCTTCAAACTGTTTTTCAAGTCTTGCAACAGCTTCAACGAAAACATTCCATCCATCACCCCCTTCAACTGGTGGCGCAATAGGTACAAGGTTCTTAAAAATTTCTATTGCAGCTGTACCTAAATAACTAAAAAGAATAGCTTTCTTCCTTTCTGCGGAAAATTTTGTTCCATCAATGGCAACGATATAATTCTCAAATGTATCAAACCATTTTTTCCATCTCAGTTTTAGTTTCCCTGGAATTTCTAAAAATATAGATGGTTGATTACAGATTTGAGACGCTGCCATCTCAATCACCTACACAAACAAACCAGTAAACTGAAAAAACAAAAATAATGTGTGCAGATCACAGTTGGAATAAATTGTGACAAGCACTTCAAATTTTAAAGTGTGCGTATCACTGTAGAAGATAGTAAATTAATAAATGTAAATATCAATGTAGATAGCTTCTACAAAGTGCCAATAACAAAAACGAGTGTGCGAATCACTGAATTCGCAGTTCAAATTAAAAGAAATGACCTTAAGCTGACCAAATTCCTCGAACTGCTTCACTCAGCTGAAGATCTCCGACACTTTAAGAAACAAAACTCTCAAAATGGCCACGACGTAGCCCTGCCATGACGTTGCATTCCAGATGAACGTTGCGCTTCAATCAGCCGCTTGCGATTTCATAAAACAAAGATGGTGTCCACGATGAACGCTTCAAAACGCTGCGTTTCAATAATGCGTTTCAGGCTTCACTTGACGTCACACAGCAGCGCGCAAGTGCACGAGCAAAGAAACAGCCGTTGAAACGCTCCACAGATGCTCAATCTTGCGGCTTGAAATCCTTCAAAAATACAAACTTCACAGTACCTCGAAGTTCAGCAGAGAGAAGATATATCAGGTGCCATCAGAGCAAAAGTCAAAAGGTCACGCCGTGAGTTTGGTTTTCATTCAAGTTTAAAATAAATTAATTTAAAATAACGCTTGGTAACACAGTGGGTCCATAAATTATTAAATAGACCTCGTCGCCAATGTAAAGATGCGGAGGAGGCAAATAAGAGTTTAAAATTGGATTTATTTAAGTTAAATCCTAGGACCCACTGGAGCACAAACCAAAGCGTCTAGATCAGATCAGCTCCAACCGCTTCTCTGATCTAGAACTCATGTTCAACAACATTCTCCATTACATGTATAACATTCTACAGTACCAATGACAATTCCATTAGTGACATCAATAATAAAAATGGAAAGAAAAGAAGGATATTACCACAATATGATTTTGGAGGCCATACATAACATAAAATTATAGATGGATAAAAAGCGAATTACAAGGATGTTTTTCACTCGAGGTTCTGAGTGATAACATAGAAAATTAGGCTTTGCTCTGGCTGTCTATTTCATGTCACTCAGAACCCTTCAGTGGAAAACATTCCCGTAATTCACTATTACCCATCTATAATTCCATGGCTCTCATAGAGACCTTCTATAATTTATTAAAATTTCTGAAAGTCATTACTCCATACTATGCTATCACAAAAAATGATAATAAAACTGGTTATCACCTGTTGTGATGTCAAATCAAATCAAATCAAATCAAATTTATTCGATTTATCTGAAAAATCATAAAAGCATACAGGTACAGTTTATACCATGAATTTAAAAAGATTTCCACATTAAAAAAGTTTGTAAAGGAACTGTAAAACATTTTTCCATATATAAAAAGTCAGCGATAAACATATAACCAAAAAAGTCTCATGTTAGAACTGGTAAAGAATTTAAACATGTAAGGCTTACACCATAGAGTTTCTGTATTTCATCACTGACATTAGAAAACGAGAAACAACAAAAATAAGATGCACCTCATCTAACAAAAGTAACTTCAGATAAGCAGTTTTACATGTTCTTATACCCCAAGATTTAAGAAGAGGTAAGAGGAATAATTTCCTCGGGGCAGAGTAGAGATTACAGAAGAACATAATATGAATGTTACTTTGCGATGAATGGTCATCGAATGGCAAATTAAATTCGCCGAAGTCCAATCATTGTGTTTTGGGAGGGTGACCATACGGAAAAAGGTACCTAAACGCAGCCTTGTAAGAAGCATGCGAGGGTAAGGTGCAGTTTCGATCCTGAGATACATTTGTAAACCTTCACTAGGGGTAATTTTTTGATAACTCAGGGTAGAAGTCTTAAGTTTCTCAATGTTCCATCTGGCGCTTTCCAATTGTGTGATTAAAAGTTTTTTGAGAGCTGGCCTAGACAAGTTTTCTAGGGACTCTGGAGTATCATAAAATTCGGGGTGTCCAATTTTAGAGAACATCAGCTGGACGTATCGTAGCCATTTGATTTTGGATACACCATCCAAGTTTTTACAGTCCGCGATGAGTTCTCTGTTAAATTGGCATTCCATAGTGGTCCAGATTTTGTGCCACAGCAAACACGGTGATAACTTTATAGTGTCGCTAAGGTATTTAAGGCCAGTCTCAATGTGGGTAGTAAAAGTCGAAGTAGATTTGCTCACACCTAGTAAATATCGGATAAAAAGGTTCTCACAGGTTTGTAACGAAGACACGTTTTCAAAACCCCATAGGCCTGCTCCATAAGTGACTGTCGCTATACACTTGGCTTGATAAATCTGTAACATCTCAGCAGTCGGTTTGCCCCCGATTTTTGCTGTGAAAGCTCGCAGGGCCCCAATGGCACGACTAAAGGCAAGTTTCCTAGCAGATACTGCGTGTTTCCAACCTCCTTTCCTCTCAAAAACAACACCCAGATAGCAAAAGGTGTCCGTGCACTCAATTCTTTGCTCGTCAAGATATATCGAACATTGTGGCCTTTTATTCTTTTGGGTGCATGGCATGGAGAAAGTTTTGGAGATGTTCACTTTCAGATTTCGTTTCCCCATGTAAGATGAGAATTCAGTTACTGCTCTCTGCAGCCCTACCTTAGTCCTAGACATGATTGCCGCGTCATCGGCATATAAAAGAATGGGTACAGGCCTACCATTGACAGCTGGATAATCACTTGGCAGATTTATTAAATGTTCTACAATAGAATTTATATAAAAGCTAAATAAGAGGGGCGCAAGTATGCAGCCTTGCCTAACCCCTCTATTTATGGCAAATTTCTGTGTGCATTGACCCTGGGACCCGAACCTCACTCTAGCCCCAGCATCTCTATATAATTCTTTTATGAATATAATGATGGTGGGATCCACCCCGATATGTTCCAATGTTGACCAGAGCTGTAGATGGTCCACACAGTCAAATGCTGAGCTGAGGTCAACAAAGGTAACAAACAGGTCCCCTTTTTTGGCCTCACAGGCTAGACTAGCTGACCTCCCTAAGAGCCTTTCAACTGACCACTGCGTGTTTGCTTTGCCTGAAAGCACAAAGCACAGCTACAGGTGGGGGGAGGGAGGTAGGGAAGGAAGTGGGTTCTTGGTTAAGAATAGCAGGTAAACTATTTATTTTTCACATTTGCATCAGGGAGGCGAGGGCATGTTATGTATAGCTCTCCCATTCTCTACTGCCCCTGCTCAGTATTAAGGGCAGGGGTAGATCACTTTAGGGCCATACATAACATAACATTATAGATGGGTAAAAAGGGAAATTGCAAGGATGTTTTTCTCCGCCGGGGTTCTCCGTGACATCATAGACAACTCGAACTTCACACTTGTTTTCTATTTGATGGCACTCAGAACCCCTCGGTAAAAAACATCCCCGTGATTCATTGTTACCCCTCTATGATTCTATATGTTACTTGTTAACTGCAGGTGGCACCAGGATCCACAAAGCTGTATTTTTTTTATTTTTGGGAACAATGCACTGAACTTCCATGCAATTCCATTATCCTTTGCCTGCTACAGGAACCTTAACCACCCTTGAAAAAAACACAACTGATTAAAACTCAGAAATGTCACAGAGCCCAGGAAGAGATGGAGGATTAAATGTAGTAGAGGCTATGAGCAATTCAGCCGAGGACTCAATTGCACTCCCAGACCTGCCTGTGCACCTTTCACGAAAACATCTCCATCGATTTGACAGCAAATAAGAGAAACTATATTATTAAAAACAAACAGAAGTCATTCTGCAGCTGCACCAGAGAAAGCAATCAGGTAACACAGGCTTCCACATAGTCCTGCTGGTTAAGCCGTTTCACGTTTTTGCTAAATCTCCTGCCAGCCACCTGCTCCTGCTGCTGTCATTTCACAATCCAGTCAAGGTTGTATAGTTTCAGGCATTGCTGCATATGAATGGGCACTGGCCTGTTCCCTGCAATCACTGCTGCATCCTCTCAACCAACCACATACTGCACAATGTCCCCAAAAACATTTTTAGGAGTACGCAGCGGTCCATGGGATCACTTGCTTCTTTTAAAAAACAGTATTACAAACTATTGTCTTTTTTTTTAAACACATCCTGTTTTCCTTTAAGAAAAACAGTCTGCAATACTAAAGAGAATGCTTTATTAAAAAGCAATCACAGACAGGGTGATCTGCTGAGCCCAGGATGTCACCATCCCTGTGATGGCAGCGAATAGTAGTGGGTCACAAATAGCGACCTACCTCATTAATATTCATGAAGTAGGTCCAATTGCGACCACCTGCGATTGGGTATTTTGTGAACCGACCTGTTTGCCCATACGTTGGTTTGCAAAATAGCGTTGGATTAGCTAAAAGGCAGTGCACAAATTACGAACACTTTTAGCGAAGACTATATACATACATCTTTCCCTTAGTGTAGTAAAACATCTGGTGCAGACATCTGTGTAAAACATGCAGTGCATACAGTTAAATTCGTGGAGTAACTACTCAGTCTTTTATCGACGTAAATCGATAAATTAAGCACCATTGAGTTGTACAATTTTGATAACTATGCAAGCATCAGAAAAATGTATTTGTGTGACCTGCATTTTACCCACAAATCACTGCATCTGGCGCTTATCCCACAGAGCAACTGAAAGGAATACCTCGCTTTAAAAAAATAAAAAGGCAATTTATTTCCTACACCATGCGACCCTATCAGGGTTTTTGGTGAATAGCTCCAAACATTAATTTCTTCTGATGTTACCAAAACTTTCACATGTTCTAACTTCCTGAATCCTATAACTCTTCTTCGAGGAGTTACACTTGACCCAATTAGATGGCCTAGTCTTTAGTTTATTATTGGCCAGGTGTTTTCAATGGTTCATGGGTTAGCAAAGCAATGGTATGTAACCTAAAATACATGGAAAGACCATTTGAATGCTGCACTCCTAGTTCTTTTAGTTCACACTGCAGACTACGCAATGCACAGCCATTCTCGAATACTGTAGGAACATGGGGTATGTTTACTTTCACTTATACTGATGCTCATGTGATGCAACCACATTTTGCGTTAGGTTCGCAGACTTACATAATATATAGTAACTCCCATTGAGTTCTGCGTACCGCATGTTAAAGGCATGTGCCTGATAAAGAACTGCGTTGTAAAGGCATGTATGGTAAAGGCATGTGCATGTTAAAGACCTACGTGGTAAAGGCAATGCGTGGCAAATGCATTGCATGGTAAACGATGCGTTGTAAAGATCTGTGTTGTAAAGAATGCTTGGTAAAGGCATGTGCATGGTAAAGACCTGTGTGGTAAAGGCAATGCCTGGCAAATGCATTGCATGGAAATAGATGCGTGGTAAGGGCATGCGTTGTTTCTTCATTCATTCCTTTCTTAGCATTCTTTTTCCACCTGCAACTCTTAAAACCCTCTATACTTCGCCATTTTTTGGGGGTAAAAACTTTAAAATATCTCTCCCTTACACTTAAACCTCAGAAAAGATATTCATGATTCAGAATTTTGGTTATCTTCTTTTGGTACTGCTGTAATATATTTGAATGGCGGTCTGATAAAAGCTGTAAGATCGGGATATGGCTCAGTGAGTTAAGCGCTCCTTACTGACATGTGGAGTTGTGGTGGGCAAAATGCACATTTTCCTGTCCCCGCCTTATCGAATGGAGCCACCATTTTTAGAATACAGTTCCACATCTGAGGACATAAATCAGTAGGGGACCCTATGTTTTCCTAGACCATATTAATGTCATCAAAGGGATCCCAGTAAAAGCTGGTCCCAATAAGATCAGTTTTCCCATTCAGCACAGTTTGATTTCCTACAGCAAAAAGATATAATCTACGTACACAAAAAAGAGGAATATTCTGGTGTTGATACATTGCAGTGAATATTTTCTCTCACTGCTAACCTCGTGTAATTTGCAAGTCGCGAGGCCAACTCAGCCCTTCATCTTCCTAGGCTGAGAATTTATGGTGGCTGCAACTCCTTAGATATAATAATAAGGTCAAATATAAGATGGTGCTGCTGATGCCAATCTTTCAGAATCCGCTCGGGATGACTCCTCTCTTCAAAAGGCAAGAGGAGAGGATGTATATTTACGATGACGTCCAGCCTTTGGCAACCAGTCAACGGATCGGATTTATGAGGCTGACTCGGGATCTCAGCACAAATATCAATGCTTCCTCCGCATTTTAGGCAAGGCGGCCAATAAGTCACCCCACACTGCTAGCTTGCACTTTTCTGCATCAAGTTAATTCACTCAGTCCTGTGGTTCAAAACATACAGTCACTTAAACAGATTGAATATAATATTGGAAAGTTTTTAAAATTCACTTTCAGTCCCGCTGCGGAGAAACCCTGAACAGGTATTTACGTCAGGGGAAGGAGGGGGGTCAGGGGTGAGCAAGGTGCACATAAGTCAACATGTTCCTGTGAAGTTTCATTAATGTGCAGCTTTTTACTCTACAGCTTTGCTGCTGATATAAATCTCGCAGATGACAGCTGATTAGCCAGAAACGGGTCCTAGGATGCTTGTTTCAGGTCCAGGGAAGACATGGCTTGGCAGTTCGGGCTGGACTGTTCCCATGAGGCACAGGGTCAGACTGATTTGCATATGGCCATGTCTGAACTGGGGTGGCAGAGTGGGCTAAAGAACGGTGATGGATTAAACCCAGATATGTTGACTGGGGGTGAGTGCTTGCAATGTTCAACACTCCGTCCATCATCCCCCTTTGGTTTTGCGGTATAAATCTCTGGGCTGCCCTTCTCCTTTGATTCCACCTCATACTTTTGGGAGGGAACTGGGAAATGGACAGAAGTTTTTACATTGCTATTACAGATTAAATCTACCTATTAATGCTAAAATACAATTTTCTTTCATTTAGTCTCAAGCAATATTTAGTTGACCTATAAACTTGAAATGGAAGGTCCTTAAAACATCTCTCATGAATTGCATAGTCCGCACTTTTCGCCTTGACAGACTTTAGGGAGAGTGCTGAAGTTGTGGCAGAATTGCCTTACTTTCCTTTGGATTCTATTTTCAACAAAACTCCTATCTGAATGAAATTCAGTCTATACAAGGTTAGGAATGAAGATTGCCTGTTGCTTTAGGTCACTGATCACTAGTCTGTTTCTGCTACCATACTGCTATTAACCTCAGTTCAATTGGCGTTTTTCCCCTCTGTGTCAGAAGGGTAGATCCAGTTCATTGGTTTTAGAATTAAAGATCTCATCCGTGTGAAGATCTGAAATTGATTCTTCTGTGAATTTCTTCTGCCTGATTTCCAGTAGTGGTGACCTTATGTTGTCCCCAGCTTTTTCACACCAGTGTGGTCTGAGGTGAGTCATCTGTTTCAGCCCCATTGATTTTTTCATGATATTTCTAAACCTTTTCTTCTTTATTGAGCACAGAAATAACATAATTGTGAACTAGACTTTAAAAGTCCATTGCAGCACCGCCTTCATCGCTGGTGCCGCCCGGTGTCACAATCTCTTTTGGCTTCGCCACACCTGGCAGCGGACAAGTTAAATACTGCATATCAATCCTTTAATATTTTATTGTAAATAGTTTGTTAGAAATATATTTGTCATTGAGTATTTGCAAGTGTGTTGGCCTTATTTGGGCTATGTTTCCCAAAGATGCCCTTCTCATATGCTATGTTTCTATCTATATACATTTTTGCCCCCTAATTTCCTTTTTCTGATATGTGGCCTGCCACTACTGGCACAGAAATATTTCATGCACTGACATTTTGATTGAAGACAGTATATGGTCACTACAATTACAGGCATGCATTGCTTTTGTAAAATAAATTCAGCGTTGGAGCAATTTACTAACTATAGATCCTATAACGCCCACATGCACTTATGGCTTACACCCAGGACACCTGTTCAAGGGAGAATCGATGATGCTATTGAGCAGTTAGCAGTCAGATTGTTTTGTGGATTCCATAAGAAGTATAAACAGCTTACACAAGTGTGCCCCTCCTGTTTCCTAATCCATGGTTTTCAATATATACTTGTGTGGATACTGTCGCAGTTCCTTTCATGTACATTTAAGATTATGATGAGAGAGTAGTTATGAAAGGCCTGGTATTTATTGCTAAGATTCTTAATTTGAAGAAGGAAGGATTGATAAAGCAACCTATATTCTGGATACTTGCGTTTTAAAGTGCATGGCTTTATATACTGGCTTCTCTGTTGCCTGAGCATTTACTGACAACTTGAACTAACCTTCATGTCTCTAGCCAGATAAATTCAGACGTCATGCAAAAGAGGTAAATGTTCTTTAACTCTAAACATGCGTCCTCAGAAGGTCCTGGAGCCTTGAATTTTCAACTCTGTTGATATTGTGAATAACGGTTCTCAACCACGCAGCGATACTAATATTACACTAATTGTAGGCATAATTGTAATGTCACTAATTCAGACAATGATAATACAATGATTCCAATACTTTATGCTTTGGTCCTGACATGTTAAAAAGACAAATGATGTCCATTGCCCTGACCCCTGAAGACCGCAGCATCCTAAAGCTTGTGTTCGATATACTTAATCGAACTAAACAAAATGCTCTGCATAGTTTCAGACATTGCAAACACAACAAGATGATAGATGGAGTGCTGAAACTTTGTAAACACCCACCCCTAGTCAAGAGATGTGGGTTGAATCAATCGTTCTTTTGCTCACCATACCACCCCAGTTTGGACCCAACCATATGCAATTCAGTCTTGACCCTGTGCCTCATGGGAAAAGTCCAGCCCGAACTGCCAGGCCTGGTCCTCCCTGCACTGGAAAGAAGCATCCGGGACTGGTTTCAGGTATTGCGCCTCATCAGCCAGACTAGCTTGAATCCAGTGGCACAGCGAGCAAGGGTCCCTTGTCTGGAATAACCTTGGCCACTTACACTGAACATAGCAAACAACAAGATGATGGACGAGGTGCTGAAACTTATCAAACATGAAAAAAGATTTGGTTTGAATGAACTTCCAGGACAGATCCTCGCTGGACCAGAAAGAAGCATCCTGGGACCTGTTTCAGAGTATCACCCCTCATCAGCCTGGCTGTCTTGAATCCAGTGCCAATGTTAGGGCACACCCATGGCCAAATTTATCGTAATTAAGGGATTGCATTGTACTGTTTTATTCTTATTCTTATCCTTATTCCCTTATTTATTTTTGTTATGTTTCAGGGTTATGCAATATCTTATGATGTTATTTCGCTGCTTAACAGATCCATTTGTTCTTTGTTCTTTTTTTTTCTTACAGGCTTTTTATCTCCGTTATGGTTGTCTTTGTTTCCCATTATATGTTGCACAGTCCTTCCTGCTCCATGTCTCCCCTTGCAGATTGGACATGATGTATTCGCCATTCCCCCCCCCCCCCCATCCACATCAAAGTATTGTTAGTTATGTTCCACCTTTTTGTTGTATAGACCTATTTCTTGTTTGTCTGGGGCTAGATTTACACTATTTTCCTTTCTTTGTTTCCTTTTCACTTCCCCCCTCTCTCTTTCCTCTTTGTCCTTTCTTGTTTTGAATTTCTTACTTTTCCACAACTTTCCTAGTCAAATATTTTCCTCACCACTCATATGGCTCTGTTATATCCTCTCTCAAATGTCTGATTCTAATCTTCAATTTGTTCTATCTCAATGGTTTTGACAATGGTCTCCTGGAATGTCAGAGTTTTGAACTCTCCCAATTATAAGACAAGTTAATGTGTGCATAGCTTTCCTGGAAGAATCCCATCTCTCTGACACTGAATCTATGAAATTGCAGAAGGTGTTGGTGGGTGAAGTTTTCTTTTCACTTGGCACTAGGAAAAAGCATGGAGTTGTAATATTGTGTCACATGTCCCTAAATGTTCAGTTGTTATCTCAGGAAATAGATGATGAGGGAAGGTGGGTACTGCTCAAATTGTGCATTGATAAGATTCTGATTGTTTTTTCCAAATTGTATGGTCCTAATGGTCCTGATTGTCAATTTTGGTCCTTGTTTTCACAGAAGCTCATGCAGTACCCCAATGACAATCTAGTTCTTGCGGGGGACTGCAACTTACCCACTGACCCTTTCCTTGACAGACGCTGTATATCCCATAACATACCAAACAAAGCACAGAAAACGTTTGTAAAAGCTCTTCAAAGGCATCATCTTATGTAACTCAATTTTAAGGGAGTATATGTTTTTTCCCCAGTCCACCATACACAATCCCAAATTGACTATGTTTTGATCTCACACCATCTCACTCATTCCTTACATTCAGTGGATATTGGTTCCATTTTGATCTCTCATCATGCTCCGGTATCTGTGCATTTTGACATCTTTCCCATATCCACCTCTCCTAAACGTTGGAGATTCAATAACTCATTACTATTGGATGCCACTTTTACATCCTCTTTCACTACCTTTGTCCAAGAATATTTTCTCTTTAATCAGACAGGGAACATTCCCTTTCACACTCTCAGCCCGAGACTTCATAATTGAATTAGTTTTGTCTGTCTCAATCACAACCTAAACAAATTCTTGGAGAAATTAAAGGCCTGGAGCATTCTTATTACGCTTTTCATTCACATCAGTCTCTAAATCGACTCATTAAAGCCAAACTCCAGTTTAACAAGGTTTCTACTGACAGTGCTGCTTCTTATCTTCTCAAATCTATTGCTAAATACTACAGAGGCCAAAATAAGCCTGGAAAGTTGCTGGCCAATTATCTTAAAATTAAGCAAAACAAACTACTAATTGAATCAATTATTGATGCTAATGGTTCCTTTCATCACGAAGACCCGCACATTCTAGCTCAATTCTAGCAATTCTACACTACTTTCTATACACTAGAATGTCTACCCTCGGAACCTGACATTTTAAGAAACCTGCCCTCTTTGTCCAAACCGGCTTCCTCCAAAGTATTTTTTTCTTCTCTAGAAACAGATATTACTTAAACAGAACTTCAGCTTGCACTGCTATTCCTTAAAAATGACAAGACTCCAGGCCCTGATGACTTTATGACTGAGTTTTACATAAACTTTTTCAGATTTCTTCTCCCCAAACTTTGTATGTTAACTCGCTCCTTTGCTAATTCAGCCTCCTCATGTGGCTCTTTTTTAGACGCCCTCATCTGTCTTATTGCGAAACAGGGGAAAGACCCACAGTTCTGCAAGAATTATCAACTCATTGCTTTAGTTAACTTAGATTAAAATATCTTCTCTAAACAATCAACCTTCCGGTTGGAGCCACTTCTCCCAGACCTTTTGGGAAAGGAGCAATCCGGTTTTGTCAAGGGTAGATATCTTTCTGATAGTAATCATTTATTCCCTTAGATGGTGAGAATGCTTTTGATCATGTTATTTGGTCTTTCCTATTTCATACTTTAGGCTGGTTTGGTTTTGGCACAGAAATTGTGTCATTATTTTCTCTCCTTATACCTCTCCTACGGTGCTCATTTGTTTTAATGGCTTGACCTCCACCTATTTCGCTCTCTACAGAGGAGTCTGCCAGGGTTGGCCCCTCTCACCCTTTCATTTTAATTTAGCACTAGAACCATTTTGGTCTAGGATCTGTCATAATGCAGACATACTTGGTTTCACTAACGACTCTCAACAAGTTAAATTAGCTGCATATGTTGACATTTTGTTATTTATCTCTCAACTCCATTCCTCACTTCCTGCTATTACATCAGAAGTTTCCTCTTTTACCTCTGTTTTCGGTTATAAATTGAACACAGACAAATGTGAAATGTTGCCAGTTAACAAATTCACCTTCCGCCATGATTTCTCCTCTTATTTTAAATGACAATCCAAACAACTTAAATATCTTGGTCTCCAATTCACTCCATTCCTCACCCCTTCCAGTAGATGGCATCCTCTCCATTTCTCTTGTTGGTATAGTCTTGACACCATTAAGATGATGTTGATTCCCATAATCCTTTTTATCCTTTCTAATATCAACCTACATATCCCTCTTAAGTCGTACAAGAAAATGCATTCAATATTATCTACCTTTCTTTCAAATAACAAAAAATCTTGTATCTCCTTAATCAAGTTAACGTGGCCTAATGCTGAAGGTGGAGTGAACTTCCCAGATTTTCCTAAGTAAAATAAATACTTACTTTCATCTCTACACTTGTTTGCATCTTGCTTTCAATATATGCATCCCTTCAGTGTGTGCATCACTTGTTTTTTATGCATGCATCACTTAAGGGTGTGCATCAATTGCTTTCGATGTATCCATCAATGTGTCCATCAGTTCAATGTGTGCATCACTTGATTACTATGTATTCATCACTTCAGTGTGTGCATCACTTGCTTTCAATGTATGCATCACTTCAGTGTGTGCATCACTTCCATTCAATGTATGCATCACTTCAGTGTGTGAATCACTTGCATTCAATGTATGCATCACTTCAGTGTGTGCATCATTTGCTTTCAATGAATGCATCACGTCAGTGTGTGCATCACTTGCTTTCTATATATGCATCACTTCAGTGTGTGCATCACTTGCTTTCTATTTTCCGTAAGAGTCTAGAGGGTGGTGGAAATGGTTGGTGGTAGATGTGCTATATAAAAAACACATAACATAAATGTACATTCATTTGTTGCCTAACACATTGATAAAGAGGCCGGCGTGAATGAGTTTCATAAATTATATTTCAATCTTTGTATCTCATCATCGACTTTAAAATAGGCCCCTTATCAACCATGAAAGACTCGGATTAACTTAATCCGAGGTTTGCAAGCCAGTGCAGCCTCGGATTAACAAAAGCATTGGAACACCATGCAAATGACAGATAGTGTGCTACATCAGTGTCAAATAACAATAGCAATATCACTGTTACATCCCTTTCTGTGACATCACTTCCTGTGCCACGACTTCATGTGATATACCTACAGATTTCCTATGCTAATTAGTCCCTTACCTATGTGTTTTAGGGATTGCACCTTGTGTGGTACCAAACTAAAGCATGAAGCAGGCTAGAACAATTTCTCCACGTTGTACGAAGGCGACGAGGTGTCTAATGCAACACTAGTCTATAATAAATGAGTTGTCTGCCATGTTATTCCATTCCATAACAAATATTCTTCAGGAAATGATACCTTTGTGTGACTCAAAAAAAAGGTATAACCTGAAATCCTTCCATTCTCTTTCTGCAGTCATCAGTCAATGAACGTGGCCACATCCTTATTCCCATGTAATTCTCATTTCACAATGCGGATATAAACGTTGTGTCGTGCAAGGAGGTAAATGAGCAGCCAGCATGCATAAATAGAATAATCCCTCACCATTCCATTTAGTTTTATTCTCACTCTTGTTTATCACAGCCTCCTGCACCACAAGATGTCTAAGAAAGGAACAGACATTAGTGAATAAATGCATAAGGAATTAATGCATATTTTTATTTGAAGCAATTTTCATCCTGGCAATACAGGTCCGAAATTAGCAGGAAAGAGAAAAGGTAGCAATCAGTAACTAGGCATCTCAGATTTGCATTTTGCCTCTTCTGAGCAAGAACATGAGGACCTGATTTAAATGAGAAACATCCTTTACCCCGCATGTGGAGTAGTGTGGCTCACTGGTTAGAGGCGGCAGGCCTGAGAGCAGAAGTCAGCCTGGGACCAGGGTTCAATTCCCGACGCGGCAGGGTCGTGGACCTTGGTCAGCGGACTCGATAATTCTCGCTTCAGTGCTTACTCTAATCAGGGGTTCCACTCGGCAACTCTGGGCATTAGCTTGCCTAATCTCCACAACGGCCCCACCAATTCTGGGGATACCTGGCTCCACCTTGGGGACTCCCAGCAAGGGACCATCCCACAGGGAAAGCCAGGACGGGTTCCCCAGAGTTATACAGCGCTGGGACGCCACGTTGCTGGGGCAGCTGTGCGCTTTACAAGTATATTACATTTATGTGTTACTCCGCATGCCATTACCCCACATGTTTTACTCCGCAAAATCTTTTACAATGCAAAGCTTTACACCGCAAACTATTACAAAACATTCCCCAAAGTAAAACCCCGTGGAGTTAGAATAGTAAGTTGCGTTGTAATGGATTGTGTTGTAAAGCCCTGCATTGTAAAAGATTTTGCGGTGGAAAAACTGCCAGGTAATGGCATGCTAATTAAAAGTGTGCAGGGTAAAGTGTCCTATCCGACTTAAATAAATTCCCCCGCGAGGTGCGAAGAAATTAAAAGGAGTCAATGCACAGACAAGTTCTTGAAAGTATTTTTTGCGTTGAATGTCTGCTAGAATCCAGGACATATTCCATGGGAAAATATAGAAAAAAAAAGAAAATCATATAAAATAAGTCACACACTTTAAAATGGTAAGGCTGATTCATAAAGTCTATTTCCTACAGTAAGTTACATTTTTTGTGCAACTAAACGGATCTTCTGGAAAAAAATTATTTTCTATTATAAAGTTCTTATGGTCTTATGTAGAGTAATGCAGAAGAGAGGCTCCTTCACAAATGTTTGAATTTGAATTTGAATTTGAATTTAAAACATTTGTAAAGCGCATCATATACCCTGCGGTTTCTTGGCGCTGTATAGACAAAGTTTCGGCAAAAACTGAATTGTGGCAGACTGGCCCTGAAGTAACATGAGCAAGATTTACAGGGAAAATGCTTGTTTAAACAAAAAAGTTTTAAGATCTTTGCGGAAAGAAAGATAGTGGGAGGCGAAACGTAAATGATCGGGGAGGGAGTTCCAAAAAGTGGGAGCCAGAGTTGAAAAATTGGCACCTCCCCACTTCTTTCGTTTGAAGCGCGGAATTTGGAGGAGAGATTTGGACGAAGAACGGAGCTCTCTGGCAGGAGCGTATTCATTGATCAGGGAGGAAATAAAGGCAGGAGCAGACCCCTGGCGAGCCTGGAAGATCATGCAACCAGTTTTAAAAAGGGAACGCTCCTTGACAGGGAGCCAATGAAGCTCTCTAAGGAGGGGTGTGGAGTGATGAGAGCGCGAAAGACCATACACCAATCGTGCCGCTTGGTTCTGAACCAGCTGGAGCTTCCGCAGGCTGTACGCAGGGATGCCGTTGTAGAGGGCGTTGGCGTAGTCCAGCCGCAAAATCACCAGAGCGGACATGATCAGCTTAAGTGCCAGAGGGGAAAAGAAACGGGAGACAGTGCGAATGGTACGGAGAGTGAGAAAACAAGAGGAGACGACTGAACTGATTTGTGAGTGTAAGGTGAGTTGGTTATTCACCCTAACACCTAGAGTTTTGACAGTGGAGGAAGGAGTGGGGGGAGGACCAAGCGAGGGGGGCCAAAAAGAAGAGTTCCAGGGACTGGAGGAACCACCTGTGAGAACCAACTCGGATCCCATCCACTGTATTACAAGTGCATTATAGCCTATGGCATTTGTAATGTAGCAGACGGGATATCCAACATGCTTTGACACGGTGTACAAAGGCAGGCAGTTCATATCTACTGAAACACAATGTTCATGAACAAAATGAGTGCCTCTCATTGGAGAACCTCACTCAAAAGTAAACAAATAAGATAGAGAACATCACAAGTACAAGAAAAGGTTTGATTGTAAGCATGGTTCAAAAGGTGAGTTTGGTGTGATGGTGAAAGATTTTGGATGAGAAAACCCAAATAATGTAAGAAGGGGTATTTGGTCAGTAGGAGAAGGGGTGTTTGGTCAGTAGGACCCTTTCAGGGCCACAAAAGGCAGGTCAAATGTGTGGAGGCCTTTTGAATAAAAGTTTATCTTGCACTTCAGAACTGTTTGTGCAACATACTAATTGATCTCTCACAAATAAGTTAAAAGTGACCAAACTCACAAGTTGTTGCCATATTCCTTAGGCAAGCAGCATATTTTCCAATGTTCTCAGTTTTCCTTTGTTTGCAAGCAAAATATTTGTGCTTTACTAATGCAATGTTTATTAGAATCCAAAATTTTGTTCAAGCACCTTTACTGAGATCTCATAGACATCTGACGTCTGAGTTCTCCTCCACCATCTCTGACATTATTCTCCTCCAGACTCTCATAAATGTTCCTTTCTTTTACTACTAAATTATGAATATAGGGCAACTTGTATAGCTCCAAAGCGTGTCCTGGCGCTCTGCACACTAAACCATTGCTACAGCGTGTATTTCAATCAATTATTCTTGTTCAAAGAGCCACGTTTTCTGTTTTTAACCCCTCCCATGCTGATGACGAGCTCAGCTCGTCATCAGCCACGGTGCTCGTGTGGCTGAGCTCGTCATAGCCGTTAGAACGCTCACACGCGGGGATAATTCCCCTGATGTGCTGAGCATTCTAAGGAACGGGCGTGGCCGTGACAAGCTCAGCTCGTCATCAGCACACGAGCACCGTGGCTGATGACGAGCTGAGCTCGTCATCAGCACCGGGGCGCTGTGCGTGCTCCCCCCTCCCCCAGCACAGCAGGGGAATTACCCCCACAGAGAAGGGGTTAAGAAGTAACCACTCTTTTTTCTTGGGCACATACAATGTCTCACCTTCATCGGCCATACATAAGAATCTAAGGGGGATATACTCAAGTACGTGTGCTAATCATCGCAAAATTAGCTTAACGCAATTTTGCACATCGCAGTCTATTGCAACAAAATAACACCGTGTTAACGTGGTATTCCCAACCCGGCAGCACCATGCAATAGTATCATGATAACGCACCCAATGACCACATAAAAATCAATGCGTTGCAGAAAAAATGCAAAACATGACCGCGAAAAAGTTGCAATGCCCCAAATCGCGATACAAAAATCAGCGACAACGAGGGACAGGCCTGCATTTCCCACTTGTCATGCGGGAAAATGCACTATAAAAGCAACAAAAAATACACACCAAAACCAAAACAAACTGCATAGCACCATGGATGCACCCAGACTGAGTGCAGAGGACAACTCAAACCCCACAAGCCCCACGGAGGACCAGCCAGGAACCCCGTGTTCAGGAAGGCCAAGGAGAAGAGGAGAAGGAAGACGGGGTTCAGTCCACAGGAAAACAGGATCATTGTCACAGAGGTGATAGAACACTACCAACATCTGTTCGTCAACTCCACTGTGTCACTGGCAACACAAACGGAAATATGGCAGTCCATCGTGAACAACTTGAATGCAGTCGGACTGTCAAGGAGGTCAATGGAGGGGGTCAAGAGGCGCCGGCATGATGTGAAAAGCCAAACCAAGTAGACACGCGCTGCCAACAGGAAGGCAGCAACGGCGACTGGAGGTGGGAGTCCTGCGCCACAGGAGGAGCTGGATGAGCTGGAGGAAATGGTAGCCACAGTCATCAGTGTGGAGACGGTGCAAGGAGTTGGGGGTCCGGACACAGCTCGATATGACCTGACCCAACAGCAACAGGGTGAGTAACGACCAGGGACTGGGGGATGGGGGGGAGATGGGCACAATGGCACACATGCACAATTATGTGTAGCACACTGCACACCCACAGTTATTGTGGAACATGTCCCTGATACACTTGCACACTGCAGCACACATAGAAACACCAAGAAGGCCCCGTCCACTATGTGCACAAAGGCGCCCCCCTCCCTATCACCAATCCCACAACCTACCCATGCACATGTGCTGAATCCCACAAATCAGCGGCTCTGTGAGCCACACTGACAATGCAAGTGACACTGCATGACCGATAGCATGGCTGCAGTCAAAATACATGACATGGTGCACGACCCGACCTTGAGGTGGCCCAGTGTGGATCACATCCTCAAAGTAGCAGGTCACACATTGACACATCCACATGCACATACAACCCCTGACGTCAACAACACATCTGCAGACAAACCATGCACAAGAGTACAAAAACAGTTCAAGAGCACAAATGACCCAAGTCGCCAACATCTTAGCCCTGAAAAGCACACAAGTCAAAGGCACACCGCCGCAAAGGGACAAGGGGCCATGAAATTAGGGCTGCATGGGGCAACTCTCACACAATGCAGCACACACAAATAGCAATCTCAGCACATCAACATTGATGACAATGTGGTACAAAGTGCAACACTTTCACTACAGGACAGAGGACACAACTGGTTCCGCTTGTGCGTAGAAACTGGCCAATCACATCTGGCACAGGAGGAAACTGTGAGATGATAACGTACGAGTATAACCTCACATCCGTCATGTAGTCGAAATGTCCACTGTCTCCCATCAAATAGCCAGCTCTTCCAGAACAGTCACAATATACATTGTCATGCAGTCTGTATGTAAACATGTACAATGCGTCAACATACATGGAACACACTGTTAACCTGCATCTCCCCTTTACATTGCAGAGGGACAATCAACACCTCCTGCTGAGCGGACCAGACATCTCTTTAGTGATGATGAAGAAGACCCCCTGGCAATCTGCTCCGACACCCTTGAACGCCTCGTGGACAGCCTCCGCACCCCAACTCCAGGAGCAGGGCAGCCCAGCTGCATCGAGGTGACCCCACCCCCTGCACAGACCACACAACAGGAAAAACACATGGCCTTCTAAAGCCATATCTTAGAATACCAGAAGAACCTGGCTGAACAGGTGCGGGTGGATTTCGACCTCATGGCAGACAAACTAGATGCCATACATGGGTGTCTAAGTCCAATAAGGGACAACTTACAGTCCCTAACAGACACCCATAGTCCATTCCATGCTCCATATCAAATCTTGGCTGACCTCGCTGGAGCCATTACTCGAATACAAGAACTATCTAGTCAGACATGATCCAGTGATGACAGCACCGAGTTGCCACAGCTTAAGAGGACAATGGTGAACATGGAGCGGAAGCAGGCTGGAAAGATGGCTGCCACGGCTGAACACCAGTGAGATGTAGCTGGGATCTTCTATGTCCTACAGATCCTCAACTTGCCATTGCTGCCTCAGAGCCTGTCCCACATGACAGCTGCAGGAACTTCGACACCCACATCTCCATCCCCTGCTGTGTCATTGGCACACAGTGATGCAGCCCTACCACCTCCACCCCTGATGTGTCAGTGGCACACAGTGATGCTGCCATAACACCACCACACACACCTGACAAACCGGACACAGAAGACATATCAGATGAGTAAGATGTGGATGGTAATGACTGTGTGACAAAGGAAGTTGTAGCATTCATCCTTGCCATATGGCCTGTTCCTCCCTGGTTCAGCCCTCTGCATCATGCCCTAGAACAACACCTTCCACTGTCCCCCGAAACACTCCGTGATATTCACCTGGACCCCGACATGGGCTGCCAAATCTGCTCTGGTTACCAATGACACAACAATCAGGCTGCAGACTGAACTCTTCCTCTTCCGATTAACTTATCATTCCCCAAAGGACTCTGGTTGGCCCTCCACTGGGCAACCATGTAATAAGGGGTTTGCATGGCCATGTACTGCTCCAGCTCCGACACTCCACAGAATGGGAATAAAACATTCCAAATCACACAGATGTGTCATGTCTATGTCCAATCAAGTATAAAAGTATGGCTGGATGTAGGGACATTGATTGCACAAAAAGGTACACCTTGCGAATTGAGTTCAATGCGCATGTATGACCCTGACCCACATGGCAAATTGGATGACTGTGAAGGCGTGAACTACCTGTGGCCTCATTGCTCATCAACAACAGTCTCGCAACCCCCCAACGTATCCCCACGGTCATGTATTAGATAGGGTTGTGTATAAAAATGTCACATTCGGTAGGAGCCCTAAAGTACATGTGACAACAGAACATCTTTTCGCATTCCAACTCACACTCAACTGTGTGGACACAGTCTGTTTTGATAGATCACATTGATCCACGTGGCAAGAAGTTTCACACCATACTCACATTGTTGAAGACACGTAAGAGCACAGGTCTCCCAGCAACTATCCCAACAACAATGTCTGGCTCACAGAGGTGGAGCTGTCAATAGGGAGTCACCCCTAAGTAAAATGCTTCAGTCAGTCCCTCCCTGTGTACGGACAATGCTCATTTATTCACAGGATTAGTCATTCTAATCAACATTCATCACAGTTGTACACTAGTGAAGTTGTGTAGACTTTATTAGCATGTGCGTGTCAGTAGGGCGAGACAAGGGCCACAACATGCAGACCAATGCTTCAAACACTGACAGGCAGCATAGAACCATGTGGAGGTGCAAGAAATGGGGAGGCAAAAATGAACACAAATCATTATGGATGGGAACGGTCCCAGTCCACCTTGCCTTGTCATGTGATGTTTGGCGTCTGCTCATTGCCCCATGTCAGGGGTCACGACTCACAGCCCAGGGGATATGTTTAGTGCTGTACCACCGGACTGGGCCGACTGTCTGCTCTGCTGACAGTGAGAAGGTGAAAGGGACCAACAAGGTCCAACAAGGTCACATGTAGTACTAAATTACCATGTGTGTACTCTCCTTCCAGCAGTATGTTTGATTTTGGAACATTGCCAAGGGACGCTGTGCAGCTCTGCCAATGGGACTGTCTCACCTTGCACAGGTGTGTGTCAACATGCGTAGGTGCCCACACATGCATTCAGAGTCCAGACGAATGCAGACATGTCCACTGTTGTGGTGGGATATGTGACAATTGCTCCAAGATGCAACAAGGGGTTGGGACCCGTGTTCTGGGTTACAATCTGTTCTGGCTGCAGAAACGTAGTTACTCATCCTTGACTGCGAGTGCAGCTTCCTGGGAAATCAGTTCCAGAAGTACGTTGTTGTAGAGTACAACAAACATGAGGGAGAGACATTCCATTAACTGGTCCAGACAGATGTGCTCCGTCCATGTTGTTTAACCAATCCACAACACAGCCCAGTAGGGGAGCGCCTCAATGAGGTCACTGCACACGAGAACTTGTGCAATCTCCCATGCCCAACTGCCAGCACATACACCAGATATCAAGGCATCCCATGCATAGGTATCACGGTTACACTCCTGCTCCTGGACCAACAGGAGGCGCACTGCAATGTGGGGGCGTTCCTACAAAGGCCTTATATTTTGGTTATGCAATTACATCTATAAATATATCAAACAGGTGACAAAAACAAGTGGCATACTATATTAATTCAAAAAATAACAATTTTATTTTTTTCTTATTTTTTCAGTTCATATAAATACTGTCTTTCATCAGAGATAACAAAGAAATTTAATTTCAATTCATGTCAAAATTCACAAGAAATACAACTGAATCATAAATATCTACAACACAAAAATTGTATAAAAATTAACCCTTGGTAACAACCATGTCTCTCACCATACTCTCGTGCTAACAATCATACCACACTCAACCTCATACTAAATGGAGAAAGGAACTGGAAAACTAATTAGCAGAATGACAATGCTAGAATGTGGGCCACCAGATGTACTATTTGGCCATCGCAGCAGGTCTACGCGCGTTTCGGCAGCTCTGGGCCGCCTTCATCAGGACCTTATTCCTCGTGATAGAGCAGATACCAAGGGATCTGAAAAATATATGTACAAAAAATAACCATTTATGTCACCACCCTGAGCAATTTTTTCTTTTTTTACGCTAATTCATTCACTGTATTGCACGGATCAGAAGCTCATCAACAAGACCACAATTGGAAGGAGCATCATTACATAAACCAATAAGACTCAAAAAGAAGAGTATCAGCGCTTATATTAATAGAGGTATTGTGTGATCACGGGCATCAAAAAAGTTCATTATTTAATCTTAGCCGGTCATATAACAATCCAATTGTATACCTCACGGCTTCTAGCGTGTAGTGGCAAAATCATTACTGGATGCTACTGAGACTACATACAAGCAACCAATGGGCTTACCAGTGGTACCAACAGCGGTGGAATCACAAGAAATCGTCTTCAGTAATTATCAAGGGGTGAAACATCCTATTTTTCCTTCAGGTAGCTGTAAGGAAAAAATTACTTATTTTATCCGAAAGAGACCCCTCAGTGTAAACCTAAGTGTGGATACTAAAGAAAAGCCTGTATCCACAGGAAATCAATTCCGTCTCAGAGGATTATACCTTTTAAAATAATTATGAGAGCACAATACCACCGTTGGTTCTTGAATGTTTATACTCGGAAGGTAGTTTGGGACGTAGACGGTCAGCGGGGAGTCGGGTAAAATCGTACCATGACCTATAATAATAGGAAAGATGGAGACTCTAATTCAGTTGACAAGCATGTATCAATTGAGTCAGTGTTTAAGAAAATGCGTGCAGAACAAAGTCTTACTTTAATTTATGAGGGAAGTCACATAAATGAGTAAAATTGCTCCGTAGTCAGCGTCCCTGAAATATGGAATAAAGATGTATTATTGTTCCATATGAAATACATCAGGCAGCTCAAGGTACACAGTCAACCAATAGGAAAGGGGCATTTAATACTGCTCCCCTGTTTTATACACTAGTGAAACACTCCAGATGAGATAGATATATTTCAGTTTGTGAGAACATTCTCAACTAAACAATAGCTATGGCAGCAATTCTTAAAACCGACAGGTTCATCCGTTTTTCTCGTTCTCACTCAGTATTTTAAGTAAAATCAAACTGGCACGCTGTTAAGCCACTATATCTATGGCAATAAGTACGCTATAGATTTGGTAAGTAATATCGAGCTGAGGCAAATTACTACGTTCGCATGTTAGCGCTGCCTCTAGATGCATGCTTCTTTTCCCAAAGTGCCCGTGGCGTCTGTCAAACAGAGATATCTGCACAGATGTCAGCCAAACCATGTCCATACAATTAAGTACATTCTAGCCGCGACACTAAGCGTTCCTATACTTTTACTTCCCTCACCCGCTCACCTTTCGCAAATGCTCGTGGCGTCGTGTACCCGCACCGTCAGTCACCCTTCCCGACAGACGATTGAATCATGGAATCCTCCCTGTTTTTAAATGGGTCAGCGGATCCTCGAGTCACGTGGGTGGTCGCTTTACAAATGCGTGAAACAAATGCCTTAGATCGTGGGTATAGACAGGGGACTCCGTTCCGGACCGATCAACCTTCAGGTAGCGTCATGCAAATGCCTCCGATCGTAGGCATAAACACAGGACTGTGCTCCATACGTAGGCATAAACAAGGGACTGTATTACGGACCAGCTGACTATTACTCACCGGCGCGCACACTATTTCTCGTCATGGACCTGAACATAGCGCTATGTGTCCCCCTTACTAGGCGTGTAGAGAGTAGACCAATTCGTAAGGAGCGAGTGTCAGGGACTTACTCTCAACAACGGGGTGTGTCAACAAAACGGGATACTATTTCATTTTTGAAGTTCTGTCATAAACCATATTAAGTAAAAAGGGGAATAGTGTATATTAAATGTCTTTTTGGTTTCAGAAACATAGTACCGGTATTAATTCCTGAAAAACGAATACTGTGAGATACTAAGGCTAGATTACTAAAGGCATATTACTTCCACAAAATTCTATGTGAAGTCAGATATATCAGAAAGTGCAATTTCAAAGAGAGCAGCCCTGAAAAGAAATCAGAAGCAGAAAACCATCATATGAATAGTGCATGTATCAATTCATTTGGTCACATACCAAGACAGTTCTTCATTCAGTCCACGTTTCACGCTATCCAAATGATAGATCCAGAAAGTTTCGCGTTTCTTCCGTGTAATTTCATTTGCTTGGCCCAATTTAGATGTTACTTTTTCCAAGATACACCATTTGACCTCATTTTCTTTATGGGATCTCTCCAAAAAGTGTTGGACCAAGGGGGCTGACAGCTTCTTTGTCCTAATGGCAGACTTGTGTTCACTGAAACGGACGCGAAACTCGCGACCTGTCTCACCTATGTATGCCAGACCACAGCCACAGAAGATAATGTACACGATATTACTGCTGCGACAATTGGTCAGGAATCGCAGTTTGATATGTCTTTCATTGTATATTATCGTGTCGGAGACAATGGCTGAGTCACAGGCGTGGCAGGAGCCGCACCTATGATTGCCCACCACTACCGGTAAACCTGTGATGGAAGGCTGAGTAATAGAAAGAAGGTTTCTTGCAGGGGGTCTCGAATGAACTAGCATGTCCCGTAGATTTTTGTTCCTCCTGTATGCAAGCATCGGGAGAGGGAGAGCAGGAGCACTGTCATCGGTATTCAGAATTCTCCAATTTTTATTGATGACATTCCGGATCTTAAAGTTCAGAGTTGAATGATCGATCACACATGTGATCCGATCTTGTTTGGCTCTCTTATTACCCAAGAGGAGTGCAGACCTATCGTAATATTTGGCTCTTTTATAAGCGTGTCGCACAAGGCGACGCGGATAGCCCCTCTTGATCAGTCTTTCCCTAAGTGCGTCTCCATGTAAGTGGAAAGAAGCAATATCGGTACAATTTCGGCAGATTCGTAAGAATTCCCCGAAAGGTACAGAATCCTTTTGACAGTTCGGGTGTTAGCTGTTATATTCTAAAATGGTGTTTTTCGCCGTACTTTTCCTATATAGGCTAACTGTCAGGTATCCATTGGTACCTTCAATGCTGATGTCTAGGAAGTCCACTTTGCGGGTGCTAGAATTCATAGTGAACCTAAGATTGGTATCACTCGCATTGAGCCAGAGGAAGAATGTTTGCAAAAGTTCTTCCGGTCCACTCCAAATAAAGAAAATGTCATCAATAAAACGCTTCCAAACAAAAATATTTTCAAAAAACGGGGCCAGTTCATTGTAGACATTCTTGAGTTCCCATTCTCCCATGAATGTATTAGCCACAGAAGGGGCACAGGAAGCCCCCATTGATGTACCCTTAATTTGTTTGAAAAGCTTGCCGTTGTATTCGAAAAAGTTGTTCATCAGCACAATCTCCAGACATTGAAGAATGAAGGCATCAGGGCGGTCAGATGGATATCTCCTCAGGAGATCGGACACCGACTGCAACGCCCGACATCGAGGGATGTTGGTATACAATGCCTCAATGTCGAGCGTTACAAGGATGTCCGTCTCCGGATTAAAAGGGAGACCCTCTATTTTATTAATAATGTCCCCTGTGTCACGGATGTATGAGGTGTACTTCTGAGTTAGGGGACACAAGAATTTGTCCACATACTTCGACAGCGGCTCTGTGTTGGAGCCAATAGTCGAGATAATAGGGCGCATAGGAGGGTTAATTTCCGATTTATGTGTCTTAGGGAGACCATACAGCACAGAGGTGATAGGAGCTGCTTTGTTGAGGAAGTCATATTCATCCCCACAAATAAAACCATCTGTAAATGCCATCTGAGTCAGTTCCTGGATATGTTTACTGAGCCTTTCCAATTCCCTACGTTGTGCTGGTCTGTAATGTTCAGTCACAGCCAACATCTCCAACATTTTGTCGTCGTAGCTCCCTTTATCAAACACAGCAATTCCCCCACCTTTGTCACAGGGCTTAATGACAATTGATGAATTAGTTTTTAACTCATTCAAGGAGGTAGTTTCCATACTGGAGAGATTGGATGTAGGTTTGTAGGGATTTTTTATGATTCGTGCAATGTCTTGGAGAACGTTCTTTTCAAAGATGCGAACTTCAGTTCCCACCATGTCTAGTGTGGGTGTGAAGGTCGATGGGGGTTTGCATCCCGACAAGTTATTATCATCCACAGTCGGAGGGCGGTCAGTGAAGAATTTGTTAAGTCTGACCTTGCGGAAAAAGGCAAAGAGATCCTGGTGTAATTTGAATTTGTTAAGATGAATGCTAGGGACAAAGGAAAGGCCCCTACTTAATACTTTCACGTCCTCTGGTTTAAGAGTCATAGTGGACAAATTATAGATAGGTAGATCATGGGTCAGTCTGGAGTTGCACTCTCCCAAACCTTCTACCACCAATACTGCTGATTGCGAGTCCGCACGTATTGCTGTGGAGGTTGTGGGTTCATCTGGGCATGCGTTGCTTGGTCTTGCCAGCGAACATTCCTCCCTCTGAACAGGGGACATTATTAATAAAATAGAGGGTCTCCCTTTTAATCCGGAGACGGACATCCTTGTAACGCTCGACATTGAGGCATTGTATACCAACATCCCTCGATGTCGGGCGTTGCAGTCGGTGTCCGATCTCCTGAGGAGATATCCATCTGACCGCCCTGATGCCTTCATTCTTCAATGTCTGGAGATTGTGCTGATGAACAACTTTTTCGAATACAACGGCAAGCTTTTCAAACAAATTAAGGGTACATCAATGGGGGCTTCCTGTGCCCCTTCTGTGGCTAATACATTCATGGGAGAATGGGAACTCAAGAATGTCTACAATGAACTGGCCCCGTTTTTTGAAAATATTTTTGTTTGGAAGCGTTTTATTGATGACATTTTCTTTATTTGGAGTGGACCGGAAGAACTTTTGCAAACATTCTTCCTCTGGCTCAATGCGAGTGATACCAATCTTAGGTTCACTATGAATTCTAGCACCCGCAAAGTGGACTTCCTAGACATCAGCATTGAAGGTACCAATGGATACCTGACAGTTAGCCTATATAGGAAAAGTACGGCGAAAAACACAATTTTAGAATATAACAGCTATCACCCGAACTGTCAAAAGGATTCTGTACCTTTCGGGGAATTCTTATGAATCCGCCGAAATTGTACCGATATTGCTTCTTTCCACTTACATGGAGACGCACTTAGGGAAAGACTGATCAAGAGGGGCTATCCGCGTCGCCTTGTGCGACACGCTTATAAAAGAGCCAAATATTACGATAGGTCTGCACTCCTCTTGGGTAATAAGAGAGCCAAACAAGATCGGATCACATGTGTGATCGATCATTCAACTCTGAACTTTAAGATCCGGAATGTCATCAATAAAAATTGGAGAATTCTGAATACCGATGACAGTGCTCCTGCTCTCCCTCTCCCGATGCTTGCATACAGGAGGAACAAAAATCTACGGGACATGCTAGTTCATTCGAGACCCCCTGCAAGAAACCTTCTTTCTATTACTCAGCCTTCCATCACAGGTTTACCGGTAGTGGTGGGCAATCATAGGTGCGGCTCCTGCCACGCCTGTGACTCAGCCATTGTCTCCGACACGATAATATACAATGAAAGACATATCAAACTGCGATTCCTGACCAATTGTCGCAGCAGTAATATCGTGTACATTATCTTCTGTGGCTGTGGTCTGGCATACATAGGTGAGACAGGTCGCGAGTTTCGCGTCCGTTTCAGTGAACACAAGTCTGCCATTAGGACAAAGAAGCTGTCAGCCCCCTTGGTCCAACACTTTTTGGAGAGATCCCATAAAGAAAATGAGGTCAAATGGTGTATCTTGGAAAAAGTAACATCTAAATTGGGCCAAGCAAATGAAATTACGCGGAAGAAACGCGAAACTTTCTGGATCTATCATTTGGATAGCGTGAAACGTGGACTGAATGAAGAACTGTCTTGGTATGTGACCAAATGAATTGATACATGCACTATTCATATGATGGTTTTCTGCTTCTGATTTCTTTTCAGGGCTGCTCTCTTTGAAATTGCACTTTCTGATATATCTGACTTCACATAGAATTTTGTGGAAGTAATATGCCTTTAGTAATCTAGCCTTAGTATCTCACAGTATTCGTTTTTCAGGAATTAATACCGGTACTATGTTTCTGAAACCAAAAAGACATTTAATATACACTATTCCCCTTTTTACTTAATATGGTTTATGACAGAACTTCAAAAATGAAATAGTATCCCGTTTTGTTGACACACCCCGTTGTTGAGAGTAAGTCCCTGACACTCGCTCCTTACGAATTGGTCTACTCTCTACACGCCTAGTAAGGGGGACACATAGCGCTATGTTCAGGCCCATGACGAGAAATAGTGTGCGCGCCGGTGAGTAATAGTCAGCTGGTCCGTAATACAGTCCCTTGTTTATGCCTACGTATGGAGCACAGTCCTGTGTTTATGCCTACGATCGGAGGCATTTGCATGACGCTACCTGAAGGTTGATCGGTCCGGAACGGAGTCCCCTGTCTATACCCACGATCTAAGGCATTTGTTTCACGCATTTGTAAAGCGACCACCCACGTGACTCGAGGATCCGCTGACCCATTTAAAAACAGGGAGGATTCCATGATTCAATCGTCTGTCGGGAAGGGTGACTGACGGTGCGGGTACACGACGCCACGAGCATTTGCGAAAGGTGAGCGGGTGAGGGAAGTAAAAGTATAGGAACGCTTAGTGTCGCGGCTAGAATGTACTTAATTGTATGGACATGGTTTGGCTGACATCTGTGCAGATATCTCTGTTTGACAGACACCACGGGCACTTTGGGAAAAGAAGCATGCATCTAGAGGCAGCGCTAACATGCGAACGTAGTAATTTGCCTCAGCTCGATATTACTTACCAAATCTATAGCGTACTTATTGCCATAGATATAGTGGCTTAACAGCGTGCCAGTTTGATTTTACTTAAAATACTGAGTGAGAACGAGAAAAACGGATGAACCTGTCGGTTTTAAGAATTGCTGCCATAGCTATTGTTTAGTTGAGAATGTTCTCACAAACTGAAATATATCTATCTCATCTGGAGTGTTTCACTAGTGTATAAAACAGGGGAGCAGTATTAAATGCCCCTTTCCTATTGGTTGACTGTGTACCTTGAGCTGCCTGATGTATTTCATATGGAACAATAATACATCTTTATTCCATATTTCAGGGACGCTGACTACGGAGCAATTTTACTCATTTATGTGACTTCCCTCATAAATTAAAGTAAGACTTTGTTCTGCACGCATTTTCTTAAACACTGACTCAATTGATACATGCTTGTCAACTGAATTAGAGTCTCCATCTTTCCTATTATTATAGGTTATGGTACGATTTTACCCGACTCCCCGCTGACCGTCTACGTCCCAAACTACCTTCCGAGTATAAACATTCAAGAACCAACGGTGGTATTGTGCTCTCATAATTATTTTAAAAGGTATAATCCTCTGAGACGGATTTGATTTCCTGTGGATACAGGCTTTTCTTTAGTATCCACACTTAGGTTTACACTGAGGGGTCTCTTTCGGATAAAATAAGTAATTTTTTCCTTACAGCTACCTGAAGGAAAAATAGGATGTTTCACCCCTTGATAATTACTGAAGACGATTTCTTGTGATTCCACCGCTGTTGGTACCACTGGTAAGCCCATTGGTTGCTTGTATGTAGTCTCAGTAGCATCCAGTAATGATTTTGCCACTACACGCTAGAAGCCGTGAGGTATACAATTGGATTGTTATATGACCGGCTAAGATTAAATAATGAACTTTTTTGATGCCCGTGATCACACAATACCTCTATTAATATAAGCACCGATACTCTTCTTTTTGAAGCCGTGAGGTATACAATTGGATTGTTATATGACCGGCTAAGATTAAATAATGAACTTTTTTGATGCCCGTGATCACACAATACCTCTATTAATATAAGCGCTGATACTCTTCTTTTTGAGTCTTATTGGTTTATGTAATGATGCTCCTTCCAATTGTGGTCTTGTTGATGAGCTTCTGATCCGTGCAATACAGTGAATGAATTAGCGTAAAAAAAGAAAAAATTGCTCAGGGTGGTGACATAAATGGTTATTTTTTGTACATATATTTTTCAGATCCCTTGGTATCTGCTCTATCACGAGGAATAAGGTCCTGATGAAGGCGGCCCAGAGCTGCCGAAATGCGCGTAGACCTGCTGCGATGGCCAAATAGTACATCTGGTGGCCCACATTCTAGCATTGTCATTCTGCTAATTAGTTTTCCAGTTCCTTTCTCCATTTAGTATGAGGTTGAGTGTGGTATGATTGTTAGCACGAGAGTATGGTGAGAGACATGGTTGTTACCAAGGGTTAATTTTTATACAATTTTTGTGTTGTAGATATTTATGATTCAGTTGTATTTCTTGTGAATTTTGACATGAATTGAAATTAAATTTCTTTGTTATCTCTGATGAAAGACAGTATTTATATGAACTGAAAAAATAAGAAAAAAATAAAATTGTTATTTTTTGAATTAATATAGTATGCCACTTGTTTTTGTCACCTGTTTGATATATTTATAGATGTAATTGCATAACCAAAATATAAGGCCTTTGTAGGAACGCCCCCACATTGCAGTGTTCATGCTCCCCTCTGTTCCTTGGCCACATTTAACCTTTTGAGGGGGTCCCTTCGTACATGTTGCCAACAGGAGGCGCACACACAAGTCATAATCCAGTTCAGCTACCGTTGTTTTGGATAGGCAGACATCCATGGGCCACTCGAATGTGCATGATCGACAGTGGAACCAGGGCTGGACGCAGGTGACATAAGCAAGACAGAAGCTCAGACGTTAGCTGATGCGCAACACTGCCAGTGGCAGTGCTCCCAACATATGCAGCATGCATGCACGCTACAGTTCCATGTGACCAGGGTTGTGCATGTGCCCGGTATGTCCTGCCATTGCGTTTGTGTGTCTCGTGGAACGGGCACTCTTCTGACCTGAGTCGTATGTGTGCAACGTTTGGACGTATGTTTTTTTTTACTTAAGTGTCAAGGGCATCCCATGCAGGAGTACCTCAAGCAGGGACTTGTGTGTGGGGTGTGGATACGTTGGTCTTTCATTAGCGCACTTCGTGGTGTGGGAGTCGTCATATCCTGGTATGGTATCTCTCTATGGAAGTGCCAGCCGCATTCAAGACCAAGGTTGGAGGTGCAGATGTCCTTCCGCCTTATGTATTGAGAAAAAGGAGCTTTCATCCATGATGTTAGTCTGAATAATGCTTGCATTTTTGAAATGTGATGTGGCAATGGCACTGCAATCGAGGCCAGGCCTTAGTGATACACACACAACTGTTGGCATGTATGAGCCAAGAGCCTGAGCGGCCTTGCGCTCCTTGTACGGTCTCTCTCTGTCTCTCCCTCTCTCTCCCTCTCTTTTTCTCTCTCCCTCTCTTTCTCTCTCCCTCTCTCTCTCCCTCTCTCTCCCTTTCTCTCTCTCTCCCTCTCTTTCTCTCTCTCCCTCTCTTTCTCTCTCTCCCTCTCTCCCTCTCTCTCTCTCTCTCTCTTTCTCTCTCTCTCTCTCTCTCTGCCCTTTGCTGAGAGCATGACACACCTTCTTATCTTGAATTTTGTCTTGTAGGCTGTGACTTACGGATTGTCCAGGGAAGACCCGCCATGACTTTTCCAAATAGTTGTTTTGAGTTAAAATGTGATATTTTAATTGGAATTTTAATGGTGAATAAATCAGTCAAATTGTTTTGTTCATGATTTAGTAAGGTTGATGTGAAATATCTTTGTCGGGGGGGGGGGGCTGCCCGGCATAGGGAGGTCCTGGGGGTGGTGGCGGTGGGTGTTGTGGCCCTTTTGGATGGCTGAGCTGCATGATCAGTGGCTCCATGGTATCTGTTGTTCTTCAGGCGTGGCTCTGGGCTGGGTTCCCTTTTATGGTGCAGGTTATCGTCCGACTTTACACCAGGTAAGAGCAGGTGTTAAATGCCTGTTGCTAACACGCCTTATTGCATGTTTTGTGATCTTATCGCCAATCTGGCTGGTCGTTGGGAATGTGGTGAAGTGGTGTTGTCGCGGCCTTTTGCATGGGAACGCCTACTCTGCATATCATTAGCGATAGTTGACAGAGTCATCTGTGGTGATGTCTTTTGTGGCTGCTATTGCAGGGAAACTGGTGATATCAGTTGTTAGCAACAGCTTGTGAATGGGGTGCTAAATTTATCACAACTTTGGCTGAGATAATGAGCAGCTAACTTGGCGATAGGTCCTTGAGAATATGCCCCTAAATGTCTTATAGATCTTGCCCGTGGTAGCATAGCACTCCAGCTTCCAAGAAAAAATTGCAGTGGTTGGAACAAAGCTGCAATTGCCTTATTGTAGGAGGCAGTATAATATAACAAACTAAAACTAGCTAAAACAACTAATTAAAAATATAAGCTAATAATATAACATTAAATAATAATGCAAAATAATCACAATGGAGTTATTATAAAAACATTCCATGGATTTAGCTGGTATAAGGATAATTCTTCATGAGATGGTAGCTCAATTATGCAGCTCAGAATCTTGACCTCAGGCTTAATATCTGCAAAACTGATTTATCCATCAGTCCACAGCAACAAAGTAACAATCCAATGAAAATTCCTCGTGGTATTTATTGTGGTATTTATTAGTCGAGCTGGAAGGAGACACTGACTCCATGTTTGGCTACTCTTCCTATGATGGCAGCGGGCAAAAAAATAAAGGAAAAAATGTACCGGGAACGGCTGGCTGCTGCCTCTCCTCCGTCCCCGTCCTCTTCCAGTCTCCAGTCCCGGCCGGCAGCAGGAAGAACCCGGGCACACAGGCTCCCCCGGCCCAATCACAACGCCGCCTTGTTAAAAAGACACTCTTTCACGCTATACTTACCGTGAAAGGGGTAGGCAAGGAGTGCTGTAGTGGGCATTACACCGCAATACCCATTGATTTTGACGCTGCCCCATATTTACAAGGGTGGTGTACATATGGGGCAGCGCCAAAATTAAAACCAGGGAAAACCTGGTCTTACCCTGGCACAATGAGGAGAAATGTTTAATATCTCTTCGTATTTGTTGTTTCCGTGTGTGCTGCGTTGTGCATCACACATGGAAACAGCAGAATCAGAAGTGGCGGAGCACTGCATTAGGTCAAGGAGGCTAACACACCGCTCTGCCACTTCCTTGTAAATGTGCCTCCATGTCTTCTGAGTAAGCTTTGAGAGTATCCCTGAGATTGCTAGCATACCAAATTCCCAAGCATTTAATTTTAGTTGAGTTCCAAGAAAGGACAACCTCAATAAATGGTTGTTTGATACAATATTTATTTAATGGCATTACTTTAGACATATATAATTTATAGCCCGAAGCGTCAGAGTACAAATTAAGGTCTTGGAAGAATGCAGTGATAGATCTCTCTGGGTAAAAAAGAAATTAAAAGAATGCTATCTATATAAGCAGTGAAGTAATGTGAGTATCCTTAACTCTAAAACTGAAAAAAATTGCATGGCTGGTTGACATTATTTTCTTTGTTTTCACTATGGCCCATGGCGCCTGTGCCATGTTGATTGCCAAACATTTTATCCTTATATCTTTGAAACATACTCTGATTGGTGCATTTTACAAGGTAGCAGTTCACATAAACTAAGTAGATCAGAGAAGTCGGTCTCCCTCAGTCGGGTATAAAGATCTGCATACTTGATCTGTAATGGTGTCAATCATCAAAATATTAACCTTATATGAATTGTACCATTATATGAATATTACAAATAGTTTCTGTATCTTTAACAAATGCATTGAATACTTATTATTCTTATGCAATGATTTCTTTACAGTACAATTCATGGGACTAGTAGTCTGTCTGTCATAGGCATCATGCAGCCCTTCCAGGCTGACGGGCTCTCTGAGAGCTTGTTAGTGCAGGGCTACATGTCTGTTTTGACTGTAAGCATAATGCATTAGTGCAGGAGACGGTAAGAAAGACAGGGAAGGTGGTGAGAGTTGGTTAAGGATAGCAGGTAAGGTATGTTTGACATCATTTAGGTCAGATCGGTGGGGGAGAGGTCATGTTACGTATGGCTCACCATTAATCCACGAACCCTGCATAGCTGTTTAAAGCAGGGGGATATAATTGTGGGGACCGTAAATAACATACAATTATAGATGGGTGACTGTGACTTGGGGGGATGTTCTTCACCTCGGAGTGACAACATAGACAACTTGAGCTTTCCTCCTGTTGTCTATTTGATGTCACCCAGAACCCCTCACTGAAAAACACCCCATACTTCATTGTTACCATCTATAATTCTATATACTAGATACACCAGATGCTAAATCTGGAATTTCATTGCTATTATGTAGCAACGGTTGATAACAAACCTTGGTACATACTATTACTGTATCACAATTACTTCCAGGCCAGGCTGCAGGACTCTATGAGAGTCTTTCAGTGCAGCATTGCTTGTCTGATTTGACTGAAAGCAGAAAGCACAGCTGGAGGAGGAGGAAAGAAGGCAGGGAAGGTTGTGTGGGTTGGATAGGGTAAGGTATTGTTTTCCCATTTGGAGCAGGGAGGAGAGGCCATCATTTGTATGGCCCTCACATTTCTCCTTTGCCTCAGCCTAGAAGTTATAAGAAGAGGCAGAAGATTAAAAATTATAGATGGGTAACTGTGAGTTACGGGGATGTTCTTCTCCTCGGAGTTCTGAGTGACATCATGGAAAATTTGAGCTTCGCTCTTGTTGTCTATTGGATTTCTCCCAGCCCGTAGTTAACAGGTATTCAGCTATAATTCTATATATTACTGGTGGCGTTTGAGGGAAACTTCCTTTACGATGCAACTTTTACCACGCAGTGCCTTTACAACGCAGGTTTTTCAACACAAGTCATTACAACGCATTGCGCTGGGGGGCGCTCTAGGATAGGTAATAGTTTAATTTACTATCCAACACCTTCCCTACTATCCACGGGGACTGGAGTTGGAATAGTAAATTAAACTATTCACTATCCAGCACCCCCCAACGCAAGTCGTTGTAACGACTTGCGTTGAAAAACCTGCATTGTAAGGCATGCGTGGTAAAAGCATGCGTTGTAACAACGTACATCCGGCGTTTGACATTTCTAGTCACCTATACTAAAGAAATGGTATAGTGCTCAACTGTAATAAGTTATTATGGTTGAGTTCTGACATCACAATGCCTGCTGCCAGCCGCAAGGGTGAAAGGAAGGCCACAGAGCATAATTAAAGCTGCAATTTTAACAACACAAAGAAAACTGACTTTTCATTTGTATGATCTGCTTTTCTAACCCAAACAATGATCAGTGGAAGGAGATATTTATGGCAATGTGTTCATTGTTTGCACAGTGAATGTCTTTACAGGAAAAACAGAATGCATAGCCATTCACTGCACATTCTGAGCCTCAGGACCTTTTCAATCTGACATACATTAAACTGATTCTAAGGTGGCCAACAAAGATGGCCGACTTGACTCAAAGATAGTGGGCACCGCACTCCCCAATGTTTATCATGTGTAATCCGGCAGTACGGTGGTGCTGCTACACTGATCTGGAGCTCCAAAGCTACCCTTAAAAAGATACCTGTAGCTGTGGGAGCTTTTTTTGGTGTGGATGTCCTGGAACACTGGTGAGAAAAGGCAGAGTGTTCTCTGGCAGCCATTTCCCTGCCGCTGGCTGGTGGGATGCTGTGGTTGGCGAGGCCTACTTTTGGAGTGTGGTCAACTTGAGCTCCTGTGTGACCTTGGATCAACAGGGCTGCCCACCAGTGGTGCAGGAGGGGGCGACTCAGATTCAGAGTCCCGGGCTGTGGCAGTGAAGAGAATTGACAGTCTTTGCAGGTCGGAGAGAGGTCCATCTCCTTTGAGGAGGTGTCCTGTGCAAGGCCTGGCCAGGTGACAGAAGGCTATACTGGCGGAGGCCATGCTGGCTCTCTTAGAGGGGCCCTTGGCAACAGGCAGCCTGGTGGAAGAGTGGTACATTGCATGTTGCCGGGACTGTAATGCTGCAGAGGACAATGATGATCACCTCCAGCCACAAGGAATCCTTGAGAGTGGCTGAACCTTCAGTGCGAGAGGGTAGGGGGGCACTCTTAGCCTGATAACTGTTCTACACCTATTGTTTATGGGTGATCGCGTAGCTGTAACAACAGCTGGCTCAAACTCCGAGGGTACACGGGAATGACCACCAAGGCTATCAAGGGAAGCACGGGTGGGGAGCAAGACATCACACCCAAGATAAAACATTGTTTTGTGTGTTCTGGACAGATGCAGTGACTTTCGCCCCTTGTTAGACTTGGCATCCTTGGCATGGTTTTCCCTGACTTTTTGCCTCTAACTCCTGTGTTTTGATGCTATGCTGGATTTCGTTTTTGCTGGTTTAGATGCTTTGGGCACTTTGCCACTGCTGATCAGTGTCAAAGTGCAAGTGCTCCCTGGGTAAATTATTATTGTGATTGGTTATCCATGATTGTCATTTTTGTCTTACCAGTAGGTCCCTAGTAAATTGCACTGAGTGTGCCAGGGCTGGTAACTCAAATGCTACTTGTGGGCTTGCAGCGCTGATTGTGCCACCCACATAAGTAGCCCTGAAAAGATGTCTAACTCTCAGGCCTGCCACCGCAGTGCCTGTGCGCAGTTTGTTAACTGCCATGTTGACCTGGCCTACTTGCCAGGCCTTATTTTATTTATTTATTTATTAAAGTTTTCTATAGCGCGAACAAGACCCATAGGTATCAGAGCGCTTAACACAACAAGAAATAAAATTACAGATACGTCTTTCTATAGTGTACGATACGATAGTATACAATGCTCTGTCCTCTAAACTATTCATATCCAGAGTCAGTATCGTGTCAGCTTCTGGTATCAGCATAGAGTTGGTGATTTCCTATAGAATTCCCCAATAGTTATCCATTTAGTACCCTTTAAGTTAGGGTTTAGGTGATGGATTGTCTTGTCTATGGAAAGAACTTACTCATGAGAAAGATCTTAGTTTCCCTCTTGAATGTTGCAGTGTTTGTAATTTTTCTGATGCTCGGAGGGAGAGAGTTCCACATTCTGGGGACCGCTCCTGAGAACGCTCTATCGTAGTTTTTTTTCTTCTTGAAGATTGGTGGTCTTAGCATCAGATCCTTGGCACTCCTGGCAGGTCTGTTTCCTCCCGATATTTCAATTTTCTGGGCAAGGTATCAAGGTGTGTTGTGATGAATAGCTCTGTGGGTAATACATGCCATTTTTAGTTGAATTCTAGCTTCTTAGGGTAGCCAATTTAACGCCTTCAGGTGTGGGGAGATACGGTCAAATTTCCTCGTTCCAGTGATAAGTCTTGCTGCTGCATTAAGGCATGCTTTCAATGGTGCTGTTGAAATTTTTGGCAGACCTGCTAACGTTGTACATCCGTATGCGATCCTCGAGATAACCAGAGATTGCACTGCTAGTTTTAGATCCGATTCAGTTAAAATGATTTCATTTTTCTTAAGTAGTTCAGATGAAAACGGGCGTTTTTTTGCCGTTGCTTTGATGTTGGCTTTCATGTCTAGCTTCTCATCCAGTGTGATTCCAAGTGATTTCGCCGAGTCTACTAGAGTGGGGGTGCAGTTTAACGCTGTGATAATTTTTGACAATTCCTTCACTTCTGCTTGGTTCTTTTGAGGTGATATAAGTAAGAATTCAGTTTTAAGTGCGTTTAGCTTCAGATGATTGATAGATAGCCATTTTAGTGTCATTTTGAGGGCTTCATTCATTAAGATGATGTCTTCCAGGGACACGATCTTTCTGTATACATGTGGTAGGATATTTTGGAATTTCGCAGAATTTCTGTGAGGGGTTCGATGTACAAGTTAAACAGTGATGGAGATAATGTTGATCCTTGAGGTACTCCTAATGCATTTGGACAAGCAGATGAAAGAGATTGGTTGACCAGGAATCTCTGACTTCTATTATGTAGGAAGGATTCGAACCATTTAAGCACTGTGCCGGATATTCCCATCCTGTCTTGGAGGTCTGTTCAGTAATATTTCATGGTTAACTGTATCAAATGCGGATGATAGGTCTAGGAGGATGAGTAGGCAAGATCGGTTTTGATCTAGTGCTTGTAGTGCATCATCGACAATGTGTAGGATTGCCGTTTCCATGCTCTGACCTGTTCTAAATCCCGATTGGCAGTCATCTAATAGGGAGAAATTGTCGATGTGTTGGCTCAGCTTTTTCTGAACACACTTCTCTATTAGTTTGGCAAGGAGTGGGATGTTGGTCACTGGGCGATAGTTATTTGGGTCAGCTGGGTCCACTGTAGGTTTTTTGATGATCGGTATTACTTGACCTGTTTTTAGGCATTCTGGAAGGATCCCCTGGGCGAGAGAGGCGTTTACTATTTCTGTCCATATAGGAATCAAGATATGCCTGACTTCTTTCAAACATTTTGATGGTAGTGGGACATTATAGTGATTGTTAGGTTTGATGTCAGATAGCCTTTTAGCAATGTCATACTGGTTCAGTGATTTGAAGGTGTCCCAGTGTGCTTTGTTTTTTATCAACTTATCCCCTTCTTTTGATGAAGTGTTGACCCATGATGGTGTGTGGTAGTCAGGGTTGTCTGCAGCAATCTTGAGTTCTCTATCCAGCTTGTTGGCTTTGTCGGTGAAAAAGTTTGAGAACTCTTTGCAGCTTAGCGGTGTTTTGGTGACTTCTAGGTCAGATTTGGCCTGCTTGTTCGATTGTTGTTTTATGATCTCAAATAGTTTCCGTGGTCTGTTTTTGTCGTTATCTAGCTCTGTTCTAATAAATTCCTTTTTAGAATTGAGGATCTCTTTGTTATATTCATTTCTGATTTTTCTGAGGAATTTCAACTCCGGGGATGATGGGTGTTGTCTCCATTTTCTTTCCACCCATCTTAATTTTCGCCTGTCTTCATTCAATGTCCCATTGAACCAAGGATTTTTAACGTTCTCTGTGACTCTTCAATTTTAGCGGTATAGTGGCATTGACTATATTTGTTACTGAGGTAGTGTAATGGTTCGTTAAATCAGTCACATTCTGCACGTTGTGAGGTAGGGTTAGGTCTTTCTTGAACCGGAACCAGCAGGAAGACTTGACGCATCGCTCCCCCTACAGACCGGACTCGATGCAACCGGTCTGTGGCATTGCCTCCTCAGGTTCTCATGACTGTTGCATCTCTTTGTTTTTCGACGCTGCAGCAGTTGGCTTGGGAACTTTTGTCGCATCCCAAGGTACTTTGGTGCAAAGTCACGCATCCATAGATTTCTATGGTACAAGTTCTGGAAACCTTTTTAAAGTCATATTTTTAAACTGTGTATGTTGGATTTTTGTCATTTTGGTCTTGTGTAGTTTAGATAATGATACTTTATTTTTCTAAACTGGTGTGGTGTCCATTTGTGGTGTTTTCACTGTGTTACTGTGAATGTTGGTACAAATACTTTGCACATTGCCTTTGGGATAAGCCTGTCTGCTCGTGCCAAGCTACCCAGGGGATGGGCAGGGGTTATCTAAAGAGTGCATCCCCCTTACCCTGACTAGAAGTAAGGGTCCCTATTTGGTCAAAGGTCCCTACTTCTGCCAACTAGAGACCCCCTGTTCTAACAACCCTACACTTGTCATCATCATCAAAGCTTTATTTCGATATAGAAATATCATAAAAGCATTTTCCAAGTTGTTTTTTTAAAAAGAATTAAAAACAAAATTTAAAACACAACAGGATAAAACGTATTCCCCTCTTATACAATCAGTAAAAAGCAATTCATCCAGAAAGAGGAGAGTACATAGTTATAAAATCAATTACCATCAAATCATTAAAAGAAAAAATATACAGTACATATTGTTTAAGATTGAATTAAATGATCAGAGCTTTGATACAGAGTTAAAACCCAGTTTGGGAGAAAACTTCATCCAACACATAACTTTTTCAAGCGGATCACCCATGACCACCTGAGGAATTTGGCCACCCCACAGACCAGAGTAGTGTTAGTATCTGTGCGTAATATTCTCAGGGCCTCAAAATGTTTCCTGGTTCCTAGTTGGCAGCAAACCGGAACTAACCATTTTTTCCTCAGCTTTACATCAGCAGTACTGGCGAACATAAGGTGCGGGACGCTTTCCACTACTTCATCACAGTGGTGACAGGATGATTGGGTCTGGTACGGGGGTTTCCAACTGCTAGTGAATTCTCAGACAGGTAATGTGCCTAACCTAAACTGAATGTAAAGAGCCCTGTCTTTGGGATTCTGAATAAAGTCGAGGTAGGGTTCTAAGCTTGTGTATCCTATCATTTGCTTGCATGAGCAGTGCTTCTAAAAACAATGACTGCAAGTGAGGACCAGGTGCAGAGCGATGGTGAAATTGCAAGTTTGCTTGATTGGCTAGGTAAAGCCTGTTTCCAGGTAAAGAGAAAAAAATTGATGAGATAGTGCAGGACAAAGTATCCAAAATATAACAAAGAAACACCATCATTCAGTACACTACCACACAGGGCCTCCCGCAAAGAGTAACATGACACACTGATGCATAGAGCTCAGAGGAACCAGAGGCAGCCAAGGAGGAACTAAATATGGGCGAAATTTGTTTTTTTTGCGTGTTCACAAGGGTTTTTGCCAGTTCGTGAGGGTTTTTTACAGGTTTGGGAACGCGACCTTACTTGTGTGGTCACTACGGTCGCGACCATGCTGTTTCTACGTGTCCAGCCTGTTTGCGACCCTGTGGTTCATCGCGGCCACCCTCCGGGTCATCACTGCCACCCTCTGGTTCACCACTGCCACCCTCTGGTTCATCACTATCACCCTCTGGTTCACCACTGCCACCCTCTGGTTCATCACTGCCACCCATCGGTTCATTACTGCCACCCTCTGGTTCACCACTGCCCCCCTCTAGATCATCACTGCCACCCTCTGGTTCATCACTGCCACCCTCTGGTTCACCACTGCCACTCTCTGGTTCATCACTGCCACCCTCTGGTTCATTACTGCCACCCTCTGGTTCACCACTGCCACCCTCAGGATCATCACTGCCACCCTCTGGTTCATCACTGCCACCCTCTGGTTTGCCACTGTCACCCTCTGGATCATCACTGTCCCCCTCTGGTTCATCACTGCCACCCTCTGGTTCATCACAGCACCCTCTGGTTCACCAGTGCCACCCTCTGGTTCATCACTGCCACCCTCTGGTTCACCACTGCCACCCTCTGTTTCATCACAGCCACCCTCTGGTTCATCACTGCCACGCTCTGGTTCATTACTGCCACCCTCTGGTTCGCCACTGCCAACCTCTGGATCATCACTGTCCCCCTCTGGTTCATCACAGCACCCTCTGGTTCACCAGTGCCACCCTCTGGTTCATCACTGTCACCCTCTGGTTCACAACTGCCACCCTCTGGTTCATCACTGCCACCCTTTGGTTCATCACTGCCACCCTCTGGTTCATTGCTGCCACCCTCTGGTTCGCCACTGCCACCCTCAGGATCATCACTGCCACCCTCTGGTTCATCACTGTCACCCCTGCTGCCACCCTTGGGGTGCAGCACTCGCCACTGCCACCCTCTGGTTCATTGCTGCCACCCTCAGGTTCAGCACTCACCACTGCCACCCTCTGGTTCATCACAGCACCCTCTGGTTCACCAGTGCCACCCTCTGGTTCACCACGGCCACCCTCTGGTTCACCACTGCCATCCTCTGGTTCATCACTGCCACCCTCTGGTTCATCACAGCACCCTCTGGTTCACCACTGACACCCTCTGGTTCACCCCTGCCACCCTCATATTCAGCACTCAACACTGCCACCCTCTGGTTCATCACAGCACCCTCTGGTTCACCCCTGCTGCCACCCTCTGGTTCAGCACTCACCACTGCCACCCTCTGGTTCATCACAGCACCCTCTGGTTCACCACGGTCACCCTCTGGTTCACCACTACCACCCTCTTGTTCACCACTGCCACCCTCTGGTTCACCACTGCCACCCTCTGGTTTGCCACTGCCACCCTCAGGATCATCACTGCCAGCCTCTGGTTCATCACTGCCACCCTCTGGTTTGCCACTGCCACCCTCTGGATCATCACTGTCCCCCTCTGGTTCATCACTGCCATCCTCTGGTTCATCACAGCACCCTCTGTTCATCAGTACCGCCCTCTGGTTCACCAGTGCCATCCTCTGGTTCATCACTGCCACCCTCTGGTTCACCACTGCCACCCTCTGGTTCATCACTGCCACCCTCTGGTTCATCACAGCACCCTCTGGTTCACCACTGCCACCCTCTGGTTCACCACTGCCACCCTCTGGTTCATCACTGCCACCCTCTTGTTCATCACAGCACCCTCTGGTTCACCACTGACACCCTCTGGTTCACCCCTGCCCCCCTCAGGTTCAGCACTCACCACTACCACCCTCTGGTTCATCACAGCACCCTCTGGTTCACCCCTGCTGCCACCCTCTGGTTCAGCACTCACCACTGCCACTCTCTGGTTCATCACAGCACCCTCTGGTTCACCACTGTCACCCTCTGGTTCACCTCTACCACCCTCTTGTTCACCACTGCCACCCTCTGGTTCACCACTGACACCCTCTGGTTCACCCCTGCCACCCTCTGGTTCAGCACTCACCACTGCCACCCACTGGTTCATCACAGGACCCACTGGTTCACCACGGTCACCCGCTGGGACACCACTACCACCCTCTTGTTCACCACTGTAGATTATGGGGGGAAAGCACACCTTCCCAGCCTCAACTGAGATGAATTAATTTGGGGCTGGTTAATGTGTCACTGAATTTGAGCTTCAAGTCTGGCACCTGCTTCCTTAGCTGTAAGTGCTTCCTGTTGCAGTTTAATTTTTTTTACAGGAGCATTGTGCCATACTTGTAACTATTCTCTGACCCTGATTTGAGGGTCAGAGAATAGTTGCAAGTAGGCAACTGAACTCTGGAGGGGCCCCTCAGGAAGCACTACAGGGAATGGTTAAAAATTAGCTAGAACTTTTGCACCTGCTAAGTGCTTTCAGTTTTGCAAAATTCGTTTTTCTGCAATTTCACGAGATCCGCGGGGCGCGAATTCACTCGAAAACGAACTTGCAATCCGCGAATTCGTGCGAATTTGCAGATTTCTTTTTTTTGCGTGTTCGCGTGGTTTTTTGTTTATTTGTGGACCGCTTCCAGCGCACCGACCGCGAGGTTGCCCATGCGGTCGTACATGGGCGCGGCCATCTTGTGCGCGTTGCGTATTTCCATTTCCGGACGCTATTGACAATGTCGCGTTGTGTGCGGCGCGCTATTATGAGTTTGTGCATGTTTTTGCGTTCTCGCGGGGGGAAAATCGCACGGACTTACCCACGCGGTCCTCAATTGGCGCGGCCATCTTGTTTTTCATTCATTGCTATGGTTCTGTGCATGCATTCTAATCCTCCTTTCATCTGTGCAATCCTTTGTTTCTTTGGACTTTTTTTTATCTTTTCTACTCTATATCTATCCCTCTTTTTTTCTAGATCTATATTTTGTGTTTTTTTCAACTTTTCGTTACTTTTCAAGCTACTTTAAAAAAAAAAAAAAAATTTACTTTACTTTTTCCCCATTCTTTCCTTTTTTTTTCTTTCTGCTGTACAGGACCATGGCAAAGGGAGCCGGGAAGGAGAAGGGGAAGGGTCCCGCACCCCATACCCGGCTCCCATGCGGGCGATTGCGGGGGGAGAATGTCATAGCCCGGGAGATTTTCAGCGCGGAGGAGGTGGCCACACTGGTTTACTATGTGCAGCGTCGCCTCCCCAAGACCATCGCGGCAGGCGGCAGGATCGCTAGCGGGTACGGGCTCCGGGAGCGTCGGAAGCTGTGGGAGAAGGTGTGCCGGGCCATGTACAAACACTCTCGGGTCCGGCACACCTACAACTAGGTCACGCATCGGTGGTCCGACCTCCTGGACCGTGAACGCGACCTGCTCGACCTGCTAGGCGTCGAGATCCCCGGGCTTGGTGAGTAGTAGTAGCTATTTAATCACTACTCTGTTTTCTCCTGCTCTATGTGTTATCATATTGCAAATTAATTTTTTTTCCGAAGAGCAATAATGCTGCCGATACATTGTAGGTAAATTATGTTTCAAAATGTTCTGTGATTGCATTTCAGGTGCACTGCTCTCCTGCTCAGTGGCGGTGCTACTATGCTTATTTGTGCTCATTTCATTGGCCTGAGTAATTATGTATGAGTGTACTTTACAGAACTGCGTAATGCTAGACACCAAGGGGCAGATTTACAATTACTGGCGCATCCCTGCAAATTAGCAGGGATGCACCAGTAATTGTGCGCCACGCCTCCACCACCACCCATGGTGCGCCGCATTTACAATGCGGCGCACCATGGGGCAAAAAGGACACTGAAGCGTCACGCACCTGTGCCCTAAAGTCAGCGCATTGCTGGAGTTGAGTCGCAACCACGATGCAGCTCCAGCAATGCTCTTGGGTGCCCTATCTCCCCAATGCTGCGTCAAGCCGTACGTCTGCTTCAAGCAGCCGCAGGGTTTAGAGTGACGCAGCATTGGCCTAAAAGTGACTGAGTGAAATCTTGTAGATTTCACTCAGCCACTTTTAGGATGCGTTCTTGCACAGGAACGCCCTCGCTTGCACCGGAACCCCCCTTGATGACGCAGGGCTTTACAACGTGATGCATCTCCCAGATGCGTCACGTTGTTAACATACCCCGCACCATGGCGCCTCTTTTGCGCTGCCGCTGCGTCACAAAAGTCACGCAACGACGGAGCAAAAGAGCCGCAATGGACTTGTAAATCTGCCCCTAGAGACTCAAGTCCAGTTCTTCCTTTGTACACCTGCCACTAATAAGAGTGGTAGTGGATTGATAGTTTGAGTTTTTTAATGACTGGTTATGTAGTAGGAAATTTACTTTTTAGTGTTCTCACTGGTCTGCAATCACGATGGACTTTGTCTGTCACTTCGCGTGCTGCGGAGTGCTGCCTGCCAGTCCTAGTCGAACCTTTTTGTAGTTGGTTTAGTGAGTTACATAACTTTCCAAGTCGACGGTCCGCGAATCCAGCAATACTAATATCCTAGTAGACCACACCAGATAGGTCAATAAATGTAGTGCAATTGTTGTCTATTTGCTATTTCCCCGAAATAATTTGTTATTGTTCTTTTGAAATGTTTGATTTGGTTGACAACAATCATCCATGTTTGGGTCTTTCTTTCATGTTGTACATCAGCTCCCCCCAGGGGCAAGAGGACAGAGGAGGAGGTAGCAGCGCCGGCGGATGAGGACCAGGAAGGCCAGGATCGGTCTGGCGAGGGCTTCTCTGCTGGCCCCAGTAAGTTTTCATGTTAATATTAATAATTATACTTCCCTACCTTTTAGAGTACCTATTTTTTACTAACTTTCCTCATTCGATTTTTCCTACATTGTCTTTGATCTTCTTGTAGACTGTTTCTAAATTCTTATCCTGCCTCTACTATGACTCCCTGTGGTACTACTAGATTATTATTATTAGTCTGTCTGTGTAGCTAACTGAGCTTGCACAATTGGCAAAAGGTGTTAAACGAAACTCCCATTCTATTCAGCAATAGCTCTATGCACTGAGTGCAGTCCTCTGGGTTGTCCATAATGTCTTTTGAAGTCTTCTAAATGTTTATGCTTTGACAATTCCCAACAAGAAACTGTCAATGACCACCAAGAAAGAATAAGATACTAGTTTACTTTTTGATTGGATAGGAGGACAATCCATACTACTATTGTTGCAGGGAAAATTCTGCCCAAACAGAACTATGTACACTAAATAGTGCATTGTTTATCAATTATAATAGGCACAGTTAGACTTTCCACATACCTCAGTCATAACAGAATTTGAACCCCCAATCTCCTTACTGACTAGCTAGTATGACAGAGTCATTTAGCTCCCTAATTCATCGATGATTGATCCCCAATGATGATTATCCAACCCAGGACATAAGACTACGGAGTCAGAGTCCAGAACTGTCAGAGCCACGGACTCATGCTTGCAAATTGCAAACCCTTTCGCTCACTCACTCATGACTAAAAACCACAGAGTCTATGTAAGTTTTAAAGCTTTATTAAAAGTAAATTCAACAACAACAAGGGGCCCCAAAATTAGTCAGCAGGGACCTCGGGGAGCATATTTTTTTATCAAACAACATTGGTCCCCAACATTGAGAAATTTCAGCACAAAAATAAAATATAGACAGAGTCAATCTATATTTTTAGAAAGGCATGTCCAGCCGGACAGTGGTCTTTCAGAGATTTTACTCAGAATTCATGTATTCAAATCACATAGAAATACCTTCCAACAATCAACCAGTGTGGACCACAAGCCTGTGTCCAGTACTAACAGAGCAGGTACAAAGGGTTGATATAGACAGCAAAGAAGGGCTTTGTAAGGCGAAAACAAGTTACTCTATCAACAATACAATTGTACAGAGTATTACAACCGTGCACTTGACATCCAATAGTAATCACAATTCGGTTTCAGTGCATTTAAAGTCGACGGCGTTTCGGACCCCTAGTAAATCTCAGGGTCCATCATCAGGACAGATACAATGAAAAGCCTTAAAGTAATTAAGCCTCTAAATGCCTAAAGGGGGGAAGAGGAAATATTCACATTAAGTACAAAAACAGCGTTTACATGGTAAAGAGCATGGTAAGGAAACAGTGACTTCAGTGTGACCAGTGAGCGGCGCAACACTAGTCAAATCTATCAGGTGAGCTATGGTGGTCGGTGCACGAATACTCTAAGATCAGGTCCTTGTGAACAACCGTGATGCTAGGAGGAGGGCGGAAGTTAGGTCAATACGGTAATGAAAGTGCCCAATGAAGCGGACAATGTAATCAAGCCCGTCGTGGCTCAGAACAATACCGCAATGACTAAAAAAGGGGGGTATAACGCAATGAGGGAGTGACGGATGGTATCAAGAGTACAAGTGCTCTCTAAGGCGGAATGCGTGATAGTGTCCGTGGTAGTTTACAGGGAGTCGGCGGCGGGAGTCAAAATGGGCACAAATGCTCACCGGAACGCCTCATGGTGTAGAGGCTTATTCCTCGGTTAGCGGAAATACACGCGTTCACCCTGGACAAGCGAAAGGAGAAAATTAGAACAAATAACGCGGCCAGCGTGTAGGAGACCCAAGGTTGAATATTGGAGTGTCTAACTTACCCCAATCGGGTGGCGGGAGCCGCGGAATTAAGTGGAGTCCGTCGGCTACCAGGATACCTGGGGATGAGGAAGGAGTTACTGAAGTGTATCAATAACGGCGATTAGCACAGATGTCGAGGGTAAAGGGGATCTGCTTACCGGGTTAGTCGGTCGAGAGTTTCACTTCCTGGCGTGCTCAAAGCAGAATAGCTCAGCAAGCAATATAATAGCTTCTGATTGGTCCGAGGGTAGGGCATAAAAATAGTTGACGGACTCCCATAAGCGCCATCTTGGGACAGTGAGGGAGTGAGTGAGGGTGTGGTTAGCGATGGGTATAAGTGGTGACGTGAAGGGACAGTGACATGCTTAAAAGAAAGCATATAGATAGTGCAGTTAAAATACATATTTACAGCAGAATACAAGTCTGACTACAGACAGCACCAAGTTCTAAATAAGTGACATGCTTAAGAGAAAGCATATAGATAGTGCAGTTAAAATACATATTTACAACAGAATACAGGTCTGACTACAAACAGCACCAAGTTCTAAATAAGGGCAGTCCATTCATCTTGAAGGTTAAGCCCAGAGTTAAGACTATCAGTCTTCAAAATCCATTTGAGTTCCTCTCTGTTCAAGAGGCGAGTGAGATCACCACCCCTGGGTGGAATGATGATTTGTGAGATAACAGTCCAGCGGATATCATTCTCCGAGTGTCCTTTCTCCAAGAAATGTTCTACCAAAGGGGCGTTGGGTGTTTTACACCTGATGCGGCTACGATGTTGAGAGATCCTCAGCTTGACCTTCTGCTTAGTTTGGCCCACGTATATCAAGTTGCAGGGGCAAAAAATGGCATATACAATGTTCTGACTATTACAGTTGGTAAATGTTTTAAGTGCATTTCTTACATTGTTATACACAAATTCCTTGCCATCAATTGAAAAATCACAAACAACGCACGACCCACAACGGGAGTGACCAAGGAGTGGGGGTAATTGCCAGTGATCGTGAAGAGTTACATTTCTAGTAGACGGTAATGCTGCCCTCACCAATTGGTCCTTAAGATTTTTATTCTTCTCTGTGTCCAGTACTAACTCTGTTAGTACTCGACACAGGCTTGTGGTCCACACTGGTTGATTGTTGGAAGGTATTTCTATGTGATTTGAATACATGAATTCTGAGTAAAATCTCTGAAAGACCACTGTCCGGCTGGACATGCCTTTCTAAAAATATAGATTGACTCTGTCTATATTTTATTTTTGTGCTGAAATTTCTCAATGTTGGGGACCAATGTTGTTTATTAAAAGTAAAAACATTTATTAAAATCAAGTTCATCATACAACATAAACGGTGGATTAAAAATGGAAAAGTGCTTAGTGATTTCACACATTAATTGTGGGCGAGCCCTTACCTGGTTGGAACTTCAAATCTCCTTTGTGGTGCTGAATCGTTGCTGACTCCGTACTAGTGATGATGATCTGATGTTGCTCTTGTTCTTAGAAGGAAAGCTTCTGTCTGTTATGAGAAAAACGGTGCATGTTAAAAAGCAAGCATTCATCAGTTGTGCCAAAAAGTGTAGCAAGACAAGCAACACCCTTCCCTGAAAAAAAGTGCAATTTTTAGTTTTGACTAGACAGTTACAAATTATTACATTTGTTTGTGTAGTCGTAGTGAACTTTTTTCATTCCTAGGCAAAATACTAGGGAGTGGTGTATATGGCATCTAAGAATCTGAAATGTATTTTCTAGGCGGAACATCGGCACAACCATCCACCGGTGCAGGGGCCAGCGCGGCGGTGGGCACTCTTGGGGCGGAGGCGGAGCAACAGCCAGCGGAAGCTGCTGTGGGGGATGCCACGGTAGTGGCGGACAGTGGTAAGCTATTATATTCCTTACTTATTGAGATAGCAGACTGCAGAGTGTGATCTCTGCACGGGTGTATATGTTGTACAGTACAAGTATACTATACTGTTAAGAAGACTTGCAAATTTAGAACTAAGTTTTTATTAACCAGGTAGTAGCCTCCTCTAAATTGACTTCAACTCAGCTGTGAAAGTTTTTTCGAGAATCCAAGTCAGATCAGAGTTGAACTTAATGGATGGGATGAACGAAAAGGGAAAGAAGGGTGTAAGTAAGTGTGGAAGGACGAGTGAGTTAAAAGTAATGATGACTGGCAAAGAATGATACGTGTTTTTCAATGCTGCCCGAGGTGGCTGGGAATATGTTTGCATGGCCAGTTGAAGGATGAAGCAAGGATGGGTGGAAGGAGAAAGGAAAGAGGACTGCCTGGGTGGGTGAAACAGAAAATGTATGTGTGCGCAATATATCCTTTGGTTGAAATTCAAATGCAAGTCAAGCCCGGATGCATGGCTTGCGGTTTCCAAAATAAAATGAAAATGTTGTTTTCCCGTGAGAAAAAGTAAGGTTTGTCCACTTGAGACATTAAGAAGAATGATTGACATTTACTTTGAATGGATTGATGCCTGGATCATGGTACTATCTGACTCATAGATAGCATATGTGTATGTAGAGAGAGTAGACGGTCACTGGATGAACTAAGTGTTACTTTGAAGAGCATGTAACACCGCACCCGCACGTCCGTTCCAGTGTAGGAAAGGCAAGGAAAAGAAGTTGTAATTTTTCCGAATACTACCATGAATAGTAGCAGTACTTTGTATTTCAAGCACAGCATATATCCGGCGATTACGGGGGCCACTCACTACCTCTGTTAATAATTTTAGTACAACTCTGTCATTCATGTGTGGCCTATCAGTGTTCACTCAATAAAAAACAAAGCACCTAAAGTCATCCCATATGTAATCAAATACATATCCTGTGAAGGGATAGATAATCATATTATTTATCTTCTTCATTTTCCTTTTCTAGTAGTCATTGGCACTGTAGGGTGAAAGTTAAATTAATTAAGCAGTAGCCCTTGTAACAGAGTATTTTCAGTGCCACCCGTAATAGAAAAGTAAGAGCTTCACCACCTGCATGTACTGGACTGGTACAGTAACGCAAGCCCGTGTCACCATGGCGTGCGTCAGTTTTTCTCAGGGTGCAAGTTGACTGCGCTGGCATTATGCCGGCTTCCAGAAGTTTACGTACCAATTTTGCTAAACAAGAGAGAAGAAGAAGAAGAAGACTGGTGTACTGTCATAGTCAACTCTAATGTAGTGAGTGCATAGTGCTCATAGAATTGATTCCTGAAACTCCCACTAATGTTAGAGCAAGGCTGAAGAAGTGGGAGGTTAGATAGAAACAGGCCACAAATGTTATGTACTGTGCTTGCAAGTTGCTAGTTCTACTGTGACACAACTTTCTGCTGAATTATTTTGTGTTAATCTTAAAGAGCATTGGTTACAGACTATGTTTTTCTTTCTTCATATAGATGCTCCTTCCAAGCTGTCACGGAAGGAGCTGGCTAACGGGCCCGGCAACGGCAATTGGAGGCGACTGTCGCTGAATATCAGCGGCTGGTGGCCCAGGAGGAGGAGGAAACGCAGTCGCAGACCACCGCAACATCGTCCTCTGCGCTCCCTGGGTCAGCCAGTCAGCGAAGGCCTCCAGCGGTACAGAGTCGTGGTACCGCAGCCACCTGCAACCGCCAAGCAGCCAAAAAATCAGCTGCCCCCCACAGCAGGTGCAAGGCACGCGTGCACCGCCTAACCCTCAGGGTGTCCTACCTTGAGCAGGAGCAGAAGAAACTGAGAATCCTGCTCAAGAACCTCCGCAAGGAGCATGACCACCTGGCCCAAAAAGTACGCCGCCGGCGGCATTAGAGAAGGAGAGACTGTCCCTTGCCCCTTTTTTAAAGACTTTTGGGGGGTGGGAATTGGGAGTTGGGTTTTTTGGACTTTGGGGACTTTTTATTTCACGGACATTCTTTGGTGTTAGGTGGGGGGGGTGAGTCGGGTCTTGCGGGATAGTTTATTTTTGTTAGGGATAAGAATAATTATTACTTTCAACTTAAACATAGCATACGTGTTTTTACTGCAGTTGAGGCTGGAGGGGGGTGTTAACTGTAAGTTTGTTTTCCTGAAACTTAAGTGGATTCTTGATTCAAATTGTGTAAGTAATTGCCCAAATGATTACAAAAGTAAGTGCCTCTCACAGAGTTAGTGAATTCAATTGTCGTAGGACTTTACTAGTACTACCGCCAGTCTCTCGTCTCTCATACTACTCCATTATTCTTCCTCCCTCAAATGCTTATCTTACCTGTAATTCATGTTTGAAATTAGGGCTAGGCACAGGGCTGGCTGCATGGCAAATGGCAATTAAGGTTGGCAATCCTTGACGGTTGAAATGGCATCATTGCGGTGGTACTAGTGGTGGTACACAGTGGCAGTTGCAGCATATGAAAAAAAAGAAATTGAAACCTTGATTGGCCTGAGCGGAGCATTAGAATGGTACGATAGATACTATAGCACGTGACAGTACACTAGAACAGTGCCAAAATGTAGCCTTACAAATGCTAAAGTATTGAAAGTATAACTACTACTTGCGTGGAATTTGACATTGGCTACTACTACAAGAAATAGTACTGAAGGTGAAGGACTCAGCAGCGTAATCATTTGCCATGTGTAGGAGGAGGATGTTCTTCATGATCAATCCATTTCATGGCACCCATGAAAATCTGCTTTGATTTGCCAATAGTCATGGGTCTGTGTCAAGCTGAGTAAGAATATGTCCTTCGATTCCTTCACCAGCCTTGAAATGTAATTCATTTTCAGTTGCTATGACCTTATCCTCCCCAGCAAGTGTGTGGAATTATTTCTGTCATTTACTCACACATCAATGAAAACCACACAGCCCGGGGGAAGAGGGTTAGGGTTTGGAAATTGGATGGGAATGGGGTTTTTTGGGAAAGTTTTGTTGAGAGAGGAAAAAAAACACAGCATGGACAAACAACAAATGAAGATTAACAAATCTTTGGATACGAAGATATCCATAAATATTTTAAGGGACATAAAGGAAGTGCATGCACTTCTGCAGGCATGAAGTTGATTGCTAAATGGATGGTTAGGTTATTTTAACTAAGTAGTACTTTCTAATGAATGAAAGAATGCGACAGTACAGGGCTGCATTAATTATGCGTTTTCACTTGCCTATCTCTGCACTCAGAGAAACACTTTGTTCAATAAATTAGTTTGAAAAATAGCAAAGTAAAACTATACATTGGCTGGAGGGATGAATTTAGAAGCAGAGAGCAAACAAATGCAGAGTCACACTCATAGAAGTTCACAGCAATAACATTACTTAAAAGATAAGTAGAAATTAATGGATACTGTTACTGTATGTTGTTGTACTTGTCCTGTTGAATTTGGGAAGTTGCATGCATCAAGCCATTCCTCTTATTTGCGGTACTCCTCCGTTCCATCTGATGCTTTGTCGATCAATGTTGGTGACCAGAAGACACCCTGTCCACTGCCTGCCTGGCGGATGCTGAATTGCGGGTCGCTAATGTGAAGCCTGACTTCATCCTTTTTTCCATTGCACAGGGTGAAAGCCGCCCTGTAAATGTTGATGGAAAAACAGGAAGTGATATTAAAACACCACTGAGAAAAAAATATAAGGTACGTACGCTGTGTAGTGCAAAAAGTCACACTTTCAGTTTCAGTACTCTGAGTCTTCTTTTGAAGGATAAATAAGTATGGGCGAATTTTCCGGAACTTTCCCCTCAAGCTAGGTGTAGTGTAAACTACGATTTTAGAACAAAATTAGACCCTCCCAGCAGTGCTCCCAGAACCTTAAACACATACGCTAAAATGTAGAATACCCCCAATCAGACCCCAAAAACGTGCGATACTGCTACCTGTCTGAGGCCTAGTGGAAAATGGTGACAAATCCCCCCTTTCCCACCATGGATGTTCTTCAAACTACTTGCAACCAAAATTAGACATTTCTCGACAAGTGCTCCAAGAGTAGACCCCAGAACCCGGTTGCCAAAATCTCGAACACCCCCAAACACATGCAATACTGCTAACCTTAACGAGCCCTAAATTAAAAATAGTGTCAAACGCTTTCATCAACTAGGCCCTAACTCCCCTTTGACACCATGGATTTTCTCCAAACCACTTGCAATCAAAAGTAGCCATACCCAGCGTTCGTCCAAGACCCCCCAACCCCCCCCAACACCAGGAACCCCTCCAAGCAGGCCCCCGAAAACACGAAAGTGAGCGAAAACTCTGAAAAGTTAAAAACGTTTTCACCATGTATTTTATCCAAAACACTTTTATCCGGTATTAGACCTTCCTAGCAATGCCCCAGACCCTTCAACCCAGGCGGAAAGAAGTTTAACACCCCCAAATAGCCAAAAAGCTAAACCTTAAAAAGTGAGACTTAGCAAATTTCGAGCCTACCTGGAATTCAGTCCAAATGCGCTGTGCATCTAGGCCCTAACTCCCCTTTTCCACCATGGATTTCCTGAAAAACAAATGCAATCAACATTAGACTGTGCCAGCAGTGCTCCCAGACCCCAAAACCCACACACAAAAACCTAGAAGCCCCCCAAACAGCACCCCAAAGACAAGCAAGTGAGCAAAAACGCAAAAACGTTTTCACCTCCGATTTTCTCCAAACCACTTTTATCCGGTATTAGACCTTCCTAGCAATGCCCCCAGACTCATCAACCCAGACGGAAACAAGTTTAACACCCCCAAACAGGCAAAAAGCAAAACCGCAAAAAGTGAGAGAATTATTTAGCCCTCAATCCCAAATCACTCCATGCGCGCTCTGCAGCTAGGCCCTAACTCCCCTTTGCCACCATGGATTTTCTTCAAACCACTTGCAATCAAAACTACCCATACCCAGCGTTGCTACAAGAACCCCCAACCACCCCCCAAAAAACCACGAACCCCCCCAAACAGCACCCCAAAAACAGGCAAGTGAGCAAAATTTTTCACCATGGATTTAGTCCAAATCACTTTTATCCGGTATTAGACCTTCCCAGCAATGCCCTCAGACCCGTCAACCCAGGCGAAAAAAAGTAGAAGACCCCCAAACAGGCAAAAAGCAAAACCAGAAAAACTCACACTTAGAAATATTTAGGCCTCATTCCAAAATCACTCCAAGCGCGCTCTATAGCTAGGCCATAACTCCCCTTTTCCACCATGGATTTCCTGAAAAACAAATGCAATCAAAATTAGACTGTGCCAGCAGTGCTCCCAGACCCCCCCGACCCAGCACCGCAAATCTAGAACACCTCCAAAGAACCCCCCAAAAACCTGCAATACTAGTATATTCAAAACATGGCACATTGCGCTGTTCACAAAAAACAAACAGCAATTGGTTTCAACAGAGTCAGACAGCCATTGCTGTCCACTGCATGCCATCTTCTCATTATTCATTACCTGTTCTACTTTTTGTCCGCATCTTCTTCGGAAAATGAGGGCCCACAGGGCAGCCTCTCCTGTAAATTTCAGAAGTAAGTCTGTCAACAATCAACAAGCATGTAGTCAATCAGTTATTTCAGTCCCACTTGAGGGGACTCGTCTACGAAGACAAAGTTTATTTATTCTCCATAATCCATCCATCTGCCTTGAGGGAAATGGATAGGGGGAGTCTGGAGGAGGAGGATAGAGGAGCATGATTGAGTTGTGAACTTGTGAACATCAGGAATGCAGACTGCGCACCTTCAAATCAATAAGGAAAATAAGATGAAGACATTGCTGATGATGAACTTGTTGTGATTAGGTGATTAGAGTTTTGTTGTGGTAAAAGTTGCAAAACAAAGAAAGACACACAGGAATAAAAGTGAATAGGTACGGAAAAAAAGGAAATAATTTTCAGGCCTCGGTGTCAGGGAAGCAGAGCTCGTCCTCAAAGTCTATGAATTGAGACGGGAGTAGGTCTGGTGACAGAGAAGAACTTCCGTTGGCGTCACCTAAGTCGGCGTCCTCTTCTTCCTGCGTGCATTCACGCATTTTGTAATCGGGTGGTATGAAGTGCTGATTCATCTTGAATATTGTTAACCTCTCCACATTTTTGGGCAAAAGGCGGGTCCTTTTTGAAGTAACAATGGCACCAGCAGCACTGAAAACACGTTCAGAAGACACGCTTGCGAGTGGGCAAGACAAATATTTTAGAGCCAGGTTGGTGATCAGTCGCCATACAGAGCTTTTCCTATACCAATATCCCAATGGGTTCTCATTATGACAGACCTCTGTTGGGTCATCCAGATAGGCCTGCACCACCGACTCAAGGTTCTCCAGGGTTGATCCACTTTGCGTACCATCTGCGACCTTTGCATTAGTGGACCGAGCAAACCCTTGCTGAGTTAGCCAATCCCCTTCTGACAATATTTTTTTGCGGCCTGGTGCAGGTGAGGATGATGATACGGTTGCTGGTGTCGTTAACGGCTGTGAGAGAAAGTGACTCCCTTCGGCCACGGATTGAGAAGTGGAACTTGACGCCGGATGGCCTGCTGATTCAGTTGTACTTGTGCTGCCTCCTTGAAGGTTCTGCCACTCTTTTTCGAACCGAGTGGCTGACACAGCTAGCCAATGTTTGTACTTTGAAACATCTGCTTCATCAAAAGGAATGAATGCTTTGCTAGCCACTGCCTTTTTGTACCGTGGATCCAGAATAGTGGCATAAATGTAATGTTGTTCTGTATGTATGTTTGTAAGCCTTTCATTGCGAAGTAGGCGCCTTAATAACTTCTCTGCCAAATCATATGCTTCTCGCTTTTCACCATCATCTCTGAACGTTGAAGACACATCCTTCAGTTGGTGCTCTAGCATGTGCAACAATGGGATAGCTTTGCTCAAGAAACAGTTCTCCCTGCTGACTTCACGCGTGAAGAGCTCAAAAGGACGAAGCATGTCTGTCAGGCTGGCAATTAGCTTCCATTCCTCCAACTCTAGCCTCATCTCTTTGTGAGTAGAACCCAGTTTATAGACATACTCATTTATTACCTCCCACTGCTCAGACAGGCGCTCAAGCATGTAAAAGGTTGAGTTCCAACGTGTTGCCACCTCCTGGATTAGTGCTTTGACTGGCAGTTTACGTTCATGTTGAATGCTCCTCAGCTGCTTCTTGGCCTTAAAAGAATGGCTGAAATGTGTGCAGATTCTTCAGCAGATGGTCAGTAATTTGATGACTGGCTCTTCTTTTTTCAAGAAGCCTTGCACCACGATGTTAATACTGTGGCCAAACACGGCACTCTGAAATAGCCACCTTGCTCCATGGCCTTAACTATATTACTGCCATTATCCGTGGAAACATAACCAACTGTGCGATTTCTTGGATGCAGCCGTTCATTGACCTTCCTGTTAAACTCCTCCAAAAGGTTAGGTGCAGTGTAAGATTTCTCCATGGCAAACATGCCTACTGTTGCATGTTTGCGAGTAGCTTTAAAAACTTCCTCCGTGTCAACACCTGCTTCTTTTAACTGTTTTTCGACCCCTGCAAAAGAGACCCAGTGTGCAGTGATGCACATGTAATCAAGGGCTTGGCAACTGGTCCACATGTCTGTTGTCATGTGGATAGTGTGAACAGCACTCTTCAGAATAGCTGCACCAATCACCTCCAGCACATCTTGATGTAGTGCTGGAACCGCAACTCTGGCAAAATAGGACCGGCTAGGAACCTTCCATTTAGGGCAGACTGTTGCCACTAATTCTAGAAACCCCACCCCTTCCACGAAAGAAAAAGGGAGAAGGTCCAGCGCTAGCATTTTACTTAGCTTTTGCATTATACAGACGTACCGTTGGGTGGTTGCGTTCAAATGGCGCCTCCGACCACAACATTCCGCGAATGGTGGGCTGGATCATTTTACGTGATGATGATGATGACGTCTTCAAACCAGTTAGGCCCATTGACGTAGTTTTTCGCATAGGTGTCTCTCCCACACTCTTAGTGTGCCTCATAGATGTTGCAGGGGTAGAGGGTGTGAGCGATACCACTGCAGTGCTGCTGTCAGCAGAAATTGGTGTACCAGAAAAAATGTCTGTCGCTTCTTCACTTCCCCATGCACGATCAGCCTCTCGTCATCATCAGATGCAATATCAAGGGATACATTTGGATTTGTTTTTATTTTGCCTTCCTCGATCTTCCTCATGTGTGCTTCCCAAATAATAGTGTGGTGTTGCTTGAGATGACCTCTCTGGCCTCCGGTACCATAGTTGGTACCAAGCTTACCCCGACTAACTAATGTTTTACAAATCGAACAAACGACCATGTTTTCCGCCCTTGGCTAACAGTAAAGAAGTCCCAAACTGGGGACTGGTGATGTCTGCTGAAGGTGGAGGTGCTACTTTGACTTTCAATGCCAGATGAAGTAGAGGATGGGCGTGGCTGAATTCGTTTCTGTTGTTCACTTACAGCACCACTACTTGAGGTCGAGCTGGATGGAGGTCCATGCCGGCACTTCTGACTAAAAAAGATGGAAGCTGTAGGTCGTGTTGGTGTTGTAGTTAACGGTGGTGGTACCAGTGCCACACCGCCCATATCCCGCTCAGCAGCCATTCGGGATAGGGTCAAAATGTGTGTCTTCTGCATGCCCGCTGGGGCTGGAGTGACGACTGTGATGACTTGGTCATCGTCAGACTGTTCATCAGCAGCAGAAGACACCACTTCTTGTTCGTCGTCATCACCCATAGGTCGAAGCTTTGCGGGAGCCTTCCTTTTAGGCTTAGCTACCTTTGTCGACTCATGGCGTGACTCACTCTCAGACTGCATGGCTGGGTTCCACTCACGATCATGGTCATAAGAATTAATGGGGCTTGCAGAAGAACTGGTAGTATTAGTAGTATCCCTCCTTGACCTTTTTCTTGCTGGGGATCTGGAAGACAATTGATAATCATCATCAGGAGGAGTGGCTTCCTCGGATGATACCTCCTCTTGAATATCAATTTCCTGATGTGCCCCTACTTCTGGAGGAACAAGCATTGTAGGCAGTTGTGCCGCTCCATGAACCTCTAGTTGCACCTCTCCATGCACCTGTCCATGCGCCTCTCCTTTGCGGCTCTACTTGCGGCTCTCCTTGCGGCTCTACTTGCACCTCTCCTTGCGGCTCTACTTGTGCCTCTCCTTGCGGCTCTACTTACGCTTCTCCTTGCGGCTCTACTTGCGCCTCTCCTTGCGCCTCTCCTTGCCCATGTACTTGCGCTTGTACTAGTTGCACGTGTGGTTGTCGTTGCGGCTGTGGTTGTTGAACACTCGTCAGCTGAGTTACACCCAGCGTTGATTGGATGGTACTTTCTTGTGATGAGCCAACCTCACTGGTCGATGGTGATTGAACAACCAAAGTGGCTGCCGCAGCAGCACTCATGGTCTTGGACCTAACTTGGCGTGGTGACACTGAGCCCAATGAAGCGGAGGTGCTGCTTCCAGCTTGGTCCCCGGCGGACACCGCTGCTGCTGCAGGCGTAGTTTTTTTTTCTCCCAAAAAAGGTGTTGGTGGGCACACCAGTCTCCTTGGTAGGTGGTGCCACTTTCTTCTTCTGCTCCTTCTTACTGGCAGTGGCACTGGCAAGTTTTTTCGATGAGGCGCTACGGCCACCTTTCTTTCGGCCCATCTTCTTCAGATGTCAGAACAGCAGGCCGCAGTTGCACGAGTTGCAGAGTTGTCTTGTCTGTGGCCACAAGTGACGTCGCCTGACGTTGTGCTGCACACACCGCTGCAGGACTTCTTCCTGGCACTGGTGGTTCTCTTGTGCACCTAAAAGCAATGGAAACCAGAGAAACATCAGTTAAACACCCCAAAAAGTTGAAAAACACTCAAAAATCACCACAATCCCATGCCATCCATGCCCTCAATGATGTTTAAATTCAAGACACCCCACAGAAAGACTAGGCCCATGCACCACTGAGTACCCCTGGGCATAATGGTTGAAAGCAAGGCAAACTGGGTGCAGGCCTGAGCACACTGCCTGGCTTCAAAATGGCCCCTTGACCCCCACCACATGGCCAGGCCCTGCCTGTACCAGGGCTCAAAATGGCCCCCACCCACATGGCCAGGCCCCAACAACACCCCAAAAAGTCGAAAAACACTCAAACATCACCAGAATTCCATGCCATCCATGACCTCAATGATGTTTAAATTCAAGACACCCCACAGAAAGACTAGGCCCATGCACCACTGAGTACCCCTGGGCATAATGGTTAAAAGCAAGGCAAACTGGGTGCAGGCCTGAGCACACTGCCTGGCTTAAAAATGGCCCCTGACCCCCACCACATGGCCAGGCCCTGCCTATACCAGGGCTCAAAATGGCCCCCACCCACATGGCCAGGCCCCAACAACACCCCAAATAGTAAAAAAACACATATAAATCTCCACAATCCAATGCCATCCATGCCCTCAATGATGTTTAAATTCAAGACACCCCACAAAAGACTTGGTCCATGCACCACTGAGTACCCCTGGGCATAATGGATGAAAGCAAGGCAAAATGGGTGCAGGCCTGAGCACAGTGCCTGGCTTCAAAATGAGCCCTTGACCCCCAGGCACATGGCCAGGCCCTGCCTGGACCAGCCCTCAAAATGGCCCCCACCCACATGGCCAGGCCCCAACAGCACCCAAAAAGTCACAAAACACACAAAAATCACCACAATCCAATGCCATCCATGCCCTCAATGATGTTTAAATTCAAGACACCCCACAGAAAGACTTGGTCCATGCACCACTGAGTACCCCTGGGCATAATGGATGAAAGCAAGGCAAACAGGGTGCAGGCCTGAGCACACTGCCTGCCTTCAAAATGGCCCCTTGACCCCCACCACATGGTCAGGCCCTGCCTGTACCAGGGCTCAAAATGGCCCCCACCCACATGGCCAGGCCCCAACAACACCCCAAAAAGTCGAAAAACACATATAAATCACCACAATCGAATGCCATCCATGCCCTCAATGATGTTTAAATTCAAGACACCCCACAGAAAGACTTGGTCCATACACCACTGAGTACCCCTGGGCATAATGGATGAAAGCAAGGCAAACTGGGTGCAGGCCTGAGCACACTGCCTGCCTTCAAAATGGCCCCTTGACCCCCACCACATGGCCAGGCCCTGCCTGTACCAGGGCTCAAAATGGCCCCCACCCACATGGCCAGGCCCTAACAACACCCCAAAAAGTTGAAAAACACATATAAATCACCACAATCCAATGCCATCCATGACCTCAATGATGTTTAAATTCAAGACACCCCACAGAAAGACTTGGTCCATGCACCACTGAGTACCCCTGGGCATAATGGATGAAAGCAAGGCAAACTGGGTGCAGGCCTGAGCACACTGCCTGCCTTCAAAATGGCCCCTTGAACCCCACCACACGGCCAGGCCCTGCCTGTACCAGGGCTCAAAATGGCCCCCACCCACATGGCCAGGCCCCAACAACACCCCAAAAAGTCAACAAAACACATATAAATCACCACAATCCAATGCCATCCATGCCCTCAATGATGTTTAAATTCAAGACACCCGACAGAACGATTTGGTCCATGCACCACTGAGTACCCCTGGGCATAATGGATAAAAGCAAGGCAAACTGGGTGCAGGCCTGAGCACACTGCCTGCCTTCAAAATGGCCCCTTGACCCCCACCACATGGCCAGGCCCTGCTTGTACCATGGCTCAAAATGGCCCCCACCCACATGGCCAGGCCCCAACAACACCCCAAAAAGTTGAAAAACACATATAAATCACCACAATCCAATGCCATCCATGCCCTCAATGATGTTTCAATTCAAGACACCCCACAGAAAGACTTGGTCCATGCACCACTGAGTACCCCTGGGCATAATGGATGAAAGCAAGGCAAAATGGGTGCAGTCCTGAGCACACTGCCTGGCTTCAAAATGAGCCCTTGAACCCAGCCACATGGCCAGGCCCTGCCTGGACCAGCCATCAAAATGGCCCCACCCACATGGCCAGGCCCCAACAGCACCCAAAAAGTCAAAAAACACTCAAAAATCACCACAATCAAATGCCATCCATGCCCTCAATGATGTTTAAATTCAAGACACCCCACAGAAAGACTAGGCCCATGCACCACTGAGTACCCCTGGGCATAATGGTTGAAAGCAAGGCAAACTGGGTGCAGGCCTGAGCACAATGCCTGGCTTCAAAATGGCCCCTTGACCCCCACCACATGGCCAGGCCCTGCCTGTAAGAGGCCTCAAAATGGCCCCCACCCACATGGCCAGGCCCCAACAACACCCCAAAAAGTCAAAAGACACTCAAAAATCACCACAATCCCATGCCATTCATGCCCTCAATGATGTTTAAATTCAAGACACCCCACAGAAAGACTAGGCCCATGCACCACTGAGTACCCCTGTGCATAATGGTTGAAAGCAAGGCAAACTGGGTGCAGGCCTGAGCACACTGCCTGGCTTCAAAATGGACCCTTGACCCCCAGCAACATGGCCAGGCCCTGCCTGGACCAGGCCTAAAAATGGCCCCCACCCACAATGCCAGGCCACAACAACACCCCCAAAACTCGAAAAACGCACAGAAATCACCACAATCCAATGCCATCCATGCCCTCAATGATGTTTAAATTCAAGACACCCCACAGAAAGACTTGGTCCATGCACCACTCAGTACCACTGAGCCTACTGGCTAGTGTGGCTTTATAGGCACCCCAAATTTAAAAATACACATATAACAGTCAGCTAAAATTCCATGACATAAATGAGATTTAAGTTCAACCAAACTCACAAAAACAGTTGTATCATGCACCCATGACTAACCCTGGGCCTACTGGATACTGTGGCTACCCACATTATATATTTTTTTAAAGCTGTGAAAAAGTTTTTAAATTGTAGTTGCAGCAACTGCAATGCCCCAAAGAAACAACACCAACTTACTTGTAAAATCTCAAATCCAAAAGTGATCCAAACTCCAAAGTCCCAAAAGTCCTCAAATACAAATATCCAGCAGCAGCCACAAAAAGTAATCCTTCCAGCTCCATATCCAAATGAAAAGTGACCAGGACATGGACAAAGCACTGGGAGGAGCCTGCTGGACAGGAACAGGAAGTTGGAGACTCTGGGGCTCTTCCTTCCTCCCACCCACCCCAAATGGACTCCTTGCACAAAAAAGTGCAGCCAAATATCAATCTGAGGAGTTATTATGATCAAAATCATCATTTTCAGAAGGTTTTTGCTGCCTGCGGTGGATTTCTTGTGCAGAATTGCAATTTTTGCAATTTCGGGAACGCGAGCTGTTCAAATCTCCCGCCGGAAGTCAGCTGCGCGCCGCATCTACGTGTTCGGCATTGTTTACTCCCGCGATGCGTGAACGCGGGCCTTTATGACCCACTCGCATTGTCAAACTCTGGCTGTGCAAGATGGCAAGCCGCGATAAACTAATTGCGTTTGAAAAACTCTCGCGCGATCACGCAGCAAGATCGAAAATGGCGCAGCACACGTAAAACCGGGAGAAAAACAACTCGGCGGACTCAGAGTCAACACCGCGCGCGATATTGTATTTTTCAAGCGCGACCAAGCAAAATAATTCGTGGCTTGCGAAATTGCGGATTATTGGGCAAATTCGCGCGATTCGCGGATCGTGAAATCGTCGCAAATTCGCCCGCAAAATGGATTTTACGCCCACGCTTAGGAGGAACCTCCCAAAGGCAGAAATCCTGGCAGCCACCAAGGCTCAAGAGCGGCCCTTGAGGAAAAAAAACTGAGACTGTCTCATTGGGGTAAACTTGCTGGCAGACAGACTTACACAAAATTCCAGAATGTGAGCAAACAGTGGAGGGCTCGTTAACCAAGTTGCAAATTGAAGTAGCCACTCTCAGACAGCAAGTGGCTAAAATGGCCACCCTTACCGCCACCTTGGAAAACAGGGAGAAGATGGTGAGAATTGCTTGTGTACCAACAAACTCTGCTTCTTTGACTTCCAGGAAAGAGCAGATAGGGAATCCATGGAGAAATTCATAGAGAATTGGTTCCGCCTTGAGATGAGACCACAGGGTTTGTTAAATTTGTTTACAGTACAGAGGTTGCATAGAGGGTTGCACAGAACACTGATGGTGTGGCCCCTTCCTTTGGGCCCGCCATGAGCCCTGATAGTTTAATCTTTTAGTATAGAGATATTGGCTGTATCCTCAGGGCAGCAAGAACAACCAGGGTAGCTGAAACACTTACAAAAAATACTACATTGCACTCTATCTAGATTATACCAAAAAACAGACGCAAAGGAAATCCTATCTGGAGATAAAACAAGTACATGCTGCTTCTCCCAACGTGACTGAGGGTCATCGACCAGGGAAAAAGTCATGTTTTTTTGAGCAACCAGAAGTGGTCAAGTCAAGTCAAGTCAAGTCAAGTCAAATCCACTTTATTCGATTAATTAAAATCATAAAAGTATGCTATACAAAAATGCTGACATTTTAAAACATTAAAAAGAGTTAAAATTACACACATATACATTTCTCTAAGAAGCACGAGATGGAGTACCTATTACATTTTATTCTACACGGTCATATTTCCCAAATGCAAGAGTTTGTTTTAAAAGGAAGTAGCTACAGCAGTACCCCCCAGACCAGTCCTCCTTATTCTTACAGAAGCTGCCAAGAAACTGGCTACACAATACATAGTTTCCGGAGATTCCATCATTTGAAGAAATAATAGGGCGGGTTTATATTGTTTAAAGTTCAACTTTTTCAATAATGGTGTAATGAACCATTTCCGAGGCACAGAAAACAACCTGCAAAAAAGCAAAAAATTTACTGTATCCTGGGGAGAAAGATCGTCACATTTACAGGGGTGATTGACCTCCGGCCTACCCCACCCGTTCACATCCCATAGTACCATGTACATTTGATTGAATCGAAATTTCGTAAGTAGCCATCTGTGGAATCAGTTTGTCACAATCGATAAATAAGGGGCCAACCTCAAAGACGTAGTAACCAGTACATGGGCCCTTACTGAGGGCTTACCTAGCTCAACCGCCTCTCGCTCTGCTTCACAGAGCCTAATAAAGTTGGTCTTGGCCCAACCTAAATCGGCTTTGCAGAGCGAATCTGGTCTAGAGAAAATCTCTGGGCGGCCAAGCTTCTCAGCCAGGCTCTTAATGTAGGACAGCCACTGAATGTCCCTGACATAATCTAAATTAAGACAATCCTTTATGATTGTACGGTTTAAGGAGAGTTGGGGATTCAGCCAAATCTTAATCCAGAGCAGGATAGGTGCTAATTTAATTATATCTGTAATATATCCCAAACCCAGCTCCAGATGGATAGAATATGTGGCTGTAGATGATGGAAGACCAAGAAGAGACTGCAGAAACTTATTCTCCTCAATTTGTATGCGGCCAGGATTAGTGAATCCCCAACCTAGCAATAGAAACCGACTTAGCTTTATAGATTGCCAGGATTGCCTCAGTTGGTTTCCCCCCTAATCTTTTGGCGAACCCCAATACTGCAGCCGAAGAACTTCTCACGGCATTGGATTTTGTGGTAAGCTGTGGGTTCCAACTACACCTGTCATCGAATAAAACTCCCAAGTAAGTAAATACCTTTACTCTACTAATAACCTCAGTACCACAGTAAAAAGTCTTAACATTGTTTCTTGAACTCCCCAGTGACATTATGTGGGATTTCCCGGTATTAATCAACAAGTCAAGACTATTCATAAAATTACCGAAGGAGTCAAGCAGTCTCTGTAGACCGATTTGGGTTCTTGCCAGTAAAACCGCATCATCGGCGTAGAGGAGCACCGGAATTGGCGTTCCCCCCATGCGCGGAATATCCTGCGTGGCTGCTATCAGATCTGTCTCCAATGAGTTCACGTACAACGTGAACAACATTGGGGCTAGGAAGCAGCCTTGGCACACCCCTCTACTAGACTTAAAACTTGCTGTGCATTTCCCCTCGGTTGTCATCCTGATGGAAGCGTTCAAATCCCTGTGCAACTCTGCCAGGAAGTACATCAGTGAGCAATCAAGGCCCATCTTTAACAGCACGGTCCACAGCCTTGATCTATTAACTAGATCAAAGGCTGTGGACAGGTCCATAAAACCCAAAAAGATGGAGCCCCTTTTGGCCCCCATGTATTTGGCTATAATTAGATCAAGGTTAAGACATTGGTCCTCCGTACTCCTCCCCGCTCTAAAACCATATTGGACATCTGTCAGTATGTTATTTTCCGAGGCCCAAGATGTTATTCTGGCCAAGACCACCTTCCCTAAGATTTTAATAGAGGAGTCTAACAGTGAAATCGGCCTATAACATCTCGGGTCTCCCCTCTGCCCTTTTTTGAATACAGGGATTATAATCGCACTAGCCCAGGATTTGGGGAACCCTCCGGTTGCAGAGGCATTAAAAACTTTGGTTAAGATTTCAGCCCAGTACGCCGGATTGGCCTTATACATATCGCAGGGAACCCCATCCGGGCCTGGTGCCTTATGCCCAGCCGTACTCCCGATTGCCTTAAGTCTCAAACCTTACTGGGGCCAAAATAGGAACAGGGGCTACCAGGGTTTCCGGCTCCAAATGGCTACCATATATTTTTTCAAAATGACTAAGCCAATCTGTTTCAGAGATGTTTAATTCTAAGTCTGAATTTTGGACTTTAGAAAATAGAGGAGTGTTAATTATTGACCAAAACTTGGCACTGTCTTTTAAGGTAGCTTTGTCCATGAGTTCAACCCAGGCTTCGTGTTTTAATTCCCTTTTTCGCTCTTCTAATGCCTTCGCATACCCCTTTCTGAGCTGGGCTACCAGTGCTCTGTTTCTCGGACGAACATTGAGGGCCTTTTTTAAAATATTATGGGCTTTACTGCATTTTTGGTAGAACCAGGCCATTGCCGGTCTATTTGTGACTACTCGACCGTTCATTGTAAGTTCCTGCGACACTTTAGAGCAGATGGTCTCGTACGATGATATTACTACATCTCCCATAGAGAGAGGATTAACACAGATATTTATTTCTTGTGCCGCCTTAGATGTTATAGTTTGGAAAAAGTCAGCGGGGACGATCTTGCCCCATTTGAGCCTTCTCCCCTGCTCTTTAGCTTTGACTGACACAACCGCCAGAGGCGGGACAGAAGTGTTTAGTAACGAAAACCCATCTAATAACTCCATCACCACAGGATTATGATCACTTAAAGGCATCTATAGCATTATAAAAAATTACATACTTTAAAAGTCCTAATGATAGAAAGATATAATCAATGATCGTTTGACAGTCCCTACCAGTATAAGTAGCAACCCGGGTATTGCTATCAAAAAACTCAGCTTCAAACAAATTATTACTGGACAATACATTTTCAAGAGCCACCCCTTTCTGACTATGTTCGAAATGCTGGGGGGATGTACTATCCGGACCATCACGGTCAATTAGGACACAGTTTAAACAAAGATGTACATTAAAATCACCCATCAAAATTAGATGGCAAAAAGTGGTTTGCTTTTCTTTATGTGAAGTTAAAAAATCATTTAACCATAGTAAATGCTCGTCTGTAGAGGCCCCTTGCTGTGAGTTATAACAGTTCACTAGAATTATTTTAATGTTATTAACCAAGGTTACCTCCACGATGAGAAAGTTAATGGAGTCACAGTCAAGCTTTACAATTTTACCCCTGACGTTCACCGAGACCAACAACACGAGACCCCCTCTACTTCTTCCAGCCGTTGAACTCAGAGCAGGGACAAAAAAAGAAGTGAAACCGTTCACCCAAAAATCACAATCCTCGTCCCAGGTCTCCTGTAGGGCGACAATATCATATTGTTTAATAACATTAAGCCAATTTGGATCTTCTCTTTTAGATCGCAACCCCGCAATGTTCCAGCTTAACAGCCTGACTTTATCCCCCAATTCAGGGTTCTCATTTACGGGGATGGCACTACCCCTCCTCTGTGGAGATACAGTGGCCATGGGAGTCAGATCACCAATTCCCTCACCACCCAGGCCTGCCCTGGCCTCCCGTCAATCACACAAATCCAGGCTGGATAGAGCATCAAAACTGTTATGGGTTGCAATGTTAAAACCGAAATTTGTGCCCCACCTATTGTTCATGTTATTCATGATGTTTTCCCTATCTAGACCAGGGGTTTTGGGGTAGGTAACATTTTGTTGTTCCCCATACATTTTTTTTAGTGTGAGTGGGACAATGGTACCGCTTCTTCGTTGGGGAGGGAGTATGTTTTCAAGGAGATTGGGCAAAACTGCCGGATTTGAGAAAGTCACAGCCACACAGTCACCTTTAAACTTTTTGGGTCGGTTCCCTATCCACGGGACCCTTTTCGCCGACTTTATCTCACTCGCCAGTTGCTGTTTACCTCCTGGGGCTAGCTTTATGTTCCCTGTTAACCAATGTAGGGCCTTACTTGACAGGGATGCAGGTGGCTCTACCAGGCCACGTTCTAAAAGTGGAACGTTAGCCAACACCAGTACCACCGGCGAAGCTTCAACAATAAATTGAAGAGGGTCTGTTGCCTGATTTTGGTCAGGGGGAATATTAACTGTTAACAAGGCGCCATCCTTAACAGCTGACTGATTAACAGTGTCCATCGGGGCATGGGCGGGGGGGTTGGTTGTTAACAAAACACCCCCTGCCCCTCCCTCCACCATAGTGTTCACCCCTGAATTGATTGTACTATTTACAACAAGGGTAGTTATATTTTCCACCTCCCCTACGACCTTAGTTTGTAAACCTTCCAGTTTTTTAATCTCGGCGTTCAGTTTGTCGATTTTTGCCACCAGAGGTTTAATTATCACTTTAATCTTGCTTTCAAACACCTCTACAAACTTATTGAACAGGTCCTCCATCATAGAGTACTTTATATAGTCCTCGCTAGAGTCGGTAATTTTTACCTTCGATGAACCTGGAGTGACATCCCTTTTCCTTCTTACCCCAGACCGCAGCCCTCCTCGCTTTGGATGTTTTTTCGCACATTGTCGTATTGGTCGTGGCACCTGATCTGGGGAAGAGGGTTCAACTTCAGTGTCTCGTGTCTGGACCCCATGATCCGAATCAATGTCACTGTCGGGATCAGTCACAAGAAGTACATCTGGGGCAACCTCCGAATTTATTTGGGAAACATTATTAACAGATACGTGGGGGGAAATAAGTGGAGCATCCGTGCCTGTAGCCTGAGGTAAAGAGTCTACCAGGGAGGGTGGAGAAGATGGTCTTAAACGATCAAAATCGGGAGATTGGCTCAGGCCCAGAGATTCTCTCCTTTGGTTATTAATTTTCTTCACCGTTTGTACCAAATAATTATCAATGGTGTTGGATGTAGCAACAACAGCAACAGCTTTCTTCGACATCCTGAGCTTTTATCCGATGACCCTCTGTCACCGAACAACAAATTCCCACTGATCGAAGCTGAACTCAACAAATACGAAAACTTACTAGTAAGTGAGAACCTGTCGACCCAGGGGCAGGGTATCTGGTCCTGACCGTTCGCGTCCAGTCGCGGACTGTCGCAGACTGTCCCGCCCTTGTCCCGGGCTTCTCCCGGGCGCGCCCCCGCGCGCTCCCGCGCAGCGGGTATGCAGTGTTCTTTAAATAACAAGAAGCGTGATGGGCGGGGCCGGCAGGGAGAGCAGCCCAGCTGATGTGAATGAGGCTCGCAGGGACTCCTGGTCCACGGAGTCCCTGCCTTCAGCTCGCAGCCCTGCCGGTCGGGTGTAGGAGTGCCCGTCCTAATCAGCAGCTCCTGTGGTTTCACCGCGCTGCGGGACCCGCAAAGCGGGTCCGGCGAGGTGCTGTGTTCGACCCCTGAGGCTGAAGGGCCAAAAACTGGAGCAGCAGCAGACAGGTGCGTTGGCAGCAGCGTTCAAAGGAAAGTAAATGGCCCCACTGACAGGATCTAAGGCCCCACTGTTTAACTCCGTGGGCGGTGGGCGGGGCCGGCAGGGAGAGCAGCCCAGCTGATGTGAATGAGGCTCGCAGGGACTCCTGGTCCACGGAGTCCCTGCCTTCAGCTCGCAGCCCTGCCGGTCGGGTGTAGGAGTGCCCGTCCTAATCAGCAGCTCCTGTGGTTTCACCGCGCTGCGGGACCCGCGAAGCGGGTCCGGCGAGGTGCTGTGTTCGACCCCTGAGGCTGAAGGGCCAAAAACTGGAGCAGCAGCAGACAGGTGCGTTGGCAGCAGCGTTCAAAGGAAAGTAAATGGTCCCACTGACAGGATCTAAGGCCCCACTGTTTAACTCCGTGGGCGGTGGGCGGGGCCGGCAGGGAGAGCAGCCCTGCTGATGTGAATGAGGCTCGCAGGGACTCCTGGTCCACGGAGTCCCTGCCTTCAGCTCGCAGCCCTGCCGGTCGGGTGTAGGAGTGCCCGTCCTAATCAGCAGCTCCTGTGGTTTTACCGCGCTGCGCGACCCGCGAAGCGGGTCCGGCGAGGTGCTGTGTTCGACCCCTGAGGCTGAAGGGCCAAAAACTGGAGCAGCAGCAGACAGGTGCGTTGGCAGCAGCGTTCAAAGGAAAGTAAGTGGTCTAGACATGACTTGAATTCTTGGATAAGACAAAACTGGTAATAGGCGGAGACCCTAGGTTCTGACGCAAGTTAAAGGTGGGAAGAAACGTAAGCAGACCACATTAGCAGACACTGAGAGGTCACCAAAGAGCCCAACATCAGAATGGTAATCCAAGAAGAAGGGACCATGGGAAGAGAGAAGGAGGAGACTCCCTCAAAGAATATTAGAGCTTCGGGGTACTCAGGGGTAGACAAATTGGAGTTAGGATCAAATCCTTTTGAAAAAGAGATGAAATGGGACTGGGGCTAAAAGTTGCTGGGTGGGCACTCTACCTGTAACAATTGCACTTTGGGTAGTATGAGAAATGAATGAGAGCCAATGTCATATACTGCTGGGTAACTGCAATGCAGAGAACTCTGTTGTTATTCAACTGCTTGATTTATGACAGTGATTATGTCCACAGTGAGTGGCATGATATTTGACCATGTGGTCTAGTGGGCAAGGAATAGGCTTAATGAAAACAACCTTACACTCACTTTGAACGAGGTGATAGTATACTACACACCTAGCATATACCCGAGGGTGACTGGAGCTGCAGGGTCTCTCAAGAGAAGTGGTCACGCTAAGATGCAGGGGCCCTGACCCGAATAGATACTGCCTGCAGATTTCTGGACAGTTTAGGTTTACTTCTTGGGTTATTAACCTGATAGTAGGGGAAGTGTGGGAATAGTACATGGTCACTCGACTTAGTTGAGAGACTTAGTGACACAGTTTGGGTGATCAACAGTTGCAAGTCATTGAGTCTGATCAAAGGGTGGCAGTGTGGTGGGGTTTACTTTTTTCATCTTGTGGTTATGTGCTGTGATGTGAGATATAATTGGTTTGACTGGCCACATGGTGCGAAGGTAACTGCATGCCATCATCGCCAGGGAAACGAAATAAAGATATAAAGAAAAGCTATACAGGTTTCCTCCTATTTGTTATTGTTGTTGTTATTTGTATAGAGCATGGCTACCCGGAGGCATCCCAGCGACAATACAGGGTCCAAATTGCTCCAAGAGTTGCATTTACTTAAGACTGGGGTAAAAAAAACTGGCCACAAAATGGAGAGGGCCCATAATTGCTGCTACATACTCGAATTATGCACAGTAGTGATTACATGGATAGTGGGGAGGGTACTCTTTAAGCCCTCAGAATGGATTGCAGACCTGTTGGGGTCCTTTGTGGTGGTGGTTGGACTCCTCGAGGGTATTAAAGTCGGTTTATTTAATTCTTTCCCCCTTAATAAGAATATTAGAATGTTTTACCTTGAAATTGTGAGAGTTCAATCCCTTTTTAGAACACTAGACTAATATGGGCTGGGGATTTTAACTGTGTGGAGGTTGGATAAGCCCAGACCTGTTATGGAGTAAAGCTATGCCTGTTTTTGACTTTGTTGAGATATGGAGACTTCAACACCCACTAGATAAAGCCTATTCCTATTATTCGTCCGTGCAGGAGGGCCACAAATAGATTATGTGCTGGGATACAAGGAAAACATTGCAATATTCAGTAACTCTAAATAGATTGTATCAAACCATTCAGCATTAGTTGTCACTTTGAGGCCCAGGTGGTGTAAGTTTTGTCTGATGGGGCCTTAGTGGGATACATGAGATAATATACAGAATTATATTTCTAAAATAATCAGGAAACTACTCATAGTTGAGCCAAGTAGTGGGCAGCATATGAGGTTCCCATTTTAAGGGAATGCATTGCCCACACATTTGGAGTTAAGCAGCAGCTAAAGAGTTATCTGCCAGAACCAGAAAAGAGAAAGGCAAAACAGGATAAATTGGTAACAACAGACCCTGCTGTGGTGCAGCAAAGAGTAGACACGAAGCGACAGATGAAGGATACATGAGCGCAACCCGATAGTTATACATACAAGCAACACAGACAGAGATTGTTACAGAAAGGGGATATAATGAGATGCCTATTGGTGTGGTTACTATAGAGAAAGAGACCACCAGCACAGATACAGACCCACAGATATAGTGGCAAGGGACAGCATTAATGAGGCATGTGTGACATATTTGAAGAAAAGCTTCTCCCTGACCGACAGTATGCTGGCGGAGGATATTGAAGGGAACTTGCAAGAAATAAACTTACTAAGCCTTACAATTGAGCAAGGATCTTTACCATGAAGCTGACTATGGAGACTATGCAAAAAGGCAAAATGCAAGGAGCGGGTGGCATCCCAGTGGATTTTTATCATGTAGTGCCAGTATTTATACTTGATAGGCTGGTAGAGGGATTTGTCGAGGCATGGGAAAGAGGACTGCTACCTCCTTCTCACAGAGAAGCAGTGATAGTGCTGATTCCTAAGGAAGGCAGAAATCCAACCCTGTTGAAGTCATATAGACCCCTGTCTGTACCCAATGGGGATGGTAAGCTCTAGTCTTGAGTACGTTTCTGGATTTTAGACTTCTCGGAGTTATAGGCTTCCTGATAGATGATAATCAGAAGTGGTTTATCCCTAGAAAAAGCACTAATTTTAAAAGCCGGAAGCTCACAGATGTTATCCAGTCACTGGTTGCTTCGGAAGATGATTATGCAAAGGCATCTCTAGATCTAGACCATGGGCCCGATTCACAGAACTAACTTAAGACAAAATCCTAAGCTTACTACCATTTTGGTATTCACAGAAGGCACTTACTCATTTTGGTATTCACAGAACGCATTTACTCATTTCGGTATTCACAGAAGTTAGGAGTCCTAACTTTAGGAATCCTAAATGCCTTCTGTGAATAGGGAACGTCTTAAAAATACGATTTTTCTCAGTGTAGAAGTAGTAAAGTTAGGATTCCTAACTTTAGGACTCCTAAACTGAGAAAAATCCTAACTTTAAGACTTTCGGTATTCACAGAAGGCATTTAGGAGTCCTAAAGTTAGGAGTCCTAACTGTACTACTCCTAAACTGAGAAAAATCCTAATTTTAAGACTTTCTGTATTCACAGAAGGCATTTAGGAGTCCTAAAGTTAGGACTCCTAACTTCTTTTTTTTTTTTTTTTTTTTAAAACCTTTATTATATGCGTTCAACACAAAGGCATGACAGTTACAGCATCTGCAATTCAATATGGCAATATGTTTGGTACATTCATTAGAGAGAAAGAAAAAGATGAGCATTAGGTTCACCATCAATACTGCGGCCAGCGCAATGTATACACACTTCCCAACGTCCCACAGTGGGCGGTCAAGTGGCTAGAGTCCTTTCATCCTATCCAACCGGGGGGAGGGCACACGGAAAAGGGAAACCACCTCTCCCCGCGTACAGTTGGGACATTAGTCAAATAGGTACATTATTGCGGTCCGTCCCAATCCTGTATCGTCGTTGTCTGTATCAGTCAGCTAACTGCGTAGCCTTGTGCAGTGGCACGCTCCTTGTGTATCTAGTGTGCGCATCCCGCTCTGTACCTCAGCGTGTGATATGTATATGAGTGTAGAACATGATATTCAACTGAGGACGGTATGCTGTACTTTCCCACCACTGTGTCGCCCTTCGCTCCATGCTATTGCAGTATACATTGTGTATACATTCCCACCATCCCTTAGTGCCACGATGATGGGAGGGTTAGCGGAATTCTGTCACTAGAGCCGTATCTCATGGACCACAATTACCCAAGTCTCCCCCACAGCACTCCACCAACAGGCTCGTCGTCTTATCCCGAGTTAGGTGGCACTATGCTCAGCATGTAGTGTGGGGTGTAGTGGGGTGTATGAAGTGTAAAGTACCGATACGCTCATGGGCCCGGGACCGGCTCGTCGTCTCCAGAGGAGTCACTTTGCGTCGCCTGAGCCAGCCAGTATACCTGTAAGGGGGACCAGAAGTCACCGGGAGCACAGCGGGCGGGTAGCAGTTCCGCATACACGCCATGTTGTTCCTGACAGTATTGGAGGTCGTCCAACCATTCCTTAAACTTTGGCGCCCTCCCCCTTCCCCATCTGCAAGCAATCCTCCGCTTAGCGAGGAGTAACGCAATGTCAACAAATTTACGATCCGATTTGGGCACATTCCTGGTATATCCTAGCAGCATCACTATCGGGTCCATAGGGAGAGGGCCAGCAATCATAACTTGGAGGGCGGCATGTACCTGGCTCCAGTAAGTCTGAATTGCTCCACAGTCCCAGGCAAGATGCAGGAAACCCGCGCCTTCCATCCGACATCTAGCGCACCTATCATCCGCCGAAAGGCGAAACCTCAATTTTCTGACTGGTGTATAATAATATCTTTGTACAAACTTATAATGAATAATTTTCATTCGGCAACTGGAGGATATTCTAGCCATGACCGAGCAGCAGTACCTCCACTGTTCATCCGTGAGTGCGACTGGTAGTTCCGATTCCCAGTCAGTCCGTGCTTTAGACAGGACAACCGGGCGCTGCTCACGAACGGCAGCATAGATTTTAGACACCAAGTGCGTGCCATCCGATACGAGCATGACATGCAATGGTAATATCGTCCCTGGTTCCTCCGGGAAGTTAGGGAGAATATCTCGCATACCCTGTCGGAGGCGGATGTAGTAGAACACCTCCATAGGAGTCGGGGGAGCATTCTGGAACATCTGATCCTTGGTGCGGAACAGTCCATCCTGAAATAGGTCTCCCCACGTATTGAGGTGTATGCGGTGGCACATCGATCGGAAACCTCCCTCCAGTAAGAGTGATAGTCTCGGATGGTATGCCAGAGGCAATGCCGGCGAGTAGAGCATGGGGGCGTCCAGCAGTTTGGTCACTCTCCGCCAGGCATCAATTGTACAGGTCACAGTAGCGGCGGGCGTCTCAACATCCCCAACCAGTCCCATCAGCATGCCCTTGAGCGGGAGCGGATGCACGATCCAGTCCTCCGCAGCGACCTGTGGCATAAAGGGAACGGGACGAATCCAGTGATAAGCATGCTGCGCCTGCGCACTGAGATAGTATACTTCCAAGTCGGGCACATCGAATCCACCCCTATCATACGGCTGCATCAAGACCGACCAACTAAGGCGTGGTTGTTTAGCTCCCCAGAAAAGGCGAAGCAGCTCAGAGCGAAGTCTTTTGAAAAAGTAAGCGCCTGGGTAGTATGGTATGTTTTGAAATAGATATAAGAAGCGTGGGAGGACGACCATCTTGATCAGGGAGGCTCTGCCTGCCATCGAGAGCGGGAGTGCCAGCCAGTGAGTCACATTGTCAGCCAGTCGTGTAATGGCTACACCATAGTTTAAGCGGATAGTGTCCTCCTTATTAAGCGATACTTCAATCCCCAGATATTTCAAGTCAGAATTGCACCATTCCAAGGGGTAATCCAGCGGAAATCGGGTGACCGAGGCCGTGAGGGGGAAGAATTGCGACTTTTGCCAATTAATATGTACACCGGATATGCCTCCAAACGCTACAAATTCCCTCAGAAGCGGATTGAGGTTGTCTCGTGGATGGCGCACATATAGGGTGACGTCGTCTGCATAGAGGGAGATGCCAATCTGCCGCTGGTTACAGTTAAAGGCCTTGTCTTTGTGTAACTGTCGTATTCTGCAGGCCAGCGGTTCTATAGCCAGGGCGAATAGTAAGGGCGACAAGGGGCACCCCTGCCTAGTCCCTCTCGTGATCGGCATCTGTGCCGAAAGCACCCCGTTGACGACGACCCTGGCGACTGGGGAAGTGTATAGCAATGTCACCCAGGCAATAAATATCCGGGGGAACCCCATTCTGCCCAAGATAGCCAGCAGATAACCCCACTCCACTGAGTCGAACGCCTTGGTGGCGTCCAGAAACACAGCAGCAACCGGCAATTCGGGTGCAATGGAAGGAATTAGAGAAAATAACGTGCGCAGATTTTGAGATGTGGCTCTCCCCGGGACAAAGCCAGATTGGTCCGGCAGTACAAGAGTAGTCATAAGTAGGGACAGTCTAGTTGCCAACACTTTCGCAAGAATCTTCGCGTCACAGTTCAGCAACGACAGGGGTCTATAGGCATCAGTGTCCGTTGGGTCCTTTCCCGGCTTCAACAGCGAGGTGATCGCCACCTCCCTCATGGATCCCGGCAGTATCCCCACCTCCAGCGATTCCTCGAAGACCTCTTTCAGTACCGGCGCCATGATATCGATGTAACATTTATAGAATTCGGCCGGTAGGCCGTCTAGTCCTGCTGCTTTGCCATTACTGAGGGACATGATCGCTTCTCTAATCTCGTCCAGTTCGAAAGGGCACCCTAAGAATTCCCTGTTACCATCACTTAACCAGCAAAGCGCTATGTCTTCCAGGTAATTACCGAACTCTACCTCACCTTCCTGCTGTGTGGAGTATAGGCGTTTGTAGTGTTGTAGGAAGGTGTCTTGAATCCCCTTAGAGTCCTGATGGATCCTCCCCTCCTTATCAGAGATTTCTAGGATATGGGAGGCAAAGCGCTGGTGCCTCGTGAGTGCCGCCAGTACCTTCCCCGGTCGGTCCCCCTCGCAATAGCGCCTAGCTGTCCAGTATTTACCCCGGAATTTTACCTCCCTGGCTGCTTCCTCCTCATAGGTCGTCAGTTTAGCTCTGAATCGTGCCGCCAGGTCAGGGCTGGGATTCCCTACCATCTCCGCCTCCAGTGCCCTAAGCTCCCCCTCTAGTGTAGTTAACGTGCGCACTATGCTTCTCAATATTCCACAGCTTTTGGAGATCGTGACTCCCCTCACAGTGACTTTAAAAGCTTCCCAAATGGTTTCGACCTTATCCACAGACCCCTTGTTCCTAGGGAAGAAGGCCTCGATCTCTTCTCCGAGTTCGTGTTTAAAGACAGGGTCCAGTAAGGCCGAGGGGAAAAGCCGCCATGGTGGCCTTACCCTAGTATGCCCTGGCACTTCGAGGACGGTCAGTACCGGGCAATGGTCCGAGTACGTGCGAGGCAGGTGTTTCACTTGAACTATCCCCCCAGCGAGGCCCCGTGAGACAAAGCAGTAGTCGATCCTTGCCCATGAGCGTGCATGTGTTGTGAAGTGAGTGCCTTCCCTAGCCGCTGGATGTGTGTGCCTCCAACTGTCCACTAGTCCTGCCTCCGTAAGTATCCCCTGAAGAGCGTCTCTGGCCTTCGTGTTGTAATGTCCACTACCGTCCGATCTATCCATCGTGGTACGTAGCGATAAGTTGAAGTCCCCCCCCCCAGACAATGTGCGTGGCTTCGGTCTCCAACATGTGGCCCCATAATGACAAGAAAAAACCAGGAGTATCGACGTTAGGTGCATAGCAATTCACAAGCATTATCACATCGGTTCCCAGCCTCCCCCAAAGGATGACATACCTCCCCTTATTATCCACTCGCACACCCAACTTTTGAAATGGCAGCCTCTTATTGACCAATATTACCGTCCCCCTAGAATATGTGGAATAGGAGGAAAACTCTCTCACACATGCCCATCTGCTCGCAAACCTGGGGGCACTCCCCGGGCTAAGGTGGGTTTCCTGGAGCATCGCTATTTGCACATGGTGCCGATCTAGATATGCAAGTACATTCCTGCATTTCCGGGGGTCATTGAGTCCCCGGACATTCCAAGACATTACGGTGACTGTATCCAAAGTATCATCACCTACATGCGTTACCATATCCCTGAATGAAGCCAACAGCTGGTGTTCCAGCTCTCAATCGAAATGTACCAATTGTCAATCTCTCCGCTGCCCAGTACAGTCTCGCCAATCGAACAACCATATTCACACACATGCACCCCACAGTACCTGTATTCCTGCCAAAAACGCCATACGCATCAAACTCGCCACTTCCAACAACTAGCAGCGCAACACACGAACAACCCCTCATACTCCATGCACAGCCACCCAACCCTGGCTGTCCATCCCCTCCCCCCTCCCACTGAAGCAACCCAAACTTGCCAGTACCATGATCCCCCCCCCGCCCCAGCCCGCGTTTTCAAGAACAATAGAAAAACCATGTGGGGAATTCCCTCTTGGGAACATCAGAGGTACGCACAGAAACACCCCAACTCTCCCCCCCCGACCCGCATGTAACATACGGGAAAGACAGAGAAGGTGGGGTGGTGCCTGGCATGTATCGTCCCTGCAGGTCAAAGCCCTCCCGCCATCCCAGTGTCCCTCATCACCATCCTTTAATCCGGAGGACGGGCAAATGTCCTGGGGCGAGTTCCATCAGGGCAGCGACGGTACAGTAATCAATCGTTCGTGAGGGCTTCATCACCCCGGCCTCCTTCTAGGCCATCAGTGTACTATACAAGAAAAAACCTTGACGCCTGTAAGCCTTCCGCTGCCCACATGTCCTCCTGCTGCGACAGACATCCGCTCGATCTCAGCACCACAGTTGCATTGGGATAAGATGTTCAAAAGCCATTTATCGGTCAGCAGTCCCTTCAGGATGCAAGGCAGCCCTCAGTGGTGTCTCCGCAGGTAGTGCAAGGCAGTTCCAGCATCCAAAGCATACAGTTTCTGAATTAGTATCCGTAGTGCATCCAGGAGCTATCGACCAGACGAGCATAAGCACCCCATCATGAGTCCTCCTGCTCGACTGGGTTTCCTGCGGCCTCTTCCTCCTCATCGTTGCGCCTGTCCCTCCTAGTAGCGCGAAGTTTTTTTATGTAGTCCTCAGCCTGTTGCGGGTTCGTAAAGAAGTGCTGTTTGCCCTGATGGGTCACCCTGAGGCGTGCCGGGTATAGAAGGGCGTAGTCCACCTGCATGTCCCTTAGTTTCTTTTTCACATCCAGAAATTTTCTCCTCTGGTCCTGTACCATGGGTGTGAAGTCCGGGTATAAGGAGAACTGCACCCCATCACAGGTCAAGTTCCGCTTTGTTCGGGCCGCTCTCAGCGCCGCGTCTCTGTCGCGGTAATTGAGTAACCGGGCAATAATGGGACGTGGCTGCGCCCCTGGTTTGGGGACCGGGCCCAGGGAGCAGTGTGCCCGCTCCACAATGAACTGATTAGAGAAGGCCTCCTTCCCTACTGCGGTGATCAGTATGCGCTCCACGTAGTCCTCCATCCGTCCGGTGTTGGTGGATTCTGGAACTCCCGTGACGCGTATGTTATTGCGTCTACTCCGCGCCTCCAACTCCTCATTCTTAGCTGCGATTACTCTGAGGACATTATCCATTCGGGTTAGGCGCGATTCGTGAGTGTTGGATGTGTCCTCAGCAGTGGAGATGCGCCGTTCCGCCTCCGAGAGCCGCTCTTCGTGGACTTCTATCTTTTGTGCAACTCCGTCCATTCTGGAAGATAAGCGGTCAACCTTATCTACGATTGTTGCGAAGCCCTGGCGCATCTCGTCGATAAGCAGTCGCAATTCTGGAGCCACTGGTGTAGGGGCCGCCTCAGCGTTCGATGGTCCTGGGGCTCCGTTGGATGCCGTGGTGCCTCGCTGCGGTTTTTTGGTGGCTGGGGGCTCGAAAGACAGTTTCGCCTGTTTAGCGTCATTTTTGCCCATGGTGCCCAGTCTGTTGGTGCCAATCGGGGCCGGTAACTGACGAGCAGCTAGTTGGTGTCCCTCCGCCAGTAAAAGGCACTCAAGCCGGCAGCCCACAACGTGACGAATCCCCCCAGGGCAGTAGAAGGCAATGAGCAGGTCGGCAAAGTCTCGCCCTAATTATAATGTCCAGGGCGCCTAAGGAGCGTACGCGCTGGCAGCCAGGCCTCAGCACGTCCAAGTAGGCACGAGCAGTCGTAACCGGCTGGGGCACACAGGAAGCGGGGGGCAGTGCAGTGATGTTGGGCCCACCCCGCCCCTACAATCGACCGTAAGTCCGACCTTCCGGATGGTCCTCCGGGTCCTTAGTCGCTATGCCTGGTGGCAGCAGTGTCCCCCAGGTAAATCAGGGAGGCCGGCGGGGAAGCGCGGAGCAGGGCCGGGTGCACCGCTTTCTCCTCCGGCAGGGCCAGGCGAGGTGTGCCGTGTATACCGGGAGTGTCACCCGGTCTCAGATACAGTGATCCGGCACGCCACTCGTCGCAGCACTTTTAGGGGTGGCAAGACTCACCTCCACCAGCCCCCGAAGATCCGTCTGTCAGTTGCCCGCCTCTCAGGCCGTGGTTGGAGCTTTCGAGGCCTAGCAGCCTCGTGGGGAGCCGCGGCCTCGCGTAGGCCAGTGTCCAGTGCGCCGCTGCAGCCCTCCGTGGTGTCTTCTCCTGGCGGACGCTCACCGCGCCGTATCTCGGGCGCCGGACCTCCGATCCTCACCAAAGTTGGGCAGAACCAGCAGCACAGGTATTTCCACACTCGGTGCGAGTTTCAGGCTTCAACTCACTGGGGAAGCATATATTTGCAGGATGTTTCTGGCCAGGCAGCCAGAGCCTCACAGAAGTGCGGCCATTAGCGTGTGCGCCCTCTAGCGCCCCAGGACTCCTAACTTCTGTGAATACTGAAATGAGTAAGTGCCTTCTGTGAATACCAAAATGAGTACGTGCCTTCTGTGAATACCAAAATGAGTAAGTGCCTTCTGTGAATACCAAAATGGTAGTAAGTTTAAGATTGTGTCTTGTTAGTTCTGTGAATCGGGCCCCATGCCTTTGACACCAAAAATTGGCAGTATATGTCACTGATCCTGACATGTATGGGCTTGGGGACTATGAGTTACACTGTTGTACACAGACCCCATGGCTAGAGTACGCATCAGAGGACTAATATGGAACTCTTGGGCACTGAAGAGGGGAACCCAGCAGGGGTGCCCGTTGTTGCCCCTGCTATTTGTGCTGGTGATATTGTCTCTTGCTTGAAGTTTGTGGGTGGAGCTTCATATGTGGGCCATCAATGTGGGTGATGTGACCCACATCATATCGTTATATGCGGATGACGCTTTATTGTATCTGAGTAAACCACTTAGTTGAGTTCCCGTCTCCTGGACGCATTAGAATAATTTTGAGGGGTGACTGGATTACATACAAACTGCAATATGTCCCTCCTGTTTACCCTGGGGCGAAGAGGGCACACTGGAGAATGCCTCTCCGAGAACTTGGGACTGGAATGGTACAGCAACAGTTTCAGGTATTTGATAGTATGGGTGTCACTGAGCCTACTAGCCCAATACTCTCTCAATGTAGGAGGGGTTAATCACTCAGTATATTTCTGCAAAACACACTACCCCTTTCCATTATGGGCCATATCTCAGTGGTGAAAATTGTGTTTTTGCCCCTTTGCCTGTTTGTGTTGCAAAATACTATTTGGTCTATACTTGTGAGAGTGTTCTTCCTCTTGGCTAGCTGATAGCTGCCCTCTGGAGGGGATAAATGGTGTCCTATGGACCCCCAGACAGACTGCACCCACCTGGAAGGGGATTTCTAATCCCCCTTAAAAGTGCAGGCAGATTGCCCGATGCACTGAAACATGATACGGCTGCTTCAAAGCCGCTCTGCATTTCATTTGAATGCACTGCCCCCAGGGCAGCATAAGTTCACAGCTGCCCTTGGGGGCAGCGCATTCAATGTTATATGGTGCGCTCTCCTTGTTAGCGCCTGATGCACCTTTTGAAAGGGACACCGGTCGCTAACAAGGGAAATGCGCTGCATTGCATAATACAGCCCCTGGGCGTGATGGCACTAGATGGAGGTAAGATGTTCCAAATTGTTGTGGCATTTTAATGATAAAGCAAAACTCAATAAAAATAATTTTGGTGAAAAAATTATTCTAATATCGTTCTGCAAAAATCAAAAACTGCTTCTTGATGTGTTTAATTTAACATGAGATTCCACTTTTATTCTTCATGTCTGCAACCATAATACCTTTGTCAGATTAAAGAGAAAGACATCAACAATTTTAACAGTTTGCAAGCAGAATTATGGCGTGATCATACATTATAAGTAGGACCACTGAAAAATGATGAGATTTTGAAGCTCTGAAATTTTAAGCACAATTATGGATTTGCCACGTTTGCCACATAATCCACCATCTGCTGCATAATATGTAAACTTTAACATAAAAAAGTAGGGCCTCATTTACAAGAAAGTGGTGGTTCACGGCACCGCAAGCCCTTTGGCTGCGCCACACTGCAGCACTTTCAAAGCAAAGGGATTCAACATATTTACAATAATATGTCACATCCCTGTGCTTTCCCCTGCACTGGAGCACAATTGCTGCCATGCGCAAACACAGGCACCCTAGCACCATGGTGCAAGGATACCTGGGTCACAGGGATGATTGTTTATGTGCAGGAAGGTGTCCCTTCCTGTACATAAACAATCTGAAATGGCATTTTTCAACTTCTATGTGTGCTGCTTCAGCACACATAGAACTTTCAAAATGTAATTTTTTTAAATGGTTGTTTATGTACAGGAAGGGACACCTTGTTCTATGTGTGCTGCAGAATGCAGCACGCATAGCAAGAGGAGAAAATGAGGAGAAATTAAGACATTTCTCCTCGTTGCGCCACCCTACACCTGCCCTGGGGAGGCGTAGCATTGAAACGCATTTCCAGGTTTATGATTTCTCATAAATCTGGAAATGTGTCAGGTTCTATGGATGTTGTGTGGGAAAGTGCTGCGTGTAAAGAGGCCATATTTACAAGGACAGGAAAAACCACGCAGGGTTGCTTTTCCTGTCCTTGTAAATATGGGGCAGCAACATGCGCCGCCGGTGCATCACAAAAAGTGACGCACGGACAGCGAAAGGGACTTTCAAATAAGTTACTTTGTTTCTAGCTCAAAAGTTACTATAAACACAGCTACCCTGTTGCTTCAAAGTGGAAGACTATTTGCTAATGTTTACTGGTCACCTTCCGTATTTGGGCGTTAAACTGATCCTAATGAACTGAAACCTTTGTCCGGACAGTGTTAGCCTGTGAATTTGGTCATCTCCTGCTGCATATTTGGTGGTCCCGATTATGAGGAATAAAATTCTGCATGTCATATAAGGATATTGCAAGCCACCTCAGAGTCTGATTACCTTTCTAAAAGAACTCTGCCTTTGACCTCCTTCCTCTACATGGTCATAGAACTCCTTAGTGACTTGCAATATTTTTATAATGTACGGCTTGGGGTAGGCATCTAGCTATTCAGGGTCTGGTGGGCACCTAAGCCCAAGGCGCGTTTGCTCACCCTGACCAATCACACGGCTACACCAACATATTTCTTCTTTCCGCATGTCAGGGTGGCAATATTTTCTATGGTAATATTGTTTTAATTACACAGATTCATGAAATCAGGGTTGCATATTCAATAAACAAGCTGGAAAATGCACGTACTGACGTTGTAGTTGACTAGAAGGGGAAATGAGGAGAAGGGGAATGGTTTTGCCTACAAATAGACAATGTTGGATGTGGCGAACAATGTATGGTACATTTAAATGCTGCACTGAAAAGTTGGCTTACTTAATTTCAACTTGTTCCCTCCCTATATATTTCAATGTAAAACATTGGAAGGTTTCTAAAAAGTACTTAGTTTACATTCTCACACTTCCCACTCATCTTGAAAAGGCGACGAGACCTCAATCAAAGGTGTTAAAACACTATTGCGTGTGATTTAACAGTCTCTGGCATGTCTCGCCTATAATGTTTGCTTTTGTGTTTGTCAGTGCAGTGATAGGATTTTGTGGAATATTATTCCCCAGTGTCACAAAAACTGTATGTGCCAGTGGCGGCCCCTCCGCTAAGGCGGGCCAGCGTCGCCCCACTGCTTTTAACCGGTGCAAATAAAGGAAACAAAATGATAATGACTTTGAGTTATGAGCAATTTATGTTTCTGTGCTGCTTTGCCAGCAGGTGGGTGGGCAGGCCTGCTCAGCTCTCGGAGCAGGGCAAGGGAGGAGTGGTTTGCTCACTCCTAAGTAAACATGACTGTTTGACGGCCCTCTGGACCAGCCAAACAGTCATATGCACTTTCCCTGTTCACCACGCAGGCTGATAACATGCCCAGGCCAAAATAGTGCTTCCAATGGAAATTGGAAGCATCCCCTGGCGCTCCACTCTGAGGTAATTCAAATTAATTCAAAAGAAAGTTCATGCAAGATTTTGTAGAAGAGAAGTCTTGTTTTATGTTCATAAGTTCAAGTTATAGATCATTGTCCATACGATTACAAAGTTCATTGAGTGAGGTCAAAATCAAAACAACACGTTTTCAAGTCCGATGCATTTCGGGCTAATTTGCCCTTCATCTAGGACAACAGGTGTTGTTCATATCTAGTCTACTTGCTCGGACGTTGGTTACAATGTTAGTGTACGCGAAGCGTCTCTTGTGTTTTCAAACATGTTGTCGGTCTCTCGTCTGGCGCGAAACATGCCCAGGCTCCCATTCCCTGGCTGAGCTTGAACCAGACCCGATTGGTCAGGGGAGCTTGGCTGTGCTTTCTGTTCCTGGAGTCTGACGAAGGAGAGACGTTGGAACGGCAGCAAGGTAATAAAAAAAAAAAATTACATTGCAAGCTTGCCTCCCTGTTGAAACACCCAACCCGTTTTGCCCACGTAGCAACCCGTGAGCCTTACCGGCCGCGACTGATATATGCATTATTGTATTTTCCATAGCACTATGTGTATTAGAGGTCCGAATGATGCAAAAATCTGTTGGCAAAGCCAATAAGTTTGCCTTGTTTTTTCAGTTCAGACCAATATATTAAAGAAGCCTGCACCACGAAAAAGTGAAAGATATAAAAATACATTGTTGCTTTCTGCATATAATTAATATATAGGATAAATGATTTAATGTGTGTTTGCTACATGAACATTTGAGATGTAAAATAGTACCATAGGCAAGTTCATAAAATGAGGCAGAGTAAGGCAGTCTGAAGGCTAAACAGCAATAGCAGTTAGCAAGTTAAATAGTCCTCTGAGTGGAGCCAACGCTATTTGGATTTTAAGGAAGTGGTAACAATAGGTCATCAAGACTTAAAAATGGCTGTGCGATGAGGCAACAATCAAAAAAGGAAACACTAAGGAATAAAATTCATTAGAAAGTATTGAAAAGAACAACAAAGCCCAACGTGAGTGGATAGTGATAACTGTGCTCCAAGGTGGATGGGCAGTGCTACATTTGAGCCCGTGGTTGCAGGTGGGGCCTACCGGCACTTATTTTTGGGTAGACTTTGACCTAGAAGAAGAGAGAGATAAACACAAAAGGGGGAAAGAAGAGGGAAGAGAAAGACGGACACACAGTGGCACAGGGTAGAAGGAGGGGCGGAAAAGAATGTGCAAGAGTGAGTTTGAGGGCGGGGAGTGTCTGGTGATAGGTGAGAGATGCATGAGGGGGTAATTCAAGACTTCACATCCTTGGTACCCAGCAACACAGCCTTCTGCAGCACTGGCAGCAGCGTGTAGGGAAAGGCTTTGACCCCAATGCTCAATATTTTGCAAATTGAACACTGTTGGATGGGTTCAATCTAGTTCTGACTAAGAAATTCTTCTGCTGTGACAATGGCCTTCCAATTCAGCACTGACTTCCCAGGCTGGGTGGAATCTTAGTGTGGTAAAACGTAGAATGAGAGTTATCATCACATTTAGAAACCCTGGGGCAGATTTACGATAACTGGCGCATCCCTGCATATCAGCAAGGATACGCCAGTTATTGTGCGTCACGGCTCCGCCATCATGGATGCGCTGCATTTACAATGGGCGCACCATGAGGCAAATATGGACAGATGCGTGATGCATCTGCTGCCGTAAAGGCGGCGCATTGCTGGAGTTGCATCGCAAGCGCGATGCAGCTCCAGCAAGGCTCGTGGGTGCCCTATCTTTAAAATGCTGCGTCAATCCTTATGCCTGCTTCAAGCAGGTGCAGGGTTTTGACACAGCATGGCCTTAAAAGTGGCTGAGTGAAATCTTGTAGATTTCACTCAGCCACTTTTAGGAGGCATTCGTGCGCTGGAACGCCCCCGCCCCCTTTCCCCCCCTGCACCAGAATGCCTACATGTGGTGCAGGGCTTTACAACGTGACACATCTTCCAGATGCGTCACGTTGTAAGTACGCCGCACCATGGTGCTGGATTTGCGTCACCGCTGCGTCACAAAAGTAACGCAACTGCGGCGTAAAAGAGGCGCGAGGGGCTTGTAAATCTGCCCCCCAGTGTGCAATAAAGAGAAGATGGGGGCTGCTCTTTTCCAGGAAGGTCAAGACCTGTGATACTTCCTCATGGCACTAATAATGTAGTGACCATTCGCCACTGATTTGCCCTTGCGATGCCCTCTAATAATCTCTAATGTAAGGCAATCCAAAACCTCTATCATGAAATGTTAAGGGTCTTGCTGGAGCTCTGTGTCAGTGCTAGTACAATCATCCTTCTATGTTATCTAAGTGGTACAAGTGAAAGTAGTGCGAGTGCAGGGTTGGAGGATGATTTCTTTGTGTTTTGGAGCTTAGAGTTGAAAGGCCGAGTCTTTATCCAGACCCCTTGTACATGGGGCAGATGTGCCCTAACCAGGTCTGTTTCTTGTGACTTATAGTCCATTGTTTCATTGCTCTGGTTTATGGTAATATCCAACCTTCTGACATTCTGAAGAGCATTAACCTGTTGTGTCCCCAAACCTGATGTCTCCATATTTCAGATATTTTCTATTTACAACTATGCATTGCTTTTATGATCATAATTCACTGATTTAGGGGGGGCATTTAGGCTTTGGCAGAGGCATAGACTGAAACAAAATGCATGGCCCGCCAACCTGCAGCTTGCCCATCACTTTCGGAGGGAGGTGAAGGACCAGGTTCGAAAGAGCAGAGCAACAGACCTCTGACAGAATAAACCTTTGACTGATGACCTGCTTGCCCTAGAGGCTTCAGAAAATGTATGCCAGAATGTCCTTCCAAAGGACATTTTCCCTGTTTAGGATCGCCTGGGAAAGTGGATAAAACCCCCTCACAGAGGGAGAAAACTCCCAGTGTATAGGGCCATTAATATTTTGATTTTCTAAACAAATTCCATCTTTGGTGTTTTTTATTGATAGTGTGAGAGATAAGAATGGTGTTTGCATCGTACAAACTTGGCGCAAACTTGAAACTTCACTATGTCCACCTGGCTGGATCTTTGTCTCGAACTGATGCTAAAATCACCAATTCAGCAACCTATCAAGGAAGCAGATTTAATCCCACAGTAACCACAGAGAGGGTAGATTTGCAAACCATGAAGGTTTGTTAACAAATTAGTAAAGTTACAATTAAAATCGAATCAGTATAATCATAAGTCAATAATCACCTAAATATAGGATGTGTGAATTTAATCCAGGGATACCAAAAGGGCAAATGCGAGAACAAGTTATTTAAAGTCAGCATATGCAAAGTTAAATTAGTTCCATTCCCATGAATGCAAACTCCCTAATGCTAAACTAATGTTGCGAGCAAATCGGGGAAATTTAGAAACAGCAGGTGTCAGCAAATATAGCATCACAAATAGAAACAAATGAAGGTTCCAATCAAGAAAAGGAGAAATGTACTTGCTCTATAAAGTAGCTCTATGATCAGAAATATAAGGAGCATTGGGCCCCGAAAGAGGAAAGGGTACATCCACCTGCAAACATGGACAGGGGAAATCCAAACTAACTTGAGTCTGAGCCAGACAATTTGAAAATGGAATCACCACTAAAAGATGCATTGCACAAGCTCTCACAGAATATGAACCAATGAAATCTACACATTTAGAGTGAGCTCAGTGTCCGCCTCCTTCCAATGAAGTAGACAGCACCCAGTTCCAATCCCACAGCCATTGGAGATATCAGACAAAGGGAGGACTTTTTCTCCTTTGACTCCTTCACTTCCCAGTTGGAAAAAAATTCAATTAATTAGGTTACCACCAATGACATTCACACTAAATTTAGTAGCAACATTTCAGACTAACAAGATCATGGCATCTCTGGGTGCCTGCAACAAGAGGAATATTATGTCCAACAAGCGAAAAGACAACAATTTATTAAAATGGAGTCAGTTATTCTAAGGCTTACCATGATAAGTTAATATGAATATGCTCTAATTACAGTTAATCATGATGTAAAACATATTCCTTATTGCCAATCTAAATGCAAAATATCATATGCATATAATGAAAGCATTGGCTATACGTGTTATATGTATGTTAAAAGAAACATCTTGCAAATCAAATGTATCAAGCACATTTTTAGTCGCAAACGCTGCGAATCGCAAAAAATAGCGTTTGCGACAAAAAATTAACTATTTCTAATATATGACGCTAAAGAGTCTCGCAAAATGAGAATTCGCAAAAATTGCAATTCCTTACATTGCGAGAGTCAAAAATCTGCTAATTTCCCTGCGATCCCTAATTTAGCGATATCTCAGTTAGCGAAATTCGCCAACGGAAAATCACAAAATAAGGAATCGCACTGGTATGTATGAAAAATTCGCAAATTGCGAATTCACAAAAAACGCAAATTAGAGAATCGCAAATATCACCAAGTGGGAACAGGTGGTAACCAGGTGCAAACTATTTAAGGAGTCCCAGAATGCAAAAGACTTTTTTCCACAATGGCTGGGCTGTACGTGATAGCCAGAAGGCTGTGACTCACACTACAGACTGGATGAGGACAGAATCCTTGATTTAATTGAGGAACTCAAACCCTTCCTTGAACACCCCACACGCAGGACACAAGCCATCCCCACCCACACCCAGGTCCTGTGCTCACTGCACCTCTTGGCATCTTGTAGTTTCCAGGGGGTGATTGCCTCAGTAGGAGGGGTGAAAACAAAGTTAACTTTCGCGCTTTTTCCATGCATTCCTTGATGCCATGGTACAGAGGCTGCCCCACCACATTCACTTCCCAAGCACCCCACAGGCACTAGCCCAGATAAAACAGCAGGACTTCTATCAGATTGCCCAATTCCCCCACGTCATAGGATGTATAGATGGGACACATGTGGCAATCTCCCCTCTCTCCCAGACCGAGTACGTGTACAGGAATTGGAAAAGCTACCATTCCCTCAACATACAGGTGGTGTGTGATGCCAAACACATAATCACAGACATTGTTGTAAAATATCCTGGCAGCACGCACAACGCTTTCATCTTCCGCCACAGTGGGATACACCGTAGACTCACAAGTGGGGAGTTTGGCGAGGGATATTTACTAGGTAAATGCATTTGAACAGAGGCCAGATTTTGTAAGAATAATATGTGCAGGACAGTGACTAACCATATCCATCCCACCCCACAGGTGACAGTGCATATGCGGTCCGGGAATTCATACTGATGCCCTACCTTAATCCTGCCAAAGCAGCGGAGCGGCGATTCAACAGAGCACACATAGCCACCAGAGGCACCATTGAACGCACATTTGGGATTCTGAAGAGCAGATTCAGATGCCTCCACAAAAGCGGAGGGGCACTACAATACAGCCCCCAGACCAGATGCAAGATAGTTGTAGCATGTGCCATGCTGCACAACATCGCCACTAGGAAAGGCACACCGGTGGAGCTCTCTGAATCCGATGTATCTGTCGCGGAGGGCCCTGGCCCAGGACGTATGCCAGCTGGTGGAGCCGGTGGAGCAGCTGGGCGCCAGAGGCGAGAAGAGATTACGCGCAACTATTTCTAGGTAAGAAAAAATGACGCAATGTCAGATCTCATGTGTGCGACTGTGTTTAATTCCTTAACTGCAGCATTAATTTTTTCACACAGCCTGAATGCCACCCAGTAACACTTCATATTTCCTGCACATGTTAAAGTCACAGTGCAAGTCTGTAAACATGAGGTAGTGTACAAGTCAAGTAGCTAGCTGCCCCCTTCCAGTGGTCACAAACTTTGCACCTCACATGCGGCGCTGGCGAGATGAAGCCCCTGTTTGTGGTTGCACAGTGTCCTCCTCATTAGCCCTGGTAGGCCGACTGTATTGGCCACTACGGCGCCTCTCCATGATGGTTGGGGGGTGTTGCTGCTCCGCCCTGACAGTGCGTCCTCTTCAGTGGGTGTTAGGACTACCGGCCCAGTATGTGTACTGCGCGCAGCTCATCCACAGCCGTTGTGATTTGGAGTAGGGCCCTTGCCACATCCTGGCTATTGTGCGCCACCTCGCGCTGCATGCAGATGCTGCGCCTAGCTAATACACTGGTGGCAGAGGACAGGCAGTTCACAACCCGGGTATACAAGTCCAGGCGCTGCATCTCCCTATGCCGAGCTGCCCGGTCGGCCCTAAGTTCGGCACACAGTGCCTCCATGGCACATGTCATGTTCCTGAAGCCTGCCCTGACTTCCCTTTGGTGTGACTTTATTTTTTTTGCTTGCAGGCGCTGTACCTGCAACATGTTGAGCTCTAGGCCAGCAAACACGGAACCATCCCCTGGATCTGCACCACTGCTGGGAGCATGGGACCTGCGCCTGATTGGGGCAGCTGCAATTGGTTCTGCACGTGAGCGCTGTTGTGGTTCTGGCTGTGTGGTATCAGTTTGGCCATCACCATCAGTGTCCTGGCCCTCGTCCTCCAAAGGGGGTAGTGGGCGCACAACATTCCGCCTGCGGGCGCTTGGGTGGGTTCACTGGGCTAGGCTCGTCCTCAGATTCATCCTCCTGCGCAGCCACTGGTCTTGTAGGGGAATTGCCCCGTCTCTCACTTGCTGTTGGCAGTGTTGCAGTTGATGCTGTGGACGTGAAAGCACACATTTATTTTCTGTTCTGACTTCCACTTGTAAATTATTAAATATCACTATTTGGGATTACATGTATCTTGTTTTTTCCTTTCATGATGTGCACAAGCATTTGGAGATTGGCTTGGTGTAAATGCACCACTGTTATGCGCATGTGACTACATCTCCCATAATGCATTGCAGTGTGTGCTTGTGTACCTGCACTGGCCTTCTAGTTTTGTTCTGCCCTTGGGTCGCTGCTGGGTGTGTGGGGGTAGTTGGGGGGGTCAGGGGTGTGATGGCATGTCTCTTACCTTGTCCTGGTCCCGGGGGGGTCGGAGCTGTCCAGGTCGGCCACGTCCATGACGCTTTCAGGAAGTAGGGTTCCCTCCACCCGTACCTCAAAAGGTATCAGTGGCAGTGGAGGTCCCTCCACTAGTCTTCCTGACTTCACCCAACCTGGCAGCCACCTTCTCCTTGGAGCGCTGGCGCATGTCATATCAGCGCTTCCTTAAGTCTTCCACACGCCTGGGTGTTACCCCAACAGCATTCACCTTTTGTTGGATGTCTGTTCAAATGCGCCTCTTCCTTGTCTCAGGCACCCTGAGAGATGTTTTGCCAAACAGCATTTCATGGCTTGTGATCATCTCTTCAATGAGCACTTTCAGCTCAGCTTCTGAGAATTTTTGTTTTCTTTTTCTCTGGTTGTCAGCCTGCTGCTGCTGGGGGGTGTCCTAGCTGGGCATGTCTCCTGTGTCCTCCATTTTTTCAAACACTGCAGAGCTCCTTCTCCAACACTCCTCTCTGTGATTCAGAAATTCAGGTGCAGCATGGATAGTCACACTTCCTGGTTGTGATGTCATCAAGATGCACCTGAGTTTCCAATTCTCAGATTAGCGAAATTCGCAATTTTGCTAATTTTTCCGTTAAGGAATCGCAATTTCTGACATCGCAAAAAAAGCGATTTTGGGGAATTGCTGTTTTTGTGCGATTTATTTCATACATACCATTTTGCGATTCTGATTTTGCGATTCGCAAAAAATCGCTAATTCAGAATCGCAAAACTGCAGCATGATACATATGGCCCATAGTGACATTGCATCACCATTACACAAATAACTTTGCCAAGTGGGAGCGAGTGCATCGACATGGTACCTGCTCAGCACGTGATTTGTGTGGTTGCACGGAAGTCACAGAGATTTTCAGGCTGTCTTCTGTCAGGACAGCAGTCAGTCGCAGCCGGCATGGCTCGCGGGTGGTGGGTCAGGTGGTTGTGCGGTGAGGGGGGTTCGCGCGCTGGAGGGGTTTAAATTAATAATAAAAAATATATATAATTAAACTTACCTTTCCGCCAGCCGTATCCCACATCTTCTCTCCTCCTGCTCGCGGCAGGTACAGGAAACAGATGCAGGCAGCCAGGCTCCCTCTCCTTAGGCAATCACAACGCTGAAAGCAGTGCTGTGATTGGTCGAGACGCCACCCAGTTGGGGACTTATGGGGAAGCCATTTTCTCCATGCAGGCTGCTGGACAGAGTGTGCATGACTGGTTTGGGTGGCCCCAGGGAACCGACTAAACAGTCTTTGAGCACTCAGGAGTGGACAGGCACACCACTCCTCCCCTGCCCTGCTCTCAGATCAGCCCAGCCCACTCGCCTGCTGGCAACCAAACATAAAATGGTAATAACTGAAAGTTATTACCATTTTATGTTTCTGCTTCTTGCACTGTGAGAAAGCAATGGGGTGACACTCCTCCACCCTAGTGAAGGAGCCGACCCTGATTGCCATATCCTCTGTCAATATGGCAAACAGTTGGACCACTAGGCATGTGATAAATGACACCCTTCATTCTTTGGTTCCTGGCTCTCTGACAGAAATAGCAATGTTGAGCTAATAGAAGCCAACAGAGTACCACAAAACATAGGTGGACCAAGATCTAAGAATTGTACTATGGTAAGGTGGAGGGGCTTGTAGAAAGTGCAGGATGCCCAGGAAATCATGTATCTGTTGTTGGTAAAAGCTCAAAATAACTTTTTAGAAATCGAAAAAGAGTGTTTAGAAAACAGAGCGTGATGATAGGCTATGTAAGAAACTGCTGAATGATGCTAAATGTAAATTTTGCTTTATGAGAGATAGGTAGATGGTATTACTGGTGGACATGGGATCGGCAACCAGGCATTTCACAGCAGGAGCCCTTTGGCTTGAAGGGTGTTGATGCTCAGGTGATGGCCAATGAGACCCTAGAGTCCAGAACAGGAAGCGTAGCACACTAGTATCTTTAACGTAGGTGTGTTTCAAAGCTGGGAAACTTTGGTTCCATCCACTTGCCATCATCGTAAACTTGTTGAAAGTCTAACTTTAGCAAACCTAAATTTTGGGGGAGGAATTTCCTACAAAACCTAATTTGAACCCCAAAAGTCTCACCTTAATTTGTTTTGTGGTAAACGTTTCACCAGCGAACCAGCGCCAAACCAACAAACTTTGCAAAATTGTAAGTTCATGAACTTTGCACAGATTTGACAGTAGGAAATAATATTTGCAGAACACAACCCAAAAGCAGTTGCTCAATGGAAATTGAATGAGTAGTTGGCAGTGTTTTCATTATGCATCTATCGTGCAAGTGTTGTGGACTTTGAAGTCAGAACACAAATGGCTTGTTGAGAGGAGCCCTAGTGAGTGGTGCTGAGGGTGTGTCATTCACAGTGTGATTCGTGAGGATTAAGTAGGATCTGGAAAGTGTCGCGTCACAGGAGACGCAGCACCTGCAAAATGAACCATGTGATAAAAGACACATGGAGTCCACTATTTTCAGCATTTGCAAAGCAACAGCATCATTTATATTAATGTCACTTCCTACTTCTTGAGCTTCCACATTTGTTGTTTATGCTTCCCACAGAAACTTTTATTTAACAAAAAATAGCCCCGCAACAAGGTCATCAGCAACGTACCATCACAAATGATATAAATAATGCATTAAGATAATAGATCACATAACGGGTACTAATAAAAGGATCCATAGTCTAACGGGCTAAAAATAAGGGTGCTGATTAACACATTTAATTAAAAGACAAAATGGACTGAGCTAGAGTTTGCAATTTTAATAGAATATATAACCTATTTAGAAATGAGAGTACACTATTAAAAAACATAAAAATGTAGCATAAGGCTCATATAGCACGATTAGGTATTAAATAGATGCAAATAAAGTGATACAAGTGGGGCCATATTATTAATGTTGTCTTTCGTGATATTCTCAACTTTTCCCTAATAATTAGCTTGGCACCTTGTGTCTCAGGGAGCAAAACCTGTTGTTTATCCCTGAGAATTGAGCAGACCTGACATGTCGATAAGATAACATAAGATACGATACGATACGATAAGATACGATACGATGAGATAAGATAAGATAAGATAAGATAAGATAAGATAAGATAAGATAAGATATGGTAAGATAAGATAAGATATGGTGAGGTAAGGTAAGATAATGTGACATAATATTACTTAAAATTAAAAATGAAATCGCAAAAATAAATCTAAAACAACACAGCACATACCATACCTACATAAAATAAGGTAACAAGGCGCTGACAGCTTGACTGCTCCTTTGACCGCTGGACGAACCTCTGCCCCATTGATTATTTTATTGCTGCCTGTTTATCCTCTCTGAGGGCCATTGCTGCAGTCAATTTATGTACACAATGGCTGTACCTGGCCCATTGGGACTCGAGCTGAGTCCTCCAATTGCGTGGGAAGTCAATTTATCAGCAAAGCTACCTGCACAAAGGCACAGCTGTTCACTCCACAGTCATCCTTTTCCCCACCTGCATGTGAGCACTGCCAGCGACCCTTTCAGTGCAGGGTCCACAGTGCGGTGCCCCAGAGGTAGGGGCACGCAACATCCTCCCTTTTCAAAAGGCTGCCAGCCTGTGGCGAGGTGCCAATCACCTTTGACCCGTCTGAAAAGTCCACTGCATTTACTCGACGGTCTCTCACAATGGTAAAATAAATAATGGATGTTTAATGAAGAACGGAAGCTACTTATCTGTAGAGATTCAAAGTGCCCTGACCATCATCTGTTTCCAGCGATAATATTTAAGGCGCACCAGGAGCTGGTGCATTCCTTTGAAATGCCACCTTTTCATACAACCTTCCCAAGCAATTTTATATTTTCAGCTGTGTGGTTTCTGTATTTGCATTCTGCGCCGTCCAGTTGGACCCTGTCTTCCTTCAATGCGAGTGAAGCTCATATTTTATTATAAAAGCACCTTTCAGTGATTTTACCAAAAGTTTGAGGTATACAGTGCATTCTGGGTAACAAATGGCATTTCCTGGTCTGGGTAACAAATAACATTTCCTGAGGGGGATGCGAGGGGAGGGGAAGGTTCCATGTCCCGGACGGCCCTCCCCATGAAGGGAATATGTTGAAAATTAAAAAAATGTCAACAAACAAAAAATGTTGGCAAAAGGTAAAAATATTTAATTGGTCTCAAAAAGCACATATTGCCATAGTAGTCCCTGGCACTGAAGGGAACTACTTTGTATGCAGATGTACTCCTTGAATTTAGCCAAAGGCTGAAGTGGGCTGTCCCATATCCTCATACTGTATGATGTAATAGGACAATGTCAATTGTCAAAGACACAACAATAGACCATTGGAGGAAGAGGGATAGCTGAAAATCACTGAGAAGTTAGTCAGTAGACCTGAGTGAGCTGACCCATTGCCCCTTTCTGTAGTGGGCCAAATACGATTTATGCAGTTATGCCCCCTGGAGGTAGGCCTTAGGGCCCTGGGGGCGGCCGACCACCTCAAAAAACTTGCCCAGTAACCTACTAGGATTGCTCCTTCAGGATCGCAAGCGCAGCCGCGATTCCTGAGCAGGAATCCAAGGCGGAGGGGTACTATTGGAAAGGGGACACTCTCTCCTTCGGGTTGTGCACCATATGTCAATCTTCCTGCCCGAGGGGCTGCAGAAAGTCAGTTAGGAGTGACCAAAAAACAAAATGGCCAACAGAATTTCCATTCCCTGGTGGGCCTTGCTCGGACTTGATCAGGCACCCTCGATAAGGGATAATGTTTATGCCACCTCGAGTGGTTGACTCCTGCACAGGAACACCAGACCCCTACCCAGAAAAATTCCATGGCGGCCTAATGTGGATTGTTGCTAAGACATTGCAGCTCAGCTGCAGTCGGAGCTGAAAACCTTCTGGGAGAGGCATTGCTGGAAAGGGGAGATCTCTCCCTTTCCATAGAGGACTCTCCCATTTCTGGCGAGGTGCGCTGGACGGACAAATCACATCAGTTGATTGTAGCACCACTCACCTGCTGCTGGCGCCCAAGTAGTGTTGTCGGGTGGGTGAATGACATCACATGCCCTATGGCATGCTTCTATCATTGATGTTAGTGGGGGCTGACATGGAGGGGATTCCGTACCAGGTATTTTTTTAATTGGGAGATGCCTCTAGGGCGAGCAATGAAGGTTACACCAACACCCCCTACATAGGTTGAGATGTCCACGTCCTATGCATTACCAAGGCAATGCGGAAGACATGCACGTCTCGTTCTATGCTAAACTCTTGTAGCTCTCTGCAGTTTGTGGGTGTCACAGCTTTTTATCACTGTCCCTGCTATTCCTATATGACAGTTAGTGCTGGGCCCACAAATGCTGATGTGCAGCTCTGGCCATTATCACATCTGCATACTAGTGTCAGATTGAGCCCTGAAAGCAGTGCCGTCTCTATGCATGGGCACACTGTCCATGCAATGCTGCCTTAGGATTGTATATAACTGGTCAACCCACCACCCTTGTCCGTGGGTAATGATGTGTCCCCATTATTATGTGATTGAGGGGCAGTCCCATATCATATGAAAGAATGTTGCATTTGGAGTCTCACAATGTGGGCGGTTTGAGTTAGACCTGCTGCCCATTTACAATACCATTTTGGGATTGTAATATATCGAGTGAAAGTATTGTAATATATCTGGTGAAAGCATATTAACTGTATACATCTGAGTCAAAAGAAAATCACTAGGCAGTACAAGGTGTTTTGGCTTCTGTCCACTCCTCTTCCTCATGACAACATAGATTTCATTTCCTGAGGGGCTTCAGCTCTCTGAATCGGGTTGATTTTATATGACTAGATTCCCTAATGTCTCCCAACTTTGATATTTCATTCAGATTCTAGGACTTGAACTACTTTATTACCATCACCTAGGCTAGCCATGTGATGTGCCAAAATGGGGTTTCGTTTGGGAGTGTTGTATCACGTGCCAATTGATATGTTTGAGCACATCGTGCAGGCAAGCAAGAAGTGTTCTGGTTACCATGGTTAATATTGTAGGACTGGGATTAAGGTTCCCACTACCACCAGAAATACGCTCAATACTAGAACATTGGAATGTTGAGTGCTCCATCGAAGACAATGGAGTGCTCTGGTCTTCTAATGGCTGGTAGAAGTCCGGAGGATCAACATTCCAATGTTTGTTCACAGCAACATCAAGGAAGGCGACTGCCGAAACGTGTCTGGTGCATTGAGAATCTAATAAAATCAAAGGACTCTCCCCGTGAGTGCTGTGTCTTTTCTGGGAGCGAGAGGAGATGAGGAGCGATAATATTGGCGGGAACACCACCCGGCGGAGCAGCACCCGCTCGAGAGTGCGTAAGCATTGTGCAAGTGGAGCGGCGATATATATATATATATATATATATATATATATATATATATATATATATATATATATATATATATATATATATGCGAGTCCGTTTATCCCAAAGGGAAGTTTGTTTCTCCAAGCACTCCCAGGTATTATTAAATTATAATCCAACACAGAATTTTTGGCAAGTTTGTGCGGTTTATTCCTAGTTGTTTAACAGCAAGCCAGCAACACGAGCAAGGTCTCCGTAGAGACCGAAACGCGTAAGGTGTTGCTGGCTTGCTGTTAAACAACTAGGAATAAACCGCACAAACTTGCCAAAACTTCTGTGTTGGATTATAATTTAATAATACCTGGGAGTGCTTGGAGAAACAAACTTCCCTTTGGGATAAACGGACTCGCACAAACACGCGGCTGGGTACTGCAGCGCGCCGTGTGCACCGCCGAAGAGCGCCCGGAAACCCTGACCTTGGACCAAACGCGCAACGAATATATATATATATATATATATATATACATATATATATATATATATATGCCACAAAAGATTGTTTAGGGTAAAAGAACCGGAGAGACACAGCAGGGGAGAATGGGAAGGGTCTTTATTTTCATGGAGCTGCTAGCATGACGCGTTTCGGTGCAATACCTTCCTCAGATGCCAGCCCCAGCTACAGTTTGAAATCGCCAGAAGAGTCTATATTTAATGTCCTTCTGTCCCGCCTGGATTGGCTGTTCAGGTGGGCGGGGTTGGATTCACGAACAGCACCGCAGCAGCGTCGGCTGACTACAGGTACCAGCATGCCCTGTCCACGACATGCAGGTAAGTGATTCCACCCAGTCCTTGTGTCCCAAGTAGGGCCCTGAGGTGTGGGCGAGGAATATTCTTATGGCAAAAGCTGTGCAAGTGAAAGTTTGAACCCTTCCCGGGTCCCCTAGACGCTTCAGCTGCATGTATCCGTTCTCAGCCGGGCCATGGATCCGTCGATGAAGTCATCGCAGCTCCTCCGTGAAGTCACAGCAATAGAAGCACAGAGGCTGAGAGTGGGTGCAGCGGGTCAGTGCGTTCCAATACCTTGGAAAAATAGAATGCCGAAGCTGTTGTCCTGTTTGCACTTTCCTCTGAATGAAGCGGGTCTCTCACAGCACGCCTCAGGACTGGCGTGCAAAGTAAATGCCACGAAAGATTCTTTAGGGTAAAAGAACCGGAGAGACACAGCAGGGGAGAATGGGAAGGGTCTTTATTTTCATGGAGCTGCTAGCATGACGCGTTTCGGTGCAATACCTTCCTCAGATGCCAGCCCCAGCTACAGTTTGAAATCGCCAGAAGAGTCTATATTTAATGTCCTTCTGTCCCTATTCACCTAAAAAAACATAGATTTTAGGGGTGTTATAGTTAGCTGGACATTTCACTCATGCAAAACCATTGAAATTCCTCCGTTATAGTTAGTTGTACTAACTGTAACTCTCGCGCCCGCAATCCACTGGTGATGATGTCACATATTACATCATTCATGACATGGTCAGTGACATCACTGATGACAAAACTGATGACATCTCAAATGACATCACATTACTGATGACATCATCCAGTGAATGTGCTTTGGTTCCATATTTTAATTTGTATTATATATATAGCAATTTGCATTGAAGAATGAGTGGATGTATAAGTGTCTGGATGGAGGATTTAGTAGCAGTGTTATTGACAGTTTACTTGACTAATTTATAGTGTCTCACTAAATATATTGAATAGTGACTAAACTATGTTAATATCAGTGTTATTTTCTCAGCTGTTGTGTAAACTACTGCACCATTTGGTTACTAGCTATGTGAAAGTCTATATTAGTTATTGATTCTTTAACTGATTATTTGTATGGGAGAGTGAATATGTGTGTGGTTCAGTGGGGGGTGTGTGTGACTGCCCAAAGATGTGTTAATAGTTGATTCAGTAGGTATATGACGTTAAGACTACATGTTATAATAGTTGTTTGGGTGAGTAAATATGTATATGGATGTGCTGATGAGCAAATATATCTCTCAATGGTACATGTCCAACAAACTAGAATAATAAAAGGCAGTGTATGTGACATTTGTTGTATATAAATAAGTATACATAAGACTCAGTGATTGCATGAGTGACTGTATGGATAACTGTATACTTGTAATAGTGATTTTATAACACACTATGGGCCCCATTAGGATGTCGGGCGGACTTTGCCAGCCTGCCATCCTCGCGGTACTAGGGACCGCCCGCCATAAGGGCGGGGGTCCCGTCGGCAGCATTAGGATGCGCCCGCCACAGTGGCGGGCGCATCCTGCATTCCTACCATTTTGGCGGGTGGTGCACTCAGCACCGCCCGCCACAATGGCAGGAAAGCATTCTGTGCACTTCCATGCAGAGCATGGCAGGCACCGCGCAGTGCCTGCCATGCTGTGCATGGAACTGCTGGGGGGTACCATAGGTACCCCCCATGTGCACCCCCCACTCCCCCAGGGTCCCTGGGGGCCCGCAACGGGCCCTCAAAGGAATTCTCCGCATGCCTTTCCGTGGCGGCATTGCCTCCACGGAAAGGCATTCACAATTGCCCATCATAATATGGCTGGTGGTGTCTGATAGACACCGCCACCATATTATTCCTTTTCCGTCCCGACCGCAAGGCGACTGGGGCGGAAAAGCGGCGGATGGTCTTTCCGTCCGCAGAGGTCCCACCCGCCATACTAATATGGCGGGGGGGAATTCGAATGCGGATGTAGGGCGGATTGCCCCCGCCGGTGGATACCGCCAGCCTGGCGGGGGCAATCCGCCCGAAATCATAATGGGCCCCTAAGTATGAGTTGCTATCTATATGAATAAATGAAGTGGTCTTTGTAAAAGTGTGTAGCTGAGTAAATATAAGTATGATCCATTGTTTGTATAAGTAAGTAGGATGACTGCATAAGTAAATAGAATGTGTGCTGGTGTATAATGTCAATGTAGGTGTATAAGTATATTTGATAGTGTTCTATTGATCATTGACAGAATGTATGAGTGAATCTATAGGTAATTGATTACATGTGTGTGTGTAGATCTAGGAATCACTGAGTGGGTTTTTAGATACTTGTATTGTTGTGTCAATGGATTCAAATATGCTATTCTGTATTTTTCAGTGAGTGATGAAAGGTTATAGTAGTGTATGATGAGGTGTATCTGATTGTCACGTGGATGATGTCAACAGTGATGTCATCAGTGATGTCATTTGAGATGTCATCAGTGATGTCATCAGTGATGTCACTGACCATGTCATGAATGATGATATATGTGACATCATCACCAGTGGATTGTGGGCGCGAGAGTTACAGTTAGTACAACTAACTATAAAGGAGGAATTTTAATGGTTTTGTGTGAGTGAAATGTCCAGCTAACTATAACACCCCTAAAACCTATGTTTTTTTTCAGTGAATTTCAATGCTTTTTTAAATGATAATTCCTAACTATAACCTACTTGAAACCTATGTTTTTTCAGTGAATTTCAATGGTTTTTCAAATGATAATTCCTAACTATAACCTGCTTGAAACCTATGATTTTTTTCAGTGAATTTCAAAGGTTTTAAAAAAGATAGTTCCAAAGTATAACCTGTCTGAAACCCAAGGTTTTTTTCAGTGATTTTGAAAGATGTATTCAATAACAATTATTGTTATTAAATCTATTAATTGTTATATCTATTTCTTTAATACTGATTTACAAATTTATTTTAAATATATTTATTTCTTAGATATCTTATTTTTTAGTTTACATTACACATTTGTAATATATATATATTTTAAGAATGTCATATATATATATATTTTATATATTTTTTAATATTTGTATAATATTTTCTGTTTTCTTTTTTTTACAATTTTTTGAGCAGTCCTGCGCCCAAAGCGCACCTCTCTTGATTGCTGCACAGAACGTAGCCGCCATTTTACAATTGCTCTGTAGGATGCGCGTAGGGTCTGCGATGGGTGCGTATTTTCATGCGCGATTGCTATGCGGCCCGTATTTTTCGATTTAAAAAAAGATATATATATATATATATGTATTTAACATAAATATTAAGGGGAAAAAAAGAATATTCTATTAGTTTTAATAAACGTATATTACCTTTAAATGCAATTTGGAGAAGTCACGCTACATGCGTGCTGCGTGTACGCACCCAACCTGGATCCGCTGTGACCAAAAAAAAAGAGATTTCATTGGTTTATAACACTTACTGTTCTAACTATTGAAGAACCCCACCCATTTCATTTACTCTTCTTAGACCTTCCTTAGGAGAAGACCTATCCTGAAAAGAACGTCACTTTTTGTTCATTGGAAACCTGAACTTCTTTTTTGGATTCAAAAATGGCTACACCACTGCAAGAATCATCTGATTTTGATGATTTTGTTACTGAACAATTTCTACCAGAACCTCACCCTCCCAAAAGATACACATCCATCGTATGGAAATGTTTTACTTTTCCAGAGGGGCAAAAGAAATGTAATGCCATCAAAGTAACATGCAAGATTTTCCAGGCAGTACTGTCCAGAGGAGATCCAAACAAGAAATACTCCTTTGGCACTGCTAGTATGCGCAAGCACCTCTAATCCATGCATCCTGTCAACTATGTTCATGAAGAATGTAGAAGACTGCGCCAAATTGCACCTCTACCACCGACAATACCAAATACCTCTGCAGCATCACCTTCAACATCACCACCAGACATACGTCCCCAATTCGTGAAAGTGAGAATGCACTGCGTGAATTGCAATCGTTTAATTTGTTATGGGGAGCAATCAGTAGACCTAGTTTGCAGAGCAATTGATAACCACCAATGATAGGTTTTTTTTTATTCCCTCAAAGTTCATGGTTTTCTTCGTCCTGTTGACTTTTTTCCTGTATAAAAAAAACTAAAAAAGTTCTAAAAATAAAAAAAAGTACAAAAAACAAAAAAAAGTTATTTTCAGAACTAACTATGGTTAAAGAAAGAGCTAAATGTATATGCTAGTGTGTGAAAGTTTACATAAATGTATACGTACTGCATAATTGACTAAAGAATGCATTTGTCATATATGGTGAATGTATAACTGCAGAACTATAAGGAAGTGCTGTTCCATGACACTGTAATCTCTTCAGCTACAGCGTGCTGAGCTACTTCCGGAGCACAGAGATGCAACACATCTACATAAATAGGATGTATGACATTACAACGCATGCTTTTACATCGCATGCCTTTACAACGCAAGTATTACAACGCAGTCCATTACAACGCACCTTTGGGGTGCTGGATAGTGAATAGTTTAATTTACTATTCCAACTCCAGTCCCCGTGGACACTAGGGAAGGTTATTGGATAGTAAATTAACCTATTCCCTATCCTAGAGCGCCCCCCAGAGCAATGCGTTGTAATAGTTTGCGTTGTAATGGTTGCGTTGTAAAGGCTCTGCGAAGTAAAAGTTGTGTTGTAAAGGTTGTTTACCACATAAATATGTTGGAAGTCTGTACTTCCCTCTGCACTGCTGCTTAAACTGCAGGCATGTGGTGATACACGCATCCTTGCACCATGGTGCAAGAATATCTGTGTCGTGTGGAGTTTGTTTTTGTGCAGGAAGACACACCTTCCTGTACAAAAACAATCAGTGAAGGCATTTTTCTCCTACAATGTATGCTGTGCTTTGCAACGTATATTGTAAGAAAAAAATGAGGAGAAATGAAAACAATTCTGCGGCAGATTTACAAGCTCTCTGTGCCATCAGTACGTCATTTTTTGTGACGTACTGGTTGCGCAGGTGGCTCCACCATATTTACAAGGAGAGTAAAAGTTACCCAATGTGACTTTTCCTTTCCTTCTAAATACGGCCCCTTCATACGCAGCTCTTTACGTATATATATTACCTCATTTATGACATGGTTAGTGACATCACTGATAACATCAGTAATGACATCTCATATGACATCTCTTATGACATCACTGATGACAGCATCCAGTGAATGTGGTTTGGTTTGTTATTTAAATATGTATTATATATATAGCAAACTGCATTGAAGAATGAGTGGATATAACAAAATCTGGATAAAGGATTTAGTAGCAGTGTGATTGATTGTTTACTTGAGTAATTTATAATATCTCATTAAATATATTGGATGGTGACTAAACTGTGTGAATATCTGTATTACTTTGTCAGTTGTTCTGTAAACTGCTGCACCAGTTGGTTACTAGCTTCGTGAAAGTCTATATTACTTATTGATTACTTAACTGAGTATTTGCATGGAAGAGTGAATGTGTGTGTGGTTTGCTGGGGGTTTCTGACTGCCCAAAGATGTGTGAATAGTTGATTCAGTAGGTATATGACGTTAAGACTACATGTTATACAATTGTTTGGGTGAGTTAATATCTTTATGGGTGTGGTAATGAGCAAATATATCTCTCAATGGTACATGTGCAATAAAGTACAAAAATAAAAGGCAGTGTATGTGACATTTGTTGTATATGAAGAAGAATACATATGACTCAGTGATTGCATCAGTAACTGTATGGATAACTGTGTACTTGTAATAGTGATTTTATAACACTAACTATGAGTTACTATCTATATGAATAAATGAAGTGCTGTTTGTATAAGTGTTGGGGGTAGTGTTTTAGGGTTTAGGGTAGTGTAGTGGTGTTTGTGTAGTAAACGGATTGTGCTGGGGATAGATTTAGGGTTTAAGGTAGTGCATTGGTTTTTGTGTAGAGTAGGGGGTCGTGTTGGTGGTAGGTTTAGCGTTTAGGGTAGTACACTAGTGTTTGTGTAGTGTAGGGGGTCATGCTGAGGGTAGTGTTTTAAGGTTTAGGATAGTGCAGTAGTGTTCGCCTACTGTAGGGGATAGTGTTTTAGGGTTTAAAGTAGTGCAGTGGTGTTCATGTAGTATTGAAGTTCATGCTGGGGGTAGTGTTTTAGGGTTTAGGGTAGTGTAGTGGTGTTTGTTAAGTGTAGGGGTTGAGCGGGGGTATGTATTAACATTACACTATGACCACCCTAAGCACAATTATCAGTAGTAACCACCAAACAATTCCAGGAGAAGTTATCAGCAGAATGCTAGGAAAATGTTTATCAATATTAAATGCTTCTAATCAAGTAAAATTCAAATCATTACATGCAGTGTACCACAAATGGTATTACCACAGCTTAAAATCTCCCCAACTTAGATTTAAAGTGGATAAACATGTTTCATGTGACAGACCCACAGGCCAACGCTTCAGCTTCCACATGCTTCAACACCCTTCACATACTCAGCAAGACCTTGAAATAGACCCACCCCCCAAATCAAGGAAGACCATCACCCAAGCACTCATCACCAGCAGGCTGGACTACGGGAATGCCCTCTATGCCAGAATCAACAAATCTCTACTCCATTAACTTCAGACTGTCCAGAACACCGCAGCCAGAATCATCCTCAGCATCCCACGACAAGACCACATTACCCAGAATAAACGAGCACTCCACTTGCTCCCCGTTGAAAAAAGAGTTACCTTCAAGCTGCTCACACACACCTATAAAGCCCTTCACAACACCGGACTCCAATACCTCAATCTCCTTCTACACCCCCCTAGAAACCTCCACTCCACTGACCAGGCCTTGGCCGAAATCCTCTGTATCCACAGAACCAGACAGGAGGCCCACCCTTCTCCTACATCATGGCCAAGAGCTGGAATGAACTCCCCCTCAGCATCAGATGAACCCTACACTGAAAGCATTCAGGAAGAGCCATAAGACCTGGCTTTTCGAATCACCAAAGCTGCACAAATCCCCCCCACATACTCCCCCCAGCATCTGGAAACCCTCACAGGTAAGTAGTGCGCTCTATACATCCCCAACTGATTAATTGATATGCCACCACAGTGTGTGTTTGAGTGTTATCAACAGGCCCTGCCATTGGTTTGGCTGTCTGTAACTCTTAAGGGTAGATACATGAGCAATACTACCTTCTTTAATATACAGAGAATCTCTGAGATTGGCTTGGTTTAGCTTCACCACTGACAGCTACTTTCAGGGTGCTGGTGAGCTACCAATAGCTCTTGAGCTACTAGTTGGAGACCCCTGGTATGTATAGTGAGTGGGGAATTGTAGTCCTGAAGCACAAATGTGAAGGTTATTACACCACTACATGCATAATACTTAGCACTTTGAATCAGTCCATTCCCTAAAGCCTGGCTCACTTCATGAGTACATGCTTACTGACCGAATGATTACATTAATATAAGTAAAGACACTGGGTGAATTCCTAATTGGTTGACTTTTACTTTAGTGAATGAATTACTACATGGTACTGAAAGAGTCATTTTGAAATTGCAACAGCAGTCACACTGTGTTTGCTGGAGTATATAGATAGTGACTGGGGAATTGTAGGCCTGAAGCACAACTGTGAAGGTGGTTACACCACTACATGCATAATGCATAGGAGTTTGAAGCACTGCATACTCTAAAGCCTGGCTTACTGCAAGAGTATATGTACCTATGTAACTGCAAACACATCAACTAACCAAATCATTCTCTCTCAATTTTGCCAAATGGACACTGATTCATAGTGTGATTCTAGACAAATAACTGTATCCCTTGCAGTGTATAAAGAAAGATTAAAAATATTAGATAAATAAATGTATTAAAACTCGGAGTAATGGAATTAAATAAATTAATAGTCGGATATAAATTAGAACACTCAAAGTTTAATAGAGAGTATCTCTGGCACGGGATGTCGGGGAAAATAGGGGTTTAGGGTAATGAAGAATAATAAAAAAAGTTTTACAAAAAAAGGAAAGTTACTAGAATAATAAGTCGGAAAAAAAGGGGAATGAATGTTAATACTCGTATTAAAAAAAAGTAACCTATAGAAATGCTTTAATAAGAAAAACAAGTTTAAATAAAGCATTTAAGAAATTATACGAAAGTTAAAAAGTTTGGGAAGAGGCATGTTTACATAAACACGTGACGCACTAAAACAGTGGAAATGAGAACACCTGTCAACTGAAAAACGTGACTTAAAAGTGGGAGGAGCAATACATTGATCTCATAGAGTATTAAGTAACCAAAAAATATATAAACCACACCCGTGGGATAATTACTTTCATTTCAGTGAATCAATACGGCCGAAGAAATTTTGAGCAAGGTAATGATTCGGGTCTGCAGAAGCATCTTGAGAATATCTTTCATTTCCTCAGAGGGAACATATTGTTAATGCATATTTAAAAATACATTAAACATTATCTTCCTTCGAGAGGAGTTGGATGAATTTCGACGGAGGAAGGAAAGAATATCGAAGAGAGGTAAATTATCTGAATGGGTATATGTTTGATATTTTAAAAAAAGAAAGCAAAACTATTTAAATGAATATAGAATGTGGTATGATTAAGTTTAAATGGAATATAATAACAAGTTGACGAAAGAACCATTACAAGAAATATAGGTTAATTAAGGAATTACTACGTGCAAAGTAATAATTAGGAGCGATGCCATCATCTTAAATTTATCTTTCATTTCCACAGAGGGATCATATTGTTAATGTATATTTTAATTTATATATAACTTCATGATCCTTCAACTGGAGTTGGATGACTTTCAACAGAGGATTTCAAAACATAATAAATAATATTTTTTCTAGTATGCAAGTATTTCTTAATGACTGAAAAATGTAGTATTAATAAACTATTGACGAAAAAACGAAATACTTTGCAATAAAGGAGAACACTCTTTATCTTCTAGAATGAAAATGGGCTAAAAGTATTTATATTGAATAGTGCTTTTACCATTTTTCACTCGTGAAGAACAGGAGGATTATCTTCGCAAGCACTTTTTTTGAAAAAAATAATGTAATTGTTAATAATTCTCTCCATTTTTTAAAATGATTGTTAAATGTAATAATAACATGAAATGTACATTAAAAAAAAGATGAAGTAGTGAGGGAGTGTTTGTCGTAGCACTTCTGTTCTACTTTATCTGAAAGTAAAAAAAGCCCAAACATTTAAATAAAAATGATGGGGCAACAGTTATATAATGTAAACATAAGGAATGAGTGCTTATGATAAAATAAAGTAAATGTAGTCCAACGCGTGATACCAATCAATGAAAAAAAAAATTGCATTTCACCCATATGATGAATATAAAAGACTTAATAACATATTTGAAAACATGAGCATTTTTATTTCAAGGATGGTTTGAAGAATTATACATTTAATAACAGAACATAGTACTACACGCTAAAGGAGAAAATTCAGCACAATTATGATACAATAAAAAATAGAATAATATTTTTAAATACCTTTACAGTCAACAAACTCGTAAGCAGAGTACACAGTTTAAGTTAAAAACACCCTGCCACAACTAGTTTTTGAAACGCATTGTAACATAAAGTACGTCACAAAATGGGCTACATACATGGTGAGGGTATCGTAACGTCACATAGAAAAACAAGCCAATCCACATTACGATCAGGAAGGTAGAGTTAACCACAAAACAGCCAATCAAATGTTTTTCAAAATCTGCGCAAGGAAAGGGATTGGTCGGTAATACGTCTTCTAACAATGCTTCACAACCAATGATAAGGAGGTTTAGAAAGTTTCTGTTTTTAACAAACGAGCAAATCAGATGACCTTGCAAGTACACGCAGCGAGAGGCAATTATTAAAGATGGCTTGCTTTCGCAAGTCCCCGAAAGGCTTCTTGCAGAATAAGTACGCACTTATCTGCCAGACCCCATTTAATGATTAACCAGGCTCTCAAGCCTAAACACGTCGGAAATTATCTCTCGCCACTTTCTCTTCTTCCAGGTTCACTGTGAAAGTGTGTGTCTCCTACTCCTTTAACTCCTTTCTTTTTCATAGTAATTGTTACTCACACACTATCCAGCAAATACCCCACAGATGCAACCCCCTGGATTTGCAATAGAAATTGTTACTCATACACTATCCAGCACATACCCTACAGATGCACCCTCCTGGAGTTAGAATAGTAATTGTTACCCCTACACTAACATGCACCTACCTTACAGATGCACCCCCCTGGACTTAGAATAGTAATTGTTACCCCTCCCACATTATATATAGTCCGGGCGTGGTGATCGCCGGGGCTGGGGGGCCGCTCTGGGCCCCCCATAAAATGTAATAATTTTGCCCCCAGTATTTACCCCCCCCCGAGGGCTAATTATAAGGGCCCCCGATAAATGTAATAATTTTGCCCCCGATATTTACCCTCCGGGGGCTAATTATAAAAAAGCACAGTTTTATTTTATTTATTTTATGGCAGAGTCTGCGCACCCTACACACACCTGCCGGGTTTTAAAAAATATATATTGTGGGCCCTGGGGGTCCTTCTGGGACCCCCTAAGCAGGTCTAGAGGGTAAAATTATTTGGCTGCCAACAGTTCCTGGTTTCGAATGTTGACAACCACTTGACAGCCAATTAGCATTCAGCCCGTGATCGGAAGGGTGCGCTTATGGTTCAATGAGAATCCTCGCACACTCCGCGAATCCACCGCGCCCATAGATATGTAAATGACTTTAAGTGTAATTTTCTCCGAAACTACTGAACAGATTGACACTATTTAAGCAAAAGGCAAAGGTCTGAACTGAGGACTACCTCTTTGCCAAATTTGGTGTAATTCCGTTCAGCAGTCGGGGCTGTAGCTGTGGCTAAAGATCCTATTGGAAATTGCATGGGGAAAACATGTTTTGGGACCCCACTTTTTTCTCGACCCCTACTTGACGAATCACCCCAAAACTTTCAGGATAGCAGTGGACAAGAACTGGCCAAAAGTTTGGAAAATTTCGCAAAGATTCGACAATCAGCACCAAAGTCATTGGGAATAGAATGTTGCGGATTTCCTATGCATAATAGGTCCTAACTATAACTAACTACCATATATATATATATATATATATATATATATATATATGAATTCAAACAAGTAGTCCTGAACTTCCAGCTCTGACTAACAGAGACCAAACGAATCCCAAAGATAAGGCAAAAGAAATTTATTGAACCAAGTTCAACAGCGGAGCAGACTGACGCGTTTCGGGCGGATTCCCTTGATCACAGTAAAATGTAATTCAAAATGCCTTGTTTTTATATGCTGTTGTGCACACCATGTGACATATAGATATAAACAACATACTTTGAGGTAAGCCAAAGTCCATAGAAAGATATTTGATCTCTCTTTCTCTCTCTCGCAAGGGGTATTGTGTTGCCAAATGTCACAATCAAAATCAAGATCAATTCATATACTGAATAAATTTAAAAAAAAATCGAGTCCGTGCATAAATGCATATAAAAAAAAAAAATTAAACATAGTCTATACAGTACCGATGAAGGAATGCGTAATGTAAACTAATACACATGTGCAAAATACCACAGTAATAAACATTGAGATTTGTGCAAAATTATAGCATGTTAAAAGTAATATTTTATATACTTAAAACCATACTGGAAACAAGGTATTTCCATATAAAAACTTTCCATTGGGATGTGCAAATCTTCGCAATGTAAACATGGTAAATGTGCAAAATACGCAGATAATTTAAGTACTGTTATGACTATAACTATAATGTAGTAAAAACAAGTAAGTGGTCTGCAACGGGGACATGGAACATTGATGGCAACCCCTCTGTGTTTGTAAAACTATAGGCTTATCCGTAAGTAGTTGGCTAGATGTGCTAAAAAAAGAGAAAAACCCCTGTAGTGTGGTGCAAGGTCCGGATGCAGCCGGATTTAATAAGCCATGTCTGCATCCCAAATGTCATAAATTGTGACTAGAAAAATGTAATCAACAGAATTAAAAACATTTCAGATTAGGAGATTACGGAACAGTACTGGAAGAGGTGGGGGCGTCCTCAGATAGATTGTCATGTCATCAAATATTAAGTGGTGCGTGCCAACAAGAATAAACCGCGGTTGGACCCTATAAAAAATGATACAGGTCCTCCTTCGTATTCAGTCCGTTTGGAACTTTACTGTTCAATTCGAGAATCATTTTAGATTCTAATTGCCAAAACATTTTGTCCCTTTCTCCTCCTCTGCGTGGTTAGGGGACAGAGGTGAGTACAAAGTAGCTGAGACACTGTAAGTCGTTGTTGTGTACACTTTTAAAGTGTCTCGCGACAGGGTAAGAGCTGGCATTGTTGACAATCGCGCAAAGATGCTGCAATATTCTGGCATGCACCTGCAGCCTGGTACTACCAACATACCTCAAGCCGCAGGTGCACGCCAGAAGATAAACAGCATACTCTGTCTTGCAATTGTAGCTCCCTCTAATGGGCAATGGGACAGGACTGAATGGAGTGTTGTACTTATGTATTAGCACCAAACTTGCACGCCCTGCAACTCGAGCATTTAAAAAACCCCAGCCGGGGTTTGAACCAGGACTGGCTTTTCAATAATTCTGGGAAGGAATTAGATACATGGGTACGCATAGAGGGGCCCCTACGAAAAGGGATGTTGGGATTGCTAGGAAGTTGGGGTGCCAGGACACCATCTGTCATTAATATGGGCAAACTTTTGGTCAGAATTGCCCGGATCTTTCTTTTCCGACAATTAAAAGATGTAATGAACCTGATATTAGACTTATCAGGATCTTCCAACATCTCAGCAATGGGGGCCTTAGATGTAAAAAGTGCCTCTCTAGTCCTTTTCTTCATCTTACTGACTGCTTTGCTGAGTGTTCTCTCGCTGTACCCTCTAGCTTTGAATCTGGCAAGTGCTTCAGTGGTGCATGTAATTAATTACTCTTCATTACTACAGATCCTTTTTAAGTGGAGCAATTCCCCATAGGGTATATTATCAATGACATGGCGTGGGTGAGCACTGCTCGCATGGAGGGTGGAATTAACCGCTGGACTTTTTCTATGTAGGGTAGTAGTTATTTTATGTCCCTTCAGATAGACCTTCACACCCAAAAAGTCTACAGTGTGTTTGCTGATGTTACATGTAAACTTCAAATTTTCTTGATTGGTGTTGAGGCTTGTAACGAAATTTCTAGCACTGTCTTCATCCCCCCTCCAGATTAAAAACACATCGTCAATATAACGTACCCACAGCGCTACAAGCTCCGAAAATGTCTTGTGGTGTTCCCCATGAGGACCCGCTTCTCCCACCAGCCAACGTGCAAGCACGCATAGCTGGGGGAAAAGCAGGCCCCCATGGCAACACCCTTCTTTTGTAGATAGACATCCTTCCCAAAGACAAAATAGTTATGATATAAACTCCATGTCACAAAATCCATCAACATCTTATTATGGTTATAACATTGTAAAGGTCTGGTGCTCAGAAAATATTCTAATGCCTTCAGACCCGTGGGATGTTCAATGCTCTCGTATAGAGCTTCAATGTCTAAAGTTATAAACAAGGAATTCTCTGTCCATGGAATGTCTTTGATTTTCTTTAAAAAATCTCCTATGTCTTTTATAAAGGTAGGTAGATTTGTCACCAGGTTTTGTAAAAAGTAATCTGTATATTGTGCCAAGTGTTCTGCTACGCTGTTGATAGCTGATATGATCGGTCTAAGCGATACAAAAGGGGATGATGGACGGAGCGTTTGATATGATCGGTCTTCCCGGGACCGGTACAGTTCCCTTATGCACCTTTGGTATTAAATAAAACCTGGGCATAACCGGGTGGTCAACATTCAGAAACTTGAACTCTTGGATAGATATTAGGCCTTCCCTTCTGTATTTATGAAGCAGTTTTTTCAACATGTCCCTAGCATTGTCATATTGTCTGAGACATGTTTTCTCATAACATGAAGTATCTGAAAGTTGTCTGTTGGCCTCGGCGATGTATTGTTCCTGAGGCCAAACCACAATGTTGCCTCCCTTATCAGAGCTGCAAACAATGTTCTTATAGTCATTTTTAAGTTATGTTACAAGTGCCCAACATTGTTTTTCTTTATCCATTTTGATTTTTTTACGATGTTTCACCTGGTGGTACAATTTCTTCAAATCAGATATCACTACCTCATGGAAGGAGTCTATGGCATCCCTGGGCATAGTCGGCATAAAACAAGACGCAGGTTTGAACGGGCTCATGCCCGCGCCTACTTGTTCAATTTCCGCTTCCACTAATTCTTGCTGTGTGGACACAATTGGATCTGTACCGATAATTGGATTGCCCATTTGTTGCAAAGTCAGTAATGCTCTTATATCCCGGGCCTCAAGTGTTGAAGAGGATGGTTCTGTGTTAGTCGCATCTGTATTATTCAGTCCATCTTTGATGTTGAAGAATTTACGCAATTTGAGTTTGCGTATATACCGAAAGACATCGATCCTGGTAGAGGTGTAGTTGAAGTCAGTAAGGGGGCAGTATGTCAGTCCTAGACTCAGTAGTTGATTTTCCGCTGTTGTTAGTGTGCTGGTAGATAGATTAACAATTGTGTTTTCTTTTACTTTTTGTTGCGCCAAAATTGTTTCTTTTTTTGTTGTTTAAATGTGTGTTTTTTCCGGTGTTCTTTGCGTCGTCTGTTGATTCTGGACCTTTTTGTTGCTGTTGCTGCCGCTGATTTCGTGGGCGTAAAGTTTGAAGGCGTGCATTCACTAATAAATCTACCTCCTCTCCTAAGTCTAGTACTATTTGGGGCCCCCCTGAGCATGGTCAGCGACTAGCTGCCGCCTCCCCCCCAGACTGGCACCCAACACCCAGAAACGGGGACACGAGACGTTTTTACTTTTTGGAAGGCGGGCGCTAGTCGCCCGGCCGTATTTATTAAAGTATGAAATTAAAAAAGGTTTTTAATTGCATGATCAACAATTTATACAAAAATCAGCAGGACATTATATACAAAATTATTGTCAACAAGTTTGAGAGCCTGACCTTAACAAAACTCTAATACATGTTGTTTCCTAACCGAGTCTAAACATCCTCATCTTGGTTTTTGTACATTTCTGGCCATATGGCTAGGTCACTACCGGTGTCAGGTCCTACAAGCTGCGCCTCCCCATGAGACGTGCGCATGCGCAGTGTTACCCCGGGAATTGCCCGGTCTACGCCCTGAACTCCATTTACCCACTGAAGGAGGGCCCTTACTCTGCGCCAGCCGGTGACGTCATGAGTATACGCGCGCGGGGTGGCTACCAGCCTAAGGAAAGCGTGAACTACTCCTACCCGCGCTCCTTTGCAGCATGAATTACCTTGCCCCTGGAGTTCTAGGAGTGGCCCGCAGGCCCCTCCCCCTGGGCGGGAACCTCCATAGGATGATGCCCGCCCCCTCAGACCTCAAATATGTGCTCACCGATAATGACCTTACCGCATGCCCCATACCTAATAAATACGACGACCTATGGGGAAAAAATTCTAAAGGACAGCTACACTGGCTAATAAATAATAGTATTACAGTACAGCTACAAAGGGAAAAAAGGCCTAAAGACACTTGGCCTCACAGAAAATTACTTCACACACAGTTTGCTAAAAGGGAAAAATTCCTAAACAAAAGCATCATCACAATATACCGACAGAACCATTTCTACTACCATGTAAGACATGTGAACAGTACCTTCAAACTTACCATTATACCAGGCATAATGCATGCCACAAGACTTTTGTTCCAAGGGATGGTGGGTGGGAAAACAAAGAAGCCCCGAGCGCGGGGCACACCGTAATGCGGGGGAGCGTCCAGGGACAAGGGGGTCTCCTGGGCGCTCCCCGCCTCTTTATTCCCGAGGGGCCAGGCGGGGGGGCACGCCCCCCCCGGCCCGCCCCTCCTGTAGCCCGCCCCCCCTGACCCGGACCTTCTACCTTGTATCCGGGTCAGGGAGGTCGCCGGCCAATCGGTGGTGGGTCGCGCCCCCAGGGACCGCCCCCACCACCGAGAGACACACTGGTGTAAGGGGGGGCGACGGTCGCCGCGCCGCCATGCGTGCGGGGGGGCCGAGGGCCCCCCCTTTTCACATGGTCAGCGACTAGCTGCCGCCTCCCCCCCAGACTGGCACCCAACACCCAGAAACGGGGACACGAGACGTTTTTACTTTTTGGAAGGCGGGCGCTAGTCGCCCGGCCGTATTTATTAAAGTATGAAATTAAAAAAGGTTTTTAATTGCATGATCAACAATTTATACAAAAATCAGCAGGACATTATATACAAAATTATTGTCAACAAGTTTGAGAGCCTGACCTTAACAAAACTCTAATACATGTTGTTTCCTAACCGAGTCTAAACATCCTCATCTTGATTTTTGTACATTTCTGGCCATATGGCTAGGTCACTACCGGTGTCAGGTCCTACAAGCTGCGCCTCCCCATGAGACGTGCGCATGCGCAGTGTTACCCCGGGAATTGCCCGGTCTACGCCCTGAACTCCATTTACCCACTGAAGGAGGGCCCTTACTCTGCGCCAGCCGGTGACGTCATGAGTATACGCGCGCGGGGTGGCTACCAGCCTAAGGAAAGCGTGAACTACTCCTACCCGCGCTCCTTTGCAGCATGAATTACCTTGCCCCTGGAGTTCTAGGAGTGGCCCGCAGGCCCCTCCCCCTGGGCGGGAACCTCCATAGGATGATGCCCGCCCCCTCAGACCTCAAATATGTGCTCACCGATAATGACCTTACCGCCACAGGCCAGCATTGTTACCCGACGATCTGGCCTCCCCCCTCTAGCCCCTACTTAAGGAACCCTCCTACTTGCAAATCCCTCTAGCCAGGCCCAGATATTGTCAGACCACAAGACATTCCCCTCCTCAGTTAAATGAACTCCGTCCCTCAAGTAATACTTGTCGCCCCAGATACACCCATGAGGTATTGACTGTAACAAGGGGGCTCGAAACAACCTATCCAACCGTGTGTTGATCCTCTTTACCGAGTGATTCAACGCCCTGACCGAATGTCCCCCCCGCCACTGTAATCGGGGTATGAGTTGTGACCATACTAGTGTGCAACCCGGGCAGGTCCTGGCCATCCAACCCGCCGTTGAGATAATCTCCTCGACCAGAATGCGCCTTCCCAGTGTTGCCAAATCATTCTCCCCAAGGTGAAGTATCACCACTGAGGGGGGAGATTGCCGGCGCGCTAAAAGCCCCTGGAAGAATCCCCTAAACTCGTTCAGACACAACCCCCCTCTCCCGAAGAACGTGATGTCCAACCCCAGTTGTGCCGCCCTTTTCCCCCTGTCACCTGACATAAAGACACATTCTGCTCTTCTTACATAGGAGTGACCCACAATCCAAACACTTTCCTTCATTGTTTCCTGGCTGCCGCTCCGTGCTGATGTATGGTGCTGGTGCCCGACGACAAATTCCTCCCCTGCGTAACAGGTCTGAGAAACTGTAAGAGAGCGGAAACAAACCAAGCGTGAGCGCCATGTAATCACAGCATGTCAATTCGTACATAACGTTTGTAGCATTCTGAGGACCATCTCCCAATTGTCTTCACTCTCTCCACTGGGAGGCCCCCCGCCACCGCCTCAGTCGCTGCCCCAATCCTAAAGGAATGAGAGCCAAACTCTTTAGGGTCAAGACCTGCTTTCCTGACCACCATCTCCAATACCCTCCTGAATTGATACCTGGTCAAGGGGTTCCCGTCGGCATGACAGAGCAGTGCCCTGCCCGCTGTGCCCACCAGCAGCCCGTGCAATAATTCCACGTGCCTCACTGGGCAGCAAGGGTTGGCGGGGGCCCGTTGGAGGACTATGGTGTGGCCCCTAGACTCCTGGTCGGTCTTTGACTTCTGAATAGTCACCCACATGGTGTCCTCCCTTATCGTCACACTAGCCCTTTGCAAGCCGCCCAGTAGGTCTGACTTGGAACCTGCCACAAGTTCGCTAATTCTCAGCGCCCCATAGAATGCCAAGGAGAATGCTGCCTTAAAAAGAAGCACCTCCCACTCCGAGCTACAAACAGTGTCCAGCGCGCCCAGTAAAGCTGTCAGCCGGGCTAATCCTATGGGCTTTCTCTTATCTTTATGATGGCCCTGAATACGGCGCCATCCCCTCAAAGCCTTACGCACCATAAAGGTATTAGTGGGGTCACGCAAGCCCCTAGCTTGAGCATAGAATGACACCGCTGCCCTATGTCTGTTTGCCGCTGCCACCGAGCGCCCCTCCTTATGCATCCATTCTAAATAGGCCGCAAAGCCATCCTCCTGCGCCCAAAGCACTTCCCATTGTTGCCCCAAAAAAGAACAATAAGACAAAAACGCCCCTTCGTAAGCCGTCTTGGTCCTGGGGGCTAGGCTAGCGACCACGAGGTCCTGTAATCTGGGGCACCAATCTGCCAAAGTACTGCTGGGAAGTGCGCTGGCGAGAGGTCTGCTGTAGGAAGATGCTCCCTGAAAACCTGCATTTTCAAGCGAGAGAGGGAGTCAGCTGCATTGTTCAGAACACCAGGGACATGTTTGGCCTTAAAAATGACATTCAATTTAAGGCACTGCAAAACAATTTCTTTGATCAGACGAAGTATGAAAGGACACCGTGCTCCCTGCTGGTTGATACATTCCACAACCGTCATGTTGTCTGACCAAAACACCACTGATTGATTACATAGGTGTTCGGGCCAGACCATCAATGCCACCCATATTGGGAAGAGTTCCAGGAAGCCAATGTTGGTGGTCAGACCCCATGTTCGCCATACCTCCGGCCACTGTTGAGCGACCCACCTGTTCCCTATGATGGCGCCAAATCCTACACTCCCGGCAGCATCCGTCCACAGGCCCAACTCTGCTGATGTTGTCAGCGGGCCGGGCCAGACCACCCTGCCGTTAAAATCCTCCAGGAATGCCATCCATATAAGCATATCCTGGCGAATTTCAGACGATAGCCGAGTGCGGTGGTGCTTCTCCCTCAGCCCCTTCATTGCCTGAGCAATGGAGCGAGAGAAAGGGCGAGCCATGGGGATGATCCTCAGTGCGAAGTTCAATTGCCCTACCACCTCCTGTAATTGCTGCAGGGTGACCTTATCTTTCCGAAGGCATAAATGTAGTGCTGTTTTGAATTTGTCCACCTTATCCCTAGGCAATCTAAAACATCCCTCCACTGAATCAATCTCGATGCCGAGGAATTCTAAGCAGGTAGTCGGGCCCACAGTCTTCCCGGGCGCAAGCGGGACACCAAAAGCCCGCATGAGCACGCAAAATTCCTGCAATGCCAATGCACACTCCTGAGATCCCGCTGTACCCAGGAAGAGGAAATCATCCAAATAATGCATGACCTGCTGATGGCCCGTCACCTGTCTCATGGCCCATTCAAGAAAAGAGCTAAACATCTCAAAGTAAGCACAAGATATAGAACAACCCATGGGCATGCATTTATCCATATAGAACATATCCCCAAAGGTGAAGCCCAAGAGATGTTGATCCGCTGGGTGTACCGGTAGGAGGCGAAAGGCTGATTCTATGTCTGATTTCGCCATTAACGCCCCGGGCCCTGTGGCCTGTAATAAGTTAACTGCCTGATCAAAAGAGGCGTACTTAACGCTACAGATACCCTCGTCAATGGCATCATTCAGTGACGCCCCCCTAGGTGCTGACAGGTTGTGAATCAGTCTGAATTGCCCTTTCTCCTTTTTGGGGACAACTCCTAATGGGGAACACACAAAATCAGGTACCGGCACTTCAGTGAAAGGGCCAGCTATCCTGCCTAAAGATAGCTCCTTGTCAATTTTGGCGGCCACCACAGCTGGATTGTGTTTTACCGACAACTGGTTTTTACAGTGCGCGCTGCCTGTGTATCCCGCTGCCGGGATCCTAAAGCCTTTAGAAAAACCTTCTTGGAATAGGGTGGCCGATGTGTGGTCCGGATATCTGTTCAACCATGGAATCATTGCCACCACATCCACTGGAGTGGGGGGGCCTAACCGGTTTGTCTTACAGTGGCTTTCCCCTACCCCTTTGTCCCGTGTTTCCCTGCTTGGACCTACAGGCAGTTTCTGGATGAGAGGGGTGACCACAGGAGGAACATGCATGTCTAAACTTACACGCGGCCCTTGTGCAGGTGCGCCTATTAAAATCCCAGCACACCCCTTTTTTCTCTGGCCCACTGGCCCTAAACCTCCCAGGCACCTCACTCGTTTGGGGGGGCCGAAAGGGCTGTTGAGGTCTAGAGAACACCTTGACCGAACCGGAGAACTGGGGGGGAGGTGCAGTATCTGAGAACTGTTTATGCCATGCCATGGAATCCACCGTGTCCCATGCCAATGATCTATTGAATTCCAATGCTTTCCTGAAATTCACATCATACCCTTTCCATGCCTCCCCAGAATACTGTTCACTCCACCCCACAATCCTGCTTGAGTAGCATGCCAATGGCGCCTGCAGATCTGGAGGTCGCTCGGCTTTAATGGCAGTGAATACCGCCCAAGCCTTCATCCAGTTGATCAGAGTTTCCTCAACCCTAAATCTAGCACACTGCACCCTCCATTCGCTTGGGAGCATCCACTCCTTCAGTGTTTTCGCTTGCTCCATTTCCCTATTATCTAACAACAAGGAATAAATATAAACATATTTGTCTGCCCAAACCATCTCTTTCACAGCTAACGACACATGCTGAGCCAAATTCTCACTCCTGGAAGGTAGAACACCGTCCCCCAAGAGCGGCAATGCCACTTCCTTACCAAGTGCGGGCACCGGGGCCGGCTGCCCATTAGCTCCGTCCGGCTGGGGAAGACTTGGACCTGCAAGGGGAGAAGATACTGGCAATGCAACACTGTCGGCGACCGCTGCCGATTTGATTTTTTCTACAAACCTCGCCGCCTCTGCTGCATGGTCTGCAGAATTCGGGAAAGCTCCCCCTTTTTGGAGCCATGGCATCAAGGCCGTTATCTGGGACAACAATTCAGGGGGCATTGAATCTAAATTCCCACCCGGGACAACAGGTACCACTGGGGTTATGCCCAGTGGTACCGGCGCAGCAGGTAAGGCGGGTGCCGGGTGTGGCAAGCCTGTACCCGGGATTGTGGGCACCGGTGGGGGAGCAGACGCAGCGTCTACTGGTTGACCTACAGGCACCGGCACCACGGGGGCAGGGGGTGTAGGCATAGGTATATGCGGGGGTGGGACGACCGCCGGCGGCACGGCAGGTACCAGCTCTACTGGCCCTGGGGCGGGGGCAGCATACCTGGGTCTCTTGGACTTAGACTTCCTAGGTGGGGTAACAAAATCCCCCCTTGGCACTGGTGCCACCCTCCGGCGGATAGGCCTACCCGATGGGCCCGGGGCATCACCATGCCTCTCATTCAACCGTGCTTCCAGCTCATCTACTTTCCCTAGCTGCTGCTTAATTTCACCCATCTCACGCATCATGGCCCGCATCATAGCCTCCATGTTGGACCCCCTTTTTCCACCCCGCGGACCTGGCATGATACCACCCCAAAAAAACCGCAGCCTACTCTCTTAATATCACAACAGGCCAACTTTGTGTACCTTTTTGATGGAGGGTCACCAGGGGGCTTTCAGCACCATGCAACGGCGACCGCAACACTAGCGGCTTGTCCGCTTATGTAAGGGGGTGAGTCAACCTAGTGTAGACCCACCCGGCGGCCACCAGGAGCGATGAATGCCAGCCCCCCGTACCCCTCTTACCGACCCCTCCTGTATCCTCGCCGGCGATGGTGATCTGCGGTCACAGCCCTCACCACGTTGCGTGCCCTGTCTGCTGAAATGTGCCAATAATGTAGTTAAGGTTGCCTGAAATTGAAAACAAGTATTAGTACCGTGTAATAAAGCAGGAACAAGTTGTAGGAAACCCAACTTAAATACAGGGGACGGTTGAACCCTCCCCGTGAACCTCACCGTTGCTGTGCGGTACTAAAAACACCTTGTATCAATGACCTTAAAAACACACTTATGCAAAAGGTCGGTACACTTCCGAGCAAAGACTTGCACTTATTCCCCTTTATAGTGCGCTTTTGTGCCACTACTTGAACCAAAAGTTATTTAATAATTAATACCCCACAGTATTGAGAAACACTTTAAGAAATGCCACCTCGTTTGTATGCTTGATCAACAATTCACTTACTAATTAATACCATATAGCAGAGAAAACACTTTAAGAAATGCCCCCTCGTTTTTATACAATTCATGAACTGACAATTACTTCATTAAAATTGCTATGCAGTAGTGAAAACAATTACATACATGTACCAGCAGTCTCCCTTCCAGGCGCTGCCCTGGTCGACCCTGCTTCTCTTCCCTCAGCTACTCGTGGTCAAGTAGCCCCCGCTCTCGTTCTAATTCAAAATTGCCCCCAACCCGGCCTTATTAGCCGTTCGTTCGAGTGCGCGCTGAGTTGCCGGCCCCCAATGAAAAAACGGGCTGTTCAGCAAATTCCGCTTAGCGATTTTTATTCTGTGAGTCCCCCTCCGTGTGCGTCCCAAGGCTAGAACCCCGCTCTACAGAGCTCTACCCCAGTCCTCCACCGCCCGCACCCGGTACCTGACGGAGCCTCCACGCTTGCTCCCACTCCGATCTCCTAAAAAACTCACTTGTGCGCCGCCCTCTGAAGTAATGGCGACGCGGGCGCCAAAGCGAAAAACCCGACGATCAGCTGGCGCCTTTCCGCCTCCGTCCCCGGCGCCAAAGCGAAAAACCAGACGATCAGCTGGCGCCTTTCCGCCTCCGTCCCCGGCGCGAATTCCACGTCCTGGAACCCTGCAAGGGAAAAAACAGGGGAAAATCCAAAACCGCTGCCTCGCGTCCCAGGCCGATGTCGATCCCCACGACGGCTGGCTCGACCTGTAAAATAAAAGAGGGAAAAATTATCAAACAAAGAAGCCCCGAGCGCGGGGCACACCGTAATGCGGGGGAGCGTCCAGGGACAAGGGGGTCTCCTGGGCGCTCCCCGCCTCTTTATTCCCGAGCGGCCAGGCGGGGGGGCACGCCCCCCCCGGCCCGCCCCTCCTGTAGCCCGCCCCCCCTGACCCGGACCTTCTACCTTGTATCCGGGTCAGGGAGGCCGCCGGCCAATCGGTGGTGGGTCGCGCCCCCAGGGCCCGCCCCCACCACCGAGAGACACACTGGTGTAAGGGGGGGCGACGGTCGCCGCGCCGCCATGCGTGCGGGGGGGCCGAGGGCCCCCCTTTTCATTTGCCCCTACAGAGCTACCATTATCTGAATATAGGCTGCTGATTGTTGAATCCGTATCACTGGAGCCAGGAGGGGACTCTGCATGACTGTTTTGTTGCACCACCATTGAGGTTGATGTTGAAATTGCGGGGGCTAGTTTCTGACTCATTTTTATTTTTTTGGCATTGTCAAATTTGCGCGCAAATGTTTATATACGTCCATGTTCATATTCATCTTTGTCGCGCACAAATTTGTAAGCTTTACGAGCCTTAATTTTTTCCTCGTGTTTAGTCAAGCGCTCCTGAATTTTTTGGGGGATGTTACTATAAGGTCATTGGGTTCAAATTTTAACAGTTCCATATTGATTTCATCCATTTATTTTAATAGCTCTAGACGATCAATCTCCGGGTATTCTATGAGGATGAGAACTAGGTTGCTTGACGCGTCCAAGTTACTTTGTCCCCACTTTTTTAGCATCTCAGGGTGGGGTTTCTCGTAACTGGGTGCTAAAAGAATTAGCAACCCGCGTGGAACTCGACCCTCCGCTATATACATGGACAACGACTTGTGCTCCCACCACTTAGTAACTTCGTTGCGCATGCATTTCTCCATGCGCTTCATGAGGTTATTTTTTCGCCCTTCATCTGTCAGGGAATTCAATTGAGTGCCCGATGAAGTGGCTGCACCTTTGTTAATTATTTTCGGCAGGTTATTGAATAGATCTATCGAGGCCGCCTCCCGCCCTCGTCTCCTCCGACATTGCCGCTCGCGCTCTGTTGGTCTTGCTTGGCTTGTATTGTGTTGTTAGCGTGGGGGTGCCTGATGTTTCTCCAACCCCTCGCTCTTGCCTATGTCCTCCCCACCGCCTGAAATGCAGTGTTGACACTCACCACGCAATAGTGCCGCTGCGGTAGCAACTATTCTCCGGTCCCATCTCGTCTCACGGCTTGACTCCAAGTGTTGTTCGTCGCGCGGCAAAGCTGATTGTGGGCGTGTCACTGCAGGCAGGGTCCGTCGCCCAATTTTGCTCACGCAAAGAGAGGAAAAGGCTGGTTGATGACGGCGGACTGCTCTTAGGGAGTGGATTTGTAACGGAAGCAACCACCTTCCGTGGATTGAATGAATTCAAACAAGTAGTCCAGAACTTCCAGCTCCAGCTCCAGCTATATACAGACATGTCGGTTTAGGCTTCCCGGGAATTGCAGCACTCACCATGGGTGCATCTCCCTACGGCGGAACAACGCCGTTTACAATATTAAAACACACTGCTTCTCACAAAAGAAATTGGGCCGTACACCTTAAGTTTTCCACAGCAACGTGATTTAATTCTGGATCATTCCAATTGTCAAGGATAAAAGCGAGTGATCTACGCATTTCGGTGTCCCTGACACCTTGGTCACGATCAACTCGTTACTGTTTTTTTCTCATTATTTAAGAGCATTGCAAGATGGTCATTACATCACTTCCTGCCTCATGATGTTTAACATGCAGATGCATTATGGGTGTTGTAGTTTTCTTTAAAAGAACAGAAAGGGCAAAACAATATATTCAATGTAACAAGGATTTTGTATGAGTGTTTGACATTGTTTCAATTTAAAGAAGGCCTATTAACATAAGAAAGTCACCTCTATTAGCAAAACCTATTAATTAGCGATTGCATTTCATGTTTAGTTCCCTCCAGTGGGACTTCGTAGCTATGTATCTCTCATATTATTGGTTTCCTCTAGTGGGACTCGGAGGTGCATTTGCTTAATCTCTTTTGCATTGGACCTTCGTAATTTCCGTGTGGAATTTCTTCTCCTTCTTTTTTCTTTTTTTATCTTAATCCCTTTTTTGTTATTATTTTTTTAATTTTTATTAATTTCTTCTTTTATTTGTATTTCTGTGATTGTTTTCCCTTTTCATTTTCTTTTTCTCTTTTCCAAACATATTCATATCCATTTTTATAAGTGAATATATAACTCCTCTGACTGATTTAGGCCATGTGGATTCAGAGTTCGAAGGTTTAGAATGTGGCGAGATTCTTTCTGACGTAAGAGTTTCTCTGTGTCTCCTCCTCGGACATTCCTTGGAATTGTTTCAATGCTGTAGAATTTAAGTTGTTTCCATTCTCCTTCATGTGTCTGTTCCATACGTTTCGCAATTGCGTTTGATCTGTCTTCATGGGTTGTTGCTCTTACATGTTCCATTATTAGTTTTTTCAGTTCACATATTGTGCTTCCCAAATACATTAGTGGGCACGGACATTCTACCACATATATTGTGTATTGTGTTCTACACGTGATCAGTTGGCGTATCTCCCACATTTTGTTGTTCGCCAATTTGACTTCTTTTGTTTGTTTTGCAATTTGGCACATTTTGCATGTGTGACATTTCAGGAAACCTCTTGTTTTCACCCACGTGTCGTCCTTTTTCTTTGATTTGCAATGACTGTGGATGAGATGGTCCTTCAAATTTCTTGCCCTCCGATAAGTTATCGTGGGATGTTTCCCTACTATTTTTCTCACAGTGTCATCTAAATGCAAAATTTTTCCATTTTTTCTAAAGATTTGGACAATTTCTTTGCTGTTCTGTGAATAATCAGTTATTAATCTAATGGGTTTAGGCTCTTAATTTCTTACTTCGCTTCAACGCTTTAGACATTCTTCTCGAGATTTCTCATTTGCTCTTGTCCAGCACTTTTCCACATTGCCTGTGTTTTATTTCCGATTTTTGAATCTTGTTTTGGTGGCTGCACTGTGTTTGTGCCATTCTGTCTCTTCGCTAAAGATTCTTCGAATGCAAAGAAACTCCCCATAGGGGATACTGGAGATGAGTGACTGTTGATGAAAACTGGTAGCTTCTAATGTTGCATTGGTTGCAGTGCTTTTCCTTTGCAGTGTAGTTTGGATCTGGTTTTCTTTGATATAAATGTTTGTGTCCAGGAAAGTCACTCGTTGGTTACTTATTTCATAAGTGAACTTCAAACCTGGCATGCTGTTATTGAGGATGTTGAAATATTCCTGGAATTCCAGGGCTGACCCATCCCAAATGATGAGTACATTCGATAAAACATATCCAACTGACAATTTTGTCTGTTATTTTGTAATTTTCTGCATTCCATGCCATCTCCTTTTCCCAGTATCCCATTGCTAAACAGGCATAGTTTGGACTGCAGGAAAATCCCATGGCTGTCCCATTGTTTTGGCGATATACCTCCCCGCCAAATAGAAATATGTTCTTTGTTAGGCACATCGAGATCATGTCTAATAACATCTGATTATGATTTCTGTATTGGATGATCCGATCTTGAAGAAAATAGATAGTTGCACGCATGTATGCCTACGTCATTCACTATGTTGGTATATAAGGATATGACATCCGTTGTGATCAACTGATAGTTTTCATGCCATGGCGTGTTTTGTAGTCTTCGCAACAGATCACTGGTGTCCTGTATATATGAACTTAATTGGGTCAGATATGGTTTCAGGAAATGATCTATATAATTTGAGACAGGCTCTAGTATTGATCCTTTGGCCGATAAGATTGGTCTTCCCGGGGGGTTTTTGTTGATCCTTGTGCAGTTTTGGCAAAAAATATATTGTAGCTGTTACTGGATGGGAAACTGTTAGGTATCTATACTCTTCATCATCAATCAGATCCTTCATTTTCCATTCCCCCAATTTGTCATCCAGATCCATTTTTATTTGGGGTGTTGGGTTTATTTTTAGTCTTTCATAGTATTTGGTGTCCCTTAGTTGACGATGTGCTTCAGCAATATAGGCAGTCTTGTCCCAAATAACTATGTTGCCTCCTTTATTGGCTATTTTAATTTCGATCTGGTTATCAGATGTGAGTTTTTCAAGTGCTTCTCTCTCATGTTGTGTTAGATTGTCCTCATAATTTGAATCCTTGATTTCGTATAGGTCTTGAATTACCGCTTCTTGAAAAATATCCACCTTGTTGCCAGGTGGTAACTGAGGATAAGATTTTGATTTCGTTTTTTATTCACTTAAGCCAGCTCCTGTCTGTGTGGTTGCTTGACTTAATGGTATTTCGCCATCATCAGTGATATCCAAATTTAATAACGTGAGATAGCTCTCGCTTTTTATCCTGTACAATTGGAATGATCCAGAATTAAATCACGTTGCTGTGGAAAACTTAAGGTGTGCGCCCCAATTTCTTTTGTGAGAAGCAGTTGAAGTCCGTGTACTAGCTCTGGGCTGCAACAGGTGAGCGCAATTGACTGGGGAGGAGTGTCCAGACCCGGACATTAAGGGAAGCAGGACTGGGATTCATTTGTGATGGCATTCCTCGCACGGCAGGGCGCTGAAGAAGGCCTACGCCGAAATGCATTCGCCACCCGTGCAACTACTGCCAATAAAAACCTGGTGTACCCTGTAAACCCCCTCTGGCCTCCGATTCTTCTTGTGTGGAGGGATGTTATGCTGATATTTTCTGCTCCAGTCAGAGGGGCAGTACGGATGGCCCTGCAGCAACAAGAGACCCGGACTTTTAACTTACAAACATCGTTGTCTTGCAGCGATCTTTCTGCTCGGGGGACCGAGAAATCTGGTGTCAGCCTCATTTTCCAGAAGGTCTCAGGCGGTAGGAGGTATTTTACCTCCGTTTGGACGCTTTGCTGAATGGCTGTCCCTGCGGAATTTCCTACCTGGACTCTGAGGCAGCTGCGGTCCGAGGGGGCCCAGGGGAGACCCGGAAACTGTTGGCAGCATGTTGTGGGTGCCTTCCTTCCCTACCTGCACTATCTGGACTAACGATTTTCCATTCCAGCGCTCCCCCCACACCACCGACCCAGATGCACCTACTCAGTGCATTCTGGGAGTTGAAGTCCGTGTACTAGCTCTGGGCTGCAACAGGTGAGCGCAATTGACTGGGGAGGAGTGTCCAGACCCGGACATTAAGGGAAGCAGGACTGGGATTCATTTGTGATGGCATTCCTCGCACGGCAGGGCGCTGAAGAAGGCCTACGTCGAAATGCATTCGCCACCCGTGCAACTACTGCCAATAAAAACCTGGTGTACCCTGTAAACCCCCTCTGGCCTCCGATTCTTCTTGTGTGGAGGGATGTTATGCTGATATTTTCTGCTCCAGTCAGAAGGGCAGTACGGATGGCCCTGCAGCATCAAGAGACCCGGATTTTTAACTGACAAACATCGTTGTCTTGCAGCGATCTTTCTGCTCGGGGGACCGAGAAATCTGGTGTCCGCCTCATTTTCCAGAAGGTCTCAGGCGGTAGGAGGTATTTTACCTCCGTTTGGACGCTTTGCTGAATGGCTGTCCCTGCTGAATTTCCTACCTGGACTCTGAGGCAGCTGCGGTCCGAGGGGGCCCAGGGGAGACCCGGAAACTGTTGGCAGCATGTTGTGGGTGCCTTCCTTCCCTACCTGCACTATCTGGACTAATGATTTTCCATTCCAGCGCTCCCCCCACACCACCGACCCAGATGCACCTACTCAGTGCATTCTGGGAGTTGAAGTCCGTGTACTAGCTCTGGGCTGCAACAGGTGAGCGCAATTGACTGGGGAGGAGTGTCCAGACCCGGACATTAAGGGAAGCAGGACTGGGATTCATTTGTGATGGCATTCCTCGCACGGCAGGGCGCTGAAGAAGGACTACGCCAAAATGCATTCGCCACCCGTGCAACTACTGCCAATAAAAACCTGGTGTACCCTGTAAACCCCCTCTGGCCTCCGATTCTTCTTGTGTGGAGGGATGTTATGCTGATATATATATATATATATATATATATATATATATATATATATATATATATAACATTAATTCTTTCTATAGAAAATGTATTGTGCATTAGATAAGAACATTTTTACATGGAATATTTGTATCAATCCATTAAAAAAACATTGCTCATTCTATAAACAAACACAAAAGATAGTTGAAAAAGGGATAAAATTGTTCATAAAAAACATTAATTCACGGAACTCACTGGGAGAGTACATTAGACAATACATTATGTCATTAAAGAGACGCCAATCAAAAGCAAATTGATTGTTGAACCAAACCCTTGTTAAAATGAGGTTCTTTGAGTTTAATTTTTAAGTTCAAAAAAAATTTCTGGTGATCTAGTGTATAGAATTGTAAAGCATCGACGCGTTTCGGTGGGTACTTGGATTTCTCGACCACTTTCTTCAGAAAAGAATGATATCGCTCAACAATGTTATTCTATCAAAACAATATACAAAAACATAAAATAAACAAATTAAAATATCCTTCACTTACAAACAATTCTATTTACACCCAATCTTAAAAATATTTATATCTTGGTGATATTAAAAGTTCCTAAATAGATTATCTCTTTCATACAGAAACACCAATCACTCTATCATTCCACACTATCATTTTAGTTAGTAGAGTACTAAATCGATCACCCTTCCATATAGATATAAAAATACCTTTTATATTTATATAAGGACTCCTATCCAAGAATTGCTGAGCCTAGATTGTCCACTTCTCAAGCCAGTGGATATTGGTATGGATCCCAGTACTTAATATCCATGGTGGAGCCCGACCGGACCCTGAAAATAAGGTCATATGCCCCATTATTAGTTGCACATACTTCATTACGTCAAGGTAAATGCAAGAATTATTATTATTAATTATTACCTGGGTTCTTTTAGTTGCAAGTTTCTGCATATAAACTGCTAGAAGAGGGATAGTAAATCTCCACTTCTTCTAGGGGTCTAGTTTAACACTTCATTTAGATTAGGTGGGCCAAAGAAGCCTAGGAAACAAGTTTAATTGTTTATTCATGTGATATATAATCATTTCTTCTTAACAATAAGCAAAAGGACTTCTTGTTGTTTACAGTCAGTATGAAAGGAGTCCCTTACTTTCCCTATTTCTTTATTCATCCTTAATAGTAAAACACATGGTTCCGCATATCGTCTTTCAAACCCCATCTATCATTGTTATCGGACCACTCGTACGTGAATGCATTGTTTTTTATACATACTTCCTAACAAGATTTTAAGTTCTTCCTGACTGGCACATACCAAGATAGGTATCATTATAAAAGTGTCTCTATCTGTATATACAGATTAACAAATAGGCGTCTTAATTTAACTTATACTTTAACTATTTTAAGTTAAACAATGAGATAAATGCATATTTATTTTATTTATTTTATTTTATTTTATCTAGAGTTTTATATAGCGCTGGCTAGGGCGTAAAGAGCGCTTTACAGAGGAACAACAGGAGTTGTGATGAGACAATAGTACAAATATGAATTACAAGTTACAATAAATTAAACAATTGTTGCACAGTCATTACAAAGAAAGAGGCAAATCGTAGGGGGGAGAAAAGGCAGAGGGGGAAAAGAGAAGGATTGTGAGAGGAGAGAAGGGAACATGAGTGGAGGTTAGGGCAGTCCAGCAAGAAAAGAGAAAAACGTTCAGGGGTCATTGGAGGGAGTCAGGAGGGAAGGACTGAGGTTTAACAAGATGGCGGGTCAGGATCGCGGGAAAACGACGGAGACCAGCACCAAAATGGCGGGGTGCACAAAAGTCGAAAATCCAGGGGGGAAAGACCAGGGAGCAGGACTGAATTTGCTCAGCTCTTAGCAGCTTGCTTGCATATGTGTGAGCAGTATATCCTATATATCACATCTGTAATATGCTTGTCATCGGGAATAGATCCTCCGCTTGTATGTTGCGAATAGCAAATACCCCACATCAGTGTGGTTAAAATAGATATTGTCTACACCATGTGACCCCCTGTAAGTGGGGCTCTAATTTCACATTCGTCAGTCGTCATTTTGGAATGGTGTATTTGAGTTAGTTTTGTACATTAACAATGCCACAAACGATAAGTTCAAACACCTCGAGTGTGTAGGTGTATACGAGAGAATGAGGATAATGTAACAAAACTATAGCACACCTGCCAATTGCAGATAAATCATTCAGCACTCAATTGAGATTACCATAGTGTTCAAATTCCGTATATTATCATTATTAGTGGGGTGCCATATTAGAGTGGAGTAGACTTCCATTTCACTATCGTGATACTGATCAATTGAAGGCAATTGGAATAATGGGCACCGATGTCTATCCATATTTGTGTGTGTGCTTATCTATGTAGAATGTCCATTCTGGAACAACCATCCATCTGCCGAATATTTCTCAATGTATCGATTACCTCTAGGGAACTCAAACCTGGCTATTATCATTATCACTGGGCCGTCACATTGCAGTAGTCTGAATTGGCCTCCTATTCCATAGATTAGTGTAAACAATCCTAATTATTAACAAAATACAATAATAGATCCCGCGTAATATATATATTCGATTCTCTTGTTGTATAGCCCAGTATTCGGGTAGGTAGAGGAAATATCCTCAATTTTTCCAGTTAAGAAATGAAAATATAGTTACCTAAGGTGTCAACCTGAATCTGGTTGGAGTTAAGTAATCAGCCTGTCCCATTCTTCCCTTGAATTTAGTCAATTTCCTATAGTGTTCAGCTTAGAAATGTACTAATGTTCTCTAGCTTGGCACTTGTCATTCATGTTAACACCTCTTCTCCCAATGGTAACTTTTTCTAAAATGAACCAATTAAAATCCTGATCACTATGTCCCTGTTTTTGGAAATGCACAACAAGGGAGGGGGGCGTTAGGTTTCTTAGTCCTAATCGCCATAATAGATGTTGCCTGCAATGTGTTTGGGAAAAGCCCTGAGGTGCATTGTTGCACTTCCTTTCATCTCTCCTGTCGTCTCCTCCCGCATCCTCCCTCTATTTATGTGTCTCCTTCTCTTTTTTCTCAATGTATCGAGACTGAACTATTCTGTCTGATGCCCGATGGAGCTAACTGGTTTAGCTATAGGGGAGATGGGCCGTGGATTCCCTCCTTTGGTCGTCACCTACCCAGTCCGGCTTTAGACAGTCTTCCTTTCGTCTCTCCTTGTTGTCTCTTCCCTTATCCTACTTCTCTCACCTCCCTCTATTTATGTCTCTCCTTATCTTTACTCTTAATGTATCAAGACTGAACTATTCTGTCTGATGCCCGATGGAGCTACCTTGTTTAGCTATATGGGAGATGAGCCGTGGATTCTCTCCTTGGCCGTCACCTACCCAGTCGGGCTTTAGACAGACTTCCTTTTGTCTCTCCTTGTTGTCTCTACCCTAATCCTCCCTCTCTCACCTCCCCTGCCCCCTCCACCACTTTTATCTCTCCTTTCCCACCTCTCCTAATTGTATTGCCTATTTTTTGATGTATTGTGTAATTGCTGATCTTTTTCCGTTACATTACATGATTCTCGTGTAAAGCGCTCTGACACCTTCGGGTCTAGCCAGCGCAATATAAAACTCTTTAAATAAACATAAAAATAAAATAACATTTCCAAATAAATGCAGAACAATACAGTTGCAGCTCGGTCTGCACACGTTGCGCATACAGTGGATGCACCACATTTAAAGAGGCATGGTTATACAATTAATTTAGGAACAAGGAGGAATTTTACTACCTTGGGAAATTAAATAAACAATATACGTTTTAACAAACCTATCTTCATTTCTGCCGGACAATGGTGGCTGCCATTATGTGTAATGCTGCACTCTGACCCAGCTGCCTAGAGGTACTGTAGGACACATGTTTAAAAAAAATTTAAATTACTTTCCGGTCTTCTCCTGACCTTATAAGGATAATAGGGCATTCTTAATATTAACATTTCAATTACCAGGCATAGGAACGGTGTTTTCCATTTTCAGCGGTGGCATTTTGTTAATTAAGAAGAGCCCACCCCATGTTGTTGCACTTTGCATGCTAGAAAGCGCACTGTTTTTAATTTACATGAGGTAAGTGAGGCCCGCATTGTAGAGCAATAAGAAGGCTCGCTAAAGTGTCAGCTTCATTTTGTAAACATAATTATGTAATTGCTCGGAAAAATGAGAAAGAACGGTTTGTGAAACCGGCTGCCAACTTTCCCTGTAAAAAAAGGTCTGCCTTTCGAATACATTCTAGATATCAGCAAACGCCTGGATATAGAAATTAAATGGAAACTAAAGTAAAATGGCCCACATTTATTTTAATCTTGCATTTTCTGTCCTAGTTTACTTAAATTATCAGTCAGGGAACATTGAGACAGCTGTAGCACACATGTTGAATTCATATCCTCTCACATTTTAAAAACAAATATAGGGGCTGATTAGGATGGCGGTGAATCCGCATCCTCCGGGCCGGCGGAAGCCACCGCCGGCCTGGAGGATGCGGATTCACCGCCGCGGCCACAGACATCACCACTGCCAGATTAGGATGGCGGTGGGATTGCGGTGGGACCAGCGGCGGATGGCAGGTCTGTCCGCCGCTGATCCGCGGGGTGTGGAGGGCTATTTGGTGGCGGTGTCTGCAAGACACCGTCAGCCAAATTAGGATGTGCATTGACACATGCTTTCCCACGGCGGCTTTTCCGCAGTGGAAAAGCATGTGGTCTTTGGTGTTTGGGGGCCCATTGCGGGCCCCCCGGGTGTCGGGGGTGGGGGGTGCACATGGGGGGTACCTATGGTACCCCCCAGCATTTACATGCACAAAGCGTCAGGCACCGCGCGGTGCCTACCGCTTTGTGCATGTAAATGTGAAACATGCATTTTTAACCTTGCGGCGGGTGCTGCTTCAAGCAGCACCCGCCGCAAGGTTAAAGATACGGGATGTGACCGCCAGAGTGGCGGTCACATCCTAATTGCACCGGAGGGACCGCCGCTGCCCCTGCGGACATTCCCTCCACCTCGGGGTGGCGGACGGACGCAGGTCCGTCCGTCATCCTAATAGGCTCCATAGTACTAACGGGGAATTATAAAACAGCTTTGGATGAGATACCTTTTTTTAATCTAAACGACGCATTTTAAAAAACTGCACATGACAGGAAAAAACCTACGGAAAGTTCACAACCCTACTTGAACATTACGGACTTGAACAGTGGGATGAAAATGTATACAGACAGACAGAATAAAAAACAGCCAGCTATGTAGGTGAGAAAACATTATTTATTACATTAATAACATCACCATGTGCTTTGTTCTACAATTACTGTTCTAAAATCATGTAATAACAAGTTACACATTTATGAGTTAAACATGCACACTAATACGGTTGAGGAAGAAGGTACTTTGCAAAGCATGGCAACTAACAAAAATAATATGTTATAGTAAGATTCAACTTCAGTAAAAATTGTACATTGCCATTAAACTTGGTTACAGTGTGAGAAAACACCGGAAATAAAAAAAAGTATATTGTGATCTGTGCTGCTCCCTATTATCCTCAAAGAATGATTAACTTCTATTATTTCTACATAGGTTTCTGGTCCATTTATGTTTTTTTCAGATGCATCTTTCTTGGTACTGTCACTTGCATTTGCTAGTACAGTGGGCCTTACATTTCAATTTTCAGATGAGGCTTTCCACTAACTTGGTACATGGGTTTCGCTTTTTTGGCCAGTGACTGTCATTATCTGACAAGCTTCAAGACCATTATCTGTGAGCAATTGCACAGCTGTAGTGCACAGACAATGGTGTGTGTAAATGCAGCTTAATCCTGCTTCTCTGCTGATTTCTTTCATCAGTCCTCCAATTGTGTATTTCCCAAGAGGCTTCTTGAAATACCAAACAGAGGCACTTGCAGAATTCTCCAAAGTAAATTTAATTGGTTGAACATAGAAGCAAGTGCAATCTGCGAAATTTGGAAATATAAAATTTCAAAGATTTCACAGGACACATACCACTGACTAACTGGGCGAAAATGCAACCTCTGTTTTGATATCCTACTTCTGCATGTACTTCTTTATGGTTTTTTGTTTCCACAGTAAAAGTTAAGGTTGCATATTCTTGGTTATTTCATGTACTTTGAAGGTGAAAGCATTTGTTAGGCAACTCCCGTACTCCTTTCCTGCCCCATCTCACAAGGTGTACTTGGGTGTAAAAAAAAACTTTGTACTGCAGTGAAATATGTTCATCACAGTTCAAGCTACCATAGTGTTCTATCTCTATCTATAAATTCTTTACCTTCTCTGTCTTGTTTTTTAAAATGACTACTAACACATTGTTAGCGGGTGCAGACATAGCATCATGCATGATAATAACAGCTCTTCTAAAAAGAGGATTATTAATTTGTATATTTTGTGCAGTCCTTATTGATATTGGGCTTTGATTACTATAACATTCCCCCCTAGCATTTCTTACCGTTGCAAAAAATGTCTCAGAAGGCTGCAAAGTTCAGGCAGTGGTTTCATCTAAAAGTCTGGTACTTGCCCATTTTTTACTAATCAGTCTCTGAATATTTGAGTAACCCATTTTGTCGCTGTTCTAGTGTTGGTTTCAGCTCTCTGCTCTTCAAGTTTATCCAGTTCATGTGCAGCAAAGTTTTGGTGGCGTTTTCCAGACATCTTTCTTTGTTGTCCTACTGATTTATTTACTCATTCATCAATGGAAATGTGTCCACATATATTGAAAGAAATTTGTTCTGGCTTTTCAGAAAAGTGTACATATTTTGGAAGATTTTCCATAGCTGCTGCTCAGCTCTTCACCTTGAGAGGACTGTTGAGCTAACTGTGCTTTTAAATTTAGAATGGATTGCTAGTGGCCGCTTGTGGAGTTTAAAGCACTCAGATGAGAGGACCTTTACCAGTAAATACAGATATCTGGAGCTGCATTGTCTTCAGTAAAGCTCTAAACATTCCAATGCTCTTATACAGACTTAGAGCCCGGTGTAGTAGGCTCTACTGTCCATTAAAGGCCCACTCCAGCTTCAGCGCAGGCCTTTAACAAGGGAGCAGACCTTTAATCGCCGATAGAGCCCGCTACGGAGGGCTCTGAGGCTATTAAAACATTCCACCCCTAGAAGGCAGAATTGTTTACATTTCTAAAACAAAGGCCTCACGGACCACAAGGGTGTTGAAATCCCTTGTTCACAGCAACAGCTACAAACAAACATTGGAATGTTGAGGCTTCGGGTTTCTAACAGCCATTATAAGCCCTGAGCACTCCATTGTCTTCAATAGATCGCTCAACATTCCAATGTTCTAATAAGTTTAGACTGTTGATCAGTGAAGACATACTGATACTTTTGTAGTATATAAATAAAGAAGGTGGAGCCAGATCATTTTAAATAGCACTACTTTCCCCTTATAGAAATTGGGATAGTGCCCCAGGTTTCCAGGTCAGCTGAGAGCAGTGGAACTATGTTCAGGTCCTCTTCATGGCCTGGGTCTTTTGAGACGTTGATTTCTTCAAGAATTGTCAAATCCCTGCCCATGACTTTGAACACAATACTTAATCCACTCCCTCAAATGATTGGTTTGACATCTTATAGACTTATGTCTGATTCTACTGTACCTATGTTGAGTTTACAATATGACACAATCACTTGGCTCCTCACATTTTTGCCACCAAGTATTCAGGCATGAGGTTCCCTTGAGGTCTTTGTCATGGTGGCGCAATTGCCTTCTGTTGGGGAATGGTCAGACAGTTCTCTTGGCAGAATCTATGCCACTGTGATGCTAGCCAGTTCCACTGGAATAAACAGTCGGTAAATTTGGAAAAAAAGAGCTATGTGCTGTTGAATATAGCCTTAGAACCTGCCGAAGCGGGCTCTACTGGCCATTAAAGAGACAGAGAAGATTGTTAACAAGGGGGCAAGCCTTTAATGGCCGGTAGAGCCCACTTTGGGGGGCTCTAGGACTATTTGAACAATGTTTGCTAGTCTGGAGTTGGAAAAGTAAATCTGACCTTCACAATGTTAGAATTGAGTTAGAATAGTACATTTGATACCCTATGGATGTACCTTCTTCAATATATGTTGGGCTGATGAATAGGGAATTTGACCCTCCACAAATACACATTTCCCCCAATGTTTGTCAGCCTAGAATTAAAATAATAAGTATGACCCTCTAAATATATGTACTTTCCCTAATGTTTGTTAGACTGACTTTAGGACAGTTAAACCTGCCTCACAAGCATGCACGTTTCCCAGTGCTTATTGGTCTGGAGTTGCAGTAGTTTATATGACCTTCCCAAACTATGCACTTCCGCATGGTTTCTTAGACTGGAAGCAGAATGTTAAATCTGACCTTCTCAGTGTATGGGCTATCCTAATTGTTTGCTAGAATGAACTTAGAATAATAAATCAGAACACATGCCCCATGTATGGATTTTCCCCAATGTTTGCTAAGATGGAATGAGAATGGTAAATTGTAACCCCTCGCCCCATGTATGTACTTTCCTTAATGCATGTTAGAATGGAGATACAAGGTAAAACTGACCTCCTATTTATACATTTTCACCAATGATTGTTAGATTCGAGTTAGAATAGTAAATCTGGCCCTACTCATTACAATGTATACATGTTCCCTAATGATTTGACCGTATCCCTTGATTAATCAGGAACTGTCTAAGAAACCTCCTTTGTTCATTTATAAAGGAAGGACAGATGCAAAGAAAGTGCAACAGCATCTCCTGGAACATGCACATAAACAATGCTTATTTATAGTTAGTTGAAGCACACAAGGGGGCAGAATATCTAACTAGCACTAGGACCATAGAACTCTGCCACTCTAAAACAAACGTACACAATGAACCGAAGTTAAATGTATTAGGTGAACAGATATAAATCATTATGTTCCTTGTGGTGGCAGGACAGTACAGCTATCTCGTAATTACAAACATACAAAAGGTAAGATCGAAATAGAAGTGGTAACCTTCCACTACCAACCTGGCCACCTTATTCGGATTCGTCTGTTGCACTTTGCCCTTTAAAGATTCTTGGAGTGCAACCGAGCTAAAAGAGCTGTTTATGTAAACAAGCATGGGACCATGAAGCTCTATCCCCCTAAACCTGGCATACTCAGTGGCTGAGAATTTAGAGTATTACAGTAAACAGTTACTAGTCCTTGTGTTCCTGATTGTGGCAGGATAGGTAAGGTTATTCATTTTAAGATGATCATCTGATGATAATTTTTCAGGTGACGTTAGGAAGGGGGTGACAACCTTCCGCTAGCAGTTTGACCACTGTGTTCACTCATGGTCCTTTGTTCAGCAAATGACATCAACACTGAGGGGGCTAGGTACCTGGGAATGTGACTGATATGGCTAGGTTCCTTAATGCTTTGACCACTCTGTTCAGGTGTTTTTAGAGGCAAGCTATTACTTGCGATGGACTCCTTTCAAAAAAAATTTGATCGCCGTCTGAATCGACCATATCCCTTGATTAATCAGGGGCCGTCAAAGAAACCTTCTTCGTTCATTTATTAAGTAAGGACTTTTGCAAAGAAGGTGCAACAGCAACTCCTGGAACATGCCGCATAAACAACACTTATTAGTGGGTGGTTGAAGCACCCAAGGTGACAGGAGATCGGATGAGGAAAAACATCCCATGCACAGCTGGCAAAACCTCGTTTTGTAATTGACAGAAAATGGTTCAGTGAATCCCTCTTTGAGCATAGCTCATCTAACAAGACGCGCATGCTTTCTTCTCTTGAAATTATAATGGTCCATCAAATAGGAGATGTAAATTCCACAGAGTGGCAGTGTCTTTCAGTTCCAGGGCTTCGGTAAGGACATTTGACCAGGGGTTATGCACCTGTGGATTGATTAAGGACATTACTTCCAGCCAGATTAAATTCTCTAGGGTTCCTGCTTTGTCCGCTCGTGTTGAATGCATATACTTCATGAGGCTAGCTTTCTTTCCTCGGCGTTGCTCGTTCATCTTGAATTCCATCCTGATTTGAGCTGGTGATGTATTGCATAGCAATTTAAACAAGGATCTAGAGAGAGTACTCTATGCTTTGTTAAAAAAGGCACCAAATCTCCTTGGAAATGCCAATCATCTGTATGCCCACGTAGGAATAAGTTTGATGTTTATTAAGTTCAACATGGGTTTCAGAGTGGGCTGTTTTGCCGTTTTAAGCATGATTTGGATACCAAATTGCAAAGGTGCAGTTTTTGGCTTCAGTGAATTGAGATATGTCAGGTGGCCTCCTTTGTCACCCAGCCAGCACCCAAGATATTTGTATTTGTTTGATGTGGTCAGACAGTGGTTATTAAAAAAATGGCCACCTATTTTTTTTCTTTTTCTGTCAGATATTACAATGTTTGTTTATTCCAGATTTATTATCACTGCATTTACACTGCTGTGTTTCTACAGTGCATTAATTAATCTTTATAGCCCTGTCGCTGTTTCACTTAAAAGTACGACATTGTCTGCATAGAGAAGAATAGTTATGAATTGATAAACCAGTTTTGGAGCGTGACTGACAGCAAAATCCAATGCAGGTACCAGATCACACAGGTACAAATTAAAGAATTAGTACACACCCTTATTTTACGCTGTAATCTTTTTTTATTCTGCTAGAGATGGAATTATTATTTCCTAGTATTATTCTGGCCGATGTCTCAAAGTACAACAATTGAATGCAGCATAGGAGAGGTGCTGGTATTTGCCAGGCTGTGAGTTTGGACCACAGCAACTGGCGGTTTACGTGATCAAAAGCCTTGCTATAATCTATAAAACAGCAGTAGAGGAGCTCACCTTCCCTTATTTGTTTTGCAACAAGTAACATTGTGGAGACTAGGTTATCAGAAGTGCCAGAAAAAGATCTAAGGCTGGTTTGATTGAAGGGTATCAGGTTCCTCATACTTATTTGATATCAACTCCAAAAGGACTATGAGACGCCACTGGGCCCTTCTTATAGATGGGCTGCAAAACCGATCCTTTCTAAGATGACAAGATGGAGTCAGTGACCATATATGTTCTAAAAAGCTTTTCCAGTGCTGTGGACCAGAACCCGGCATACTGTTTGTAAACTGATGCAGGAATACAGTTGGGGCCAGGGGCCCCTTCAACTCTGCTTTTATGGATCAATTTGATTATTCTTTTGGTCATTAAAGTTAGTGCATATTGAAAGATTTGGAGTTTTTTCTCCTTGGGGCTTATATACTCAGAATTGTGCCCGTTGTTACTAAGATGTGGAGGAAGGCATTATGTTGAATCGCCATACAGCAGGTTAATGTGTATGATCCAATCTGCAGGGGCAACGTTGTTCCCATTAAAAAATGCAGGTTCCGGCCCCTTCACAGGTGGTTAATATTGATCCAAAACTCTTTTGGGTTTTTATTGTGACAGGCAAAGAAAAGTTCGATCCAAATCGATTCCGCACACTTTTATTTTGCTTGCCAGATTTGTTTTTGCAAGGGCTGCGTAAAATGTTTTGCTTTGCCAGCAGTGATAGATTTGCTGTGATCTTACTTTCTTGCTAAGAGTTCTTTTCTGAGTTATAAATTATTTTGTAAACCAAGGATGCATGGGTAGTAGGCCTTATAGTTCCCCCTGCAGAGGTTGAGTAAGAGTGGCTGCCCAGAAGGTGCCGTAACCTTTGAACCTGGAGATCCTGTAAGGAGGCCCTAGATGGTCTCTGGATCCTGTAGGAACGATCCTAGAGGGGGAGACTGAGAGGGGGAGAAAGAAAGAGACCACAGCAAATCACTGCATTGCATAGGTTCCTTGGCCACCAATGTCTTTCTTAAGCCTCCTTATGTGTCTGGTGCATCATTTTTCCTTACCATTCAGCTAGGCACCATTACTGAACCCTCCGCTGGCCTACGAGCAAGACCCATAACCTGGAGTTGGACCCTATCTCTCCTTCCAACCTCAAATCAGTGCTGTTACAGAGAGTTCACCAAACCTTTTACACCTCCTGGGGTCCCATGTGATAAAATAAGTTTACCATAACATCTTTTACATTAACATCCTATTTCTAGGTTTAGCATTATTTTGACAAAAACAACTTTTAATATGCACAGAACATTTAACATACAAAAGGCCTTTTTCCTGGAGATTTTGCATGAATGCAAGACACTTTTAAAGTCCGAATTTATGTATGTGGGTGTATTTATTAATGTATATGTGTCTTTTTTTCTATATATATTGTGGTTTTTTAAATTTTTTATTTGCATTAAACCTATTCCATTGGTCTAATGTAATATATGTGCCTGTGTGTGTGTGTGTGTGTGTGTGCGTGTGTGTGGGTGTGTGTGTGTGTGTGTGTGTGAATGAATTTTAATGTTTTTTCAATGCCCTGTAATGTTAAGCTTGCTGAAAATGTTAAATGAAAAAGTGGTTAGGACAAAATATGTTTTTAAAAAGTGTTTTTTGCAAAAGATAATACTTTCAAACCAATATTATTCCATGCTACCCATACTAGGGTGGGTGCCTGGTGAATTCCCTCGATAACGCTAGCAGCATTGGAAACTTGTCGAGGAAGGAAGAAAGAAAGGAAGAAATAGGGTACAAAATGCCGGGTTGCAACAATCACAAGAGCCAATTGACCCATGAAAGTAAGTCTTTACTTCAGGGGCGGCTCCTCCACTAAGGCGGATGAGCATCGCCCCACTGCTCTTTGAGCAGCAAAAATAAAATGTTATTAACATAGTTATTATCATTTTTTTCACAGGTTTGTGGGCTGTGTTTGGGCGGGGCGGGCTGGAGGAACAGGGGGAGGAGTGGTTTGCAAACTTCAAGTGGGCATGACTGCTTGGCTGGCCGCCCTGTCCCAGTCAAACTGTCATGCGCACTTTGCATGTTCCCCACTAGGCTGCATTACACAGCCTGGTCAGGAACATGTTCAGACCCCCAGTCCCCATCTGGACGCCGATCCGCGGCGCTCAGACCAATCACAACGCTGCATTGTAGCATTGTGATTGACTGTGGGGACCCTGCGTGCTTCCTGGTTCAGGAGAAGCGGAGGAGAGACGCGGCAGGTGGATGAGGTAAGTGATATTTTTTTTATTATTATTTTGTCAACTCCCTCCCCCCCTCCCCCCCTCGCAACCCAACTCGCTCCAGCCCCTCCACCCTCATTCCCAGCTGGCTGCTACTGCTTTACTTTCAGCTTCATCCAGTACAACCAGCAGGGCAGCCAGGTGAAAATGCCACATTCAAAGGAATACATTCGAACCCTTCATTCCACATTCCCTCCATCTACCCACTAACCACTATCCAGACATGAAAGAAAGAAAGAGAAAAAGAAAGAAAGAACGAAAGAAAGATAGAAAGAGAAAAATTAAAGAAAGAAAGAAAGACAAAGAAACAAACAAACAAAGACAAAGAAAGAAAGAAAGAATGCTCAAGAAACATTTCATGGAATATATGAAACACTTGTTCTAAAAACAATACCTCAGTGTCCTCTCAGTTCAAGAAAATGCATCAAAAAATGTAGAAATTATTGGCGGTTTATACATTTGAATATTAGAAAGTGATTTGGCTGAAACGAGGTTCATTGAGGTGAACCAAACTTAAAGCTGCTGTGTTTCTTCTACCAACCGGGAACACCTCTAGCGTCAAAGCGAATTTCAAATTATATTTGTGAAAATATGCCTCTTATAATAATTCACAATAAACTGGGATGAACATTTCCAGCAGGGACTGTCCTGTTGCTACCAGATGCAGACCACGGTACCCCGTGGCCTGCAAAATTCTACCATTATTGGCAGCCTCTTTGCCATCATGAAGTCAGGCAATTTCAGAAAGGCTGCATTAGTCGGCCCCTGGAGGTCAGGCCTGACTCCTAGGGCTCAGAAGCCATTAGCATTCCAGCACTGTGAGAATGCTCACATCAGTTTCCACTGAGCGCTTCAATTTATTTTAACAACGTGTAGATCTTTGCAAGCCCCCAATGCCAGATGGGAACATTCTGCTCGTGGTCTCTCAGTTCCCCTCCGTCAAGTCCTATGGCAGAAAATTCTACATCCGGTAATTAAAATCTCATAAATAAAGCCATGAATCAGGCCCCCATCACTGGCATCTGCACTGATGAGGAAATTTAGCGCTACTCATTTACAGCCGTTAATCCAATTAGTTGCAGTATAAAAGAGATAAGCATCACCGTGCACTCGGGCGCCACGGGGAATGCTGTAGCTGCAGGCTTCTTGGCGCTGAAGGAGTGCCCCTACTGTTGAAGACAGCAAGTTCTGGAGAAAGAACTGTAGCAAAACCCTCATGGAATGTGGCCTTCTGTGAGGATATAACTACCAAGACTAGGATGATGCAGCATGTGTGAAGGACACATGCTTAATTTGTAAAAATAAAAAATAAAAAGTGCCCGGGCCCTTCTCTGTAGGCCACTGCAGCTTCAACCGCTCATTGCCTAGGTGAAGGGGGATTTATAGGAACAATGAGGAGGGAAAATTAATTAAATAATTAATTTTCCCTCGTCATATTCTGTCGAAATCCCACCCCACCAGGCCCCACCTCCTCCCGCTTTTAACGGGCCTGCTGATCATTGCCCTTGCCTGCGCGAGCTATAGCAACTACTAACCATGACACCTCTACAAAGGTGACAATTTGGACTATTCCAGGCCACCTAAGCTATAAGATTGGCTTGGCAGCTGGTATAAGTCATTTTTAATGCATAACTAATTAGTAAACAACTGTTCTTGTGCTTGTTTCCAAATTAGGCAGACAGCGCCACCATGTGCCTGCTGTCATAAGTATCCGTGCCGACAAATTAAGTGCTGGGCCGAGCATCGGAAAACACTGGCTCAAATTAAAGACTGAAGAAGAGTGTGCTTATAAATTGTCTTCAATGACAGGACAAAATGCCAAACACCCAAGACAGGAAGGGGGTATCATCATTGTTGAAGCTGTTGTCAGTCCTTCGCTTTTGTGTTACAGGAACATAGCAGCACAATGTGTCCTATGCCCCATGGGTTTCGCAACCCGGGTTTGCCATAACTTGACCTAGGTGATTAATTCCCTGTGTAGACATTTAATTCCCTTTACCACCTTCCATAAAGACAGAATGTGTTTCTATGACAGTACAATTTACTAGTGTAATAGATGGCATTATTTTCACGTGTCTGGCAGGTGCTACTCAGGGCCAGAGAGCAAGTATGATAAAAAGAAGCTGCAGTATTCCATTAATGTGCAGATGACTTGTTATCAATATTTATTTCCTACACGTTTGTGTGTCTGAAAATTTCCATTTCACATATTGTGAAATGTATACATAATGAGTGTAAACAGTTTTCGCTGCATGAATATAATCAATGCTTCTATATAATCAATTCCTAACTTGGAAATCATGGTTGTGATATGCTATTTGTTTTACTTTTTAGTTTGATCTTCTTTGCTTTATCTAGCTGTAATACCACACTTGTCAAATGCTTTGGAAAGATTTTAGCCTGAACTATGCACTTTTTGAGGTGGGACCGATCCTAATCTATTATCCCTAAACTGCTTGAGTTTAGGGTTTGGCTTGGGCCCCCTTCCCCATTCCCATGTCCATCCTCTGTGCCCCCCCATCTGCGATGATGCTACTCGATTCGCGCCTTGTATTGGTGCCATCATTGTTGTAGACGCAGGGCTTTAAGTGGGCCGGGTCTCACCGGTGCTGAGCACCAGCAGTTTTTTTAAAGGGGGCCTCGAAATGGGTCTCTCTCAGGCTCTGTTTTGTGCCCTGGCACAGGCGTCCGTTTTTCTCTGGACTGCAGTGACAGCAGGCACATCGATGTGCGCCTTCTCACACTGCTCACTGCAGAAGTTACGGCAGGACGTCATGCCAGGTGAGCGTTGTAGGGGAAGGGAAATCCTTTAAAGAGAGTCATTTTCTCTCTGGATTTCCCTTCTCTTTTTGAAACTCACGAGCAGCTACACTGTCCTGGTGGCACCAGGGCTTTAAGTGGAAGCTTTTTCAATATTATTTACAAGCCCTAGTTTCTGCTTTTTATCTTATGCAACTAACAACCATTGACAAAGCCAAATGTCCTGACTTGTTGTAGGTAAGATGTTACTTCTATCATGTATCTGGATGCAATGACAGAAGAAACAGCAAGTGGGGCAGCACACTATGGTAGCTAAGCACACATTTTTAGCTGTGGTGTTTTAGGCCATGCCCTTACCTTAAATACATTGGCCACGCCCCTTTGGGAAACCCGCTAGTTTTTTCATCCCACTTAAAGTCCTGTGTAGACATCTGTACTGACTAGCTTCCTGAACAACAGTGATGGTCGATCCGAAGTACGCTCCCAATTAGACAGCCCAGGTAATTTCTGACAGCGTGCTTCAGTACTTCACGGGTATGCGACCCTCTTCTAGGGAAACATCCTTTACCACTCAATCATTACCACGCAGTCACTACCCAACTGCGATATTACCACAGGTTCCTTAAACACGGAAGTCACTAAAACAACTTGCTTTAGGGGGTGCGTTGTTGGACTGATGTTGGATTTTAGGTACAAGACATCCTTACTGTTTTGTACACTGGAGTTGGATAGTGTGTTATACTAAGTCCAGTGCCCCCTAAGGCAAGTTTTTTTTTCAGCAACACTTTATTTAGACAGTCAAGTCCCTTAAAGTGCCAAGTGCTAGTTTAGAAGTGCATTGAAGGAGATCATTAGTGTGATGCACAAATCTAGCCTTATGTACAAAATTAACAAGCATTTGCAATGCAATAGATCTCGCATTTGCAATAGTTTAAGCTATTGGCATTGTAAATGACAATGCCTTTTATTAACTGTTTTGCTAATTAACACATAAATAATAGGCATTGTCATTCACAATGCCAATAGCTCAAACTCTTGCGAGACCTATTCAAAGAAGCGGCTGCCATTGTTCAGGGCTGCTGGGAAAAGGAAAGCGCGCATGGCTCACTGAATGTTGCAGGAAAGCATAGCATGCCTGCGGTAGGAGAAACTGATTAAAGAAAATAGTCTTACAGACTAAAAAAGACATATTGTGTAACAACTGAAGTAAAAGGGCCAGTCCTCATGGGAGATTACAAATGAACACAAGGCGGTACTAAGGAGGGACTAACAAGTCTATTAATGAATCAGAAGCCAGCATTGACTCAACCCAATGACAAATTAGGCCAGAGAGTGGGCGGGGCATCTATTCCAAACTCCAAAACAGCATGCCGCAGAGCAGCGCAAGCGCTAACCAGGCTCGGCCTAAAAACGTATGAAATCAAAAATATATATCTGTTAGAATTTTACTTTATAAAAATGATTTTTCAACCCCTCAGGGCGAGAATGTTAATAGTGTCATGATGGGTGATACGGATACGTGTTAAAACAATGCACATTTTGAGTATTTAATTTGTTAACTGACAATGATGAATTTTAACGGGTGCTCTACTGACTCAAAATTTTTATCTCATGTCTTTTGCCGGTGTGTGGAGCTAACCCTCGGTTGGCCGCTTCATGGCAGCCTGATTCTCGACTTCATCATTAAGGCTTGCCCTGCTGAATTAGAGTATTTGGGCCTTGGTTTTATTCCTCAGTTGTTTGTCTGCTGTGGGCACACATTTTATAAGTCTGGCAATCCCTTGGTGTTGAGCCTTGTTCAGAAGATAATTAACAGCTTAGGGAACAGTTCGTGTCCATTCTTTGTTCAGCAGAGCTCTCAGGAATCATCTACACTCTTCAAGGAGGGCGGAGCAAATGCAGAGCAAGTGGGATAACGATTCCTGAAGCAAGCCACACAGATGGCACAGGTTAAAGTTAAAGTGGGCACTCGCAATCTCGGTTCTCACCCCTGGGAGGCCGGTAAACATGACTTACAACGAAACTTTTACAACGCACTACCATTACAACGCGGTCATTACAACGCAAACTATTACAACGCATTGCGCTGGGGGGTGCTCTAGGATAGGGAATAGGTTAATTTACTATCCAATAACCTTCCCTGGTGTCCACAGGGACTGGAGTTGGAATAGTAAATTAAACTATTCACTATCCAACACCCAAAAGCGCTATGCGTTGTAATGGTATGCGATGTAAAAACTGCGTTGTAAAGGCAGGCGTTGTAATAGCCTGCGTTGTAACGTCATACATCCTGGGAGGCCGTATGGTAGCCATGCACTTTATAAGTACCATTTTTATTCATTTTCATTTCAGGTTAGAGGGTGGCTAGGATACCCATGGGAAAGTAAATCTAAAGTTGTAAAGAAGACTATCCGGAGTTGGCAGAATTTAGTTTTGAGGTAGGATGAGAATGGTTCCTTAATATATTGTTGGAGACCTCCCTGGTCATAACTACTTAGGACTAAAGCAGCATGTTCTCTTCTTTTGAAGGTACGAAAGTCTGCAATGGATTCAATTTTTTCATTTTTGATCACGGCTGACTGCAACTGAGGGTGCGGCAAAGCTAGAGTCCACAGGTCTGTGGCGTTCCTCAGTCTGAGCGCATCTGGGAGGGCACAGGGCCAGGGGGTTGTTGGGCGCTGACTATTTGTGATTGTGGATTCAAGCCAGATGCGTTTTTCTAAGCATCCTTCTTTTGCTGAACATGCTGAATGCATTTAATTTAAGAGGCGAGCTCTTTTTGTGAGAAGTCAGTGACTCAAGGAGAACTCCATCCTGATTTGAGCTGGGGAGGTGTTATGCGGGATGGTGGACAGTGATCAAAATACTGCGCTCTGTGCAATGTTCAAGAAAGCGCCCAGTTTCCTGGGAATGCTTCTGTCCCATACGGCAAGGTTGAAGTGAGTTTAGCAGCATCTATTTTCAGTATTGGCTCATGTCTATTGTGTTTGGCGGATAGTTCAAAATGCAGAATGTAATAAGGCCAATTTTGGTTTTAGGGAGTTTAGGTTTAATAAGTGTCCTCCCTTGTCATCCAGCCGACACCCCAGGTATTTATATTTGTTCAAGAAGGCCAGGCAGTTATTGTTAAGGTGCCAATAGTCCCACTTTATCCTTTTCCTGCCAAAGATCACAATGTTTGTTTTTTAGTAGTTTATTGTCATGCCGTTTATGCAGCTATAATAATTTAGGGTATTTAATAACCTTTGGAGCATAATCGGGATTTGGCTGAGAAGGACAACATCATCCGCATACAGAAGCGAGCTGAGGTGCTGGTTTGCTAGTTATGTGCTGTGATTAATTACTGAATTTAATGCTTGGACTAGTTTGCATGGTGTGATCCACAAGAGGTACTGATACTTTCTCACTGATACTTCATGTCACAAATAAACCTGGGGCGATTGAATGCATGCACACAGTTATAATCAATATTTACCGCAAAGGCACAAATAGTGTCTAATTTTTTCGCATTATGGCCACTGGTGTAATGGATAAGTTAACTACCTGAGCATGTGTATGATGATGAATTACACATGATGGACTAATAACGTGCACTTTACTGCATTGAGAAGAGTCAAATAATTGCTGTACCATGACTAACCTTATTCAATTTGTTTTCCAGAAATTGTCGCATTGAACAGGACCGTAAGTTTTCGGTTCACATTTCACTAATAATCACACCTTAGCGAGAGCACTTTTTTTCACCGGTACTAAGCTAGATAGGCTGAAACATGTAGACCAATTTATGGATGTTTGAGATCAATCTAATCCCACACAACATCCATTCCATTAAAGTCTCCCCGAAGCTTTTAGTGTTGGGGTTCCCAGGATCATTAAAATGACAATTAAAATCACCTAATAAGGTGAAGTTGGGACACCAAAGTAATAGGGGTGAAAGGGCATCTCCCAAAGAGCCCAGAAAGCTGGAGTGTGGTCCAGGTTGGCGATACATTAAACTACCAACAAAAGACTTTGAGTGGTTAATTATAAAACAAAAACCCAAACTCTCAACCCCTCTTAGATTACCCACTTCAAATAAACCAAACTGGCCCTGTCCTCCTGCCGCTTCACGGCATAGATTACACCCCCTATGCTTTGGGAATTTTGGGGACCGACTGAACTTAACACCAAGGTCTCAACCCCCCTGCCAGACCTCAAGTTGATTCAGAAAAGGGGGTGGTGATGAACAGAGTGCCTGAATTAAGCAGACCACTCTTACCCAGTCCAAAGATCAGGGCTTGATCCATCACCGTTTTTCAGCTCACTGCACCATCCCAGCTCAGAACTTGGTAGCAGACCACTCTTACCCAGTCCAAAGATCAGGGCTTGATCCATCACCGTTTTTTAGCTCACTGCACCATCCCAGCTCAGAACTTGGAGACCTCAAGTTGGCAGCCTCAGTCGGTCTTTCCACGATGCTCTAATGCTCCCCGACAATAGAACTGGTTAGCGTCTTGAGCTTAACCACATCCCTCACCTGACCTTGATCCTGCTCTCCCTCCTGGACATGTACTCTGGACCTTCCCTCAACCATAGAGACCCTGCTATTTGTCCGATGTCCGGTGGAGCTACCTGTTAGCTGAAGAGGAGATGGGTTGTGGATTCCCCCTCAGCCGTCACCTACCCAGCCGGATTTTGGGCAGACTTTCCTTCGTCTCTCTGTCGTTTCCTCCTCCTACCCTTTCACCCCACCCCCTTCCCCCTCTAGGGTCCCTTCTTCTCGCCCTCTTCCCCTTTAATATTTTTCTGTTGAGACCTAGCCATTTGACCGATGCCCGGTGGACCTACCTGATAGCTAAAGAGGAGATGGACCGAGGATTCCCCCTCGGCCGTCACCTACCCAGTCGGACCTTGGACAAACTTTCCCTTCGTCTCTCCGCTGTATCTATACACTACCCCTTTTGCCCTCACCCCCTTTCCATTCCTCACCCCATTTTCCTTTTCTTCTATGCTCCTAAAAAGTTTTTCTGGTATCTTTTGTAACTATTTTCCCCTCGTCTCTATGTCCTGTCTTCCTCCTACCCCTTTACCCTATCCCCTTACCCTTCCTGCTCCATTCACCTTGTTCCCCTATGTTCTTTAAATGCTTTCGTTGATACTTATGTAATATATATATATACATTCTTTATTCGGACTTTCAGTATTAGAAATCCATAAAAGCAATATTAATACATAGTAAGTAAATCGTAAAAAAAGAAAAAGAATAAAGAAAAAAAAAAAAAAGTTTTTTAAGCATGAGTTTTAAAATGCAGAATAATTTCATAAAAATTGCTAAGTTTTCACAAGACTATTTACAAATACTCTAAGTTGGAAAAACTTACTTTACAGATTTTTTCTGTGTCTATATATGCATTTTAAATAATTAAGGACATGATAACAGGTAATTTCAGTATCTAAGAGCTGTAAGCTTAACATAGCAGGGCGACACTGCCTGAATCCCCAAGATTTCAACAGGGTCAATAACCAGAGTTTACGATGTTCGTGATAAAATTTACAGAACAAGACTGTATGTAAAGTGGTTTGGAATGACTTTTCATCGCAGGGACACAGGGGTAGACTCGTATCCCATGCATTTACTACTGGGAATGCCACTAGCCTATGAAAAAGGTTTAATCTGAATCTTACCAGAAGAAAACGATCAAAAGCACTTATTTCAAGTTTTAAATAAGGCTGGATAGAAAAAGTGGATTGGACCATTACAGCATGTTGGACAGACGATTTGCCTGCTTCGATTTGTAGTCTCAGATTTTGCAAATGTCCCAGGGCTAGTGTTTGTAGTTGTTTTTTTGAGAGTTCACTGATTTTTTCGGGGGGTAGAATAGTATTTTTCGGCTCCAAGGTCAATAAAAAAGTTCCTGATGTAAGCTAGCCATTTTACTTTTAGAGCATGGTCTAGTGTCATGGCATCTGCCACTATTGTCTTGGTGAGGGCGTTTTTTTCTGAGGTCCAAATACGGCGCCATAGGAGTAGCGGTTGTATTCTTGCCAAGTCCTCAATGTACGGGACGCCTAGTTCAACATGGCATGCATACGTAGAGGATCGCTTTGGGGCCGTTAAGAGGAACCTCAGAAAATTATTTTCTGCAATTTGCAGGGAAGAGACATCCATATGGCCCCATACACTAGCTCCATATAGTGCTGTCGATTGGCACTTGGCTCTGTAGATGGCTAGTAATTCCAGGGGTGGTCGTTTTCCCAGTTTTTGCGAGAAAGACACCAAGGCCGCTATCGCTCTCTTAAAGCAATGTTTCCTTGCTTCCACTGCCATTTTCCAGGACAATTTGTTATCTATTGTGATACCCAAGTAGCAATATTCAGTGGCAAACTCTATTTTTTGATTTTTAAGGATTAAATCTTTAGGGTGTTTTCTCCCGGCCCCTGCCGTCATCACCAAGATTTTTTTCACATTTATATGAAGGTCTAGGGTACCCATGAAATGAGAATAACTGTTGAGTGTCCTCTGAAGTTCGCGGGGAGTCCGCACCAGCAAGACAGCATCGTCCGCATAGAGTAGAGCGGGAATCGGGCGTTGTTTTGCCTGTGGGAGGTCCTGGGCACCCCTCAAAAGCTCAACCTCCAAGTTGTTAGTATAGAGGGAGAAGAGGAAAGGGGCCAGGACACATCCTTGTCTGACTCCACGCTCCGCTCTAAGGGGCGCTGACAGCTCTCCATTTATGCCGTAGCGGACTCTGGCAGAGGGTTTGGAGTACATTTCTCTCAAAAAGTTCAAGAGTGATAAATCGACTCCCATTTGTGACAAGAGGGACCACAATTTGGTATGAGAGACGCAGTCAAACGCGGAGGACAAGTCCACGTAGATCATGTATAGTTTGTCCTTCTTTGCATGTATATATTTTCCAATGATAATCGAGAGGTTTAGGGCTTGTTCCACAGTGCCGAACCTCTCCCGGAAACCGAATTGTAACTCAGACAGGATGCCTCTCTGCTCCAACCATTTTTGGAGTCGCTCCAGGATCACCCTGCCTGCTATCTTTCCCAATGAGTCCAGTGGAGATATTGGGCGGTAGCAGGTGGGGTCCTGGCGATTGCCCTTCTTGAAGATCGGTACCATCACGGACCTTGTCCAAGACTCCAGGATTTCTTTCTTTGCCGCTGCCGTGCATACCCTGGTGATGATAGGAGCCCAGAGATCTGTGTTGTATTTAAAAAAGTCTACCGGGACTCCATCCGGTCCTGGGGCTTTTCCATTTTTGCTTAATTTCAGGGCCAAAAGGACCTCAGAAAGTTCAAAGTCTATTTGGATGGGGTAGGATGGAACCACTAAGTTTCCGTCTTCTTTTTCTTGTTCTTGTTCTGTTGATTGTTTTTGGAAAATTTTTGTAAAGTGTGACACCCATTCTACCTCGTCTATAGCAACTTCAATTTTTGGGATTTTATCGTCAGCTAGAAATGGGGCTCTCACTACTCTCCAAAATGCCTGGCTGTTTTTTTCCTGGGCACTAGAGTGGAGCTCGTCCCACAAAGCTTGCTTTAGCTCCGCCTTTCTCTTTTTCCTGGTGGCAAAGTATTCCTTTCTTAGTGCGGATATGGCGTGGGGGTCCCTTTCATCTTTGTTTAGTGCTATTTTGAGGTTTGAGTGAGCCTGGGTGCATTCGTGGTTAAACCATCCTTTCATTTGTCGAGGGCCTAGTTTATGTTTTACTGTAAGTAGAGATTTGGTTTCTTCCATAATTTGGGCAAAATTACTAAGAAGTTCCTCATCTTCTGTCTGTATGTCTAGACACTTCTTGATTTGGGGATATACCAATTTTATCAGATCTTTGGTAAGTTCCCCCGGGTTTATTTTTCCCCACTTTATTGTGTACCCATTTATTTGGCCCAGATTTATATTATCCTGGGTCAGTGCACTAGCTAATGTCACAGGTAGGGATTGTTGATAATTTAGGAGCATTTTCAATTTAAGGATGGAATGATCACTCAAGGTGTTAGATAAAACTTCAAACTGGTTGACTCTAGATTGTAAGCTAGCCGATATTATAATATAGTCGACTGTAGTGCTAAAACCCCTTCCTACATATGTCGGTTCTAAAGAATTAGTTCTATCATCTGGAGTGTTTACTACTTGGAGGTCCAGATCTGATAGAATGTCGTTCATTATTCCACCAATATTATTGTGAAAAAAGTGAGTAATGGGGTTACCTTCCTCTGTCATCATTCCTGTGCATTTTTGCTCTGGCTGGGTACAGTGATGCAGGTTGAAGTCCCCTGCCCATATTATAGATACTGAGCCCTTTGCTCCTTGTTTCTGCCTTAGGGTGGTTAATTTCTCATGCAAGTGCGCCAACACTTTCTGGAGCTGTGATTCCTCGAGGTTGTTGTAAAAGTTGACGAGGACAACAGACTCATTTTTGGGTAGGGAAAGACAAATGATCTGGAAATTATGTTCCAGTTCAATGATGTTTATTTTTATATTTTGGATGGTATTAGCTATATAAATGATTAGTCCTCCCTTTGGCCTACCCTTATGTCCCACTAATGCTGGAGAGAAGTACGTCTTGTAACCCAACAGGTGGAGTTCTATTGGCGACCATGTCTCCTGTAAGCAGACTATATGATGTCTGTCCACAGGATGCATGATACTCCCATCCTCAACCTTTGGTCGCAACCCTGCGATGTTCCAGGAGATCATGGACAAAGATGGAGGATCGTTATCAGGGCTATTTTCGATTTGTGAGTTGCCAAGAGTAACGGGGTCATCAAAGATTAGAGGGTTATCTAGGGTTGGGGGATGGTCTGGGGGTTTGTGGGCCTGTTCATCTAACTGTGATGGTCAGTCCACGCATTCCAGGCCACTATACCTATTTGTTAGTGGTATTCCGTTCCAACCCTCCCAATGTGGTAGTTCTCTGTAATTTCTCCACTGCTCTTGCCCTCTCCACTCTTCCCTTTCTCTTCCTCGATAACGAGGACCCACTGTATACCAAGGTCCATCATTTTGTGAGGGACCATTCGGAAATCTAGGTGGGTAAAAGAAAGAGAGGCGCTTTATGCCTATCCCCCCATTTAGGTTTAATTCCTCCTCTGAGCAGATATATTCCACTATTCTAGGGTCCTCAAAAGTAATTAAGATGCAGTCGCCCTGTATTGTTTTTTTACCATGGCCAACCCAGGGGGCTCTTCTAACCATTAGAATTCTGGTGGAGCAATAGGCAGGTGGTGGGCGATTTATAGTAAGCCAATGCTGTATCTTGTTTTTTAAGGACCAATTTGGTTCAAATTTTTGGTCCGTCAGTTCTGGGACACCGGTCATAATAACAACAAATGGACTCGCTTCTGGTGGAAGAGTTACTGGTCGTGCATCGCCCTGTTGTTGCCTCTCCCTCTCTCGATGTATTTGGGGTTGTCTAGGTTGGGGTTGTTTGTTTTTCATGTCTGTGGTGACGGTATTACAAGGAGTGCTATTTTTTCCTAATAGGGTATTTGCGGATAAAATCTCATCTGTTTTTTTATTTGACGCTGTCGTGGTTGTAGGTTTCAGTACTATAGTGGGCACAGGAGTCAAGCTTTTAGCTTGAGCCACGGAGATTGGGTTTAACGACTTAGCCACCCCGGGCTTCTGTACTTTGGATTGCTCTTGAATATGGTTAGGAATATGCTTTATTTTCACCAGGGCTGAGAGTTCCGCTACAGCTTTTTCTAAATTTGTCAGAGTGACTTGAATCGGTACAAGAGTTTTCTGTAAAAGGTCTCCGATTTTAACTAATAAGTCTGTGTTATAATTATGTTCAGGTTCCTTTGTTGAGGAATCCTCTGATGTTAACACTAGGCTTGTGAGAAGTGAGGCCTCGTGTACATGATGTATCATCGCAGTATGCCTGTTCGGATTTTCCGACGAAGGGGGGCTAAGTGTGTTCCCTATTTCTTCTGTTGTGGCTGGGGTTGGTTGGGTCGTTGGTAGTTTACTTATTGCTAGATGATTCTTCTTCCTTATAGCTCCCTCTCTCCTCCCTCTTGCCTGTCTTACCTCTTCAGGGGTTGGGTGTGGAACTAGGTCTGGGGTTTTTTCCAGGTCAAAATCAGATGTTAATTGGGATTCTGAAAGTTGTGACAATTTCGAGACCGATAGGTCCACTATATTTGGAAGACTCTGTCTTTTATCGTTCCCACCCTCACTCAGTCTTTGATCCTTTTGAGGAACCGGCGTTCTAGCTGTTGCCGGATGACCCATTGAGGATCTTCTAGCCTCCAGGAGATCTTGGGATACCCTTCGTTCAATAAGGCTGATGCTCTGATCTATAAAAGAATTTGCTTTTGTAATAAAACTGTCTAAAGGGCCAGTTAATTGCCCTTTTTTTGCCGCAGTCTTACTCCTGGATCCTCTAGGAGACATACCTGTAGAGATGGAGGGGTTTATGTGATCGGTTTGTGAGCTAGAGATTAGGGGGGTGGCCCAGCCCGGCCCCAATTGGCCTCGAACGGCCTTAAACGGCCCGCTCTTAGCCCGGTCTTCGCCCCGAGCTGCGTCCCGCGCTGCGGGAGTAGTGACCCTAGATGTAGTGGACGTAGAGGGCGGTGGGCGGGCCAACAGGGAGAGCGGACCGGAAGGTCTCCCACGGTCACGCAGGGACTCCTGGGCAATGGAGTCCCTGCAAACGCTCGCAGCCCCGCTGAAGCCTCACGCCCAAGCCCAAGACCTGCCCTAAGCCGGTTGCAGCGTCCAAGGTCCAGCCCCTCACTGGGACGGCGAAGCGAGACCCGCGGAGCGGGTGCGGCGAGCTACGGCAGGCAGGCAGTGGTGGTGTCCCAAGAGCAAGCGCCTCCAGGTCCAAGCGCTTTACAAAAGTTAGTGGCGTCCCAGGGAGAAAGTGAGTACAGGGGTTTAAGATCCCTCCAGTGGGCGGTGGGCGGGCCAACAGGGAGAGCGGACCGGAAGGTCTCCCACGGTCACGCAGGGACTCCTGGGCAATGGAGTCCCTGCAAACGCTCGCAGCCCCGCTGAAGCCTCACGCCCAAGCCCAAGACCTGCCCTAAGCCGGTTGCAGCGTCCAAGGTCCAGCCCCTCACTGGGACGGCGAAGCGGCACCCGCGGAGCGGGTGCCGCGAGCTACGGCAGGCAGGCAGTGGTGGTGTCCCAAGAGCAAGCGCCTCCAGGTCCAAGCGCTTTACAAAAGTTAGTGGCGATACTTATGTAACTTTTAACTGATGTAATTTGCAACGTTATTGTCCCTCATGTAAAGCGCTCTGATTCCATCGGGTCTAGCCAGCGCTATATAATAACTCATTAATTAAATTTGTTCCCATTTCATACTCTTTCTCCCTTTGTCTACCTCCCTAGCTCCCAGCTCCTATCCTCTCTCCCCTGAATCTCTCACCTTACCTGCTAGTCTGCCTAGCACCCTGTCCTTTGTGCCCTTTGACTAAGCACTCCTTCTCCCCTTGTTGGGGAAAGATCCAATATTTATACTCTGGAGTCTCAGCGTACCCGCTGAGAGAGTCCACTGCCCCAAGGGAGCCACTCACAGCTGAGATATGGCATGGCACCCCTTGCCAAAGCACTCCCTCTCCCCTTTTTGGGGAAGGATCCAGTATGTAGGCCTGGAGTCTCAGAGATCCCTCTGAGATAATCCACTGCGTAAAGGGAGCCTCCCGCAACAGAGATAGGGAAGTGATACCACTTCCCCTGGGATCGCAGCTTACTGGACTTTGGACGTTGCTTTGACTTGTCTACCGGTTTCTGTCCCCGTCGCCTTTCCCCTCCTCTTTCCTTGCGATGTCCTTCACCCTCCCCTCATCTTTCCCGCCTTCATTACTTATCTACTTCCCAGCTCCTTCCCCTCTCCCCGGAATCTTTCCCTTTGCTTGCTTTTCCCCTTTCGTATGTGTGCTTATTGTTTATCTTGACCTTACAAGTAACTATGTTGCCATGCTCTGATAACTGTGTAACCTTTGTAACAATGTAACCTGTAACTACGATCTGATGCTCATGTAAAGCACTCTGATACCTTCGGGTCTAGCCAGCGCTATATAAAACCTTTAAAATAAATAAATAAAATAAATAAATACAATTCTTATTTGTTTTAAACTTTGCCCTACAACCCCATTAATACATATCCAGGTTTTCCTAGTGAGGAGGGAGATCTGAGAGTCATTTTTAGGTCGAGCCTATCCCATTCCACAGGAATGGATAGGGGAGAATTTTAGTGGGCAAATAAGTTCTCAAACCATCGGGCGGATTTCAAACAGTTCAGGTGAAATCACATGAACACAAGCAAGCACATTTCCCCACATCAAAGCCATCAGCCTCCCTCCCACAGGCTTCCCCAGCGTGCGCAATGCGCGCTGGCCTCACTTCTCCTCCCCCCTAATTGCTTGCACTTTCACGGCCGCCAGGCCGTGAGCTACATCAAAGGGTTCCGCTGCCCCGCCCCCTGCTTCACGGCCGCTTCTCATTTCTGCCCGTCATCACATCATCAGCCTCCCTCCCACAGGCAGCTTGTTTTTAAAGAAAGGTGCGGCCTATCACCCACATAGCAAAGTTCTACGCTGGTCAAGTTTGTGCTCTTGTGCCGCTAACTAAATACCACAGTCCCATGGCTCGGGTACTTTCGCTACGCACACTTTGGCATCCAAATACACCCTACTGTGCATAACCTTAAATGACAAATTATTAGACATTTCTCCACAACCTTTTTAAACGGAGAAGATGCCCATTTTAGTTTTTATAATCCAAGCGCTATACCAAAGGAGTTATAGTTACACAGTAAATGTTAACATAAGTTGTAAAAACATTCAGCACAGACATCTATTTTGAGAACAATTCCAGCAGAATGTGGCAGATGAGACAGATGCGGTGCCCGAAGATACGCATGAAACTGACTGCAGACCCAGGGTCCAACTTCTGGAAGCTTGTTATGCTTCTATCTCACTCCACTGCCTGTCTGCCTCTCGCTAACTATTGCCTGGCTTGCCTCTCTTTGTGACTGCTTCTCTTTGACTGCCTTTCTCAGCTTCTCGATCTCTTTGACTGTCTCTCTCTCCTCTGAGTCTGCTGCCGGTCTCTCTCTCTATTTGACTGTAGGCCCCCCCACCCCCCTCGCGCGCTCTCTCCCCTCTACAGCCCGCCTCTGCCTTGCGCTCCATGCCGCAGTCTTTCCCTTTATCTTTCATTTATGGCCGAGGCGCCGCCAGCCAGAACAAACCGCAGAAATATTTTTGAACGGGGCGAGGGATTCTGCGAGTCAGCTTTCCATGAAAGAAAGTCACAGGGAGGGGGAGCTCACTCCTCACGGGCGAGTTTATGGCACCCCAAAACATTTGTCCCCCACTCTCACACCAGAAAACTATGTGAAAGGCTGTAAACGGCCTTCAAAGACCATCTTCACACCTCAGGACATGCTTGGGGGCCATTACGGGGTGGGAGTGGTAGGGTCAGTCGCCAGTGCCTCCATACCAGCTGTCCTACCAGATTCTGGCGGGGACTCAGCAACCGTACCTATGTTCATAAAGTGCGTGTGTGCGTGCACCCGGCAGGCGTCTGAAGAGTGGAGGTGCAATCTGTATGTATATATCGATGGTGTTGAGCGCTTTCTTCAGCGAAATGTATAACCTACAGGCAGCAGGTCCTGTTTGCTTAAGTGTGGACTCTTACTTTTAACTCTGACGGTAATATAAAAAGTGACGTAGTGTGGAGAAATAACAACGGCCATTGCTCAATTACTAGTAGGCAATTCAGTTTGTGATGTGTGCTTTATTAAAGACCCGCATCATTTTTTATGTAACAGTCCTCGCTCGAGCGCCCTCCCCCCCCCCCAACTTCTTATCCAGGTCACAATACTAAAACCACATGCAGTGATCCGAGTTTCTCAAATGAAAACAGAATTCAGCCCACCCACCCAAGCCCCTCGGGTGTTTTTCTTTCCCTCGTGAAACAATCCTTTGCAATGCAATAGGTCTCGCAGTTACACAAGTTTAAGCTATTGGCATTGTAAATGACAATGCCTTTTATTTGTTTTTAAAATGAAAACAAAAATAAAAGGCTGTTATTTGCAATGTGAGTAGCTCAAACTTGTTTTAGATAACTTCGATTGTGACCCGAGCAGATGTGGACAAACACCAATGCCACGACATTCTCACCCTCATATTCATGAGTGAATCGCATGCTCTGGTGTTCCTCCGTTCACATTTCTTTCCGATCCTTCTGGTTCTTGCAAGTGATTAGTGGGTTTTCACGCTTGTTTATTTTCTGCCTGCACTTCAACTTTCCATCCAGTCAACAAGCAGTACTTTCTTTCAGTTCCACAAGTCTTTGTACATTTTTTCTACGTCTGTCGCAAAGCTTTCAGTCTCTCGTGCATGTGTATAGCGCACTTTGTGGCTGTCTCCATAACTGCTCTTTAACCAAATGCTTTTTTTTGTGAAATCACCCCATACCGTGCTTGCACTTCAATGGCATCCGTGTCCCTCCCTTTAGTCACAGCTCATCGGATTGACTTTGTCAGCGCTGCTTGCACAGCTGAGCACCTCCCTTAAACACATAGGCCTGCCCCCTGCAGCATTCCCCTCCTCCACCCCTCCCTTTCAGTGTGCTTGGAGTGAGGTCTCGCATTTGTGAAAGTTCCAGCCATTGGCATTATAAATGACAATGCTATTTATTTATTTATATGTTGGTTTTCAAAACAGATAAATAAAAAGGCATTGCCATTTACAATGCCAATAGCTTAAGTGTAAGCAAATGGTTGTTTTATTTAATTGCACTAAGATCCAGAACTGCTAAACCAGCTTTGGATATTTTGATGGCAACAATATAATATTTGAGTGTATAATTGTAATTCAAGTTATTTTGTAGCTGAGTTGTGCTTTTGTCCGGAATTACTGAACTGGCATGTGTAACTGGTTGACTGCTTCCATAATCATGGATGGCCCTGGTTACCAAGAGTATAAACACAACAGAGACATTAGTATAGTATAGGTTGGACTTGCTGTGGTACATATCATACACAGACTGCATGCACACAGTTGCAATTTGGACTTAGTGGTCAACATGAGGCTCGGTTGCATGATTTTGAAAATGCCGGGAATTCGGGTCCCTTAGTTCAATATGTTATGGTTAATACGAGATGGAAAATAGACAATGTGCTTTCTTTACTGTGTAGTGCATTCATTGAAGGCACCTCCTTTCTGAAGTGTATCTATTACGGAGTTGGAGGTAGGTCACACACATAGATTGGGCTATTATGCACTAACGAGTGCCCAACAGGCCTTTCTGTACTCCCTTAGGTACATGAGATAGATGGCACAATTTGCCACGTGATGAAGCCTCAAAATCTTAGGAAAGGTTTGAAATGTCTCTGAGGCTTTATTACTTAGTATTTAACTCACAAAGAATTAGCATGGATCCATGATTGTGTATACATTTGGGTATCACTTTTGTTCCACACTTGCACTTTTGAACACTGCACCATCTTCACTCACAAGACCGTTTTTAACATCTCAAGAGAATATAATTTTGTAAAACATGACCAGGGAAATTGTTTTTTGCTTTTACGTCATAAACTGTTGTCTTGATTATTTACAGGTCTACATATGTGGTACTGACCGGGTGTAAAATGGACCCACAGGACCTTCTTTTTTTTTTTTTTTTGGTAGAGTTTTATATAGCGCGAACTAGACCCGAACCGAATCAGGTATCAGAGCGCTTTACATAGCACAAGTTACGTTTTTTTTACATGAGGACACACACTTATATATATGTTTTTTTGGTTTTTTTTAGGCATAGGGAGATTAAGTGATTTGCCCAGAATCACAGGAGGATTTTGGCGTCGTTACCGAGACTCAAACCCAGATCCCCAGGTCCGAGGTCGAGCGCCCTAGCCGTTAGGCCAACTCCTCAAAACCTTCTGTGTTAGTTTTTACCCTAATCCATCTAGTTTGCAGATGGTTTAGGGTAATACCACAGCACCACTCAGCACCACCACAGCATCACTCAGCACCACCACAGCACCACTCAGCACCACCACAGCATCACTCAGCGCCACCACAGCATCACTCAGCGCCACCACAGCATCACTCAGCGCCACCCCAGCATCACTCAGCACCACCACAGCACCACTCAGCATCACCACATCATCACTCACTCAGCGCTACCCCAGCATCACTCATCACCACCACATTATCACTCAGCACCACCACATTATCACTACATTATTACTCAGCACCACCACATTATCACTCAGCACCACCACATTATCACTCAGCACCACCACATTATCACTCAGCACCACCACAGCATCACTCAGCGCCACACCAGCATCACTCAGCACCACCACAGCACCACTCAGCACCACTTAGCACCACCAAAGCATCACTCGGCACCACCACAGCATCACTCAGTGCTACCACTCAGCGCCACCACAGCACCACCAAAGCATCACTCAGCACCACCAAAGCATTACTCAGCACCACCACAGCATCACTCAGCGCCACCACAGCACCACTCAGTGCCACCACAGCACCACCAAAGTATCACTCAGCACCACCAAAGCATCAATCAGCACCACCACAGCATCACTCAGCACCACCACAGCACCACTCAGCACCACCACAGCACCACTCAGCACCACCACATTATCACTCAGAACTACCACATTATCACTCAGCACCACCACATTATCACTCAGCACCACCACATTATCACTCAGCACCACCACAGCACCACTCAGCACCACCACAGCATCACTCACGGCCTCCACAGCATCACTCACGGCCTCCACAGCATCACTCAGGGCCACCACAGCATCACTCAGGGGCCACACAACATCACTATGCGCTACCACAGCATCACTGAACGCCACAGCATCACTCGTCGCCTCCACAACATCACTCCGCGCCATCACAGCATCAATATGTGCAACCATTCAACAACAACTGGTTCAAATATGTTCTCTCCATGTTTCAAGCTTTATTACAAATGTCACAAAAAGATGTTAATATTTCACTTCTGTTCTTGGATTTTCAGCACAATAAAATACACTGAACATACTCTTCACAAAAGTTATTTACAAAAGTTTAAGCTATTGCCATTATAAATTACAATCACTTTTATTTAAGTATTAATTAATTAAAAAAATTAAAAGCCATTGTTATTTGTAATATCAATACATCTAAGTCACGTAAATACAAAACATGTTGCATTACAAATGCTATAGGTGTCACATTTGCGAAAGTTATAACTATTGGCATTGTAAATGACAAAGCTATTAATTTAGCTATTTAATTTTCATTCATCATCTTTATTTCGGCATCATGTGCCATAAAAGGTACAGATAACATGAAATGTAAAACAGTAACTATTAAGATATGTACAGGCATAAAAACATAAAACACAATATGCAAATATAGACATTATCAAACTATCTAACTCGGGATTTTTCGTTACAGCAATTTTGTTTTATAAGTCCCCATTTAAAAAATATCTCCTCTTGTGCCAGACAGACCCCAGATATTTGGCTACAGCGAAGACAATATGACCAGAGAGATCAGTTTTAAAAACCCTATAAGCTTGCATGCAGCGGGAGAAGCCCAAGTTTTTGCACAGTGGGACAATCCATTTTCTCCGCGCCTGGACATACGCTTTACAAAAAAACAATATGTGCAAATCAGTTTCTTGGTCGGATTTGCATCCGGGGCAAAAAGACGGGGATGAATCGGCCCATTTACTAGTAAGGGCACGTAGTGGTAAACTACCATACCTCCATTGGAGGTACAGTTTCCTAATTGATATTGGAGCTATAATGTCTAGGGCAGTTTCAAACCTGTATCTGTCCTTAATTATTAAAAAAGATGACGTTAAGGTGCCATGGGAAGTTCCTTGCATAAGACTAGCCAGTTTGGTTTCCTGGTACTGGATGATAAGCTGCCTCCTTGTAATCCTGGGACAAGATCCCAGCGGGTCAGACCATAGGGTGGGAATCCCCAGTTTAATTAGTTTTTTCTTAATAAAATTTAACCAGTGGATTTTCCCAATGTTTGGGAAAGCAAGAATTTCTTGTAATTCTGCCCTATAGTTGGCTAGCTCAGGAACTGTCCGAATCCTACGCCAGAATAACAGTGGCCGCAGGCCCATGTCTTCATCCAGAGGTCTCAGGGCCATGTCAAGTCTAATAGGCAGCAAGGGTGTGCTAGGAGGAAGTAATAGGAGTTTTCTGATAAAATTGTTCTCAATTACTACAAGATCACAATTGCACGCGTGGCCCCAGAGTTCGCTACCATACATAGCCGATCCCCTTGCTTGTGCTCTGTAAATCTCTAAAGCGGGGCCCACCGGCTTAAAAGTGGATTTATTCTTGGTGACTAACTTAGTGATGCCGCCTGCTAATTGGGCCAGCTTCAGTTGCGCTTTCTCCCGTTGGTGGCCCCACGACATTTTTTCATTTATGGTGATCCCTAAGTAGTCAAAGGTTCGGACCCTCTCCAACTTATTAGTCCCAATACATGGATTAGAGCGGACTCGGGATGGGGGGTTGAAAACCATATATTTGGTCTTCAAGGCATTGATCTCTAGACCATGATCTTTGCAAAATGCCTCAAAACCTCCAAGAACTCGTTGGAGCCCTATTGGTGACTTTGAGAGCAGCAGGGTGTCATCCGCAAACATAATTGCGGGCACCCTGCTGCCTCCAAGTTTGGGAGCATCAGTATTCGCAACACCATTCAGGTGCGCTATTACCCCGTTGACAAAGAGGCAGAACAGGGTCGGTGCAAGCACACAGCCCTGCTTACCCCCCTGTCAACGGGGAATTTATTGGAGAGTGTCCCCTCCCGGCCACATCTGACCTGGGCGTAGTTGTCAGTATGTAATCTGATGATCATAGTTAGCAGGTATTGTGGGACCCCCAGGCCAGAGAGCACGGACCAAAGTTTCATGCGCGGTACTAGGTCAAAAGCCGCTCTTAGGTCAACGAATACAGGATAGAGGCTGCCACCCTCCAACTGTACCGTTTTCCAAAATATCATGGAAAGTCGGAAGACTTGATCTACAGTTGACACTTTGTTCCTGAAACCTGCCTGGTATGGGCTCAGGACTGAGTGCTCTTCAGTCCATTCCAATAGACGGTCCAGGATCAGCCTAGCAAAGATCTTTTGGGGGACGTCTATTAAGCTAATGGGCCTGTAGTTGGCTGGGAGCAGAGGAGAGCCCCGCTTAAAGATGGGCACAATCTCTGCCCCCAGCCAAGTAGCAGGCACCGCCATCCCCTCCAGGATTGCATTAAAAAGAACCTGCAAATATGGGGCCCAGATCATGGGTTCACTTTTGAATAAGTCACCGGGGAGTTTGTCCAACCCAGGAGCTTTTTTAGTGGCAAGTCTAGCAATAGCTACGCCAACTTCTGCCACACTGATTTTGTCCGTGTCCAGAAGTGGCATAGGGATCGAGCCGGTCCTCGGATCAACTTGTGCCTGATTTAGGTCCATGTCGGCCTCAGTATATAGAGATCTAAAATGATCCTCCCACACACTGGGTGCTATGTTGGCCTCCACTGCAGGGGTTGGGTCAGCCGACCCGTTTTTGACAATCTGCCAAAATTTCCTGGCGTCTCGGTACTTGAGCGCATCAGTCATGTCGGCCCAATTACCGTGATCCCATTCTGTCTTCGCGTTGGCAATGAGGCATTTGTACTCCCTTCTCTTAGTTCTTACCAGGGAGATATTGTGCTGCTGCTTCATCGCCGCTAGCAGATCCGTTTTGGCCTTTCTACAGGCGGCGTTGAACCATGAGGCACAAGTCCCCCGTCCATTGCCTTTACGTTGTTTCTGCTCCGGGTACAGAACATCAGCTAACATGGTGCACATCTGTAGGTGTAGTATGCCAAGTTCTCTATGGGTCTCCTCAGGCGAGGAGGGGTGGGACATAAGATTATCAACTTTTTGCAAAACAGGCACAGCCTTTGCATATAGCCTCTGGATATCCTGGGGATTTTCTGCAATTTTGGACCAGCGAACTCTGCGCCGATTTGTAGATAAAATCAATCTCGGGTCCGCACAGTCACCACCAGCCTGATTTTGTGTGCTTACGCCCGGGATTAAGATTTTTAGAATCAGAGCATTATGATCGCTGTCAGCTCGAGGCATTACGTGAAAGTCCACAATTCTGTCCCATTCAGAGATTTCCACAAGTATATAGTCCAATCTTGAATTACACCCGAGTTTGTTAAAAGTCGAATTTGGTGGAACGTCATCGCTCACCCGACCGTTGCAGGCCCTTAGTGAATTTAGCTATTTTCAAAGCCAACACATAAATAAAAAAATTGTCATTTACAAGACCAATAGCTCAAACTTTCCTATGCGAGACCTATTGCATTGCAAATGCTTGATAAATTTAGTCACTTTCTTGCACTGTCCAAAAAAAACCCGTTCCGCTGTAATTCAGACATCGAAGCACACCTGGGAGGCACTCTGCATCCGAAGTGGGAACCCAATGATGAAGCATGCCACCAACTAGGTTGGTGGGTGAGGGTTCTTCTTAAAAAGAATATTATTTCCTTGTAACATTTCAGTGTATTCGGATGCAGTAAGTTTGAATTCGGAACTTTTCCTTCTATGTTGATATAGATTTTAATTTCCTCAGTATTATATTTGCTGTAAATGATGAGATATGTTTCTGTTGTTGTTTTGTCTTAATGTCACAGATAATCTTGTGATATGTTAAAGGTACCTTTATTTTATTTTATAAATAAATGGTAATCTTGTTTCAAAGACAAAGATGCTAACAGTAGATTATCAGCAAATAAATGAAACAAATAGGTGATAGTTCAACATTCTTTGTTAAATAGTGTTAATTTTAATTATGAGTTTAGGTGTTTTACTGTTGATTGTTTTCCTGAAAACACCTCTGTTCATATTTCTTTGGGAGCCTATAAGTCTGCTGCTTTATTACTAATTACACCTCTTAGACAAAGTCATCTTTCACAGAAAAAAATATCATTATTTTGGGGATAATATTAAATCCTTGGATCATACCTATTGTTCTTCCTGTTCCCAAACTTCTTTACATAGTTTATTAGAGCGAAAATTGATTTTAATAAGTTTACAACTGAGAAGGCTAGTGATTATCTTTTCAGTAAACAGTAAAGTACCATGGTGGCACAAAGGGAATCAGTAAACTGTTAGCAAATTATCCTAAAATTTGAAAGTAAGGCTGTATTGTAAAATCGATAATGCAGAATAATGGTGCAATTAAAGTTTTCTATTCAGACATGGCTCACTGTTTTTTACAAGAGCATACACATCTCTACTCACCAGAATAGTCCCTTTCAGTTATTGATCACTATTTTGTTAATATCTCTAGTAATATATATGATTCTTTGCATTTTTGGGTTTTTTGAAGATTTGGAGGAAAATTTCTCTGATGAAATAGCTTTGGGCAATAAATGCCTAGCTTCAAGCACTGATAGATCGTTGTCAGAATTTATGCTAATTGTTCATCCACGTTAGCACCCAAATGAATTAATCTTTTAAATTATTTTTATAGATCTGTTTCAGCATATGGAACCTTCTTTCAATCTATGATTTGCCTTCTTCCTGAACCTATAAAACATTTTACTTTTTACAAAAATGATAGACCCAACTCTCTTACAAATAATGGTAGTAACATATTTGTCAAAATTCTTTCTATGCATCTTGACTCATTTCTTTGGGCATTAATTGACCTTGAACATGACTGCTTTATTAAAGGAAGCTTATCATCTGATAATTCAAGAATTAAAAAAATATGTTAGGTAAAGCTTTCCATTCGGACTTTCCTTTTGCAGCTATCACTCTGGATGCTGAAAAAGCTTTTAATCACCTGAATTGGCACTTTATGATTGGATCCTTGAAATTGCATGAATTTGCCCCTAAATGTAGCTATTTAATTTCATTAATATTTAGTACACCTATTGTCATGGCTTATCACACTTGCCTGGCCCCACTCTCAGCCTAGCCCCACTCTCATCCACCTCTGGTCCCTGCTATTCAGGATGTCATCCATTCTGGATTTTGGCTGTCATGTGTGTTTCACAATTGTTATCCCCAACCTTCGCCTGCACAGTCAATCCTCTCCCCATGCAAGCAGCCCAAAATCCATGACCATACTCCCAATATGAGTGGCAAGTTACTGTGGGATCTCAGGATCTATCACAGTATTCGAGGATCTATTGCACCATTGGAGGATCCACAGGCGATGAAACCACACCCAGGGCACTGGCGACTGCCTGATTTTCTTTTCTGTTGATGAGACAAATCTTCTGCTTGGGTTTTGCTCTTTAACTGTGATTATTTGCTTTGACTCCATTCTTCTTCTGTGTTCATCTGTGTGGGCTCCACTCTTCACCTGTGTTCCTGGCTCTCAAGTAGACATTATCTTCAAGCAAACATCGAGGACATCTTCCCAGAGGTTTTCTTGTTGAAATTCTTCCTGCAGCCTCACTCAAAGTCTTTCCTTGCATCCTTGAAATTATTTGACCTTTTCCACCTGTATGTTCAGAGGCCTCAGGTTAGTGATAGCTAGGGAGAGCTGGATAATACTTCCTAAGTCGTTCCAGGCAGCAACAATGAGATCAACAGGTTAGAAATGGCATGAGCCTAACACCTAGACTCTCTATCATAGTTAATAATATTTGATTGCTTTCTTTCTTAATTAAAGGTAAAGTCAGACTCAAATCATCTTGTCTGACTTCACCTCATATGTTTATTTCAGCTTTAGATCCTCTTTTGGCTAGATTACTTCAATATCCACTCATCTACAGTTTGAATTTGAGACTCATGAGATAATGTTCTCAGCATTGGTGGATGGCATTCTCACACACATTAATGACCCTGAAACTATGTTAACTCTTTCTTTTAGAGAAAGTGATTGATTTTCAGTTGTTTCCGGATATAAATTAAGAGCCATGTGTACTTAAAGTTCACACAATGCAGGCCAACAGCTGTGCTGTGAGAAAAGGAGACTGTTACCTACTAAGTCGTTTCTGCTAAGGTATGGTGCTCCTCAGCTTCTTACCTGTGCTGACACACTTGAGACTACCTAGCCCCAACACAGATACCCTTGTGCCATGCTACAAGGGTGCCTGTGTTACAGGCAGGATGGATTTTGTGCAGGAAGGGACACCATCCTGCACCATCCTGCACAAAAACAATCCAAAGAGGCAATTTCCTCTTTCTATGCCAAATGCAGAAAAATATAGACCTATTTATTCTCCTTACGCCTCTGGTATATGCCCCATTCGAGGGTTGGCAGCATGCGAAAGCCCATGCTTCACCCTTGGAACAGTTACCACAATGAAATTCCACGGAATTCAGTGCAAGCTGCTGCGTTGCATAACATTTCTGTACAAAGTCACTGAAGGTGGCACGAATAGCCAGCACCTTGTGTGGCTTTGTAAATCCCATTTTAGGACTTGCATTTCCTTGTGGCGACTTGCATCATGCAAGGACAATTCAAGTCCATTATAAATATGGGACAACATTTTGGTACTGAACTCCTCTCCTTATATATAGTTTGGTTAAAATATATATTTAAAGACAATAATCAATTTGGAGAAGTACAAAAATCAACCCCTTGTGATATGTAGGGTATTTATTACCTCCTACTAACTCTATGTGTTAGTATGTTAATATTTTATTTTGTTATTGTGGCACTTTGCCATTTCCTTAATTATAGGTTACCTTCAGTATAAATATAAGATTATCTATTACATCTGATTAATATGTCATAGTTATGTTACTCCCTTCACCCATTCCCTTCTTTCTTTCCTCCTATTTTTGTCTACTTCTTTTTCAAACCTTTTCATCAAACTTTAGATCAGTTGTCATTTTGCATTTTTAAAATGTATGTATATGTATAATGTATTCTAATTCGAGTTACTTTAACTGGAACTAAGGTTACATGCTCCGTGCAAATATCCTGCTTCTTTTTCTGGTGACATTCTAATTTATTAATAGAACTTTGAAATTAAACAAAAAGTAATGGCAGACTTTCACATAGAGAAATAGATTAGGCAATGCATATTCAAAATCACGTCAGCTATCAAGGAACTTAGTTTAAAGGACTGGCACGCATTTAAACATGAATGAATGACTGTAGGCAAATATTTCTAATCATTATTTATGCGTACATAGATAGACTTCCTTACATCCAGACAAAAAGCAAAAAACATCAACAAAGCAACAGAGTTCTTTCTACATTAAACTCATGGTCCAGCCACCATCTTTATAGGTGGGTGGACCAATAGTATGGTGACAACAGAGGCTACTCCAGCTCCATTGCTGACATACCCCTCCTACTTCACAACGGAGTACGGACCATCACAGATTACCCATGTGACCACCCACCGAATTTAGGGGGTGTTTACGATGGCGTTGCAATCGCCACCGCCGAGCAGGCATGGGTGACCGTCACACCATCATAACGCGATTTACCCACCGCCAGATTACGATGGCGGTGAGTATCACGGCGACGGAAAGTCCGTCCTCTGCTTTTCTGCCGGTCAGCAATCGTTACGATTGCCGGGAGGAGCTGGGGCACATATATTGTGGCGGTGCCTAGCAGGCACCGCCATCCATATCATGGCGTTTGCCTATAAAGACCTTTACATGACGGCAATGCCGCCATGGAAAGGCTGGCGGGGATTTGCTTTGGGGTCCCGTTGTAGGCCCCCGGGGGGGTGGGGGAGTGCACTTGGGGGATACCCAGGGTACCCCGCTGCGTGTCCATGCACAAGGTGGCAGGCACCGCGCATTTCCATGCACAATATGGCATTTTACCATTGTGGCGGGTGATACAGCCAGAGCACCCGCTGCATTGTTAAAATGCCAGATGCGACCACCACGGTGGCAGCCGCCTCATGATCAGGGATGCAGGCCCGCCGCATGGCAGGTGGGCGGGCGGTCCTGTTCCTGCTAGGATGACAGCCGGACCTTGATCCGCCCGCCATCCTAATAGGCCCTTAGAGTGGAAAGTCAGTTGCCTTTTTTTTTTACTGCCGCTCACCACCAGTTAAAACCTGCTAATTTGTTTCAATTCCCCAATTGTGCCAAGCTGCATTGTTGGAAATTTTATAAATGTAGGTTAAATTGCCTTCCAGCATAAAATGAAAATAAGAGTATTCTTTTGCTTTCTGAATTTTGATGTGTAAGCATCTGGAAACAATGTTTCAGTAGGAGAAAAAGCCATAACCTTGATTATACACAGATTCACTGTTAACACATGCTCGTAGTTGTAGTACTACAATTTTGTCAAAAACGTTTAAACTACTAATTTGGAAGCAGAACTAAATCATCTGCATACATCAGATCAAGTATTTGTGGTGAGTGACCCCGATTTTATGGCGCTAATCTGTATTGTTGATTATCATTTTATTCCATGTATAAAAGCTATTTTCTAGTATTGATAGATGCCCATGTGATCTTTGCTAATTGTTTTCTAAATATATTTTTCTGATGTATTTATTAGTGTTTGTGGCTGATTTTAGTAGTCTGCAGTATACACTTGTTGTTTGTAATTAACCTATTGTTTTTTCCTACCTCCCATGGACCCTGGAGAGACTTCATATTTGTTTAAATCATTTATTTGATTTTTATTATGATGGTGGTGATGATAACATGTATTGCATTGACAGTAACTGCCAAGTCTTTTTCTCTTACTTCTTTGTATTATATTGCCTGCAGGTGAACAAGAAGTTATTGACTGAGACAGAAAGAAGTCAGTGAACTAGCTGACACCGGAGTCCAGAGACCTCTCTGCTAAGTGCTTTTGCTTGTACTGCTGATAAACAGTAGAATGATGGCTCCTGGGATGCAGGCTCCTGGAAAGAAAATGGCTGCAAAGGAGAAGTCAGTTCTCACAACTGGCATCAAGCATTCAACATTTTTCTGACAACATGGCATCCCTGCTTCACCCTCTTCTGATCCAGAAGACGCTAGGACGAGAATCTCTCCTGAATCAACAACAGCACCACTACCACCACCAAAACCAAAGCAGATGTTTCTTAGCACTATGGTAACTACAGTCATGATTGAGAGCAGAAACCTGAAAATCAATGTGTCCCAGCAGCAAACTAAATTTTCTTCACAGGAAAATCAACAGCAACTAGAGTCTGTGACATCTGATCTTCTGGAGGCAGGGAGTGAACTTGCAACAGAAGATGCTGTGACTGCACTCTTCTATTCAGTGCACCGTCATCTCTGTCTACCCCTCTGAGGAAATGAAGGAGCACTTCCCCATCATCTCCAAGAAATCTGCCAGATGATTGGGACTCTAGTCCCTGCCATGGAAGACATTTGAAAGGTGAGGGAGTGAGAAGCCTTGGAAGTGAGAATGATGAGCCAGTGATCCATGTGGAGAGGTACACTCCGATACAGGTTATGCCAGCAAACACCTCAAGCTTCCATCCGTTCGAAAGCTATAAGAACTGCAGCAACCATCATCCCTTCCAAAGCCACATCCCTTTCTAGGGAAAGGCAAACTCAACAGCCTATTTCCACCACAAGTTCTTCTGGCTTTGACACTAAGGAAGCTCTCCTCCACCCTGTGGGGCTTCTTTATGCTTAGGTAGAATGAAGATCACTTCGCAGATTGCACAGTTTTCAGCAAACCAGGGTGTTGTGTGAATCAAGATAGGGGTTGTGGTAGTAGGACCAACTAGCCCATCTGAAAAAACAATATGCTGTCTCAAAAGGATAGGTGCTGCAGAGAAAGAAGTAATCATTGAACAGCTGGAAGAAGGTAAGGAAGAAGACATCACTGTCATGCACGGAAGTTCTATTCATCTTAGTGTGAAGTTACCACCTGTAACAACCTCAGCACAAGCAAAAGAGGGAAACAATAGTTACCCAAAGTGTTCAAGCATCATGGCTACTGCCTGAGGTGGTGGTATTTTCATAAAGAGAAACACTGTCACAACAACCCCCTTTCAGATCTATCTTCAGCAAGCAGTCCTCATACCCCATACCTTATTAGATGGTCTATTTATTAAATGGGAAGATGGCCAGAATGTTTACATCACTTTGTAAATGTGGGAAGCATTAAATTCCATGGGTGTTGTGGGGGAACATCCACTGCAATGACCATGGAACGCCTCCTGGGTGCAGAGTAAGGCGACACAGCGTTTTGCTCTGTGTTTCCTTACTCATGATTTATGAGGCCACTCAAAGCCACGTAGGGTGGCTCTGTGTGGCTTCATATATCACAATAAGAGCCCTGCATCATGCATGAACCACTTTACATGGAGGAAAAGTGACGCGGTGCTCTCTTAAATAAGCCCCTGAGTATCTGGTAGTGGATTAAAAAGGCTTGAGATGGATTCAAGAATACGCAGTCTTGGTATTTGGTTAGCTGATAGGTAATAGCAGTGACCACAGGCAGAGCTTGGGCTTGACCCTGGTTCTTTTTCAAACTAAGCACTGGCCCCAGAGCAGGGTGACTGCTGATGCATAGGCAATGCCCATCCCCCAACCTAGGCACAGCAGTGCCCCATCTGCTTTTTGCCTTGTTCAATTTTTTCTATGCCACTTTGTTGGTGCTTTGTTCCTATGAGTAGGAAGTAGTGCTCAGGAGCAGGGCCACTATGGTCAGGAATAATACATTATTTCTGAACTAGGGTTTGGTGCCTGGATGATTTCATAGTCAAAATGATTAATATACAGTCGAAGGGGAGCTCAGTTCCCACAGTAACTTGACACCAAATGTAGAGAGGTTTGTTCACGTTTGCTAACGCAGAAGAGGAATGGGCCCTCTTCTCTATCCACCTCCATGTGATCTTTTTAGGGCGTTTGGGAAACAAGAGAGTTAGGTTCAGTTTAAATTCACAATTACCATGCAACCCATTTAATCCCACGGTAAGGCTCAAAGTAAAAAAAAAGATTAAGGGGTCGATTAGGATGGCGGACGGACTTGCGTCCGTCCGCCACCCTTGAGGAGGAGGGAACGTCCGCAGGGGCTGCGGCGTTCCCTCCGTGCTGATTAGGATGTGACCGCCAGGGTGGCGGTCACATCCTCTATATTTAACATTGCGGCGGGTGCAGCTTCAAGCTGCACCCGCCGCAATGTTAAAAAAGCATGTGTTACATTTACATGCACAAAGCGGCCGGCACCGCACGGTGCCTGCTGCTTTGTGCACGCAAATGCAGGGGGGTACCATAGGTACCCCCCATGTGCACCCCCCACCCCCCATTCACCCAGGGGGCCCGCAACGGGCCCCCAAAGTGAATGTCCGTATGCTTTTCCATGGCGGAAAAGCCGCCGTGGAAAAGCATGTATTCACGAACATCCTAATATGGCGGACGGTGTCTCATAGACACCGCCTGCCATGTTATAGCTTTTCCGCCACGGTCGGAAGCCGACCGCGGCGGAAAAGCGGCGGACGGAATTCCAGACCCACCAGCCATCCTAATTTGGCGGTGGGTCTTTGGAGGCTCCGCAGCGGTTTTCCGCATCCTCCAGGCCAGCGGACACTTCCGCCGGCCCGGAGGATGCGGAAAAACCGCCATCCCAATCGACCCCTAAGTTTGGATTTATTATAAACTCAAAGCCAGAGTGATATAAATGAATCTCAGAAACAACACACAGAAGTACAAAATTACCAAAGGGTATCCAAATCTGCACATGAAGTTAATCCTCAACAACAGGTAACATATGAGGACGTTGGTTACAATGGTGCTCAAAATAAGAAAGACAATATGATGCAGAGATTGAAAGTTTCAAACCTCCGGCCTGCTTTGCATGAGGAAGTCTACTCCTCGAGCAACCTACTTTAAAAGTGCTAAAGGGAAATCCAAGCTAGATCCTTAAGAATAGAAAAGTGTCAATGTGTAAGAACTTCTATAGAAGTTGTCAAAAGCAAAGTATTGCACGGCATGAAGCCATACAATGAGAGTAGCGCATAGAGAGCTGTACCTCCCCATCTCTGGAAAGAATCACTGCCCAAGTCAAAGAGCATCAATAAATTATACCCATAAAATACCCTTCTAAATCAATCTTAAAATTCCAGTTAGTTACCACTTCAAAAAATATTCTCTTGGCAAACACACTTATCCCTCTTCTACTTTGATCCAAGGATTCAAGATAACCTCAAATTACTTCTCCTCATTCCACATGGACAGTGGTCCTCCCTTCTGCTCATTAACTTTTATCGCCTTCGACTCCTTTATGTTTCCCTATCTTTTCACACAATGAGCCTTTCTCCATTCATTAGATCATCGTGCCAGCCACCTGCAGAGGGTAGAAGAACACTAAACCAAAGAAAAATATTCACTGAAGGTTAAACATTGTGAAACCCAAATGCTTAAGGCCTTTGGTCAAGTTAGCAATGCTAAAACTCCAATAAACATTATAACTGCATAATACAAATACATAGACAATCACGTTAAAAAATGTAAATGCAACTTCTGATGAATGCATGCTCCATTACGTAATACATGCAGTAGATGAATTAATAAATGAAGATTATTCAATATTACAAACATACATTTACATATACTGCATCTCCTTGTTACTCAAAGAGAAGGGACACACATTTAAATGTCGGGATTACACAGCAAATGCACTTTCTACATAGGTTTAAGTGCAATCGACTCCATTAATCACGTTATACCACATGAACACATAAGGCATTATGCGGTATTACGATACCATCCCTGGTCACTCCTCTCTCTCTTATTATGCACTCCCTTCCCTCCTCCTCTATACTCCTTCCTACTCTTTCTCACCCTCGCTTCACTTCCCTCTCTCTCCTTTCCATCTTTATTTATATACATTTTAATTTCTATTTCCATGCTTCTCTGCCGCATTAGACATGTTTGAACTCACTATCACAATGTAACGCTTTCTTGCTTGTTTTTTATTCTACCTCATTGTTTGTTTTCACCTTCCTTATAAAGCGCTCTGATACTCTCAGGTCCAGCAGCGCTATATAAAACCTTTGAAATAAATAAATAAATACCTAATCAATAACGACATAAGTGGAGCCACAATTGTGCTACTACACTTTTAATTGGACGGGATGAGCGACCTCTGAAATCAAGCGAGTTAGCAGCAACAGCTGAAGCTTGAGGTGTTCTGTCAGATTTCTCTCTGAATCACTCAGCATATTTCAGCATTTCTCATGCACGCTGCTGCTTTTGTGTTCCTGTGGAATGGGCTGAAGAGTTAGTGTAACTTTTCTGCGTCAATTGTGCCTGGTGTTATATACGTTTCCTTGAGCGTCACCAAGTGCGTCTCCTTAGGGTAGTGACAGTCACTTCGATGTGAAATCCTAGCAGCAAATATTACACCGCATAGTGCAATCATGTCTGTGAATAAATCTCCTCACATCTGCGTGTTGGGTGATGCCACCTGGTTGCACGTTTGTGAATACTGACATACATTTTACAGGTAGTTAGTCAATATTCCTGTATTGGGATTCTGCAATTTGCATTTTTAGGCCTTGCCTACTAGACAAGGCTGTCTGGTTGTGAAAGACCTATTCTGAATTTGGTGGGCTTGTAGCCCACCCATTGCTAACCATTGGTTGACTTTATTGTCACCCAAATTTGCTTGCTTCTTATTTAATGGCTTGCCTTCCTCTTCTTATGTTTTCTCTCCTCTGGAGCATAGCCTCCTTAGCATGATTGCATGTGTTATCCAAGTATCTCCTTCTCCTGCTCTCTCTCACATGTGATTCTCCACCTCAAACTCTCCCAGCTGGTGACGCCCTCTCCCTCTTGCAGCTCCCCCCTGCAACCCCCATTTTGATCTCACCCTTGTGTGCTGCTTGTTCTCCTTTGTGCTTCTCAGCTGTCAAACTCCCACCCCCATTCTCTCCATTGTTGTTTCTCCCCCAGTCCCTGTGTTGCTCTTCCCTCTGGAGCTGCTCATGTAACTATGACTCATTTCCTAGAGTGACCATAATTCTTGCCCTCGCCATGCACTGCTAATTACCTCCAATATCACATCACTCAATAAATGTTCTAATACACCATTGATAACATCACTGCAACATCTGAAATTACGTAATTAAAAAACAACACAGTGCATGGCGAGTTATAGTTACTTTAGGACACAAGTTATAGTTACTTGAGATATGTAGATAACTATTACTGGTGAATTTCAGTGGTGTTCATTTAAAACGGTATGCTCTCACTGACACTTTCACCTAATTATAATGTTTCTTTAGCCTTTGTTTTTTTCATTGAATTTTTTTAATACGAAGTAAGATATTTTGACCATACCTAACAAAAACGTCACTTTAACTTTTGTTCCATCCATCCATCCAGCCATCCATCAATCCATCCATCACATCCATCACATCCATCCATCCATCACATCCATCACATCCATCCATGTTATGTTATGTTATGTTATAACAATTTATTATGCGCACAGCGACCCCAGCGAAGGGCCATCCAACCATCTATCTAATTATCTATCTATCTATCTAGACACCAAAATATAAAAATTTGGCCTATTGGCTTTATGAAAGGATCAGCATATTAACATATATAACGTAGGTGTATTATCTGTGTCAAAAAGTCACCAATAATTATAACCCAATGTACATTATATAAAATCCCAAGTTGCAATGTTTAATAAAAGTGACTGTCATATTTATTTTAAATAAAGCCTTATTAAAAAAACATCAACATAGCTTTGAGTATTTCTTTTAACTTTTTTCACACCATAAATTGCAGCCTTAGGCCAGGTATACAGCTCCAACTATGAGTGCTTTAGAAAATCTACCAACCTCCCCAGGGGTTATGGATTTAGTGACCCAGGAGACTTACTGTTTTTTAATGTTGCTTGAGGGGAGGGGGGCAGCTGCACTTCCAGCAGCCACTTACAACAAAAATGCTTAGTGGTGTCCCTGCCCCTTGAAGGGGCACCACCAGCCTAGGGGCACCACCAGCCTAAATAAAATAAAAAAATAAAAACCAGCACAAGGCACTATGGTATGCTCCATCTTGGAGAAGTGAATAATAAATGAACGGCTCCAGCACTAATTTATTAGTTATTGATACTGTTTTTATCAATTTTGGGTGTCCCAGTGCCCAACCAGGACAACCACTTCCTTCATTTTTGTTGTAGGCCAGGGTGTTAGCCCAAAGGCCCCTGCGGCTCTGCTGGCTCTCTGCAAGTGCAGGAGCTGACATCCTTACTTTTGCTTTAAAAAAATAGTGGGTTGCCTCGGTGCCCAACCAAAGCACCCCACATCACTTTTTATGGTGAGGGCTGCAGTGGTAGCCCAAAGCCCCTGCCGCCCAGCAAACTATCCCACCTGCACTCATCCTGGGTGCAGCAGGTATCAGCATTGCTCCTGTTATTAGAGGCAAACTGCAACATCTCTAGTCACCAGTAATATAGAATTGATGTAGTTGCTCAACTGTAATACGTTATTTCAGTTGAGTTCTGACATCACAAAGCCTGATGCCAGAGCCAACAGGGAAGGGAAAAGGCCGGACATGGAGCATAATTAAAGCTGCAGTTTAACCAGCAAAAATGACATTTCTTCTTTAGTTGTTTTTCTTGATGACTATTGATAACAGGAAATGAGTTATGGCAACATCTTTATTTTTTACACGCCTTTTGTAATTATAGGAAATGTAGAAATGTAGAATCACTCTGCATTTTTCTACACATTCTGAGCCACAGCATTTTTTTAAATTGACTGATTTGTATTAAATTGATCCTAATATCAATTTACAACATATATCTAACTGCTCTGTGGTGCGTTTAATTTTGTATCCCTAAATAAATGGCATTGTCATTTGTATTGGCATTAGCTTTGTTTTTTGCATATGTGATACCTATTGCATTAGCAGAGAGAGAGTGAGGTAGTGAGATAGAGAGAGCGAGTGAGGTATTGAAATAGAGTGAGAGTGAGGTAGTGAGAGAGAGTGAGGTAGTGAGATAGAGAGTGAGGTAGTAAAGAGTGAGGTAGTGAGGGAGAGGGATGTTGTGAGGTAGTGAGATATAAGCATAGAGTGATGTTGTGATGTAGTGAGATAGAGAAAGAGGTAGTGAAAGTGAGTTAGTGAGATAGAAAGAGTGAGGTAGTGAGATAGAGTGATTGAGATAGTGAGTTAGAGAAAGAGAGTGAGGTTGTGAGGTTGTGAGCTAGAGAGTGAGGTAGTGAGAGAGTGAGGTAGTGATGTTTTGAGAGAGAGAAGTTGTGAGGTAGTGAGATAGAAACAGTGAGTGAGTTTGTGAGGTAGTGAGAGAGAGAGTGAGGTAGTGAAAGAGAGTGAAAGTGACTTAGTGAGATAGAAATAGAGAGAGTGAGGTGGTGAGAGAGAGAGTGAGGTAGATAGAGTGAGACAGAGAGAGTGAGGTAGTGAAAGAGTGAGTTAGTGATGGAGAGTGGTTTTTGGTGGTAGTGAGATAGAAACAATGACTGATGTTGTGACGTAGTGAGATAGAGAAGGATTGAGGTAGTTTAAGAGAGAGTGTAAGTGACTTAGTGAGATAGAAAGAGGGAGAGGGAGTTAGTGAGATACAGAGTGACGTAGTGAGTTGGAGAGAGAGAGTGAACTTGTGAGCTAGTGAGATAGAGAGTGAGTCAGTGAGAGAGTGTTGTAGTTATTTTTTGAGTGAGTGACTTGTGTTATAGTTAGGTAGTGAGAGTGATATCGAAATAGAGTGATGTTATGGAAAGAGTTAGTGAGAGAGAGAGAGTGAGAGTGTTATAGATTTAACTTGAGTAGTGATGTAGTTATTTTTGTTTTGTGGGAGAGTGAAGTAGATATAGAGTGCGGTAGTGAGAGATAGAGAGAGTGAGGTAGTGAAAGAATGAGGTAGTGAGGGTGAGAGTTGTTGTGCTGTATTGAGATAGAAACAGAGCGATGTTGTGAAGTAGTGAGCTAGAGTGAGGTAGTGTATAAGAGAGTAAAAGTGAGTTAGTGTATTTGAGAGAGAGAGTGCGGTAGTGAGATAGAGAGAGAGTGAAGTTGTGGGGTAGTGAGAGAGTGATGTAGTGAACTTGAGAGAGAGTGTGTTGTGATATAGTGAGAGAGAGATAGTGAGATAGAAATAGAGTGAGGTAGTATATAGAGAGAGTGTGAGGTATTGAGATAGAGAGAGTGAAGCAGTGAGTTAGAGAGAGAGAGTGAAGTTGTGTGTTAGAGAGATAGTTACTGTGGTAGTGATATTGTGATGCTGTGAGAAAGAGAGAGTTGAGTAGTGAGGTAGAGATTGAGGTAGAGAGAGAGTGAATGAGAGATAGTGTAGTAGTGTGAGAGATAGTGAGGTAGTGAGAGAGATAGTGAGTTAGTGAAAGAGAGAGTGGGGTAGTGAGAGTGAGGTAGTGAGAGAGAGAGAGTTTGAAGGGACGGTATAGTGGAGCTGAGGAGAGAGTGAAGGGACGGTACCGTAAGAGGCTGAGGAGAGAGTGCAGCAGTGAAGGGATGGTGCAGTGAGAGACTGAAGAGAGTGCAGCTGTGAAGAGATAGTACCGTGAGAGGCTGAGAGAGAGTGCAGCAGTGAGTGATGGTGCAGTGGAGGAGTGAGGGCTGCAGCCTGGATGGGGGGCTGAGCAGAGAGTGCAGCAGTGAAGCGATGGCGCAGGAAGAGGCTGAGGAGAGAGTGCTGCAGTGAAGGGAAGGTGCAGTGAGAGGTTGAGGAGAGTGCAGCAGTGAAGGGACGATGCAATGGGGGGCTGAACAGAGTGCATCAGTGAAGGGACGGTGCAGGGAGAGGCTGAGGAGCGTGCAGCAGTTAAGGCGACGATGCAATGGGGGGCTGAGCAGAGTGCATCAGTGAAGGGACGGTGCAGCGAGAGGCTGAGGAGAGTGCATCAGTGAAGGGAAAGTGGAGGGAGAGGCTGAGGAGAGAGTGCATCAGTGAAAGGATGGTGCAGGGAGAGGCTGAGGAGAGAGTGCAGCAGTGAAAGGATGGTGCAGTGAGAGACTGAGGAGAGTGCAACAGTGAAGAGATGGTATAGTGGAGCTGAGGAGAGAATGAAGGGATGGTGCAGTAAGAGGCTGAGGAGAGAGTGCAGCAGTGAGTGATAGAAATAAACATAAGATTAGCAAAATAAACAAAATGCCTTACCTTAACTGAAAAACAGCAGCATACATACCTGTCTGAACCACTTCGTGCACAGCAGTGCACACAGCTGCACGGAGATGACACGGGCCATGTTGTATCTAGAAAAGAGAGAAAAAAACCTAAGATTAGCAAAATCAAAAAGATAGATTACCTCGAACATCAAAAGAGCAGAATATCGGAACCAGTTCGTGCCGAACGGTGCACACAGCTGCACGGAGACGCCACGGGCCATATTGGACCTGAAAAACAAAGAAATAAACATAAGATTAGCAAAATAAACAAAATGGCTTACCTCCAACAGCAAAACAGCAGCATACATACCTGTCTAAACCACTTCGTGCACAGCAGTGCACACAGCTGCACGGAGACGCCACGGGCCATATTGGACCTGAAAAACAAAGAAATAAACATAAGATTAGCAAAATAAACAAAATGCCTTACCTTAACTGAAAAACAGCAGCATACATACCTGTCTGAACCACTTCGTGCACAGCAGTGCACACAGCTGCACGGAGACGCCACGGGCCATATTGGACCTGAAAAACAAAGAAATAAACATAAGATTTGCAAAATAAACAAAATGCCTTACCTTAACTGAAAAACAGCAGCATACATACCTGTCTGAACCACTTCGTGCACAGCAGTGCACACAGCTGCACGGAGACGCCACGGGCCATATTGGACCTGAAAAACAAAGAAATAAACATAAGATTAGCAAAATAAACAAAATGGCTTACCTCCAACAGCAAAACAGCAGCATACATACCTGTCTAAACCACTTCGTGCACAGCAGTGCACACAGCTGCACCGAGACGCCACGGGCCATATTGGACCTGAATGTCATGCAAACAGTAGCGTCCCTGCCAACTGGCTGCAGCAATTCAGATTATAGGACCTGCACACCCCCAGTTTGGACCATGCACCCCCGAGCCCAAACGAGACACTGGCAGTGCAAGTAGCATTTTGTGGGGAAAGGTCATGTTTATTACGAACAAGCAAAGTACACCACATTATTTTGTACTTCGTTAATGGTCACTGAATCAAAGAATTACGTCATATAGCAAGCAATAAAGTAAATCTGTCAGGAGGTATAGACACGTAATTAAATCATTACAGGGTCTACGATCTAAGGGCAAACATGCAAATTATATGTACACAAGGCCTCTGCCATGAACATTACAACACCAATGTCTTTGGTAATCCTTCATCATCCCCTCCCCCCCCCCCCATAGACTACACAGGTGGAACCACCTGCATCTGTGAGGGGGGATCCCAACTCGCTGTACCCGTGACTGCGTCCCAGTGACTTGCCCCTCCAACACCAGGCTGTCTGAGGAGCTGTGATTCGTGTGACCAGGTGCTACAGCCCCGTGCCATACATTGGAAGACTGTAAGGGATTGCTGCACCCTACCCCCAGTGCTATTCTGGGAAGTATGAATTTAAGGTCCCCTCTGCTGGTTAGAAGTACATTTGGAAGTAGGTAGACCGAAATAGGGGGTGGGTGGGTGAAAAGCACTGCCGCCATGCGTGCACATTGCTCACCTACACCGCTGCACTGGTCCCCAGAAAAGAACGAGGCCTGGGTAGATTAGCAGTAATACCCCTGGCTCGTGGCAGTGGAGGGCAGAATTGACGCACAGATTGGGCAGCAACTATCCGTTTCCTGTGGCAGCTCCCCGATCCCACGATATGAGGTGACCGTTAACTCTTTACAATGGGCAGGCCCACCCCTCCCAGCACTTGGCAAGAGCATTGCGAGAGCTCGAGTGCCTGGCTCCCAGTGGTCCCTGGTCCTAACGTCACACCAGGTCAAGGCAGCGTTGCGCACAGGTTAAAGGCTTTAAAATCATTTTTTAACATGCCTCAAACACCATTGTTAACACAACATCAGCCCCCTGCATACCCCTTCTGTCTTCCTCACAACAAACACCATGACACCTGCAATGCAGAGCTTAGCTGTGGGTTATTCAGGTAAGTTAGTGAAGGTGCCGCGATGCTCCGAGGTCAGTCAGTGCTCTGATGTAATCAGCCAGGGTTCTGACCTGTGAACGGAAAAGCGCCCCCCTGCTGCTTCATTTTATTCATCTGTAGCAGCAACAAGGGTGCCAGATTTCTTTCCGCCCAGGGCACTATTCAGTTAGGGGCGGCTCTGGTTACGACTTGTATACATTTTCACATGTTCAAAAGGCAACCTGTGCAGCAGAAAGTATTTTTCTTTTAGATACCTTTCAACAGCTCGGTGTAGGCTGCTTTTCTACGTGAATTTCTCTCTGTGAATGTAGAAGGCAAACATCCTGGTTTATCATATAAGCAAGATCATAAAGAAAATAAACAGAAGCGGAGGGAGGGGGGAGCGGGACTGAGAGCTGCGGGCGGGCGGAGCGGGACTGAGAGCTGCGGGCGGAGGGAGGGGGGAGCGGGACTGAGAGCTGCGGGCAGAGGGAGGGGGGAGCGGGACTGAGAGCTGCGGGCGGAGGGAGGGGGGAGCGGGACTAAGAGCTGCGGGCGGAGGGAGGGGGGAGCGGGGCTGAGAGCTGCGGGCGGAGGGAGGGGGGAGCGGGACTGAGAGATGCGGGCGGGCGGAGGGAGGGGGGAGCGGGGCTGAGAGCTGCGGGCGGGCGGAGGGAGGGGGGAGCGGGGCTGAGAGCTGCGGGCGGGCGGAGGGAGGGGGGAGCGGGACTGAGAGCTGCGGGCGGAGGGAGGGGGGAGCGGGACTGAGAGCTGCGGGCGGGCAGAGGGAGGGGGGAGCGGGGCTGAGAGCTGCGGGCGGGGGGAGCGGGGCTGAGAGCTGCGGGCGGGCAGAGGGAGGGGGGAGCGGGACTGAGAGCTGCGGGCGGAGGGAGGGGGGAGCGGGGCTGAGAGCTGTGGGCGGGCGGAGGGAGGGGGGAGCGGGGCTGAGAGCTGCGGGCGGGCGGAGGGAGGGGGGAGCGGGGCTGAGAGCTGCGGGCGGAGGGAGGGGGGAGCGGGGCTGAGAGCTGCGGGCAGGCGGAGGGAGGGGGGAGCGGGACTACACCTCCTGCGCACATCCATGAGGAGATTAATACCAAGCGGAGAGCAAGCTAAATCTGCTGGTGCGTTCCTGCAATTTCTCTCTAGCGGGCTCGCTCTTTACCCTACCTCCGCGTTGTGTCCTTTCTTTTTGTCTATGCTCTGCTCCAGACTCAGCAAAGGCGGGCGAAACCATAACAGTCTGCGCGCCTCAAGCCAGCCTATGGTAAACAGAGCGCAAAGGGGGAGTCCAGGAGGGAGAGAGCAACGTGGGAACACGGGTACAAGGCGGAATAGAGCCCGGCAGTACAGGCGAGGAGGAAGGGAGTCCTGCAGCTCGTCGAAGGAAAAAAAAATGGCGCCCGCCTGCTTCAGTCTTTCTCGGATTTGGGGCCGTGGTTTTGCTGTTCTGAGTGACGAATGACGTCACTGTCTAAAGAACAGCAAAAATGACGCCCCCAAATCCGAGAAAGACGGAGCTAAATCGGAGTGACGGCTCTCTCCTCCAATGGCTGGCCTCCTTTTAGGAAGCCAGCCAATGGGAGAGAGCCTAAATTAGAGGCGGGATCAAGAGCCCCTCTAAGAAACATAAGATCTCTCTACTTCCGGTTCTCACGAACCGGATAGTACCGAGACCTAAAAAGCAAAAACAAGCCAAGCTTGCCCCTGCTTTTGAATGACGTTAGTCTTTGCCGCTGCCTCAGATTTACAGATCCTTGTAAATCTGGGCCAGCATCAAAAAGCAGTGGGTTTTCCGTTGAAATACTTACAGCAACACCCATTGCACGCCCCTTTGATACAGGAAATTGCGTCAAAGGGCACCATATTTATAAAGCGGCGTTAAGCCACGCAAAGTGGCTTTACACCACTTTGTAAATATGGTGCAGCACATTGCACCTCCGGACATAGGAAAAAGTGATGTTCCGGTGGTGCAAACCTCTTTTATATATACCCCCCAGTTCAAAGAATCAAAATGCCTATTACTAATGCCAAGCCTAGTAATGACTTTAATCAGTGAGCAGCCATTCACAGCCCCTCAGACTGAAATCAAGTCGCTAATAGAATACTCATTGACATTTCAATTAGAGTTTCATAGCCAGCCTTATTGGACATGGTAACTAGAGGATATTTCAGTGCAATGTTTACCTTGGACTTTGTGTTAGAGTTTCGCATTTGTGACCTGTGTACGTGTTGTAAAATGTGTGCCTTTATTTGTAACCGAGCACCCAGATGTGTTATTTTCTAGCTCCATTTTGAATTTAGTGACCCTCTGCTCTAGAATCCTACCATTGCACGTGAGGCCATTACTTTAAAGGCAAGTGAGTACATTCCTCGCAGAAAAACTGTCAACTGTGATAATGTAGTTTTCACTGAGTAAGTGCCAGTGAGTTTTTCTACTGGTGGATTTAAAGTTATTCACTAACAACAAGTGAGATAACTATGTGAAAGGAAATCTAAAGTGAGGGCTTAAACGCTTCAAGTTACTCACTAGCACAGTGGCCTTGTGTATCATAGCTCACAAGTTTGAAAAAATGTAAGGCTTCATTTAGACTTTGATGGAGTGGGAAGAATACAGTAAATGAACATTTCTCTCTCCATGCCATATCCTCCTATCCCCCTCTGTATTTAGACTTGTCGGAACTGCTGGGCAATGGCTGGACTGGTGTTAGGGTGCATTGGGCGTTTTCCTGGGAGGCTGGAAGGGTGGGGGCTGGTTTTGGAGTGGTAGGGGCCCGTTTTGTTACTGGGGGCTGGTTTTGCAGCATTGCTGCAATACCGGCCCCCAGCAGTGGCGTGACAAAGGCCCCCGGAGTCCCTGTGGTGTAGGGGGCCCGAACTCCAGGGCCCCCCTCAGCACAGTACCCTGGCCTGAGCACTCCTGAGTGAGTCCAGAGGGGGGGCCCTCTATGTACTTTGCAGAGGGGCCCCCAGAAGGGGAAACAGTCATCACAACGCGGGCACAACAACGCACTACCATTACAACAAAACTTTTACAACGCAATATCCATTACAACACATGCTATTACAACACATGCCATTACAACGCAGATGCTATTACAACGCATGCCATTACAACGTAAGTATGGGTAAGTATTTAATTTAATTAATATTAATTTAATTTAAATTTAATTTACTTACAAAAAATATTAATAATTTAATTTTTATTTAATATATTTAGATTTATTTTGATTTAATTTTAATTTAATTTATTTTAATTAAACCCCTACACTATCCAACACTTACCCTACTATTACACTTTCCTGGAGGTGGAATAGTAATTTTAATCCCTACACTATCCAACACTTACCCTACTATTACACCCCTGTTAGAATAGTAATTTTAACCTCTACACTATCCAACACTTACCCCTACTATTACACCCCCATGGAGTTAGAATAGTAATTTTAACCCCTACACTATCCAACACTTAACCTACTATTACACCCCCCTGGAGCTGAAATTGTAATTTTTACCCCTACACTATCCAACACTTACCCTACTATTACACCCCACTGGAGTTAGAATAGTACATTAAAATATATTAAAATAAATTAAAATGTAATTTAATTTAATTAATTAAAAAATTGTAATTAAATCAATATTATTTAAATTAAGTACTTACCCATACTTACGTTGTAATGGCATGCGTTGTAATAGCATCTGCGTTGTAATGGCATGGGTTGCAATAGCATGCTTTGTAATGGCTCTTGCGTTGTGAAAGTTTTGTTGTAATGGTATGCGTTGTGAATGTATGCGTTGTAACGTCATACATTCCCCCAGAAGCGAAGCAGCTGGGCTGGGTTTAGTTAAGCAGGAGTGCATCACACTTGCACCCTTGCCCATCCCATGACCCCCCCCCCCCCCCGCCGATCAGATAAAATTGCTAGGGCTGCTTTGTGTTCTCAGTCCGACCATGTGCTGGGTTACCTTCGCTGACTCTGCTGCCAGTGACCTCTTAACAGCAGCTCATCTGCCACAGGATGTCACACTGACACGATTCATAACTGACATGAACAGGGAACATGTTAAACTGCCTCTACTCAGCGGCGTCTGGCGTCAATTAAAAGTAGTGGTGCAAGTAAACTTACCTGCAAACTGTCTTTGAGAGAAACTAGCAGTGCCTTTAGGCTCAGTGCCAAAGCTCGCAATTGTGTCTCATTATAAACAGTGTTTATAACAACCCACATCAGAGAGCTCTTGAGTTGAGGCTTCAGGCAGTGCACGTTTCTCACAATGACTTCAGTGGTTAAAAAATGTGCCGGCTGCTGACTCGATAAAAGGTAAATAACATGCTTGCATGCAACAAACAGTAACTAAATCACTGACATGCATTACCTTAAAGTTTTAAAATTAAAATGTATAACTGTAAAACGTTAATGTAATGCATGTTGGTGATTTAGTTACTGTTTGCATTGATTAAATATTTAAAAACAAAATGAAATATTCACTTGCCCACTGGCTGTATGTCCTCTGGCCCTTGCGTTCTTCTCAAGTCAACTCCTCCAACCAGGCCAGATGCTGCTCTCATGGTGTTAACCAGCATGAAAGAAGGGTCAAGATTGGCTGTGGTAGGCTGCCTCAGTGCTCATTCAGGTACTGGGTCCTGTGCCTTCTTTCCACGCAGCTGTCTAAGACAGCTCGGGTTGAAGAGGTTTAAAGTGCGCATCTCAGACTGACTGTCGCCAGTTAGCTGGCCAAAGTGATATGAATACTTTAAATAGCCCATCAGAGTGTTATAGCCCTGCCCTCAAACTTTGCTCGGGCTGCTAGAGGAAAAAATACTCCTCCACCAAATGGACAAGTCAGGGTTGGTCTCTGTGCATTGGAGCTAATTACTTTTCATTTGGAGGAAATATATTTACATTCTGGGAGTTCATTTTCTCTGAACAAAACATTTTAATGAATTATTCTTTGAATATGACTCACCAAGCTGTAAAGGGAGTAATGGCAGCACTGCAGGCCTCATCATAAAGGGCCTGAATAAATATGAACACATCACACCCACCCTGATAGAACTCCACTGGCTCTCCCTACCAATCAGCGCCATCTTGAAAACCAGCTGCATAATTTACAAAGCCATGATGGTTTGCACTAGGTGTTAGATTTAAAATTCCCTTTTCTATGATCCCTCTGCCGTGCTGTTTTGGATTAGCAGTGTGTGGCTAAATTACATTTATTGATGCTTGCATTCAGTAGCCCATCCAGTATTCCTCGCAGTATGCAGGCCCATTAGCCTGTCTGACTCCATTTTACATTTCGCAATTCCTATAAGACTGCCAGTGTCATGCTCATGGTAGGCCTTAGAATTCAGAACCGCTTGCCTCAGCAGGACATTGCATCTCGTTATATTTTTTGTTCATGTTCAAGCCTGTAAGTCGACTTGCTAACAGTATGATTATTTTGCTCTGCATTCCATTGTATACATGTAGTCCTGCTCCCACGTTAAAAGGTGATGAGACCCGGCACAGTGACTTTGGGCCGCTGATAGTGCACCCACCTGGCAGGTGTTAGCTCATCTTTCTGTGCCTTCTTTGTATTTGTACGGCCCAGCCTGGTACTTTTCCACCATGGGCGTGGCCGAAGTCTCTTGAAGGTTTTATCTTGTATTAGCAAATGTTGGGGAGTCAGTCCCTCTCCAGCCATCTCCGGGTGCAGGTTATGATGGGCTCCTCTGCAGAGCAACGTTAATGAATGCTTGTTTATATTCTCTACTGTCTGACTGACTCTTCTTTGGGAAGGCATAGCAGGTGGTCATAAGTACCCACGTGGTCCTAGAGGGCCACGTCCTTCATAGGGTCTATCTAGTTGCAAGCTCACTGCTTTTGATGGTGCTGGCACACCCATAGTCAGGGAACAATTGGACTGGAGATAAAGATGTGCAAAGTAGAAAGAGCAAGACAGCTGGTTACTCTAATTATGATTTGGAATAGCATCCCTCTATCCTATCAGACTGACCTAATCTGCTCCAATTTAGGACAGATCTGAAGCCACACCTCTTTAAAGAACACTACCTCATGAAGTACTAATGGCCCACTCTCGCTCATTGAAACCAACTAGTCCTCCATTGACTACATCTTTGCATTCAACCCTGTCCATTGATCTGCCATCCTTTGGCTAGGTAACACTGTTCATATACCACATACTAATATACATACACACATATGTACATACATATATATATCAACAACAAACGACTCTCCAGCTCTCACCTTGATGGGTTAGAGAGACACGGACCACAGGAAGGTATGGCTCAGATGTTTATTTTCTCCTCAGTGACGCGTTTCAGACTTCACCAGTCCTTCACCAGTCCTTGATCACATATACATTGAAAGCAGTTCGCCATTTTTAAATTTCATTGCTACACCACGTGATTAATGAACACCGTAAACATACTATTCACCCCTATGGCATATTCTGTTGTTTGTAGTCTGTCTTTTACCATAGGTCATCTAATTTACACAAAACATCCTCCATATCACAGTAAAATACTTTTCAGATGTTGTATCATGCGTTGATAAATAAATAAATATATGTATATTAAAAATAATTACATACATATTATAATGTATCTATCATAAATAGAGATGTTATTTCTAGGATAAAACCATGTATAAATATAGATTTAAAAACATAGTTATAATATTTGCATGTTCAAAATCGCAATGATACTATTGTGTATGGGCTGATTGACCCTAATTCTACCCCAACATATTTGGGGCGGTACCAACACAGACCCTGCTGGCAGTCAGATTATTAAATTTGCAACCATGCCATAATTTGAAAAGCTTACATGATATCGATGTGTATCTGTGTTTCCCTAAAAAATGCAAGTGCTACCTGAAAATAATTGTTGTATTTTAAAATCTAGTGTAAACGTTGTGTGCCTAATTATATATAAATAAGGTGCAAAGAAGCGTATAATTTACATCATAGTCTGCATAAATGAAAGTGCAGGCAAAGGTATTATACTACCTATGGTAGGAAGCGGAAGCATACCTTTTCTCAGGGTTACGAGTTTGATAAGAGCTGGGACAGTAAAAAAGGGGATCCATTATATTTTATAAAAAGTAATGAAGGTCCTCAGTGTTATTGAGGCCATTGGGCATCTTGCTGTCTAATTCCAAAATGGTGGTAGATTCTAGTTTGCGTAACATCTTCTCTCTGTCACCACCTCTACGCAATTTTGGCACAGCTTTAATGACAAAATAACGCAGACAATTGAGATCGTTATTGTGTTCTGCTTTAAAATGTTATGCCACCAGGTACATAGGGTCATTCTTCACAATTACACGCAGATGCTGTAAGATTCTGACATGCACCTGTAGCTTTGTGCTTCCCACAGATCTTAAGCCACAGGTGCATGTCAGAACATACACAGCATATTCTGTCCTACAGCCAAAGTTACCCTTTATTATGATGGCTGAGGGGCTGAATGGATTGAAATATTCAGATGTAGTCACCCCAAAATTGCACGCCCGGCACGAGGTGCATTTAAAAAAACCCTTGCCTAGTTGTCAACCAAGTGCCCAAGGTTTTTAATTCTGGACTGCTTTTTAGGTCTCGCTGGAATCGCATCCGAAGGATGCGTCCAGCTGGAGACTTATAGCTGCCCGTCTCGGGGGAATGAGGGACAAGAGGGTGTTACGAGCTTTTCTGCCGGATTTGGGTGCGCGAATGCGCACGTCCAGCTCCGCGCCGTGCCGTGCTCATCCCTCCGATTTCTTGAAGATGGCACACATGCGCGCACATTGCATACACACACGCACCCCCCCTCGCCGCCGCACCTACACACACACACTAGCGCACCTACACACACAGAGAGACCCCCTACACACACACCAGCGCACCTACACACACGCACGCACGCACACATACAGAGACCGCCCTCCCCCCCCGCCGCCACCGCACACATACACACACACACACAAGCGCACCCCCCTCCCCCCTAAAACTAAGCTCCACTTACCGCCATTCGGGACTTCTGTAGCCGGGGCTCTCCCTCGGGCATGGGAGCCCCGCTCTCAGGCACTCCATGGGCGCGTGCGCGGGACTTTCGAAGCCGGAAGTCCCGCCCAAAGGAACTGGCTCAAACGCGCATGCGCAGTGACCAGACGCTCCAGCCAAAGCAGCTCTTTTTTCACTGCCTCACAACTTAACGCACATATCCTCAACGAAAAATGTTTTGTGAACCCGTCCTTGTTCTACCCCTGTGGGCTAGACCGTAAGCAGCTCCGGCGCTAGTGTTTATCTTTCTGACGGGATGTTTATATCTGCAAAAGTCATCATTTTCCCCCCTAGTTAAATGAATATGGGAAATATGAAGTCATGCCTTTAATCGTCTGCCAAGCTTCCCAGCCCGTCAGGAAATTAGCAGAGCCTTCTGGGCCCAGAACATGTGGCGAGGCGCTCGACGCCGCGTGTTGTCCGTCAGTTGCACGCCGGGCAAAGAGCACTCACTTTAGCTCCGCCATTAGCCGCGGCCGAAGCGTGGGCAGTGCCAAAACTGTCAGACTGGCACAGCCTGAGAAAGTTTAAACCTGGCCAGAGGTGACAGAGGTTTGGGCGTGTTCTGTGAATTCTTCGAGTCGCTCAGTTTTCCGGAGCACATAACACATTGTGAATTACAAGACACAGCCAGCTGGCCGAGAGGGAGCCAGTCGGGTTCGAAACTGCATTAACTGGTTTTATTAGAGCGTCGCAATTTTTAGGACTCGTGTTTACCTGCCTGTAGGTACAATCCGATTGAGAACTGCAGTGCATTAAGTGAGATGAAAAACGGGGTGGTGTAGTTATTTAAAAGGATTGTGATCTATGTAATTAAGGCCCTACTTAAAACACGTGAACAAAACTCCTGTGCTTCACACAGCATGCCGCCTGACCGTTGCTGGAGTGAGTCTGTGAGTTTTCTGTTAGTTCATCCAGACATATCCGACTACAACAAACTTACCCATGAACCTAGAAAGACTCCTTGATTGTGTGAATTCTTGTTTGAAGGATGATGTAAACGAGTAACAACCGTGCTTTTATTGTGAATAAAATAAGAACCACGATCAATGACCTAGTAGGTCAGCCCAGCAAGTGAGTCCCAACAACAGGACCCGTAATGAAATATCTTTGAAGCATGCACTTCAATGAAATACTTCCGAAATATGCACTGACACTTTGAATTTCTCTCGTTATCTATGCTTATGAATAATTTTTGATAAAGCCCTTTTAAACGCACAGCTGCGCAAATATATACATCCAGACAGCATTTTTAACGATTTCTCTTGTAGAAACAACATTCTATTGCTCTTTTATATATTCCTGCCGGTGTAATGGCTTTAATTAACAATGCACTTTGATTTAAAAAAATTGTAATATTGTGAATAATTAGAAATTCTAATTACAAATGGGACATATGTGACCATTGCACTGTGCACGCCTGAGAGAGGACAAGTATTGGATGAGCATCTAATCTGGCCCACTGACTTCGCACTTCCTTCAGTTATGGTCCACTGACTTTGTGCCTAACTTCAGCCTCCGCTCCAGAGTACTCAGTCATGTCCCATCATGAACACCCTCCCACAACTTAAACTCATACCGACACCTATAGACAATCCAGTTCACATGCCCTATAGCTCGACCTTTTATAGCTGAGACCTCTTGACTTTGTCAATGCTTAGTAAAGTAAATTTTAATATGTTTACAATCTACCAACAACTGCACATATAGCAGCACACAGATTGCACTAAAACACATGTTAACAAATTGAGTCTTTACCTATTAAAAATGCAGTACTTTGCATTTCTTACTTCAGACTTCTCAAGCCATTTTTTTCCTTCATCGCCAAGCCAGACGCATTGCCATTGCAATACTTCTTGTTAATGCTTTTCATTTGCAAGGCAGATTGGTCTTCTTACAATTAGTGTGATTGTCATATAAGGTCTCTTCCCTGCAAAAGGTTGTTTTCTCTTGTCTTCAGACTTCATTGGTATGCTTAACCGTTGCTTTAAAACGTGATACTGAAGATGGGCAACTTGTATTTGCCATTTCAAGAAAAAACAGCCAAACCATGTTCTTTTCTGAAGGATGGCTCAAAATTATCCATAAAACTGTTATATGCGTTTAAACCTTGTTGCACATTCCTCGTGCATCTGTTCCATATTTAACTCTTTTCACAGTTCTGATAGTGGGTCGCCAAAGAGTACTGCTAGCAGCGTAAATCACTGTGCATAGACAAACATTATATAAGTGTAGACCTTGAATGCTATCTCTGTGACCTGTTGAAAGCTGCCGTTTGTTACTCTACATGCCAAAACATTGATCCACAGAACGCAAGTAAATAATAACTGTGATACACCCTGAACCATTTATAAACAAGCACTGGCGTTGCCAATAGGTCTCGTAGTAGGAAAGTTGGAGCTATTGGTTTTGTAAATGACAAAGCCCTTTATGTTTTTAAAATGAAAACAAAAATAAAAGGCATTGTTATTTGCAATTGTAATAGCTCAAACTCTCGTGAATGCGAGACCTATTGCATTGCAAATGCTTGTTACTATCTGTGTGCGAATTGATGGCCCTTTTCTAGAAGTGATAGTCGGTTGGTCAGGAAGTCTAGGAGCTAATACACCATCTGTCATTATTATTGGCCAATTGCGCTTGACAATCGACCTGATTTTCCTCTGCAGCCTGTTATATGTGGTGATAAGCCTAGGCATGTCATCTTCTATTAATTAATTTTCCTCTGTAGGTTTGGGAAGAAGAGATTCCCTAGATTTCTTATTTACTTTGTTTACGGCTTCCTGTAATCTTTTTTCATCATATACCCTCTTTTTAAATCTGTCCAAAGCTTCTTCACAACACATTGTAAAATCCTCTTGGTTGGTACAGATTCTTTTAAGTCTAAGCAATTCTCCATACGGAATGTTGTCTATGAGGTGTTTGGGGTGTGCACTGCTGGCGTGTAGTGTCGAATTTCCAGCAGTGCTCATTCTATGTAATGTGGTATCAATTTGCCCATTTTTCACAAACACCCTAACATCCAAAAATGTTATACTTTCATTGCTCATCTGGGAGGTAAACTTTGATTCACTGTGTTCTGGATGATCTTATCCACAAAATCTGAAGCACTTTTGACATCACCTTTCCAGACAATGAAAATATCGTCAATGAATCTGAATCAATGCTGAACATGGTTGTTATACTCAATGGAGTGTATGCGTTTGAGGACCCGCTCCTCCGACCACCCCACGTGTAGACACACGTAGCTGGGAGAGAAGCAGGCCCCCATAGCAATGCCCCTCTTCTGCAAGTATATATCTTTATTGAATACAAAGAAATTGTTGTCAAGACACCAAGCAATCAGTCCATAAATACTCTGTTATGGCTGTAACATTCAGCTGGTCTAGTCTCTAGAAAGTCCTTCACAGCATTTAGACCATCATTGTGTTGGATGCTCGTATATAGTGATTCAATATCTAACGCCACTATGAATAATGAGCCTCTGCCCATCTGACTTCTTGTAACTTGGTCAAGAAATCACCAGTGTCCTTAATATATGTTGGGAGTTTTTTGACAAAGCTTTGTAAGAAGTAATCTACGTATTCAGTCACATGTTACCCCATGCTTCCAATCGCAGATATAATTGGTCTTCCTGGTATTGGTACACTGTTCTTATGGATTTTAGGAATGAAGTATATTCTTGGTTCTATGGGAAAATCCACTTTTAAATACTTATACTCCTCATTGGAAATCAGTCCCTCCATTTTCCATTGCACCAGGAGTTTCCTCAACCTTTCTTGGACTTGTTTGTATTGCGGATAACTCGATTTTTCATAGCATTCTAGATCATTCAAATGTCTGTGAGCCTCAGTAATACAATCATTGCGTGGCCACATCACTCTGTTTCCGCCTTTGTCAGGTTTAGTCACCACTATTTCCTGATTGTCGCTTAGTTTTTTCAATAAGTTGGTGTACAATTTTTCCTGATGTGTTTCAGCTCGCTTTTTGTGTTTAATTTGATGATTCAGTTTCTTTATTTCACTTGTAACACATTCATGGAAGATATCTATAGCGTCTTTAGGCATAGTGGGTACAAAAGTCGATTTAGATTTAAAAGGGCTTGCTAACGCGGGATTACTGGTTACTAATTTTCTTACCAAATCCCAAACTATGTCGACTGAATCGTTGGTACCTGTCTTGGAGTAAAAGGTAATCTTCGCAATAAGTCAATCAATTTAAGAACTTACACCACTCTAAATGACCACTGACCAAAATTAAGTTTTAAAGATTTAATATAAAGTCAAAGATAACTGAAGATACAAACTTCTCAAAATGAGATTCAACAGGTAAATTGGTATCACTATAAACATGAACTTTTTGAATAGTCTGAGTCTGAAAAACAGAATAATAAGTACAAGCTCGAAAACCATCAGGGTTGCCAAAATGGATACAAGTTGCAACCTCAAAGTCATTACAGAAAAGAAAATTAAGGTTAGTCTGTCCCTACACTACTTTAAATGACATCCCTACTTAGCAAGATCTTAACCCTCTAGGTGTCAGCCGTGGTGACTTCCTAAGAAGATCACGCACTTCTCTTTGTCTCTTCTCTGATAATGGGTCTCTCCTGATCAGCCTATCTGCCTACCCATCCGCTTCCTTAGGCTCCCAAAATCATCTGCTCTGCTCTCCTCCCGGGTCTCTTTCCCTAATACCAAATCACATTTTCAATAGAAACGCCCCTTGGGACGCCCCTCACGTGGTACATCTTTGCGCGGCAAACTCCATGATGGTACTCTTGAAGACCCTCGTTATAGTTGACCTTGGTTCCCAGGCTTCTTCTTCAGTGCGCTGATACCCCCTGAAATTCCTGGAAACTCCTACAGGCCTGCGCAAGGCGCCACTGAACAAAGTCCCTTTCATTCGAGCTGATTAGGACCCTCGCACCTGCATACAGCTCGTCCTGCAGTGGGCCTCAAATTCCAGACTCCACCATATCTTTTAGTCATAAAACACTCTCAAAGCTCTGTGCTGGACACCTCGCGACCTCTTCTCTAACGAGCACATGACGATTTACACGACATGACATTATCTCCTCTGGCCTACTTGATTTACATGCAGCAGGTCCCTGCACTCTTAAAACGTTAACTTGATTTAAACAGCAAACATTCTTAACTAGCATACGTTTCTAAAATAACACATCTATAAAGCATATACTTTTAACCCTAAGTTCAATAGTACATTTTGGAAGAACCATGTCAACCTTATCTCACATTAATTTAGCAGCACGTTCAGGTTTGCTGTGAATTGCCCTAAGGCCTACACATAATACTGGATTTTCAAAGTTACATTTAATTCGGACATGATTCTTTTAACATGAGAACATGAGGTTTTCACATATATTCCAACATTTCTACATTAATCTCACACCGTTATAATTATAGTTACTCTACTTAACATTCTATACATTTCACTACTGAATATAAACCACTCTGTATATTTCACTCCTGGATATAAAACACTTGTGTGCAAAAACATGTTTAAACTAACTACGTGCTTGTAAATATGGCGTACTTATACATTTTTTTCAAACTTGTGCTCTCTCAGTCCCCCCTTTGATGACCTCCAGGGGTCATCATCACCAAGACACTAAAAATGTAGAACCCTTCAAAGTGAAGTCAGGACAGTGCCACTTCTTTTCATACTCTCTAATGCTTTCAGACTCTTATATTGAGTGTCCTGCATCGCGGTCAACTCTTCTTCCTGTTTCTTCATAGCTCTCTGTAGCCTATTTGCTCTATAACATTGATACAAACGCACCAATCCCCACAAAGTGATTACACAAATCACAATTATGATGATGGGTTTCAGTATGTACCAAACGATACCCTTTCCTAAGTTGGCAAACCAACTTCCAACTTTACCCATTCCATGGCCTACTTTTTCCCACACATTTACCTTTGCCAGGTCCTCAATTTCGTAGTGTATGGCAGTGATGTTTTGTATATATTTCTCTAGAGGCTTTGAATTGTCTGGAATGTAAGTACAGCATTCCTGGACCTTCAAGGCCTTACAGACTCCTCCCTCTTTTGCTAACAGAACGTCTAAAGCAAGTCGGTTCTGAAGAACCATTGCCCTAATCGATTGCATCTCCCCTTCTATCAGCATCAAGGATCTTGCAGTACTGGCAGATAGCCTATCTACGACTGTAGCTAACCTCCTGATCTTAATGTCATTCATTATCAATCCTAAGAAAGGGAATGCAGCACCTAGTACATCTCCAACTACCTCGGCTGCACCCAGCCCTCGCTTCCATCTAGTTGATATTTCTTTCTTAGGCGTGTCTAAATTCTCAACATGATATATTTTAGGGAAGACAACAGCCAGATAGCATGATCCGTACCAATTATCTGGTAACTTCACATAGGCATATCTTCCACATACAAAATATACATTTGGTATTGCTTGCATCCCTTTCATAAAGTTCTTAGAGTAATACTCCAATTGAAAGGCATGTTCACAATGGACTTGACCTACATAAAAGTTTTCATAATATGAGTAACTCCTGTGAATGCACAGTTTTCCCCGTTTATCCTTATCCAAAGCAATTGGACCAATACTACCTTTTCTTTGATGTGCCCTTTCCTCCTTGGTCCAATCTGTTTCCCATTGTCCTGATGCTTTCAAAATCTTCTGCCTCCTGTATCTAGTATCTACCTGTGCTATAAACTTTTTCTCAACCTCTGATATTTGACAAGTCAGATTGTTCCTTCGAGCATGTGAAGTATCTAACGTTTTCCATGGAATAAACCATTTGTGTAGTCTGTCTTCGCTTTTGTAGTAGTCCCATTTGTTCAAATGCTTGAAATTCGGAACCTCTGGCAATGTCGAGTCGAAATTCGAGAAATAATACTCGAATCCTTCTCGTCCATAAAACATGCTCAACAATAAACTGCACGTTATTCCATATGTCAACGGAAGATGATGGTATCTGATACCCTCCTCCACTGAAGCTGGTAATTGCATACAAACATAACAATCCTTCACTTCCATGGCATCAACATATTCATAAAGCAATTTAGCATAAGCATTTGACTTGTAATTTCCCTGTGACTCGTCGGTGTGAAGCCTTTTTATTTCTGCATCTAACAATGCTTTGTCTTTCTCATTGATGTTTCCCTTCTCTTTAATAATGGTAGTTTTCGGTGTTGATACTCCCTTATCCTCCTTAACTGCGGTTTCATCCCCTTCGTGTCCCGCTAGGAATGAAACAGTTACCACTAAAATTATAAGAGAAACCACTACTCCTAAAAGTATAACAGCTATACATTTTGCCCTGCGGTTCGGGTTGCCAGCCTCCATGTTCTCAAACAGTGTAGTTTTTGACTTTCTTCCAGCATTCACTTCCTCTTCTTTTCAAACAAAGTCTTTCTCTCTTGCAATGTCTTTCTTTGAACACTTGGAAGCTTGACAATTTGTTTCCGCAAAACAGTTCAAAGTCCAGTAGAAAATAGACAACCCTAGCCCTTCTCCATCCACTAAAATGAAACCCCTATCACTTTTCTTCTTCCACTCGGCGCTAGGTTATCTTGCAACAAGTTTACAATTTCTTTTCAAAAGTCTTGTTTTCATCTAAAGTTATGTATGGCTCAAGGAGTGACACTACGTCTTCATAAATGTCCATCCGAAGTATCATTCCCTCAGGTTCTGGACAGTTCGTACCACAACATGGAAAGTCAACTTTTTCTAGGATTATTCTCCTTATTTCGCTCAAGACAAGTGGACGGACAAAATTGAGAGTTAGCGTTTTTTCAATTTCCACTCCTGGTACTATCAGTTCTACATCCACAATTACAAAGGGGTCCGTTCTAATCAAGATCACTTTCTTCACCTTTCCAGTTCTGCGCCCCTTTGAAGACATTCACAATATGGTATTAATCCACAACAATAAGCGCTCCTAGCATTTCTACTACTCGCTCAAGCATTTCCAAACGAAGAAGAGTTCCCTCCAATATTGGATATCGTGAACAGCAAACTGGAAACTCAACTGTCTCTAAAATCAATTTTCTTATTCCACTCAGGAGAGCAGGATGAACGATGTTGAGTGTCAGCAACCTTTCGGTCTCCGCTCCTGGTAGTAGAAACCTTATTTGCACTGTGATGATCGGGTCAGTTCTGATCAGTTCCACTTCCCTGATCCTCCCTGTTCTGTGTCTCCCAGACATCTGCAACGAGGTAGGTCCAGTCGGGAGTAGAGTATCTTCTACTAGGCACTCGCACCCTCCTTGATCTTCTAAGACCCTCCTCGGCTTGATCCTGGATATCTTCTTCTGGATCTGAGTCTTCGGATATAGGAGTAAGCGTTTCTTCCTGGGCCGACCTCAAACTTAGCCTTCTTCTCCTAGTTGGCCAAGTGGCAGCTCCAAGCCTTATTCTCCTATTCCTTGTCCTCCCACTTGGTTCTTGGTCGCTCCCATACGGATCTGAGTCTGAGTCGTATTCACTTCTGCTCTCTCCTTCAGTTGCGTCTTCTGTCTCACTGCCGTCCTGCCTTCGCTCTTCTTCTGAATCCGTTGCGTTCCCAACTTCTTCCGACACCCCCTCAGCTGCCTCAATCCCTTCTTGCGACTCTTCTTCCACTTCCGGGCTTTCGTCTGGGACGGGAGCTGTTCCTTCTAGAGGTGCTGGAACTCTTCTAGTATGGGATGCATGGATCCAATTTGGCAGCCCCCCGCACTTCACCGCGGTGTTCGTTATCAGGATTACCTGAAAGGGCCCACGCCAGCGAACATCTAGGCAGTTCTTCCGGACGTGTTTTTTAACTAAGACCCAGTCCCCTGGGTTCAGGTCATGACACAGGTTCCTCGCTGCTGGAACTTCAGCCGCATGCACCTGAAGGGACACAGAATGGATGGCGTCAGACAGTCCTTTACAATAATCCAAGATCAGATCATCTGTAATATTCAATAGAGCAGTAGTTGGAACTGTAGGAAGTCTCATGGCCCTCCCCATCAGGATCTCGTGGGGAGAGAGACCTGTCCTCCTATCAGGTGTGCTGCGCATGCTCATGAGCACTAAAGGAAGAGCATCTGGCCAACTCAAGGATGTGGATGCCACTACTTTAGCCAATCTATTCTTCAAAGTGCCATTCACTTGTTCCACAATTCCTGAAGCTTCTGGTCGATAACTACAATGCAGCTTTTGATCGATATTCAGTGTGGAGCACAACATCTTCACTATTTCGCTGTTAAAATGTTTTCCTCTGTCAGATTCCAAAGAGGCAGGCACCCCGAAGCGCGGTATCAACTCCCTGAGCAACAATTTAGCCACTGTGAGTGTATCGCACCTACGTGTAGGGTACGCTTCAACCCATCTGGAAAATACGCATACAATCACCAACACATACCGAAGGCGATTGACTCTTGGCATTTCGATGAAATCTAGTTGCATTCTATTGAAAGGCCCCCCCGACCTCCCAATGTGACTCAGTGTGAATGGTGTTTGTTTGCCTACGTTCAGCTGTTGGCAAGTAACACATCGCTTACATACTGATTCTGCTGCTATTCTGAATTTCGGGCAATACCAAGTCTGCCTAAAAACTCTCATCATAGCATCCCTTCCTAGATGTACTGGACCATGTATTTCTCTCGCCATGGGATTAGCTAATTCTTCAGGTAACACAGCTCTCCCATCTGCTGAAACCCAAAAATCCATTTCACTTCGCACACAACCTGCTATTTCCCATGCCTTTTTCTCTGTTTCAGGTGCGTTCTCCTGCATTATTCTTAAATCCTCCCAAGTGTCTACAGTTTCTAACATCATACTTAATTCAGTCTTTTCTTCTGCACCTTCTATTTCCACCTTTGAGAAAGAATAACTTTGTTCCGCACAATAGCGTGCGACTTCATCAGCATATCTATTACCTTGTGACACAAAATCTGTATTCTTAGTATGAGCTACACACTTCACTACCGCGATGTCAACAGGACCTTGTAATGCTTCTATCAGCAATCGCACAAATTCTCCATTTCGAATGGGCTAACCAGAGGAGGTCATGTAACCCCTCTGAGACCACAACTGCCCGAAATCATGAACCACACCGAAACCATATTGGCTGTCCGTGTAGATGGTGACTCTCTTTCCATTTCCTGCTATGCAGGCACGAGTTAGGGCAATAATTTCTGCTACCTGTGCGGAATGTACTCCTTCCAGGCAAGCGGCTTCCACAACTCCAGTAATGGTACAAACAGCATAAGCTGCTCTCAACCGACCAGTATCGTCTCTTAAACATGAGCCATCAACAAAATAAATTTCATCGGGGTCAGACAATGGCTCATCCACAATATCTGGTCTGGGTTTCGTGCATAGTTCAGTCACATCAAGGCAATCGTGGTCTTCACATCCTTCGCCTTCTATTACCGTAGGTAATGGCATCAAAGTAGCAGGATTCAAGACAGAGCATCTCCTGAGAGTCACGTTTTCTGCGGCAAGTATAACTTGCTCGTAACGCGTGAGCCTGCTATTGGTCAGATGCTGCGTCTTCGTCCTGGTCATTAACAATTCAACTGAATGTGGTACATACACCACTACTGGATGTCCCATCACAATACTCTCGCTCCTTTCAATGCTGACACCCGTTGCAGCAACGGATTTGAGACATCCGGGCAACGCTGCGGCTACTGGATCTAATGTAGCCGAAAAGTATGCAACTGGTCTACGGGCATTACCGTGGGTCTGTGCCAAGACTGACAACGCACATCCCTCTCTCTCACAGCAATAGAGTGAAAATGACTTTTCGTAATCTGGCATTCCCAGAGCCGGAGCACGACATAAATCGTCTCTCAGCTGTAAAAACGCCACCAGACATTCTTCATCCCATGGTACCGGATCACTCACCTCCTTGTGCGTCAGTTTCTGTAAGGGCTTTGCTTTCAGTGAAAAGTTAACTATCCACTGTCGGCAGTAACCCACCATTCCTAGGAACATTCTAACTTCTCTCTGTGTTGTAGGCGCATTCATTTTCATTATCGCCTCAATCCTCTCCGGGGACACCTTACGTTTCCCTTTTTCTAACCTGTGCCCTAGATACTGTACTTCTGTCAAACAATACTGCAACTTGCTCGGAGATACCTTATGTCCATTTTCAGCTAAATGATTCAGTAAGGCAATTGAATCTACTTTACAAGCTTCCTCTGTTTCTGACGCAACAAGTAGGTCATCTATGTACTGTACCAGAACCGAGTTCTGTGGCAGTACTAGATTCTCAAGATTCTTCTTCAGCAACTGATTAAAGATGGATGGGCTATCTGTGAATCCTTGTGGGATTCGACACCATGTTAAAACGCGATCTTCCATTTTAAAAGCGAAAAGATACCTGCTCTCTTCATCCAATGGGATTGAAAAGAAAGCCTGACAAAGATCTATCACTGTGAACCATTCTGCTTGACATGGTATTTGAAACAGTATCACTGATGGATTCGGTACCACGGGACAACATGAAACGACTATGTTGTTAATCTTTCGTAAATCCTGAACTATCCTAAACTTCCCACTAGGTTTCTGCAAACCCATAATCGGGGAGTTACAAGGACTGCCCACAATTTCTTTCAGTATTCCCTGCTGTATCATTGACTCGATCACAGGCTTTATTCCTGCAATCGTTTCCTGTGACAATTTGTATTGAGGCGTTCTTGGAAACTCAACATTTGGTTTTACCAATATTTTTACCGGTTCTACCCCTTTAATCAATCCTATATCTTCTCCTGTGAAATCCCACACCTCTGATGCTACTACATCTCTTAAATCTTGGGGAAGATCTTCTACAGTCAGAGTAGGATATAGTTCTACACAGAATTTTGAATTGGCCACCTTAAAGGTAGCATCATCGTCGGTAGTCTGTACCTCCACTCCTTGTGGGGTGCAGTATATGGTGCAATTCAATTTGCATAACAAATCCCTTCCTAACAGACATACCGGACTCGAGTCACAAACCACAAACTGATGTTCGTTCATATGATTTCCTATTTTTACAGATACTGGTTCTGTCAACGGACTAGTCATTCTTTTATTTGCGACTCCTACCACCTGAATTGTTTCCCCTGACATCGGCAAGTCTGGAACCACCGCTGATCTCAGAGTCGAACGAGTAGCCCCAGTGTCCACTAAGAACGTAGTGGGACACCCTGCCACTTCTGCCTCAACAAATGGCCCTCTTTGATCCACTTCTAGGACTGCCCCGAGGGTACAATCCTCTTCACTGCTCACCCGTTGTCCTGTCAATGGGTCAATGTAATAACATTTTTCTTCCTCGATAAACAGAGGCATTTGTTTAAAGACCTTTCCTCCAGCTGCTATCTTCGGTGGCTGTGGGAATTGGGCCCGTGGAGCCGAAGTCCCCCCTTTGGCCACCTTACTGCTTGGGACTGTCACCTTTTGCACTGGGTCTTCTTGGACCTGTTCTTCTACTTCTAGCTCTCCATTTTCAGGGTTAAAGGGACACTCGCGTCGCCAATGCCCCACCTGGTGACACTGATGACACTTTGTCGTTTTCTTTAAAGTGGCAAAGTCTATCCTAGGTCTCTGCCCTTCTTCATTATCTTTGCTCTGACCATTTGGTTTTCGTCCCATCCCCTGCTTCTGCTGGCCACCCTTCCCAGCGGACTGCATTTGCACCACCATCAATTTCTCCTTTAGATTCTTGGCTTTAGAATCTATCTCGTCACTGCAGTACCTCGCATATCGTAAAATCTCATCTAGTGGTTTGTTCTGCCAACAGATTAAATGTTGCTGTATCATCAAACAAATATCAGGTCTCAACCCCAAGACAAACTTTGACACAAACTGCCCTATATCTTTGGGATCCATTACATCTAGTCCACTGTATTGCTTGAATGTTTTCAATAATCTTTCATAAAACTCGTGAACTGTCTCCTTGGGTTCCTGCCTTGTTCGGTCTATTTTTACCCAATCTATGTCCTGTGGTGGTACCTTATCTTTCAGCCATGCTATTACCCTTTCATACTTTCGCATGACAATCTCAGACGGTCCATTAGTCCGAGCATCCCTCAATGGTTCAGCATTTGGCCATTCGACACTAGTCTTACAAGGGGTCCACAGATCAGATGGGACCACGATGTCAAACAACGTGTTCAAATCAATCCACAATACTTTCGAGATTTTGACAAACCTCTCTACCTGTTTATACCATTCGACTGGATTGTCCCGCAACTTCGGAAATGAGTTGGTAAATGCAGCTAAATCTCCTCTACTCCAGGGCACATGTACATAATTTCCGTTTGATATTTCTCGCAAAGGGAATGCCTCCATCTGCATTACCCTTCCCTCAGGGGTCATCACATTTGTACTTCGCCTAACTGTGCCCTTTTTCGACCACCTTTCTTCCCATTTATCCAGTTCCCTCCACACTCTTATCCCTGTTACCAGCTCTCTTATGTGTGTTTTTAATCCAGTAGTTCTCTTCTCATCTAGATCCTGGTCTGCGTACTGTAATCTGTGGTTACTCTGCAATGCCCTTGTCCTAGACAAATCCACGGCATATCTATCTGCCAAATCAGTCAGTTTCTCATGAAACGCTCTAGCTTTCCTAGTAATATCCTTTGCCATGAACAATAACTCATCCTGTTCATACAATTCTATCCTTTCCAAAGGCAATGTTCCATCTATTATCTCATCAACATCTGATTTTAAACTGGTAACATCAAGCCTTTTTGCCTTAATTTCAGCTTTCAAGACACTCAATTTAGCTCCTCCATCCGCATCTCTCCCATCCCAGCTCCGAGATCTACGTTTAGGTATTGGTGAATTATAGGGAGTCCTCCCCTGTTCCCATCTCTCTAGGTCCCATGCCTTTCCATCTTCTCGGGGTGGGTGGTGAAACACTCCTTCATGCCTCATAGCCCCTCTCTCCCCATCCTGACTAGTTTCACGGGATGCAGGGTAAGATGTTCCATTACTCCCTCTTTCTTCCCTACTTCCCTGTGATTCCTGATTATTCGAGGCGTGGCGGGACCTATCGCTGTTCTCCTTTCTCCAATGTTGAACGTCTTCCCCGAGTGTATGATGAAGGCACCTAAACCTATTCTGAAAAGCCCGTACCGCCTCATCTCCTCCTTTCCCCCAGAGACGGGACATTTCCTCACATTCTACAATCCTAGTATTCTGTTCCGGTTGTTCTCTCTGATTTGTAGGACATGCATCCCCTCTATTCTCTTGACTTTGGCCTTCCCGGCCCTGACTGCTTTCGCTGGCCCCACAATGAGATACTGTCCCATTGCCCCTGCTTTCCCACTCTGGTTCTGTTCTTGTCCTGTTACTTGGAGATACTACGGACCCGTCCCATTCCCTCAAATCAGCTCTTAACTCTGAAAAAGATCTTGGCCGTGGTCCCCTTAGATCCATTGGTCCTCTCGGACCTCCCTGTTCTGAATTGGGACCGACAGTTGTGTCTAATGGGGTGTTCCATGTTACCGAACCTGGCAATTGTTTCCATGCATTTGTCACATTATTCCTCTTTTCCATCTCAATCCTTTCCCTATCCAATTGCCTTTGTTGTTCCCCTCTATCTCTCTCAGAATTATAGATCGAAACTATGGGTCCTATGGTAACAGGCACTTGAAGAGCGTCTGGCAATCCCACAGACTCAACCCTTTCGGTGTTTGGCGTTTTCTGCACCACAAACCTTCCCACTACACTCTGTACAGTGTTGTTTGGAGGTGTTTCTCCACTTTTGATAGGTGTCCATTCCGATATAGGGAGTGGTGTATATCCCTCTATGTCATTCCCATCTTCCCTTGCGAGCCCTCTATCTTCTATCAACTCCACTCTCGGAGGTGGTCTATCCATTAACAATCTGTTTATCAGATTGTCCTCCGACTCGCTTTCCTCGTCTTCTTCCATGAGGTTTCCTCCTCCTGACACCTCCCTCATCGGATACATTTTCTCCACCTCGATAGTCTGTACTCTCCAACGCTTTTCCTCCTCATCCCATTTGGAATCTCGCACTGCCCTTACCGATCGCGTCAGTCTTTGTTGACGCCTGTTCAAATTTCGGTCGTGTGCAGCCTTAATCCATGCATTAAGAGCCTCAAACTGTGTTGGTCTGGGCGAGGGTTTCAATGAGGACATGGTTGCTTTTAGCCGATGTAACACCTCTAATTTAAACGTCCCGTACCTCGGGAACTGCATTTCCTCATTCCCTTCCGTAAGCTTATTCCAAGCCCCAATCCACAATATCGTATACAGCCCCACATTCGTTGCCATATAATGAGCTGGCGTACCCTCCGGCGGAGCCTCTTCCCCGTAATAATGTTCACTTCGTTTACGTTTAAAAATCCCTTTCAAACACTTAAAACACTTCATGATTTCTCTTTTCTCCGCGTTTGTTTACTTCCTGATGATATTCCACCAATCTCAGCCCCGTTCTCACTAACTGGCCTATCCGTACGCGACTTTCCTCCGACGTCACGCTAGCCGCCCAACCAGAGCGCGGCTCTAGCTAACGTCACACCAACCGCTCAATCAGAGCGCGGCTCTAGCCGACGTCACCCGTCCCCCTTCGCAGCAGTTCCCCTCCTTTCTCAGCTCGTCTCCTCGGTCATGCACGCATCCCATTCATACTCTGAAAAATGATTACTTCCGTCCAAGCGATCACCTTTCTTGACTGTACGCCCACAGTCTTTCTGTAGTTGTCACCTTAACTTGGCAAGATGTCTTTCCGTTTACTTCCAGACAATCGCCTTCTCCGATAGGTTACTCACACGCAGTAACTTTCGACCAGCGTCCGTTACTCATACATTCACTCTTACACTCCCCCTATCTTGGATCCACGGCGGTCAATGGTACCTCGTGACCTCCGTACTATGGTCGACAACTACCCTGGATGTTCGATACACCCAAAACCACTTAAGCTCTGGCCTGAACTTAAGATTTCACCAGTTCACCCGTTTACCAGGTTACCAGCTTACCAGGTTGCGCGCGCTCACAACCTTCTCTCATTCACACTACAGGCATTCAACTCCGCAAGACATTACAGTACAAATACAACACAAAACACCGCAATCTGTTCACGCATGACCCTTTTTATACTCACTCTCCGATACTGCTGCTTTTCTCGCACCGTCTGCACCTTTCGGCACACGATTCTTCCGCTGCTCGTCTCTCGGCGTCTCGGGCCTTGGGGTAAACTAACCTCTCTAGATTACCTTCCTCAAGAAGATAACCATCCTCACTCTGCTACCAACTGCTAACGCGGGATTACTGGTTACTAATTTTCTTACCAAATCCCAAACTATGTCGACTGAATCGTTGGTACCTGTCTTGGAGTAAAAGGTAATCTTCGCAATAAGTCAATCAATTTAAGAACTTACACCACTCTAAATGACCACTGACCAAAATTAAGTTTTAAAGATTTAATATAAAGTCAAAGATAACTGAAGATACAAACTTCTCAAAATGAGATTCAACAGGTAAATTGGTATCACTATAAACATGAACTTTTTGAATAGTCTGAGTCTGAAAAACAGAATAATAAGTACAAGCTCGAAAACCATCAGGGTTGCCAAAATGGATACAAGTTGCAACCTCAAAGTCATTACAGAAAAGAAAATTAAGGTTAGTCTGTCCCTACACTACTTTAAATGACATCCCTACTTAGCAAGATCTTAACCCTCTAGGTGTCAGCCGTGGTGACTTCCTAAGAAGATCACGCACTTCTCTTTGTCTCTTCTCTGATAATGGGTCTCTCCTGATCAGCCTATCTGCCTACCCATCCGCTTCCTTAGGCTCCCAAAATCATCTGCTCTGCTCTCCTCCCGGGTCTCTTTCCCTAATACCAAATCACATTTTCAATAGAAACGCCCCTTGGGACGCCCCTCACGTGGTACATCTTTGCGCGGCAAACTCCATGATGGTACTCTTGAAGACCCTCGTTATAGTTGACCTTGGTTCCCAGGCTTCTTCTTCAGTGCGCTGATACCCCCTGAAATTCCTGGAAACTCCTACAGGCCTGCGCAAGGCGCCACTGAACAAAGTCCCTTTCATTCGAGCTGATTAGGACCCTCGCACCTGCATACAGCTCGTCCTGCAGTGGGCCTCAAATTCCAGACTCCACCATATCTTTTAGTCATAAAACACTCTCAAAGCTCTGTGCTGGACACCTCGCGACCTCTTCTCTAACGAGCACATGACGATTTACACGACATGACATTATCTCCTCTGGCCTACTTGATTTACATGCAGCAGGTCCCTGCACTCTTAAAACGTTAACTTGATTTAAACAGCAAACATTCTTAACTAGCATACGTTTCTAAAATAACACATCTATAAAGCATATACTTTTAACCCTAAGTTCAATAGTACATTTTGGAAGAACCATGTCAACCTTATCTCACATTAATTTAGCAGCACGTTCAGGTTTGCTGTGAATTGCCCTAAGGCCTACACATAATACTGGATTTTCAAAGTTACATTTAATTCGGACATGATTCTTTTAACATGAGAACATGAGGTTTTCACATATATTCCAACATTTCTACATTAATCTCACACCGTTATAATTATAGTTACTCTACTTAACATTCTATACATTTCACTACTGAATATAAACCACTCTGTATATTTCACTCCTGGATATAAAACACTCGTGTGCAAAAACATGTTTAAACTAACTACGTGCTTGTAAATATGGCGTACTTATACATTTTTTTCAAACTTGTGCTCTCTCAGGCTCATACCTGCTCCTTGTTGTCTGATGCCTGCATCCCTTAGTGTGTCTTGTGAAGTGGGCATATTAGGTATTCTGTCATCACTGTCTTCCTCATTGTCCAGTTCATATAGCGTTTGCAGCGTTTGACTATCAGATGCCTGAAATGACTTTGTAGTCTGATCGGTCATTACTTTTTTCTGTTGTGTCTCTTTCAAGCCTTCCTTTATTGCAAACATTGTTTTCAATTTTAATTTATGAATAAAGCAGAAGATATCCACCCTTGTACTTGTGTAATTAAAATCACTGATTGGACAAAATGACAGTCCTAGGGCTAACAGTTGTTTTTCCGCCTCTGATAGTACTAGTGGCGAGAGGTTGATTATTGTATTGTCATCTAATTTTTGCGCCAATAATTTATTTTCTTTGGCTTTACATTTTCTCTTTTTGTGCCTTTCACTTCTTTTGATTGTTAGTTTGGTTCTCTTTGTTGCTGTTGATTCCGGGGTCTCAACGTTTGGCGGCGATCTATGACTAAAAAATCCACCTCCTCCACTAACGAAGTCCAGCCTTCTCATATTACTACTTTTGCTGAGACTGCTTGTACTGCCACTCTCTGATGCTATCTCACTTGTAAGTGATTCTCCTTCAGCACCGGATAATGATACATATCCGGCATTTCTGTAGCTATGAGCCTGAATTGCTGTCACTGTTTAGCACTGAACTTTGATTTTCTGGCTTGTTCATATTTGCACGCAAACGTATAAATACGCCCCTCTTCATATTCTGTTTTATCCCTTGCGAAAAATATACATACAATCTTTGTAAAAAGAACATGACAAGATTTGTCTGACGCATAATTCAGATGCAATTATTTCTGCAATATTAACAAAGAGACCAAAACATTCTGGTGGCTTTAAACAAATTACATTTGTATTATGTTTGGTCAACTTTTATAAGACTGTATCGAAAAAGATGCACTACCTAGAAATTGCATATCTTTTTCAGGCCCATTCTGAATGAGGCACCATCTGCCACAAGGGTATCTATCAATGACTTGCTCTATTTGGTTCATTGTACCATATATGAAAATTGCATAGGGATTTAAAAGTTTACTGTCACTGATAGATTTGCTGGCATTTTTCTCAAGGGCAGAACCTACTGGCTTATCAGAATTTCTGTCTTCCCTCACAAACCTATTAGAAAGAAAAAAAGTGGAATGTATGTTTCTGCTGCTTATTTTGCAACTGCATCTGACACGTGATTTCTCCTTGACAAGTTCATATAGGCTGGAAGCTTTTTTCCCTTATCAGGTGACTCGAAACACAAACACCTGGGTTATAGCAAAACTGATAAATGTGTCCATTCAAACAGGATATCAGAAAGTATAAATCACTCAAGCAAGGATGCATATTGGCAACCATTCTGTCCTTGTTCAATCTAAGTCACAATATAATGTCCTCCAGAATTAAAGAACTCCTTTTACCAAAATTATTTTTTGCCAATAACAATGTTCCTCTATCCCACAACAGAAGAGATGTGAGTTTTCCACTGAGTTTCGCAAACTTCAGGGGACATTCCACTGATCATTTACTAGGAACCATTTATGCAGGGATGGTATTACCAGAACTATTAAAGAATGTTTTGACCATGATCTCAGTTCCATACCTGAGACCATGGTTTCAGATATGCTCAAAGCTGTTTAGAGATGTGCTACACTTAGTGTTACCATTTCGAACATCAAGAAGCTATGAACTCAAAGCATGCCGACAATTCAATACCTGCAACAATTAGATATTGCTCATTGAAACCCTATCAATATACATGATCTTGCACCAAAAATCACAAAGCGCCACTGTGAATATCTTTTTGCGCCGGATGCAGCAAAGTCACAAGTTCAGGCCAACCACGATGGAGCACAGGAGTGCTACATGTACCCTGTTAGGATAGTTGAACAAAGAACCTTAAATCCTTTTTTGCAGAGGGTTGTGAGGTTCTGTGTCAAAGATGCACTGTGCAGCAGAAATGATGCATCAGTTCATAGGTGTAACGAGGCAGCAGTGCGATAGCCTGCATCGCAGTCGAGCAAACAAAAGGTATGGCAGGAGGACATCGCACTTCCACCTCAATGGCTCTGACATGCTCATTATCTTGCCTTTCAGGGTCTTGTTGAACCTCTCAACAAGCCCATTGATTTGGAGGTGGTAAAGATTGGAGAACATGAAGGTTACACCACACTCCTTTCACATAGACTTCATGTATACCGTTTGCAGTGGTGTCTACCACAGTCAGACACCACTTCCTTGGGGAACTCCACAGGGTACAGAAGTCCATCAGTGTTGTTGCCACCCTGGTGCAGTGACCGTCCTCAGAGATATAACTTCTGAGGTGCTTGGTCTACCAAGAACGGGATAAACCTGTTACCATGGGCTGTCTTGGGGGCCAGAGGCCCAACAATGTTGATGTTCATCCATTCAAAGGGAGTGCCAATGACAGAGAATGGCTACAGGAGAGCCTTGCACTCCCTCCTGACTTGCAACTGGCCTGGCAGGTAGGGTATGACCTGCAAAATGCATCTGAGGTCATCCTTATCCGGGGCAGCCAGTAAACGTAGATGACAAGCCTTTCAAAGGTCTTCTCCTGCCCTTCATGACCTGCCAGGGGAACATCATGAGCCAGCTTCAGTAGGAAGGCCCTGTAGCACTAGGGACATGCCAGCACATGGGTTGCACCAGGTTCAGGAATCTTAGGCTCGCTATAAAGGAGACCATTCTCCCAGTAAATCAGGTGTCCCCAGCTGTCTGGGCCTCAGGCTGCTGACGAAGGCCTTCAATCTTCACCTTGCTGAACTCCTCACTGGTGGGACGACATTTTTGCTGCCAGTTTGTCATCTCAGGTAAGTGGCTCTCAGGATGGCAATGTCCTCCCTTGTAGGTTCCATGGCATAACCCTCAGGCTCAGCCTCCTCCTGCACAGGGAGAGTGTCAGGAGCGGGTTTCCTGCACCCTTTGCCCTTCCTTTTTTTGGCAGGCACCTGTGCAATTCTACCAGGCTCCAGGTCCTCCTGATTACCCTCTTGGGTAGCCATGGCCCATGTGGTCAGGCACCTCCACTCAGGCAATGCTAACAAGTGCAACCTGAGCGTCATTTCCTTCCAGCTGGTGTGCTCGAAGCAGTGAATCCGAAGGCATGTATGGACCCACAGCTACCCTCAAAAAACCTAAGACCTCCCTCCCACGCAAAGAGAACCAAAGCCACTGGGCAGTGACTATCATGGCAGTCATCTGTAATAACCAGGTGGAATCCATTAGGGACTACCTGCTCTGAGGTCACCAGATGATAACTGAAAGTTGTTATATTGTCTCCAGTGTCTCTCAGAGCCTACTCCCTCTACCCATTGATTGTTACCCATTACCTGTATTTCCTAGTGTAACTAGGCATGTGAGTTCTCTGCACCTTCTCACCATCACCCAGGGACACTAGGGTAACCTCTACACTATCCCCTAAACTAGCTGGGGAAAGCTCTTCCACAAGCCCTACACTAACCAACCTGGAGTCTGGCCACCAGTGGGAGGCTGTGCCCACTTGGGGCTTGTGGCATCCCCCTTGTAGTGCTCAACCTGTGAGCAATTATAACACTTATTGGTGCCTTCTCTGAAGACTTACTATCAGGGAACAGTTATTTTATGCTCAGGTAGGGAATGGGAGTCCTGACCCTTAGAGCTAGTTTGGGGGCCTTTAGCGAACACCTGGTTTTTATGTTTGTCTCCCTCCTTCTTCTTCTGGTGGGGACCCTGCCCACCCTTTTTATGATACCCACCAGATACCTTCTTGTAGACCCTGGTGATGATCCAGCTGGCACTCCTTCTTGGCAAACTCCCTGGCACCAGTGAGCCTACTGTCAATAAGGTGCTGACACAGACCTGTAAAACAAAGACTGAACATGGGCTCTCCAGAAATCAAAGCGTACAGCCCCTGATAATCCTTTACTTCACTGGCCTCCACCCAATCATCCAGTGCATTCTAAAGGATTCCTCACAATCCACCCAGGAATTCTGGAGCAGCTTCTAGCTGTCTAAAACGTCTGCCTGTACTTCTCAGGCGTAAGGCCATACTTTGTGATTTTGGTTTTCTTCATGGGGATACTTCTACCTTTCTCCCTGATCTAGGGCCAGTAAGGTATCCTGCCCTTCGCTAGGGTTCTGCTTCCAGAGGCTGGCCCCCGAATTCTCCTCAGGGATCCTATGCATCTGTAAATACTTCATATGCTTCAAACCACTTGTCGATGTCATCCCCTACAATAACGTCAGTTCCAACTCGGGGTCAAGTTATCCGCCCTCAGATGAAGGCTGCATATCAGGGAGGTCCTCTCCTTGCCTTTCATCTCATCATCCCTTTCTGGGGCTTCAGCCACTGACAGGTGAGCTTCCATCCAGGTCCTCAGTGCCTTTTGGAGCGCCACCTACCTTGTGGTGCTCTTGGCTGTAAGTCCCCCTCATTTCATAACTCCTTGAGCTCGGCCACTGTGTAAGCACCCATGTTGGCCATCTTGAATTCTTTCCTTGCAAATGTGGGTTCTGATACAACAGTCAAAGGGAGAATTTGGCAAAAACAAAATGAAGCCAATTAAGGAAAATGTAAACTTGAAGTATTCTTAGAAACGGGATGGTAGTGTACACATAATCACTGTATGGCACTGCTCAAACACAAGTCTTATCCCACCGCTGCCACCAATGTAATACATTGGGTTGTTGGTCTACTGGGGCATTTGCCCAGGTCAAGCAGCAACCACAATCTTTTTTAAGGTGAGACACAAGTCAAGCATTAAATTAACCTGTGCTCAACCCTCTGGTAGCTTGGCACAGAGCAATCAGGCTTCATTCAGAGGCAATGTGTAAAGTATATGTGCTGCTTCAAATATTAACAAAATGAAAACACCACACAAAAAGAATTCCACACCAGATCAGAAATAAAACAAGACCAAAACAACAAAAATCCAATCATTAGAACCCGGAGATGTGCAATGTTGAAGATTTTGGTGAAGAAAGCGCAGAGCACTACTGTGGATACCTGGTTGTGCTAAACTGCGACAATGTCTCAAGTTCAGGCCGACTGCAACGAGGTGCAGGTTGGCTACAGGGACCCAGTTAGGCCTGCTGAACAAAGGACCTTAATTCCTAGCTTGTGGAGCATTGCAAGGATCTGTGTCGAAGATGTGTAGCTCAGCCAAAGTGATGTGTCGATTCTTAAGTGTGGCGAGTCTGCGGTGCGATTCCCTGCATCATCATCAAGGATCCCATTGATGAGGGCATTTGATGCAAAGTCCGCCACCAAGGATGCATCTCGCAGTATGATGATACACTGGTTCCAATGAGCTGTGAAGACTGGGATGCAGAGTCTGGCATCGTTATAGGCTTCTGTCCATGAAGAGGGCGGGCCCCATGTCTAGAATGCATAGTCTGGTGGAGGGTCCGATGAGGCACTGGGCGGCTGTGCCATTATGGTCTTTGCTACAGTACCGATCCACGCAACACCAGTGATACGTTGGTTATGCTTGGGGTTGCACAGCAGAGCAGATGCATCAGTTTAGCTGGATCCACAGAGGCTGGCAGAGCTACTTAGGTCCACGTCCAAGTGTCAAGGACTGGGGTGGCATGACTTGGCAGGGTAGAATTATAGATAGCAGAGTCCAGGTGCTGGGTTCACGGTTGTTGGAGCCTTCTGTCCCTGCGACTCTAGTCCGGAGGACAGTCAACCAGCTCTTGGAGTCACTTTGGGACCCTGGTTCAGCAGATGCAGGTCCAGTCCTTTTCACCCAGGAAGGAGGGCAGCATGTAAGCACAGCAGGGCAGCAGTCATTCATAGCAGTAGTACAGCAGAGTGCCAGTTCTTTCATCAGCACAGCAGTCCTTTCTGGAGGAGTATCCGCAGGTCCAGAAGTGTACTGAAGAGTTGGTGTCGGAGGGTCAATATTCATACCCAGTTGTGCTGCCTTTGAAGTGGGAAGAAGCTTTTAGAGGCATGCTTTTGAAGTGCACAGGTGCCCTGCATTCCTTTGCCTTATATTCAGACTAACTATAGGGCGTGTGCACCCCTTTGTTAGGGTGTAGGACCTAGCCTATTCAAGTGTAAGTGGGGATGTGCCCAGCTTCTCCCTCCCATCCTGCCAGCAATGGCCATCTAGGCACACCTACACCCAGATATAAGCTGCGGGCACTTAATGCATAAGGCATGCAAATTCACCACAAGTGCACCATAAAGTAGAACTTTTCGTTGCAATTCCAAAGACAGCAAACATAATCTGAGTACCTGTTCCCATTTGGAAATTGCAGTTTAATAAATGTAATAAGTTAACCCCAATGTTTTCCTATTGGAGAGGTAGGCCTTGCAGTATTAAAAAACAACTTTTAGATTTTTTCACTACCAGAACATGTAAAACTTAAAGGTACAAGTCCTGCTTTTTAAATACATGGCTGCCTACCCTCTGTTCTATCCAGGGCCTACCCTAGGAGAGACATATGTATTAAAACAGAGGGTTTGGGCCTGGCAAAAGGTTCATTTTGCCAGATCAAAATGGCAATTTTAAACTGCACATAAACAGGCTGCAATGACAGGCGAGAGACGTGCAAAGTGTGACTTAAGTAGGTGGCACAATCAGTGCTGCAGGCCAATTAGTAGCATTTAATTCAGGGAGTGCCACATTACTAGGGACTTACAAGTAAATTAGATATGCCAATTGAGTATAATCCAGCTTTACCTTGTGCTAAGAAAAGAACACAAACACTTTAGGACTGGTTAGCAGTGGAAAAGTGGACAGAGTCCTATGGCCAGCAGAAACAAAGTCAGCAAATCAGGAGGTCTGAAGGCAAAACGTTAGGGGGTAAATCACGCCAAGGATGCCAGGTCTAACAATAACTAACTAGTTTTTGATGTGTTTAAATTTGCACTCAAGGTTTTATTTTTATTCTTCATGTTTATAAACATGTTCACTCTTTCATGTGAAAGACAAGGCACAAAGGTTTTAAGTGGTTTGTGTGAAAGGTGATGGTATGACCATGTATTACAATGTGATAAAGTATCCCCTGGCATACACGAAAGGGATATTGCAAGTCACCTTCGGCCTCATTCCTCTATATGGATATGGTACTCCATGGTGACTTACAATATCCTTATAATATACAGCAAGGGGTACTTTATCCCTTATATATTGCAATTTATATGGAGAACGTGAGGAGTTGCCACCATTAAATGTGTGACAGGAGTTTTCGCAGCAATATCTGGTTATGATCAAATTTCATTAGTACCCAGTCAATTAATACATATGATACAGGGATGTCCTATATATACGACTGGTAAAGGAAACTATATGTTGTGGGATTCAACTGCAGACATTGGCAGTATTGTTAATAATAATTATTGATCTCTTTCAAAGATGTGTATGCCTTTGATGTGCAACTGGGTTCGATATCCAGCAGTATTTTAGGGAAGTGCAACATCATTAAGATATTGATGCTTTCAACATTTCTCTATTATTCTTACTCCATTCAGTAGCTGGTTCTGAATGCAATCTTTCAGTGACTTAATTCTGCACTCGGTAGTAATATTAAAGGGTGCCACAAGCCCGGTTTGGCTATCCAGTTTTTAAAATTGGCACTAGTTTTGGTCGCTAGGAAACTTTACATTTACTTTTTTCAGCAGTCATTTGGAGAATAATGGATTAAAGACACCTACTATGCTCCCATTTATTTATTCCATATTCTATCATTCAAATCTGCCTGGGAACCTATACTGCCGGTTCTTGTGCAGTATCACTGAGGCTAAGAATTAAAACTGTGATGAATATAAGATGGTAAAGCTTGTTCCGTTTCATGGCAGGCATGACAACAATTTTGTAACCAAATGCACACAGTAAACACCACTATATTGTCATTTACTGAGATCCAATCTGAATATTTTATTCTTAAAACAGTATTTTATAAATACTTCCTGTTATTGCCTCTGAATACTATGTAGAGTCTCGCTGCAACCCTACCTGTCTGAACCCAAAAGTTTAAGGTGTGGGGCGCCCCAGGGTTCGGCGTTAAGTCCGCTCCTTTTTAATATATACTTGGCTCCATTGTTCACGCTTATAGCAAACTGGGGCTTGAGAGCGATATCTTTCGCAAAAGACACACAGTTGATGTTTTCTTTTAAAGATCAGGTGGCGGATTCATCAAAAATTTTAAAGGCTGCCTGATGGACATTGCTCTTGGGATGAATAATAACCAACTTAAACTCAATGCTGAGAAAACGGAGGTATTATTCTTCGGCAAGATCCGGCCACCTGCAGCGGATCTGTGGTGGCCAACGGAAATGGGTAACCCACCCATTCCAGCAGGCACAGTAAAAAAAATTGGGAGTAAAATGGGAGGCTGATCTTGCCATTCCACGCAAATACAACAAGTGACAGCTGCCTGTTTCAGCAAGCTGAGACACCTGCGAAAATTCCTTCATTTGTTGCCGGAAGACTCCCGCCGGGTCATAGTCCACGCCATGGTGACATCTAGGCTGGACTATGCCAATGGCCTATACCTGGGTTTGCCAGCGTACCTAATCAAAAAACTACAGATGATACAGAATGCGGCTGCGAGATTGATTAGACGCGTTCCATTTCGTCATCATAAGGCTCCGCACATCAAAGAGCTGCACTGGCTACCGGTGGAAAAAAGAATCTAATTCAAAGCCCTAACATTAGCTTTCCGGTCAGTTCATGGGAGCTGTCCCAGTTATCTGAGACAACGTTTATGTTTCTACAGACAGAATTGCACCTTGAAGTCCAACTCTCAAAATCTGCTTTGTATTCCGGGAGTTAATAAAGCTCGACTCGGCGGCAGATGATTTACGGTGGGGGCATCCAAGCTATGGAATTCCTTGCCTAACCGCCTACCTCTGATTAAGTCTGAACCACTATTCAGGAAAGCTGTAAAATCATGCCTTTTCAGCTCAGTTTAAACTGCTCCCTGGACCAGGACATGACACTGCCTGGCTACTCGCTGCTGATTGTTTCTTTAGCGCCGGGACACCTCTGCTGGAGGTAACTGTTCGCGCTCAACAAATGGCTTTATTATGTTATATTATTATGAGCAAGGGCCAATGACTATACAGGCGCAACATAGTCCTTTTTTTAACTGCACAGACCAGTGGCTCAGCATCTCAAGCATGATATTGGACCATTACATTTATTAGTGAGATATCTGATGCAATGTTAATCGAATGCATTGATGGGAGCCACGAGTTTGTTTGACCAGACAATTTCGAAATGCTATTCTACTATGACAGTTGTGTGTCAGAAGATTGCATACAGAAATATAATCTGACATAAATATTGCGCCCTGAACACCAGTGACAAAAATCGTTTCCCAATATGTGTAGATACGCCTGCTATTAGCTCCAAGGGGGTCGTACTTTTGTAAATGTACATTTATAACACAATATTTATCCCTCAGTATACTTGACAATGATATTCTAGTACCACACTGGAATGCCTCTGAGTACCCTCTATGTAGGTTTTATTTTATTTTATAAGTGTCCTATTTTAAAGGTATCCTGGGAACAATCCCTGCTGAAGGTATGCTATTAAATCTCTACTTGTGCTTTTTAGCTTAGCACACATGACCTTATCTCCTGGTAGCATGCATGCATCACTTTTGTATTTATAGAAACTGTGCAACTGTTTATAGCAAATAATTGGTTAGTTCTGAACACCACACCTGCTTTGAACAATGGTGAAGCAAGCACTGTGATTGTTACACTTTGAAAGCTATGATTTAGAAACCCGCAGGTAGCGATGGATAGGGCAAAGGTTTCTTCTATTTGGGGTGCCATGACTGCCTGGTATAAATATGTCTGAGTCATCTTTTATGCACCCCATTTATGATCACCTGGGATGAGGATGGTTGTTTGAAGTCAATTTCAGGCAATAAGCGCTACAATGAATCCAAACTCTATGAATTGTAATTATATTTTTATGATACATGGGAGACCGCAATCCTTGTTTAAAAGCCTGTCGCATATTTCCTTATTACAGTCATGTTGTGATGTCTCTACTCACCTGCTATAATGAAATGATGTAGGCACTCGAATACATTATTACAGTTGAGTTGTGAAGTCCTACTGCCGACTGCCTGTCCCAGCAGCCAAGGTAAAAGGCAGGTCACAGAGCACAAATACAGCTGGAGTCAAGTTGCAAGTTTCAAGTCTACATTATGAAAAAGAGTACTGGCTTTAACTTTTACTGCTCTGTGCTTTTTTTTAAAAAAGGAACAGTGATCAGCAGAAGGGAGATTTTAGGGCAAAGATTGAAACTATTTGAATGTTTGTACACATTCTGTGCTACAACATTTGTTTTCCTTTGACTTACTTCAAGCAGATACTAATATTTCTTTTTGAAACACATGTTTAACTGCGTTTTGGTGTGTTTAATTGCTTTTATTTCTAGTCTCTAAAACCATGCTCTTTCATATAAAAGAGCAAGACACCTTGGATTTAGGCTTGTTGGAAGGGTGATCATGTGTCCATGTACCATAAGGAATAAAATACCCTCTGTCTCATATTAAAAGGGAATTGTAAGTCACCTCTTAGTTCCATTTGTTCAATGAGGCCTTCTGCCTCATTCCTGTATATGGCATGGGTACTCCTTGCTGACTAGTAATATCCTTATAAAATATGATATGGGGTACTTTTGCCAATATATAATCTGAGCTAAGGTGCTGTATTTATTGTGCATGCCAAGAATGTAGCTTATTTATATGCTGTGGTAGTTTTTCACTTTCTCTTTAAAGAATGACTTTTGAATATGCCTCTTGGATTGCAAATAATATTAACTACTTTCACAGAGCTTGCAGACTGGAAGAAGTTACTTATCCTCTATTGTAATATACATGTTCTTTAGTTTGGTTAAGCTTTGGGGACGTATCACTGGTCAATTATGAGAGAAACCCTGGAGCACTTAATCATTTATCAAAGGGCTTGGAGCAGTTTGACAATTACACCTATTTTGATGCTCTGACTGATGTAAGCATGCAAAATCATTTAGGAGGGACCCTTCGCTGACATTACCAGGACCTTTTAGTGGTCTGGGACAGAACCAGCAGTAATTAAATACTCAGATTGAAAAGGGTCCCTTTCGGGCTCTATATTTATGCCGTTAACTTTGAAGGCAAAAACTCTGAACTACTTCTGAACAGAGACTTTGGATTAATTAAAGTAAGCATATATACATTTCTTCTTTACATTTCCTATATTTACTTAATTTAGCATTTACCAACAGTGTATGTTTTTTCGAGGATGTTGTTTTTCTGAAGTTTCTTCCTATGGCATATTATTCTTATTCTTGTATAATGCATGCTGTATACTGAGTGGCTTCTAGGTGTCTGTGTGAGTTTAGGCTGTGGGTGGGCGTTCATAAAATGCCACAATTGAGAGCTCTTGACTTTAGGTCCAAGGCAGTGTGACTTTTCTACCAGTTCTGATCATTGGGTTCATCATACATGCTCATCCAATCCCTGACCACTATGCAAAGTACACACAGCAAAGATTAGTTGTGCTAATTGTGATTCAACGCAAAAGTGGTTGGTGGAGATACACAGCTGTTAAAATATTAACAGAGTAAAAGACAATATAGTGCTTATCGGTGTGTGGTTGTGTTGTCTGCGTAGGGGATTGTGAAGCGTGTAGGAGTGATGAAGTGAAGGGTATTCAAACTAGGACATAGGGAAGAGAATGAAAAGAGGGTGCTGAAACAGGAAAGAGATGAGATGTGAGATATGTGGATAGAAAAATAATGTAAATATCTAACAGAAAGAGAATGCAGCAAAATGCAGTGCATAGGGAAGGATGGGAGTGTCTGACACATGCCAAATACTACTACCCCTTACCCAGGCCTTATAATGTTTAATTCACAGTCTCGTATTTTCAGAATTGCAACATTTTCAGTACTTGTATTCAAAAGACTTTATTTAAAAAAACAATAAATTATAATATCTAAAAAGTACATAACAAGATAGCAGGCAAATAACAGCAATGAACTATATAAATTACTAAAGTCTTTATAGATTTTGGGAGAAGATGGGAAGGGGAAGGGGGAAGGAAAAAAAAGAAGAAAGGAAGGGAGGGGAGGGTAAGAATAGAAGGGAAATATCTAGATATAGAGAAACAAGAAGAATATATAGCCTCTACCATGAAAATCTGAATAAGCATCACTACAACATACATTCTTAAAAGCTACAACAAACCTTCAAAATTTAAAATAAGGACAGAGAATAAAATACTCATGAAGGATCTACATTTTCAGACAATGTAGGAACAGTATGTGATACAATAACATCAACTTGTTTGAGAAATACAGTAAGGAGGAAACCATAATCTCAGGACATTAGGAGAGGAAGAATAATGCATCATATACATTGTATCCAATTTATGACGTGAACAAACAGAATTCCACCACACCTTATATGATAATTTAGCTGAGGATTTCCAGTTAAAAATAATTTGTTGAAATGCAATAGCCAATGCTTTATCACTAGGAAATGAAGGAAGAACAGATTGAGACACTGTACCCAAAAATAAATAAAGCACATTAAAAAGGTGTTGTATACTAGAAATCTTTTGAACTTGTGACCATATCCTACTCCAAAAGGAAAGGGTATCGGGACATCTAAAGAACATATGTATAAGATCTGCCTGAGGAAAATCACAGGACCAGAATTTTGGAGAAGTACCTGAGAAAAACTTGGGGTATTGTGTCGTGGTACAATATAATCTATGATAAATGAAAAAAGGCACTGAGTGTTAGTAGCTGATCTAGAAATTTTATAAATACGGGGCCACATTTTATTGCAAAAACACTTGCCAGCAAGCCCCTAAATCCTTTTCCCATGAAAGTTCAATCTTGGGTTTGGCTCGAGTAGGGTCCAGTATCAAAAGACATTTATAAATTGCTGCTGCTTTAGGACTAGTTTAAATCCAGAAGAGCTAGGGACTATGCTAGAAGAAGAATTTTGAAGAGAAAAGTATTTATCAAGCACCACAATCATTAGTGATAGAAAAATAGACTAGAAACACTTGGGACAGTGATAATCTTCGCAAATTTGGGGATAAGAAATAGGAGTATTATTATAGAAAAGTTGATGCACCTACATAAGACCCTTATGCTTTCAAGTGTGCCAAAAAAGAGGTCTATTATTAACCTGAATTAAAGAGTTATACCATAATGGCATTTCAAGAAATACGGAGGGAGTCAAATGACATGGGAGAGAGGTGGACTTAAGCAGGGACACAGAGTACTTAAAAACTGGAGAGTAAAGAAGTGATTTTGTAGAAGAAAAGGACAAAACCTCCTTAAAAGAGAAGAGCTTAACAAAAGACCTTTCAAGACCCAACTACAGAGGAACAAGGGGTAAAATTACATCAGAGGTCCAAAAAGCAGCTTGTCAAAAAGTATATGGTCTATTATAATTATAAAATTCAGAAAAGTTAACCCCCAACAGCTTTAACTTTCTACAGACCAGAAAGAGCTACACACAAATTAATTTTGTGCCACAAGAAAGAAAAGAGCGATGAGTTAAATTTCCTAAAAAATAATTTAGGCATATGAAAAGGTAACATAGGAAGAAGATATAAGAAAATAGGGGAGCCATCATCTTAATCACATCTAGGCGACCTCACCAAGAACAAAATAAGGGATTCGAGGAAGATAAAAGATTTCCAACCTTCATATTAAGATCTTTAAAATGAACTCTAATCGTAACAGCAAAAGAATTTGTGACCCATATACCTAAATATTTGATTTTGGCAGAAGTAGATCACTGAAAGTCAGTCGTACGATAGGGGTGACTGAAAGTAAATTGAATAAGAGGAAGAATTTCAGTTTTATCATTATTGACTTTATAACCCAATACCTCAGAGAAAAGAGAAATCTCCATCAAAAGAGAAGGCAAAGAACTATCGGGAGAGGAAATCAACAAAAGAATATCATCTGCTTAAGCAGACACCTTCAGGTGCTGATCACAATAGGGAAAGCCAGAGATCGATGGATTAAGATGAATTCGGGAAAGAAAAGCTTCCAGCACCAGTACAAACAGGATGTATGACATTACAACGCATGGTTTTACCACGCATGCCTTTACATCGCAGTTTTTACAACGCATGCTGTTACAACGCATAGCGTTAAGGGGTGCTGGATAGTGAATAGTTTAATTTACTATTCCAACTCCAGTCTCTGTGGATAGTAGGGAAGGTGTTGGATAGTAAATTAAATCTTTTCCCTATCCTAGAGCGCCTCCCCAGCGCTATGCGTTGTAATAACATGCGTTGTAATAGATGCGTCGTAAAGGCACTGCGTGGTAAAAGTTGGGTTGTAAAGGATGTTCCCCGTACAAACAATAAGGGGAAGTGGACAACCTTATCTTACTCCTCTGTAAAGAGAGACATACTTAGAGACTTTGCCATTAACCAGAACAGAGTCTTTAGGAGAATAATACTAAAGGAATACAAAAGCAATGAAGTTAGGTCCAAATCCATGCCAAACTAAGGATTTAAGGATAAACTCCCAACTGATCCTATCAAAGGCTTTCTCAGCATCTATTGTTATAGCTGCAAGCAAGGATTTAAACAAAGGGGCCTTGCTAAGAACATTGAAGAGTAAAGAGTAAGAGGAGTGCAGTTGGAAAAGCTGAAGGGAGGGATGTTGGTGTTACCCACAAAGACACTTAAGGGACTGCATTTATACTATTTCCTTCTTTGCCATGTAAATATTGCAAGCCAGTGGACATTGCTTCTTCACACACCTACTTCTTCATCCGTGTGCATCTACATCCCTCTCTATCACCTTCCCTGTTATACCGCCTCAAACCCCCCCCCCAACTTCACGAAAACTCCCATTATTTCTGCCAGGACTGCATACTTATTTTTTACCTTATTCTCTTGGATCTCATAAAAAAATAACTTGCCTTTACTAAAGAACCCCTTGCCACAAATACAACTCTCTATTTCTATTAAAAAAGAAGGTTGAGTGACAGGGGAGCTTTTATTATAGCCCTTCTTTTCTTTCTAAGCCATACAAACAAAAAAAATAAGGATCCATGCCATACAAAGTTTATCTTACATTAAAAAAATACAGGACTGTTTAAAGTTCCGCGTAGACTACCATTCTTTTCCAGCTATGACTTTATTCTACTTATACACCTTAAATCTAGACCTATTGGCTTTGCCAGTGTCTGTTTAATTAAATGTTTCAAGTTAGATGTGAATGGTAAAATGAAAAAATATGGCCACTACATCTTAATCAATAAATACACATGCTTGCATATAATGTCATCATTCTGGGGTCACCATAGCATAGTGAAGTATGTACACACATTTTTCTTTATGCTGGGCCGTGCTGTTTTGTCTTTTTTGGTGATACTTTTTAAAATCAGCAGAAAGCACCGGCAAAGCAAAATGCAAGACCTTTTGGATTTGCCAGTGCTTGTTTAATTCTTCTGATTATTGAGAATATGTAAAAAAGATCATCATTCTGATGGTATTGGAAAATATTTAAAGACTCGTTTTCTAAACTATTTTCCAAGTTTTTTGTAAAAAGAAAGAAAGAAAGAAAGAAACTGAACAGCACGGTTGACTTTTGCATATCTTAAAACCTCTGAATGCTTAGGGTATGGGTTTGTCCTAGCTACCTAGTGGGAATCAATGCAAAAGAAAATCTTCAGCCAGCATCTACTTGTGAATGGCTGGATTTCTTTACAGTGAAGAATGGTTAGAAAGCATTAAGGGCCTCATTTATGAAAACTGTTGCATTGCTGCGATAAAACAGCGATGCAACCGCTTTCACTGAGCCCTCCTTGCGACACAATGGATACGCCGTAATTAATGTACGGTGCTCCAAGTCACAAGAAATGACAGATATGTCAGGAATCCTGGCGTATCTATCGCCCAAAAGCAATCCATGGGATAGGCCTATTCCCATTGCACTGCGTCACCCTTACGCCTGCTATAAGTCCGGCGTAAGGCTTTAATGCAGTAGCGTCCTAGTAGTGGCGCAGTGAAATCGGATAGATTTTACTGCGCTACTTTAATGCAGATTTTTCACGTGGGAACACCCACCTGCATATATTATACCTGCCGCAGGAATAATGTAGCGCAGGCATTCACAAAGTGCCGCATCTGCCTAGATGCTTCACTTTGTAAATTGGGCAGAACGTGGCGAATTATTTACGCCGCCACTGTGTCACAAAAAGTGATGCAAGGGCGGCTTATAAGTGTTGCAAGCATTCATAATTAAGGCCCTCAGTCTCTGTTTATTTGTCTTATTTATTAAACCATGGATTGAGTAGCCAGGTGAAATTAAGTGATGAGCATTTTTAAGAAGGTATGGTTGTTTCCGGAATTAAACGTTCACAGCTTTTTATGTGGAACTGGTTAGAAATGTTAAGCTCCCATCCAGAAGTATCCGCAGCGATAACAATTGGAATGTCACCTGAAACAGAAAAGGCCAAATGCACAAAACAGAATTGAAATAACGACGCAGTCGAGTCACTCGATTCCATTCAGAAATGTTCTTCAGGAGTACCAGAGTGCAACTAAAAGGTTGACCTGACCTACTGAGATGGGCCTTGGACTAAATTGTTTTTCATGTTTGCTGCTTCTCTCCCGGAGTGCTGCAGTCTGGGCTTTGCTGCATTTCTTTCTTATGGACCAACTCATTTTAGGCGAAAAACCTTTTACAAGTCCTGGTAAGTGATGGGGCTCATACCTCAAGCACTGAAACTGTGCATTTGAAAATCTGCTGTAAAATATACAAGACACTGAGACACTGTACCCGGTTTCATACAAGTCCATCAGAAACGTGTTTTAAAAAAAATGATAGTGAATGAAAAATTCAGCAAAGGTCGATTGTTAGGAAGAAAACACTTAGGACTCAATTTCGACTGCCCCTTTTATCGCTGTTATATTTTTTGCAAACATTAAAAACCAATATCCTAAGGTTCAGAATTTAGCATGGGCGAATATAGCACCTATTACGTGTTTCCCTTAATAAAATGGGGACTAACATATGGATTGTGGTCTTTTCTCACCAAAATCTACATATTCCAGTATTTACTGGGCCCCTGGAGGCTATTTAAGTGGGAAAAACTCTGAGGGATGTGTAAAACTCTAGCCCACTTGTAATTATAAAACCTGTGCAAATGTAGGTTTACATGGGTGTCGCAATTTAGGGATGCACCTACGATCATGGTCATATTGGCTATTTATTGTGTGACATTCCCCACCAAAAATGTTTTAAAAAATATCTCCTGCAGCATGGCGCTGCAGAAAATTCAGCCCACTGACAATGGTTTAGAGGTGACAAACTATGGAATTTCGGGAAGTTGTGAAAACTTTGGGGCATATTTACAGGAAACTTACGGAACCTGACGTTATGCCAAAATTGGTAACGCCGCACTTTGTCAGTTTAAAAAAGCAGTGGTGTGCCGTATTTACAAGAATGCAGCGCACCCATGCATTTCCCCTAGCGCTAAAGAAGCTGCCTAATCCCAGCGCAGGCACTCTTGCACCATGCAAGTGCAGGAAGGGACAACTTCCTGCACATAAACAATCTTTAGAGGTGATTTGCTGTTTCTACGTGTGCTGCAGAACGCAGCAGACAAGAAAAGAGCAAAAAACGAGGAGAAATTAAACATTTCTCATTGTTTCTCCTGCTTTAGATCAAGTGTTCCCTGGCAATAATGTTGGCGCTGCCCCATACCTTGTAAATATGGGGCAGCATCAAAAAGGAATGGGTGTTGCAGCAGAACGCACACTGCAACACCCATTGCATGCCCCTTTCCTGGTCAGTGCTGCATGAAAAGGGGCATTATTTACAAGTCGGCATTGAGTCACGTTAAACAACATAATGTGGCCTTGTAAACAAGGTGAAGGAGTTAATGCCACAAGAATGTCGGAAAAAGTGACGTTTTGGTGGTGTTAACTCCTTGTAAATATGTCCCTTGGGTCATGTTTACAATGCCCCTACGTCATTTATACGTCGCGGAAGCATAACTTTTGTGACTCTCCAGAGGCACAGTGTGCCCCGGCCCATATTCACAAGGCCATGCAAAGCCACCCAGCTTGGCTTTTCATAGCCTTGTAAATATGGAATAAAGCAATGCCTTACTATGCGTGGGCATTGCTGTGGGTGTTCCTACGCAACTCCCATGGTTTTTGACACTGCCCCAGATTTACAACATAGCGTAAATCTGGGGCATTACCAAGACTAATCCATTCTCAAAGCAGGTGTAACTTTCCACTTGTGCTGCATTCTGCAGCACGCACACAACTTTGATTGATTTTGTGCAGGAATTATGCGAAATTCGGGAAATCCGCCACTCCTGAAAGGTTTTTTCCATTTGTGCAATCGAGTTTTGGTTAGGTGCTCCATAATATTCACTGCAAAAAACACAGTTGATGGACAGAATGTAGAACAATGTCATACATTCACCCCAGTACAAGGATCTGGGCCTAAATCCATCGTTTTTTTGCACTCCACACCACCCTGGGTTAGACACTGGCTATATGCAAATCAGCTCTGACCCTGTGCCTCATGGGAACAGTCCAGTCCGAACTACCAAGCCATGTCTTTCCCAGACCGGAATCAAGCATCCAAGGACCGGTTTCTGGCTATCAGCCTTCATCAGCCTGGATAGCTTGACTCCAGTGGTGTGGAGAGCCTGGGACTCACGTCTGAGCATCCCCAGCCCACTCGGGGTGAAATTGCAAAAAACACAGTTAATGTATAGAATGTAGACCAATGTCATACATTCACCCCAGTACAAGGATCTGGGCCTAAATCCATCGTTTTTTTGCACTCCACACCACCCTGGGTTAGACACTGGCTATATGCAAATCAGCTCTGACCCTGTGCCTCATGGGAACAGTCCAGTCCGAACTACCAAGCCATGTCTTTCCCAGACCGGAATCAAGCATCCAAGGACCGGTTTCTGGCTATCAGCCTTCATCAGCCGGGATAGCTTGACTCCAGTGGTGTGGAGAGCCTGGGACTCACGTCTGAGCATCCCCAGCCCACTCGGGGTGAAATTGCAAAAAACACAGTTGATGGACAGAATGTAGAACAATGTCATACATTCACCCCAGTACAAGGATCTGGGCCTAAATCCATCTTTTTTTTGCACTCCACACCACCCTGGGTTAGACACTGGCTATATGCAAATCAGCTCTGACCCTGTGCCTCATGGGAACAGTCCAGTCAGAACAACCAAGCCATGTCTTTCCCAGACCGGAATCAAGCATCCAAGGACCGGTTTCTGGCTATCAGCCTTCATCAGCCTGGATAGCTTGACTCCAGTGGTGTGGAGAGCCTGGGACTCACGTCTGAGCATCCCCAGCCCACTCGGGGTGAAATTGCAAAAAACAAAGTTGATGGACAGAATGTAGAACAATGTCATACATTCACCCCAGTACAAGGATCTGGGCCTAAATCCATCGTTTTTTTGCACTCCACACCACCCTGGGTTAGACACTGGCTATATGCAAATCAGCTCTGACCCTGTGCCTCATGGGAACAGTCCAGTCCGAACTACCAAGCCATGTCTTTCCCAGACCGGAATCAAGCATCCATGGACCGGTTTCTGGCTATCAGCCTTCATCAGCCTGGATAGCTTGACTCCAGTGGTGTGGAGAGCCTGGGACTCACGTCTGAGCATCCCCAGCCCACTCCCCAGTCCATCAACTGTGTTTTTTGCAATTTTCACCCCGAGTGTGCTGGGTATGCTCAGACGTGAGTCCCAGGCTCTCCACACCACTGGAGTCAAGCTATCCAGGCTGATGAAGGCTGATAGCCAGAAACCGGTCCTTGGATGCTTGATTCCGGTCTGGGAAAGACATGGCTTGGTAGTTCGGACTGGACTGTTCCCATGAGGCACAGGGTCAGAGCTGATTTGCATATAGCCAGTGTCTAACCCAGGGTGGTGCGGAGTGCAAAAAAACGATGGATTTAGGCCCAGATCTCTGTACTTGGGTGAATGTATGACATTGTTCTACATTCAGTCCATCAACTGTGTTTTTTGCAATTTTCACCCCGAGTGTGCTGGGTATGCTCAGACGTGAGTCCCAGGCTCTCCATACCACTGGAGTCAAGCTATCTAGGCTGATGAAGGCTGATAGCCAGAAACCGGTCCTTGGATGCTTGATTCCGGTCTGGGAAAGACATGGCTTGGTAGTTCGGACTGGACTGTTCCCATGAGGCACAGGGTCAGAGCTGATTTGCATATAGCCAGTGTCTAACCCAGGGTGGTGCGGAGTGCAAAAAAACGATGGATTTAGGCCCAGATCTCTGTACTGGGGTGAATGTATGACATTGTTCTACATTCAGTCCATCAACTGTGTTTTTTGCAATTTTCACCCCGAGTGTGCTGGGTATGCTCAGACTTGAGTCCCAGGCTCTCCACACCACTGGAGTCAAGCTATCCAGGCTGATGAAGGCTGATAGCCAGAAACCGGCCTTTGGATGCTTGATTCCGGTCTGGGAAAGACATGGCTTGGTAGTTCGGACTGGACTGTTCCCATGAGGCACAGGGTCAGAGCTGATTTGCATATAGCCAGTGTCTAACCCAGGGTGGTGTGGAGTGCAAAAAAACGATGGATTTAGGCCCAGATCCTTGTACTGGGGTGAATGTATGACATTGTTCTACATTCTGTCCATCAACTGTGTTTTTTGCAATTTCACCCCGAGTGGGCTGGGGATGCTCAGACGTGAGTCCCAGGCTCTCCACACCACTGGAGTCAAGCTATCCAGGCTGATGAAGGCTGATAGCCAGAAACCGGTCCTTGGATGCTTGATTCCGGTCTGGGAAAGACATGGCTTGGTAGTTCGGACTGGACTGTTCCCATGAGGCACAGGGTCAGAGCTGATTTGCATATAGCCAGTGTCTAACCCAGGGTGGTGTGGAGTGCAAAAAAATGATGGATTTAGGCCCAGATCCTTGTACTGGGGTGAATGTATGACATTGTTCTACATTCAGTCCATCAACTGTGTTTTTTGCAATTTTCACCCCGAGTGTGCTGGGTATGCTCAGACGTCAGTCCCAGGCTCTCCACACCACTGGAGTCAAGCTATCCAGGCTGATGAAGGCTGATAGCCAGAAACCGGTCATTGGATGCTTGATTCCGGTCTGGGAAAGACATGGCTTGGTAGTTCGGACTGGACTGTTCCCATGAGGCACAGGGTCAGAGCTGATTTGCATATAGCCAGTGTCTAACCCAGGGTGGTGCGGAGTGCAAAAAAAACGATGGATTTAGGCCCAGATCTCTGTACTGGGGTGAATATATGACATTGTTCTACATTCAGTCCATCAACTGTGTTTTTTGCATGTTTCACCCCGAGTTTGCTGGGTATGCTCAGACGTGAGTCCCAGGCTCTCCACACCACTGGAGTCAAGCTATCCAGGCTGATGAAGGCTGATAGCCAGAAACCGGTCCTTGGATGCTTGATTCCGGTCTGGGAAAGACATGGCTTGGTAGTTCGGACTGGACTGTTCCCATGAGGCACAGGGTCAGAGCTGATTTGCATATAGCCAGTGTCTAACCCAGGCTGGTGTGGACTGCAAAAAAACGATGGATTTATGCCCAGATCCTTGTACTGGGGTGAATGTATGACATTGTTCTACATTCAGTCCATCAACTGTGTTTTTTGCAATTTTCACCCCGAGTGTGCTGGGTATGCTCAGACGTGAGTCCCAGGCTCTCCACACCACTGGAGTCAAGCTATCCAGGCTGATGAAGGCTGATAGCCAGAAACCGGTCCTTGGATGCTTGATTCCGGTCTGGGAAAGACATGGCTTGGTAGTTCGGACTGGACTGTTCCCATGAGCCACAGGGTCAGAGCTGATTTGCATATAGCCAGTGTCTAACCCAGGGTGGTGCGAAGTGCAAAAAAACGATGGATTTAGGCCCAGATCTCTGTACTGGGGTGAATGTATGACATTGTTCTACATTCAGTCCATCAACTGTGTTTTTTGCAATTTTCACCCCGAGTGTGCTGGGTATGCTCAGACGTCAGTCCCAGGCTCTCCACACCACTGGAGTCAAGCTATCCAGGCTGATGAAGGCTGATAGCCAGAAACCGGTCCTTGGATGCTTGATTCCGGTCTGGGAAAGACATGGCTTGGTAGTTCGGACTGGACTGTTCCCATGAGGCAGAGGGTCAGAGCTGATTTGCATATAGCCAGTGTCTAACCCAGGGTGGTGCGGAGTGCAAAAAAACGATGGATTTAGGCCCAGATCTCTGTACTGGGGTCAATGTATGACATTGTTCTACATACAGTCCATCAACTGTGTTTTTTGCCATAATATTCACTGGCAAGACTTTGTGCCTCCTCGCAAGGTTTCTGGCCGGAATGGCACCAATTTAGTGCCAGATGCACCTTTTGAATAGCTTTTGTGCTTGAGAAGCAGCTAAAGAGATTTTTGAGTGGGTTTTCTTATCCAATGAACCGATAGAGTTGTTTTTATGTGTGAGATGCTTTTTTTTTTGTCCGATAGGAAGGAAGTGCCCCAGAGTCTCCAACTTCCTGTTCCTCTCCAGCAGGCTCATCCCAGTGCTTTGTTCATCCCCTGGTCACTTTTCATTTGGATTTGGAAATGGAAGGATCACTCGCCTTGTCTGCTTCATATACCACTGGTTTTAAGGACTTTGCATTTGAATTTTCACAAGTAAGTTAGAAACCTCTTGCATAAGGGTGTTATATGTTTGACAGAGGGCATGCACCATTATTTATTTGCACTTTTATTCAGTTTTCAAAGTTATTGTGGTGGGGGCCCTAATTATATTTTTCATTTCATTTTTCTTTTTTTTGTGAAGAAACAATGTTCAGTACATTTTCTCCATATTTGTTAATGTGCAATATTTATTTGTATTATTATGTGGCCTAATCTGCCAAGGGGCCATCCAGTAGGCCCAGGCCAGTGCCGGTCACGGGTGCATGAAACAACTGTTTCTGTGGTATCTGTTGTTTTAAAACATCATTCAGGGCCATGATAGCATTGGATTAAATACAAAATGTGATTTATTTTAATATTTCACATTTTGTGTGCACAGAAAAGTGTATATGTGGGGTTATAATTGATGCCTTGGGAGGATGTGTGTTGTTGTAACATTATATAGCTCATTTTTGTCATTGCTGAATTAATGATGGTGTTTTTTTCAGTGTTACTATGCAGTGGTGGCTAGCAGGGAACGGGAACGACAGGGGGCCTTGAAAAAAAATAAAAAAATAGTACTCACCTTTTAAACAGCGCCCATCTCTCCGAAGCATTGCTGTTCTTCTTGGCGAACCAGGAAGCACCCAGGCTCGCCTTAGCCAATTACAAAGCTGCAATGCAGTAATGTGATTGGCTCTCCATAGCCAATCACAACGCTGCAATACAGTGTTGTGATTGGTCTGAGCGCCATGGTTCGGCGCTTAGATAGGGAGCTTGTGCATGTTCCTCACCAGGCTGTGCATTACAGCCTGGTTGGAAAGATGCAAAGTGCGAATAACTGTTTTGCCAGCCAAGATGGCCAGCCAAGCAGTCATGTACAATTGCAGTGTGCAAACCACTCCCCCCGTGACCTCAGCCCGCAGTCTTAACCCAGCCCCTTAGTAAAGAAAAATAAAGTGATAATAACAAGGTAATCATCATTTTATTTTATTTTTTTCTGCTCTGCGAGCAGTGGGGCGACGCTACCCCTGTTACCATACCTCTTTCGTCTGGTTAGTTTGTGTGTGTGTTTTCCATAGGTCACCATTAATTTATCTTTGTTCTTCATGACATGTGGTCGGAGGCCATTTTGTGGAGTCTGTGTCCATAGGTCTGAATGTGTTCTCTTTGTTCCGTAAGCCTCCTTACTTACTGTTGTAGTTTGACCATGTGGCTGGCAGCCATTTTGTACATCCAGCAAGTGTGCCTTTTCCATTGGCCTGCATGTGTTGTTTGTTTCCCATGCCTCCTTGCTTGCTGGTGTTGTTTGACCATGTGACACTGGCTGGCAGCCATTTTGTGCAACCAGACAGTGTGCCTAACATGCTTGAGGATCATTGTCATATGTAAATTAAGAATATGATTTTGATGAAGTCTTTATAATTTTTAAATTTACATTTTTTCTTTTAATTCTAGTTTTCAATTAAAAAAATGTTAATTGTATTTTTAATTTAAAATATGTATATAGCTATTTTATTTTAAAATTTGTTTTTTATTTTGCCTTGGTCGATCCATCCATCCAGCCACCATAGGTGCACAGTCGTGGACCAGCGTTCAGTTTTTTTAGGTATAATTCCATTTCCTCCTGGACACCCTGGCTGTGGTGCACTGCAGACACATCAGCATCCTTCATTTTTTTAATGTTTATTTAATTCACCCCTGGACCACATTACCTTCCATAGGCGCAAATTAACCTCCATTTTATAAACGATTATTCCCATTTAACCATGCAGTTCCCTGCGTGTCATAAAGGAAAGAGCTCTATCTGCATATTGTGTTTTATCCTGATGGGGACTTAAATGTTATGGAATGGTGGTGTGGTTTGACTTTATAGTGGTTACATTAATTAAGTAACCAGCCACATTAATTTTGTCTGTACTAAAACTACAACAATGCCACGTTTCCCAAAATTCTTTTCTTGCTGGTTTGCATTAAGTTGCACAAGAGAAGAGACATCACCCGCAGTACTGCTAAACAGAAGGCCTGTACAGTGACGTCACAAGTTACTGGGAGTTGAGTATTCTGCCAAGCAAGAACCTCCTCATGTTGTAAAATTGGCTCCCAGACCTCCAGCAAGTAAAAGCACAGGTACTATTCCACCACATGCTTCAAGCACTACTTCTGATGATGATGATAGGGGTGCGACACAGACACCACCAGTCCAGAAGACGCAAGGTAAAATAAAAATTCCCAAAAAGCCTTAGAATTATGGAAGGTGATGATGAGGAGGATGACGAAGACGACTAGCCATTGTGTAAGGTGACATAGAGGACATTGCTATTCAACCTGCTCCGATGGATGTAGCACAGGTGGCACCACAAGCTCCCATATTTGCAAAGCTCCAGCTGAGACCTGCACTAACCACTACTTCATTAGAATTATCCACTGCATAGAGGCAATTGAGGTCACACCCACCTACCTCCAGGTCTTCTTAAGGCTTTGGCAGTGGCCCAGTTAAAAAGTACTACTCCTCAGTTTGGGATTTTTTTTATGATTAGCAAATATGAGGAGAACATTGCAAAATGCACCATTTGCCACACAAGTGTCAAGGTAAACCTGGTTCTCATTATGGTACAAGAGGCCAAAGACCCATATGTAAAATCATCATGCAATTCGATGGGATTAGCACCTTAAAAATATTGCTGAATATGGTTGTGGTGGTGAAAGTGAGGTGAGCCGGGGAACATCAGCTACATGTCCAATCAGTAGGTGACATCCTTGCGCAAAGCAGCCCTGTCCCAAGCAGTACATCAGCAGAATCACCTGCCTCAGCAACTTCACAATGGCACAAGACTCAGCGTCATATGGAGACAACATGGCATACAGTTATGCCCCACCATTACGCGCGACGAGTCTATCACCACCTACGTCTCAAAAGTCGCCTGCCTCAGTGGTCTCAGAAAAGAAGAAAAAAATACAGGCTACTGTTTTGGGCACGTTTAGGCAGGAGGAGCCTTACGACCGCAACCACCCAACGACACACTTGTACAATGAGAAGCTGACAAAAATTTTAGTGCTGCATCTCTTTTGTGGAAGGTGTGGACTTACTTGAATTTGTGGCAGCCATCTGCCCGAAACAGAAGGTTCCAAGTTGGACCTATTTTGCCAGAGTTGCTGTTTCAGTGCTGCATCACGAGTGTACTGCAATTGGTTGGACAAGCTTTGTAGCAAAGTGTTGTTCAGACTATGCACCTGACAACAGACATGTGGACCAGTTGTCAGGTGACTGATTACAAGTGCATCACTGCACACTGGATCTCTTTTCAACCAATCAATCAATTGTGGAATTGTAAGCGCGCTACTCACCCATGAGGGTCTCATGGTGCTGAGATGGGGGTGCACCGGTCCGTTCAGCCGAAGAGCAAGGTCTTGAGACTCTTCCTGAAGGTGTTCAGGGAGGGGGCGCGTCTCATGTCTGCCGGTAGCTCGTTCCAGGTCTTGGCTGCAATGTGGGAGGATGATCTTCCACCTGCTCTAGTTCTGTGGATGCGCCGAGTTTCTGCCAGTGCGAGGTTGGCAGATCAGAGGTTTCTTTTGGGTTACGTGGAAATTTATCCTGTTGTTGAGGTACTTGGGTCAGTTGTTGTGTAGGCATTTGTAGGGGCGAGTGAGGACTTTGAAGGTGGCTCTCTTCTTGACGGGGATCCAGTGGAGCCTCCGCAGTTGTTGGCTGATGTGTTTGTGCCGAGGATGCCGAGGACGAGTCTGGCCGCGGTGTTCGGTATTATATGGAGGTTGCGGAGTAGGGACTTGTTGATGCCGGCTTAGAGAGCATTTCCATAGTCTAGTCTGCTGGTGATGAGTGCGTGGGTGACTGTCTTCCTTGACTCAGGCGGGATGCATTTGAAGGTATTGCGAAGGATGCGGAGGGTGTTAAAGCAGCTGGAGGTGACGGCGTTGACCTGTCGGTTCATGGCGAGTGATGAATCGAGTCCAATGCCGAGGGTTTGGCGTGGTCTGAGGGGGTGGGCGGGCTTCCGAGGGCGGTAGGCCTGAGGTTACGTAGTTTTCGGCCTCGCTTCACTACAGCTGCCATTTTGTGTTTAGTCGCCATTTTATGTTGCCTCACTCAGGCAGCACGGCTAACGCGGTAAAATGGTCTTTCTGCCTTTTTCAGCTGCTCCATGTTTTTCCCGTTAAAGAACAACCTTTGTCCTTGTGTGCAATACTGATGTCAGGGTCTGGCAGAGTTCGCAAAGCTGTGTCAAGACTGATTAATCCATGTCTTACTCCACTGTTTGGGTCCCACCATTCTTCTCTACCTTATCTTATTTGACTGGCCTTCACTATTCTCTTCGTGTGTTCTCTTGTTACATAGCCCTTTTTTTGAAGCATTCTACACATGTTTTGCCACCTGCAAATTGAATTACGGGCACTAGTGTTGATTAACCTAAGGGGAGGAGAGCACACGGGGTCTGAAAGGAGGGTGTGTTTTAGACATTCGATAGCTTGTTTTCGAACTATTCCTATTTGTCAGTTCTGTGTATATTGGGAGTTGTCATTGTAAACTTGTGTTGTATAATAGGCTGTGCGCCACGGATTGAAGTGGCAGTCTCTTGAGAACCTACCTATGTGGTACTTCTTAGATAACTGTGCTTAGCTGCAGCTAATAAAACTACTTTTCTACGCCTAACAGAGTGTCTCGTGTCTCTGTCGGTCAAGGCAGGTGAACTCGGAGATTTTAGGCGTACCCTTTGCCGCCTGGCCCATAAGGTCAGGTTCTCCAATTGGCGGCCCAACGTGTGGGCGACTTCAGTGGTAGTAGTTTTGCCCGAGAGTCGTGAGGAGCTTCGCAAGAAAATTCCGGAGGATTTTGCGAACCACGTAAGCGACCCCTGCATGTCGAAGTGGACCGAAGGTCTTTTGAAGCGTGGCTACTCCTTTCCGACGGCTGCTGACGACTGCTGCCCTGACTGTCGCCCTGCCTTGGCCCTTTGGTGATGATTGGTATCACGAGACGTTAGACGGACATCTATTGGCGTGAGAAAAGCATTTAGTTAAGTATTTGTGGATAGCGCCCACTCTTTTTGTTTTTTTGTATTTGTTATTCGATTAGCGCGCTAACCGAAGCCAAGGGGTAAGTACGTTTGTGCTGTGACTCTATTGTCTGAAAATCCCTTGACGTTTGTAAGGAAGTCCAGTTTGTTACGAAATGCCTGGATTTAGTAAGTTTAAGAAATTTTTTTGTTTTAGTTGCTCTAGGGATTCCCGGCTAGAGGATTCTTGTCCGATTCCTCCAGTTGGAACTCCTACTTACGAGCTGTACTCAAAACATGGTCTGGGTCCTATTGTTTTTAATGAAACATGGATCCGATACACTAAGAAGGACGGTGTTTTACAGTGGCCACAAAATGGGTCCTTTGAGCCAGATGTATTAGATAATTTGGAAACAATTCTATTCAAGAGGAAAGCCCGGCCGGCAATGTTTGACTCTTTTCGCCTATGGCGAAAGGAAGCCAAACAGAAAGAAATTAAGCAAATGAAGAAAGATAAGAAAGAGCAGAGTATGTCAATTCTACAGGCTGCCCAACAATTTAAAAATGACGAAGCTGATCAAGTAATTGAGGTGTGGAGAAGTGTGGCTCACTGGTTAGAGGAGGCAGACCTGGAAGCAGAGGTCAGCCCGGGACCAGGGTTCAATTCCCGGCTCGGCAGGGTCTTGAGTCCTAAAATGTCCATGGACTCGACAATTCTCGCTCCGGTGCCTACTTGATTCACGAGTTCACACTCTGCGACTCTGGGCAATAGCTTGCTTAATCTCCACAACGGCCCCTCGCGGCGGGATGCCTGGCTTTCACCTTGCGGATACCCTGCTGGGGTTATCTCACAGGGGAATACCAGGACGGGTTCCCTAAGCAAGCGCTTAGAAACCGCTTGGTGATTTGCGCTATATAAATTCCTGTACATTTACATTTACATTTGTCGGAAAGACAACACCGTATGGCAATAGATAGATGCTATCCTGTGTTACCTACTGTATCAAAGAGTAAACCTCCTGATGACGATTCTTTTATGTCCCATTTGTTGACATTACCTCCACCATATGTGTTAGGTGCTAATGCATCGCCATTGCAACCTGCAGTTAATCCAGCTGTTTTGGTTCCTGCACAATTGCCTATTCCTGTGATTCCAGCTCCGCCCCCTTTGCCAGCGACATCTGTACCCCAATCTCCTGTTCCTCAGCCTTCTCCATCTGTTGTTTCTTTTGCTACAGATTCTTCTTCTGTTTTACAGAATACGTTGTCCCCTGTTTTAGTGTCAGATTCCCCTGCAGCTCGACGGCGTTTAGTCGACACTGTTTCAGGTCTTTTGTCGCCTTTTCTGGGACCTCTTTTCTTTTCTCCTGCGTCGTCTAGGAGACAATCCCGTAGTCAGTTTCCAGATTTGGAAGAACGGACTAAGTTAGATTCTCTTGCTAGGAATTGGATTATGAGTAGTGTACAGTATAGTGTATGTGATATTTTAGATACTTTCCTGCAATGGAACGCGCCCACACAGAGATACGTATTTAATGTTATGTGCAATACTCTGATTAAAGGATGGGGAGATGAGGATCTAGATTCACCTCCTCAGGATTTATTCAAAGTACAGGATCAATTTGATAAAGGACTTATTGTGGGTCCTGCTGTAGAGCATGCTGTTCAGAAGCTTGTTACTTTTCGATCCGCCCTTTTCACTCAAAATTCTCTTGAACCTGATCCCGCGGTTCGTCGTAAGACGGCACAATATCCTATGCGAGAAGTTCCTCCGATATGGAGAGATGAGGTTCCTCAGGCAGGTGCTAATCCAGCCATTCCAGCTCATTTCCAGCGTATATGGGTACATGACCCTTGGAAAAGGTCGGAAGTACTGGCACTTAAACAGTCTTTACCGGACCCTCGTAAGAATCCTGCTGGGTACTATAAAGAGCTGTCCCAGACTGTTGACGCTTGTATTATGAATTTGGCCGATATTGACTTACTTATGGGAAATGTAGTCCCACAAGCAATATGGACCAAGATTCGTAGGCAGGATCATGCTGCAGCTTTAGGTGGTGATTGGGCTGCCATTACAGCTGCGGATGCAGGACAAGTAGGTGGTGCCAAACCAGATGACTTGATTACGGAATTGCCTGGAAGAATAATAGATTTGATGAAAACTATGATGCCTGCGGTGCGTGTTAATTGGGATAAGTTAGCGGCGTGTAAGCAAAAGACGGATGAAAGTGTCTCCGATTTCTTTACTCGTTTCGAGGAGACTTTCATTGACCATAGTGGTCAAGACATGAGTACTGAAGGTGGACAGCGATTATTCGTAGACAAATTTGTTTTTAATTTACTTCCGGAATTATCGCATAAATTAAAACAATCGGAGAGTTCTTGGGCTGTCTCTTCCACTGCTCAGATATTGGCTACTGCTCAATATTATGAGAATAGGGATAAGGAGGATAAGGAGAAAGCGGGGAAAAAGACTAAAGACTTGAAAACGAAGGTTCTTCTGCAACAGGCTTATCCCCCTCGTTCTGCTCAGCCCCAATATCAACAGCCCCCGCAGTTTCAGAGGTTGTTGCAGAAGCCGGTACCCTCAGTTCCACGAGTTCCATTGGGCCCTAATCAGTGCGCTTACTGTAAGGAAGATGGTCATTTTAAGAATACTTGTCCGATTTTATTACAGCGGTATGGTGGGCCATTAGCACCACGGGGTCGTGGTGAATCTCGGTCCATGTCCAGAGGTAGGGGTCGTGGTGCGTCGACTCAGGAACGACGTCCCTCTCCCCCTCAGGATTCTACAAATTACTTTGATCAGCAGAATTCTCAATCTGCACAATACTACAATGATGACTATTGTATCGATAATGAGAATGTTGATTTTCATACTAGCTAGGACAGCCATAGGCAAAGTAAGGGAGTTGTATCAGTTCCAGTAGATCAGGAAGGTCCTTATGTTAATGTTGTGGCATTAGGTGTTACAGAACCATTTCTCTTGGATACTGGTGCTATGAGAAGTTCTATAATGCATTCTAAACTCCCTGGGGCACCTTTGTCTGGCTTAACGAATGTTTCTGTGGGATTCTCTGGCTCCCCAGTTTCAAATCCTATTTCTTGCCCTTTGCCCATTTCCATTGGTCCATACGATTTGGAAGCTCCACTCCTTTTAACAACGGGATGCGGAGAGAATTTATTGGGGTTGGACTTACTGAAACGTCTACATGCTACACTGTATTGTTCACCCTCTGGTGTGCATCTCACTTTGGGTGATAAATTGACTTCTCCGATGTATGTATCTAAAGAACAGCTACCACCCGAGTTGCGTTCACTTCCTGCTACACTTTGGGCTACGGGTCCGAATGATGTTGGCTTATTGCAAATTCCACCATATGTGATTACTGTTAAAGACAATGTTAAGATGCCACGTGTTCCTCAATATAAAATATCTAGTGATGGTGAGAGAGCTTTGTTGGCTATTGTTCATGATTTGGTTCAGAAGGGTGTGGTTGAAGAGACTAGAGGGAATGTTTGCAATAGCCCTGTTTTGCCTTTTCTTAAACATACTGATCCCTCTCAGCCACCTGTGTACCGTTTTGTGATTGATCTTCGAGAGGTCAACAAAATTGTTGTCCCTCAGTTTCCTGTTGTGCCAGATATAGCAGCCTTGCTTATTATGATTCCTGCTTCGGCGGTTTGGTTTTCGGTTATTGATCTTAAGAATGCTTTCTTTAGCATTCCTATTGCTGAGGAAAGCAGGGATCTTTTCGGCTTCTCTCTCGGAGGCCGAAGCTTCCGCTTCAAACGCGCACCTCAAGGCTATTGTGAAAGTCCTTCAATATACAGTCAAGCTTTGAAATCTCAGCTTGACACCTTTTCTTTGCCCTCAGGTGCTACTCTTATCCAATACGTGGATGATTTGTTAGTGGCTGCTGATTTGGAAAATATCTGTAAAACTGCAACTGTGTCGCTCTTGCGACATTTGTCTGATTTACATCATAAAGTATCATCTTCCAAGTTACAATATTGCCGACAAGAAGTTACCTATTTAGGTCATCTCTTGTCGAAGGAGGGAAGGCGATTGACCCCAGAACGTATTCATGCAATTGCACGGATGCCTGTACCGTCCACACAAAGAGAAGTGCGTGCTTTCTTAGGCATTACCTCTTATTGTAGACAGTGGATTCCAAATTTTTCCCTACTTGCTAAACCTCTGTTGGCACTTACACTTAAAGATACGCCCCAGCCTCTTCCTTGGACTGATGAATGTCAAAAGAGTTTTTCAGATTTACGTACTGCCTTGTGTTCTGCTCCTGTGTTGGGTACTCCAAATTACAGTAAACCTTTCACGCTCTATGTCCATGAAAGGGAAGGTTGCGCATTATCAGTCCCGACGCAACAATTCGGCGACAAACAAAGGCCATGTGCCTATTTTTCTGCAACATTAGATCCAGTAGCTAAGGCATTACCTAGTTGCCTCAGAGCAACAGCAGCAGCGGCAATTTCTATTCGTCAATCCGCTGGACTAGTGCTAGATCATACTCTTAATGTTATGGTGCCACATGCAGTAGATACTCTTCTTAACAGGACGAAAACTCAGCACTTAACGAGTGCTCGCTTGTCTGGATATGAGTTGACACTTCTAGCTAGTCATAAACACATAAAAAGATGTAATGTTCTGAATCCAGCAACATTGTTGCCTATTTTAGATGCAAGCCATGTACAAGATCAGCATGATTGTTTTCTTCGCACTGAAGAAGAAACGAAGGGCCGAATAGATCTAAAAGATACACCACTTGTGGATCCGGATGGGATCCTTTGGGTAGATGGGTCTTGTTTCAAACTTCCTAATGGCGAAACCACAGCTGCTTATGCAGTAACAACTTTGCGCACAGTGGTAGAAACTGCACGTATTTCGCACAATTCAGCGCAAGCTGCAGAATTGATCGCATTGACAAGAGCATGTGTGTTGGCGAAAGGTAAAAGAGTGACTGTTTATACTGACAGTCAGTATGCGTTTGGCGTTGCCCATAGTTTTGGTGTCGCTTGTGGAGGGAAAGAGGATTCTTTACCTCCCACGGCACCAAGATACAGCATGGTCAGTTGGTAACTGACCTTCTTGAATCACTTGCTTTGCCTACTAAAATAGCGATTGTGAAGTGCAGTGCACACAAAAAGATTACTGACTACGTGGGTCGAGGAAATGCATTTGCAGATGAGATAGCGAGGGAAACAGCAAGGAATATTGAAAGCGCTTGTATGTTGCGGGCCCTGCAAGATGGGTCGCAGAAGGTGGTATGTGTGAAGACACAGTGGAAAGTGTGAAAGCGATTCAGAAGGAGGCCACCGAGAAAGAATTGAGTACGTGGAGAGAAAGTACGGGAATGTTGGATAGTATGGGATGTTGGACAGAATTGTCAGAGCATCAACGATGGTTGTTACCAGATGCATATTGTTAGACGGACCGGGAGGGTCGGCCGAGGATAAGGGGAGAGGTCTCCGGGGAGATCCGTCTCCAGCAATCGTACAGACAAATAACTTCCCCCCCACTGACGTACACCACACAAGGATAAGGTTCAACGTTACTTTATAAGCAATTCTTTAAGTACGGTGAGGTGGTACAAGGAGGTCTGGACTCCGGGGTCCCCTCTATTCTAGTCTCTTGGTTGGGTAAGGGGGGTAGCGGGACAGTCTCGTTACGACTCTGGGGGATGTGGTGGTAGATGAATTAGCTCACAATCCTCGAGCTCGGCGTTCTAGATGATCGGGCCGCGGCGGAGCCAGCAGGTCCCGGGATGGTTGAAGGTAGTGACGGTCCGCGGCGGAGCCAGCAGGTCCCGATGAAGATGGGTGCAGAGAGCCGCGGCAGCGCCAGCAGGCAGATCGGTAGTTCGCAAGGCAGGGCTACGGCAGCGCCAGTAGTCCGTCAAGGATGAGTTCTTCACTGCGTCTCTCGACTCCAGGATACAACTGCCTTCCTGCTCTGGAGCTGCGCCAGTTATAGGTCTGGCGCCCTTTGATGTCCGGACCCTCGCACTGGGAGGTCGGGAGGTCCGGGATGAGGGAGTCCAGACACCCAGCAGGGGGGTGGAGCCAGCGCCTGGGGGAGCTGGGTGCGATCGGCACCTGGCGAGGGAGAGCCATCGACACCTCTTTCTCCCATTGACCTGCCAAGTAGTCCGCTCACCTCCTGGGTGGATGGTGGTGCCGGGATGTCGGGGCCTGGCCAGGCCCAGGGTTAGGGTTGATCGGAGGCCACGCGGCCTCGTGGTGCCGTGTCCAAGATGGCGCCCAGGCCGGGCGAGAGGGCCGGTAGGGAATCGGGCCCACGATGTGGAGATGTTCAGGGGCAGGGGCCCTATAGGAGACGGGAAACGGGTTGTTGTTGCGTGTAACGCCTGAGGAGCGGGGCTCGGGCCTGGTCGTGCGGGGAGGGAGCAAGCCTTACACGTGGCCTGTCCAACATGCGTCCCCCCCAGCTGAAGGCGGGGAGAGTCACCCATCCTCTTGGGGACTCTCCTCGTCGAGGCGGAAAAAGCGTGACAGGCCATCTGCGTTGGCGTGGTCTTGCCCGGGTCGATGTTCCACAGTGAAGTCCATCCCCTGCAGGGAGATGGACCAACGTAGTAGTTTCGGGTTTTCCCCCCGCATCTGCATTAGCCATTGCAGGGGTCGATGATCGGTCTGGACCCGGAAGTGGGTGCCGAAGAGATAAGGCCGGAGCTTTTTGAGGGCCCACACCACGGCGAAGGCCTCCCTCTCGATGGTGCTCCAGCGTTGTTCTCGGGCCAGGAGCCGTCTGCTGATGAAAGCCACTGGCTGGTCAAGTCCTTCGGGGTTCAGCTGGGAAAGGACTGCCCCAACGCCATGGTCGGAGGCATCTGTTTGGACGATAAATTCCCGACTGTAGTCGGGGGCCTGGAGCACCGGGGCGGAGCACATGGCGGCCTTCAGCTTCTCGAAGGCCGCTTGACAGTCTGGGGTCCAGTTGACCTTCTTGGGTTGGTTTTTGGATGTGAGGGGCCCTACAATGCTGCCATAGTCCCTCACGAACCGCCGGTAGTAGCCTGTGAGTCCCAAGAAGGCGCGGACCTCGGTCTGGGTGATGGGGGGCTGCCACGACTGGATGGCAGCGATCTTGAGTTGCAAAGGGGCCACCAGACCGCTTCCCACCTGGTGCCCGAGATAGGTCACAGACCCCTGGCCAATTTGGCATTTGCTGGCCTTGATCGTGAGGCCAGCTCGTTGGAGGGCCTGTAGCACCTCTCGGAGGTGGTGGAGGTGGTCGGACCAGTGGCGGCTGTACACAGCGATATCGTCCAGGTAGGCGGCGCTGAATTCTTCGAGTCCTGCCAGGACCTGGTTCACTAGCCGCTGAAATGTTGCTGGGGCATTCTTCATGCCGAATGGCATGACCTTGAAGTGATAGTGGCCATCAGGAGTGGAGAATGCAGATCGTTCTTGGGCCCGGGGTGTGAGACCGATCTGCCAGTAGCCCGCTGTCAGGTCGAAGATGCTGAGGTAGCGGGCAGCTCCCATGCGGTCGATTAGTTCATCTGCTCGGGGGATGGGGTGTGCGTCTGTTCTGGTGACCGCATTCAAGCCCCGGTAGTCGACGCAGAACCGAAGCTCCGGCGTGGCGCCGGGGGCGGCCGCTTTGGGGACCAGTACCACTGGGCTGGCCCAGGGGCTGTCTGAGGGCTCGATGACCCCGAACGTGAGCATCTTGGCCACCTCCTCTTGGATGCAGGCCCGTACCCGATCTGGTACGCGGTAGGCCCGATGGCGGACAGGGGGACTGTCTCCAGTGTCCACGTCGTGTAAGCACCAGGGGGTGACCCCTGGGGTGAGGGAGAACAGGGTGGCGAACTGCAGCAGGAGGTCTCGGCAGCCTGGGCGCTGTTCCAGGGTGAGGGCCTCCGAGAGTCGGACCCCGTCCACGGAGCCGTCCTTCTCCCGAGACCGTAGGAGGTCAGGGAGGGGTTCGGAGTCCTCCTCGGTTCCATTGTCGGTTGCCATCAAGAGGCTGAGCTCTGAGCGTACAAAGTGGGGTTTAAGTCTATTAGCGTGGAGGACCCGGAGAGGGTTTCGTGAAGATTCCATATCGATGAGATAGGTGACAGGGCTCTTGCGCTCGATTACTTTGAAGGGCCCCGTCCATTTGTCTTGCAGGGCGCATGGTTCGGTGGGAGACATTACCCACACTTGTTGGCCGGGTTCAAATTCGATGGAGGATGCATTCTGATCGTACCACCTTTTCATGTCCTCCTGACTGGCCTCCAGGTTTGCTTTTGCCATCCCTCTGAACCGTCTGGTCTGGTTGCGGAGGGTTAGGAGGTACTTGAAAACATCTGGAGGGTTCTTTAGAGGGGGCATTTGCCAGCCCTCTTTGACTAGGCTGAGCGGCCCCCGCACCGGGTGCCCATACAAGAGTTCGAACGGGCTGAAGCCGAGGGACTTCTGGGGGACTTCTCGGTAGGCAAAGAGAAGGCACGGTAGTAGCACATCCCACTGGCGACGGAGGGGCTCTTCCAACCCCCCAATCATCCCTTTGAGCGTGCGGTTGAACCGCTCAACCAGTCCGTTTCCTTGAGGGTGATAGGGGGTCGTGAATCGGTAGGTGACCCCACACTGTTGCCAGAGGGACTTCATGTATTTTGAAATAAAGTTTGTGCCCCGGTCGCTGACGACTTCTCGGGGGAAGCCCACCCGGGAGAAGATCCCCATCAAGGCCCGGCCGACTACCGGGGCTGTCACAGTTCGCAGGGGAACAGCCTCGGGGTAGCGGGTGGCGTGGTCCACCAGTACTAGGATGAACCGATGTCCTTGTGCTGTACGGGGGTCCAGGGGTCCCACAATGTCTATCCCCACCCTCTCGAACGGGGTGGTGACCACTGGAAAAGGTTGCAGAGGTGCTTTAAGCTTGCGGCCGCTCTTCCCGCTGGCCTGGCACGTGGGGCAAGATCGGCAGTGTTGGAGTACGTCGTTCCTCATCTTGGGCCAGAAAAAGTGGGTCACCAGGCGACTGTAGGTTTTATCCTGACCCAGGTGGCCAGCCAGGGGGACATCGTGGGCCAGGTTTAGCAAGAAGTCTCTAAAGCGGAGGGGCACCACTAGTACTCGACTGGCCCCTAACTCTGCGATTCTCTGTTCGCTGTACAACAGGTCATTGTCCCAATAGACCCAATGGGTTCCGGAGGTATCCCCTGCACTCTGGGCGAGGGCTTGTTGGCGGAGTCCCTCGAGGGAGGGACAGGTCTTCTGCTCGTGGCGAAACTGTTCTTGGGTGGGCCCCCCCTCCTGACGCCACTGATCCAGGCCGGGAAGGTCCTGAGGCTGAACGAGCCCCTCGGGAGTTTGTTCTGGGGTGACGGCACGGTCGGTGTCTGGAGCGACCGGGGGAGGAGGTGCCGGCCATTCAGGTTCTTCGGGTCGGGGGATGGCACGGGCAGCCATGGACCGGGTGGTTACGCACGCCCAATCCGGGATGCCCAACATCCCTAGGTGCTCTCTCCTCTCTACGGCGGCCCACGGGGAACTCTCAAGATCATTTCCCAGGAGACAGTCTACGGGGGCATCATCTCGGACCGTCACTTCCAACATGCCGGAGACTCCTCCCCACTCGAAGGGGACGCAAGCCATCCGACATAGACTCTCCGAATTGTCGGCTGAACGGACAGGGCAGAGGACGTTCGGCAGAATCTGTTCTGGGGTCACCAGGTGACATCGGACGGCCGTTACACTGGCCCCGGTGTCACGTAGGGCTTCGGCCCGGCGTCCATTAATGTTCACCCATTGACTGTACTTCCGGGTGTTGGCGGGTAGGGGGACCCGCGGGACCATGTCTCTTCCCCCTAGGCACGCTAGAACCATGGCGGCTGGTTCCCATTCCTGGCGTTCTTGCTCACATTCCTCATGTTCTTCGTAGGTTTGTTCTTCCCCCAGGGCGGCGGCAGCCATCTGGCGGGGTCTCGGAGTCTGGCTCTGTGGACAATTCGGGTCGTTGGCGTAGTGGCCGACTCGCTGGCATCGGTGACACGTGACATTGGCTCTGTATCCCGGCCGTGCCGGGGTGTTGCCCCGGTTGGCCGGGGGTGGGGTGCTGGTAGCGGGAGCGGCCGGGGCGTTGTCTCTCCCTCGTCCCTGGCCCCCTCCTCCTCCTCGGGGACGGTGCTGACCGTGGTTGTTCCGGTTCTGTTCATGGGGCCCAGTTCGGCCCACTCGGGTAATTTCCCACCGGTCAGCCTCGGCGGCAAGCTGTCGTGGATCAGTTAATTTACTGTCGAGGAGGTGCTGCCTGAGCTCGACGAAGCAGTTGTTCGATAGATGCTCCCATACCATGAGATTGAAGAGTTGCTCGTAAGTCGTTACGTTGCTTCCCTTGATCCACCCCTCGAAGGCCCGGCTGAAATAGTTCACGTATTCCACCCAAGTTGTGCCCGGGATCCGAGTGCAGTTTCGGAACCTCTGGCGGTACATTTCGGGTGTGAGCCCATAGCGGGTGAGGAGGGTAGCTTTCATGTGGTCATAGGAGGTCATCAGATGGTCTGGGAGCTGTAGCAGGGCATCGCGGCCCTCATTGACGAACCTCCCCCATAGACCGGCTCCCCAGTCGCTTCGATCGATCCGGTGGGAGGTCATAGCGATCTCGTAGGCCTTGAACCATTGCTGTATGTCGTCCTCTCGGAAATATTCTCGAACGACATCCTTGGGGATGTGTACCTTCCTTTCTGTCACCCCCGGGGGGCGCGGTTGCTCGGGCACTCCTAATTCTTTGTTCTGCTTGCGTAAGTCTATCTCAGCTAGTTTGCGTTCGTGTTCGTACGCCAGTCTCTTCTCTTCAAGCTCTCTTTGTCTCTGTTTCTCTTCCCGTTCTTCTCGGAGCCGCAGATGTTCCAGATTTAGTTTTTGTTCGGCTAATTTGAGTTCGCCATCCATTTTGAGCCGGGCCATTTCTAGCTCATGTAGTCGGTTTCTTTCTCGTTCTTGGATCTCATCTTGCGAGAGACCCGTTCTTCGCTCCTCGGGAGCCGTGGTGTCTTTCTCTGCTGTTGCGAGATTTTGGTCCGGGGGTCTGACGGCCCCAGTTTCTGCCCATGACTCAATGGCGTGCTTGAAATCGTCTTTAGTATTCAGACCGGTGGTAGCGATACCTAGTTCAATGCAGAATTGTTTCAACTCACGATGGCTGTATTCTTCCAATTTCTCCATCTGGAATTTTTCGGTGGATCCGCTTTCTTTGGTTGACATTGTGGTTTTGTCGTGGGGTGAGCTACTCTCTGTACGATTACGCGTTGATTCGGATCCCGCCGCTGGCCACCAATGTTAGACGGACCGGGAGGGTCGGCCGAGGATAAGGGGAGAGGTCTCCAGGGAGATCCGTCTCCAGCAATCGTACAGACAAATAACTTCCCCCCCACTGACGTACACCACACAAGGATAAGGTTCAACGTTACTTTATAAGCAATTCTTTAAGTACGGTGAGGTGGTACAAGGAGGTCTGGACTCCGGGGTCCCCTCTATTCTAGTCTCTTGGTTGGGTAAGGGGGGTAGCGGGACAGTCTCGTTACCACTCTGGGGGATGTGGTGGTAGATGAATTAGCTCACAATCCTCGAGCTCGGCGTTCTAGATGATCGGGCCACGGCGGAGCCAGCAGGTCCCGGGATGGTTGAAGGTAGTGACGGTCCGCGGCGGAGCCAGCAGGTCCCGATGAAGATGGGTGCAGAGAGCCGCGGCAGCGCCAGCAGGCAGATCGGTAGTTCGCAAGGCAGGGCTACGGCAGCGCCAGTAGTCCGTCAAGGATGAGTTCTTCACTGCGTCTCTCGACTCCAGGATACAACTGCCTTCCTGCTCTGGAGCTGCGCCAGTTATAGGTCTGGCGCCCTTTGATGTCCGGACCCTCGCACTGGGAGGTCGGGAGGTCCGGGATGAGGGAGTCCAGACACCCAGCAGGGGGGTGGAGCCAGCGCCTGGGGGAGCTGGGGGCGATCGGCACCTGGCGAGGGAGAGCCATCGACACCTCTTTCTCCCATTGACCTGCCAAGTAGTCCGCTCACCTCCTGGGTGGATGGTGGTGCCGGGATGTCGGGGCCTGGCCAGGCCCAGGGTTAGGGTTGATCGGAGGCCACGCGGCCTCGTGGTGCCGTGTCCAAGATGGCGCCCAGGCCGGGCGAGAGGGCCGGTAGGGAATCGGGCCCACGATGTGGAGATGTTCAGGGGCAGGGGCCCTATAGGAGACGGGAAACGGGTTGTTGTTGCGTGTAACGCCTGAGGAGCGGGGCTCGGGGCTGGTCGTGCGGGGAGGGAGCAAGCCTTACACGTGGCCTGTCCAACACATATGTACTGCCTGTAGTTACTATGGCTCATGGACCAGCCCATATTAATGCAAGGGGTATATGTAAGCTTTTAGCTCCAGTATGGCAGAATGAGGGTATTCCTAAATGTGCGGAAAATGTGGTGAAACATTGCATTGTTTGTTTGATGCACAATCCAGGAAAGGGAACACCAACTCCATCAGGTCACTTTGCACCCCCTACGTACCCATTCGAGGTACTGCAAATAGACTATATCCATATGGAACGCTTTAACAATCTTAAGTACGTCCTGGTGGTGGTTTGTGCCTTTTCCAGATGGATAGAGGCCTACCCCCTAATGGACAACACTGCCTTGTCCACTGCAAAAATACTTTTGAAAGAATTCTTCCCGAAATTTGGTTTGCCGTGCATTGTCTGGAGTGACAATGGAAGTGAATTTGTAGGTCAAATTATGCAAAAGGTGTGTCTAGGTCTAGGCATTAGGCAGAAATTCCATGTGGCGAACCATCCTCAGTCAGCGGGTCTGGTAGAGTGCTATAATGGCACTCTCAAACTTAAGTTAGCAAAGATTCAGGCCAGCACAGGCCTTTCCTGGCCTGATGCCTTGCCTTTGGCACTCCTTTCAACTAGAACGACTGTTCATTCTCGTTTGGGGCTTAGCCCATTCGAGATTGTGTTTGGACGCCCAGCTAACGTCTGGGGAGTCCCCAGACCCAAAAAGTACTCAGATATTCCGTACCCACTGTTGGTTGACTATTTGCATGATCTCACCACTAAATTGCATGTTATTCGTCAACAGGTCCAAAACGCTTTACCGGAGGCCTCCTCAGATCCCGGACACTCCATCCAGCCTGGGGACTGGGTGTGTCTGAAAAACTTCCAGAGGAAAAAGAACTTGGAACCTCGCTGGGGGCTGCCAAGACAAGTATTGCTCACAACTCGTACAGCTGTCAATGTCCTGGGAAAGAAGAACTGGATCCACGGTGTGCATTGCAAAAGGGTACCATTGCCTTTACCTTATGACCAGTGGGTCCGAGAAGGTGTTGGTGATAGTGAATGTGAGAAGGTACCCAGTTTCGTACTGTTCAGCAGTGCACACCTGGATTGGACAAGTTCAGAGAAGGAGGATGATGACGTCTTACAGGAAGCTGTACCTGTGCATCTGAGACTTAATACCACAGATCCCGAACATTTGTTCAAAGACCAAACAGCGCCTGGAAAGAGACGATTCAATCTGAGAAAGAGATTGCCTAAAGACAATTAATTTTGGTTTCCTTTAATTCTGTTTATAAAGAAAGTTTTTTTCCCTTTATCCATCAAGTTGCAGGGTCACGGTAGGAGTCTTGAGCTGTGACCTGAATAGTGACTAGGTCAACAGGACTTGCAGTGTCATAGGACGGCTAACAATCACAGCCAAGTGACTAAGGAAGATTATCGTGAGCAACGCCTTTAGAGTAATGGATAGTACAGGGAAAGGAAGTGATATTAAAATGATGAAGAGAGCTCATTATAAGAAATTATTATTTGGTCGTTGTGGCGTAGCACTATGTATTTTAGTGTGTTAATGTAGTTTATTAGCATGCATAGGATGGCTTATTCACGTCCTGCAGTTAGCACCTGTTCCCGTTCCTGTCCCTCTAACTCCCTCTACTACTGTTTCTCCGCATAAATTTTACTCACTCCCAGATCACGAGCAAATGAGAAGAATGGAATATCTTAACAATTCGTTCATTCAACTGTTACACCAGCATCAATTGATAGTAAATGTTACTGATTGTTGGGTCTGTGGTCTCATACCACATAATACACAAAGAGGAATGCCGTATCGAGTCCTCCCCTTTTCATACGAAGGTTCTGCTTGGGCCTATCTGGCTATGTTTTCTAATGCATACCAGAACTTACTTCGATATCCTTCTGGTGGATGCTATAATGGTGGAGTGGATGTCAGTCACAGTTCCTTGATAAAGGGTATTGTGACGATGGCAAAGATTGCTGACATTATCAAGATTCCCAAAGACGAGAAGAGAGCATATGATGAGTGGAATATAACTCGTTATACTCTCAGCCTCACTGACAAGCTTAAGCAACAGAGTTCTACACCGATTTGGGTACTACCCCAAAGAGGTCGTTTGTGCTTGCAAATAAATGGCCAGAATACCAAAACTAAGCAAGAGAGGAGTAATTGCTCCCATACTTATGTCTATACTCCTTCTACCCCTGCACCATTAGTGGCATCGCAAGGTACATATTTTATCTGTCATGACAAAGCTTATACATGGCTTTCCACACACTTCTCGGGAACGTGTTATATAGCTTTTCTCCTTCGCCCACATATACTGCCCCTGCTGATTATCATAAAAAGAGAGTTGCTAGAGGAGTTGTAGATTTGGAAGATACAACAGGTCAAGAAGGAGGGGATTTTCTGAAAGGATTTCTTCCCTTTTGGGGTCCGATGGCCAATAGCAAGAATATCAGACAGTTGGTCCGCGTGGTTGATGCTACCATCAATGTGACTTCTGGAGCATTAAAGAATTTGACTGCTGAGCTTCAGGCGGATCGACTTATGACTTTACAGAATAGAATGGTTTTAGATATAATTCTTGCAGATAAAGGTGGAGTCTGTAAACTGATTGGATCCAGTTGTTGCATTTATATTCCTGACAATGCCCCTACAGTATACCAAGCCATCTCTAAGCTACATGTCATCTCTGAGTCTATTCACCAAGATACTGGCGATTGGTCTGTGATGGGATGGTTTTGGGGACTACTGTCCACTTGGGGATGGAAAGTGCTAACTTTCCTTGGAATGATTTTAGCACTCGTCTTTTCTTGTTGTCTTTGTCTACAGTGCGGTCCAGCCATTTGTGGACTCTGTGCCACGATCTGTGTCTCCAAACCAGTAGCACAGCAGACAGAACACATTAAGATGATGGTGCAACAACATCTCAATGACCTCATGACCATTGATATCGACTCAGACTAACATGGGTTCCTTTGTGCATTGCCTGAGTATGGCAAAAGGAGGGTCTGAGGTTACGTAGTTTTCGGCCTCGCTTCACTACAGCTGCCATTTTGTGTTTAGTCGCCATTTTATGTTGCCTCACTCAGGCAGCACGGCTAACGCGGTAAAATGGTCTTTCTGCCTTTTTCAGCTGCTCCATGTTTTTCCCGTTAAAGAACAACCTTTGTCCTTGTGTGCAATACTGATGTCAGGGTCTGGCAGAGTTCGCAAAGCTGTGTCAAGACTGATTAATCCATGTCTTACTCCACTGTTTGGGTCCCACCATTCTTCTCTACCTTATCTTATTTGACTGGCCTTCACTATTCTCTTCGTGTGTTCTCTTGTTACATAGCCCTTCTTTTGAAGCATTCTACACATGTTTTGCCACCTGCAAATTGAATTACGGGCACTAGTGTTGATTAACCTAAGGGGAGGAGAGCACACGGGGTCTGAAAGGAGGGTGTGTTTTAGACATTCGATAGCTTGTTTTCGAACTATTCCTATTTGTCAGTTCTGTGTATATTGGGAGTTGTCATTGTAAACTTGTGTTGTATAATAGGCTGTGCGCCACGGATTGAAGTGGCAGTCTCTTGAGAACCTACCTATGTGGTACTTCTTAGATAACTGTGCTTAGCTGCAGCTAATAAAACTACTTTTCTACGCCTAACAGAGTGTCTCGTGTCTCTGTCGGTCAAGGCAGGTGAACTCGGAGATTTTCGGCATACCCTGCGCCGCCTGGCCCATAAGGTCAGGTTCTCCAGGCCTTCAGGTGTTGTCCCAAGCTGAGGAAGTGGTTTCAAGGATGAAGGCTTCTGTCTTCTCGGCGCTGAGTTTAAGGCAGCTGTTGATCATCCAGTCTGCAACTTCTTGCATTCCTCTCTGGAAGTTGAGTTTTGCTGTGGATGGGTCTCTGGTGAGGGAGAGGATGAGCTGGGTGTCATCGTCATAGGATACAATGTTGAGACTGTGTTGTCGGACGATGACTGCGAGAGGCCATGTAGATGTTGAAGAGGGTCGGGCTCAGGGGTGACTCTGCTGGACTCCGCAGGTGATTTCCATGGGGGTAGAGAGGAAGGGCGGTCTGATCCTTTGGCTTCTTCCGGTGTGAAATGATCAGATCCATTCCAGGGCAGTTCCATGTATACCGGCATCATGCAGTCTGGTGACTAGTGTGCAGTCAGAGACGGTGTCGAAGGCTGCAGACAGGTCAAGGAGGATAAGGGCTGCGGAGTGGCCATGGTCTAGGAGGGTGTGGCTGTCATCTGTGGCGGCGAGTAGGGTGGTCTCGGTGCTGTGGTTGCTTCGGAATCTGGATTAGGACGGGTCGAGGATGGCGTTCTCTTCGATGAATCATCTCAGTTTCCTGTTGACTGCTTTTTTTGCCCCTTTGGCTGCAAAGGAGAGGAGTGAGGTGGGCACGTAGTTCTTGAGGGTGGCGGGGTCGGCCGTGGGCTTCTTGAGCAGGTGCCTGACTTTTGTGAGCTTCCAGTCATCTGGGAAGGTGCCTATTGTGAAGGTGGCATTGATGGTGCGTTTCAGTTTGGGTGCGATGGTGTCCGTGGCTCTGTAGTAGATATGCAGGGGTTGGTGAGGGTTCCTAAATGGATGCCTTTCAAGGTCTCGGCAGTGTCTTCAGTTGTGATTGGTGTCCAGTTACAGATGGTGGGCTGCTGGTGTCTCTGAGGGGGCGGTGGGTGGCTATGGCGTCTTTTGGGGGGTTGACAAACTTGTCCTAGTGTGTTCTGTTCTTGAGGTGGAAGTGTAGTGTAGTTCCCATATCCCTAATAGGCTCTGCGCATTGGAATAACATACACTATAGATTTGACATAGGACTGAGGTCAGTATGTCTCTATCGAGTATATTAAACTTAATTGTGTGTGCCAGCTAACTCAGAGGTCACTAGAAACGTTCTTGAATAAACAAGCAGGGATTAGACTCTGACAACCGCATAAACATGACAACTTTGTTACCCCTAGAATCGAAACAATATCTTCAGAGTTGTGGAAACAATAGATAACTATTTCATTCAGTCAATCGTGCGTGCTTCGTTTCTACAGAGTTGCATAGAAATAGAGAGACAGGTAATTCAATAAAAATGGTTTATTGAACAGTCTTATTTCTCATGTAAGAGATATGAACTGCTACAACCGTTGGACAGAATACGAAATATAATGCGTACAGCGCAAACAGTAATATAAAATAATACTGTAATAGCATTGTCTGTTGCTATGACATATATAAAAACACATACATAAATAACACAGGCTAAAATACTCAACTGGTGCTTCTAAAATACGCCTACCCCAGTGTACCTAACCTAGGTCTAGTACGAGGGAAGAAGTAGGAGCTGTTCTAGCTAAGTTTAGTTTTGCCAAGAATCTGCCAAAGGTTTCTCTAGGTTCTAATCATACCTTAGAATGAGAGAGGTTGGTATCTCTTTCCCGGGACTCTATTTCCCAACACCCCGCAAGGGGAGTCAGAAACACTGGAGCTGGATTCTCGGCAGGAGGATGACAGCTTCTAGTCAGTGCGTCAGCTGGAGAGTTGGCTTCCTTTTGGACTTGCAATGGCGAGCTGTGTCGTGCAAGTAGGTAGTCGAACTGTACCGAACCACACCGTGCTTTGCCATAGCAAGTGAAGGTATATTTATACCTTGAAGGTGTTTAGGAATGCCAGTATTGACTTAAAGTCTGGCATATGAACGTCATGAATGAGCCCCTAAGGAACAGATGTTCATGCATAATAAATGAGTTCTTTGAGAAATCAATATCCAAGCAAGGGAAGTCCCGAACGGCTCAAGAGTCTGGTTTTCTTAAAACTCGTTGTGACGTAGATGAACGGATGGAAGTAGCCATGCCTATATTCGGGTAGCATGGTCTATACCTAAATAAGGACTGGATTTCTATGCCTATATAAGGGCAATGTGGATTGTAGCCATATAAGGGCATGAATCGGGAAATGCATAAGGAATCTAAATCGATACAAAACAGAAGTAGGTTTCAAGCTTGTCGCAGAGGTCTTGGAATGGGGCGACGTCTGTGGCTTCACTGCGTGGGTTGGTGAATGCCTGAATGACACTGAAGAGTTCAATGGAGTTGGTGGAGCTGGCGAGGATTTTGTTGTGGATGAAGTTCCTTTTTGTTGTTCTGATTTGGTTGTTCGTTCGTTCGTTAATCTTTATTTCACCAATTTTGCCATAAAAGATACAGCATAAAATCAATACAGATGAAAAAAATCAGACATCACTGCTACATCAATAGTGGGGTAGCACACAGGTACAGGCTAGTGGTTCTCAAAGACAAGGCCCCAATACACAACAATCTATACAGTTAAAAACAGTCGGATGATTCAGAAGCAGTTAGTTATTTAAAAAAAATTAAAAAAAATAAAACGATTTAACACTAACAGCTAAAAATCTTGCATAAAATGACATAATACATAAAAAAAAAATTACACTAACTCTCATAGTTGTGGTAGTCTGTCATGGCGTCACTGTAGGTGGAGTAGGTGTTGTTGTCTTTGTGTTCCTCCAGTTCTTCTTTAGGCGTCTGCAGGTGTGCCTGGCTTCTTGGAGATCGGTGGTGAACCTGGCGGCTTTCCTGGGGCACTGTTTGCAGAGATTGTGTAGTGGGGTGAGTTTGTCTACGCAGTCCTCTGGCTGCGATGTTTGGGTTTGTTGACGGTGAAGTGGACGCAGTGGTGGTCAGTCCATGGTGGTTGCATTGTGTGGCTTAAGTAGATGCTGTTACCTGCAGCTACGATGGGGTTTAGGGTGCGTCCTGCTCTGTGAGTTGGAATGGTGACGAGTTGGTTGAGTCCAATGTTGGCGAGGTTGTTATGGAGGATTGTGGAGTTGGGGTCGCTGGGGTTGTTTAGGTGGAAGTTAAGGTCTCCAATGAGTATGTAGTTCATCAATGCAATGGCGTGGGTTGCGATGAAGTCGGTGATGGAGGTGGCGAAGGGTGTACGGGGCCGGGGTATCTGTAGATGAGGGTTCCTTGGAGTGTGGTGTTCAAGCTCGTCTGGATCTGGAAGGGCATGTGTTGGGCGGGAGGAAGTTTCGCTGGAGGTGGTGAGGCGGAGGCTGCTCTTGTGGGCAATGGCGAGGCCCCCTGCTGGGCAGTTGGGGCGGTCCTTCCTTTGGATCCTGTATCTGTCTGGGATGGTGGTGTTGATGTCAGGTTTGAAGGTGGCATTGGTCCAGGTCTCTGTGAGGAAGGCGATGTCGGGCGAAAGAGAGTTGAGAAGGTTCCAGAGTTCCATGGTGTGTTTGTGTACGGAGCGCACATTGATGAGGATGCATCTGAGGTGTTGTCGGTCATTGCATCGATGTTATTGGAGGCTGGGTTGGTGGTGAAGGTTCTGCGGCAGTCGAGGCAGGAGAACTGGCCATTGGTGGTGTTCGGTGAGGCCTGTTGTCAGTCTCTGTGGGGTCAGGAATTGAGTGCATGGAGAGCGGTGGAGTCATAGCGGAGGAAGTTCACAGGTTAAGGAATCCTGGCTCTGGCCATGGTCCAGTCGAGGATGGGGGCAAATGGGCTTGCCTGTAGTGTGCCTTTGGCGTGCCCACTGCGTGAGCCATTAAGTAGGGGAGGTAGGAGACAGCGGGAGCGGGGATTTCCGGGAGGAGGGGCTGCAGGGGCAGCAGCGGCGAAGGGTGAAGGAAAATAAAAGTAAAAATAACAGTGGTGGGGTTAGAGCAATACGGGCACAATAATGGGCATAATCACAGTACAATTACTTTTGCAGTAGTAAAGCAAAAAATATCTACAAATCTTGGCCCCGAAGAAAGTTTTAGGAGCATTCAGTGGCATGCAACAGCGGCCAAGTTCGCCATGGAGAAATCACATACAGCTGCAAACATCAGGCTACCAAGACGGTCACATGACACACCACTGCTGCAACAATTGCATTGGCAGCCAGTCAAACAGAGGCCCAGGTTCTGAGGCCTGTGCATTGTGCACAATCCGTTGTATGGCAAGGTACCAGCCTATATTGAGGAATGGCTGAGGCACTACATGTCTCAATGCTGTCTTTGCTCCTCTGAGACGATCTTAGTGACCTGCCCACATTTTAATAAAACTACCTTGGGTTGTTGGCTATTTTTAGTCCTGTTGCCACAGATCTGGAATGGATTACCGGAAAGTTTGAAATGAGAAACAGCTTTCATCCCCTTTCAGAAGAGACTGAAAACTTTTTTATTTGAACAAGCTTTTGGAAGAGATTGACTCTCTCATTTTAATAATATCTGTTGCAACATGTTTTCATAACCCTTAGATAAGCGCCAAGAGACCTGTTTTTTTTGTGCGATATACAAGTGTTATTAAAATAATATCTTGGGCTAATTTAACAGCAAGGTGTCTGAACGGCTGCGACCCAGAGATCTTAGATTGAATTTGTTGCCATGGACACAGGCCGTAACATGGTCAAGGACATGGCAGATTGTTGCTATTTCAGGGTCCTGTGTTTGGCTCAGATGAATATTGACCTTGTGTAGTGATTGTCTTTGTCAAACCTTTCCCCAAATCCCCATTCCCATCCATTCACCAAACCCCTAACCTTCTTTCACTGGGCTGTGTGAAGTTTTTGAGGTGTGACTTCATTTACACCATAAATGGAGCGCACACTTGGTGTGACTGATGTGGTGAAACCGACACCAACTCACTGCAGGATTTTCTATTGCCTACGTAATAGCCCACGCTGGTTCTATTTACCCACCCTCACATAAAAGGGATCCATATATTTGATATAGAAGAACATGAATTGTCAGCGTAATCATTCAGACCGTGTACTGCATAAAAGCTTGTTCTTGTCCTCTCCAGACTTTGAGTCTACTTTTTATGACTCAAAGATTTTGTATATTTAGTTTTCATTAAATACTAGGTCCCCAATACTAAGAAGAAGTTACTCTTGCTATTTTTTGTTATTTTATCATTATCAGTTATTCTTTGTTGTGTCATGAGGTAGTCTGGTCTCAATTCTTTGTGAAGCTATGATATAATGTATTATCCACAAACTCAGTGTTTTTATTTCCATTTAGTTGCCTGCAATGGATAATCCTTCCGATTAATCCTACAGTTCGAGCTCACCTGGGTGAGAGTGGGACCTCACTTGTGGAGTTGTGATACCTTCCCTGTTATTGTTTCATCTAAATACAGGTAGAAGAACTATGGAGTGAAATTAACTAGTTAAGCTAGCAAGTAAGCAAGTTACTGCTACTGAATAAGAAACCTTTTATCTAGGTTGTTGTAGGCAAAATAGGTCATGATAGCATCCTCTTTAAAGGTCATGATAGTCACAGAGGTATATAACTAGTAAAACTAATGAGATCAACTTTTCTAAGCAGATTAGAAAAAAACAGGCTGCATAACTAAAAAGGCAGCAATGCAAAGTAAAAGTAAAACACAAATAAACTACTTCAGGCATAAATCATGAAGAACCCACTCTCTCTACCCACAACAGGACCACCCCTGCCCCCAAGCAAATTGACCCATCCCCATTCCACAACCAATGTCCAAATGTCCAACAAATAACTAAACCCTGACCCAACTCCCTTCCCACTCTCTCCACCCACAACTCCCTCCCACCAAAACAATTTATTTTTAAAAGGGCTAAAAGAGGGTATTGTCCATTTGGGGCTTGGAGCTGGTCCGGGCTATGCTCTATCCAGTCCAGTGGCTCTCCGTACACCTCTCCATGCGGTCCAAACTCTGTAGAATGGACCGTAACAATGTCCTGCCATAGCGTTAGGGGGCGGCAGCAGTTCCATTTAGGGCCCCTGACAGCTGGCGTCGGTGCCGGCAATGGAATTGCTGGGAGGCTGGAGACTGTGGCTGACTGGCTGCACTGCGGCCCAGCTGAGAGGCAGCTAGTTCAGCCTCTTCTTCTTCATCCACCTGGGCCACCAGTCACTGATATTCCAGCTGGATAGTGTCCAGCTTCTGCTGCCACAGCCGGGCCACTATCTCCTGCCTGTTGGGTGCTATGGGTGAACCAGCTGGAGTAGCTATATAAAAAAACAAAAAGAAAAAGACAAATTGCAAATAATTCTCTGCATAAACAATTGTTTAAAATGTGTGGTTGGCACAGTTGCAGTATATTGCTGGCCCCCCAAATGCCATTGGAATTTGATGTGATTATGATTTGGAGAGTCCCAAGGCCAATTTTATATTTTACCTACACATGGCTCACAAAAAGCGCACTGACTATCTGGCAGAAAAGTATTAAGGCAGAATAATACCAGAATAATGTTTCTTTTAAATGCTTTTCTAGTAACTAAACAGACACTTTGAGTGGAAATAGAAAAATAAATTACCTTTCATTGAGTAAGACATTATGAACTATGGAGTACACGTTTTGTTAATTACTTAATGTAGGCATGCTAGCCAGCCCATTGGGTACTTTGCTACTGTCTGCAGCTGGGATAGCTGTAGTTGACAATTATCCATCTTTAATTCCAATTGGCCCGTTCTTCTCCAAATTCCTTTCATTTTCTAGCCTGACTCCAAAGAGGTAGCTCAATAATAAATAAGATACTACATCACACACATCATGTTTAAAAATCAGATATGAACTTGTCTGCCGTAAGTAAACATTGGGGAAAATGATGCACTGTGCTACAGGTAGGACGGAAGGCTATATAGATTGTAATTGGCATATACGTCACAGAGTAACCCATATGCCAAACTTGAAATCAAATCAGGCACTTAGTCCCACTTTACTCACTGGCCTTATCCTGCACCACAAATTATTTCCAACAAATTAATTTGCTGGGCAGTAAGGAAAGGAAACTTGACTTACTGTACTGCAGGGTAAGGTAAAGGAATTAAGCGGGGAGGTAGAGCTCTTGAAATAGATTAAAGGGGTGTCACTGATAATCGATTTGTCATGTGACTATTAAGCTTTGGCTTATTCAGTCACTGTAGCTGATGAAAGTCGAAAGGGAAAACTCTGAACAGGCATAACATAAATCTGTTATAGGAAAGCATGAAACATATTTTGGAATCACTTAACATGGCCATAAAATGTGGCACATACCAAGAATGGAATTTTAGTTTTTTGGTACGCTGGGGCAGAAGAACTTAGGAAAGAATAAAGGAGTGAAGCACTAAGAGGTCACTGAATGGGCGAAGGAAAACACATCTTGTGTGTTCGGTTTGCAGTGCCTTGATAACTTTGTAAATGCTGCATTAACTGAAGCAAATGCACATTGCATAGCCAAAAGACCAGTCATGAAAATTGAACCATACTGCACTTCGGTCATGGGTGGCGAAATGCAATGGGCAGGAAGAGGGTGAAGAATGTTGCTGGATGAGATACACATCTGCCTTCCTTAACAGATATAGTGATTCAAGGGAGGACAACAGTCGTTTTTAAAAATTCCCCCCTATTGTGAACCATAGCTGTGATAACCATAAAAGAAAGTAAGCAAAGTAGGTGGGCAGGATGCCCCTCTCCAGAATAGCTCCCTTGCTCATTCATCCAAGCACTCCAATTATTCATTAATTATTTTTATTCTTCCATATTCACCCATAGCCACCATGATTTAAATTGTACTTTCTCTCATTCAGTCTTTCACCAAATATTCCAATCCATTATCTATCCATTCAGTATCCACCCTCTCTTTCAACCATCATTTCACCCATCCTTTCCTTTACCCAAATCCCGCCCACATACATTTTCACCCACCCACACATCCTTTCAGTCATTTACCATTTCACCCATCCTTTCTTTTAACCTTCCGTCCACCACCTTTTCCTCAAGCCATTATTTTTAACATTCTTTATGTGAGATTTTGCTGATTGGCAGATGAAAGAAACAATAACTCTACCACCGCTGCAGCTGGTAAGGTGGGGGGGGGGGGTCACGAACATCAGTTACAACGATGCCCTTGTAGCTAGTTAGAATAATAGTAATTGTCAATAAACAAGCCATGGGCCCGATTCACAGAATTAACGTAAGACAAAATCCTAAACTTACTACTTTTGGTATTCACAGAATGCACTTACTACTTTAGGTATTCACAGAATGCACTTACTACTTTTGGTATTCACAGAATGGATTTACGACTACTAACTTTACGTCCGCACTCAGGCCCGAGATTCCGGCCCAGAGGCGGAGCTTGCGGCCCGGAGATGGAGCTTGCGGCTCAGAGGCGTTAATTGTTGAAAGTTAATTGTGTGAATCGGGCCCAATGTGACTTACCACCGCGGTCCCTGCTACTGCTTCTCCTCCTGCAGCGGCACTTGAGCTCACGGCACTGGTGGTCCATCTGGCTAGAAAAAACATTATACATTTTTAGATGCCAGATATGCCTCCCCTTAAATTCTTTTAAACAAAATAATACAGCCACAATACATCATTACAGTTCGGTTAGCACCGTAGTGTCTTCTGACAAAAATATAATTCTGCCCAAAGCCAGGCAGTGAAGCCAACCAAAAACATTTAGTAATAGAGGGTCATAGCTATAGCCAATGATGATCATGAGAAACAAAGAAAGGATGGAATAATGGTTGATGAAAAACATATGGTGTTGGTTGGCAAATGCAATAGGACCTCATACTTTCCAACCATGCTGCACTGTCATGGAAACAGCTGGTATACTGCATCAATGAATTACACAGCGCAACATTGGGGGGGAGGTGGTCAATGACAATGGCCACTCCCTTCCTAACTAACTTAACTGTTAGAGCATGAGCAAGAAAAAGAAAGCCTTCTCAACAAACATAGATGGTGAATATGTTTTTAAATAGTAGCTTACTTGGTTGCAGTCTTCACAGTAGACAGCAGAGTACCAATGACTTGTTCTTAGTCTTACAGTACCACAAAATATATAGGAGAGGGAGAAAGATTACCAACAAAGCAGGAGATAACTGACCCAGAGACTAGGACAGATCAGAAAAAGTAAGCTACCAAAAAAAAAACATGAAATGAGGAAAAAAAAGATAATGAAGGTATAACAAGAATGAAACAAAAATTGGATAGGGGAGCTGAAAACAAAGTAGACAGTATAAAAAAATTAACAAGGCAACACTTTAAAGTAGCATAGTGGGCAGAGGAAAAAAACGGAATCCATTGTACTTTGCACGCTTGGGTTCATATGTATCCTGTCCTTGTTGCCTAGTAAAGGGAAGAGATAAGGTAAGGGTGTTAGAGCAACTTTATTTCTCACCAGCAACACCAGGCTCCAGGCAGCAACTCCTGTCCTGGAACCAAGCACCAACATTCCAATACCCTGAGATTCTACCATAAAGTCACAGCAGGCATAAAACACAAAATTAGGGAAATAATAATAACAAATAATAGGATTTACTGGGCTAAGCGAAGCCCTTAGCAGGGGCGCTGATGCTCGGCGCCTCCTCCCTAGCTCTTCACAGACCCTCCTATCCACTGTCCCTCTTCGTGCCCTTGGGTGTGGATGTAAGAAATGAAGAAGAGAAAAAAATTGATAAGTGATAGAGTTAATCTCCACAAAATTATTATGAAAGGCAAACAAGGTGACATTGTAATCATCTAAAACAGATTGCCTATAGTACTAGATTTGAGTCTATCAACTGTCATTGAGTTGGCATACTAATTTTAAAATCTAATTTCCGAAGTTTGTTAACAAAACCTACATTTGGAACAAATGTATTGCAATGAATGATCTTTGATTCAATTCTCATTTCCCAACCCCCTTGATGGATCAACTCAGTCTCCCTTTTTTGCAATTCATAGATGCATAGTACACATCACTGAACTAGCTTAGTACTGTACGTACGAGCTGCATAAAGAAAGTCACAGAGGATGCTAAATCACTGATATCACTGATTCACTATGGTGAAAGGAGTAAAGAAGAGTCTGCAATTGCAATCTTAATTAATCAGCCAAAGCGAGTGCTGACGAGTACGATAAGGTAGCGCTGAGCACCTGCCTAGGTGAAACAGGATCACATAATCATATTCTAATGTAAACTAAACAAAACTTACCTCTAAGTGTGAGCAACATGCTATTTGGAATTATTTTTTCAGCATTGTAGAACACAAACACAACAAATAATTAATACTCTCTTGACACCAAGCAAGTCAAGCAGGTCCTGCGTCCAGTCAAGGATATCGACCCAGCAGTGTACCAGCTTCTGGATGGTGCCCAAACCTGGCTGGTTCACAGCACAAATCGGCGTACCCACCCCTAGCGAAGCTGATGCCTCTGCATGGAGGTACCCACTGCCAGCCCTGCCTCCTGCTGCCAGCATGGAGTGTAGGTGGCATTGCGCAACAAAAAGTGCTACCACCTCCATCCCACAGAAGATAGCCTAGGGCTGCACACCTGGGCAGTGCTCCGTCTGGAGGGTAGGTGGCTGGTCGGGAGCCTGTTGCTGCCGCTCCCCTGTTCTGATACGGCACTTAGTGGGGGGGGGGAACAGGGGAAGGAAGGAAGGTAGTAAATATAATACAAAGGAAGTAAATAAAAAATAAAAAAGTACAAAACGGGACAAAAAAACTAAAAAAACACAAAATACTAAGACACAAAAACTAAAAGTAATATAATAAATAAAATATTAGGGGTAGTTTAATTAGGAGGGTGGAAGATCGAAAGGTTTAACAGGAGATTCGAAAATAGGCCTAGCACCATGAACACAACAGAGAAAACAAGATGGCGGTGCCCACGTGAAACACGTGGCACTGTTCGTGTGCCATTTCGAATGCCAAAACGCACTCCCTATTGTGTTGGATGTGAAAAGACAACAAGAATGTGCGCACCAGGAAACTCTACCTTTTCGCCCAACTCAGCATAACGCAGCAGAGTTCTTCGGCCACTTCGCAGAGTTCTGTGTAGTGCGATTCTGTGAACTCTGCACAGGTCTACTTAAAGCCTGCCAAATGATTACCATTGGTTGACTTTTTTTTAGAGTTTTATATAGCGCAAACTGGACCGAAGACATCGGGTATCAGAGCACTTTACATGAGCACCAGTTTCTTTACAGAAGGACACATTAATTTTTGTTAGGCACAGGGAGATTAAGTGATTTGCCAAGAATCACAGGATGTTGAGCGTCGTTGCCGAGACTTGAACCCGGTTCCCCAGCTATGAAGTCGCCCGCTCTAGCCGTAAGGCTATATCTTCTCCCCAATCTACTTTATTGTCTCTCTCATTTGCTTGCTTCTTATTCAATGTTTTTGCTCCTTCTTTGTGTTTGTCCCTCCTCAGGAGAAAAGCCTCTTTACAATATTTTGACTGACTGACCTGTATCCTTCGACTGCTCACGTTTAGGGAACTACTTTTTCCTCCTTTGTTTATCACTTGATGAAAGTGCATTTATTTTCTTGCTCTCTCTCTCTCTCCTGCTGCTGCTCTGTCCCGCAAAAAATAACTGCTTCTTGTTGCTCCTCCTTCACATGTTCCCCACCCACTCTCCTGCCCCAGACAGTCCTTGAATTAAAATCTTTTAATTATATTTTTGGGATGGGTCTTCTGACGCTATTTGGTACCAAACCACTCTGCATTCCAGAAAGTGCTTTTGTATGCCTCTATTGGCCCCCTTGACACAGTACGCACTACCTGTTGATTCCCACATTTGCTCCCACTTGCTTCCTACACCCTCCTTCATTGCCCCCATACCTCTTGTGACCTTTCTCAACAAAAGCTCTTTATTTTCTAATGCAGGGCCCGAACCCTGCTATTTTCTGCTAGGTTGCACCACATTCCAAAAAGTGTTTTTTGTGCAAATAAAAAAAATCATTGTTTCATTTACCATTCCAAGTGGTGCTGAAATTATGGGTCAGTAAATTAAAAAAAAGAAAATGGCACTTGCATTGTGAGGAATGCATGTGCCTACAGATTGGCATTGACCATAGAAGCACCATTGCGCCTTTTATTCTTTTTTTTACTCTCAGTTTTCTCTTTGCCAATGTTGTACATCATTGGAAAAAGCATTTTGCTCTTTGCCTGTGCTGCACAGCATCGCCAAAATCGTTGGTCAAATCAATGGCGAAATATGGCATCAAGAGCAATAGGGAGTTCCAGCCTAATTCCGCCACGCACTGTGTGGTAGGCTCCAGCGTGGTGTCTCCTCATGCCATTTTATAATACAGGCAGTCTCAAGTGGTCACAGTGAGAGGGCCGTTTCTCGAGTAGGTTTTTTGCCTCTCAAGTAGATTTTCTACTAGAATGGTAGCAAAATCAACTTGAATGGCCATGTACTCTTGCACACCACATGGTGCTGTTCGAATGATACTGTTGCTAAATTGTAGAATGAGCAGCGAAACATGCATATATCCACCCTTTAGCCAAACTCTGCAGAATCTTGTGGAGTTTTTATGTAACTCCCCGGAATTCTGCTGAGTGAAATTCCATAAGTTCTGCTCACTCGTAGTTTATACATGCCAGGTCTCTCCTTACACTTAACTTTGAATAGAAAGGCCTCACTTCTGCTACTTTCAAGGCACTAAAGTTCCAGGAATCCCCCCAGCTGCCATTGCTGAGCTGATAGTGCTCTTAAGACCCACACCCAGCCCATCCTTTCACCAGGGATAAGCTTCTTGTTTTACTCTGGAAGCAATTTTCACACCTCATTAAGTTTAAGTGCTCGCAGGCTAATGCATATTATCCTCCTAGAGTTGCAGGCAAGGAGAGGGTACATTTGTAAAAATTATTTTTCCTAAATATTTATGAAAAATCTACCTGCACCTGCCCTGCCCTGCCCTGTCTGAGCCAGATATTAATGGGGTAAGGATTTAGATGCCCCACTAACGAATGACCAATGGGAGCTTAGCTGCATACAGACGGAGGCCATCACAAGTAACAGTAGGCTGCGCCTAATTCATTATAAGTTCTTGCACCGGTTATACCATACCCCGGCTAAGCTCCATAGATTTCGACTCAGGGGAACTGATAGCTGCATGAGATGTGGTCGGCAGGGTGCAGACTTCCTACATCTGGCGTGGAGCTGCCCCCGGTGGCGGAGTTCTCGGTGCATACTTTCGATGGGATGTCAAGTTCAAGTTCAAAAGCTTTTATTCGATTTGTACATACAAATCATACAAGCATAGACACAGTTGAAATATTAAAATCACAAAAAAATAATCTTTCCTAAAGTAGGGAAAAAGTTAAAGTGCAGCAAGTAGAAGGTTTACATGCCTCTAAAGGTCAACACATCTTTTTATAAATTATACGACGTTCTTACATGGACTAACTGGGGATCAAATAGAAATTACTTACTAAGCATTTTCCGGGGATTGTACGTTAAAATTATTAAATAATCATTAAATACTGTGGGGCACTACGTAAATACCTTAATACAAACAATAATATAAAATTCAAAGAAGAATAGTCATATGTATACAGACAGGGATAATAACATTAATTTCATCATAAATAGACCCTGGCAGCTGTATAGCGCAAGTACAGACAGGTCAGTAAACAACATTAAAGAATAATACTTTTCCTGGCAGCTGTACATTTTAAGATAAAAGTAGCCAGGAAGAAACAAATCTCCTCGTTCGCTAATAAGGATAAAAATATCAGTGCTGATTGCGCAGTACTGATGTTATATTTAAGAAAAATTGGTTTAAGGTATTTGAGCCTAAAATACTTATAAAATTTACAAAATAGTAAAAAATGACAACTATTCTGACGAGAAATACCGTCACACGGACAAGGTGTGTTTGAACTAGTCTTTGTGCTTGGAAAAGCAACCAAGTGATGAACAATACCCAATCTGACCCGTGTTAAAACATACTGGTGGGAAGAGCGGGTCACAAATACAAGATAAGATTGTAGACCAGAGACTAAATTTAAATCTTTGTAAAATTTCAAAGTAGCAAGATTTCCAACAACTTTGTCTCGCTCGGCTTTACGAAAATTGAGAAATGTTATCTTAATCTCTTTTTTTGGAATAGATATAGCCTTTTCCGGCTCACGAAATACATTGATGTTGAACAAAAGTAGATACCAGTGATGAATGTATCTTAACCATGATACCCGTGAGGAATGGTCCAAACCTATACAGTCAAGGATAATATCCTGAGTAAAGCGTGTCTCCGGTTTTACCCAAATAGATCGCCACAATAAAAGTGGCCGAACTGCTGCTAGGTCAGAGATGTACTCAATCCCGACTTCGTCATGGATCAACTGTATGGAGGCGGAAGGGGGAACACATAATAACCTCCTTAAGAATTTGTTTTCCTCCTTCTGCAGAAGAGTACCCCCACAGTGACCCCACACCCCTGCCCCATATAGAGCAGAGGAAACACAGCATACATTATATATGTTCATCATATCATAGATACTTCGTGAGCCGAGTTTAGAAGCAAAACGAAAAATGCTACTAGTGGACCGTAACATTTTTGTTTTTACAGCATCAAATTCCGCCTGCCAAGACCCACTGTTACTATATGTTATTCCCAAATAACAAAAAGATTTAACGGGGGTCAGCTTTTCCTTATCTAGGAAGAAAGTATGTTTTACCTGCTTGGCTGCTTGTCCACATGACATCACGTATGTCTTAGCTTTATTCACACGAAGCCGCCTAGCTTGTATAAACTGCGCGAAGTTATCAATAAGGCGCTGTAGGCCCAACTGTGTTCGAGATAAAAGAACAGCGTCATCCGCATATAATAACAGCGGAACAGGTTTGCCACCGATCAGGGGGGCATCTGCTAAAATATTGGTCAGGGATCGGTCTACACCATTAATAAAAAGGGAAAATAAAAGCGGGGCTAAAACGCAACCCTGACGGATGCCCCGAGACACTTTAAAAAATGGGGTACATTCGCCAAGGGTACCATAACGGACTTTACATGAAAGTTTTTCGTATAGTCTAGCTAAAAAATACACTATTTCCCTTGGTGCCCCTGCTTCGAGCAGAACCTCCCAAAGAATACTATGGTTAACCAAATCAAAAGCGCTGCTCAAATCAGCAAAGCATAAAAAAAGGTTGCCACTTTTAGCCACAGTATATTTACTGATTAAAAGGTCCAGATTTACGCATTGGTCCAGTGTACCCAGACCTTTGCGGAAACCATATTGGACTTTAGTTATAATATTAAAATCATTTGCCCAGTCTTCTAGCCTCCTCAGTAAAATCCTACTCATCACCTTTACAGAGGCATCCAATAATGAAATTGGGCGATAGTTAGAAGCCTCTGACTTATCGCCCTTCTTATGTAAAGGGATGATGATCGATTGACCCCAGGTAGAAGGAAATTCATTTTCAGCCGCACAATTAAAAATCCTTGTCAAAATAGGGGCCCATAACGCTATCTCATCTTTATATAAGTCCAGTGGAACCCCATCGGGACCAGGAGCCTTGCCACCTTTACTCAAAGAAATTGCTTCCTGACATTCTTCCAGTGTTATAGCCAACGGAAGGGGCAACCATGGGTTTATATCTGGTGGTGATAACTCAGAAGTTGACCCTTCAGGGTTAAATATTTTGGAAAAATGATTAACCCAGTCGCTACACGCCACGTATGAAGTCAGTTCTGGGACATTTTCTCTACTGAGAAATGAACTGTTAATCGTTTCCCAGTAGAGTTTACTATTTTTGGTCTCAGCAGCCTCCCTCAGCTTGTCCCACGCCTCTGACTGTAATACACTTTTCCTTTTATTGATGGCTGATTTATAACTAGCCCTGAAATGTTGTATCACAGTCTTAACACGAGGTTTAGTGCCTAGCGCATTCTTTAGGTTACGGAGGGCGACGGTACATGTCTTATCAAACCATCCATGCTTTTGACCATTATTGGCTGACGGGGTTTTAGTAAAGATACCCTCAATAATGATGTTCAAAGATACAAAACATTCTATCAAACAGCCAGAATCGCTGTCATCATCCAAGCAATAACGAATTTGATTCATGCATTGGGTGACAACCTCCTTCTGCTTAATTTTGGAATTTGCACCAGTCCATTTAACCCTAAGGCCCTTTGGTCTAGTGGGCACTATATCGGTTGTACATTTACCACCTAAAACTGTTGAGGTGCCATGCCCCAAAAGAGTAACACGTAGACTATTATGGTCACTGAGACTTTCTTCATTCACATATAGATCAATGTAGTCTCCGCTGCTAGATAACAAGATATGATCAATAAATGAACAAGCATCTCTACCCGTGAATGTAGGGCATGTCATTGCCCGTTTGTTAACATTACAATTTAACAGAGTCATATCTAACATGGCTAGCATATTATTTAGAGTAGAACCATAGCTACAGTGTTGGAAATGAGGGGAATCCTCCTTCCCCCCCTGGTCTCTCCCATGGCCAGCAAAGCCACAAATATTCCCATTGGATAAATGGCAAGGCTGCAGGTTGAAATCCCCCGCCCATACCACCTCGGCCTTTCTTTTCGAGACATTTAAAGCTTTACTGATTTCCTTTTCTAAGGGCAGCAAAATATCCCCCCTGGTGGCGTCAAAAATGTTATTATAAAAGTTAACAACAACTAAATCGATATTCTTTCTACATTCAACCCTTATAACTTGGCTGTGTGATCCCACAGTTGTACTATACTTAACCGTACAATCACACAGCTTGGTTGACACTAACAATAAAAGGCCTCCCTTAGCCCTGCCCGAGCTGGATTTAGTTGCTCTGAGACAAAAGGATGCATACCCTTCAATATTAACAGGGTCTGGACACCAGGTTTCCTGTAATAAAATTAAATCAAAACCCTCATTCAAAAAACTGGTCCAAAAGGGTGTACCCAATTTGCTAGTAAGACCAGCAATATTCCAGGAAATGAAAGAGATTCCTGCTGGTTTACCAGCTTTATCAGCAACAAATAGCTCCTGCTGGTTTACAGGTGATATTAAAGCAGGACCCTCTTCCTGAAAGATGGTAACCGGACTTGGTCTGGGGCTAGCAGTAATTGTACATATATCCAGGCTACCATGGTTGACTATACGCTGAAAAGGTCTTAATAATGACAAATCACTAGGTTCGTGGGGTACGACTGGGGGCTTGGCAGAGAAAACAGAAGAATGCTCTATCTCAGGATTAGGGTTGTTTAGGTCCGATATTTCTAATGGGCTGAGTCAGTCTACCTCATCTAGCACGGCATATCTATTTGGGTGGGCGAATTGTGAGGACATGGGGTTTTGAGAGTGGGGCGGGCCCTGCCACGATTGTTGCCAGGAATATTTATCCAATTGTGGTGGCTGAAAGGATTGCGGCCATTGATAAACTGACTGAGGTGTAGGTGGCGGAAAATGAAAAGGATGTTGCCAGTGTGCTTTTACTTGATGCATAGGAAAGGGTTGGGCAATTGGGGGCTGCCTCTGTAAATTAACATGATGTGGAAAAAAAGGGGGCGGATAAGGTGGTTGCAACCAAGAATTACCAGGTTGCTGTGGAAAAAATCCTGGTCCACTGTTGCTTTGAAAATTGGGGCAGGGAGTGTTAGGTCGTACAGACTTTGATAAGAAATAAGACAAGGGAAGTGGATTAATTTGGGTCACAGGACCACAATTGGGTGCGTTACACACATAGCTTGCTGCCCCTACATCCCTAAAATTAACAGTTATTACATCCCCTGCTATTGATTTCTTGCTTCTACCCACCCAATCCCCTCTGCGCACGGTAAGGATTTCACCGTTCACGTTATTAGGTAGGGGTTTATGTAAATGAAGCCATTGAGCACATTTGTTTCTGAGCTCAGTATACGATTCCTTTACTCCCTCCTTCAATGGGGGAACCGCCGTCAACACGACTACAAAAGGAGAAACCTCTGGTGGTAGGTTTATGGACCTAAAACGTGTCTGCTTTGGTTTGGGCCCTTCAGGTTTATTTATAATAGGGGGTACAGAAGTTGAGTTAGGTTTCCCTGTTACTTCTTTGGCTTGAACAGTGGGGGCCACAGTATTATTATCAGCTACAAACTGTTGGTTCGCCTGGACAGGAGTATTCCCCTTTAAAATCTGAACAGATATTGATTGAGCCGAAATATTCCCAGTTTGCGGTTTAGGGGGTATAACTGGGTTCCCTTGAGCCTTATTTGATATACCATCGGAGCCCTTGGTGCTCATTGGACATTCAGGAATTGATTCTATGGTCCCTTGTGACTGGACAGACACTTGTGCCTGCTTTTTTTGGGGCCATTTGGAATGTATTAAAGAAGTAAGCCTATCCACTTTAGAAATTAAAGGCTTAATTTGTGCTGCTAAGGTGGCTTCTAGATCTAGTTTTAAGTCTGTTACCATATTTTGCACCCAGCACGGGATACCTGGTGTCAATTGTGGGGTAGGGGAGATCAAATTATGATTCCTAACTGGGGCTTTAGCTTTACTTTTGCCCTTCGATATAACCTTAGGAGCCCTCCCCCGTGGAGCAGTGGGTACAGAAACTGTTTCTGCATCCTTATGCCCACTCAGACTCGACTCCACTTTGTCAGGTGACTGACAAATTTCGAGGTCTGGTGTAACCTCCAGATCTTCGACAGACGGGTCCGAGTCTGATGGGGCAATCGATAGATCTACAGTGTTCGGTACAGTCGGAACATAGTTAGAGGGCAAAGTTATAGATAAAGAACAATTATGCTCAGTCTGTGGGACAGGAGATTTGACCTTTCCCAAAGGGCCCAGAGATGAACGCCTGGCATTAGCAAGGTCCATAGAGACTCTTTTTTCCAGTATCACGATACTTTGGTCAATAGTCTCATGTACTCGTGAAATAAAGAGATCAATAGGACCAGTCACCTGAGCTAGCGGCGTAGCTTTCTTCACGCAACTTCGAGTTCTGTTGCGTATGGTTGACATCTCGGGTATTGGTTACAGGAGTGAAAACACAAAGGTTCTGGGCCGGGGCCGTCCTCTGCCGTCCTTGAACGGCCTTAAACGGCCCGCTCTTTGCCCGGTCTTCACCCCGGTAGTCGCCCCGCGCGCGTCCCGCGTGCGCGTTACCCACACCGGGGATAAGGACTAGGCAGGGGGAGGGGGCGGGAAGAGGACCAGCTGCGGCCGATCTCCGCCGCTCGGAACGCTGGTCCTCGCAGTCCCGCCTCTACCCGGTCAGCTGGCTGTATGGGTCCACAGGCGCGTTGGTGCACAGAGCACAAGCAGTGGCTTTGGAGGGATATTACCCCACAGGTGAGATTCGCCTACGAGCGGCACCCGCGGAGCGGGGGCCGCGAGGCGTGGAAACAGAATCAGGCAGCAATTAAGGACGGTGCTTCCTTCAGCAAAGGCTCCCAAGGCAGAACTCACTCCCCACAGATTTTGAAGAGAGGAGGAGGGGGCGGGAAGAGGACCAGCTGCGGCCGATCTCCGCCGCTCGGAACGCTGGTCCTCGCAGTCCCGCCTCTACCCGGTCAGCTGGCTGTATGGGTCCACAGGCGCGTTGGTGCACAGAGCACAAGCAGTGGCTTTGGAGGGATATTACCCCACAGGTGAGATTCGCCTACGAGCGGCACCCGCGGAGCGGGGGCCGCGAGGCGTGGAAACAGAATCAGGCAGCAATTAAGGACGGTGCTTCCTTCAGCAAAGGCGATGGGATGTCAAACATGCTGGGCGACCGAATGTCACCATGTCCGCTCCTGGGGAAACATCCTTTACAACAAAACTTTTACAACGCAGTGCTTTTACAACGCAGGTTTTACAACGAAAACCATTACAACACATTGCGCTGGGGGCCGCTCTAGGATAGGGAATAGATTTAATTTACTATCCAACACCTTCCCTAGTGTCCACGGTGACTGGAGTTGGAATAGTAAATTAAACTATTCACTATCCAGCACCCCAAAGCGCTATGCGTTGTAAAGGTTTGCGTTGTAAAAACTGCATTGTAACAGCATGCGTGGTAAAAGCATGCGTTGTAACGTCATACATCCCCGCTCCTGGCTCTCTTGGGTCTGACTCAAACCGTTAATACAGTTCATACAAAGGTTTTAGCAATGGGGTTGTTACTGGCGAAATGGCAAGTAGCATGTCGCTGGGGAAGAGGCCGCGCTCCCAAGTTTAAAGACTGGATTCATTTGATGTCTACTTGGCAAGAGCACATGCACAACTATGCAGACCTTTTACCCACTAAGTCACGCCCAAGAGATATCTGAAGCCCACTAACCTCCTATCTGATGGCGCAGGAGGGCGAGGGTGAGAGGAGCAAGGGCAAGCCCACTCTGGAATCAGAACGTGAGACTGGGTCTGAGACTCGATCCACATCCCAGCAGCAGGGTATATCTGGAGTGTAACTCTGTCTAAGGTCGATGCTGAGACACTGAGGACATGGTATGGATGGGATGACCTCCCCTCGTTCTTCTTGCGGATCCTGGGAGTGGGGCACTGAGTTCGCAATTATACTGTGTCTGTGATAGCCGTGTAATTTGTGTTGTTTAGACCTAGTGTACACTGTTGTAAGTTGTGGCCTGCATCGCATGCAGCTGTACTGTGATGACAAAGATGGACTGCTAGCAGTGTTTTCTGGTCCTATGTTGAAGTTAATTGGGGGGGGGAGTTAATGTTACATCAAACTGATACGGGAAGGTGTTATACATAAGTGCAACAATGTGACATATTGACATATGGATTGCGGATGTTTTATTACACTGATGTACCGTACAATCTTTTAATAAAGGTTTTAAAAATTAAAAAAATCTACCTGCACCATTGAATTCGATTTTAAATGAACATTTAAATTAGCATTGAACTCTTGCTCTAGCTTGGCCCAAACCTGAGGTAGCAAAATGAATGTATTAAACCCTTCTGTGCTCCCGTCGGCCGTTGGCCGTCGCGAGCCCTACCTGGCTGGTGCTGCCAACGGCCGACGCGGCCCCACCCACTCCTTAGAACGTCCGCACTGCGCCAAAATAACGGCCACGATAAACAGGTTAATCTAGTTCCCCTGATAGGACAGCCAGAGCTTTACATAGTTCAAATAGCTTTTGGAGGTTTAGTGCCACCATTTTAAAAACCGAGCACCTTACTAGTCCTATACACTACCCATCCCTTAAACTCCTTACTACCCCTAAACACAACCCATCACTGGGGCTTGCTGCCCATCTCCAAACCCTAACAAATCTGATCTACAGCTATTTACTATCCATCTCTGAACCCTAGCCATCTTATTACCACAAAAACAATAACCATGCCTGCACCCTTAAAATCCTTAATCTCTCCATGCACTAACCATCAATGAAACCGAAAACTCCTTACTGCCATTTACACTTCCAGTACCTGATGCCTAAAGACTCCTTACTATTCCTATACACTATCCATCCCTGAACTCTAAAAAACCTGCCTCCCCAACTCATTACCCATTGCTGAGGCCTAAAAACTATTTTCTACCCCAATACATTACCTATTGCTGATGCCCCCATAAAGTATTACTCCATAAAGAAATACATGTTCCGTGCTCTTTAATCTGGATGGTTGCAACCATCCAGTAGCAGCGCAACCTGCTAGACACCATGCTAATGCTCCTGAAAAGTATCCTAAATGCCTCCACACACCTCGTCAAGAACTTAAAGAAACCCAGCCACATCACCACCACCCTGAAGTCAACTTCAGACTAAAGAATTTGTCTATAAAGTCATCATGATTGGTGCCCTGAATTTCTTGCTCAAAAGCTCGCCATCCTTGGTGACTCTCGACACACCTGCATGGCTGCACTGTCAGATTGTAGACAAAATTGCAGAAAAGTAAAACGGGGAAACAGGAACTATGCCAAACAGGCCTTCTAAATTTATGCACACAGGCTCTGGAATGACATCTGTATATTAACAGCGAAGTCTTAACCATGGGTTAAGTCAAATGATAGCATCTTTTCAAACCACACTACAGCTGAGGGAAATTTACTTCATTTTCTTATAGCCTAATGATGTGAAATTTTGGAATTATTACACAAAACTGCATGAACCACATATCCAGCATTTAGTGCTATTAGCCATTTGGAGCAGATGTATCAATGTATTTTTTGGGTTGCAAACGCTGCGAATCGCAAAAAAACTGCGTTTGCGACTAAAAAATAGGAAGACGGTATGTATGTAAAAATTCGCATCGCAAAATAAGTAATCGTTATATTTGCGATTACTTAATTTGCGAGAACAGATTTTCTGCGATTTTTTTGCGATTCCTTATTTTGCGTGGTTCTTTACTTGCGAAAATCGCAACCTTGAAATCGCAAAATAAGAAATCGCAAAGAGATGTATGAAAAATTCGCAAATTGCGAATACTTGAAAATCGCATTTTAAGAAACCGCAATTAACACCAACTACATGCAGGTGGTAACCAGGTTGAAAGTATAAAAAGGAACCCAGAATGCAATGTAAACTTTCAAAATGGCTGGACTTTACCTGATAGCCAGGAGGCTGCGTATCCAAGCCCATGCACAGAGGAGACAGAGACAGGAGAGAATATTTAGACTGCGCATCACGCTGTTCCAGCCAACTGAAGAGGACATCTATGACAAATACAGACTTCACCCATACACTATTTTGGATCTCATTACTGAATTGAAACCTTTTTTGGAGCATCCAATAGGCAGGACACAATCAATTCCTACTCATGTGCAGGTATTGTGCTCACTGCACCTTTTGGCTTCAGGGTCTCTTCAAAGCGTCATTGCAGAGGTTGGTGGGGTGCCTCAGAGTGCTCTTTCACACTTTTTCCATGCCTTTCTGGATGCAATGCTGAACAGGCTTCAACATTACATCTACTTATCAAACACCCAACAAGCCATGCAAGAAACAAAACTGGATTTTGACCAAATTGCACGTTTTCCACATGTGATTGGTTGCATTGATGGCACCCATATTGCCATCACTCTACCAACAGCCACAGAATATGTGTTTAGAAATAGGAAAAGCTACCATTCCCTCAACATTCAGATTGTGTTGAATGCAAAATACATCATCAATGATATTGTGGCAAAGTACCCAGGCAGCACACATGACTCCTTTATTTTCCGACATAGTGGAATTCATAGACGTCTGAGTGCTGGACAGTTTGGAGAGGGATACCTGCTAGGTAAATGAACCTCATACATACAGCCATTCACACATTAGTTACTTATTAGTGGAACACACACTCACTCTTTCCTTTATTTCATGCAGGTGACAGTGCCTACGCAGTGCGAGATTTTATCCTAACGCCATATTTGAATCCATTAAATGTAAGTGAGAGAAGATATAACAGGGCACACCGGTCAACACGTGGCACCATTGAATGCACATTTGGAATTTTAAAAGGCCGTTTTCGGTGCATACACAAAAGTGGAGGTGCATTACAGTACAGTCCTGAAACATGTTGTAAGATTGTAACTAGCTGTGCAATGCTACATAACATGGCTATGAGAAAAGGAATAGACATTGAAGTGAGTGACTCAGACACATCTGATGATGATGACATACCTCCACCTAGAAGGGCTACAGCAGAAGTAGGAGCAACGGCTGGCCGCCAAAGACGGTCTGAGATAACACGAAATTACTTTTAGGTAAGACAAGTACTCTCACAACATGTCTTATTTTTGCAAATGATTGTTTTTATTCTCAAAACAAAATCTTTACTACTGTTTTTAAACATGACATGTTACTGCACAGTCACGCTAATGTACCCTAAATGTGTAAGAAAGCCATATGTGCCAATGCTGTAAGGAGAAACTATTGCAATGTAAATTGTCACTTTTTACGCTGGTGGCTTGGTGCAGGGCGATGTTCACATTCCATGCTCTCCAAAACAGATGTAGTACCAGCATGTCTTCCACTTCTGCGCTGCGTCAGTTGAGAAGTTGGAGTGGGGTTGTTGCTACTCCTGCTGGAGGTGTCCTCGCTGTCTGCTGAAGCCATTAGTGCGCTGGCGCCAGAGTTTGCTGTTTGTAATATCTCAACAGCAGATGTGACCTTGTCCAGGCCTTTGGCAATGTTTTGAGTGCATTCACTCATCTCTCTCTGCATGTTTATGCTGCGCCTAGTGAAGTTACATGTCACTGTACATAGCTGGTTAATGGCTTTAGTATACCCATGCATTCTGCCATGTGCACGGTGAGCAGCCCTGTTGGGAGATGTTTCTGTGCGTTCAAGTGTCAAGCACAGTCTGTCTATTGATGCTGCCATACACTTCATGGCTTCACCCATGCTTTGTTGGTTATGGTTTAATTTTGAAAGCTGCCTATTAATAGAACGAAGGGCCTTATGTTGCAGGCGCTGCACATGAAGCATATCCTGCTCCAAACCCGCAAAGACTGTTGGTGTTTCCAGATGACCACTGCTGCTCCTGGATCTATCCAAGCTATATGTACGTGGCCCTCTTTGCGTTTGGGATTGGTCTTGATTATCACGAGGGACCACTGTGTCAAGGCCACTGACTCTTGTACCCCCTTCATTATTAAGGTCATCTTCCAAAGGAGGCAGAGGGTCCACATGTCTGTGCTTTCTGCGCACAATTGGAGTATTATTATTATTATTATTAAAACCATTTATTAAGCGCTTGGTTACCCAAAAACAGGGTGTCCCCGCGCTAGACACTACACAGAAAGCAAAGAGGACAGAGCTGGGGAGGGCAACAGAGCCAAAAGAGGAACAAGATTAGGCCTGAGGGAAGAGAAGAGTTTTGAGCTTTCTTCGAAACATACTCTCAGAGGGCTCCATCCGGAGACCAAGCGGGAGCTCGTTCCAGTGTTTAGCCGCTAAAAATCTATATGAGCGTCCGCCCATTCTGGCTTTAGTGATTTTCGGAAGTTTAAAAATCATTCTGCCAGCCGATCTAAGATCTCTAGTGGGGCGGTGTATCGTCAGTAAATTTTGCAGATAGGCTGGGCCTTTGCCTAGAGCTATGCGATGAGCGTAGCAAAGAGATTTAAATTTGATACGCTCTCTTATCGGGAGCTAGTGGAGTTTGACTAAGGCAGATTTACCCGATGCTTTGCGGGGAAGTTTGAGTACTAGGCGAGCTGCGGCATTCTGTGCACATTGTAGTTGATGTAATCCTTTTTGGCTCAACAATAGCAACAGAACATTTCCAAAATCAAGGTGGGGGGTTACCAATGCGTGGACAATGGTCTTTCTCGAGTTTATAGGTAAGAGGTCCAGAATTTTGCGAAGGACCTTCAATATGCCGAAACACTTGGTTGTAACTTTATTCACGTGAGTTTTGTAGGAGAGATCAGAGTCCATAGTGATGCCCAGATTGCGCACCGATTCCACCGGACTGGGGGGACTACCCAGTTCTTTGGGCCAACACAAGTGTGACCAAGCAGATACTGATTTCCCCACTACCAGCAGCTCAGTTTTGTCGCCATTAAGGCGAAGGCAGTTATGGTCCATCCAAGCTGCTACCGATGTAAGGCAACTCGAGAAATTACTGGCCTCTTCTCTGCACTCTGGAGTAAGTTTCAGCAACAGCTGGGTGTCGTCGGCATAGCTAACAATGCCTACCCCAAAACTCTCGACTATGCGGGCCAGGGGTGCCATATAAATGTTAAATAAAGTAGGGCTCAAGCTCGAGCCCTGAGGAACCCCATGGCCTACATTTCTGCGCGAGGATTTAAAGGGGGGGCAGTGCATTTGAAAGCTCCTGTTAGTCAGGAAAGACTCCACCCAAGCCAGAGCTCGTCCCTTCACTCCAATGTCCACCAGCCGAGACAGCAGCGTTGAGTGCAGCACGGTGTCAAACGCTGCACTAAGGTCTAATAAAACCAACGCTGCTGTCTCTCCCTCATCCACTATTCTCCTTAAGCCTTCGGTGGAAAAAAGAAGGGCTGATTCTGTGGAATGACCCGCTCTAAAACCTGATTGAGTGGAATGCAGGAGAGAGTGTTGTTCCAAGTAGCTCATAAGCTGTTTATTCACCACCTTCTCCACGATTTTAGTACAGAAAGGGAGAAGCGAGATGGGGCGGAGATTTTGAAACTGGGTGATATGAATGTTGGTTTTTTTTTTTTAGAGGGATAACCTGGGCAGTCTTCCATACGTCTAGTACCTGGCATTCCTGAAAGGAGAGTGACACCATGAGACTGATCTGATCTATTATTGTAGTCTCCAGTAGTCCTTTAAAGCGAGCAGGAGGACAGACATCGCTGGGTGAGCCAGATTGAATGTTGTTAGCAATGCTTACTAGATCATGTTTTTCAGGTAAGACAAAAGAAGAGAGACAGGGAATTTCTGTAGAGGTGTTGCTGCCTTCTGCCTGGTTCGACGGTTGAGTTACATTCTTTGGAAAGGTAGCGTGAATTTTATCAATTTTATGTATGAAAAAGTCTGCTATAGAATCGCACAGCTTTTCTGAGTAGATGTCTTGTGTATTCAGCCTGGTAGAAGGTGGAGCCTGGTGAAGCCTGGTGGAGTAGAAGCAGTCTGATCAATGCACCAGAGACAACATAGAGAGGTGATTCATCGCCCTCAGTTTGATCCCTTGAATCCCTTGATTGTGCTGTGGATGTAGAGTGAGATATATGAGTTTGTGTTTTGATGTGCATTTTGAGACAAATGAAGTTTTTTCTAATTGAAAATCTAGCATTATTTGAACTACATTTCTGTCTTCCTAAGAAAAGCACAATGTGGGTCTGTGTTTATTTTATGGCAAATTCAAAATGTTAAAGGTACACTACAAGACCCATGATGCATTGCTTGCTGTATGTTAAGCTGTGTACCAGGACTTATAAATTCCTATTACTGAGCACTTCTACTAGACCAATGAACATGCATTAACCACTATTTTTGGACTTCATTACACGCATCGGATGTATGACGTTACAACGCATACTTTTACTCCGCGTACCATTACAACGCGGTATTTACAACGAATACCGTTACAACGCATAGCGCTTTGGGGTGCTGGATAGTGGTAAGTATAATTTACTATTCTAACTCCAGTCCCCGTGGACCCTAGGGAAGGTGTTGGATAGTAAATTAAACTTACCTCTTATCCTAGAGCGCCCCCCAGCGCAATGCGTTGTAATGTCATGCGTTGTAATGCCCGCGTTGTAATGGTAGTGCGGAGTAAAAGTTGCGTCGTAACGGGTGTATACCCACGCATCTTACCTTGGGCACTTTGTGTAGGGTCAGAGCTGTCCATATAAGCCACTCCACTCACACTCTCAGGCAGGAGAGTGGCCTCCACAAGTTCCTCGTGTGGTGTAGGTTGCTCTGCTGTGGAAGTTCCACCTCCAGTCTTGTTTGCCTCCTTTATTCTTTCTGCAGCCCTTTCTTTTGATCTCTGGCGCATGTCGTACCATCTTTTCCTAAGTTCTTCAATATTACGGTTGGTCACTCTCACTGCATTCACTTTTTGCTGTATATTCAGCCAGATCTTTCTTTTTCTTGATTCAGTCACTTTCAATGCTTTTTTGCCAAAAAGCAGCTCATGGCTGCACACCATCTCTTCAATTAGAATTTCTTGCTCCTTTTCAAAAAACGTATGTTTTCTCTTTCTTTTCTCTCCAGCCATTCCCTCCTGTGTGTTTTGGGACTCCATTTCAGTGCAAGCAGGTCTGTTCAGCCTCCAAACAGTCTTCCAACTGCCACTGGGTGTGGCTCAAGCAAGCAGGTGCAGGTACTCACTCCCACTTCCTGACTGTGATGTCATCAACCTGCTCCTGCATTGCAGATTCCCGTTTTTTGCGATTTCTTAATTTGCGAATTTCGCAATTTAAGAAATCGCAATGGATTCTGAGAATTTTTAGCGATTTAATCGCAAAAAAGTACATACATCCCGTTTTGCGAATCTGCAATTGTGAATCGCAAAATATCGCAGTTACAGAATCGCAAAACACTATCTGGATACATCTGCCCCTTAGTGCTATTTTGTAACGTGAAATGTGGCCTCAAGTATATTTTGGATGCAAGGGTGCAATTTGCACAAGAAAATATTGCTAAATTACAGATGCAGCCGTTTTCGTTCACATTGTGTGCTCCAACGATAGTTTTCTCCAAACTGACCTAAAATTATGTGAGGGTACATAATGGAGTAACTTCAGGCATTTCGTGTAACAAGGGTAATGCTAAATGCCATAAATGAATGCGAGATTATGCCTAACTGAAGAAAAATTTTCCCGGGCCTGCTCAAAATCATAATCAGTTTCCTCACTGGAAATGCTCCCCGAAACCGTTTTGACTTTGATCCTGTACAGTGAACTGTTTCTAACTAGTGTTGAGTTATATAAATGCTGCATACAAACACACTGGTCTTGAAATTTACAATTGTCATACACACATTTTGTTGACCATTCCTGAGATTCATTGTGAATGCCTAAAATGTACTCCAAATGTTGGATTAAGCAGTACCGCACAGTAGCAGAACTATTTTCACAAAGGACTATGCGAATAAAGCACATTGTGTGCTTTTTGTCTCCGCAAAAGCTATATTAGTGACTATTTTTCACCACAATTAAGATTGCTAAAATTGTTTCTGAGCATCCTTTTAACTATCAGAAAGTGTTGTGTATTTTTTTAATGGAATCACCGCTGTTCAGCTTTCTCACTGTGCCGGCGCACTTTATGCTGCCATGCACCAACGCAGACAACCTTTTGCCATAGTGCAAGGTTGTCTATGATAAGCATAGTTCTATACAGGAAGGGGTACTTTTCTGCTAAAAAAATATGTGTTTTTTGGCATATCTCTCTATATATGTGTCCCTTGTTAAATGTGTGCTGTTGGATGCATTATACACATGCAGAGTGAACAACGAGGAGAAATTAAAACATTGCTTCACCTTATGCCTGATTTTGGTGAAAACACATGTCTGCAATTCTTTGTACATAGGGATTTGCTTCAGAACTCACAAGTGTGTGCATCAGAACACCCGTGCAGCACCCATGGATTTCCCATGATAAAAAGTAATGCAAGGCAGCTGCTTGTGTACAATCCAATGCAAATTTCGATTTGCGATGCATTGTAAATGTCAACCCAACACTTTTGTGTCGGGTTGCGTTAAAAAAGTAATGCACACCAGATGCAAAGCCTTAGTAAATCTAAGTCAGGAGCTGGTTCAACCATTCAAATAGTCCACGGTTTGAAAATAATTTCCGAACTCCATTTTAGCTTCCTAATTATAGCAGTTAAGAAAACTTGAATCATGTGGTTCAGAAGGCACAGTGTCTTTCCATAATTACTCATTTACCACACTAGCTATATAATCCACCATCTGCTGCATAATTTGCTGATTTCAACCAGAAAACTGTATTTAGCTCAAACAGATCAAATGTTACTTTACAAACACGCCACGCTTGGCGCTGCGCAATGCAAGACCCTTTGCAAAGGCCATGTGTCAGTTGCAGAATGCTATACTGAGGTGTTCAACCAGTACTAATGTGGTGGAACGTTTGCCCACACCATATTACTATGTGGTAAAATTACAAAATAACATAATAATACTGCCACAGACTCTACTGCACTATGATGCACAATGTGCCATTTCTTACTACCTTATTCACTCACCCTTACACTTGATGTGGCACTTCGTTGTCACATAATTCAATATTTATTTATTAAGCAGTTCTATATATCATTGACTCCTGAGTGGTATTAGCACACTTTTCTTTTGTGAAAATTTCTTTATTAGGCACATCAGTTCACCAAAGCTGGCATGATATAGCATCGCTTAGTAGCAAAACAGTTCTACAGTGAATAATACAGTATGTAATCATCAATCACATTTTTCCATTTTCAGAAAAACACCCCAACCCCACAACTATACCCTCCCCCACCCGCACTGAAAGATCCAGCTTATCAGGCCCGCGTAGGCAATGGTTCGGCTGTAACAAACAGGTTAACCTAGTAATGGGTTCTTCCAAATTTTCCTGTTATATGTAAATAAACAGTATATGTCATCATTTGATTCCAGCAAGGTCTGCTCCTTGGACAGGGCTGGAAGCTATTAACATATCGTGCATGTGTGCAGGCCTCCCAACAAACAATTCATTCCAACGTATGTCCATAACCACCCACCGTTGTTACTGGTAGACGTATCCCTAGTCATCGTGCTCCTTAAGACCTTGCTCAAATTCCGTCATCAACGGGTTCCAGTCTAGTGAAATGGGGTGTTTACGGAGTCCCCTACGCTCTTCTCTATGTAATTCCTGTCCCTCTGCTTTACCCCAGCGTATCACTTCCCTTCCCCAATGTTCCACGCCTGGTGGCCTAGCTGATTTCCAATTCATGGCTCTTGCCCTTTTCGCCAGTAACAACGCTAAATCCACATACCTAGTAGCCACACTTCTTTTCTTCTCTTTGTGGCCTATTCCCAGTAAGCCAAATAATGCGGATGTGTAGGGCCTGCCCGGTGCTAAGTCACTCAGTATGTGTTGAATCTCGCCCCAGTAAGCATACAGTTTAGGACAGGACCAAAACATATGTAGGAGTCCCGCATCTTCGTGTTGACATCTGGGGCATGTTCCGGTTGCATCAGGGAACATCGTCCGCAGCCTGTGGGGGGTCAGGTATGACCTATGGACTAACATGAGCTGTATAAACTTGAATTTAGGATTGCGGGATATCTTCTTTGGTAACCGTAGCACCCTCTCCCATTCCTTGTCATGCAGAGCCCTCCCCGCATCCTCCTCCCAACGCATTCTAAGGGGTTGCAGTGGATTAGTTCTGCCGGCTCTGATGCCATGAGTCAGCCATTTTGTTAGGTGGCTGCCTGTTCCCATCAGATATAGCATAACGGTCAGTGTGTTAGTGTCTGGTTCCATACCGCCTCCCGCCCATTGCGTGGTTATATAATGTGTGACTTGCACATGCGTCAGAAACAGTGCCGCGGGCGCTTGGTGTAGCCTGAGGAAGTCTGCGTTTGTCATGAGTCTGCCATCGGAGAAGTCCCCGACCTGTGTGACTCCAGTGTCAAGCCAAGGACGTAGTTTCCGCTCCGACAGCAAACCCGTACCCAATTGGATGCCCAGCAATTGAATTGAGGGTGCATATGATGTAAGTCTGTTCGTGTAGCGTACGGCCCTTTTCCATTGTGTGAGCGCCAGCCTAAGCAGTGGTGGTGCTGATTCGGGTATCCTAGCTTTTGGAAGTAACAATCGGTGTATGTCCCCCGTTGTCTGTCGGATTCCGTCATATTGAGTTCTTGGAGGTTCCGGCCCGCCAGCCAGTATTCCAGCCATTGCAGTTGACATGCATATCCGTATGCCACCAGATCTGGCACCCCCAAGCCGCCCCCAGCCGTAGGGAGTTGTAATTTTGCTAAGCTTATTCGTCTTCTGCCCGCACCCCACACCAGTTCCGTCAGCATCGTGTTGAGTGACTTGAAAAAGGGGGCTGGCACAAGGACAGGCAGATTAGTGAAGAAGTAGAGTAGTCTTGGTAGTACCACCATTTTGGAGATAGCGACTCTGCCCGCCACAGATAAAGGCAGGGAGGTCCAGAAGCGTACCTGGGATTTCAGGTCTCGTATTGCTTTTCCCAAATTGCCCTCCAGCATATCCTGCGGTTGGCGATATATCTGGATGCCTAAGTATTTAAAGGTCACGGGTGCTATTTGGAAGCGGTAGGGGCCAAACGGGATATGTGTCTCATCTAGTTGTCTGTGGAATCCGAACCCATACGATTTGACTTCATTGATCATGAGGCCCGAGAGCCAGTGGAAAGCAGAGAAGATCTCCGACAATGGGTGTATTGGACCGGTGATATCATTTAAGAACAGTAATATGTCATCCGCATACGCCGAGATGACATGGTGGTTTGCAAGTCTGGTGATACCAGTAGTGGCCGCAAGGGCTCGCACTTTTATCATTAGGGGTTCCAGTGCAATTATAAATAGTAGGGGCGATAGCGGGCACCCCGTCTCGTGCCCTTTTCTATCTTGAATGAGCCTGAGATACATTTATTGGTGCGGACCCGTGCTGTAGGACCCCGATACAGTAGGGACACCCAGGCTATAAATTCCGGTGGGATCCCAAACCTGGTCATCGCCGCAAACATATAGTCCCATCTGAGGGAATCGAAGCCCTGTCTAAGGTCCAGGGATATGCATCCCTCTGTGTCCTTTCCCTCGGCATTGGTCACCATGAGTTGGCTTAACCAGAATGCTGACCCGAAGGTACCCGCAAACTTCCGACCAATATCTCTCCTGCCTATTTTTGCCAAAATTCTAGAGAAACACGTCCACCGCTGTCTCTCACATTATATAACGACACATGACCTGTTACCTCCCCATCAATCTGGCTTTCGAGCAGGTTTTTCTACAGAAACCACTCTCTTAGGTGTCACTGAAAATATTCGTCAAATGATAGACAAGGGTGAAACAGTGGCACTGGTGCTTTTAGACCTTAGTGCCGCATTTGACACTGTATCACATGCGGTACTAATAAAAACCCTTCGTCTAATGGGTATCTGTGGCCCTGCTTTAAATTGGATCACATCCCTACTTGAAAATAGAACTTTTCAAATTTTTTCAAACTCTTCGTACTCTGATACCTATACTTTTAAACATGGCGTCCCTCAGGGCTCAATTTTAAGCCCATTACTTTTTAATTTATACATGAGCTCTCTTGCACAAATTGCTAAAGACTCTGGATTGATAATGTTTTCATATGCTGATGATTCTCAGCTTCTCTTTTCCCTTCCACCAACAGACAATAAAGATCCTTCTATTTTGAGAACAGGGCTTACAAAAATTGCTGGATGGATGAAAAATAACCTCTTAAAATTAAACAGTGAAAAAACTGAACTCATAATCCTAGGAAAAAATAAAGAACTATGGGGACCCCAACATTGGCCCCCAGAAATGGGCTCTCCTCCTATTCCAACTAACCAGGCTCGTAACCTTGGCTTTGTGGTTGATGACACTCTTAGTATGCACCAGCAGGCCATAAAAACATCAGCCACCTGTTTTGTCGTCTTGAAGTGGCTAAAGAAAATATGCTGGATGCTACCAGCTCACACTAAAAGAACTGTCATCAACCCCCTTATAACATCTCGATTGGATTATGCCAATGTATTATATTTAGGGGCCAACAAAGCCACAGTCCGTAAACTACAGACTGTGCAGAATGCTGCTGCAAGACTGCTAGGTAAAATACCTATTCATGCACCCACCACCAAACTCATACGAGAATTACACTGGTTAAAAATTGAGAGCAGAATTAAGTTCAAATCATTATGCTTCATGCATAAAATCTCAGCAAACAAAGCTCCTAAATATCTGCTAAATCTGGTGCAACGTTACCATCCACCCAGAACGCTGAGATCTGCAACAGCGAATAAATTTGCTGTGCCTAAAATAAGATTGTCACGCATGGGAGGCAGATCCTTTGCCTATCTTGGCCCCTCCCTGTGGAACTCCATGCCACAAGTTCTGCGTTCAGAGGCTAACTACACCAGTTTTAGGAAAGCCATAAAAACCTGGCTGTTTAACATCTAAGTCAGCTGTCCAAACTCACTTTACTGAATCACAAGCGCCGGGAAACCCTTTGTTGGGTAGCTGTTTGCGCTATACAAACTAAATAAATAAAATAAAAATAAATAACCTCCTCAGGTTCAGGGCGGTGCTTCTGCCCGGCACAAAGCCACACTGATCAGGGTGTATCATATCAGTAATGAACTGGGAGAGTCTTGTGGCTAGTAGTTTGCTAAGGATTTTAAAATCCATATTGAGCAGCGACAGGGGTCTATAGTTCTCCAATTGTAGGGTGTCCCTTCCGGGTTTGAGGAGAGACACTATCATGGCTTGTGAGGCCGTGCCCGGCAGCGCGCCCCCCTCTAGTGCCTCCCTATACAGTGTGTGCAGGCGGGGGGCCAGCAGGTCTATGTACGTCAGGCAGAATTCTGCCGGTAAGCCATCCGTACCGGGTGCCTTGTTCTTAGGAAGTGCCTTAATTGCCTGTCTCACTTCCAGTAAGGTGATGGGCTTTGAAAGCGCCGTTCTTTGCGGCACACTCAATTGGGGAATGCATATGTCAGAGAAGAAGGACTCTAAGTCCTGGTCCGAAAGCGGTTCGTGCGGGCCATACAGTCCAGTGTAATAATGTTGAATTGCTGCGTTGATCCCTAGCTGATCTTGTGTTAAAACCCCTGCAACATCTCGTACTTCCATTATAGGGGTGCTCGTCGGATCGTTACGCGTTAGGCGCGCCAACAGCGCACCCGCTCTATCTGCTTGTGAGTGTTGCCTGGCGGTATATTCCCCGTAGTCAACCACTCTCAAGTCCTCCAAAAGTTCCGCATGCTGTATGTAGGCCTCCTGGAGTTGCGTGAGAGCGCCGTCCATGCCTGCCGCCTCGTTTTCGAGCAGCGCCAGGCTGTCTTCCACAGCCTTCAGTTTGCCCAGTATAGTGTGTTTGATTCCCACCTTTATACCCATCGCCACTCCACGGATGGTCACCTTGAAGGCGTCCCATTCGACCTGTCTGGAGCTGGCCGTGCCCTCGTTGTCAGTGAAGTAGTTGGAGCTTGCGTCCAGCAATGTTGCCCTAAAAACTGGGTCCTCTAATAGTCCCGGAGATAGTCTCCACGTCGGGATCGGGGTGGACAGCTTCCCCAGTGTAGTGTCAGTTCCACCGGATTGTGATCCGATAGCGTCTTACCCTTGTGTTGTACCGAGATAATCGACACCAGCAGAGTCTTGGAACATAGATGTCTATCTATTCTGGTGTGCAGCTTGTGGGGTGGAGAATAGAAAGTGTATTCCCTGTGGGAAGTGGGAAGTACTCTCCAGGCGTCAACCAGGTCCCAGCCAGTCACCCAGCGTGCCAGTGCTAGTGCCTGTTTTCTGCTCTCCGTACTGTGTAGTGGTGGGTGCGACCTATCCATCGCTAAGTCCAATACTGCATTACAGTCTCCCCCAAGTATCCACTCATATCCCACCCAATCTGCTAACACCCTGCCTATGTCTGTGAAAAACTTTTCTTGGTCGATGTTGGGGGCGTATACACTGCCTAACACTACGCAGGTGCCATTGAGTAATCCCCTCGTGAACACATACCTGCCCTCCTTGTCCACCCTTGTGTCTAATGGTTTGAACGGAACTGAGCTTCTAACCCAAATGGCTGCGGGAAAAAGCTGAGAATGTCGTGGCGAAGAGCTGTCCTTTCCACTTCTTTAAAAGCTTAGCGCCCTCCGCCTCATTTAGCTGCGTTTCTTGCAGATATGCCACATGTACCTGTCTCCTGTTCAGCTGCGCCAGCACCCTGTGCCTCTTGTGTATCGAGCCCATGCCCCTCACATTCCAAGTGCAGATCTTGTAATGATTAGGAGATGTCATTACCCCAAGTATTCTGGACCCGAGACCATACCTCCGCCCCCATAGAAACTGCCTCCATGGTATATATCGTCAGTGCTTCATATGATAAAACTACCCCAACTTCACGGTCCCTCCCCCCAAAACAGAGAGGGCCAAACCAAAACACCCAACATGGGTAAAAATAATACTCTATCTTGCCTGCGCCTGAGGGGCGTGTGTCCAGCCGGACACTCTTTTCAGATAGCAACTAAGAGTCTCGTTCGTGTGTCCCCCTTCAATAACAAGCGTCCTAGAAACTATTCCCATCCCCGTCACATCCAGGTATCACAGTTTCTACATTACCAATCCGACCATCATTAGTCCAATGGTTACATGTCCGCTGCCATCTGTGCCGTGATGCGTGGAAACAATTGGATGCTGCCTTCCGCCTCCGACACCGTCGTACGAGAGCTGGTCGGGCTGGCGGACAGTGACCCATTAGCTGCATCATGTTCCGCAAGAGCGTCCGTTGTCAGTAGTGCCGCCGCCAGCGAGTCACGGCCCGTCGCTGCGTCGCCCTCTGTCCTCTCCTCGGTTTGTTCATGTTGTGGGTCTGAGTCCACTGGCGTCTGTGCACGGTTCAGTAACAGGTCATGATCCGCAGAGCCCTGCGTTTCCGGTACCGTGTCCATATTTCGCGAAGTCTGAGGTGGCGTGAGTGTCACCTCCATCCATTCCGAGTCCTCCTCTGGGTTATCAAAGAAATAAGTCTTACGGTCATGGATGACTCTGAGGCGCGCCGGGAAGAAGAGAGCGTATTTCACGTTATGATCCCTGAGGGCACGCTTCACGCCCCAGAATGACGCCCTGGCTCTCTGCACCGCTTGTGTGAAGTCCGGGTATATGGAGACCGTTCCATTGTCGTATTTTATCGGCCCGTTTTCTCTTGCGACCCTGAGGATTGTGACTCTGTCTTTGAAGTGGAGAAGGCGCGCTATCAGCGGCTGCGGCGGGGCTCCCGGTTTCGGTGGTCTTGGGGGCACCCAGTGCGCCCTTTCGACTCTATACATCTGTGTGAGCTCTGCCGGATCCACCACGGTCTTCAGCCATTCTTCCACGAAGCGAGTTGGGTTCATCCCCTCTCTCCGTTCCGGCACCCCCAAAATGCGTATGTTGTTGCGGCGCGAGCGCCCTTCTGCATCATCCACCCTGTCCCTAAGGTGCCGCATCTGCTTTTCCAAGACTTCCAGCCACGTAGAGTGCTCCGTCTGTTGAGGTATGAGGTCTGCGATGGCTAGCTTGTGCTCAGAGACCTTCTCCACCAGTTTCTTGTGATCGTCCTTCAGTAGGGATAGCCCCGTCGCTATAGAGTCAATCCGTGTCTCGAGTGCTTCCCTAGAGGCCCTAATTTCTGTCAGGATTAAGTCCAGTTTGGCGTCCTGTATTGCGACTCCTGTGGGGGGGATCATGTCTTCACCAGAGGAGGTCAGCGGATCCTCGGAGCCCGTCGTATGCGCTCCCTGTCGGGGGATCCTATTCCTCCCCATCTTCGGCGCCAGCCAATGTACACCGTGGGTCAGCAGTGCGCAGTGTTCAGTGGCCCTTCGGTCAGTCCTTAGTCGCTACAAGGACGGGTCGGCGCAGGGGAGGCAGATTGGAACCGTCCAATCTCGGGTCGGCACTACAGAATTATGTGCAGGTCCTACCAGGCTGGGACCCTCCAGTCCCCGGGGGGGGAGGCAAGAGTGCCCACCGGCAGCGCGAGGCCCCCGGGCGCGGCCGGTCCCCGTCAGGGTGTCGATGGTCTGCCGCGCCCTCAGGCCACTCCCCCCAACTCCAGAAAGCGAGGACACCCAACGCTCCTCACCGTGGATCGTGATATTGAATAGTTCCGAGCCCGTATACGAACCGGTATCAGCGCTGCGGGCACAGCAGAATGTGCACTCCACCTCCCAGTCGCCGCCCCGCGCCCCCGAGTTGACAGTCCCGTCACTGTGGGTCGGGGATGCAAGCGTGTGTTAGGCCGCACCTCAGGGTAGAGTCGGGCGCCCAAGTTCAGCCTCTACAGCTCCAGCTGCATCGCACATGTAGTCTCCACACAAGAGCCGGTCTTCCCCGGTACCTGTGCGCCCAGCCGGGTACGTCAGAGCACAAAGCCCCGTCGAAGCAGGCAGTCGGCGTCTGCAGCCCCGGAGCTCTCCTCCCGATCGGCCGCCGGGTTCCCCGTCCAGAAATCCACCTCCAGGTGCCCTGGTCACTACACCCCTCTGCGTGGCGTGTGCTCCCAGGTCGCCACTTGGTTAAGGTAACACACACCGTGGGATCGGGGCCGACTCCGGCCGCAGCCGCGTCGCGGGCTCCGCGTCGGCAGCACTTCCGGTCCGATTCCAAGTTCACTGTGGGCCGCGGTTTACTGTGTGTAACTAGGCCTCCTCCCGCTATGACAGTGCGCCAGCATGTATCTCGCAACGGAGAGTCTCAGTGTCCCGCAAACTCAACCGGACTCAGGCCACATCGGTTCCGCAGGTATGCAATACAGGGTAGGGTTGTGGAGTTCACTTGGACAGGATATTTGACAGGATTTATGGGGTTTTTCAGTGGAGCTAATCTAGCTCACGTCCTCCATGTTCGGCTGCTAGCCACGCCCCCCGAGTGGTATTAGCACACTTTACAAAGAACAAGAGTAGTTACATATATTAGATGAACTTAAACTCTAAAGACATAAATAATGAAGAGGGGAAGGGATACAGAGCGATTCAGGCATTTACTAACTCAGTAATTCATATGTCCATTCATCCTAACACTATGTGGAATTTATTTGAGGTCCTGGTGAAACAAGTATTAGGACTTTTCTAAAAGGGAAAAGGTTTGTCATAGTCCTCAAATTTTTGAGTAGAGGGTTCGGACGCGTGGAGGTCATACCTGAGAAAGATTTGTTTATGAGTAAGCTTGTTCAAATTAGTGATTCAATAAGGAAAGGTTCCCTGCTCCTTGTACCTTTTAATCCTTCAGAAGCAATAAACAAATGTGATGGGTACGGGTCGGGAGTGGGGGGGCGCGGGGGTCCTCAGGTGAGTGGCATTGAATGGCTTTGAATGCTCAGGTTTTCTTCCAATGGTAACCAATGAAGGTCTTTTAGGACTTGCGTGGTCGACTGTTTTTCTTTGGGGCAACCAACCTAGCCTCAGAGTGAAATCCTGCTTTTAATATGGTGATGGTTGTTTTAAGTGAACTTGCAATCCAGTTATGAGAGAACTAGTGCATGGGCTGCTGATTTCAGTTGTTGTTTGTAAGGTACTTCTTTATTTTCCAGAATAAGTGAAGGAACTAGTTTGGTTACTTGGTAATTTATGCTTTTTATAGAAGTGGAGAGGGATACGCTGGTATCTAGGATAAAGCATAATGAGCTCACTTCAGGCTATACTATTAGAATGAAGCCATTAGGTTTCATTTCAGCCAGTAGTGATAGATGGAAATTGGCATGTTGTTTAGGATATAACAGAATAAATTTGCTCTTCTGAGGATTTAACATTTGTAAATGTTTAGCAATTCTTTGCTGGATTCTTATGAGGTAGGATCATAGAATATGGATATTTTCCACAGATGACACCTTAGATACAGTTTCTGCATATCGATGTATCTTTACTTTTGTACTTGCCAGCTTTCATATCAGAGGTTTGATATACATGTTACATATTATTAGGGAAAGACACAAACACAAACTACATTTGCAAAGATTATATCATATGAAACATGTATACAGAGAAATGGGTGCAGTTGCATTTTGCACGAAAATTCAGATGACTAGCCAGGAGCAAACTGCAGGTTAACCAGCGGATTTGGGTAACCACATCCCCAAGGAATTACATGCAAGAAACTGGCCTAGAAAAATTGTCAAGAAAATTGGAATGCTGTGTGGTTTCATTATGGGGCAAAGACAATTCCTGCTGGTTATTCCCCGTTCGATCGGGAGAACTCAGAAATGGGTCATAAACGCACATGTATACATTAAATGACCCTTTAACTGGCCATTTCAGACATGACACTCAAAATGAGGCCGCTGTTTGCAATTGATTTTAGGTGACATAGTCTAGAACTCTTCTTTAGGCTTTCCCAAGTTTCTGGGTTAACCAATTGTCTTTGGGCTTCCTCGCCACGTGACACATTAGTGAATGAATTTGCATAACTTTCTTATGGAATGGAAACTAGTATTTTGGAGGCAGAGGCATCAAGATCCTGCAAAAGAACTCCTACCCCCACCAGCAACATACCGAACATCTTTTTTCCCTCCATTATAAATAAAAGGTACATATGAATATTCAGACCATGTCCAGAGAAGATGAATGCTTCATAATGACGTGGCCAAATTGTTGTTCATCTCACAGAGCCACCCGGCTGCTTCGGTGTGGGAGATAAATACAGTGTTTTCAAACTCTTCAAAAGACAGGCACTTTTCTATAATGCCTTGGGTCTAGTTTGGTTGAACGTAACATCACGTCTTCGTGCTTAGACCGAAGATTGGAGAGATTTCTATACTTGGACAACATTTTGGATAACTTTTTATAGTAAAAATTGCAAAATTGTTTGTAGATTTATTGCTAGGTTTAGAGGGGCACTAATGTGAAATATTGGGTCGGCGGGCCAGGCTATTAGTCTGAAATGGTGATGGACAATCTTTTTTATGTTTTGTCGAATTGATTTAAATCTGTCTTGAAGGCATTGAGCTGATTGGGAACAAATTTGGTTGGAGAAGAGCTTACAGCTGGTCGAGCAAGAGAGAGCTGAAAGAAAGAGTGACAGAGAGGAGGAGGGAAAGGGCGATAAAAGAAAGGAGGGTAGAAAAGGGTGAATGAGAGAGAGAGGGGGTAACAGGAAAAAGAAAGAGAGAGAATGAGATAAATCTAAATGGTTTTAAAGTTTTAAATGCTGAAATAGATAATACAGCATGAAAAGGTGGTAATTTCTGCTTTGGTGTGGGGAGGTGAGTGGTTGACATGGACGTCATTTAGTGGTCGCCAGAGGTCACACTTGTGACACCTGGCTTCTCCTGTGCGATCCCTGGCTTCTTCTGTGTGATTCCTGGCTTCTCCTTTAGGGTCCTTGGCACTAACCTTGCAACCTCTGGCTCAGATCCCATCAGGAACACAGATTAAAGTGGGCCCTATATAAGCCTTGATTTCTCTCCATTGTTCCAGCCCCTTGTTAATGTTTCGCTTTGTTTTGTAGGTGCATTTCATTTTTAATTTGGAAAGTGTCCACAAGTGGGATACTTTTAAAAGAAAAAAGAAAAACATCTACACTATTAATGTAACAAGCATTTGCAATGCAATAGGTCTCGCATTAGGAAAGTTTGAGCTATTGGTATTGTAAATAACAATTTTTTTATTTATGTGTTGGTTTTGAAAATAGCGAAATTAATAGCTTTGTCATTTACAAAGACAATACTTTTAGCTTTCGCAAATGTGACACCTATAGCATTTGTAATGCAATATGTGTTATATTTAAGTGACTTAGATGTATTGATAATACAAATAACAATTGATTTTAATTTTTTTAATAATTAATAAAAGGTATTGTAATTTATAATGGCAATAGCTTAAACTGTTGTAAATAACCTTTGTCAAGATTATGTTCGGTGTATATAATTGTGACGAAAATCCAAGAACAGAAGTGAAATATTAACATCTTTTTGTGACATTTGTAATAAAGCTTGAAACATTGAGAGAACATATTTGAACCAGTTGATGTTGAATGGTTGCACAGATTGATGCTGTGGTGGTGCTGAGTAATGTTGTGGTGGCGACGAGTGATCCTGTGGGCGTTCAGTGATGCTGTGGTAGCGCATAGTGATGTTGTGGTGCCCCTGAGTGATGCTGTGGTGATGTGATATATAGATAGAGGGTAATTATGTGGCGTGTAACTATGTGGCACTGAGTGGATTTTGGAGTGTATGTTGCATTGAGTGCAGTGTAATTATGTGGCATGTAATTATGTCGCTCTGAGTGGTATTTGGAGTGTATGTTGTGTTGAGCGCAGTGTAAATATGTAGCATATACTTATGTGGCACTGAGTGGTATTTGAAGTGTATGTTGCATTGCGTGCAGTGTAATTATGTGGCATGTAATTATGTGGCACTGAGTAGTATTTGGAGAGTATGTTGTATTGAGTGCTGTGTAATTATGTGGAGTGTAATTATGTGGCAATGAGTGGTATTTGGAGTGTATGTTGCATTGAGCGCAGTGTAATTATGTGGTGTGTAATTATCTGGCACTGAGTGGTATTTTGAGTGTGTGTTGCATTGAGCGCAGTGTAATTATGTGGTGTGTAATTATGTGACACTGAGTGGTATTTGAAGTGTATGTTGCATTGAGTGCAGTGTAATTATGTGGCGTGTAATTATGTGGCACTGAGTGGTATTTGGAGTGTGTGTTGCATTGAGCGCAGTGCAATTATGTGGCGTGTAATTATGTGACACTGAGTGCTATTTGAAGTGTATGTTGCATTGAGTGCAGTGTAATTATGTGGCGTCTAATTTTGCGGCACTGAGTAGTATTTGGAGTGTGTGTTGCATTGAGTGCAATGTAATTACGTGGCAATGAGTGGTATTGGAAGTGTATGTTGCATTGAATGCAGTATAATTATGTGGCGTGTAATTATGTGGCACTGAGTGGTATTTGGAGTGTATGTTGCATTGAGTGCAGTGTAATTATATGGCGTGTATCTATGTGGCACTGAGTGGTATTTGGAGTGTATGTTGCATTGAGTGCAGTGTAAATATGTGGCATGTAATTATGTGCCACTGAGTGATATTTGGAGTCTATGTTGCATTGAGTGCAGTGTAATTATGTGAAGGGTAATTATGTGGCACTGAGTGGTATTTGAAGTGTATGTTGCATTGAGTGCAGTGTAATTATGTGGCATGTAATTATGTGGCAGTGGTATTTGGAGTGTACGTTGCATTGAGTGCAGTATAATTATGTGGTGTTTAATTATGTGGCTCTGAGTGGTATTTGGAGTGTATGTTGCATTGACTGCAGTGTAATTATGTGGCGTGTAATTATGTGGCAGTGAGTGGTAATTGGAGTGTATGTTGCATTGAGCGCAGTGTAATTATGTGGCGTGTAGTTATATGGCACTGAGTGGTATTTGGAGTGTATGTTGTATTGAGTGCAGTGTAATAATGTGGAGTGTAATTATGTGGCAATTGGTGGTATTTGGAGTGTATGTTGCATTGAGCGCATTGTAATTATGTGACGTCTAATTATGTGGCACTAAGTGGTATTTGGAGTGTATGTTGCATTGTGTGCAGTGTAATTATGTGGCAGGTAATTATGTGGCACTGAGTGGTATTTGGAGTGTATGTTGCATTGAGTGCAGTGTACTTATGTGGCATGTGATTATGTGGCGTGTAATTATGTTGCACTGATTGGTATTTGGAGTGGATGTTGCATTGAGTGCAGTGTAATTATGTGGCATGTAATTATGTGACACTGAGTGGTATTTGGAGTGTATGTTGCATCGAGTGCAGTGTAATTATGTGGTGTTTAATTATGTGGCTCTGAGTGGTATTTGGAGTGTATGTTGCATTGACTGCAGTGTAATTATGTGGCGTGTAATTATGTGGCACTGAGTGGTAATTGGAGTGTATGTTGCGTTGAGCACAGTGTAATTATGTGGTGTGTAGTTATATGGCACTGAGTGGTATTTGGAGTGTATGTTGTATTGAGTGCAGTGTAATAAAGTGGAGTGTAATTATGTGGCAATTGGTGGTATTTGGAGTGTATGTTGCATTGAGCGCATTGTAATTATGTGGCGTGTAATTATGTGGCGTGTAATTATGTGGCAATGAGTGGTAATTGGAGTGTATGTTGCGTTGAGCACAGTGTAATTATGTGGTGTGTAGTTATATGGCACTGAGTGGTATTTGGAGTGCATGTTGTATTGAGTGCAGTGTAATTATGTGGGGTTTAATTATGTGGCAATGAGTGGTGTTTGGAGTGTATGTTGCATTGAGTGCCGTGTAATTATGTGGCGGCTAATTATGAGGCACTGAGTGGTATTGGGAGTGTATGTTGCATCGAATGCAGTATAATTATGTGGCGTGTAATTATGTGGCACTGAGTGGTATTTGGAGTGTATGTTGCATTGAGTGCAGTGTAAATATGTGGCATGTAATTATGTGGCACTGAGTGGTATTTGGAGTGTACGTTGTATTGAGTGCAGTGTAAATATGTGGAGTGTAATTATGTGGCAATGACTGGTGTTTGGAGTGTATGTTGTATTGCGGTCATTGTAATTATGTGGCAGGTAATTATGTGGCACTGAGTGGTATTTGGACTGTATGTTGCATTGAGGGCAGTGTAATTATGTGGCGTGTAATTATGTGGCATGTAATTATGTGGCACTGAGTTGTATTTGGAGTGTGTTGCATTGAGTGCAGTGTAATTATGTGGCGTGTAATTATTTGGCACTGAGTAGTATTTGGAGTGTATGTTGTATTGAGTGTTGTGTAATTATGTGGAGTGTAATTATGTGGCAATGAGTGGTATTAGGAGTGTATGCTGCATTGAGCGCAGTGTAATTATGTGGCGTGTAATTATGTGGCACTGAGTGGTATTTGGAGTGTGTGTTGCATTGAGCGCAGTGTAATTATGTGGCGTGTAATTATGTGACACTGAGTGGTAGTGGAGAAGTGTGGCTCACTGGTTAGAGGAGGCAGACCTGGAAGCAGAGGTCAGCCCTGGACCAGGGTTCAATTCCCGGCTCGGCGGGGTCTTGAGTCCTAAAATGTCCATGGACTCGACAATTCTCACTCCGGTGCCCACTCGATTCACGGGTTCACACTCTGCGACTCTGGGCAATAGCTTGCTTAATCTCCACAACGGCCCCTCGCGGCAGGATGCCTGGCTTTCACCTTGCGGATACCCTGCTGGGGTTATCTCACAGGGGAATACCAGGACGGGTTCCCTAAGCAAGCGCTTAGAAACCGCTCGGTGATTTGCGCTATATAAATTCCTGTACATTTACATTTACATTTGGTATTTGAAGTGTATGTTGCATTGAGTGCAGTGTAATTATGTGGCGTCTAATTTTGTGGCACTGAGTAGTATTTGGAGTGTGTGTTGCATTGAGTGCAGTGTAATTATGTGGCATGTAATTATGTGTCACTGAGTGGTATTTGGAGTATATGTTGCATTGAGTGCAGTGTAATTATGTGGCGTTTAATTATGTGGCACTGAGTGGTATTTGGAGTGTATGTTGCATTGACTGCAGTGTAATTATGTGGTGTGTAATTATGTGGCATTGAGTGGTATTTGGACTGCATGTTGCGTTAAGCGCAGTGTAAATGTGTAGCATATAATTATGTGGAACTGGGTGGTATTGTGTGGAGTGTGTGTTGCATTCAGTAGAGTGTAATTATGTGGTGTGTAATTATGTGGCACTGAGTTGTATTTGGAGTGTATGTTGCGTTGAACATTTTGCACTGCAACAGAAAGGATGATTCCCATGCAAAGTGTAACTTAAGACCTGCCTGTATTTGAAAAAGGGGGGGGCAATAGGGAGGTATAGCAGAAGGGGAGAAGACAGCCTGCACACATATACTCTTGTAGAGTGCTTGCAAAAAGCAACCAGAATAAGTAAACAAATGCTGCAGGGAATCCTTGGTAAGCTCCTACCTAGTTGGTGCAAATATCGGCATAAAGAAAAGATTCGCAGTGTGTTAGATAGAATAAAAGTGAACACATAATGCAGCCCACAAAAATCAAGTATGATACCTGCAAGCCAAAGTTCAAACAGTGGTCTGGGGTCTGGAGCACCGGAGCAGGACGCAGTCACCAACCTCTTGCATTTACGTGATCTCTTAGAGCTAGACAAAGGACTTCCTAGGGAATAAGAACTAGGTTGTGTCTTTCCAGGTCTGGCTATTTTTTAATAATAATTAGAGTTAGAGCAAAAGGAACCGAAGTAAAAACTGTAAGACTTACTAAATGTAAATGTAAATCCGTATTTGTAAAGCGCAAACTACTCACCCTTATGGGTCTCAAGGCGCTGGGGGCCTCGTGGAAATTAAGTGAGCTATTGCCCAGAGTCACATGGTGCTGAGCTGAGCTGCAGCCGGAACCGGGGATCGAACCGTGAACCCTGTGCTCTGAAGCCAGCTGCCATGGCCGCTGCACCACACCTCTCCACTACTAGAAGAATCAATGTAAAAACAAAGCATTAGTATGCTGTGAAAGAGCCATTTAGCATTCTGTGTAATCTGTAAGAATATTATGTCGAAATACAATGCTGCATAGCGGAACATATTAGGAAGTATATAACTCGCAAGATTCGGCAAACTTGTACTGAAATGAGTAAGCCCAATTGGAAGGATTGGGCCGAAGGGTAATTACATACAAGCAATGCACAGACGGTGAAAGGGGCGCACCGAAAACACAAGCAGGAAACAAATAAAAACAACCAGCGAAGGGGCGGGAGGTGGTGGTGGGTCGGCACGGCACAGGAGATTAAGGTAACTGCAATCGGTGATGGACACCAACACTAAAGACATGAGCAAGAAACAAATAAAAAATAGATTAGGGAGGTATAGCAGAAGGGGAGCAGACAGCCGGCACACATATACTCTTGTAGGGTGCTTGCAAAAAAGCAACAAGAATAAGTAAACAAATGCTGTAGGGAGTCCTTGGTAAGCTCCTACCTAGTTGGTGCAAATATCTGCATAAAGAAAAGACTTGCATTGGGTTAGATAGAAACATGACATTTTAAAACAAATTTGAAGGCATTAGAAAATGAAAGACGCTACTAAAGGGAAAAAGTAAAAAAAGGAATGTTAAACTACATTGAGAGGATACATGTGTAATGTATTAACTCTGATCATCTTCATTATCTAATTATTTAATCCCTCTTGCAGAGCGCAGCGGGGGCTACTCAGGTCCGAGGTACATCTTTTAAGAGAGAGTCTTAGCGGGATTGGATCCTGGGCTGGCTATTGTGTCAAGGAACACACGGCTCGACTTAAGTCCGCCATACAAAGGTAATGATAAGGAGGTGACAGGCGAGATTACAGACCTTGGAGACGGCGGAATCAGCAGCAAAGCTCCCCGCGAGGTCCTAGTCACAGAGAGGGTCAAGAAAGGGAGGCCCATGGAATGGAATGTGAGAGCAGTGCCGAGGTGATGGAGAGCAGAGCGGTGTGTGCTGAAGAACACAAGCAGAGTGTGCCCCCAAGCTAGATGGTTCTGAGTCAATGACCGGCACGGCACTGAGGCTTGGAAAGTAACTTCAGTAACGGAGCAGAAAGGTGGAGAAAGCGTGACGTAGGCTCGTGGAAGAGAGAGCAGAGGCCCCTTCTAACACTAACGTGACAGCAAAGAGAGGGGGGCTGCCGTGTGTCACTGAAGGAGGGGCCACCTCCGGAGCAAGATTAAACTACGTACACTGGGTATGGGCCCTGGAGGTAGGGGTGCAGCAGCATATTAACTAAATATTTAAAGTTAAAGCGCGATGTTTCAGAGCTTTTAAAACAAGCTCTCGGCATTGAGTGGTGGGGGAGCAGCTTCCTTTGAAGCTTTCGGCATTGAGTGGCGGGGGCGGACTCCTTTGAAGTCTGATGCGGGGAGCGGAGCCTGTGAGATCAAAGGAAAGGCGTGCGAGCGAGCATATGGAGAGCGAGGGGGTGTGCAGCCTGGTGAGCTGAAGTGGCAATAGAGGTGGAGCGCAGCGCGCGCGCACGAGCGCCGGATTGTGGTCACATGCACCGTACCCGATCCGCAGTTTGGGTAGACTTTTGAAAGCCTTACTATAATCTTTCCAAAGAAGCATTGCTAAAGCAATGCCGTAGGCGCGACCTAAAAACTGACAGCAGTAAGAGGGTTTCGGCAATCCTGTTAGATGTATTAAGGAATTTTAACTTTTCATTTTTAAAACATCTAGGTAAAAGCTGACAGCTAAGTCCAGTCCATACTGTGTACTTGGTTAATGACCCAGCAACACCTTCTCCTGTGCAGATTCGAGCATTTTTCCAAACAAAACGAAAAAAGGTTGTATTCAAAGTTGAGGATTTTGCAAATAGTATTTCTCTGTGTGTTACCGTACAGGGCATACTGTGAAAAAATAAAAACGCATTTCTCTTGCACAGAGCCTACACCAACAATATTAATCAGTTATAAGCATTCTATAATGTTTTTTGTTTAATGACATCTGTCTGGAAGCCCAGTTCAATATTTATAAGTATCAGTGTGCATAAAAGAACATGTGGTGTCATTTTTAGGTCGAGCCTGGGCAGCGCATGCGCTGCTGCGAGGCATGCAGTATTGGAGTATGGCTTTGACGCCCCGCCCACTCTCTGCTCATATTTTTAATTGGCTTGTGTCATTGTCCTGCGTAAACCCTGGATTCCAAGTCGTTATTAGGCTTGATAGTCCCTACTTGGCACCACATTTTCTGTATTTGTTACCTCCCATAATGACTGGACCTTTTACTTGTCTTGTTACACGGTCTTCTTTATTTTGGCTGTGAGCATTATTTTGCTTATTTATTTAATTTACAGCGTGGTCCGCTTCCACTTTAGCAGGCGCGCCTATTTATTTATTTATTCAATTCACAACATGGCTGATATCACTTTAGCGGCCGCACTACAAAAGCTTTATTTCTTTCTTTATTTTTATTACACTTTATTTAAAAGCACCCCATAGGCGGTTTCACTTTAATGTTGGCTGTACCCCTTTATTTAGATGCTCCTCACTGTATCCTGAATATGGCAAGCAGCGTCTATTGAAATAGGCGCAACCACCATTGAAGTGGACTCGCAATTGCGAGAGGTTGAGCTATTCGCATTACAAATGACAAATTTGCCTTTTATATATGTGTTGCTTTGAAAAACACATAAATAAAAGGCATTATCAATTTACAATGCCAATAGCTTAAAATCTCGCAATTGTGATACCCATTGCATTGAAAATGCTTGACCAAGGCTAAAGTTTGGATGATGTCACTTCCTGTGATGTCATTGAGGTGTAAAGTAATGCAAGTTCACTTCCTGTTATATAACCGAGGGTCATATGACCTGTAATATCACTTCCCCTACCTTTAGCATTTTGGTGAACTGACCTGCATGGTGGTAAAGCTGTATGTTAGTTATGTGGAGGTTGAGGTTGGCTGGGATCTGGCGGCATCTGCCATGGTGGAGGTAAGGAGTGCACTCGATGCAAATAGGGTGGTAAAGGTGAGTATGGTGACAGAGTTGACTGATGTATACTACACATGGGCAGTAATGTGAATGGTAAGGGAACTTGGGGCCTCATCACGATGGCGTATCGATCGCCACCGCCAAACCCCCCGCCATATTATGATGGCGGTGGGTATCGCCACGAACGCAAAGTCCGTCTGCCACTTTTCCGCCGGTCGATTGCCAGCTGGCAGAGCTGGGCCACTAATATGGTGCCGGTGACTAGCAGGCACCGCCTGCCATATTAGGATGTGGGTGATTGATGGGCCTTTCCATGGCTGCGATGCCGCCATGGAAAGGCTGGCGGGGATTGGCTTTGGGGGCCTATTGTGGGCCCCTGTGGGAGTGAGGGGGGTGCACTTGGGGGTACCCTTGGTACCCACCTTCAGTTCCCTGCACCACGTGGGAGGCATAAATGTATGATGTTACAACGCATACATTTACAATGCATGCCTTTACAACGCAGTATTTACATCGCAACATCCTTTACAACGCATTCCATTACATCGCATGACACTAGATCGCATTTTTAGAAACAACCTTTACAACGCATTCCATTACATCGCAATATACCTTTACAACACATACCATTACAACACATACCATTACATTGCATTTACGGTAAGTATTGGATAGTATAGGGATAAAAATTACTATTCTAACTCCAGGTGGTGCAACAGTAGGGTAAGTGTTGGTTAGTGTAGGGGTAAAAAAATACTATTCTAACTCCAGGGGGTGCAGCAGTAGGGTAAGTGTTGGATAGTGTAGGGGTTAAAAATGACTATTCTTACTCCAGGGAGTGCAACAGTAGGGTAAGTGTTGGATAGTGTAGGGGTACTATACGTTGTAATGGTTTGCGTTGTAATGGTATGCGTTGTAAGCCTGCGATGTAGTGTCATGTGTTGTAATGGTATGCGTTGTAATGCCTGCGTTGAAGTGACATGTGTTGTAAAGGATGTTGCGATGTAATGACTGCGTTGTAAGTGTAGTGCGATATAATAGTTGCTTTGTAAAGGTTGTTTCCCGGCAGGCACAGCATGGTGCCTGCCATTTGGTGCAGGGAAATGCTGTGCATACCCTTTTACCATTGCGGACGGTGCTGAGTTTCTTGGATTAGAATTTCTGACTTTTTTTTCTCTTTTTGACCCTTTATTGGATAGACTTTCTCGTACACAATGTCACCCTTCTAAAGTGTATTTCGCATTCAAAGCTTTTCTTTGAACCACTAAATTAGTAGATATATGGAGATTACACTTCCCCACAGAAAAAAAGTTTAACTTTTTTCTCCAATCCTCATACCTCCCATTCCCAAATTGATTGTTTATTAATTTCCAGACACTTCATTAATTCTGTTACAGATCCTCGAATTGGTAACATTGATATCTCTGACCACGCCTTGGTTTCATTATTTTTAAATTTACAATCAACATACACTAACCAATCTAGGTGGCGAATGAATACTGGTATTGTATTAAATGAAAAGAACAAACCAAAACTTTTATCAGCCGTAAAATAGTATTTTTCATTCAATCACGAAGGTTCTACCTCTTTAATTAACAGATGGGATGCATTTAAAGCTTATACTAGGGGGGCTACAATTTCTATTATGGCACATGAAAAGAAAACCTTCAATGCATCCATTCCAGATCTACAAAAACAAATTGCGAAAAATGAAAGGCTCTTTATAACCTCTAATGATCCCCAATATAGGTTTACACTTAAAAAATTATGATATGAATTTAACTCCATTCTTAGTAAGAGAGCAGGCATTCAAATTTCTAATGCTAAAGCCAGATTTAGTTTTAACACCAATCGATCTGGCCAACTTTTAGCTAATTACTTACGCATAAAAAAGGACAAAACTCAAATCAATTCTATTCAAAGTTCTCATGGAAAAATTGCTTTTTCTCAAAATGATATTGTTAAGAAATGTTTGTAGTTTTATTCTACATTATATAACAAACCTGATTTTCATGATAAATCTTTAATTGACTCCTTTTTATCTTCCTGTGATTTATCCAAGATTTCCCACTTTGATAAAAATGGTCTTGACTCTCCTATTACTAAAGATGACATTTTGCTAGCCCTTAAATCCCTTAAAAATCAAATCTCCTGGTCAGACGGGATACCAGCAGAATTTTATAAAGAATTTCAAGAACACTTGTTATCTTTTTTATTTCACCTTTTTACTTTTTTTGGGTCCACTGGTACGACTTCTGGTTCATTCACGGAAGCTTTAATAATTGTACTTCCAAAGCCTGATAAAGATTCCACTCTTGTCTCTAACTACCGCCCTATATCTTTGATTAATCAAGATTGTATATTATATGCAAAAATACTCGCTACTAGATTATGACCTATTTTAGATTCAGTTATCTCTCCCGACCAATCTGGTTTTATGAAAAATAGAGTTTCTGCTAATAACACCAGAACTTTACTTCACGGTATTGAGCAAAGTTCTACTTTATCATCCCCCTCAGGTATTCTAGCCTTAGATGCTGAGAAAGCTTTTGATAAGATTCATTGGCAATTTTTATTTCATACATTATCCTTTTTTAATTTTGGAGATTCTTTTATACCTATGGTTTCTGCTTTGTATTCTGCTTCTACTGCTCGTTTATTCATAAACTAGCAGCCCGTCCCGACGTTGTCCGGGTATGAATTGCTGCTGGCCAGTAGTATATTGTTTTGTAGGATTTCGTTTTGATAGCATTTCTTATCTGTGACAGGCCTGTGAAACGCTCCGATTCACAGTGCACTGCTGATGCACTTAAGAGTGCGTGTTCAGTAGTGTGTGAACTCGAGTTTCCCTACTTTATTTTTCCTTGCAATATTATATAGCGCGAACTCGACAACATGGCATGAGCACAATTTACATTACAGAAGAACACATTCATTTGTGGTAGGCACGGGGAGACACAGCGATTTGCCTGGAATCACAGGATGGTGAGCTGATGCCGAGATTCGAACCTAGCTCCCCAGCTCTAAAGTTCGCAATTCTAGAACTTGTGGCGGGAGGTGTGTCTAAAAGTGTATGTCGGCACTTTCCATCAATGAGAGAGACCTGTTCATTAAGAAAGTACCATGACTCCGCAATGCCATTATAACGCATGGCATTACATTTTATATGCTTTACCACGCATACATTTACAACGAAATTCGTTGTAAATGCATGAATGGTAAAAGCATGTTTTTTTAAATGTTTGGATAAGGTAAGTATGGGTATAGGGGTATATGTTTTGGGGTACTGAGGTATATGTTTTGGGGTGTTTGGGGATTTTAAGGGTTCAGATATAGTTTTGGGTTATGGGGTACAGGGGTAGTTTTAGGGTTTAGGAATAGGTATGGGTTTTGGGGTACCGGGGTATTTTTAGGGTTCAGGGCTAGGTTTGGGTTTTGGGGTATATGGGTATTTTTAGGGTTCAGGAGTAGGTTTGATTTTTGGGGTACAGGGTTATTTTTATGGTTCAGGGCTAGGTTTGGGTTTTGGGGTACATGGGGATTTTTAGGGTTCAGGGGTAGGTTTGGGTTTTTAGGTACAGGGGTATTTATCGGGTTCAGGGCTAGGTTTGGGGTTTGGGGTACAGGGGTATTTTTAGGGTTTAGGGATAGGTCTGGGTTTTGGGGTACAGGGTTTATTTATAGGGTTAAGATGGGTTAGTGTTTAAGGGTGTTGGGGTATTTTAAGGAGTAAGGGTGGGTTATGATTATGGGGTGCAGGGGTATTTAAAGGGAGCAGGGTGGACACCCGGAGCTGGAATGTACAGAACCTGGGAAGAAAAAACAATTAAATATTGGGCACAACGCTAGCTTTTTTTCCCATAATCCCACGCCCCGCACACGCCCACGCCACAGCACACGCCCACAGCACACGATATGAGACATGGCATGAAGGGCGGAACGTACCACACGCCTCCAACGTTTGTCACGCCCCCAGCACACGCCCACAGCACAACGCAGACACGCCCACAAGGGACTACTGTGCTGGTACGGTTCTTTTACCTTTTAAATGTATATGGTGGGCGTCTGCATAGCCTATGTCCTTCTGCTGCAACTGCCCTTTCCAACGCTGTCTTGGGTGTTGTGATTGGTGCTATGGTTCCTGAGATTACCCGCCTCACAGGTTTGGGCTCTCTCTTTATTATATTAGTATAGATGGACACATTTCTCATCAGTTTTCTCTTTTTAGAGGTACGAGGCAAAGATGTCCGCTTTCTCCTCTTTTATTTTTAATTGGCATCGAGCCTTTCCTCTCTTCAATTAGAAAATGTGATGAGATTAAAGGAATCAGTATTAAGGGTGTTCTTGTTAAATCCCTTACATATGCAGATGACATGCTTTTATTTATTAGTGATCCTGTGTCCTCTTTCCCACCTTTACTTCATATTATAAAAAATTACTCTACAATTTCTGTTCATACTTTAAATACAAATAAAACAGAATGTTTCCCTTTGAATATATATTGTACCCCTGATATGCTTCCTATGAATGGTATAATTTGGCAAGAAAATAAACTGAAATATTTTTTGATTTTATTTTCTACGTCTTTAAATTGTGATTTTCTCTTAAATTATATTAAAGACAAAATATCTAAATGGTCATCACTACATCTATCATGGTGGGGCAGATTGGATTCTACAAAAATGACTTTAGCGACTAAAGTTTTTTATACCCATGCAATGCTTCCGACTCAATTTCCACTGAAGTTTTAGATGTTGATAAAGTTGTGTCTAAGTTCTTATGGAACAACAAATCACCTCGTATTAGTTATAAACTACTCAAAATTACCAAGCGTAAAGCTGGTTTTGGCATTCCTGATTGTTTTCTTTATCATAAAGCCTTTATTTTGAAACAAAGTTCACTTTGGTTTAATCATTCTTCACTAATTACTCCGCCTGCTTGGTTATCTATTGAGAAATCGTTAGTAAATTCTCACCCACTTCCATCTCTAATAACAATGTCTAATACCACAGCATTTTTCCATAAATCAGCCATGATTAAATCTACTAAAATGATGTTTAATGATTTAGACTTCATTTTTCTTACCCCCATGAATACTACTGAAGATATCTTCCTTTGGTATAGCAATGTTATCAAACTGAAAGGAAATATTACTTTTTGTTCCTCATGGATTAAAGCAAGTATTTTTTATCTTAAAGATGTGTATACCAATAATAGTTTCATTTTGTTTGAACATTTACAATCCCAATTTGGTTTATCTCGATCCCATGTTACCAAATACCAATATTTATGTAATTCAATTTTAGATTCTTTTCCAGATGCTATTCCCTCTAATATTGCTGCTGATTTATCTACCTACATTCAAACGATTTCTTCTTCTTCTCATGGTGTTTCTATTTTATATAAAAAGTTATCGGACAGTCTTGGATACGCTGTCAACTTTCTGGAATAATGAGCTATCACTTTCTCTATCTACTGACACTTGGAAAGATATATGGTGTAATGGTATATCTGGTTGGCTTCCTGTTTCCCTCTATCAAACTAACTCTTATATTTTACTTAATAGATTATGGACCCCTTACCGGTTATTTCATGCTAAACTCCTCCCTTCCGCTGACTGTTGGCATTGTAAATTCGAATCTGGAACATTGCAGCATCTGTTATTTGATTGTCCTTTAATGTTCAAGTTTTGGTCAGATGTTTGGGCTATTATAACTAAGATTTTAAATATTCAAGTAGATATTTCTTATAAATTGTTGATTTGTAAATCGCATATTTTATCACAAGATTTAAATGTTTTAGAATGTAAACTTTTCAATTTTCTCATTTCAGCAGCATTGAAATCTATTACTTATTGTTGGAAAGATTGTTCTTCTTTATCTGTTCATGCATGGTGGTCATGGGTTTTTTTTACAAGAAGAGGTGCTCAATTATCTATGAAGGGGCTCATTCATAATTCAATTTCTTTTCAATTGTTCTGTTTACCGTTGATATATAGTTAGATATTAAGTAGTGTATGAATACTTTTATCATCTAGGTTGTCTTCATTTTCCATTAATGTTGTTTCTCTCTTTATTACAGTAGCTCCTTTCAATATTCATACTCTAATTGTATATTTACCCTTTCCTTTCCCTTTTACTTTAATATTAATAACGTTTTTATATTTACCTAATACAATTTTGTTATATATTGATTGTTACCTTGGATGGTGTTTTTAGGTATTTTAGCCCTATGGTAATATTTTTTGTATTGTCTCTATGTATTACCTGCATATAAATTTCAATAAAATATTTTGAAATTAGAATTTCTGACTTTTTGACCGTGAGTTCCAAAAGGTTTTATTGATTCATGCTTTTTTTTTATTTGTGCAAATTTGCCCATCCACAGTCTCAAACTCCTTGAATTCTTTCTTTTATTTTAATTTCACTGAGAATTTGGGTCCTGCTCAACTTAACACATGGAAATGAACAATACAGGGTCAAAATTCAGGACAAAAATTCAGGACAGGAGATCAAAATTCAGGACAAAAGGTAAGTTTTACAGACACATCAGAGGAGGTTGTGCAATAGTATATAAGTAAGTAAATGGACAACCACTTAAGTACAAGTGAAAATGAGTTTATATTAGGTTGAGATAATTGTTCACTTCATTGTTTTTCAGTATGCGCTCAGCTTTAAGCAAATGTGCAGGTCTTTTTGTGGTAACAAAACTGCTGCCCCCAACCCCCTTTCCAGCTCCCAGAGAAAACTCCTGATGCCCGGTCCGGCCAGTCTGGGCAGAGTGTTGGAGTGTGTTACAACACACACATATTATATAGGGACAATGACTCATATTAATGTGTAAGTCAAAGAATAGGAAATGTTGCTTAAGATAATGGGGCTTACAATGTGTAATCACACTTTCATCCATCTTTTAGTTTTTCACCATTCATTCTGTCCTTCGATCTGTGTGTCCATCCATGTCCATATTCAATCATTTACAAACCTATCCATCACCTATCCTTCCAGCCATCCTTTCACTCATCCATTCCTCCATCCACCCTTTTACTCATCCATCCATTATCCATCCACCCTTTCACCCTATCCATCCGCACACTCATCCATCCACTCTTCCATCCATCCATCCATCCATCCATTTACCTATCCAGCCATCCTTTCACTTACTCATTCATCCACCCAATCGCTCATCCTTTCACCCATTCATCCGTTCATTCATCAATTCTCCCATCCTCCCTTTATCTCTCCATCCCTCTTTTACTTAACCATCCATCCTTCCATCCACCCACCCATCCACCTACCCATCTACTCATGAATCCATTCATTGAACCTATCACTCATCCATCCTTTCACACATCCATCCATCCTTTCTCTCATCCATCCACCCTTTCACTCCTTCACTCATCTATCCATCCTTTTGACCATCTACCTGCCCATTCACTCACTCATCCAGCCTTACATCCACCCTTTCACTCATCCGTCCATCCATTCACCCTTTCACTTATCAATTCATCAATCAATCCATCATTTCACTCATCCACCCACCCATTCACTCGCCCATCATCCACCCTTTCACTCATCTATCCATCCATCATTGCACTCATCCATCCATCCAGCCATTCATCCACCCATTCCTTCACTTACTTACTCACTCACCTTTTCACATTAATTGAGCTGAGCCTTTGTCTGCAGAGTTGCAGACAGAAGAGACCCATCAAGAACTCCACTCTCGCTGTGGTTCCTAAAGCAAGGGGTGGGGTGGGTTCACTATGCCTCTGCACATAGGTAATCTGAAAAAGTGGAAGGCATGAGTCATGTGCCTGGACGGAAGGCGATTGTGACATGGTGTTGTTTCCAGAGCTTGGATAAAAAAAACAGGGGGGTCTCTCCAAAAGGGTGTTTGGTTGTAATTAAGGGTGTGGCTTAAAACACCTGAGCTAATAAATAAATCTGTGCTTAGTATAATGTGCCCCCGAATGCTATTTTTGTTGCTTCTGTCATTGCATCCAGATATATAATACAAGTAACGTTACACCTAGAACAGGTAATGTTACACCTACAACAAGCCAAAACTATTGGCTTTGTCAATGGTTGTTGATTCCATAAAATAAAAAAGCAGCAACCATGGCTGTTGAATATAATATTGAAAAAGCGTTAGTTTAAAATGATGACACTCTGAAATCGCTAATCCTCTCCTTTGAACTGCTTTCACCCTCTTCCTTTGGTTAACTGGATTCTCACCTAGTAGCAGCAGCATGGGCGTTTTTGCACTTCCATGTGGCAGAATTCCCTGCCCTAGACCAAGGCAGGAGGAGGCCACCACATGCTTTGGCAGCCCAGACTGGTCCATTGTCATTCTGTATGTGACAATCAGCCGTAGACAGAATGACAAGGGGCGAGGAGGGGCTGCTCTTGTGCTTAGAAGAAGAGTGTGAGGTGGCCCCATCAGGGAGCTGAGGCTTTCGCAGGGGAACAGTGATGTTCCCTGAAAGGCCCAAAATTACGGACAAAAGGTGTCCATAAAAGGGATCCTCACGGACAATGGACGTCAGGTCCAATTTACGGACGGTCTGTGAAATTTACGGACAGTTGGTCACCCTACTTCGAGGTCGACAGTCAGTTATTATTAGTCAAAATAACTTTATGTCAGTTCCATGAACCATTAGTGTTTACAATAAAATTATCACAGCATATAAAACCATTGCAATCAATAGACAATTCATAAAATTCCAGGGACATAACATTTTTACATACAGTAATTAGGTTGAAGCAACATGATATTACACAGTTCATAAAATTCAAAAACCATTTGTTATACAGGAACTCTTACTCATAGCGCTTCCTAATAGCCATTAAAACTTTTATATAAATGGCTACTGCGATGCAGATATCGGGGGTTAGCAAATGTGTGCAAAAAGTTAAAACCATCAATTTGTGTACAGGGGCGAATTTTTCTTAATAGTGGGATTCAATATTTACTCCTCACAGTTTTGTATAAGGTGCAGCATAGAATAAAGTGCATAGTGCTTTGTCTTGTAAAGTTGTCACGCGGACAAGGTATGAGCTCATCGGCTCACCTTCTCTGACGTGGAAATGCCAACAAAAAGTGCACAGTGCATAAACGGAATCTAGTTAAATAAGATCTAGTCTGCAAATTAAAAGTAAATGTTAGACAATATTTCAGTGGGACAAGAGACATCTGTGGTAGTCCCAGCTTATCTTGTTCTGATAAACGCCCATTGGCCCTGGAATAAAACGCCTCATTAATAATGGCTTTACCATTCAATGGGATGCTTTCAGGGTTGTCCCGCAAGAAACGGAGCCACGGCATTTTTAAGGCATTGGCCAGGTTTTGGCAGTCTATAATTACTTCCTGTGAAAAGATATGAGATCCTCTATAAACTTGGGGTCATCAATAGCCTTTAAGTAAATTGGTTTTCCAATGTTTGTAACTGATGGCTTTTATGATGTCCCCATACCCCTGCCCCATATGTTGCAATAGAGTGGCATTTGGATTTATATAGGGTAATTAGTTCCCTCACAGGCTTATGTCTTAGTTTGCATGCAAAAATAAATAGCCCATCCACGGCCCTGGTTTTATGGTGGGCTCTTGCTGTAACAACTGGGTTCCAACTCAACTTATTAATAAATAGGTACATAAAATTGTCTTCCTTTTCTATTCTCCTGTCCCGTACGACAAAGTTCTTGTTTTTTGTGATCTTCTGGCCACATACCATGATATATGATTTAATCAAATTTACTTTGTGGTAGAATGAGGACATAAAATCAATAAAAGATCAAGGGAATTCTGCTACTAGCTGTCGTTGCCATTAACACTGTGTCATCAGCGTAAGATAATAAAAGAGCAAATTTGCTACCAATTTTGGGAAAATCAAGCTTCCTGCTTAACAAAGTAGCCTCCAAGCCATTTGTATATATTAAGAACAGAAAAGGGGCTAAAATACACCCTTGTCGAACACCCTCTGTTGAGGCTACCGGAACAGTTTTTTCCCCTTGGGTGCCGTATCTTATAGCGACCTTGGTATTAAAATATAACCCACAGAGGAGGGATACCAGTGCTTCTTCTACGCCCATGCTTTCGAACATAGCCCATAATTTGTCCCGATTGACGGTGTTGAAGGTGCTGGATAAATCCATGAAGGCCAGTTGGATAGAACCCTTCCTTGCCTTCACGTATTCGTAAATAATTAAGGACAGATGAAGGCATTACTCAGTCGTGCCCAGCCCCCTCTTGAAGCCATATTGCATTTTAGATATAACTCCTGTGGTGGTTGCCCAGGTCTCCAAACAGGCAAGGAGGCCTCTACCTAGCACCTTAGCTGTGGCGTCAGTAAGCTAAATTGGCCTATAGCAAGCAGGATCACGTCTATTGCCCTTTTTAGAAACAGGGACCACTAATGCCTCCTTCCAGGACGCAAGTATTGGGCCGGTATTGGGCCAATAATTACTGCCTTAAAGACGTTCGTCAGCAAGGGTGCCCACAAATGTGGATTGTTTTTAAAGAGGTCAAGGTGCACTCCACCTGGGCCTGGTGCTTTCAGGCGGGTCCCCTGTGCTAACGCCTACTCAACCTCAGATACTGTAATGGATAGACTAAGCTGAGTGGCTGCAGATAGATCTATGGGCAGATCCCTTGTAAACTCCTTTACCCTCTTGTGCTGTGGGTTTAAAATGTCAGAAAAGTGAGCTACCCAAGCATCTCCCATAATCAGTGAATCCATCTGCCTGTCTTTTTCAGTAAATAATGGGCAGTTGACAATTTCCCAACATTTTTGGGTATCTTTTAGGGCTCCTGCTCTCTCCAGATCTTCCCATGCTGAGCTTATCAATTCTGCTTTTCTATCCTTGGTCAGGGTTTTATATTTGTACCTTGCATCTTTACCTGAATCTCTATTGCAGGGAGTAGCATGGAGGGTCCTTTTTAGATTCTTATGGGCCCTGGAACACTCGGAATTAAACCACCGGGCCTCCTGGGGTTCCCTATGTTGAACGCTTCTTATCAGCCACTTGGCTATCTCAAAGTACAGTAAATCCCAAACTCCCGGAGGAAATCTTCCGATGGAGAATCTAACAGCAAACACCCCATTATTAAGTGGCAATTTCCTTTAATAATATCTTCCTCAAATTTAAGGGGATTGACCTTACCTTGGTTTCACCTAACTCCTTTGTTCGAGGGGTAGTGTATTGGGCATTCATTGCCCTCCCCCACCTGGGTCTTTAAGTTGAGGGAGACGGTGAGGGGGATATGATCACTCGCTGTGAGAAGCTGGCCTGGTATATGATGCCCACTTATGTAAGTGGGCACCTTGCACCAGTCTAGACATCCCTTTTGGGGATTTAAGAGGTCTTAGACAACCTCAGAAAGCTCTCTAAGTGGTAGCTGTGGAGATCAGCCTTCAGGCTTTGTCCTGAAGGAGTGTAAAGCAGCTTGTTTTACCAGAATGCAATCTTATAGTATAGATCAAGTTAAAATGAGCCACATCAAGTATTTATAAAAATATGTATTAATTATATAATACTCTCTAGAACGTTCCAATATCTCCAACATGGAGAAAAACACAATGCGCACAATATGTTAGCAAAGAAACACAGTAAATAGCATAAAATACACAGTGGCCCCGGGGGAACCCAAACCATATACTAAGAAAGTGGTATAAGAACCATGACTCGAGTCAAGACAGTGTTGAGAGGACATGGAAGTGCTGGGACCCCAAGGAACCACCCAAGGTAAGTATATGGAGACCCAACGGAGATGTTGTGCAGTGTGTAAACATGACTGTGTGCTCCGTGCAACTCTATGTGCAAGTTGCGGTTGGATTTTTAAGGATTAAGGATCCTTCCCAGTGAACCCTGAAGAAACCCCGTGGAAGACAGAAGGTTAACGGCCACCCCACACATGGATATCCTAGTACCCACGTTACCTACACCAGGGAAGCCGGGTGCATGCGTGTGAAGTGGTGTTTGAAACCGCCGTCGAACCCAATGGAGGACTTCCAGGAAAGTGCTGCTGGCAAAGAAAGAGAAAGTGTCCGGTGGAACCCAAGGGATGGATTCTTGATGAGAGGTACCTGCAAGCAGAGGGGACAGAGTCTATCTCACTCAGGGGTGACCAGGAGACTTGGAAGATAAATGCCCTCCGATGTTGGGTGTTGCAGGATGATGACAATGACCTTGACTCTGCAGCTGTGAGGACCGGCGATTCTGTTGAGAACCAGGAGCAATGTAAATGTAAATGTACAGGAATTTATATAGCGCAAATCACCGAGCGGTTTCTAAGCGCTTGCTTAGGGAACCATTCCTGGTATTCCCCTATGAGATAATCCCGGCAGGGTATCCGCAAGGTGAAAGCCAGGCATCCCACCGCGAGGGGCCGTTGTGGAGATTAAGCAAGCTATTGCCCAGAGTCGCAGAGTGTGAACCCGTGAATCGAGTAGGCACCGGAGCGAGAATTGTCGAGTCCATGGACATTTTAGGACTCAAGACCTGGCCGAGCGGGAATTGAACCCTGGTCCCGGGCTGACCTCTGCTTCCAGGTCTGCCTCCTCTAACCAGTGAGCCACACTTCTCCACAAAGAGAGGAGCTGTCCCATGAAGGATGTCGAGTGCTGATGGGTCCAGCAAGGGTCAGGGGACTCACCGAAGGCAGGGGAGTCAGGGCAGGCCCCGAGCAATCAGAGGAGCCCAAAAGAAACAAGTGTGACCCTCAAGTAGACCCACAGGACAAAGGCACTGAAGTTGTGAGTGGACCTCAAGCTGCTCACCAAAATATGCAGGCCACGATGCACACGATGCGGTGTGGCTGAAGATTCTGGTCACGTGAGGTGTTCGAGGTTGGGGCTACTTGGAGCCCCAAGAACTTCTTTCAAAGAAGCCAACAAGCCTTTGCAACTGCAAGTTGGACACGGTGCACAGGGGTTCCGTTATTGCAACCCCCACGAGGGATACTGGCCTCAAACTTAGTGAGAGGGTAGGACAGGCCTCAGGAGCTGTGGAAAACCTTCACCTGGGTTGCAGAGCCCACGGAGTCCAGAGGAGCTTAGGATCTGCAGACCGGTCAACTTAGTTGCAGTGCCTTTGAATGCAGGGGAGTGACTCCTTCACTCCAAGGGAGATTTCTTCAGGTGTCTTTGATGCTTCACAGGCCTCGGAAGGTTCCTGTATGATGCACAGGCACAGACGATGCAGCAGACTGGAAGGGAGACAAAGTCAGGCCAAAGGAAGTTCAGCAAAGTCCAGAGTGCCCAAATGGTAGAAGTAAAGTGGTGTCTGATCTGAATCTTATCCCATGATGAATCAATGGACCTACACCCAGGTAAGCCCTTAAGTACCCTAGGGAAAGGGTTGGGAAGATTCAGGGGAGGGCCTGGACTGGTGGAGATTGCTCCATGTCCTTTGTCCAGTTTCGCGCCAGAGCGGGAGCCAACGGCTCCCAGACTGGTTTGAAATGGACTGTGCACGGGGATACCAAGTGTGCCCCTCATGCTGACTTTCTGGCACTGGCAAGTGCACCTACCTGGTCCTAATACACTAAATCCTGTCTGAGAGGTGGTCATACTTCCCTGTAACAAGATGCCCATTGTTCCACCTTCCTCAGCTCAAGCTTGGCTCAGCAGAAGGACGGCAGAAATGGTTCTCTGGTTGGCAGCAACCATTTTGTTCTGTCCGAGTCTAGGAACTTGGCACGGGGAACACTGAAAGCCTAATGGAGGGCACTTCCAGTGCTTGGAATCATACCTCCCATGCCGTTTTTAGTGTAGGGGTATGATTCCAACATGTTCGATACCAAACAAGATAGGATTTGTTGCAGCTGTTTTCGAGATTGTCATCACTTAATTACGCGGTGCCCCTCTATATAGTATATGGCTGCATCACTGACAACCCGGGAGGATGGTCTACGTAGGCTGCAGGTGTGTCCTGCTCATGCAGGGGCACTCTCTCACTTAGAACCAAACACCCTGCCTTCAGGATTGCAAAGGCCTGCTATAGAGGTGACTTATAGGTTTTAAGTGCAGTGACCCTTAGATATAGGAATCATATATCTTAAGTAAGTGGGGCAAGCACAATCTTACACAGGCTGCAATGGCAGGCCTGTAGTTCCATTTTGCATGGTCTCTCATTGGTAGCATAATGCATGCTTCAGAGACCTCTGGGGTACCTATGCCCTGGGTCCCTTAGTACCACATAGTAGGGACTGATAAGGATACCCCAGTATCCAATCTAGAATGTACCTAAGTACTCAACACAACAATTTAGGGAGTAAGCAGATAGACTGGGGCCCTGATTAGCAGGATCCCAGTTAGACTAGTCATAAACAGCATAACATCAAGAGAACATGAGGGTAACCATAGAAGCAGATCCTACTTTCCTATACTCACGCAATGAGGTAAAACCATAAAATCACAAACAAGCATGGTAAAGTTTCTAGATAATAGCATGAAATCAATAAAGCTGGCCCTGGCCCCGCCGGCATATGTGAGGCACCACGATAAGGATACACTAACCAAATTATTTATGAGCCAAATCATTCCCTACAAGAATAGAGTTTAAGGCTTCTCCCTGGGGCCTGGCCCTCAGTGTCTACCTGCCCACACTCAAGTTGGGAGCTATGCTTACAGATTGTAAAGTTAAAACCCACTGTGTCATCAGCGTAAGATAATAAAAGAGCAAATTTGCTACCAATTTTGGGAAAATCAAGCTTCCTGCTTAACAAAGTAGCCTCCAAGCCATTTGTATATATTAAGAACAGAAAAGGGGCTAAAATACACCCTTGTCGAACACCCTCTGTTGAGGCTAACGGAACAGTTTTTCCCCTTGGGTGCCGTATCTTATAGCGACCTTGGTATTAAAATATAACCCGCAGAGGAGGGATACCAGTGCTTCTTCTACGCCCATGCTTTCGAACATAGCCCATAATTTGTCCCGATTGACGGTGTTGAAGGTGCTGGATAAATCCATGAAGGCTCCCTTGTCCTTTGTCCAGTTTCGCGCCAGAGCGGGAGCCAACGGCTCCCAGAACTGGTTTGAAATGGACTGTGCACGGGGATACCAAGTGTGCCCCTCATGCTGACTTTCTGGCACTGGCAAGTGCACCTACCTGGTCCTAATACACTAAATCCTGTCTGAGAGGTGGTCATACTTCCCTGTAACAAGATGCCCATTGTTCCACCTTCCTCAGCTCAAGCTTGGCTCAGCAGCAGGAGGGCAGAAATGGTTCTCTGGTTGGCAGCAACCATTTTGTTCTGTCCGAGTCTAGGAACTTGGCACGGGGAACACTGAAAGCCTAATGGAGGGCACTTCCAGTGCTTGGAATCATACCTCCCATGCCGTTTTTAGTGTAGGGGTATGATTCCAACATGTTCGATACCAAACAAGATAGGATTTGTTGCAGCTGTTTTCGAGATTGTCATCACTTAATTACGCGGTGCCCCTCTATATAGTATATGGCTGCATCACTGACAACCCGGGAGGATGGTCTACTTAGGCTGCAGGTGTGTCCTGCTCATGCAGGGGCACTCTCTCACTTAGAACCAAACACCCTGCCTTCAGGATTGCAAAGGCCTGCTATAGAGGTGACTTATAGGTTTTAAGTGCAGTGACCCTTAGATATAGGAATCATATATCTTAAGTAAGTGGGGCAAGCACAATCTTACACAGGCTGCAATGGCAGGCCTGTAGTTCCATTTTGCATGGTCTCTCATTGGTAGCATAATGCATGCTTCAGAGACCTCTGGGGTACCTATGCCCTGGGTCCCTTAATACCACATAGTAGGGACTGATAAGGATACCCCAGTATCCAATCTAGAATGTACCTAAGTACTCAACACAACAATTTAGGGAGTAAGCAGATAGACTGGGGCCCTGATTAGCAGGATCCCAGTTAGACTAGTCATAAACAGCATAACATCAAGAGAACATGAGGGTAACCATAGAAGCAGATCCTACTTTCCTATACTCACGCAATGAGGTAAAACCACAAAATCACAAACAAGCATGGTAAAGTTTCTAGATAATAGCATGAAATCAATAAAGCTGGCCCTGGCCCCGCCGGCATATGTGAGGCACCACGATAAGGATACACTAACCAAATTATTTATGAGCCAAATCATTCCCTACAAGAATAGAGTTTAAGGCTTCTCCCTGGGGCCTGGCCCTCAGTGTCTACCTGCCCACACTCAAGTTGGGAGCTATGCTTACAGATTGTAATGTTAAAATCCCCTGCTCAGAGGATGCATAGCAGCTGGCCCTTCCCGGTGACTTGAGTAATCTCATTTTGTAGGGACTCAATAGCCTGACAGTTATTTTGATCAAATATATTATGGTACCAATTCACCAGTAGTACTCTGACCTTGGTTAAATTAGAGATCATGATTAGTTGGTATCAGGGTTGATTAACTTCAACAATTGGCTTTTATAGATCCATATTTTACCAATAAGAACACCTCAATCCCTCTCTTAGCCCTCCTTGCAGCTGAAGGTAATGCCGGGACACAAAAAAGAATGATAACCATCCAGGGTAATATCATCTCTAAAACAGGATTCCTGGAGGCAAATGATGTCAAAGCTTGTGATATACCCTAGCCAGTCCTCATTCATTATTTTAGCACAAATTCCTGCAATATTCCACCAAATGATTTTAAAGGGAGTGGTGGGGTTTCCCTGGTTTACTGCCCCTCGGCTGAATTAGTGGGTGCATAGGGTGTGACGCATACTAAAGGCACAAGCCCTACATCTGCGGGTTCTACATCATCCGTGGCACTCTCTGGGTTGTTACATACCAGAGCTGCACTCCTCACCTCAGCTGCCTCTCTGGGATAGTCTTGCAGTCAATCGATGTCAGTAAGACGTGAGAGGGTATCAAAGCGATTCGGGTAGATGAACGACAGTCGCTGTGAGAGGTCATAAGTTCTTAAACATATAGGGGCAGCCTTTGGATCTGGCTAGTATGTCATTAAGGCGCATCAGAAGAAAATGCATTCACCTGGGGTCCCTAAAGTTAAAGACGACACAGTCCCCCTTAACAGATTTTGCCATGCAGCCCAACCAACTTACTAGGGGCCGTCCTGTCATGGGATAAGGCAACTTACTACTCAGTTAGATAGCCGCGTCCCTTAGCACAATATGTGCTGGCTACATATTTTGTTCCCGTAACATAAGGGAAACCTGATCTTCAATACGACCAAAGTAATCCAAGTTAGGGGCCAGTGCTTCTGATATTAACTTACAGATTGTATTAAGAGATGTATCTACCCCATCTGATGTGGCCATTCTACGCAAGCCCATTCTAGTCCTACTGCCTATTGCTGAGTCTTGCCTGATATTTTTGGTCAAAGGTAAAAGGCCCTTTGGTTTATGTTCCTATCCCACCACCTCTGTTCTCTTTCTCTTCCCCCTATTACTTGCAAAGGACCATTTTCCTCCAAGATTAAATTAAAATCATGCATGTTTAGTTTATCTCTGGCAAGGACATCATCATTATTCCTGATTGACACAACGGGCGAGAGTGGTACTAAAGTCCTCTGTTCAGTGTCCATGCCAATGGGATCTGTATTAGCAACTGTAGGGGTTGGTGGGGGTGGGACAACAATAGGGGCTATCGATAGTCTACCTTCTGCTTGCTCAATTTCCTCAGTAATTGCCTCCACAGCTTTTTGAAGGAAGCAGTCCAAAGTGGTGCCAGTGGAGTTTACACCAGGTGTGGTTTTCCGTTTGCCCATAATTCAGTTGGCCCAGGTTGCTGGTGTAATGTGGGGCGAGGGGAAATGTCGAAATGCAGTAATGTGATGGGATTTTTTCTCTTGTGACTTGCAAAGCTAAAGTTAGTATCTGAGCCACAACCCTGCTGGGGAGGGCGGGGAACGTCATTACATACAGGACACAGCAGGTCTCGCCACACAATGGGTGCCACAGGATTAATCAAATGCAAAAACAACAATTGATGGAGTGAGCTAAAGAACGGTGATGGATTAAACCCAGATCAGTTGACTGGGGGTGAGTGTTTGTATTGTCAACGCTCCGTCCATCATCACCTTTGGTTTTTCTTTGTTCGCCCTAAGTTGGCAGGGCATGCGCAGACGTGAGTCCCTTGCTCACTTTGCCACTGGAGTCAAGCGAGCCCGGCTGACGACGGTTGTAATGCCAGAAACCGGTCCTGGGAAGCTTGATTCCGGTCCAGGGAAGACATGGCTTGGCAGTTCGGGCTGGACTGTTCCCATGAGGCACAGGGTCAGACTGATTTGCATATGGCCATGTCTGAACTGGGGTGGCGGAGTGAGCTAAAGAACGGTGATGGATTAAACCCATATCAGTTGACTGGGGGTGAGTGTTTGTATTTCAACGCTCCGTCCATCATCACCTTTGGTTTTTCTTTGTTCGCCCTAAGTTGGCAGGGTATACTCAGACATGAGTCCCTTGCTCACTTTGCCACTGGAGACAAGCAAGCCCGGCTGAAGACGGCTGTAATGCCAGAAACCGGTCCTGGGAAGCTTGATTCCGGTCCAGGGAAGACATGGCTTGGCAGTTCAGGCTGGACTGTTCCCATGAGGCACAGGGTCAGACTGATTTGCATATGGCCATGTCTGAACTGGGGTGGCGGAGTGAGCTAAAGAACAGTGATGGATTAAACCCAGATCAGTTGACTGGGGGTGAGTGTTTGTATTGTCAACGCTCCGTCCATCATCACCTTTGGTTTTTCTTTGTTCGCCCTAAGTTGGCAGGGTATGCTCAGACGTGAGTCCCTTGCTCACTTTGCCACTGGAGTCAAGCAAGCCCGGCTGAAGACGGCTATAATGCCAGAAACCGGTCCTAGGAAGCTTGATTCCGGTCCAGGGAAGACATGGCTTGGCAGTTCGGGCTGGACTGTTCCCATGAAGCACAGAGTCAGACTGATTTGCATATGGCCATGTCTGAACTGGGGTGGCGGAGTGAGCTAATGAACAGTGATGGATTAAACCCAGATCAGTTGACTGGGGGTGAGCGTTTGTATTGTCAACGCTCCGTCCATCATCACCTTTGGTTTTTCTTTGTTCGCCCTAAGTTGGCAGGGTATGCTCAGACGTGAGTCCCTTGCTCACGTTGCCACTGGAGTCAAGCAAGCCGGGCTGAATACGGCTGTAATGCCAGAAACCGGTCCTGGGAAGCTTGATTCCGGTCCAGGGAAGACATGGCTTGGCAGTTCGGGCTGGACTGTTCCCATGAGGCACAGGGTCAGACTGATTTGCATATGGCCATGTCTGAACTGGGGTGGCGGAGTGAGCTAAAGAACGGTGTTGGAGTAAACCCAGATCAGTTGACTGGGGGGTGAGTGTTTGTATTGTCAACGCTCCGTCCATCATCACCTTTGGTTTTTCTTTGTTCGCCCTAAGTTGGAAGGGTATGCTCAGACGTGAGTCCCTTGCTCACTTTGCCACTGGAGTCAAGCAAGCCCGGCTGAAGACGGCTGTAATTCCAGAAAACGGTCCTGGAAGCTTGATTCCGGTCCAGGGAAGACATGGCTTGGCAGTTCGGGCTGGACTGTTCCCATGAGGAACAGGGTCAGACTGATTTGCATATGGCCATGTCTGAACTGGGGTGGCGGAGTGAGCTAAAGAACGGCGATGGAGTAAACCCAGATCAGTTGACTGGGGGTGAGTGTTTGTATTGTCAACGCTCCGTCCATCATCACCTTTGGTTTTTCACAGGATTAATCAAAGCACAATACGATCCAGGAAAGCAAAACCACACAGCCTTCCTAGAAAGGTTGCAACCAGCAGCCTCTTATCCAAATGTGCTGGAGGAGACAGTGCGTGGGCATGAATGATTCGATGAGCAATGCGATGGCCCCCTCCCATGGGTGGAAATAACTGTGTTACAATTCAGAATGTCCAGGGAAAAAGCACCACCATGCAGAGGGACAGGGGGACAGACAAAGCAGTGAGCAGGAGTAAAAATTGCCCACTCACCGTCTTAAAGCACTCTGCTATCCAGGCTCCAGATGAAAAGGGGGGCCCAGCCCGACGTCTGCCATTGCGGTCTATGACTGGCTAAAACGGGCCCGTCCGCCCGGGCCGAACCAGGGCATGCCTCGCATGCATTCCATGCTGTGGGACACCTTTTCTGCCTGTATTCTGTTGCTCCTGCGCTTGGCACACCCCCACGACCTCCTCAGGTGCAGAGGAAAGGGCGAAGACGATGTAAACTGTTGGAGGCTCCCGCACTGAGGGATGCCTCTTCCACTTTTATTCTGGCACTCCTGTGCCATGACACACAATACATTATTTGACACCTAAATGACTAAAATTCAATCAATAGAATCGGAATTATGAATTTTTAAGATTAAAGTAAAAATAGCACATATAAGCTCAAAGTGGCAACCGTAGACATCTAGTTGTACAAATTTAAAAGTAATCGCCGACCTCACTGGAGCTCAGATGGGTACACAAATTATATGAGAAGTCTTTTTGAAGAACAATGCCAGAGAAGATAAAGTTTGGCGGGGTAAGGTAGCTGGTGGTGTCCGTAAAGTGGGGAGGCATCGTTGTCAGGAAGCCGCTAGACAAAGTCACAGTGAATATTTCTACGTTAGGACTTAGTCTCTTTTATAGAAATTAAAAGTCTCCAGTGGAACAAAGCACACCCTGTAGCTGACATGGCTGCCTGAGGCCAGAGACCCCATCTGTGAGGAGCCTCTGAACAGAATTTTCTGCTGCAGAGAAGAATGTAGAGGGAGCTGCAGCAAAGTCAGACAGACTGGTGATGTATCTAACGTGGATCCGTGAGCAGATAGGTCCAAGTCTCCTCAGAGCGCTTTTTGGTGGAAAAGGTCACACGTTTTGGATTTGGGCTATCACCTTTAGCACCACTTCCAAAGGTTCAGCACTGGAGGGGCACCACTTAGAGGACCATGACTCAATTAGGCTAGATCCAGGTTCAAGATGGTTGGAATATCAATACACCAAGACCTGTTCATCAAAGGCACCTCTTTTGAGGATAATTATATAAGTGGAGGTAGGGGTTCCTTAACTCTTTCTCCATATACACCCCTCACTTGTAATCAGAGGTAGTGACCTCCCACTTTATTGCCTCTAAATTTCTAAAATAAGTATTTTACAGATGACAGTCACTGAGCTAAATACCCCTATCAAACATAAAGGAGTGTAGTTGTGAATAATGTATCAGAAACAGATCACATCAATATATGTGTGAACTTAGAAAATAGAGAGGGGGCAAGTTCACACATATATTGATGTGATCTGTTTCTGACACATTATTCACAGCTACACTCCTTTATTTTTTTGTCATATCTGTTTTTATTGTTTTGTTTTTAGAGTTAAACTTTACCTTACAGACAACACTCACAGAAGCTTGATGGCAGATACATATCTATTGCAAGTGCTTTAGCACAGTATCATACAATGGTGCAAGTATTCATGCTGCGTACTGAATAATACATAAGGTGTTCGTCTAAAATGGTCTAAACTGTAGTTCGCCCGTCCGAGTGCAGACTCCTAGGCTGTCCAAAGAGCCGGATCGTTAGCCGCTCAATAGTCCGTGTAGGTCAGGGCTGGCCTTTCATCTTGGGCTTGCAAACAGATGGTATACATTTAAAACAGAAAAACATTAACTTGGCAGCAAAAACCTTACAGAGCTCCGACTCCCCTTCCGTCCTCCCCCCTGTCCAACCTCCCCGGCCCCATCCCTCTGCCCCGGCCCAACACTGCTCATGCCCCTCATTTGTGATTAAGCTAACTTCGTTGCCTTTGCGCTTTAGTGGAGCAGGGGTTAAACATCGCGGACTATCCCTGGCAGGAGAACGGCTTGTGGCATGCGCCCACCCCCATGTGTGATTTCCATCCCCTCCACATCTCCCGCTTCTCCCTACCTGTCTGCCCGCTGTAATGTACTAAACATTTCCTCCCAATGTGCCGCTATGGGTTCCTTCCGGAGCCCCATCGTTTCCTCTCTGCCTGGAATGAGGAAGTCCATGCCCGTGCTTTGCTATCACCAGTCCCAGGTCTAAAAAGCGGGATGTCACCTTATCTTTGGGGGATCTCTTAAAAAGGTGTAGGATGTACTCGGGCCAGTCAAAGGATATGGTTCGGTCCGTGCAGCGCCGTAGCAGCTCGCTAACTGTTTGCCAGTAGGTGCCCAGCCCGGGACAGCTCCAAACCATGTGTATGAACCTCGCCGCTTGCTCGTTAAACCTAGGGCAGAGTTCATCAACTCGACAAAAATACTTGTTGATCAATTCGGGCGTGAGGTAGGCCCTATGGACAATGAAGAGTTGAATCTGGCGAAATCGCATGTTTCTGGGGACTCAGACCGGACTTTTAAGCACCTTTTCCCATTCCTTATCTGCTAGTGACCGCCCCAGATCCAGTTCCCACTTGCCTCTAAGGGGGTCAAAGCTGACTGCCACATGTTCCCGTTAGGACGCCGTAAACCAGCGGACCAAATGTCTGCCCCTTCCCATGACGTGGAGATACTGTTAGATACCGGAAGGTGTCCTCTTTCCATTGGACGTGTGTACCCTTGAGATGATACCCCGGGTCTTCGGTTCCTTCTTGAAAGCATAGAGGCAGGATTTACCCGCATTTACTCGTAGCCCCGAGACGGCAGCAAATGTGTGCAGCAGCTGTGCCAGCTGCGCGGGTAAGCGTCCCACATCTCGCACAAACACCAACAGGTCGTCAGCATAGAGCGATACCTGATGGACTGCGTCTCCCATCGGGATACCATCACCTAGGGTCTCACGTATAGCCATAGCTAGGGGCTCGATCGCTAGCGCAAACAGTAGCGGGGACAGAGGGTACCCCTGCCGGATGCCTCGGCCCACCGCCACCGGGTCTGAAATGTAGGGGCCCAAACGCACCCGAACCGTAGGGCTCCTGTATAGTAAGTCAACCATGTGCAGAAATCCCATGTCCAACCCGTATCGCGACAGCACCGCTGATAGGTAACCCTATTCTAGGCGGTCAAATACCTTCTCCAAGTCTAGTATTAGGCACCCTGCCCTGGGCCATTCCTTCGCAGCCTCAGCCGCCACCCTAAAATATCTCCTGAGTTTCAAACACTTTAGCAGTGGTTGAAGTGGAAAGTCCTAAGGCCAACAAAAACAAATTCAAAACAGGGGGGGTAAAGGCAAAATGTTTGGGGCTGACCATGTACAGAGGGCCAAGTCCAACTTCTTGGCACCATGTCTAATACTAGTCCGTGTTTCATCAATTAATCTGAAGAGACGTCTGATGTTGTTGGAAGTATTTCTATGAGGAATTAAGTTGTTTTGGTCCTGGTGTATGAGTAATGTCATGTATAGTACAGCCTCAGTGCTAGAATCCTACTTAGAATATTTTCAGCAAAATTCAGCATCAAAAGAGGTCTATAAATGCTAGATTGGATAGTTCTTGTTTGGACTGTTTGGGACAGGGATTATAAATGCTTAACCTGAAAAGTTGGGCAGTTTACACTTTTCCCAGATCACTGTATATCATCTGGTGAGATGGAGGCCCAATGTAGCAGCATACGAAAAAAATCAGAAGGAAATACATGCCAAGAGTCTTTCAATCGACCAGAAGTGTTAACAGCTCCTTAATCTCCCCCTCCATGATTGAGCCACATATGTTCTGTAAAGTCAATTTTTTCCAAATATGCCTCAATGTCTCCACCCCCTGCCTTGTATAGCTTCTGATAATAACTCATCAAGGCCATGCTTATGCTGATGTAGTTTTGGACTTCGTGCTCCAGATCAATTTGTATCTGCATAATGGGTAAGCTACTGAGTTTTGGTTTAATTAGCCACGCCAGCAGGCAGCAAGATCTCTCTCCTTCTGCATGCTAAGCAGCTTTTGTAGTCCAATGCATTGGCATATTTCTCATAAAAAGTCAGCAATTGCAACTTTTCTGAGAATCTTGTACTACATCTTTATTTAGATTCTACAGAGACTTTGCATGTTAAGGACTTCCCTTGTCATCTTCTGTTGTACTCCAACTATACTCCAATACAGTAGTATCTGACCACTATCTTTAAAGCTTCCCATACTACAGTAGTGCCAGAAGCAGCCCCTACCCTTCACTTCGTCTAGAGCTCTTTGCAGTCACCATGTTGGTAGAGGGGTATATGTTTCATCACCTTATTTTCAATACTAGAGGATTGTGACTCATGTGGTCCTCCCAAGATATTCTACATATGTTACAGTCATGGATATGGGAGCAAACACTACAAAGCCATTAACGTGGACATGCAAATGGTGTACTGGTGTGTAAAAAGAGAATTCCTTAATATCATTATACATTTGTCTCCATATGTCCACCAGTCATCCATAAAATAATCATTCTGCAAAGTCTTGCGCTACTTTTAATGGCAATGGTCTGCTAGTGGAGTAAGGACCTATCCAGGTCCCGTCCAACAGTTAGCGTCTCCTCCTATCAGGATGGAAATTTGGGGTGAGCTTGCCAATCTGGAAGGAGTGTAAAAATAATTGAGTCCTGAGCACTATGTCTAGACTGTCCAATTTACCCTGGATAAAACACTTACCACCTTTCCTTGTATATTCTAAATGTGCGGCTGTGAAGGATACCCAGGATCTGTTCAAAATGTATGTTTCCTTGGCATATGCTGAGTAACTTATCCTTTCCAGCAGTGTTGTAGTTGTTCTACTTTTCTGAAGGTAAATTACCTGCACCGCCCTGTGTTTCAGATAGACTTCTATCTGGTATCTCTTCGTAGGGGATCCCATACCTCTTACCTTCAACATAAACAATGTGTAGTTATGAGGCAAGAGCGTTACGTGATCTCCAGCCTTCTAAGGATGTCCTTCTTATCAAAGCTGCAACTCACCATTCTTCTAGAGTAGCAACACACCTGATCGCACTGTCTTTCTTGCTAATAGCCGACGCTCTTGTGTTATTCGCAGTCTCTGAGTCATCAATCGATAGAATACAACCTACCACAACTCCAATTCCCCTGGCTGGTAACACCACAGCTCCCTGTGCAAATGTAGCAAATACAAAGAGCTCAAACGTGCAAACTTTCCTCAGACACATTGATGATAGAGTTGAGGCGCACAGCTGCTGCACAGTGGTTCAGTGGTGCTTCCTCCAGTTGGCCCGCCAAGAACTCCAGGAGCCTCTCAAAATTAACTGCATAAGTGTTATGTTAGGCATTTCTCTTCTCATTCACATCCATGTATGAAAAAACAGAGCAAATTTATCATCTGATTAGGAGGAAACAGTGCTCTGCTTAAGGGAGGGGGCAGATCAGCCCTCACAAATCATCAAAAGCTTTCTGGTTTACAGTGAGCTCTTTAAACTCTTTGCTTCCCAAAGAGTCAAAAATCAATCCACCCTTCGACATGTTTGTGATTGATGGCTTCTCGCTTACAGGGTCTTCCTCGCCCTGGATCATATTCATCAGCGCCGCTCTCTCAGCCTCGACGTTCTGCTTCCTGGGTGTTTAGTAGTCCCATATTTGGGTCGCTGTCTGGGTCACTTTCTATGTTGTTGCTTCTAGCACTGTCATTCCTCACCATCCTTGCCAGTTCGGAGCTTCTACAGCCTCAAGCCTTGTTCGGCTCTGTGAAGAATAGTGGGGCAACATAGATCATGACTTTCAATTTTGCTGGTATGTATCGATGATCTGACCTGCTCCCTTCAGTGATTTTTAAACTTCTGTGAAGAAGGCCCTTTTATTTTAAACAGCAGTAGAGTAGTCCAGAAAGTCCAAGATTGTTTGGTTTTCAAGCTTGTAGGGGCCTGTCAATTTGGCTTTCAGAAGCATTGTGTCTCTCTTTATTTTAAGAGTCAGATGGGAATGCCCAATCCAGGTCTTTTGGCTGAAACGCTCCATGCCCTATCAATAGTGAAGAATCTCCAGAGCCCAAAAGGGGTGACCTCCACAAATATTAATTTCACTAGGAATTACATTCTTTCAAACCCCTCTGATAGCCCCACCACTATGATGTTGTTCCTACGATTGTGATCCTCCAAATATTTGACTCCATATTCGAAGAACCTCACTTTTTCAGTGAGTTCCACGATCTGTTTCATTATAATGTCTGAGGTTGGGCACAGTTTTCCATTGAGGTCTTTTACAGTCTTGACCCTTTTTGCTGGTCTTCCCGTAGCAGTTGTCAATCTTGACTTTCAGTGCTTCTCCGGTGGCTTCTGTGACTGATAATATTTCATCTAGCTTATCTCTAGGGGTGTTTAGACTGTTAATTTCAACATCTTAGCACTCGACTGTCGTTGAATATTTCAACTCCACAATAGTGAACGTGTATTCCGGATTCGTATCCTCCTTGGCTGCATTTGTGCTCTCATCTTCTTCTCAGGTGTGCCACAGGGGCCTCATTCCTCATCCCTCCTCTAACAATGGCAATCATAAATATTTGATTGGGTATTGTGCGTATGCCGCCATTGGCAAGCCCTCACAGAGCACCTCACATAGGCCACCACGACACGCAAGTCTCCATATCAGATTGCCTACACTCTCCCAGAAGTTCTGTATAGTCCCAGAAGTGGAGACAAGGGACCCCACCAGGGTTTTAAGTGGGCCGGGTCTCACCGGTGCTGAATACTGGCAGTTTTTTAAAGGAAGCCTCAAAACGGGTCTCTATCAGGCTCTGTTTTGTGCTCTGGCACAGGCGTTCCACTTATTCCAGACTGCAGTGATAGCAGGCACATCAATGTGCGTGTACTCACACTTAGATATAGGTAAACCATCAGTGCCTACTATTTTTATAAGTGCCCATTGAACCCCTGTGAGAATCAGTGAACATAATTCTCACCTTTAAAAACCGGTGAAGCTTGCTGGCCTGACAATTTTATTAGATGCTGCAAGCTTCCCCAATTAAAAATGGTTTCTGTCAAACCATAATCAATTCTATAATGCCAACATTTTTCTTTGCTCAACCATCTCGCAACTTCTTCAGGACTGATAGGGGTTCCAATTCTCAGCTTCACACAAAATTCACTTAAAACCTAACGGTTGCGAAACCTCAGCAACCGTCTTCACAATGGACAACGTGTCCTATGATCACGTGTCCTCGGGGTGACTGCCCACTGTCTATCCCCCCCTGCTGCGTTCCACTGGCATGTTAGAAGCTTCTCCCCATACCAGTATATAAGCAACGCAGAACTGGTTTGCCCTTATTATGGGCTCGTCACCCAGGTATAGCATGAGTACAGTGGCACCATGAGCACAGGATCCACGTCTGGGCATACCCATCACTCTTAGGGCATCAAAAAACAAAATGATAGATCAAATGCTTGAATTAATCTCAGCCACCAGCGATCGCTTGGGCCTCATCCCAATCCATATTTTTACGCCCTCCATGCCACCTCAGATTGGACCCTGCCAAATGCAAATCAGTCTCGCCCCTGTTCTTCATGGGAACAGTCCAGCCCGAATTGTCAACCCAGGTCCCATCCAAAACTGAATACAAGCTATCCAGAACTGGTTTCACTCTTATTTTAGGCTCATCAGCCAGGTATAGCTTGATTCATGTGGCACAGTGAATCCCACCACCGTTGAAGTCACAGACTACCACTGACCCCCCCCTCTCCTTTGACAGCAATCTAGAGATCCGGTTTTGCTGAGAATTAGTTGGAGGGGTGCTGGCCCCCCCACATAGTGTTGTGTTCGACCAGCACTCCTTATGGATTTTCCAGGACCAGTGAGTCCTCCGTCAGGAAGTTCAGGGAGCGCAACACAGTGAAGCGTCTTCCGTGATCTGATACTATTGTCAGCCCTCAATGGTTCTGTACCGCCTAAGGCACCTTCTTCATCGCTACCCTTGATTGTCCTGTGGTGTTATCAAGTCACTGGGGCCAAGGATGGTTCAGGATGGCAGCCGGCCAGGTGGGTGGGCTCATGTCACATCTTGCTGGATGGACTGCTGGCCTCACCCTATATAACGTGACATAAAACTTTAAATTAGTAATAATATGTGCTGCATCTTTAATTTGATTGTTATGCAGAACTAAACTAATAGTTAGGGAAAATCTTAGAGATTTAACTGGTCAGAAGAACCAGGCTTCAGGGACAATGGAGACCTCGAATTTCATTATATATTAAAAAAGAAATACATTTAAAGAGATTGGGAGCTGTTTTAATCCTAAATCACCTTCCTGACAGGGCATGTAACAAACTATGGGGCTTATTTACAGGCAACTTGCGCCGCCGGTACGTCACTTTTCCCCATATTAAAAGTGACGCCCCCGCGGCGCAAGGGGCTTGTAAATAAACCCCTATATTTTTTGTTTACAGACAAAGTTAGCAATGCAGATGTAGGGGTTGAAAGTGGAACATAAAGTACCTCAATTATGGGTAACAGGAGATTTGTCAACCCCCAAACGATTTTTATTTGTTGGAAATGTAGTAAGTAAGACGTTTTTTAGTTGGATGCAAAGTTATGAGACAGATATACAGACTAAACTACCAAAACAATGAAATCCCCAAAACAGTTAAGAGTTGGTGGAAACTTCAACTCCCACCACGTTGAGAACATTTGAGTTTCTTAAGTTCCAATTTTCTCAGATCTGTCTACCAAATGCAATAATATATATATCATCCCTATTTTGAGTGGAGCAGCTCTGTAGGGCTTGATGTACAAACTTTCCTTTGATGTGTCCTGGATCTGTGATGATCTGTGCCCGCCGGCCACAGGCCTCTGGAAATTGATTGCTGTTTCTTCTTTTCAGATGAGCCGTAGACAACTATCTGAGGCGATGATTTTTCTGAGGCGTGATGAGGTTACGAAGCTATGTCGAAGAGGCGTCAAGGGGGGCAGGACGGGAAACTTAATCCATCACAAGCAATAGATTTGATGGGCGCTCTTTCGGTGGCTCATCTGGGGGGAATCACTGTAATTAGGCAGGTATCACAGACCCAGGCAAAAAGCCGATTAGCGGCGCGGTGTCGGCCCAGGATGTGTGCCTATACACCTGTCACTATTCATTCATGTTAATGTCTGGAAGGCTCAATATTGCTTCATGTCTCGGCAATACGAAGGCAGCATTATGGCAGAGCGCGAGCGGCCACGTCACACCCAGAGCCGCTCTGCGGGAGGATGAGGCTGCGGTAATAGCTTTATTAGTTTAACTGCCTGAACATTTATTAAAATTGATCATCCGACACTCCTGACTTTTAATAGGGTTGCCAATGTTGGCAGTTCAATTTATTCTGCAATAATGTGTTGAAGATTGGTATCATTGTGTTGTCTGGCCCTGTGTTTGGGTGACCTTAACACAGCCTACTTCTGTTTTGTTGTGGAATATAATGTAATAACAAGACAAGGAATTACTTCAGCGCAGACCCCAAGCAGCTGACAGTTTGGAGATAAAACCTATATCATTTTTTTTTGTGTGTTTTTTTTTTTTATCTCAACGCCATGTTGTGTTGTGGAACATTGCAATGAGAAATTGGCGTATTCTTTTATTGGCAAGTCAACAGATTGGGTCCGGAAGTAATTGGTCCTGTTATTTTAGGAATAGCTTATTACTTTGCTTTTCTATTTCTAAGCTATTCTACAAGGAAGCTAGGCTACACTTTTGATTTTGAAAATATTATGAGCTATTTTTTAAATGACCAATAATAGAAATCGTGGCGTTTTGTTTATAGGAATGTTTGTTTAGCTTTGACCGGCGTGGTTGCTGGTTTGCCCTTTTCCCCATATTTCCCACGTTTTCGTCAAGCTGCTAAATAAGGATTATTTGATGCTTGTATTAACAACATTTGCAGAACCTTATGTAGTAAAAAAGCTATTTGTGACTATTTTATTTAATGTGCCTTATATATGTTGCTTAAGCACGTTTGCAAAATATATTGGTTTTAGCATTGATGCATAAAGCATACACACACTATACGTTTGGGGCACGCAGTAAACAAATATAGTGTCCAAACTACCTCTAATGTTACAGAAGAGTGCAAAAGGTGTAAATGAGACACGTGAAAACGTCAATGCAAATGGGACCCTCGTGGGACATTTCCACAGGGTGGGTCTGGCCTGCAGAGCAGTCAGGCAGTGTCTCATGAGCTGATCTGACAGGTCAGGGTGTAGGCTGTTTTTTGGCTGTTTGTGGGCCTGTTTTATGGTCTGCTGGGCTGGTTTTTACTGTTGACTTTCCTGCTATTAAAACATTGTCATCAGCGAGCTCAAATCCACGCAGTCTTCCATTTGTGGCAAAACCCTAATGCAGCGTGTGTTTACAAGTTCAAAACAGCCCCAATTTGCAAATGTCGGCCACATTGTTAGGTATCTAATTCACTAACAGGGCCACTTTAATTTTGGTGCCTGGGCCTATTTTCTGCCCCGGTCCGGCTCTGCCTTTGCATGATGAAGCCCTTGGGGTTCAACTGAAGATTGTGATGCTTCCTAGTTGAATCAGACTAGTCGAATTATTTGTTATCACTGAGGACTGCCAAAGTTCTGTTTTGTATCTTCTTCTTCTCTATTGTCTGTTACAATGAATATGCCCCTTTATTCCGCATGCTATTTCCCTTCCGGGAATTACAACGTGGTTGTTACAACGACCGCGTTGTAACAACGCATACCATTACCCCGTTAATCGTAACAACGACTTGCTCTAGCAGGAGCGCTGGATGTTGGAATAGTATAATTTACTATTCCAACTCCAGTATGTGTAACACTAGGAAAGGTGTTGGATTTAAATCCAACACCTTCTTCCCCCTCCTCAATTCGTTATTCCGACTTGCGGTATGTGTTGTTACAACGTGGTTGTTGTAACGACCGCGGTGTAATTCCCTGCAGGGAAAAGGATTCATGGTAAACGATTTTTACCTTTACAATGGCTGTTTTTGTGCTAGGTGGGCTGTGCTGGGAGTGACTGGGGTGATGCTGCTGCAGAGATGTGCAAGTGCAGAAATATTGACTGTATTCTGGTTGGTCCCTTTTTAAAGATTACAAATAGTACCTATAGGTGCTGTGATGGATGAGGGTGCGCCATCAAGAGCAGCTGCTGCCACCATGCAATGTGGCACTAATTCCAATGGCAGACACTCATCTGCACAGGTTTACATTATCCATCCAGGTAACATGCTGTATGCAGTTGTCTGCAGGGCGGACTGTAGGGCACTTGGCACTGTGGTCAGTGGGCACTGTGTTTAGAACTAACTTATGGGTTTAAAAGCACCTGCTGTAGAGTATTCACATGTCCAGCACTTTTCAGGCAACAATACCAATGTCTTCATAACTCTGATGATTAATCTTCCGGTTGGATAGAGATCAGAGTTTTGTCTAATGGCATTTTAAGTCCTTATAAAAGTAGAGCAGAGGGTTACTGCATCTGCTGCAAAGAAGGTGTACCATGCAGATCACAGAACTGTATTTTATGTGGATAGCTCAGTGGGTTACTGCTTTTGTCACAGAGATCCTTTTGGTACTTGCATTTCATAAATTATAACCCAGAAATAGCATAGAGACCTATAAACTATCATGAAAGAGCTGCATGCAAACTGCATGATACAGGGTAGAACATTGTGTTTTTGTCCCCATCTTTCATTGTCCTAATATTGTTAAAAAAGTGTTAATTTGGGCAGTAGTACAGTCTTTTTAGTATCACTAATCCCAAGCACTGTGGTAAACTTTAAATCCAGAGTTCATGCTTCTTTAGACCAAAAACTCTTAAAATGCACTGCCTACAAGTATGGAAGACATACAATTCTTACACCTTTAATCCTCATTGTCTTACGTAACATTTCCTATAGACTGATTGACACATGTATGATTCTGCGTATGATTCATTGTCTCTGTATAATGTGTGTATCCTTGTATGGACTATCTGGCAGCACCCCAGAGTGACATACATTGTCTTATTTTAACCCCCTTACATTGATTACAGTGTAGGAGATGGTTGCAGCAATAGGCAAGTCTATTGCTTTGAAAACTCCTGACCCGACGGGGTTCCAGTTGACATTTTTAAGGCCGCTATTGATTTATGAGCACCAGTTCTTAGAAATATTTTTAATGCCACTGGCAGTGGGACCATTCCTCAAACCAGGACTGATTCTAATATTGTCTTCATATTTAGTAAAGGAGACAGGTCGATCTTAGGTGTTACCTCCCAATGTCCCTCCTGGACTCATCAGCTATAACCTTGGGGAGGATTGTCTTAGATCGATTAGACGATTGGCTGGTGGAGAACTGCGTGTTGACTGATGTCCAATACAGTTTCAGGAAGGATATCAGGTCCATGGAGCAATGTATAAATCTCTGTCTTATCGTTAGTAAATACACACTAACGAATCAGTTTTTTATTCATCTCTCATTTGCAGATCTTGCTAGTGCCTTCAATTTAGTTAATCATTCAACTCTATGGACAACATTGATTGATATATGTGCCCCATGGCTATTGTCACTCATGTATCCCAGATGTACACTTTAATGACCTCATTGGGAGAGGATGTAGCCTGAAGGCTAGAGCGGTCGACTTCGAAGCTAGGGAACCGGGTTCGTGTCTCGGCATCGCCGCTCAACATCCTGTGATTCTGGGCAAATCACTTAGGGGCCGATTAGGATGGCGGTTTTTCCGCATCCTCCGGGCCGGCGGAAGTGTCCGCCGGCCTGGAGGATGCGGAAAAACCGCGGCGGAGACTCCAAAGACCCACCGCCAAATTAGGATGGCTGGTGGGTCTGATAATCTGTCCGCCGCTTTTCCGCCGCGGTCGGAAGGCGACCGCGGCGGAAAAGCACTAACATGTCTGGCGGTGTCTATCAGACACCGCCAGGCATATTAGGATGTCTGAAAATATATGCTTTTCCGCGGCGGCTTTACCGCCGTGGAAAAGCATACGGACCTTCACTTCGGGGGCCCGTTGCGGGCCCCCTGGGTGAAGGTGGGGTGGGGGGTGCACATGGGGGGTACCTATGGTACCCCCCTGCATTTGCGTGCACAATGCAGCAGGCACCGCGCGGTGCCTGCCGCTTTGTGCACGCAAATGCTGTGCATGGATTTTTTACATTGCGGCGGATGCAGCTTGAAGCTGCACCCGCCACAATGTTAGTGATAGAGGATGTGACCGCCACCCTGGCGGTCACATCCTAATTTGATCGGAGGGAACGCCGCAGCCCATGCGGACGTTCCCTCCTCCTCAGGGGTCGCGGACGGACTCAAGTCCGTCCGCGATCCTAATCGACCCCTTAATCTCCTTGTGCCTACCAACAATGAATGTGTCCGTCTGTAACAAAACTGGTGCTGATGTAAAGCGCTCTGATACCCGATGTCTCTGGTCTAGTTTGCGCTATATAAAACTCTAAAAAATATTTATTTTAAAAAAAATGTGTAAGATTTGGGTTGGGGGAAAGTGCACACCTACATTTAGAGTTAAAAGAGGGATAAGACAAGGGTGTGTTATTGCGCCCACCCTCTTCTTCCTCTATGTGAATAGGATTGATAAGGAGCTACTAAAGCTAGAAACTGATGCACCAAAAGTTGGACCCTGACCCACTCTCGGTCCTCCTCTATGCCAATGATGCAGTCTTAGGGGTCCAATACGATGTCGGGCGGATTGCCTCCGCCAGGCTGGCGGTGGCCACCGCCGGCCTGGTGGAGGCAATCCGTCCGACATCGCAAGCCCAAATCCCCCCCGCCATATTAGGATGGCGGGAGGGATGGCGGCGGTGAAAAACACCGCCCACCTGTTTTTCGCCCCGTTCGCCTTGCGGCCGGGGCGGAAAACGAGTAATATGGTGGCTGTGTCTGTTAGACACCGCCCGCCATATTACTATATGCATTTCTCAATGCCTTGAAAGGCATGCGGTGTTCACTCTGCTGGCCCCCTCTGGGCCCCCAGAGTGAAGGCCAAAGGGGGGGTGGCACACGGGGAGGACCTATTATACCCCCCTGCATTTACATGATCAAAGAGGCAGGCACCGTGCGGTGCCTGCCGCTTCGATCATTTAAATGCGTGCATTTTTTTTAACATTGTGGTGGGCGGTGCAGTGAGTACCGCCCGCCACAATGTTAAATTGAGGAATGCGCCCGCCACTGTGGCAGGCGCATCCTAATACCAATGTCGGGACCCCCGCCCTTTAGGCGGGCAGTCCCGATAGCCGATTTGCCCGCCCGCCATCCTAATAACCCCCTTAATGTCTAGAACCGCAAACAGTCCACAAAAAACGATCGATGGCTTTGCCGCATCTATGGAGCATAAAGACTTTAACTACGGTATCCTGAAAAAAATCACTCTTTGTTAGGGAACATAAATTACTAGAAGTAAGGAATTTTTATTATCTGGGAGTACATTCCTCAAGTTCTCGCTCCCCAAACCCCCACTTAGAACTAGTAAAGTCACAACTTGCTAGATTGACTGAGGCTTTGTTTAGGTTTTCAAGCAAAGTTGGCAATAAATCTATTTGTGAAATGTTGCAAATTTCAAGGAGTTGTTGCATACTTTCAGCCACTTATGAGCAGTCCTTTTGGGGGCGAGGGGGAAAAACATTCTGCAAACCCAGGAAAACCTATTTTTGGCTAGGCTCCTTGCTATACCAGGTACTACACCTACCATTATCACTCACAGAGAATTAAGTGTAACCTTTGTGGAAGACATAGTTGATTTGAGTGAGATAACTGGTTGACACAACATTTGGAGTAAACCAGGAATTACATTTTCAATCGAAGTAATCAACGACTGCCTTGCTCTTGAGCATTGTAATAAAATCCCCTGGCTGGTTTATGTCCATAGGCTAATAAAGGAAATTGACATGGATCTCCAAATTAAGAATCCAGCTAACATGTTGCAGTTTGATAAGAAAGAATGAAAAGCCAACTTTACCTACAAGTGAGTAGTAGAGAGAGAATTTAAAGAAAGCCAGAACATTTCAGTAACCAAATACTTGGAAGGGCCCTTACAATCTGGGCTTCAGGGTTACCTTGCGATGGTTACAGATGGTCAGAAAAGATTTTACCTTACCAGGCTTCGATTAGGTATTCCTCATTGTGTTGTAGCTATTCTAAAAAGAGATACTTAGTCAAATAGACTTCCTAGATGCCCATGTGATGGAGTGTCAGTACAATCCTCAGTGCACTTTATATTAAATTGTGGATTTTACAGTGATATTAGGAAATGTGTTTTATAATTCATCAGGAAGCATATATGTTTTGATGTAGCTACGAAACTGACTATAGTTGCCATGCTGTTTCCCTTTTTATTAAGGGCGCTATAAAAGTAAGGAAAACTCTCAGTTTGTATGACAAACTGGTGTATGAATATGATTATCTATGCCAATACATATTGTGTTTTATTGCCTCATTTGATACTACTGTGTATTTAATATCGCAAATCTTCTTGTTTTTATGTATTTTTAACTGTGGATTTTACTAACTACATAATGAAATCAAGATAGATGTGTTTAATTGTGTATGCTGTTATTATTATCAAAATATGAAATCAAATAAAACCGATTTTGATTTAACTAGGTGTGTGTGATGTACAGTGTTCTGACACCAGTATGAGTAGCATCATAAAAGAAATATAATTATTTCTTTCTTACTTTTTCTTTCTTTGTTTCTTTGTTTATTTGTTTCTTTGTTTCTTACTTTCTTTCTTTTCCTTCCCTTTTCCCATTTTTGTTGGTCATCATGTGTACTCACATGTTGCCATCAGGTGGATTAATTGAGAGGGTTGATGTGTAATATATCTGGGGAAGCTCTTCTCTCTATGAGCACAGCAGCACATAAGAGGAAGCAATTGTTAGAGAGGGAGAAAGATACAGATCTGACTTGTCTGTGAGCAGCTCCGAGGAGAGAGGATGTCGGGAAGAATGGATCTGTGCTAAGTGCTTATGAATTTTACAACAATTGACAGGGAGAGGATGTAACCTTACGGCTAGAGCGGTTGACCTTGAAGCTGGGGAACTGGGTTTGAGTCTTGACATCGACACTGAACACTCTGTGATTCTGGTCTAGTTCGCGCTATATAAAACTCTAAAAATAAATCTACGATGCTATGTACACTGCTGACAAAGTTTCTGGTATAGTGTAAGGTGACGAGTTCTGTTTTACAGCAATGCAGGCCATAGGAAGAATGTCTGCACATTGCTGTACTTTACATTGCAAACTTTATATAGATAATGTATATGCATAGTGTTGATATAACACAAGTATGCATTTTGGTCTAATATAAATATATTACTGAACTATCTTCTTTTGTGAATTCTGTCTTCCCAGATGGTGTAACCCTTGAGAAAAATTTGATTGTTGGCTTGGGGGGGTTGTGGAGCAGAGCAGCCCCGCCTACCTGCCCGCCAGCAAAGCAGCACAAAGCATAAAATGATAATAACCCAAAGTTATTATAATTTTATGATTCTTCTTTGCACTGCTTAAAAGCAGTGGGGCGACGCTCCTCCGCTATAGCGGAGGAGCCGCCACTGGACCAAGGTCCACCTCATTACGACTCCCGCTGAGAATACGATCATTATCTGATCTTTTAAAATCCTATACCACAGGGATTGAAATTTAAAAGGTGCACGAACTATTGCCTATTACAAGTTATGCCCTTTAATTTGAGGCATAACATGTGGCACCCGTATTTAACACACCGAATTCCGCATTTTTTGCATTTTTACATCCCTTTATCCTGATAAATTTCAGGAGGTTTGACCTGCCGCAGTTTTCCAGGGGAAAATTCGGAGGGCGTGGCAGATATCACACAACTCGTCATTCCCATCCCTGGGCAAACACCTGTTTGCATGGGGATCATAATCTAGTCCTGAACTTGTAATCAAGGCTGAAGGAAAATAAGAAGCAGAATACAGTTTTTTTGGTTGGAAGAAAGTTATGTCACAGGTTTGTTAAACAATTTAATGGGTTGATTTAGAGGCGATCCAAAAGCAGTCAATGATGATAGCACCTAAGCTGTCTACAAACCTGATTTACACCAGAATCTGGGCAACATACAACTGATGCAAGATTCAGATGTTTTTGAATGAGTTTACCTTGCCTGTCAAGAATATAGCCCAGCAGGACGTGGCTGGTCAGGATTGCACCTGTCCCATAGACTACAGGGCCACTGGCGCTTACACTGAGGCCCAGGCAAATGATTGGAGAGGTGTTGTTACAAAGCACATTAGTCTGGTAAAGTGTTCATTCTTGAAGTATCAAAATTGGAGGATCACCCTATAACTTTGCTGGGGCAGCTCCTCCGTAATGGTGGATGAGCGTCACTCCACTGCCAGCAGATGATAAATAGAACAATAAGTATTATTGTTTTATTTATCTCTCTCTGAGCTGCTTAGGTCCAACAGGAGTGGAGGGGACGGGCCGTGGCAGGGAGGAGTACTGTGCACTTATAAGTGCGTAAGTCTGTTTTGCCGGCCGTCTAAGGCCAGCCAAACAGACATGTGCACTTATGTTTCTCCAACCCAGCTGTCAGCACACGCCCCAGGTACCATCTGAGCAGCAAACGAGGCTGCTCAGATAAATTTCGATGCTGATCTCATGCTATTAGAGCAGCGTCTGGATTGGGTGGGGAGCCTGTACCTCCAGGCCCATCCTCTTCCAGAGGAGGAGCAGGAGCAACGAGGCGACCAGCAGCGGGAGCGAAGTGGAGTGGCAGGTAAGTGATTTTAATTATTATATTTTTCATTTCCCAACCCCACCGCTTTGTTCCCCTCCCTGCCCTAATGGTTTTTATCGGTGGCGGCCGCCACTGTAACTTTGTCAAGCCTCAGAAGGTGGCAGCTGCCAGCACTTAGGCCCCCTTATTACCTGCTGCTCTGGACCATTTGTTAATGGCAGCCAACTCTAACTCTTCCCACAAATCAATAGCAGCTATTAGTCCAGATTTTGAAAAAAATGGATCAGCTTAGCCTTAAAATCGCAAGGCCTCAAAAGAGAAGTAGGAGTTCTGACAACAAATCCAACAGATCTATTAGAAATGCCACCCCGTAGATGTATCTGCTAGCCAGTGATCACTCATTCCCCTTAGAGCAAAGATTGCACATGCCTCGCAGATACCGAAAAAACAATCAAATCTGAAATGCCAATGCTCCTCACTCCAACCATGCAAAAGAGTTCTATATGAAGGCTTCGTTGGATGCGAAGCCTCCTGTCTCTAGCCCGGCATTAACCCAAAAGCAGCATGGGTGAAGGGGGTTATTTCGTGATTCCCTCACCGCAACCAAGCTGCCCCACTCAGGAAATGGGGTGGCCCTAAGGTAGGGCGTTGCAGCCAAATGAATGCATCACTAAGTTGGTGCCACTCAACTGTGCCTACCTGCCTAAAACATGGGCATCCGTGTATGGACAGTTACTAAGCTAATGTCCTGCACTGTTTTGGACTTTCGCATTACAATGCATTTCTCACGCTGTATGCTTGTGATTCTGGGGAGTGGCTTCATTACAGAATCAAACTCCGGGACATATTACCAACAACAGACGCTAAATATTGCTAAGCACGAGTAGCGCAATGTTAATTATAGCCGGCTATCGCTGGATTTTATCGCCCGGGTAACGCGTTATTAACAACGCTTATCACCCAGGCGAGAAAAATCTAGCGATAGCCGGCAAAATGCGTGAATATCGCTGGAAATCCAGTGATATTCCTGCAGCAATAGGGAATTATTTGTAAATAGCCCATGGTGTATGTAGCCTGAGATTCCACCTCCCATTACACATATAGCTAAGTCTGAAATTCAGCAGACGTTAGCTTTCAGCGATAACCGCGGTTAGCGCGGGTTTTGACATCGCTATGTGTGTCAGGGCAGGCCTTGTAAATACCAGGATGTGTGGTTAGCGACTTACTCCCTGTGGTTTTGCTCGGGAACGCCTACTTTGCATCTCATTAGAGATGCAATGCAAGGCATAAGCAAAACCGGTGCTACGACAAGAAAAAAACGTGCTAGCGTGTCCTTGCTGATACTGCGATGCAATTATCGCCACTTTTCGGCCGAAAGCTAAAGCGGCGATAATGGGCTTGTTAATATGCCCCTAAGTCCTTCTTACAAATTCTAGGCTTTCCTGAATTACCTGAATCCATTTCAGGTTATTTTCTGGAAAATATTACAGCCCAGGTTTTAGGCATCGAGAAGGGCAACTAGTTGGCAATTACATTACATTTTTGCTTGCTTGATCGAAGGGTTCTGGCCTTCTTATCCGCTTAAATTGCTGGTTCATTCGCCGTCCTGTTCTCTTGGCTGTGCTGCTCCTAGACCTGGCCTATCTGCTTCCTGTAGAGTATTTTTGTGGTTTTCCATTTTTATTCAGTAAATATTCTGGGCTTTGCCAGTCTTTTTCTTACCTTATGTATTGCTTCTCTCCACCGTACTGGAGCTGTGATTCGTTGAAGGAAGCAGAGGTTTCACCTTCGTAAGAAGAAGAATTTGCAACGTGAGGCCCCTAAAATAACTGCCCTTGACACTAGGCTATGATGACCCAAAAAGGGAAACCCCTGTTGACTTTGGAAATGTGCTTATCATACTCATGCAAGAACAAGTGCACAAGGTCTAACGTGACCTATTAAAATACTATTGAGCCTCTAAAATTGATTTCATGTCTTTGGAATGATACAAATCTATCTGCTAATGGACACATAGGGTTATATTTACAAAAGAATCGTTGAATCGTTGAGCAAACATTACTATCGCCACGCTTCTCCATTCTGACAATGCAGGGATGCGTTGTATTCACAAGAATACTTGCGTTTCCCCTAGTTCTGGCGCTGAGTTCATCTGCCTAGGACCAACACAGGCACCTTTTCACCATAGTGCAAGGGTGCCTGTGTTGAGGAGAAGATTGTTTATGTGCAGGGAGGTCCCCCTTCCTGCACTTAAACAATCTTCAAATGCCATTTAAAAAGAAGTTGCAAAACAGCATTTTTTTTTAAATGATTGTTTATGTGCAGGAAGGGGGATTTACCTGCACTTGAACAATCATAGGCAATTTGCTGTCTCTATGTGTGCTGCACAAGGCAGCACACATGGAAAAAGCAAAAACTAGGAGAAATAAAGCATTTCTTCTCGTTTCGCCTGTTTAAGACCAGGTTTTCCCTGGTCTTAGATTTGGTGCTGCCTTCAATTTACGTTGCCCTTGGGGGCAGCGTCAAAATCAATGGGTGTTGCAGTGGAAAGCGAAATACAGCAAGAAAGGGTGCCTTATTTACAAGGCAGCATTAAGCCACATTAAGTGACTTAGCGATGCCTTGTAGCGTTAAGCTACGTTAAGTGGCTTAAGGCTGCCTTGTAAATAAGGTAAAGTCCCTATCGTCAACACAACGTCACAATAGTGACATTGTGTTGGTGATAGGTGCTTATAAATATGCCTCTTAGTCCGGTCCACTAAGCACCATCTTCTACACTTCCTTTATTCTTACATTCAGGCTATAAACTAGCATGGCCCATCCCAGTGCTAGAATTACACCGAAACCCATTGTAAATACTGTGCATTTTCTTGTTTAAGTCAAACACCTATCTAAGCCTAAAACATCTATTACTCTGCAACCAAGCATCACGCCAAGACCAGGTTCCCCTTACCTCCATCACTGTGTCAACCAATTTTTTATTTGAACCAGGGCTTGCTGGGGGGCCCACTGGCATTTTGTTTTGGTGACTGAGACTTCTTTTTAATCAACAGACTTTGACTCACAACGAGATAGAGAAAGTCAGCGAATGTAGAAAAGAAAATGAAGAGAAAAACCTTAAAACACTTCCAAAGGGAGTACGCAGGGAGGCAAACGAATATACAAGAGCGAGATAAAGGGGAAGGGAGAGTCTCAAGGTGGAAGAAAGAGACATGAGGAGAAATCAAGATCATACAACCTTGGTATTTGGCAACCTTGACAATGGGCAGCGGGTTGTAAGATATCTTAGAAGAAATTGAGCCCCGGCACTTGTTCTTTTACAAATTAAGCACTGGTGTCAATAGGACTGGGCACTCCCGTTTTCCCTTCTTTTCTAATATTTGGTAGTTGTTTAGACAGCCCACATTGTTCAGCAGTCTGAATTCCCCTCTCTTTTTTGTGTTTTTTTCCTCTCTCTTCTCCCTCCCTGCTCTCTTAAGCGCATTAAGTTAAAGCACGCATCTAAGTACCCACATCTCTATGCGGTCCTAAGTCAGTATTTTGTCTGAGCCTTTGCATTTACATATGGCACTGTAATGTTGCGCTTTTATCTTCACTTTTGATGACGATTCATTTTCTAGAGTTAATTCTACTTATTATTAAAAATTGTTACTTAATCTGAATTTCCATTACCCCTGCAACATTCTTTCACACTGCTGCACATTTTTACTTTATCAGCATTTCCATTACCTTTTCTGAACTCTGTCTCCACTCTGTGGTCTTGGAAGTGTCATTGCTGGAATTATAAACAAATACGTTAATATATGAAGTATATGGCCATACCCAATGTAAGTGCTTCCAACCTGAGATGCATCACGTATTATAACAATGCTGAGACAAGACGCACTCCTGCATGGTTTTGGGCTGGCCCTAACACAGGTCGCGCATGGCGCAACAGTCTTTTTTGGCACCCTCTCCCCCATTATCTTCTTCTCCATGAATTCCATCACTACCACTCGCCAGCAATGCACCTCATCTCTCTATAGCCTCTTTCTGACAAACATTTCATTTTTTTATAGGGCTACCTGTAGTTTACTCACACTCAGTTCTCCGATCTGCATGGTACATGTTCTTTGTAGCAGGCACATTAGCCGTCTGTGCTGTGTGGGTGACAGGAGTGCCCATGTGAGTGAAGGGTGAGTGATGTGACAGTGTGAGAGTAGGGTGAGAGGAGTGACTGCAGGGTGAGTCAGGTGACCATATGAATTTGGGTGTGGATGTAAGTGCAGGGTGGAACAAATGAATGCATGAATTAGTGATGGGCTTGTTTGAGTGAGATTGCAGAGTGAGCAGTGAGGGGGACAGGTGAGTGAAGTGTCACATGAGTGCAGGGTGAATAGTGTGCTCGTGTACTGCAGGGTGAGGTACAGGGTAAACAGCGCAAGTGCATTGTGAGTGCGGAGTGATCACTGTGACTGCAGAGTGAGCGGTGTGCTCATTTGACCGCAGGGTAAGTGGAGGGAGATCGGTGTGAGTTCATGGCGAGTGGCATAAGTGCAGTGTGGTCACTGTGAGTTCAGGGTGAGTGGGTGAATGGTATGAGTGCATGGTGATCAGTGTGTGTACATTGTGATCGATGTGAGTGCAGGGTGAGTGTGAAAATGAAGGGCAAGAGTCAGTTATCTGAATGCATGGTGCATTCCCAGACATTTGAAGTAACTCAGCATGTTATGTGAGGGCTGGCTTAGCGTTTTAGATATAAGTTAAACTATTGCTATTATGGCATTATTCATGATCCAGGGTAACCCTGGGCGTAGTGGGCGTAGTGGGGCTTCGCGAAGCTGCGAGAAGTGGGCGAGACACTCCGTCCAACTACGCACTTCGCGTAGCCCCACTACGCGCCACCCGCCTCCCTCCTGCCCTACCTAAATACTTAAATTACATTTTAGAAAATGATTAAAAACCACTTACCGTGTCAGCCGCGTCCCCGGGGCTCCCTCTCGTCATCGCGCAATTCGCGCCGCCATCTTGGATAGTAATGCGCATGCGCGGCCGCCCGATCATGCTCATTTCTCATGAAAAATGCGCGGGCGGGTGGCGGGCAACTGGCGAGCAACTTCGCTACGCCCGCGGGGTGGGCGTAGTGTTGCCTGCTACACCTACTTCGCAAATGGCGGAGTAGGCAACACTACGCCCACTCCGTGGGCGCAGCGAAGTGCTACGCCCAGGGTTAATCAAGGGTGGAGGTAATAAATATTGTGATTATACTCCAACAAACTTCCAGTCTTGTGATTAGGGTTGCCATCTTATTATATTGATGTCCCAGATGGTACAAAAATAAAAAGTCACCTAAGGCCTATTTTCAGCACTTAACAGTGGAACAGCAAATATACATAGAAAGCATGTTTAATTGTGTTCTAGGACTACCTGAATGATAATTAAAGGGAACAAAGACAGAAAAGTCACATTATAAATGAATATATAATATTTTATTTATAACCCTATTTAGTGTCAAGACGAGGCCTTTGCAGGCTCTTGAAACAACAAATGGCTGGAATTTTTCTTTTGGCAACCCTACTTTACATTCCTTTTCATGAAATGTATTCTCACACTACTGAAATGCATTCTCACACTACGGCAGTAAAATTTAAATACAAATGTAAGGAATAGGTAGAGTGGTGGCACAGGGGGACTGGAACCATAAAAAAACCAAGCTTGTTAACCAGTTTACTAAGGTATGTAAATATGCAAATGGTCTTTTAAAGACCTGTGAAAAACTCAGGCATGCTGGAGATAAGACTCCAGACACTGCCCAGTCGAGCCCACAACAGCTCGAGCTGCAGCAGCCTGGGCTGAGACACATGACGGTTGGGGGTGGGGGGGCTGAAGCCCTTTCAGCATGAGCGTTGAGCGCCTGCATGCACCACTGCCCTGAATTACCCATGAAGTGAGTCTCTTGTATGTAATTTTGACCTTGATGCGCACAATGATCATGCATGTGCGCTTCCTCCCAGTCCTCCCAGTTTCCTTATGGGTGGTAACCCAGAGTGGGCTCTTTGGTCCAGAGGAGCATACCAGAAGTTCCTTCCATAGTGAGCATAATCACTGTCCCCCTACCGGATTGCGCTAGTGTAACAGTGGCATTGGATTATAGGTTCTGGGATAGGTATTTTTCCTGTTGGAAGAGGGTGAGTAACCTACATACCTAGCCTGTGTAAAGTATGTTTACTGTCTTTGGTAGCCAGGTTCTTCAGGGCATGCCTTTATGCATGGAAATCACATGTGTACTTGGTGTAGAATGTGCATAAGAGCATGCATCAAGAACATGTATGCCATGAGTGACTATGGGCATAGTGAATTTCATATTTGAAATTCTAATTTATAATAATGAACAAAATGTAGGATGTAGGTAGTATGCCAGGCGACCAATGCACATTGTTAGTGTTTCTGAAGCTTTTGTGTTGAGCCAGACTCTAGGATGTGAGAGGGCTGAATAGAGAAGTCTCTTAGAAGTGCAGCGATAGCCTTGTGTTTGTTTCAGGTGTTACCCTATCAGGCTGATAGGTGATGTGGGATAACTTGGACAGCGGTCTCTTTAGAAGTGTAGGAGTAGTCTATTGCTACATCATGTTCTTTTGTTTCCAAACTGTTGCTGCACCAAAAAGGCTGACAAGTGTAAAGTGTGACTGCTTTCCTCCATTTTGTGTCCCTGTCTGGGTCACTCTGAGTAGAAGATTCCCAATCTCACTGCTTTCTGCTGTCAGAAAACACAGACTGTGGAGCCTATTCACAAAGATAAATTTACACATGAGTAAATCTACCACGTACTTTTAGTCCTACACTTTGTAGCAAATGTATTACTTTTGGCTATTCACCATTTCCAAGTGTAAATGTAATAAATATGTAGACGTACATGTCCCCAACCCTTGAAACAAGGAGCGAGTGGAGTCAACTTTACAAGAGTGCAGTTGCCACTGGAGTGGGTTTTCTGTTCTTTCTGGCAGCTGGTTTGTTTGTATCTGTGACAATTTTAAGAAGAGATGCAACTACAACTGCTCACCAATTGCAGAAACGCCTGGAAGGAGGTGTTGTCTTGCAGCACCGCAGTTTAAGCAGCTGCAACCAGTAGATGCACTTGATAAACTAAAGCCAGCATGGACTGACCTCAAAGTCTACATTCTGGATAAAATGCTGACTCACTCGATGACTTTGAGCATTGCCTATTTTGCCGTGACCACTAAGATATTAACTTATCACTGTTACTGTACTTGTGTACTATACTGTTGTGTATAAATTAAAATATGTTTCTTACCTAAGATAATATAGTGACTGGACAATGAATTTACTAAGAACTATGGGCCAGATGTAGGTAACTTCAATTTACCGACTCATAAATACCGAATTTTACCGATTCGGTATTTATGAATCGGTAAATATGAAGGAGGGAGATGTAGGTAATTCTTAAATTTGAATTACCGAATCGGTAACATTCGGTATTTACCGATTCGGTAAATACCGAATCGGTATTTCCCATTGATTCCTATGGGCTGTGAAGCCCATAGGAATCAATGGGAAATACCGATTCGGTATTTACCGAATCTGTAAATACCGAATGTTGCAAGGGTGCAGGGGGTGTCACTTTGACACCCTCTAGCACCCCAAGTAAAGGCATGTGTGACATGTGGCACACATACATGCCCTAAGGGCATGTGTGTGTGTCACATTGCACAGTGTGCATGCACAGATGTACATGCACACCTGGATTCGTTATTTTACCACACAATAGGATTGTGTGGTAAAATACCGACTCTTAAGGGCCTGTGGCACTCTCAGGAGTGTCACCTACATTTGGATTTACCGAATCGGTAAAATTACCGATTCAGTATTTTACAGAATCGGTAAATTTACCGAATCGGTAAATTGACCAATTCTGTAAAATAATGGCCCCTACATGCCAAATCCTAAATACCGGTCGGTAACGGCCGAATTCGGCCGTTACCGACCGGTATTTGGGCTCCTACATCTGGCCCTATATTTAGTGTTACTGAGTTCTGAGCCTCTAACCCCATGAATTCTCTGATTAAGCCTTGGACTACTCAAACCACTAGTCTGAAGGTCAAGTGCTAAAGGACTGTACTTGATGCCGCCTTACTTCCAGGGCTCATAGTAGAATGGTCCTGGCACACTAGAAGTAAGCAGATTCATTCACCATGATTGAGGCTGAGTAAACCCTGGCCACTAAACAGGTTCTGAAAAACATATTTTAACCAAAGATTATAGCCCACCAAGAGTGGAGTGATTTCTCAAGCATTCCGGCCCCAGAAACATAGGGCACTGTCTGACAATTTACCTCTGAGAATGGGACAGTGCAGTAAAGCAGGCATTCCTTTTCTGTGCACAAAGTCAAAAGGTTTAATCTTCAGAGGCCATAGTGAGAAACAAAAAAAACTTTGCAGTAGTGTGAAAACAAGTTTTTTGCCTATTTAGCTTCTTGTGTATGTATGGATTGCAGCAAAGATATTTTGCAAAAATCCACTTACAGAAATAGTCATTCACTACAGTAAAAATGAAGGAAATGGATAGTGAAACAATTGATAAACACATTTATTACTTTCAATTAGTTTTTAACAATATAATCCTAGCTTATGATAGATATTTCTTTAAATAGAACAAACTAATGTTGCAATTCCTTGCTAAATGTATAATGGAAAAAGAACACACTGCTTTTTGATAGACCCTTCTTTCATGCTTATACCTATCAACCCTACATTGGCTTCCCTTAGAAGCCTGAATCAGCTTCAAATTTGGATGCATCACCTTCAAACAACTACAAAGAGAAAGACCAAGGGGTCCATTAGGATGACGGGCGGACTTAGTCCGCCCGCCACCCCAACGGAGATCGGGACCGCCCGCCTAAAGGGCGGGGGTCCCGACATTGGCATTAGGATGCGCCCGCCACAGTGGCGGGCGCATTCCTCAAGTTTACATTGTGGCGGGCGGTGCTCACTGCACCGCCCGCCACATTGTGAAAAACAAAATGCACGCATTTGCATAATCGAAGCAGCAGGCACCGCGCGGTGCCTGCCGCTGCGATTATGCAAATGCAGGGGGGTACCACAGGTACCCCCCGTGTGCCACCCCCCTCTGGCCGTCACTCTGGGGGCCCACAGGGGGCCCCCGCAGCAATCACCGCCTGCCTTTCCGTGGCGGCCTTGCCGCCACGGAAAGGCCTGACAATATGCGCATTGTAATATGGCTGGCGGTGTCTAACAGACACCGCCACCATATGAAACACATTCCGCCCCGGCCGCAAGGCGACCGGGGCGGAAAACAGGCGGGCGGTGTTTTCCACCGCAACGGTCCCCCCCGCCCTCCTAATGTGGTGGGGGGAATTGGGCAATGGATGTCGGGCGGATTGCCTCCGCCAGGCCGGCGGTGGCTACCGCCAGCCTGGCGGAGGCAATCCGTCCGACATCATAATGGACCCCCAAGTGAGCCCATTTTCCTACTGGTAATCTCTGGTGATCAAAGAAAATCCTGCAGCAAAGATTTCCTTTTGCTAGAATTTTTTACAATTTTTTACAAAAAATATACATGCTCAAAGGCAATCACTTTCCGGTTCTGCTCTCACGATCTGGAACTCCTTTCCCTGCATATTAGGAGTAACATCTGACATCCTCTCCTTCAGAAAGCGTCTCAAAACTCTCCTATTAAAAAAACAGCTGCCTGGCTTTACTTAAGATGATCTGCCCCTTCCTCCATCAGATGATGCGTCTCTCTACTTCCCCAAATGTTTAATCGCAGTATTGAGGGATTACCTATATCCCCTTTTGTACCCCTCCCTTTATCCAACTACTCCATACCTCTCTATACCATAATTTCTTCTACTTTACATGATGTTTTCATGTATGCATATAATTTTAGATTGTATAAAATTATTCTAATAATATCAGTCGATGAAGAGTCACTATAGAAAAGCACAGTAAATAAAATAAAAAAAATACAGACTATGCATTTTCTTCATTTCGTATTATGGTACCTCAAAATGATGTTTTTTTCCGCTGTTTTCTTCTGGTGTGAATTGATTACCTCTGTATGTGTTTTTTGCTTCTTTGCAGAGCTTTTGCAAGGTGGTGAATGACCTGGTATTTCACTGCATACTGCAGAATAATTCATGTGAGTAAAGGTTGCATCTGCTATCTCACTATGGACAATCATGACAGCTTAAAATAGCATTGACTGTTTACCAAGGTTACTTCTTTGTAGGCGTCTTCATACTCTTCACTCCCTATTGGCAAAGTGACTCATGATAGAAGCGGTGCTCTGAAGTTATTTATTCCACCCCCTGAATTCTCTGCCTTGCTATCATTATTTTAAAAAAAAAATTGCTATCATTATTGGCATTATTTATTTATAGAAAATGATGTACAGCCGACTATAAAATAGTCACAATTCAAACCACCAGCTTTGGAGATTTGTTGGTGGAGACATGTACTTCTACATATTGTATTAAGGGGCCTATTATGATTGCGGTTTTTCCGCATCCTCCGGGCCGGCGGAAGCCACCGCCGGCCCAGAGGATGCGGAAAAACCGCAGCGGACCCACCAAAGACCCACCGCCACATTAGGATGGCTGGTGGGTCCTGGTTTCCGTCCGCAGCTTTTCCGCCGCGGTTGGCTTACAACCGCGGCGGAAAAGCTCTAATATGGTGGCGTTGTCTCTCAGACACCGTCCACCATATTAGGAAGTGCATGAAAAGATGCTTTTCCGCGGCGGATTTACCGCCGTGGAAAAGCATGTGGAACTTCACTGCGGGGGCCCGTTGCGGGCCCCCTAGGTGAAGAGGGGTTGGGGGGTGCACATGGGTGGTACCTATGGTACCCCCCTGCAATCGTATGCAGAAAGCGGCAGGCACCGCGCGGTGCCTGCCGCTTTCTGCATACAAATGCAATGTATGCATTTTTAACATTGCGGCGGGTGCAGCTTGAAGCTGCACCCGCCGCAATGTTAAATATAGAGGATGTGACCGCCACCCTGGCGGTCACATCCTAATATTCACGGGGGGAATGCCGCTGCCCATGCGGACGTTCCCCCCTACTCTATGGTGGCGGACGGACTCAGGTCCGTCCGCCATCATAATCGGCCCCTTAATGTACGCTTGGAAATGGTGAATAGCCAAAAGTAATACATTTGCTATAAAGTGTAAGACTGAAAGTATGTGCATGGATTTACTTATGCGTAAATTTATATTTGTGAATAAGCTCCACAGTCTTTGCTTTCTGACAGCTGCAAGGAGTGAGGCAGGGAATCTTCTACTCAGAGTTACCCAAAACAGGGACACAAAATAGGCACTGGATGTGAAGACTCACTCCAGCCATTCAAGAATAATGGTTTGATTTTGAGGAAATTAGCAACAGGCCTCTTTTAAAAATACCAAAAGTTATTGTTACATTAATATTTAAATTACAAATAAGATATCAAAATAATTTATAATTAAATAATAAATATGTACTATTTTTATATTTTAATATTCAATCAAATGTATTTATAGTTTTTAACTAATTTACATAATTTGATTTAATTTAATATTAATTAGGGGTTTATTTTAATTTCCTACCTCCATTATATTCAATGGGAGGGTGCTGTTATATGAGTGGTCATGAGAGGTGCTAGAATTACTACTGTTTTTTTTAACATTAACTTACACTCAGGTTTTGTGAACATGCAAAAAAAAGTAAAGTTACTCAAGAGCGGTATATTATTCACAATGGTAAGTCGACTTTGTGAATCAGACCCTAAATCTCTAACCCAGGTCACAGAGGCTGATGCAGGAGTTAAAAGGAGCTTTACTCCAGCCCTGTAGGGCCTGCTTAGGACAGATGGGGGATTAAAAATCCCACCTGGTTTTGCCAAACTGCTACAGTGCATTACTAATATCCTAATGGTCTTGTCAGAAGGTTGGTTCTGTTGGCCCTGCCCAAAATGGGCCCTCCTGACTTTTCCCAAGGGCCGGGAGAGTTCTAGAATTCCCCCTTTGGCATTTCCCAAGGGGTGTGGAGTGCAGCCTCTGCCCACTCCGCATGAAATCCCTTCCATGTCTTGCCCAAGGGCCAGGAAGTGTTGCACATCCCACCTCCACGTTCCTCATTGACTCCACCACGTTCTGGCTCAAGGGCGAGAGTGGGGTGTATTACTGCACCCTGACCCCCTTCTTCCACTGTACTGGTACAGTGTCCTAGTAATCACTTGTCACCAAAATTATAGGCGTCTATTCAAAAACTGCATTTTGTAGTATGATTAATAGTACTACAATAGCACTACTAACATACTAGAAAATGCTAATGACATACTTATGTGTGGAGGTCTCTGCCTCTTCTACCATTTCTCTGTGAAGATCTCCGCCCCAACTACAGAGAATTGCACACACACCCTCTCATAGTATGTAATGGACGTAGGAACTAAAAATGAAACTTCACAGGAACTAAAGTTAAAATAAATTCAATTATTAAAACAATTTTAAATCATTAATAAAAATATTAATACATTTTATATAATGTAAAAAAATACAATATATCATAAAAACATATATTTTTTACTTTGTGTTTTTTTTCTTTAATTTAAACTTTAATAACGTATTTTAATTTAATGTATTCAATAAATTTAAATTTTACCAGAGGGAGATTTCTGCTCTGGGTAGGGATCAACAGAATAAAGGCGCAAACATAAGTAGGAGAGGAAGTGGTAGAACAGATTGAGGAGCAGCCTCCACTGCCACTAGGCCCATGTCCTCTGTCATAAGTACATTCAGATATGTGTTTTCGCTAAGAGCACACTAAATTCTGGGATTTCTTCTGCTGTTTTTAGCGTTGTAGTCTTTGTCCAAAAATCCCAGTATGCAAAGTGATGTTGCCTAAAATGTTGCTTGTGATTGAAAATCCCACATAATGTATGAAGTCACGTGCCAGCTATAATATCAATTTTAGATCACAGGAAACATGGGTGTAAGAATTCGCAGCAGAGATATGGAATCAGGCATGAAATGAGTGAGGCAGGAACATTTGGATAACAGAGCTATTGAAACTGAAAAGAAGTCAAACAATAGACTGGTAACTGATGTGTACCAAGAGACTACACTTGCTTCCGGTTATAAGACATTTCCAGAGCTGAACCGATAGAGTCAATATCATATGGTCTATTGGACATTTGGACAATGCCTTACAACGTGCCATTAGCTGTGGTTCTTCATACTACCAGTTCCCACTTAGTCTCAAGTCTTTCACCTTTGTTATTTTCCTCCTTTTTGGTTACCTTGCATTCCTAGTCCACGTTCCTCTTCCCTTTGTGACTGTAGTGTGTGCCTGATACCTTAGTTTTCTCTGTCTCTCTGACTTGCTTTCTCAGCTCCTATCCCTATTCAATTTGGTTTCCAGTTGAATTAATGGAGCTTCTCCTCCTGGTATTTTGGTGTTGAGGGGGTTAGCCAGGGCAACATCCATTACTGAAACCAGTAAGCTGAAGAGAATATGTATTTTCTTGTATGCCCTGTGTCAATATTCGGTATTTACCTGTGATTTCCCATTCCATTGCAGCTGGTGCAGGAATGTACCTTACTCCCAGCAGTAAATCCTCCAATGCAGCTCCTGGCCTTTGCTGAATCCATCCAAAGAGTGAACTCCATTCTAATGTTTCACTCTCAGACCCTGTATGCATTTGTATAATAGTTCAGGGATGGCAAGGGCCTTCCACCGGTCTTTGCACCAGGACCCTAATAGTTTTGCAGGCCCCTGGACCCAACTGAAACCCTAAACTAAGCAACTGCGCAGGCCATTGCCAAACTCTACAAGGAACTTAAACCAGCTCAACAAGAACAAATCAATGTGCTGTCTTCTAAACCTAATACTAGTGCCTCTCCCTCCAGAACTTGTGAGATGGTGGTCTTGGAAAGTAGCAATACCCCCAAACCCCATAGTGGCTGAGGAATGTGTTTTGACCGAAGTGCTACTTTATTAAGTGCATTAAATCTTGCTCCACCAGAGAAATTTGAGGCAAATCCACACCAATTACAATCATTTTTAGCACAATGTCAGTTGCTCTTCTTATTGAGTCCTCAGCAATTTAATATTGATCTCACCAAAATTACCTTTGTACTTCTTATACCTTAACCTGGGCAGCTCCTTTAATCGTATATCAGAGTCCTTGCTATCGAATAGAACTCTGTTCCTCTAGCAGTACAAGACTACTTTTGGGGAAAGGCATATTACTCAAACAGCACATGCCAATTTGTCAAACCTTAAACACGGTCATCAGAAGCTTGTAACCTATAGCAGTCAATTCCAACAGCATCCATCTGAAGCAGAGTGAATCGACGAAGCAGCTGTGGTGGCAGGTTCTTAGAGACGAAGTAAAGATTACTTTGGCGTATGCTTCCACAGCTGTGATTGAGTTAACATTGCAAATCAAGGTTTAACAGATGAATTGCAATGATGAAACAATTAATTATTCTTGTTTCACCTGGGTTCTTAACTCATGTGTATCCACAGCATCTGCAACCAATTCGTAGGAACCTGTTGCTGACTAGGAGGTCATGAGTGTCATTGACAGCCAAAGAAAGACAACAGGAGGAAGACAGGGCTATGACTTTATTATGGTAATATGAGTCACCTGACCTTGTCCAGCAGATTAGCTCATGCCTGGGAAAAAGACCATAAACTACCAACTTTATCACGGAATTGTCTGTTACCAACCAGGCTCATCACGTTTTGGCTGTGCAGTAACGTCCTGAGTAGGGGCAATCATAGACATGCTTTTGATTGACTCAGGGCTTAAGGAGGTTTCTTGGATCACAGGTTTCGGGCTGAAATTCAGTGTATGGTCTGCATCAAAAAGACTCCAGAGGAATACAAGTAATAGACGGAACACCACTATCTTCTGGAGCTGTTCATAGTGAAATGAAAACCTTTTTTAATGACTACGTACGATATAAGATGAATAGGAATACTAATAGCATTTTCAGATTTGCTACAAAACTTTGGGATCGTAGGATAAAAGACATGGTAGCCATATACAACGCCAGGTGTGTCTCATCTGCCTTGAACGGGGCTGGGGTTTGGGGCCACTGTTGTGACAAATCACTCCAGCAAGATGAAAATAATTTCCTTAAACGGCTGTTGAGTGTCCCACCGTCAGCCTCCACTGAATTAATACACCAGGAAGTTGGCATTCATTATATTTTAGATTTAGTTGCCCTTCGTCCCCTACTCTTATGGCGTTCCATTTGGTCCAAAAACGAAACAGTATTTACTCAGTCTATAATTAACGACTGTATAAAGTTGGACCATTGTTCCCGTATCCCCTGGTTAAGTTATATTCACCATTGGTTTAGCCTTTTATTTAATTGTAATATTTATGTGGAGCCAGAATATGTAGTACAGATATCAAAAAAGGAGTTAAAAGGAACCTTTTTGGCTTACAAAAAGGAGGCCCGCAGCAAATTGATTGGAGAACAACCCACTCTAGTGTTTTATCAGCAATTGGACCTTAGAACTGGTTTTCAGGCTTATTTGGGAGAAGTGACAATACGTTCACATCGTTTTGTTTTGATACGTCTTGGGTTAGGGATAGCCCATCATCTTGTGGTTTTCCCCACTATGAAAAAAAGTTTCACTTCCAAATGTCCATGTGATAATATGTCCAAACAAAGTTGCTACCACGTTTTACTATTTTGCAAATGTTACTTATTTTTAAGGAAGTTTTATTTAAAACCTTTCCTTTTAAAGTATATCATTCGCTCCACTACAAATGCAATGAAATTAATATGTTCATTGGAAAGATCAGGTATCTGTTTTTATGTAACAATTTATATTTTTAAATGTATAGCTGCCAGGAAATCTACAGTATTATGAGCTCTCCTTTAGTTGTCTCAGTTAATCTAATAGCACGTTAGCACTTTTTTGCCTTTCGGTATTTTGTAAGGGGACTGTATCTATTAGGTTAGGAATGTTATTAACACAAACAAACAAACATTCCAATTTTAACGCACTTGACACTTTATTCTTATGAATTTAAAAAAATTGTTGGCATATGGCACTTTACTGTAAAAGGTTGTACATTCCCTTTTAGACTGCTTGATACTTTAGGAAATTTGTATAAAATGCAAACTACATATAAAAGGTACTGTATAGCGATATTTGCACACTACGTATTTCAGAGTATACAGGGCACTTTATTGCGAGATTTGCACATAATGTAATACTGTATAGCGACATTTGCACATTCTGTGGACCAGTTGGCACGATGCACCTTTTGTAAGTTTGCACGTTATTATCTATTTAAGTGTGTACAAATTTATTTTGCAGGAAAGTATTATGATGTATTTAATGAGGATTGTCATTAATAATGATGTCTATGCTTTTTTTGTGATTGCTTGTATGGTTGTGCTTTGCAAACCGAATAAAAGCTTTTGAACCGAACTGAACCGACTACTCAGATAAGCTATTCTGAATCACATTGATGGCTCCTCATTTCCTTTTGTTTGAAAACAACATGGCTTTCACATCATCACCCTTACATCAACTGGAAGGACTTAGCTACAACACTGTATTCACTCTATTGCTCCAAGTATTGCTTTCAAGTCCCTCCAAAGGTAAAGACACTTGCTGGTCTGTTTGTACTGCAACGACCTACAGTTGAACAAAAGAAGGAAGTCAATGAAGGAAACAATCAATTCCAGTCCCTTATAGAGAATTTCAGAATGTCTTTAGCAAAAAGAGAGTAGACCCTTTTTCTCCGTTCATTTCAGAATACGATTGTGCAGTAGAACTGATGCCCGGAGAAGTGATTCCTCATGAAAGAATCTATCCTTGAACAATCAAGAGAGATGAAATCTTACACCAATACTTGAAGGAGAACGTGGAGAAAGGCTTCATTTGGCACGGCACACTCTACAAGTGGCCCCATTTATTTTGTATCAAAAGCTAATGGGTTATACATGCCCTGCATTGATTATAGAAGGCTAAATGTCATTATGGTTAGAAAGTAATATTCTATTCCCATCATTTTGATCTTCCTGGATCAAAAACAAATAGCCAAAATCTTCACAAAACTCCCCCTACATGTGGCCTACAATTTATTGGAAATAGGAGAAGATGGTGCCTGAAGGACACTCTTTAACACATGTTTTATTCATTTAGATTACCTACATTTTGCCCACAACATTTTAGGGATCTTTCATATGGTCTACTTGGATGGCATCTTGATCCACTCGTAGACCTTGGAACACAATCATACTCACATTAGAGTAATACTGACCAGACCAAGGGAACACTTCATGTACTCCAAGATTGAGAAAGTGCTGTTTGAGGTGGCCAAGGTATCCATTTTTTACTTTGAGGGTTCAGAAAAAGGAATCAGTTTACTTGCTTGAGTGGCCCATTCCTCAAACAGTGAAGGAAGTGCAATTATTCATCAGATTTGCTAACTTTTTACCAACATATTAAGCTGGACTTCTCCCCCATTATGATAACAGTAATTCAGCTGACCAAGAAATATGAACAATTCTGCTGAAAAGAGGAACCTAAGCAAGCATTCCTAGAAATAAAGTCAGCATTTAGATCACCATACATAGTGAGACACCCAGATGACCTTCTTCCCTTCTCAGTAGAAAGCAATGCATCATTATTCGCCTTTGAAGTAGTACTGTGCAAATGTGATCCCAAAACTCACACAGTGCATCTGGCGGTATGCTTCTCATGAACACTTTCAGAGACAGAAAAGAACTAAAGCCCTCATTTACAAGAGGCCTGCGCCTCCATATCGTCAATTTTTATGATGATCCGGTGGCGCAGGCCTCTCAATCGCATGTATGAGGCAATGCAAAGCCACCCTGTGTGGCTTTGCGTGGCCTCATAGGTATGGAGTAAGCCAAGGCAGTGCAAAGTGTTACCTTACCTTACTCTACATCAAGGAGGTGTTCCATGGATGTTGCTATGGGTGTTCCCACTCAACGCCGATGGAATCTGACACGGCCCCAAATTTACAACATCACGTAAACCTGCAGCAGCACCAAAAAATACGCCTCCACAGAGCAGGTGTAATGAGGAACAATGTTTAAATTTCACCTTGTTTTTTCCTCTTTCCACGTGTGCTGCATTCTGCAGCAGACATACAGTGAGGAAAATGCCTTTCATGATTGTTTTTGTGCAGCAAGGTGCCCCTTCCTGCTCAAAAACAATCATGCCCCCAGCAGAGACACCCTTGCACCGTGGTGCAAGGGTGCCTGTGTTGGCACTCAACTGTAAATTGTGCGCTGGCACTGTCTGAAAGAACAGGAATGCACGGTATCTTGTAAATACATTGCATTCCTGCCCGTTCAAATTGGCATAGAGCAATGCAGAAAAATGATTTGCGGCACAGCCCTACGCCAGTTTTCTGTAAATTAGGCCCTAAATGTATGGGCTGACCATAACAATTTTCGGTATCTCACAATTATTAAATGTGCCAATCCCATTCATGTTCGATGAACTGGCTTCTTCTCCTCATTCACCGATCCAATGGCCTACAGGGCCAGGAAAGTGGCCTGGAGAAGCAGATGCTCTCTCACATCTGATGGAGGAGAATGAGATGCCCTCTACCCTACAAGTAATCCTCGCAGTAAATGGTAATATCTAAGACTCTGTTGAACTTTTTAGATAGCAAAAAGGAAAAACGAGAAGTGATAAATGCTGAGCATAGATAGAACAACAACTTGAGAACAGATTTTGTGAAGGAAGTGTATTGTATCAATAAAGTATTATATATACCCTGCAGAGAAATGCAGCAGATTGTCATGGAATGGTGTCACTACTTCCCTCTTGCTAGACATCTGGGGCAAAGAAAAATGCTAGTACTGGTCAGTGGATATTTGTGGTGGCATTATCAAAAGATATTGATACAGACATTTTTACTAAGCTAAAATCTCTCAACAACCTATGGCATTTGCTGCATCCTTTATCTACCCCAACTAAAACATATAATATGATTTCTCTGGGCTTAATTGATGGGTACACAAAATTACTTCAAGTGGTGGATTCTTTTACAGAGTCAGAGTATGTCATTCTGATAGAGATCGGGGGTCACCTGACCAATAAATTCACCATATAGTTTTCGGGCCCATAAATTTCAATTCACCATATACATTAATCAGGCGACCTCACATATCTACCATCAGCAACCCTGATTCCTTCCTTTTATTTTAGTGTACCCGACTTACCAATCCACCGTTACGGGTACCTATGACCACAATGGATCAGGGAGCTAGCTGTGAAAGAAAGGCAGGCAAAAATACAAACCCAACTTCATAAACTTTGATTTTCATAAAATGACCACGGACAACTGAGAAGTTTTAAAGGTTTTATCTAGAAATCAGTATCTGTGAGTATTAGGCTTACAGTTAAAAGGCAATCAATAGTCAAGATAACAAAAAAGCACGTAACCATACAAGAAAAGTGTAAGGGCAATCATTACATTTGTAACTAGAGTGACAGGGTACACGCTAAGTAGAATTAAACTGAAACTCAGGAATGGACACCTATAAATGAGCTAGCTTATTGCATGTACTAAAATATGCTATTGGGACGTACTTCATGAGAGAGAATTTAGAAACTTATACATCTACAGGAAAGGGTAAAAGGTAGAAACCGCTAAAATTCTAACGTTATATCATCAACTGTAGTTTTCAGGAGAGAAATATAAAACACATCTAATTCAAAAACAGTACGGGGAAGAATTGTGCTCTAAAAGGTAAGGTAACATAGAAACATACTATGAGAATAAAATGCAATAGGTTTTCATATGGTAGACTGCGGAAAGCATGGAAATATAACATGTGCAAAGGTATGTCTTTATTAAAGCAAAGACAGAAAATAGAAAGGTGCAGTATAGAGTTCTTAGCCCTATCTATATATTTACCTAGAAGGGTGCGAAAACCAACCCTGGCCACGGATCAGTCAAGGACAGGAAATACCCCAAGGAATAGCAGTCATCAATGGGACAGCAGGTGCAGAATGGACACCCCAGGACAGGACAGGAAACCCAGATTAGGATCAGGACAGGACCACCAAGGCACGACCAGCACCCGCAGTTCGGAAGCAACGCCTGCGCTCCACCCTCTCTGCAGCTATCAGTCAGAACCCCGATTGGGTTAGCGAACTCCCCAGCAAAGTGCTCCGCCAGCACTTAAGGTTTAGTAAAACCTTTAAAAGTCTATGGTCAATTTCGGACAGAGTGCTCCGCAGCGCTCTGTAAATTCAGTCACCTATTGAGTGCGTTGGGTCAGTGACAGGTCAGCTATTCAGACAAGTCGGACAAATTCTATAGCTAAACCTAGGCTAGATATACTGTTTTCGGGTCAGTATACCACCCCCCAATGTTGCAAAGTGTCAGAATCCACAATTTCGATTGGTCCCAAAGTAGGCTAGGTTAACACACCAATCAGAACAGACTACTGCAAGCCTAAATTTACATTCTTGGGTACCGCCTAGCAAGATTGGGGTTCCCATGAGAAGTCGCACTGAATACAATAGGAAGAATACATTGTTAATAAAGTAACAGTTTTCAGCTTCTCTGGCTGGGTGAAGGTGCATCTTCCCAGGCACATCTTGGCAGCGACTTTCTCTTGGCGCTGTGTCAATGCCACCTCGCTACTTCTGATTCTGCGCAGTACTGCACTCCAACATCGACTCCCAAGCACCCCATCACCCCTCCGTACCGAGGATACATGAAAAGTAAGCGAAAACAAATTAAAACATAGAAATAAATGAATCAACTACATAACATGATTGTGTACTTAAGATTTATCACTATAAAAATATACTATGCAGTTATGTTTTAGTGCAATACACAATAACACGAGAGCATCTGCACAAGCTTCACCATATTATTACACAAGCAGCCATCTTGTGGCTATTACGCATGCGCACCCTCTCCGTCCAAAATCACAAGTACGTCACGTCACATGAGTGTGACTAACGCATGCGCAGAAGCAATATTCTAAACGGCGGCCATGTTAAAGACACAAATTAATCGTATTAGTAAAACACATAGGCAAGCATCACTAGGATACATGTATAGAGTAAAAATAAAGGAAATTAGTAAGACGTACGATTGGATTACAGAGTTATACATGAATCGAGGTTCTTGATTTCAGCAAGTCGCGTAATGTGCGAAATCTTGCTTCATCAATTCTACCCAAGAAATACCTACCACTGTAGAACTTTCTGGAATCATTTTGATTCATATTTTCCATGTGCATGGCTTGCCAGGGGCCATTGTCACAGATGTAGGATTGCAGTTCACAGCTCTTTTTTGTAAATAATGAATTAAAAACATCTGGAAGAAGAATTTGAAATCCACCAGCTACCATGCTTAAACCAATGGAATATCGGAGCATCTAAATGAGTTTATAAAACAAAACTCGTTTTATTTCCTGATGGACCTTCAAACTAGATGATTTGGTGGGGCATTGGGGCATTGCTTTCACAAAAGTTGCATATAGGAGCATATGCAGATCTTCATTCTACTGTTCCCATGGATTACATCCACAGATGTGAACAACTAGGATCTTAACTTATTCAGAGGGCCACTTCCTAACATCTGCTGCAAGCAAGCCTAAGAGCAGTCCAAATATTTCAGAGACCACTTTAAGAGCAAAACACCCATTTACCAAAAGGTAGACAGGGCGAGGCTATCAACAAAACATCTAACAACCCCAGGGTCACATCCCAAATGCACATCTCATTTTGTAGGTCGTTTTTAAGTCTGTCTCTTTCTTCTCACTGGCGCCTTCCTCCTGTGATTCATGTCTCCTGGATTTAGATTGATGTTTCCGACATAATCCACTTCAGGTTTTGATAGACAGTTCGCCAGAATATGAAGCAACGTCTACAGTAGATTCACAAATACATTGAGATCTGCTACAGTATCTGGTAGCCTGGAAGGGGTGCAACATGACGTAAAGATCTTGGGAACCTGCAAATTGTGTCCATGTTCCTCAGCAGGCAAAGAAATATCACTGCCATTCCCTTCATAATCAGGTCCAGCCTCTTGTTTTAGTTCTTGATCTTTAGGGGCGGAAGAGAACGGTACCATTGGGATTCAGTCTCAATTGAGATATGGGATTTGCATTAAGCAAGTCTGGGCTGCAGAGTTTGTAGAACGGGGCTAAGGAAACTGAAAAGGACTCAGACACTAGACAACTAACCTAAGGTTAATTTGTGGACAACACTTACGTCCGGGTTGAAAGACTCTTCTGGGGCAGAAGGGGTACACTGGGGGCTTCATTTATGAGGCCCTATTGGCACTTTTGCGCCCCCGGAACGTCACTTTTTTGACATTACGGTTGCGCAATGTGCCACCTCATATTTATAAGGCCATCTAAACCACTTTTCATGGCCCTATCAATATGTGCCTCTTTTACGCAGAAAACTGCTGGCAATGGGTGTTGCTGTGGGGAAACAACCCTTACAACGCAACTATTACAACGCACAACGTTACAACGCACACCATTACAACGCAGGATCCGTTACAACGCATGCCTTTACAACGCATGACATTACATAGCAGATGCTATTACAACGCATGCCATTACAACGTAAGTATTGGTAAGTATGTTATTTTTTTAAATCATTTTTTTTAAATGTAAATTAAATAAATTATTTAAGCAATAGTATATATTTAATTTTGGATTATGGGGTACAGGGGTACTTTTAGGTTTCAGGGCTAGGTATGGGTTTTGGGGTACAGGGGTATTTTTAGGTTTCAGGGCTAGGTATGGGTTTTGGGGTACAGGGGTATTTTTAGGTTTCAGGGTAAGGTTTGGGTTTTGGGGTACAGGGGTATTTTTAGGTTTCAGGGCTAGGTATGGGTTTTGGGGTACAGGGGTATTTTTAGGTTTCAAGGCTAGGTTTGGGTTTTGGGGTACAGGGGTATTTTTAGGTTTCAGGGCTAGGTTTGGGTTTTGGGGTACAGGGGTATTTTTAGGTTTCAGGGTTAGGTTAGGGTTTTGGGGTACAGGGGTATTTTTAGGTTTCAGGGCTAGGTTTGGGTTTTGGGGTACAGGGGTATTTTTAGGTTTCAGGGCTAGGTTTGGGTTTTGGGGTACAAGGGTATTTTTAGGTTTCAGGGCTAGGTTTGGGTTTTGGGGTACAGGGCTATTTTTAGGTTTCAGGGCTAGGTTTGGGTTTTGGGGTACAGGGGTATTTTTAGGTTTCAGGGCTAGGTTTGGGTTTTGGGGTACAGGGGTATTTTTAGGTTTCAGGGCTAGGTTTGGGTTTTGGGGTACAAGGGTATTTTTAGATTTCAGGGCTAGGTTTGGGTTTTAGGGTGCAGGGGTATTTTTAGGTTTTAGGGCTAGGTTTGGGTTTTGGGGTACAGGGGTATTTTTAGGTTTCAGGGCTAGGTTTGGGTTTTGGGGTACAGGGGTATTTTTAGGTTTCAGGGCTAGGTATGGGTTTTGGGGTACAGGGGTATTTTTAGGTTTCAGGGCTAGGTATGGGTTTTGGGGTACAGGGGTATTTTTAGGTTTCAGGGCTAGGTATGGGTTATGGGTTACATGGGTATTTTAAGGGTTCAGGGTAACTGGTATTTTTAAGGTTCATTTTTTAAATAAATAATTTTAAATAATTTAAATAATTAATTTTAATTGTATTATTTTTTAATATTAGTTCTTTAATAATAATTGTTTTTTTAAAATAAACTATTTTTAAAAATATATATATTTACAAATTAATTATTAAAAAAATAATTTAATTTATTCAATTAAATAAATTTTAATAAATTAAATTTTGTTAAAAAATAATATACTTACATATACTTACGTTGTAATGGCATGCGTTGTAATAGCATCTGCTATGTAATGGCATGCGTTGTAAAAGCATTCGTTGTAAATGTATCTGCGTTGTAAAAATTGCGTTGTAACGGTGTGCATTGTAAAAGTTCGCGATGTAACATCATACATCCGTTGCTGTGGGTGTTCCCATGCAACACCCATGGAACCTGACGCACTCCCAGATTTACGAGGCATTGTAAAGCTGGGAATGCATCAGAACCTAACGCCATCCCCGGGGGTGGCGTTTGGGAGGCGCAACAAAGAGAAATGAAAACATTTCTCCTTGTGCTTTCATTTTTTTTCTATGTGTGCTGCATTCTGCAGCACACATAGAAAAAGGAAAGCACCTGAATGAATTGCTTTTGTGCAGGAAGGGTCCCTTCCTGCACAAAATCAATCAACCCCACAACGCAGGCACCTTTGCACCATGGTGCAAAGGTGCCTGCGTTGGCGCATGGCAGCCCTTTTTGCACTGGCGCAGGGAAAAAGGACAGGAATGCACTGTATCATATAGATACAGCGCATTCCTGCCCTTTCCTTGTGCTGTAGGGCAGCGCTGCAGAGAGACCTGCGGCGCTGCCCTATGGCAAAAGCCCAAAAGTAAGTCCCTTAGGGGCAGATTTACTAGGCCCTTGCACCACTTTTGAGTCATTTTTAACATGGGAAAAGTGACGCAAAAGTGGCGCAAGGGCCTTGTAAATCTGCCCCTCAGTATTTAAGACTCTAGCTGACATATGACTGATGGTTGGCAAAGTGCCTTTAGGTTTTGTGGCTCTCTGCACATGAAGTTCTTGAGTCACTCTCTTTGTAACTTAGCTCCTGTTCATAACCCTCTACGTTTTAGTGCCACTTTCACCTTCCTCATGGATTCGTCGGTTCTTCCCGGAGAAAGATCTAAATTCCTTGGTCCAATCGCTAGTTCAATCTAGACTGGATTACTGCAATTCTCTTCTGACTGGCACACCCAAATCTCACCTCTCCCCCCTCAAATCCATCCTCCATTCAGCAGCTTGCTTTATTTCAGGGTCCAAACAAAGTGACCACATCACTCCTATCCTGTCTTCTCTTCGATGGCTTCCAATCGAGGCACTATCTATTTACAAAACTGCTTGCATCACCCACAAAGTCTTGCACACTTCCTCCCCTCGTTACCTGGCGAATAAACTGAAATGTCTGGAGGCTCGAGACCTTCTCGGAATGCAGAAAAGATTCTGCTTCAGCCCCCCTCCTTCAAAAGGGAAAGATCGATGGCTCAATCGTTCTCAGGTAATGCCGTGTGAATCTGGAACTCACTTCTTCCATTGCTCCGTGCCGCCACCTTATCCGGATCTTCAAAACTGACCTCAAATCTCTTCTCTTACAAGACACTTTGAGAACTAATTCCTTCATTCTCAGACCCCTCTAGGAAGTTCGTTCATCATTGTAAATTTGTAATATTTTCTTGTACATTCCCCACCCTTGCTTGATGTGTTTGATATTGTGTTCTTGCCTTCTATGGTTTTATCCTACCTCTTCTAGTCTCCTGTTTATTTTTGTAACATTCTATTTTGTAACATTTCTCTCATGTAACATAACTGGTTCTATTGTACAGCGCTCTGACACCTTCGGGTAAAGTTCTCGCTAAATAAAAATGCATTAAATAAAATGAAATAAAATAAATAAAATTGTATGGTGTTTATGGTGCCCTTGGGTATTCTCCCTCTTTCTGACTTACTTCCTTGGTTCCTGTCCAGTTTGATTTTCAATGGCATCCAGGGATCGCCTCTTGTGTGCTGGTTTTGGAGCGAGTTTATCACAGCAGCATCTCTCACGGAAACCCTAAATCTTGACTGTACTACAGTTGTATGTCATGTGTCAGTATCCAATACTTACTTGTTGGTTAACAATATCCGGGAGCTAGTGCAGTACTTACCATACGTATGCCAAAGAATACTCCTGTACCTATAACCTGCACCGAATTGAGTGGAGGGCGAACTCCAATCCACTGTTTCTGTCAGTCCCCTCCCCGTCAATCCCTGAGCCACACAACCACAGGCGAATCATTTCTATGCACGTTCATCTAGTAGTTTAGAAACAGCGAAGATCGTCAGCGGGTCTAATATGCATCAGGAACCTGCTAAAAGGCAAGAGGCCGGATAGTGACAGAAAGTAGGTAGCGTTGGTACTGGTATTTTAAAGGATCAAATCATACAAATGAACATAAAAAAGAAATACAAATCATCACAGTCGTACAATAATATACTTATTATACATGTGACATAAAAATATAAATGTACTCTACAGGAATAAATGACATCAAGAACCAACACCCTAATACCCTCCTCTAGCGCCATGAGCTATAGACCATGTAAAAAACGTTGACACATTAAAGCAAATGTTATGTGTTGTTAAAAGTTGCCAGAGTAAAAGAACAGACCTAGCCAGATAAAAATCTATAGTTTAAAAAGTGGTTTTAAAAATGTATGTCAGAGAGATTTATATAAGTGGCATATGAGTACAATGTGTATCACATTTTAAAATGTGATCAAAAGAACATGTGGGTAGTTCAGAGTACTTGTACCAAGTTCCTTCAGGATAACAAACCCAACCTGAAATATGTCAATACATGACACTGATGATTTAGCATATCAAGGAGTAGGTACGGCTCTATCCTGGCGACTGTTTTTACCACGACAAGTTTCTAGTATGATGGTGTGGCCTATGCTGGGGCTTCTCTCTTGGCTGAAAGGTGTGCTGTAACCCAACAATGTCTTGTTTAATGATACATTGTAGGTTAATACATAACTCCAGTCTCTCAAGAGCTCTGAAGTTCTCCTTAATAGAAGCCAGCCAGGGAATATTTTACATTCTGTCCAAAATAAGTAACGTGTTAAGACTTAATTCTACCTTTAGCCAGACAGCACACCGCAACAAAAGTTGTCACAATCAAATAGAGTCAGCAATGTAGCTCATACCATGCTCTTGGTATAAAATCTCTGTAGCGGCACATTGCCCAACCCCTAGCAGGCCCCTAAAATGATATATTCTCCGCCACCACAATCGAGCCTAGATTCGCGTAACCTCGGATCTCACAACCAAAAGTGGAAATTGGAATGCACTTGGCTTTATAGATCTTCAACATACTTTTTAATGGCTCCTGACCCACGTGGGAAGAGAAATCATTTACTCCAGCACAGGCCCACTTGAGGCTTCTAGTAATCTTTTTTATTAAGGGTTGCCAGCCAAGCCCTGAGTCTATTAAAATTCTTAAATAGATAAAATTGTCAACCTTGCTTAAAATCTGACCCGGCACAGACAAATTGGCACTTCTTTCAAGTTTTTCGGCCCCAGGACCATCATATGTGACTTTTTAAAATTTGTGAGTGGGTCCAGGCTGCCCATAAAATCAACAAAAAAATCTAAAAGCTGCAGGTTGCTGGCACTATAGGCAATCAAACCAGCATAGGTGTATATAAAACTGCTGGGAGTAATCTTCCCCTGGATCTTGGGACATCTAAACCCTGTTCAGAAAGCACTCTCTCTAAGCGATTAGCATACATAGTAAAAAAGAAAGGGGGCCAAATAAATATAGCCCTGCCGGACCCCCTTTATGAGAGCAAAGTGCTTAGTGCATTTCCCGTTACTGCCATATCCCACTGAGGCCATCAACCCACAGTGAAGGTCCATGAGAAAATCAACCCAACTGTTCCACCCCCATGAACCTCAGTTCCACCCAGAGTTTACCTTTGTTAACCTTATCAAAGCCAGAGCTGAGGTCCATTAAGGCAAGATGAAGGACCCTGATATATTTGCTTATTACAAGATAGAGGTTGAGATTCTGCTCGACTGTGCCCCTCCCTGACCGAAATACTGGATATCAGAAAATATGTTGTGTTCCTCTGCCCAATGAGTTAATCTTTTCAATATGACCCTTCCTATGACCTAATACTCAACATCACTTAAAGAGATGCACCTATAACAATCCCTATTCCCCTTCTTGAACACGGGTACAATGACAGAGTGACGCCATACCTCCGAAAGGGAGGGACTAATGGTGGTGTCACTATGGAGAGCAAGAAGAGGGGTACTGAGTGAGCGCAAATTAAGAAAAACTGTAGAAGTGCACCATATTTACAAGCACGTCATATTAGTCTAGTAAACATGTTATAAGAGTGTCGATTTAAGAGAATGAAAATACATAAGAGTGTTTAACTAAATGTAGAATGCATATATCTGTGTGAGAACTAATGTAGAATTGTGTAGAAATACTAGGATGATGTTGCAATCCTACGTTATGTGGCTGTGGAAGGGGAAAATGTAATTCTGCTAAACGTAGAAATGTGTAGGCCACATGGCAGTTCACATAAAGTACAGGATGCTGTTAAACTTTCTTGTCAGATAGTGAATTTCAATGTTATTGGAATTCAAAGTAGTATTGATCATGGAACTGAAATATATTTTATAGAAGTGTTTTCCATAACATCACTGTGTGTAATAAGTTAGAATATTGTTTAAACTAAAGAAATTAAATGTTTTACAGAGTGTATAGGCCCGTCTCATGGAGTCCTAACAGGCCTGAATAGATAAAGTCATTTCTTTTGATCTGTATGTGCTCGTTAGAGAAAAGTCGTGCTAGACACTAACTGTGAATCCTGTTACATGGTTTACGACTCAAAGATATGGTGGAGGCCGGAATTTGGGGCCCACAGAGAAAGTGTCTTTTGCAGGTGCGAGGGGGTTTAATCAGGAAAGTGATGAATAGACTTTTGTTCAAGAGAGCCTGGCACAGGCCTGGAGGAGTCTTCAGGAATTTCCTGGGGGTACCGTCTTGCCGGAGAGGAGCCTGCGAAGCAAGGTCAACGCTAACGATGGGCCTAGAAGGAGTACCTGCATGGAAGTTGCCGCCAGAACCGACACCACGTGAGGGGCGTCTCTAGGGGCGTTTCTAATGTAAATGTGATTTTGTATTAGGGACAGCACCCCTGGGTGGAGTTAAGGCAGATAATCTGAGGAACCTGAGAGAGCGGATGGGTAGGCAGATAGGGAACTGCGAGACATCGACTTTGAAACAAAGACTAAGGGAAGTGTGTGATCTTCTTTGGAAATCACCACTGTTGACACCTTTTTAGGTTAAGATCTTGCTAAGTAGGGATGTCACTTAGTCTAGTGTAGGGACAGTCTAATTTGATTTCTTCCTTTCTGTAAATGACTCATAAGCTACAGCTTGTGTTCATCCTCGTAACTTTGCTAATTCTAGAATTGGTTTTGGTGATATTCTTTTGCCGACTGAGAGTATTCAGAAAATTCATGTTTGTATTGATACCCGTACACCTTTTGAATCTTATTTTGAGATGTTTGTATCTCCAGTTAAGTTTGGCTTTGTAATAAACTTTTAAACTTTTAAGCTTCAGTGGTTCTTTAGAGTGGAGTAAGTCTTTAACTGATTAACCTAGTAGTGGATTGCCTTTTACTCAATGACAGGTCCCAACGGTTCAGTCGACCTGAGTTGGGATCTGGATCTATAACTATAGACCAGAAATCCCGCGTTAACAGTTGGTAGCAGAGTGAGGATGGTTACCTTCTTGAGGAAGGTGATCTAGACTAGGTTAGTTTACCCCAAGGTCCCTAGAGCTCGAGAGGTGGCCTGCCGAAGAAGGCACTGACGGAGAGAGTGAAAAGCAGCAGTATCGGACGAGAGTGAGTATAACAAGGGTCATGCGTGGATAGATTGCGGTGTTTTGTGTTGTATTTGTATTGTAATGTCATGCGGAGTTGAATGCCTGTAGTGTGAATGTGAGAAGGTTGTGAGCGCGCGCAACCTGGTAAAATCTTAAGTTCGGGGTAGAACTTAAGTGGTTCGGGTGTATCGAACATCCAGAGTAATTGTCGACCAGAGTAAGGAGGTCATGAGGTACCATTGACTCCCGCAGGACCGAGATAGGGGGAATGCAAGAGTGCGTGTGTGGGTAACGGACGCAGGTCGAAAGTTACCGTGTGCAAGTAACCTATCAGAGAAGGCGATTGTCTGGACGTACAAGAAAGACATTTCGTCGGTTAAGGTGACAATTACAGTTAGACTGTGGACGTACAGTCAAGAAAACTGATCGCTTGGTCGGAAGTAATCATTTTTCAGAGTATGAATGGGACACATGCATGACCGGGAGACAAGCGGAGAAAGGAGGGGAACTGCTGCAAAGGGAGACGAGAGACGTCAGCGAGAGCCGCGCTGTGATAGGACGGTTGGTGTGACGTCAGCGAAGTGCCGCGCAGTGATAGGGCAGTTAGCGAGAACCGCGCTGAGATTGGTGGATTGTCATCAGGAAGTAAACGAACGCGGAGAAAATAGAAATTCGTAGATTTTGAACATGAAGTGTTTTAAATGTCTGAGGGGGATTTTTAAGAGAAAAAGAAGAGAATCTTATTCCGGGGAAGAGGCACTGCCAGAGGGTACACCAGCTTACTATATGGCAGCAAATGTTGGGTTGCATACTATACTGTGGCTCGATACTTGGAGTAAGATTACAGAAGGGAATGAGGAATTGACCTTTCCGAAATACGGAACTTTTAGATTGGAAGTGTTACATCAGCTGAAAGCAGTCATGTCCTCACTGAGACCTTTGCCTAGACCAACACAGTTTGAGGCCCTTAATGCGTGGATTAGGGCGGCGCACGACAGGAATCAGAACAGACGCCAAGAAAGGGTAAGGCGATCAGTAAGGGCAGTGCAAGATGCTAAATGGGATGAGGAAGCCAAGAAATGGAGGGTACGGACGATTGAAGTAGACAAGTTGTATCCCTTGAGAGAGATTACAGGTGGAAAGAAACCCATGGAAGAGGATGATGAGAGCGAGTCGGAGGACGGCCTCATAAATAGGTTGTTGATAGATAGACCACCTCCGGACAATATGGAGACAGAAGGTACGGGGCTCCCAAAGGAAGCCAGGGTTGGCATAGAAGGGTATAGGCCACTCCCTTTAGCGGATTGGGTACCTACCAAAGATGAAGGGACACTGCAACATAGTCCGGTACAGAGAGTAGTCGGAAGGTTTGTGGTGCAGAAGACGCCAGCAACAGAGAGGGCTGAGTCTCATGGATTGCCAGAGGCTCTTCAAGTACCTGTTACCATAGGTCCTATACGGTCGATTTATAGCCCAGAGAAAGCGAGAGAAGAAAAGCAGGTACAGCTGGACAGGGAAAGAGTTGAGATGGAAGGAAGGAATAACACGACCAATGCCTGGAGGCAATTGCCAGGACCAATAACGTGGAGCACCCCATTGGATTCAGCAGTGGGCCCCGTAACAGAGCAAGGGGGTCAGAGAGGACCGATGGATCTGAGGGGACCACGGCCGAAATCCTACAAAGAGCTGAGGGCTGACTTGAGAGAATGGGATGCGTCGACAGAAGCACAGAGCAGCAGGCCAAGAGCAGAAGCAGAATGGGGAAGTCGAGGCAATGGAACATTGTCTCACTGCGGGGCTAGCGCAAGCAGTCAGGAGTGGGACGGTAAAAGTCAGGAGATTAGAGGAGTTATACGTCATATTGACGGTGGAAATGGGCAGGAGAGAAGTGAGAGAAGTACAGGATGTGGAGAGATGTCTCGTCTCATTCAAAGTGAGGGAGACCGAAGGACACAAGAGTACAGGGATAGGTTTAGGTGCACTCACCATGCACCTAATGATAGCGTACAGCATTGGAGTCGGGGGAGCATAGGGAACAGTGAAGGATCTTGCCATGTGCCGACTGATCAGAGACCACCGGCAAATGCTGAAGAAATGGGGAATAACGGAATGTCTTACCATGCATCTAGGGAAACCATGCAGGATGGGAATTGTGGGACTATGAGAAATGTGAAAGTGTTTCACCATACACCCAGAGAGGATGGAACTGCATGGGACCTGGAGAGATGGGAGCAAGGGAGGATTCCCCACAACTCGCCTGAGCCTAGACGTAGGACTCAGAGCTGTGATGGGAGAGATGTCAATAGACTCTCTAGAGATGGCGTACTAAAAGCTGTGATAAAAGCCAAAAGACTCGACGTGTCCAGTTTAAAATCTGATCTGGACGAGATCATAGATGGTACAGTGCCGATAGAAAGGATTGACATGTACGAACAAGATGAGCTACTGTTTATAGCAAAGGACATCACACGAAAAGCCAGAGCAATTCATGAGAAACGGTCTGAATTGGCAGACAAGTATATGGTAGATTTGTCCAGAACCAAGGCATTACAGGGTAATCACAGGTTGCAGTATTCAGATCAGGACTTAGATGAGAGGAGGACAACGGGATTAAAATCACACATAAGGGAACTGATCACAGGAATAAGAGCATGGAGGGACCTGGACAAATGGGAAGAGAGGTGGTCCAAAAAGGGAACTGTTAGGCGGAGTACGAATGTGATGTCTTCGGAGGGAAGACTAATGTAGATGGAGGCATTCCCTTTGCGGGAAATATCGAATGGGAATTATGTACATGTGCCCTGGAGTAGGGGAGATTTGGCTGCATTTACCAACTCATTTCTGAAACTAAGGGAGAACCCGGTCGAGTGGTACAAGCAGGTAGAGAGGTTTGTGAAGATCTCGAAAGTATTGTGGATTGATTTGAACACCTTGTTTGACATTGTGGTCCCAGGAGACTTGTGGATGACATGCAAGGTTAGTGTCGAGTGGCCAAATGCAGAACCAGAAAGGAATCCTCGTACAAATGGACCGTCAGAAACAGTAATGTTAAAATACGATAGGGTAATGACCTGGCTGAAGGAAAAGGTGCCACCACAAGACATAGATTGGGTAAAAATAGACCGAACAAGACAGGAACCAAAGGAAACAGTCCATAAGTATTATGAACGATTGCTGAAAGCATTCAAACAATACAGTGGACTAGATGTAATGGACCCCAAGGATATAGGACAGTTTGTATCAAAGTTTGTTTTGGGGTTGAGACCTGATATTTGTCTGATGATTCAGCAGCATTTAATTTGTTGGCAAAACAAACTCTTGGATGATATTTTGCGATACGCAAGATACTGTAGTGATGAGATAAAGTCCAAAGCAAAGAAATTAAAAGAAAAATTGATGGTAGTGCAGATGCAGTCAGCTGGAAAGGGTGGACAGCACCAACAGGGAACAGGGACAATGGGACGAAAACCAAACGGACAGAATAGAGACAGCGAGGAAAACCCGCGACCTAGAATAGACCTTGCTACGTTGAAGAAAACGACAAAGTGTCATCAGTGTCACCAGGTGGGACATTGGAGACGCGAGTGTCCCTATAACCCTGAAAATGGAGAAATAGAAGTAGAGGAGGAAGTTCAGGAAGTTCCAGTTCAAAGGGTGACGGTGTCAAGAAGTAGTGTGGCCAAAGGGGGGACTTCGGCTCCACGAGCTCAGTTCCCTCAGCCACCAAAGATTACGACAGGAGGAAAGGTCTATAGACAAATGCCTTTGTTCACAGGTCAAGAAGAGTGTTACTACGTTGATCCATTGACGGGACGATGTGTAAGTAGAGAGGAGGACTGTACCCTCGGGGCAGTTCTAGAAGTGGATCAAAGAGGACCGTTCGTTGAGGCTGAAGTGGCAGGGTGTCCTACAACATTCTTGGTGGATACTGGAGCTACTCGATCCACTCTGAGATCGGCAGTGTTTCCAGATCTACCAATGTCGGGGGAAACGATTCAGGTGGTAGGAGTTGCAAATAAGAGAATGAATAGCCCTTTGACGGAACCAGTGTCAGTGAAAATAGGGAACTACACGGATGAACATCAGTTTGTGGTATGTGATTCTAGTCCTGTGTGTCTGTTAGGAAGGGACTTATTGTGCAAACTGAACTGCACCATATACTGCACGCCTCAGGGAGTAGAGGTAGAGACGACAGATGATGACGCTACCTTCAAAGTTGTAAATTCGAGAACATGCATAGAGCTGTATCCTACACTGACAGTGGAGGAGCTCCCATGGGATTTACGAGGTGCAGTGTCATCCGAGGTATGGGATTTTACTGGGGAAGAGATAGGACTGATCAAAGGAGTAGAGCCAGTGAAGATTATGGTTAAACCAAATGCTGAATATCCAAGAACGCCTCAATACAAACTGACCCCGGAGACGATTGCAGGAATAAAACCCGTAATCGACTCTATGATTCAACAGGGAATACTGAAGGAAATCGTGGGAAGTCCATGCAACTCCCCGATTATGGGTTTGCAGAAACCTAGTTGGAAATTTAGAACAGTGCAAGATCTTCGAAAAATTAACAACATAGTTGTTTCATGTTGTCCAGTGGTACCGAATCCATCAGTGATATTGTTTCAGATACCGTTCCAAGCTGAGTGGTTCACAGTGATAGATCTTTGTCAGGCTTTCTTTTCAATCCCATTGGATGAAGAGAGCCAGTACCTTTTCGCATTTAAAATGGAAAATCGCGTTTTAACATGGTGTCGAATCCCCCAAGGGTTTACAGATAGCCCATCAATTTTCAACCAGCTGTTGAAGAAAAATCTTGAAAGTCTGGTACTGCCCCAGAACTCAGTTCTGGTCCAGTACATAGACGACCTACTTGTTGCGTCAGAAACAGAAGAGGCTTGTAAGACAGATGCCGTTGCCTTGCTGAACCATTTAGCTGAAAATGGACACAAGGTATCTCCGAGTAAATTGCAGTACTGTCTGACAGAAGTACAGTACTTGGGACACCGGATAGAAAAAGGAAAGCGCAAGGTGTCACCAGATAGGATAGAGGCGATAATGAAAATGAATGCACCTACGACACAGAGAGAAGTCAGGATGTTCCTAGGAATGGTTGGTTATTGCCGACAGTGGATAGCTAACTTTTCACTGAAAGCAAAACCCTTACAGAAACTGACGCACAAGGAGGTGAGTGATCCGGTACCATGGGACAATGATTGTTTGATGGCGTTCCTGCAGCTGAGAGAGGATTTGTGCCGTGCTCCGGCTTTGGGAATGCCAGATTATGAGAAACCATTTGCACTTTTCTGCTGTGAGAGAGAAGGCTGTGCTTTATCAGTCTTGGTACAAATTCATGGAAATGCCCGTAGACCAGTTGCATATTTCTCGGCTACCTTAGATCCAGTAGCCGCAGCGTTGCCCGGATGTCTCAAATCCGTAGCTGCAACAGGTGTCAGCATTGAGCAATGTGAAAATATTGTAATGGGACACCAATTAGTGGTGTATGTACCGCATTCTGTAGAATTGTTGATGACCAGGACCAAGACACAGCACATGACCAACAGTAGGCTCACGCGCTACGAGCAAGTTATACTTGCTGCGGAGAACGTGACCCTTAAGAGGTGCTCTGTTTTGAATCCTGCTACATTGATGCCACTTCCTAAGGATATTGAAGGTGAGGAATGTGAAGATCACGACTGCCTTGATGTGACTGAACTATGCACGAAACCAAGACCAGATATCGTGGATGAGCCGTTGATCGACCCTGATGAAATTTTCTTTGTTGATGGCTCATGTTTAAGAGACGATACTGGTCGGTTGAGAGCAGCTTATGCTGTTTGCACTATTACTGGAGTTGTGGAAGCCGCTTGCCTGGAAGGAGTACACTCCGCTCAGGTAGCAGAAATCATTGCATTGACACGTGCCTGTATAGCAGGAAACAAAATTAGAGTCACCATCTATACGGATAGCCAATATGGTTTCGGTGTAGTTCATGATTTCGGGCAGTTGTGGTCTCAGAGAGGTTACATGACCTCCTCTGGTTCGAAATGGGGAATTTGTGCGACTACTGTTAGAAGCATTACAAGGTCCAGCTGAAATCGCAATCGTTAAATGTGTAGCCCACACCAAAAATACAGATTTTGTGTCGCAAGGTAATAGATATGCAGATGAAGTTGCCCGCTATTGTGCGGAGCAAGGATATTCTTTCACGGAGGTGGAAGTAGGTGGGGCTCAGGAAAAGACCGAATTAAACATGATGTTAGAAACAGTAGATACTTGGGAGGATTTGAAAAGCATGCAAGAAAATGCACCTGATTCTGAGAAAAAGGCATGGGAAACAGCAGGTTGTGTGAAAAGTGAAATGGATTTCTGGGTGTCAACAGATGGAAGAGCAGTGTTACCTGAGGAATTAGTGAGTCCAATGGCACGACAAATACATGGTCCAGTACACTTAGGAAGGGATGCCATGCTGAGGGTATTCAGGCAGACTTGGTATTGCCCTAAGTTTAGGATTGCAGCAGAAGCAGTGTGTAGGAGATGTGTCACATGTCAGCAACTAAACGTAGGGAAAAGAACACCAGTTACCATGAGTCACATTGGGAGGTCTGGGGGGCCTTTCAACAGAATGCATTTGGTTTTTTTGAAATGCCAAAAAGCAACCACCTCAGGTATGTTCTGGTGGTTGTATGCATATTTTCCAGATGGGTCGAAGCATACCCTACACGCAGGTGCGATACACTCACAGTAGCAAAGTTGTTGCTTAGAGAGTTGATCCCGCGCTACGGGGTGCCAAACTCCCTGGAATCAGATCGAGGAACTCATTTTAACAGTGAAGTTGTGAAAATGCTTTGCTATGCATTGAACATTGATCTGAAGTTGCACTGTAGCTATCGACCAGAGGCTTCAGGTATCGTGGAGCAGATCAACGGCACGCTGAAGTCCCGAATAGCCAAAGTATGTTCATCGACTTCCTTGAGTTGTCCTGATGCTCTGCCTTTGGTACTCATGAGTATGCATAGCACACCAGACAGGAGGACAGGTCTCTCTCCGCATGAGATCCTGATGGGGAGGGCAATGAGACTTCCAACTGTCCCAACCACTGCTTTGTTGAACATTACAGATGACCTAATCCTGGATTACTGCAAGGGACTGTCTGACGCCATTCATTCTGTGTCCTTCCAGGTGCAGGCTGCTGAGGTTCCATCTTCCAGAGACTTGTGTCATGATCTGTGCCCAGGGGATTGGGTTTTACTGAAAAAACATGTCCGGAAGAACTGCCTAGACGTGCACTGGAAGGGGCCCTACCAGGTTATTCTTACCACGAATACCGCTGTGAAGTGCGGAGGGCTGCCAAACTGGATTCATGCTTCTCATACTCGAAGAGTTCCAGCACCCCTAGAAGAAACAGCTCCTCTCGCAGATGAAGATTCAGCTGTGGACGGTGAGCCACTAGAGGGGATCAGACAAGCTGTGGGGGTGTCTGAAGAAGTTGGGAGCGCTACAGATCCAGAAGAAGAAGGACAGAACGGCAGTGAAACTGAAGTTGCCACAGAAGGAGAAAGCTGCTGTGAAAACAACTCAGACACAGAACAAGTCCAGAGTGATCAAGAACAGAGTGAGAGGGCAAGAAATAGGAGAACCAGGTGTGGAGCAGCTACTTGGCCTGAAAGAAAAAAGAGGCCAAGCTTGAAGCCAGCTCGAGAAGAAACTCTTGCTCCTATATCCGAAGACTCGGATCTGGACGAAGGTGTACAAGAGCAGGAGCAGGAGGGTCCAAGGAGATCAAGGAGGGTGCGAGTGCCTTGCAGAAGATACTCTACTCCTGAGTGGACCTACCTCGCTGCAGATGTCAGAAGCACGCAGAACTGGGAGGGTGAGGCAAGTGACCCTGACCAGAGTTGACCCCATCATAACAGTGGAAATAGAGTTGCTGATACCAGGATTGGAGGTCGAAGGATTGCTGACTCTCAATATTGTCTATCCTCCTCTCCTGAGTGGAATAAGAGACTTGGTCTTAAATACAGTAGAATTTCCGGTTTGTTGTTCAAGGAGTCCAATACTCGAGGAGCTCCTTCTCCGTTTAGAAATATTAGAAGGTGTGATGAGAGTCGTTGGAACACGTATAATTCCAGATTGCTAAAGACTTTGTAAATAAACTAATTGAGAGATAACTTAGCGCCGAGTGGAAGAAGAGATTTAGGGACTTCCATTTAGTGGACGGAGAAGGGCTAGGGTTGTCTGCTGCTATGGAACATAAAGACTGATCGTGCGGAGAAGATTATCAGCTTCCAGGTGTGGTTCGAATAGAGACATTGTGCTGTAAAAGGAACTTGGAACTACACTGTTTGAGATCATGGAGGTTGGCAACCCGAACCGCAGGGCCAAATGTATAATAGGCACACTTTTAGTGGGAGTGATTTTTCTTATAGCTTTAGTGGTTACAATTTCATATGTAGTGGGACATGAAAACGAAGGGAAAGCAACAACAAAACCAAAGATTACATCAACACAGAAACCTACAACTGCGGGTAAAAAGGGGGCCAATACAGAGAACGATAAAGTTTTACTAGCAGCAGAGACTCGTAGGTTACATGTAGATGAATCACAGGGGAACTTTAAATCAAATGCATATGCTAAATTGCTATACGAATATGTTGATGTTATGGAGGCCAAAAATTGCTACGTCTGTATGAAATTGCCAGCCTCTGTAGACGAAGGTATCAGATACCATCACCTTCCATTGACTTATGGAATCACATGTAGTTTGTTGCTGAGCATATTTTATGAAAGGGATGGGTTCGAATACTATTTCTCGAACTTCGACTCAGTGTTACCAGAAGTTCCAAATTACAAACATTTAAATAAATGGGATTATTATAAGAGTGAGGACAGATTACAGAAATGTTTCCTTCCTTGGAAAACATTAGATACTTCACATGCCCGAAGAAATAATTTGACTTGTAAAGTGTCAGAAATTGAGAAAAAGTTTATAGGGCAGGTGGATGATCGATACAGGAGACAGAAGATTTTAAAATCTTCAGGTCAATGGAAAACAGATTGGACCGAGGAAGAAAGGGCACATCAAAGAAAGGGTAGCAATGGTCCAATAGCTCTAGATAGAGAGAAAAGGGGGAAACTGTGCATACACAGAAGTGAAACTTATTACGAGAATGTGTTTGTGGGAAAAGTAAGTTGTGAACATGCTTTCCAATTAGAGTACTATTCTAAAGATTTCTTGAAGGAAATTCAGGTGATCCCAAATGTATATTTTGTCTGTGGGAGAAATGCATACGTGAAACTACCAGATAATTGGTATGGATCATGTTATTTGGCAATTGTCTTTCCCAAAATATACCATGATGAGGATTTAGAAATTATAGAGGGAGGAACACCAACTAGAGGAAGAAGGGATGTAAGCGCTGAAGAGGTAGTTGGAGACGTATTTGGTGCTATGTTTCCTATTTTAGGGATAGCACTAAATGATGTCAAGATTAGAAGATTAGCAACAGTTGTAGATAGGTTGTCCGCCAGTACTGCTAGATCACTAATGCTGGTGGAAAGAGAAATGCAATCGATAAGGGCAATGGTTCTTCAGAACCGACTTGCTCTAGATGTTCTGTTAGCTAAAGAGGGAGGAGTCTGTAAGGCTTTGAAGGTCCAGGAATGTTGCACTTATATTCCAGACAATTCAAAACCTTTAGAAAAGTACATTCGAAACATTACTGAAATACATCATGAAATAGAGGATTTGACAAAGGTAACAATGTGGGAAAAAGTAGGTCAAGGAATGGGTAAAGTTGGAGGTTGGTTTGCCAACCTAGGAAAGAATATCATTTGGTACATATTGAAACCTATTATCATAATAGTGATTTGTATAATCGCTTTGTGGGGATTGGTGCGGCTGTATCAATGGTATAAATCAAACAGGTTGCAAAGAACCATGAGAAGGCAAGAGAGGAGATTGACTGCAATGCAGGATAATCAGTACCGGAGTCTAAAGGTTCTAGAGACGATGAAACGAGGGGGAACTGAAACGACTTCAGTCTGACTCAGTCCATACCTCAGGGATGGTGTTTTGAGGGTGATGACTACTGGAAGTCATCAAAGGGGGGATTGAGAGAGCGCAAATTAAGAAAAACTGTAGAAGTGCACCATATTTACAAGCACGTCATATTAGTCTAGTAAACATGTTATAAGAGTGTCGATTTAAGAGAATGAAAATACATAAGAGTGTTTAACTAAATGTAGAATGCATATATCTGTGTGAGAACTAATGTAGAATTGTGTAGAAATACTAGGATGATGTTGGAATCCTACGTTATGTGGCTGTGGAAGGGGAAAATGTAATTCTGCTAAACGTAGAAATGTGTAGGCCACATGGCAGTTCACATAAAGTACAGGATGCTGTTACACTTTCTTGTGAGATAGTGGATTTCAATGTTATTGTAATTCAAAGTAGTATTGATCATGGAACTGAAATATATTTTATAGAAGTGTTTTCCATATAATCACTGTGTGTAATAAGTTAGAATATTGTTTAAACTAAAGAAATTAAATGTTTTACAGAGTGTATAGGCCCGTCTCATGGAGTCCTAACAGGCCTGAATAGATAAAGTCATTTCTTTTGATCTGTATGTGCTCGTTAGAGAAAAGTCGTGCTAGACACTAACTGTGAATCCTGTTACATGGTTTACGACTTAAAGATATGGTGGAGGCCGGAATTTGGGGCCCACAGAGAAAGTGTCTTTTGCAGGTGCGAGGGGGTTTAATCAGGAAAGTGATGAATAGACTTTTGTTCAAGAGAGCCTGGCACAGGCCTGGAGGAGTCTTCAGGAATTTCCTGGGGGTACCGTCTTGCCGGAGAGGAGCCTGGGAAGCAAGGTCAACGCTAACGATGGGCCTAGAAGGAGTACCAGCATGGAAGTTGCCGCCAGAACCAACACCACGTGAGGGGCGTCTCTAGGGGCGTTTCTAATGTAAATGTGATTTTGTATTAGGGACAGCACCCCTGGGTGGAGTTAAGGCAGTTGATCTGGGGAACCTAAGAGAGCGGATGGGTAGGCAGATAGGGAACTGCGAGACATCGACTTTGAAACAAAGACTAAGGGAAGTGTGTGATCTTCTTTGGAAATCACCACTGTTGACACCTTTTTAGGTTAAGATCTTGCTAAGTAGGGATGTCACTTAGTCTAGTGTAGGGACAGTCTAATTTGATTTCTTCCTTTCTGTAAATGACTCATAAGCTACAGCTTGTGTTCATCCTCGTAACTTTGCTAATTCTAGAATTGGTTTTGGTGATATTCTTTTGCCGACTGAGAGCATTCAGAAAATTCATGTTTGTATTGATACCCGTATACCTTTTGAATCTTATTTTGAGATGTTTGTATCTCCAGTTAAGTTTGGCTTTGTAATAAACTTTTAAACTTTTAAGCTTCAGTGGTTCTTTAGAGTGGAGTAAGTCTTTAACTGATTAACCTAGTAGTGGATTGCCTTTTACTCAATGACAGGTACCAACGGTTCAGTCGACCTGAGTTGGGATCTGGATCTATAACTATAGACCAGAAATCCCGCGTTACCAGTACAGAGATACACAAAGGATTTAAACAGGTCCCCGGGGATCCTAATTGCCCAGGGACCCTTTCCCACTGGCAAGGACACAATAGCATCTCTAATCTCCTCCCAATGAAGGGTCAGTTTAGCACTCCGTACCGGGGTTGAAAATGGAGAAACCGAGTCTTCCCCCTGATATTATGGTGAGGAATGATCCTCCCAAGCCTGAGCAGGGACTAAGGCAGCTTGGTCCCTCACTGAATCATCCTTAAAGAATGAAAGGTTAACCACCTTCCAAAACAAGGTGGTATCTTTCTGGGTGCTAGCAGAGAGAAGGTCCTCCCACAAGTCTTTCTTTAATTCCAGTTTCCTATGTTTTACTGCAGCTTGATAAACAGCCGTACACTCTCTTACCTCCCCCCACCTCGAGAATTCTTTTAAGGGTGGTGGAAGTACCTTGAGGGCCTTGGTACAGTTATTCATGAACCACCGTCACCAGACAAAAGAGCAAGTCCTTGCGGGCCTGAGAAGGGTAGTATTAATGTAAGTAAATATCTTATCATACACCAATAAGATACTGTAATGGGGGTCTCTGCGTTCAGACGCTTGAACCTCTAAAAATCAGGATGTGACTTGCTTAGTAATAAAAGTCTGAGGAATAATTTGATCCAACTTCAATCTACGCCCTTTGTCAATTGTTTTAACTTGGGCTTTAAAGTGATGAAAAGATTCTGCCAACTACTTTTCTCAACGGAAAATAGGAAAAAGTGGGTTATGTTCACTAGAAATGATTCCAATCCGCTGAAAAATAAATAAAGGGAGGAGAATAGACCCTCAGAGACATAAATATAATCAATATAGGATCCACATCCAAGTCCCTTACAGGCAGAGGCATAAACATGCAAAAGAAAACTCTCCACACTCATGAGATTAACCAGGTTATATTCAACAGATAACTCCTTCAGATCATCCTGTGTTGTGCTTGAGATGGACTTCATCCCCGAAACCACCCTCCTCCTGCCCGCCTCCCTCATAAAGATAACAGCCTTTACAGGAGTGAAGATTAAAGTCACCAAGGATCAATAAAGCTGTATAAATAATAGAGTGGATGGAACAAAAGGAATTTAAGAAAGTGCTACGTGAGATCAGCACATCCTCAGACTCCTTCCCTTGGATCACATTGTAAATATTAATACACAGGGTCCCAATATTATTCTTAAAAATGAGGAGGACCCCAAGTAGATGGGGATAAATATCAACAATCATCAGGTCAATCAATCAATCATGAATTTGTATAGCGCGCTACTCACCCAGAGGGTCTCAAGGCGCTTGGGGAGGGGGGTCCGCTACTGCTCGAACAGCCAGGTCTTGAGTTGCTTCCTGAAGGAGAGGTGGTCTTGGGTCAGGCGGAGGTGGATGGGGAGGGAGTTCCAAGTCTTGGCTGCCAGGTAGGAGCAGGATCTTCCTCCCATGGTGGATCTTCGGATGCGTGGCACGGCGGCGAGGGCGTGGCTGGTCGATCGAAGCTGGTGGGTGGGGGTGTAGAAGGTCAGGCGGTCGTTGAGGTACCTGGGGCCCAGGTCGTGGAGGGCCTTGTGTGCGTGGGTGAGGAGTCGGAACGTGATTCTCTTGCTGACGGGGAGCCAGTGAAGGTCTCTCAGGTGTCCGGAGATGTGGTTGTGTCGGGGGATGTCCAAGATGAGTCGTGCGGAGGCGTTCTGGATGTGTTGGAGTCTTTTCTGGAGTTTGGCTGTGGTTCCGGTGTAGAGGGTGTTTCCGTAGTCCAGTCGGCTGATGACGAGTGCCTGTGTGACCGTCTTCCTGATTTCGGTGGGGAGCCATCGGAAGATCTTTCGGAGCATGCGTAGGATGTTGAAGCATGATGATGAGACGGCGTTGACTTGTCTGGTCATCGAGAGGGAGGAGTCCAGGATGAAGCCCAGGTTGCGCGTGTGGTCCGTTGGTTTGGGGGCGCTGCTCAGGGCAGGGGGCCACCAGGAGTCGTCCCAGGCGGAGGGTGCTGATGCCAGGATGAGGACTTCCGTCTTGTCTGAGTTCAGTTTCAGGCGGCTGTTCCTCATCCACTCGGCTACGTCTTTCATCCCTTTGTGTAGTTTGGTTCTGGCGGTGGCTGGGTCGTTGGTGAGGGAGAGGATCAGCTGGGTGTTGTCGGCGTAGGAGATGATGTTGAGGTTGTGTTGGCGTGCGATGGCTGCGAGGGGGCTCATGTAGACGTTGAAGAGGGTGGGGCTGAGTGATGATCCTTGTGGTACGCCGCAGATGACTTTGGTGGCCTTGGATCTGTACGGGGGAGGCGGACTCTCTAGATTCTTCCGGTGAGGAACGAGATGATCCACTCCAGTGCCTTCTCTTGGATTCCGATGTTGCTGAGGCGCTGCACTAGGATGCGGTGGCAGACAGTATCGAATGCTGCGGAGAGGTCCAGGAGGATGAGGGCCGCTGTTTCCCCGTTGTCGAGCAGGGCTCGGATGTCGTCAGTGGCAGCGATGAGGGCGATCTCGGTGCTGTGGTTGGCGCGGAAGCCGGACTGCGAGTGGTCGAGGGATCCGTCTCGAGGAAGGCGGCAAGCTGTCTGTTGGCGGTCTTCTCGATGACTTTGGCAGGAAAGGGGAGGAGCGAGATGGGGCGGTAGTTCTTGAGGTCGGCGGGGTCCGCTGATGGTTTCTTCAGGAGGGCGCTGAGTTCGGCATGCTTCCAGCTCTCCGGGAAGGTGGCGGTGCTGAAGGAGCAGTTGATGATGTCCCGGAGTTGGGGTGCGATGACGGAGTCGGCCTTGTTGAAGACGTGGTGGGGGCATGGGTCGGTTGGTGATCCGGAGTGGATGGTGTTCATCGTGTGGATGGTGTCTTCGGTGCTGATCGGGGTCCAGTCGTGGAGGGTGGTCGTGGGGGGTGACGGTTCAGTGGTTGGGTGCGTGGTCTATGCGCTGAAGCTGTTGTGTATGTCGGCGATCTTGCTGTGGAAGAACGAGGCGAGTGAGTCGCAGAGGTCTTGCGAGGGAGTGATGTCGTTGTTTCCGGCGCTGGGGTTGGAGAGCTATTTGACGATGCTGAAGAGTTCCTTGCTGTTGTATGCGTTGTTGTCGAGACGTTCCTTGAATGCTGACTTCTTGGTCGTGCGGATCAGCTGGTGGTGTTTGCGGGTGGCGTGCTTGAGGGTGGTCGTGTTGTCTGTAGTCGGGTTTTTTCGCCAGGCTTTCTCGAGGGCACGGCAGTTCTTCTTGGAGTTTTTGAGGACGTCGTTGAACCAGGAGGCTTTCTTTGACAAAGAGCACAAGGCCCCTACTTGCTCTCCAACTGGGCGAGGATGAGGCATTGATTTCAAAAGAAGCAGAACCATCTAAATGGATTCCCCCCTCATATCCCAGGCCTCCTGAAAGGATATCATATCAAAAGGGGCAAAGGTCTTTGACCAGTTGGGTTAATCAAATTTCGCCCGTAAGTCTGCTATATTCCAGGACATGACCCGAAGGACCCTGAAAGGGCCTCACCCATTCATAGAAGCTCTGGTGTTAAGGTCCCTCACCAGTCAATCTTTTTCATTCAGTCCATTGGTACTGGCATTTGTCAGAACTGTCAGTGTGGTGAAAACTGCAGTGGCCTCCTGAGAAATCTTGGGCCTGTCACTTATTTTTCCACAAATTAGGCAATAAGAGCCAGAAGTATGACCCCGTTTTGCATGCGCAAACAGCTTTGCGACCTGTTTGCGCATGCAAAATGTCACAGGGCCATGTACAATTCCTAAATAGCAAGGCGCAATTTACAATGGTCGTACATCTGGCCCTAGGAGCTTTACACCTGTGGTTAATCATACAACGTTCAACACCATTTTTTCACAGATGAACTGACGTCCCTTACTGATTCAAGGCACACTGCATTATGATAATAGGCATCGGAGCAATGGTGCGTGTTTCCTGAATGGAAAAGATGCATTGTTGAATAGTAGAGCCTGCCGGGCAAAGGCCAGCTGTTAACAAGCCTTTATATTGAGTTTTATTTTCTGCTACAGCCCTTGTACAGCGAGATTGTTTCCCTGCAGGCCAAGAGTGAACGACGGAAAGAGCTATAAAATAATAAAATTAATCAGTTCTGCCATTGCCGACAGAAAACTGCAAGAGGGCACTCTTTTGTTACCACAGACCACAGGAAAGGTCACTGGAGCAGAACAAGCAAGTGTAAACAGAACACCCAATGATGCTTAGTGGAAGGAAAGAAAATGTTTTTTTTTTAATAGGAAAGAATATAATTTGGCATGAATGTGTACTGATAATGAAGGCCTCATTCATGAAAATTGTTACATCGCTGCGTGAAAACAGCGATGCGACAGTTGTCACTGTGCCCTCCTTGCGACAGGATGGAGCACCGTATTTAATGTACGGGGCTCCATGTCGCAAGGAGCTACAGATACGTCAGTATTTCTAATGTATCTGTAGGCGCAAAAGTGGCACATTGCTGGGGTGTGTCTGAAAACAGACGCAACTCCAGCAATGTGTCCTTTCACATAGGGCAAGCCAAGCCACATGTGAAAGGACCTGCATCAGTATTACGCCTGGTGGAAGATATTGGCGAAATGGCGTCCTTGAAGTGGCGCACTAAAATCTTATAGATTTCAATGCACCACTTCTGCGAGGCTTTTTACGTGGGACCGCCCACCCTGCATTCATAATACCTGGTGCACGTATAATGTGGCACAGGTGTTTACAAAGTGAGGCATTTAATTAGAGGCGCCACTTTATAAATAGGGCACAACCTGGCACATTTTTTATACCACTGGTGCGTCACAAAAAGTGATGCACCGGCGGTGCAAAAGTGTTGCAAGCACTCATAAATAAGGCATGAAACTCACTCAAGATCCTGTTATTTGTGTAATTTGCATATTTATTTTGAGACTGGCTCTTAACCACTCTACTAAAGCTATCTAAGAGCACATTTATTTTTAAAGGAGTTACAAAGCCATTGAATGAGGAGCTATGTTGGTAAAGTCGGACACCTAGTCCAAATTCCAGTTGACCAGTCACAGTGGTTGCTATTGGATCCAGTTACAGACAGCATGTTGGTAAATGGACAGTGGATTTCATAGGTGCAATAGGAAAAACTAACAAAAGATGTCTAAACAATACACACTGACATTTTTACCAGGAGACATGCAAGGAAATGTTCCTTAACAAAACGGGAATTATTAGACCCTCCATCCTCGGTGTGGTTTCACCCTAACGTTTTGCCATCAGACCTCCTGTTTTGCTGACTTCATTTTTGCTGGCCTTAAGGCTCTGCTCACTTTACTACTAGTAACCAGTGCTAAAGTACTTGTGCTCTCTCCATAAAACATGACAAGATTGGCTTAAACCCAACTGGCATTTTTAATTTACTTTAAAGTTCTTGTAAAGAAGCACTACCTGTGCTCATGTCCTGTAAATTAAATGCTTCAAGTGGGCCTGCATAACTGATTGTGCAACCAATTTAAGCAGCACTTTAAACATGTCTCAAGCCTGCTATTGCAGACTGTTTGTGTGTGCCAATTTGACCTAGCAAAAAAAAACATCTGCTGTGCCAAAGCTTCCTTTTTACTACATATATACGCCACCTCTCGGGTAGGCCCTGGGCAGCCCAGAGGGCAGGGTGCAGTGTATTTAAAATTGGACATGTTCTTTTGAGCTCTACATGTCCAGGTAGTAAAAAACTCATAACTTTGTTTTTTACTACTGCAAAGCTTGTCTCTACCATAGGATAACATTGAAGTTACGTTATTTCAATTTAGAAGAGTAAATTCCAAATGGGAACAGGTACTCAGTTCATGTTTTTTGTCTCCGGAATTGTACTGAGAAATCCAATTTGTGATGAAGTCAGATTTTAAATTACAATTCTGAAAATGACACTTTTAGAAAGTTGTGTTATATGTGGACAAGGAAACCCAATTTTAAATTGGTCAGGGACCTTGGGTACAGGTATTTTATACAAACAGTGGTCCCTCAGAACACAAAATTGGAAGCGGGATGAATATAAAAATACAAAGAGATCTATTATGGGTTTGTCCTTCCGGACATGGATTCTTTAATGTGTTTATGTTAAGACAAAAACAAAAACAATCAAATGGGATCACATACACCACAACAATAAAAAAAGAGGAAAGAAAAGCTCAGGCATTTCTATGGGCTTGGAGAAGAGTGAACAGTATGCCAAGCAAATATGCGATCTCACTCCATAGCACCATTTTGCGGCGGTGGCGGAGTCTTTTGGTGCCCAGATCATATCCTACGCGGATGACACCCAGCTTCTTTTTTCGTGTGGCAAGGGTGAAAATTTCGACAGCGGGCGGATTCGGGAATGTCTAGAAGCTGTTTTCAAGTGGTTTCAGGTACACAGTCTGAAGTGCAACTCAGACAAGTCTGAGTTGCTCTTCTTTGGCTGCCCGCCGGACCCGAGCTGGAAGTCATGGTGGCCTGGTGATATGTCTCCACCTGACACGGCATCATTAAAGGCGAAAAATCTGGGCTTCCTGTGTGATGTCGACCTCTCCTTTAGACCCCAGATCATCGGGATTACAGGGAAGTGTTTCGGCATCCTAAAAATGTTACGGAAGTTCCTCCCTTTACTGTCCCTTCAGCACAAAAAAATCACTGTGCAGGCCCTGATAGGGTCACGTCTTGACTACGTGAACGCCCTCTATTTGGGCCTTCCGAAATATTTGATGGCCCGTCTGCAGGTCGTGCAGAATTCGGCGGCGAGAGCCATTTTTGGACTCCCAAGAAGGGCACGAGCTTCGGAGCTTTTAGAGCAACTTCACTGGCTTCCGATTGCCAAGAGAGTCATCTTTAAGATCTTGACTGTGGCTTTCAAGGCGCTTCACCGAATTGGCCCATGCTACCTTGGAAAACGGATTGCCTTCTATGTCCCTAGAAGAACTCTCAGGTCTGCTCATGAGGCCAAGGCTGTGGTGCCCTCTATCAGGCGCACTCGTATTGGAGGTCGTTCCTTCCGGTACCTAGCACCGCGCTGTTGGAACAATCTCCCCCGATCTTTAAGAACAGCTACCAATCTGCTGGCCTTCAGAAAGGAGCTAAAGACCTGGCTCTTCTCCCTGTAATTTTTTTTTTTTTGTCCGCTCTTGGAGCACTGCTATGTTGTATACTTTTCCTTGTTTTTCTCTTCGCCAAAGCGCCGGGACACTCCTTGGAGTAGCCGTGCGCTATAGAAGAGCCAATATAACATAACATAACATAACATTTATTTACTTCTATTTTTATTTATTTATTTTATTTATTTAATTGGATAATTAATATGGCAGTGTCAAGGTGTTTACAGTCAACGACGTTTCTATCCCTTAGAAACACAGTAGCGGGCTCATCATCCGGTCATAAGAATATATGCCTAAGACTAATGCCAATTGATCATTCACAACAGTGAACAAAGTCCTGCAAGGGACTGGAGAGCTGAAGAGGCATGCGCAATAGCGCATGCCAAGCAGATGACCGCTCTTGAGGTCCGGGGGATTATGGATGAAAAGTTATATTGGGAGCAGAGTCCAGACAGGTTTATTCCCTGGTGGGGATACCAAACCATAAGCAGTCAGTGGCGATCTGATTAGTTGATAACAGCCGAAACTGTCAGTGGTGCATGAGCCCTATCCGCGTAGGGGAGCGGGGTGTTTCCTACCAATGAGGGGTATACAAGCTGGACCTGCAGGAGTGAATTTTGGGGGTGTATGTTATAGTTAGCTCAGGTAACTATAAGTGCTAAATTTCTATGGTTTTGTATAAATGAAATCTGAGCCTAAGTATTTCTAAGGTTTTTTTAATTCTATTTCCTAACTATAACGTCCTTGTAGTTGTAACCTTTGTTTTTTAAAGTGAATTTCTATGGATTTTTAACTGGTAGTGGATTTTGCAGAGTGGTGGAGAAAGGGGGTGGGGACTCTGATCAGCTCTCCGGCATCCCACTGTGTCAGACTTACTGGAGGTAACAGGAGAGCTTCTTGGCCCCAAGGATCCTCAGCAACCAAGAGGACTTCATCTCCCAACCAGTATTGCACCAGGAGGTGCTTCTGCAGTGTAGTGGAAAAAGGGGGTAGGTCTCAGCAATCTCATTGTGTGGGACTTCCTGGAGGTAACAGGAGGGATTCTTGGTCCCCAAATAACCTCAGCATCCAGGGGGACTACACCCCTGGACCAGTAGTGCATCAGGAGGCACTTTTTGCAGAGTGTTGGAGAAAGGGGGCGAGGCCTCTGAAGACCTCTCAGCAATCCTACAATTTTGGACTTACTGGAGGTAACAGGAGGGTGTGTTGGCCCCGAAGGATCCTCAGCAGCCGATGGAACTTCATCCCCCCGACCAGTAGTATGCCAGGAAGTGTGTTTGCAGAGTGGTGGAGAAAGGAGGTGGGCCTCTGCAACTTGCTGTGTCAGCTTTTAAAAAAACAATTATTTTGTTTTATATGCGGCCCCCTTTCTTGGGCTGATTTTGCCTTGGGACCCCATCCCTGGGACCAGACCATTTTGGAATTGCTGAAATGTATTAGCAAGCCTTCTTACGTCTTTAAGTTCTGTTACTTTACTTTATTTACAATATGTTCGGTCTTGCTATCCACATTTCAAGCTACAATGTGCTTTCGAATAACAAGTGGATTATGTTCATAAATCAAATTTCCTATTTAAAGTACACCAAATAATTCTTCCATTTATCATCTAATGGTCACAGATATTTACCAGTAAACCTGACACGTCTCAACTGTCTTGCAGCATGCTTTTATTTAAACTTTGAGTCCATCCTTAACCCAGTGTCGCACAGAGAAACGTCATGACCCTCTTTTATTTTGTTTAAAACCTTTAGAATGACTCAGCCTCCCAGTAGCTGACGGGTGTAAGACTGCTGATTTCATACACTCTTTTTAGTCTGCAATCCAGTTGCCTTTCAAGAGACTGTCTGTCTGAAGTGCTGGTGATATATTCACCATAGCAAAGGTTAAACTTGTCTTGTTTTATTTAATGTGCCACCCAGGCTTGCTTTCTTGAACTTTATCTTCAAAATGTCCCATTCTCTTGGAATGCTTGGATAAACCGATCCACAGCCATTAACTTATTTGTTTTCAGTTTAAGTAAGCATCTTGCCTTGCCTATGTTTAATTTCCGATAGGCACTTTCACTCTGCTCCCACACCTCTCATTATTAATCCCATAGGCAAAACCTAATGCATTTACCAATGCTTGTTTATAATATTTTTATTACTAGCAGGGGAGGGGGCCTGCGTTGGCCCCTCCCTGGGCCTCTTTCATCCCGGGGACCCCATCCCCCAGGGCCCAGCCATTTAGAGATGGGGGAGGGGTCTGTGTGGCCTTCCTCCCCAGGCCATCCCCTGGGGCCCAGCCTCTCTATTCTGGGTGCCCATAGGGTACCCAGTGACCTATGGGGGAAGCCTCAAGGGCACCACGGTCCATGCCGATTCACCACCTCCTGCGGGAGCCGACACTACTTTGACAAGCAGGGGGCTCTTGAAAGGCAGCACCTTATCTGTCACAGCAATGTTGTCATCTGTTTATCTGCATGCATATTTGCATGTAGAGAAACAGGTGATAACTCTGCTTTCTGCAAGCCACAGCTGTTTGACTGCTTAGGCTTGTGGAAAGCAGAGTTTTGCTTGTTTATGCTTGGTGGGAGCTGGCAGCTCCCACCAAAAAATAGCAAACAGCTATGTCCAGGGGTGGGCACCCCAGAGACATAACAGGAGCCGGCCCTCGGAGGTTGCAGTCCCCAATGCCATCAATGCGTTAACGAGTGGGGTACTAAGAGTGATGAAGTGATGATCTCAGCAGTATCAGAGGCTCAGAGAATGGCAGAACCTTCCTTCCTCACCTCTACTTAAGGAGAAAAATTGGAAGTAGGTATCCAAAATGGTGCATAGCCAGAATATAGACTGCCTGAACTGGAAGAGCTGAAACAGCTAGAAATGCATCGTACTCCAGCACAAGCAGCTAACAGCAGTGACAAGTATAGCCTGATATAACCTTGAACAATCAATTTTACTTCTGACACACCAATGGGTCACTCGTTGAATTGAAATGGGGTAAGTGAGTCAAAGGGTAAATCAGCTGGAGAAGCCTCCACAGTTTCCTCCATACTTTGATAGACTCAAAGATCAAGCAGATATGTCTCCCAATGACTTAACCTCTTAACTGGATATGGAGTCAAAGCCAAAATGAAAGTGTCATCTACTTAATCGTCTCTGCTTTCATCAACTTTAGAATCAAAAGAGGAAGAAAGGTAATCAAGAAATAACAAACACCAGAAAGACCAGAGAGAAATCAATTTCCTCTAGAACCATATTTTGGCCCCTTTTGCAACATCCAACAGTTGAAAACTGCTAAAGCGGTATCAAACATTACACTCAAGTTGTATGAAGTATACCCAAAACTTTTTTAAGTCACATCAAAGGGCTAGAAGTTAAAGTGGAACAGGTGGAGGGACGTTGAAAACCACACATGAAGAAACCGAGATGGTAATGAGGAGGCCTATTTGCAAAAATTAAGATCTGATAAGTCATTATAGGAGACAACTTGCAGTTTAGTGGAATTTCATAGGGAACAGAGGACAGTGTATGATTAGTTACTTACCTGGATGAACTGATTAAAGCAACGGTACTCAAGGAGAAAATTGATGCTAACTTGCACCCAAGATTTTTTTATTGTTAGAGTATATCGGGTGTCTTTCCACATGCCAAAATTAAGGGGTCCATATGCCACTGTTAGGGCCGAGTTCCTTCCTACCAATTTGCTGTGGAACTCTTGGGCGATGGACCTTTGGTACCTGCTGAGAGGTGTAGAGGGGAGAAATAACGTGTTAAGGCAGTTTCCAAGAACCATGGCTCTGAAAGATCATAGACTCCGAATTCCAAGTTAGTGAATTTATTACAGAGCTAAAAACAACTGGATGTACAAGCACCTCATGACGAGGTTGGTGAAGTACATAGGAACTAATACAAAATCCATACCTAAGAGCTAATTTTATGCAATGAATCATAAACAGAATAACGATTTTCAATAAAGATCGCAGGCAATGACTGTCCCCACATCAAGAACATAACAAGAAAAATATTCCCCCGTGACCTTATTTATTTTACTTTAGACCTATAGTTCCTACTTTCAAACAAATGAATGCCCTTCAAAACATGGCAAGTACAATTAATTATTGCATTTATATTTTTATTTAGTATTCATCTTTTTTTAAATACATTTTTCATTTCATTTCAAATTCATATTCATTGCAAATTCATATTTCAAAGAATTTTTCTTGAAATCAATCTATAGAAAAACATTTACAAAACATATACAGACAATTAAAATGAGAACATCAATTCAATATACACGATATCCTACTAAGAGCACACCATAACATTCATACAACTTGCACGCATCCTAATACATTCATTCGAAAAAGATTCTTCATTCCATATCTGAGGAGTCACAGATATTAATGTGAACTGTCACGCTAGGTCGACGCGTTTCAGTGGGATAGGACCACCTTCCTCAGGACCCTTGACAGAACAGAGTTCTTCACAACAAATAGTGCCCTCTGTATGGATATCCTAGCACGAGTTTTGGGCGATGGCTTCTAGGGAGTGTCACCTCCTTTGAATAGATAGTGAATCTGTATTAAAGATTTTAATGCTTCTTATTTTTCATAAAATGTGATTCTTTGACTGCTCCGTCAATTTGATATTATTGCCTTTAAGAACTCAGAAAAAATGTTGGTCCATTATTATAAGAGTAAAGGTGTAAATTAATTTTTCCAATGTTCTATATGTTCATTGGCACAGAGTTTTTCTCTCGTGTTTCCGTAATAGCAACACCGCCCGATAACAAGGACAATTTATTACAGAGCTAAAAACAACTGGATGTACAAGCACCTCATGACGAGGTTGGTGAAGTACATAGGAACTAATACAAATCCAAACCTAAGAGCTAATTTTATGCAATGAATCATAAACAGAATAACGATTTCCAATAAAGATCGCAGGCAATGACTGTCCCCACATCAAGATCAGTTTTCATCTGTAGCGAATGAATAAAAAGCATTAGTCTGTCCCTACACTAACACTACAGTGGCATCCCTATGTAGCATTCCCCAAGCAAGATCAGAAAAAGTGTCAATGCATGGAGACTTCCTAAGGTGTACACTCACGTTGTATGGATCAAGTAGCCATAGCTACAGAGCTCGTACTAAGATGCTCCTTCTCTTCTCCTCTGTCCTGATTCTCTTCTCCTCACTCAACCCCGGGGGGCACTATCCCTAACACAAAACACAAAAACATAGAACATGCCCACAGACCACCTCATCTAGCAGGACACTTATCATAGGTGATTTTACATGTGCTGTCGAGTCCAGTGCCCAGTTTGATGACCTTGAGTCACAGGGCTCCCTCAGTGGGTAAGAAAACCATCTCCCAATTATCACCACTCCTTCACATAGTATCATTTCCTCTCTGAGCCTAACTCCTAAAACAAAAGGCATTAATCTAACTAACAAAGAAGACTTTCTCCACCTGCAACAGAAATGTGAGAACAGAAGACCTTTAACATGCACTTGAATTTCACTAATGATCCTCTACTGAGAGCTTCCAGGGGAAATACATTTCAGGCCTGCAGAAATCGGCCAACATAACAATAAAGCACATAGGCCTTTCATGTGCACACATAAGTGAACATTTAATTTAGGCCTTTCTACATCATTGCATTACAAAAAGCACATCAAATGCATTTCAATTATAAGCAACTTATGAAATCCTACACATTAAACACAATTAGTCACATTGACATGCAACTTTAACATGGTGCACGTTTAAACCAAATGCATTATTACATGTGAGCAACTTCATTAAACAAACAAAATCAAATACTATGGATTACAATATTAAAACACAAAATCCATGTTGTTTCTTTGCATGGCATGATACTTTTCTATCATTACACATTTACATGTTATTACTGAACATGATCTAACAAGCAAATGTTATCAGGACACAAGATTATATGTGGACGCAGACTATCCGTGATTATGAGTAACCATGGGCAGAGAACTCCGCTCTGCCTGCGGAGTATGCAGAGATTTGCTTCCTCCTGCGGAGAACGCGAAGTAGACAAATCTCCACACACTCTGCAGCGGAGCAGAGTTAACCAGCTCCCGCCTCAACCCCCTAGTAAGAATGAAATAGATATACATTATTGCGAGAAGCGCGCATGTGCGGGCTCTCACGCATGCTCAGATCACTGTGAAATGTCGAGGAAGAGGAGGATGGCAGCCCGGGGACACCGCAGTCAAGGTAAGTGTTTATTATTTTACCTTTAATGTATATTTATTTCATTCTTACTAGGGGGGTTGGAGGCGGGTGGCGGAGCAGAGTTGGTCCCCAACTCCGTGGACCTCTGCGTAGTGCCGCTACACCCAGGGTTAATTATGATGCACCCCTAACATTGAAAAGAGCACCATCATGCTCCATCATCATGAATTTGGCTAATTTTCTCCAGGATCTAAGGAGTGAAGAATGATTTATATTAATATATATATATATATATATATATATATATATATATATATATATATATATATATATATATATATATATATATATATATATATATTATTATATATATATATATATATATATATATATATATATATATATATATATATATATATATATATATATATAAATATATATATATATATATTTTTTTTATTACAAAGGTCCACACATTTCAGAAGGCACTCAACAGCATTCTTATTCCTCAGTGTAGCGATGTAGCGATCGTCAGCCCTACGCGTTTCGAGGCCGTCCGCCTCTCATCAGGGGCTTATTTCTCATTCTGGCGTTTTTGAAATTTCTCTGATGCACGCATTTAAATAGTCGCGCAGAAGAGCACCGTCTGGAAAACCACAGGGGCCGAGATGGGAACTGAGCCCGATCGAATGGCAGCAGCAATTCCCAACTACTATAGGAAAATGTCCCAGTGCATGAGGGAAATATTAAGCAGCTCAAATTGATTCTTGGCGCAACGAGCCCACTATGGGTAAACAATTATTTTCTCTAAGGGACTACAAAACCCAGCATGCAAAGAAACCTGTGACGTACTAAACGCTGACTATTTAAATGCATGCATCCGAGAAACATCAGAAACGCCAGAACAGAGTAATAAGCCCCTGATGAGAGGCGGACGGCCTCGAAACGCGTAGGGCTGACGATCATAACACCGCATCACTGAGGAATGAGAATGCTGCAGTGTGCCTTCTGAAAGCGTGGGCCTTTGAAACAAAAAAAATAATATATATATATATATAAATATCTATATCTACCAGTCTCTCTCGATCCTACAGGAAAAAAGTGTGACCATGCTCCGGGTGACTTAAAAGTGGCTTTATTTGTTGTCAATGCACAAGCACAAAAAAGGGTCTCTGAAACGCTCAGCAGGTGTGTTTCTTCCTTCAAATGGATTCCTCAGTGCCCTTTTCAGTTGTATCCTTGTAAGGGGTCCATTGCTGTGGTGTTTTAACAGCTGTGACCACTCCCAGTTACATGATCACGCCCCTCCTCTGCCTCACAGGTGCGAAGCCCCGTGTGCTGTGCCTGCTCCCCTACTGCATGCTGGTCATCGTAGTTCGCAGCATGGACCCATGTAGTGAAGGGACCCACTGAACACCAAGTGATGCTTCCAACTCCGGTTGGTCGGCATTCCACAGCCGCTGCAGTGTGGAAAATAGGTAACAAAGTCCTCCTAAGTCCCCCTTATCAGGCAGACACATACTGCCTCCTCTCTCCCCATTTGCTGATCCAGCACCGGGGGGGGCGACGCGAATGCTGTGTCCAGCAAAATACCAAAAGGTTAGCAGGAAAGTCGCGTAGCACCAGACCAAGAGGGTGGTCACATAACCAGCACCTGCTAGCTGTCATCACATAGCTACCAGTATCTCTCCCTCCAACAGGAAAAAAAGTGTGACCATTCTCCGGGGGACTTAAAAGCGGCTTTATTTGTTGTCAGTGCACAAGCATATATATATTTATATTTACATACATGCACATGAAACCCACAAAAGGTGTTAGAAGGAATGCCTGCTACTTGTCTCACGACTAACAATTGCTTGGAGGAGCATTCCAACCCATCATTCTTTTCTCCACATTGCCATCTAGTTTGGACAGAACCATATGCAAATCAGTCTTGACCCTGCTCCAAAAGGAACAGTCCAGCCTGATCTGCCAGTCCATGTCCTCCCTGAACTGGTAAACAAGCAACCCAAGATGGGTTTTGCCCTGAATGGGACTCGTCAGTCAGGTGAAGCTTAGTTTCAGTGGCACAGTGTGCATAGGACCCATGTCAGGGTGTACCCTTGGCACATAGGGTGGTACATCAAACACATAAACGTTGATGGGAGGAATGCTTGCAATTTGTCTTACAAATGGCAATTGCTCAGATTAGCATTTGCACCCATCATTCTTTTGCCCACCATGCCACTTCATTTTGGTCCAGTCAGTTGGGTGTAACTTGAACCAAGCTCCACTGACTGAAGAGCTCCAATCAGGGAAAAAATGGTTGCGCGTTGCTTGTCTTCCAGTTTCAGGAGGACATGGCCTGCCAGATCAGGCTGGACTGTTCCTTTAGCTGCAGGCTCAAGACCGATTTACATATGCCTGGGTCAAACTGAGGTGGTATGGTGGGCAAAAGAACGATGGGTTGGAGTGCTATCGTAGCGATTGCCAGTGGTTAGACAATTTGCAAGCATTCCTCCCATCACCTTTTGTGGTATTACTATATCACCCTAAGCTTCAAGGGTGTGCCCGAACAATGGGTCCCATGCTCACTGTGCCACTGGAACCAAGCTACGCATGACTGGTAAGCCTCCCATCAGCTTTTGCTCTCCATTTCCTCCTCTCTAGACCTCCTCCATTATTGCACACTTTTGGCGGACTGGCACTACATGCTGAAACCCTGAATCAATGCCTGTTTGCTCTGCAATGTTGATCGTAAGGAAATGCCATGTCCAAGCTGAGGCCCGTCTTTAGGGGATGTTGTATGTCCCCATGTAAAAGTCTCTGTCACACAAAGATGGCTAAGTCTGCTCATTAACAAAACACATCTGCCCCATTTCCATAAGTGTGCCACATTAGGGACTAATCACTGCTATCCCTTATACCGATGTCCATTGCAAAAATACTGTACATTTTAGGTATTCTCGAACTAGGTCTGTTGATGGAAGCTACATAGATGGCCTTTCCTTAATGGTTACACATTCAGACCTAAAGGCTGATTTTAGGTTAAAAAGGATACGCCATGTTCCAAATATCATTATCTATCCACCCCAAAGTAAAGGTGGGTATGCCATCTACTTGCTACAAAAGCCAAAACGTACCTCAACAGTGCCAAATTTCAAAACCAGCAGAGGCATGGACATGCAAAAGCCTTCCATAGTCCAGCTAACTCTATTTGATATCTCCTTGGCCAAGGAACCCTTTTTAAGTCCTGCATGTGCTGTCAAGACTTTTTTTTACCTCATAGTAGGCTTACAGTCCGCTCATTATAAACCATTGTTTGGCTTCATTGTCACTCTCATTTGCTTGCTTCTAAATCGTCAGCATCTATAGCCTTTTCTTCATCTTCTTGTGTGTATCCCTTCCACAGAAAGTGGACACATTACTGTGTTCTTCTACTGCTCGCTTTTTCAGGGGCTCTTCTGGATGTCTTTTCGATTCAACCTCCCAACCACTGTGTTCCTCCCCTTCCAACCTCCCTCCCACATTCTGCTGTTCATGTTCTGTGCATGGCCTCTGTTGTCTGTGTCCTTCACCATTTGATCCACAACTCTTCTCGCCAACCCTCCATTGCCTGTGTACTTTCCCCAGCCCCTCCAGCACACCTACTGTTGTCGGTGTTCTTCCCCTACCACTTCCGCTCACCCTTTGATGTCCACGTGCTTCCTCCAACTTCTCCTCCCCACCCTCCATGCCCTTGTGTAACCCCAGCCCCACCCGCCCATCCTCCATTGTCCGTGTGCTTGCTCCAGCCCTTGCTGCCTACCCTCTGCTGTCCATGTACTGTCCATATACTTGCTCCAGCCCCTCCCGCCTACTCTTTATTGTCCATGTGCTTGCCCAGCCCCTCCCACAACCCTCAGTTGTCTGTGTGCTTACACCGGCCTCTTTTGTCCACCCTTTGCTATGTGCTTCCTCTAGCCCCTCTCACCCACCAGTGGGTTGTGGGAATGAGGTAACACACAAGGAGGGAGAGTGGTAGAAAAGGACACGGGTGGGGAGAGAGGACAGGAGATAAGGAATCAGATGAAGATAATTTTTAAAAACTCTATCACGAGCCAGCGTTAAAGCATTTTTTTTTAAAAGCACGTTAGCACTGGCAATGTCATAACGCTTAAAAAAAAATAATAATAATTCTCATGCTGCATAGTAGCTGTGGTGTTGCAGAACCTGTCTACAAAGCATGGCTACTTGGCTTTGCCAATGCTTGTTTAGGTAGAAGCTGGAGGTAAGGAGGGGACACTTGCAGAGTGAAGACATTTCTTACAAATACTGAAATAAGATGTTGATTCAGTTACATCCCTAGTGGGAAAACTTGAGCTCTGAAAGGAAGGTTATGTGAGCAGCATTAAAGAGCCACAATGCCCATAGAGATATGAAAAATAAAACAAATCATCTTTAATTGAGACAAGAGCTATGCACATGCAGACACTGAGGGCGATGAAAAAGCATAAAAGTATCATCAATAACTGAATAAAGTCTAAATAATATAATTGCCAGCTGTATCTATTCTACAGATATTGAAGGTGCCTTTGGAGTTAGCAAATGCTTGCACTGGGAAATCCTGGTTCAGTTCAGAAGATTATCTCTGAGACAGCAAATATTAAAAGAGGAGAATAAAGTGTAAACAACTTTATTGGTCGGACAATCTAATAACCATATATCAGTGATTTCTTCATTACAAGCAAGACAGGCTTTATTCTTATAATAATATTAGCAAACCTGTCTTTGAACTGAAGCTTTATACTACTCTAACTTCATCTAGGGGACTGAAGTTTCTTTTGGAAAGTGACCAATGCACTACAATGCATGCACTCCATTCCCTTTAATCACAGTGACACAATTAGGAATGCAAAACTGAGGGACCTGCATGAATAACAAACAATTAACAACTAACTTCCCTCTAGACTAGAAAATGCATGCAAACAATCACAATACCAACTCTAATAATGTTGCATAATATAAAACTAACAGAAACATTTACAAATAACAATACAGACTAACTCTGGGCCCCAAGGAGAAGCGGCTGCTCATTGGCAATGCACTTCATTGCCTTGTTAGGTGGATTTACAGCTATGCAATTCTTCTATACAACACAATACACTTTGCGCTAGCTCTACTCAGTGAAATGCTTCAGACAAAGGGCAGATGTACGACAGGATTTTGCATGCGCGAACGGGTTTGCTACCCATTTGTGCATGCAAAAATCCTGTGGGCCATTTACTAACACCATTTTGTAAGTCGCAAATAATTTGTGGCTCGCAAAATAGTGTTTAGCAACTCGCTATTAGAAAGTAGCGACCCCACTAGCCATGTACTAATGTTTTGCGACTGCAATTGAGGTCGCAAAACAATTTACTGCCCTCTTCAAGAGGGTGGTAATGCAATCGCAAAAGGGAAGGGGTCCCCAGGGGACCCCTTCCCCTTTGCAAATGCAGGGGAAAATATTTTTAGGGGCAGGCATTGATCCAATACCTGCCCTTAAAATATGAAACGAAAATGTTTCATTTTTTTTTTAACTGCATCCCATTTTCCTTTAAGGAAAACGGTCTGCATTTAAAAAAACAGACTGCTTTATTTAAAAGCAGTTCCAGACATGGAGGTCTGTTAAACCAAGCAGGCCACCATACCTGGAAGGGCCAGCCATTCTCAATGGAGTCGCAAACTGCGAGTGCCTCATGAATATTGATGAGGCATGCAATTGGCAACCCCATTGAGAATCGCAAACAGTGTATCTGACACTGTTGTACATGTCATTTTAATTGAGCGCAAATTGCGGCTCGCAAAATGACATGGTTGTACATCTGGCCCAAAATCTGTTCCCCTTCCAGACGAACATTTTCCTCTACAGCAGTTATTTGCAGTGTGCAGATAGAGTTTTTCTGAGTAGGGCAAAAACGCCTCTACTCTAACATTGCTGTAGCACACCACCTGAATGCGAAACATATCTGCAGCTTGTAACAATTTAGTTGTGGATCAGCACATATAACTGAATGGACTTCCTGGTGAATTTTTCATACTGTCCAAAAACATAGAATTTTATAACTCAAAACCGCAAATGCACATTCTATATAATATCCAATAGATTCATATGAAAAGGTATTATGCTCCCTATCCAGCAAAAACCCTACATTACATCAAAAACGTTTCTTACATCATGCTCTAAAAAAAAGAATTGATCTATTTTGCCTATCCAAAATTATTCCAAATCTCTTTTGGTAGAACAATTTTTGTATCAAAAACAATACTAATCTTCAGAATAATAATAAAAGGATTTGACGAATCCTACAAGGATATAAGATAGTTGCCTCGATATATTTTTTGTGCAAACGTTTTGGTACTGGTTGAAGAGAGATCAGCCTTAAGACCAATTTTACGTTCTAGTTTTCCCACAGTGTTGCTCACATGTTGGTTTTTTCATTTGCTGGGAGAGTTGTGCTCCAGCTCCCTCACTGGCGGCTCTCCCTGTTATTTGTCACAATATATAGAACTGATATCATATTGCGCATAATGTTTATAATATGACAATGCCATCTTTAAAAAGTTGATATCATACAGTATTTGATGATAGTCATTTGTGAATTTCATGCTCCTAAGTTTAATGTGCACAAGTAAACGTTGGCAATAGTTTTCCTGATGGTTCTCAGGTGCATTTTTTCAAAAATAAAATAAGCTATGGCAACCTTTATATTCCACCAGTGGTTCTGTCTTCATCTGTGTGCAAAATACATGTGTGCCCTTGTGCCCCTTTTCCATGTCGACTAAAGGCATGGGTGTTTAGCATGTGATTTACTCAATAGTAGCTCATGAACAAATACTATGAGAAATGGTCCCCAATGTAAAGGCTGCATCACTGCATACTACAATACAGAACTCAAGCATTGCAAAAACAAAGAGCAACAACGCCCAGTGCCTTTACACATCAACAGGCACAACTACTCAAGACCAAGAACATATGTGTATTACACACAGTACATCAACTGGTGCACACAGTACATCATCAGCCAATCTATTTATACAGCGCCTAATACATATGCACAATATCAAACAAATACCCATAGGACTCAGCACATTAGACAGCACCCAGCACATGCATAATTATACAGAGTGAGTCTATCGAATATCCACCACATATACATAGCACTCAGTCATGTATATTGACCTGAGCCCATCCAATCTACGAAGCACACTACACATCAATATAACAAACAGCACATTCACAGAGAACACATACAGGACAACTATTTGCCAATATAAACACCAGCTGGCACATATAAACCACCACCAACACATAAAATGTCAAGTACACCATCTGAGCAGTTCCCAGCTCATCTAAAGTTCATAGTGTGGATTCACCCAGCACAGCTCACCCAGGGCATACTTTAGAGTTAGACAGGCGGTACTTCATCTGTCAGGGTGGCATTACCTCCACCACACTGGCAGAGTACTGTCTGTAAAATTTTCAGATGATCGCCCTCCCAGTTTACAGTCCTGTACCTTGCAGTTAACCACCATCATGGCGGTTCCTTTTGAGGTAAAAAAAAGTTTGGTAGACGGTCACCGTTGGTTTTGATAGCTGTATCCACCAGACATTTAAAACAAATTTTTTTCAAAAACAAACATCCAAACAGAGTTTTTTCCTAAGGGCTGGGGGAATTATTGTGGTTTTATATCCCTCACAATCACAGTTTTTCTGGCAGGGATGGACAGATAAAAAAAGCACAAGACACTGTCCACCCTAAATAGGGAAGGCAGTGTAATGCCTTTCCTCCGTTGGCCACTACTCCATCGGGCCTTCGGAGGAAGTATTCCATCGATAGAGCCAACCCGGGACTGTGCCTGTGGAAATCGTACGGTCCACTCATCTCTAACCAGGGCTGGCTTCAGCTCTGGTGCCTAGAGCAACAATCTTTATTGGTACCCCTTCCCCAAAAACTCCTTTTCCATAAATTCCCTGACTACCACGCTCCACCAGTGCCTTTCATCTCTCCATAGCCTCTTTCTCAAATGTATTTTATTTGTTTTGTAGCGCTACGCATACCAGTGTAGGGTGTCAGAGCACTTTACATAACATTCTCATTATACAGAGCCAATGAATAATACAGTGTAAATCAGTCTATAGGAAATGTTACATAAAACAGTGAGGATTACAAGGTGCAGGAGTTACATGTCACAAATATACAGGCGGTACATTTTAAGAATGTTGGTCTGGAGGTGCTCAAACTCAGGATTTAAAACATACCACATTGGTTAACTTTACTAACAAGAATGTAGTTCTACTCAAATTAACCTTTCATTAGCAAGATTAGGATATTGGAAGACTAGGGCAAAAAACATAATGTTCTAACCTTTACTTTGAAGTTTGCATGCCGCTCTTTTATGACAGCTCATAGCTCACTGTGCTATATTAAGATTGCAACTTATGAACTGAACGTAAAAAAGGATTACTGTGACAAAAGCTAATTTATCATGAGTGGAAACTGCTACTAGACAAAACTCCGATTTCTCTCTATCAGGATCATTAATCACCAGATTTATCTTGACATTTTTATTTTTGCCTGAAAACATTTGGACACACAAGGAACTCTGCATTATGTGCCTTTAAACCGCACCCGCTCCCCCCTAGACCCACTAAGGGTTGGCGCCAGGTTGAGGCTGTACCATTCGCACTGCCCTGGAACTGGCCCTGTCTCTAAATGAGGCAGACAGAATGAGAGTTTTACGATGGAGTACCCTGTCTGCCAAGCTCTAAGTGAGGCCACAGCACAGTGAAGCGCCCAGCACATTTATACTGTATGGAGCATGTTAAACAGCACCAGACACATTCAGAGAGAACCATGAACACCTACACATCACACAGAATATCTGAACAGCAGCCAGAATATATACAATCTACTCCACACATTATCAAGGTACTAAACAAACTCAGGCAGCTGCACAGGTCTATTGCACCCAACTAATGTACACAATGCCACACACATACAAAAAAACACAGAAACGGAGTGCAGCTAGACAGCTCATCCATGAACAAGGGTTCACCAAAATGCCATGCATAGTTGACGTGTGTGTGTGTGTGCAGTCAACCATACACACACACACAAAGCATACATACACACACCCTTGGCCCCCAATTTCATCAATGGAGTGAATGTTTACTGTTGGTCCTCCTATTTTTTCCTGACCTGCTGTTGTTGGTTTTAGGACTCTGGGCACTTTACCACTGCTGATCAGTGCTAAAGTGCATATACTCTCTGGGTAAAATGTGTTATGGATTGGTGTTTCCATGATTGGCCTATTTGATTTATGTGTCAGTCCCTAGTAAAGTGCGCTGCACATGCCAGGGCCCATAAATCAAATGCTGTTGGTTCGCTGCAGCACTGGATTGTGCCACCCACGCAAACAGCCCATAAAGTGTAACTCTGGCCTGCCATTGCAGAGCCTGTGTGCAGTCTGGGACTGCCATGTCGACTTGGCAAGTGCATCCACTTGCCAGTCCCTTAACCTTCCCTTTTCTACATGTTAGTCACCCCTAAGGTAGGCCCAAGGTACCCCTGTGGGCAGGGTGCATTGTATGTGAAAGGTAGGACATGCCCTGGTGTGTGTGGCAAGTCCTGATAGTGAATTACAGCCAATTTCGTTTTTCACTATTGCAAGGCTACCTGTTACTATGGGCCAGAATGGTCAGTTTCATCATAACATCTTATAATGCTAACTGACCCAGGGAACATGGTAGAAAAACGAATTTAGTATGCCTTAACTCAGAATGATAAAATACATCTTTTAGTGAAGTTTATTTTAACATTCTGTGTTTGAAAATACGATTTTTAGAAAGTAGCTAATTTCTTGCCTAACCATCCAGCCTGCCTCTGCAAGGTTGTGTATTGCATGTCTGGTTTGTGAGTGACAGGGGCTGGGGTGGCTCTAGGGGGCAGGGTGAGTCAGCACTAGGCTGAATAGACCTATCTGCATTGGGAGCGGTGGGAGGATTACCACCTGGACCTGAATAGGGCTGTGCCTGCCTTCCACCTCCTGTGGTGCGTCTGATGACCCTGGCCGACACTGACAAAGGAAGAAGTTGTGCACTGGCAGAATGGACCCAGAACTGGTTTGGACTAGGTACAGACACTCTCTGCCTTCAGAGAACAAAGGATTTGGTGGTATAAATATTGGGGCCAAAACCCCAGAACTTTAGAACTCTTTTGGATCAAGAAGACTGCCAAGAAGAAGAGCTGGAGAAGCTGTGAGGAGGAACTGCCACTTTGCTGTGGGCTTTGCTGTGTTGGCCTACAGTGGCTGCTTCTGTCTTGGGCAGTGAAAGGACTGGACTGAACTTTCTGCAATCTACTTTTGTGAGTTTCTCCAAGGGCTTGAGGTAGAGCTTGCCCCCTGTTCAAGGAGTCCCAGGAACAGAAAAGACTTCAAGCTCTTCTGCTCTCAGCACTGGGGACTGTGTGTTTTGTGCTGCAACAGAAGAAAAGTACCTCGACAACGTCAACGACGCCGCTGCCGACTCCGTGTCCTGACGGCACCACAGAGGGCACCGACGCAACGCTGTACCACGACCCTGGTCTCATTGACGATGCCTACTGATGCCGCCACCGAGCCCTGTGGGCACTGTACTCCGCACTGCCTTGCTTTACGACGATGCCTTGGTATCCCCGACGATGCCGCTCCATGCCGGAATCAACGCCGCTGCTTGCACCGTGGTTCGAGTGCACCGCTTGTAAAGTTACACAATGCACCGCCCTCATTCCGCACCTGAGCCTTGGCCTACTGATGCCGGTGACAGCCCTTCAGCAACGACGACGCAGCTGCTTGCACCGTGACCTGCCAGCACAATGACGAGCATCGCCTTCATCTCGCACCGCGACCCTGGTCTCACCGAGTACGCCATCTGATGCCGCCACCAAGCCACTGCTCGCACCGCGACCTGAGGGCACCGCACACCGCACTGCTGCGCTTCGCACTGCAGCACCCGACGCCTGCCGACGCCAGCGCTCCTGACTTCATCAAAGAAGAGTTCGACCTGCAACTTGTGTCACTTCGAGGGCCCCGACAACTCCTGCACCGACCTCCGGAACCTATGCCTGCTGACGCCGTGCTTTCGGAATCTCAACGAGAGGTCGCCGACGCCCTGCATTTCTAAAAGGTCCTGTGTGCTGGTCTTCCTGACACCGTAGCTGGCCCGCAGTCAGCCAGAACGGTTTGGATTTGTCTGCTCACAACGCCGTGACAACCTCGGACAGAGATATCAACATCAAGGAACTTTTTTCTAAGGTTGTTTTGATAACTGAAGATTTTTAAGTTCTGTATTGTGGATTTTTTGTATCGTTTTTGGTCTTTTCTTAAGTATATAAAATATTGGATATTATTCTAAACTGGTGTGGTGTCCTTTTGTAGTGCTTACACTGTATTACTGTTGGTTATGTGCAAATGCTTTACACGCTACCTCTAAGATAAGCCTGACTGCTCCCAAGGGGGTGAGCAGGGCATTTTTTAGGAGTGTAATTCCCTTATCGTGACTAGGAAGAAGGGTCCCTATTTGGACAAAGGTGTAAACCCTTGCCAACCAGAGAACCCCATTTCTAACATTTACCATACCTGTGTAACTCATTTTCATCCAGTTTGCTGTCAGTAAATCGGTTCTGACTGCTTTATTTAGTTTCTGCTCTTGTCACTTCATTCATGGCCTCTAAACTCAGGGGTAGCAATCACTGGGGTAGTGTTAGAGGGGTAGAAGACGCCACTGCAACTCCTTTCTGTCCTTAACGGATATCCATGCAGCATAAACCAACCCCTGGAGCGCAAATGGCTGGCGCTGGAGACACCCAGGCCTCAGAAAGACAAGTGGTGGACAGACCAACACCTGCAGCTCAAAGAAGCTCCTAAAGCAAGGAGTATTGATAAAGCCATATGGTCTGGCTTGCATTTTGAATCCTGACTAAAACATAAGCGAAACGTCTACTGCAGTGCAAAACAACAACAAAACACACTTTTTCTGTACCTAATGCATCTGTGAGGTCAAGAATTTAATGAATGAGGATTCCGTGTAGTCTTTTTTATTTTTATATTGAGATCCATCAAAAAGTTGCAGGCTCATCCATATAACACAATATAGGTATCCAATAATAATGCACTTCATGATGATAGTTAAATACAACATAAACAGTCAGCAAAAAAGTAAACAGTCTGAATAAATTCCGAATGGCCTTGGACAAGGAAAAGGCATTAGAGACCAGATACGTTATAATTTCATCATTGAAATAACAATGACTACAGTGCCCACAGTGCAGTAAAATGTAGATCCGAGTAAAACTTCAAGGTATGGCCGAAAATAAGGCAGATGCAGAAAAATCAACATGGTGGCATCAAATAATGTTTCATCATATTAACACGACATCGACTGCCTGTTAAAAAGAAGCTAAAGTGACTATAGTGCAGTAAAGTGCAATAAAATAAGTGTCTATAGTGCAATAAAGTGCAGTAGGATATACAGATATGTCAACACATGAGACATCAAATAAAAGTTAGCATATTAAAAGTGCCTATATTTAAACTTGTATTTGGAATTTAATCGAATTAGGCCTCCCAGATTTTTTCAAACTTCCTAATCGCCCCCCCCCACCTGCTTCGCAGTGCAAACAAACGCTCACTATTTGTAACCTTCTGTGTAGTCTTGAGATTAAAAATCGTCTCTCACACATTGCAATGCAAGTACTCAATAGTGGGTGGAATAAAACACCAAAGAGCAAATATCACAAGAAGGGAGAGTATGCTCCCCTGTGTGAAGCCAAAGCCCACACCATCCGTATGCAAAAAAAAATGGGAACAATAGGTGATGTAGACAGCAGGGCTGTAAAGCGAGACCTAAAAAGCATTGGGACACTAACAGATGCAAAGAGCATATATAGACACGTGAACATCAGGGATGAAACAGAGACGTGCACATCCGTGCCATGCAGTAGAGACCAGGGCTCGTGTCGGTGTACCACGCGGGTGGACGGCGTCCCCCCACTTATTTTAAGGGGTCTTAAAGGGTGGACGCGAAAGCTGTGCTGAGCTGGCACTAGCGCTGTCTATGGCTCCGGGTCATGTGCTGAGCCAACAGTTCCCAAAGACAGTGTAATTAAGGCACCAGGCAGGGCGCCTCCACTCCAGCAAGTGAGCCATTACCGACACAGGCACCCCCCGGCAAGCCCATTCAGTGATACGCCATGGCTGGAGTCAGGTTACAAAAGCACAAACAGCCCCTCCAAAAGCTCCTCGAGTGCGATTCCGAGCCTCGCCCCGCCTCTCTCGCGCTCCTCCTCTTCGGGGAAAACTGTCTGGTTAGCTAGCTCAGTGGGTAAAAGCAACTGCATTAGACATCAGTGTATGCTTTGCAAGGCTCATGTTTTTTTTCTCACTTTTCCGCCATCTAGTTTTACCCAAGTGCACTGGGCAAAAGTTGGGCTGTTGCAAACTTTGTCTACTAAGTAAGACTATTCTCGATTACGGACATTCTTAGTAGGTCATTGCGTCACTTTCAGATGAACTCTGTAGAATGATATATGAAAGGTTTCTGCAATATTAGGTACTCGTTGCCGTTTTGTAAATTATTATTATTTATTTTTTAACTGAATTTTGAACTGGTTGGGGTTTGCACAGACGGAATGCGACACGCCAGCGAGGCCGCAAGCCCCCTTCACACAAAAGATAGCCCCCTCCAAGCATGAGCGTCCCCCCACTTCTAGTTTTTTTGAAACCTTTCGTGACGTCACTTCCGGTCGTGCCGTCACTTCACATATTTGTTCGTCCCTCCACTTCTAGGTTTTTTACCTTCCGTGACGTCACTTCCTGTCGTGACGTCACTTCCGTCTCTGAGCGCCCCCCCACTTCTTTATTTAGGACTTGGTAGAGACAGACACTAGGGGCCCTTTTAGTGAAAACAGAGGAGCAGGTAGACCCCGATTCTCTGCAGGAAATCTGGTGTCCCAAGGCCTGCAGGTGTCAGCATGCCACCGTCCCAACGCAGCATCGCAGACATGCACGACCTCTGAAAATTCCGCACGTCGCCATGGCAATTACTCTTCCGCCCCGTGTTTGGCGTAACTATCTTTTCCACTGATCATGGCTAATGTGTTCTGGTCTTTAGGAGAAAGGCACGCGGGCATCGACGTATGGCTGAAATGCCAGAGAATAGCAGCCACACAACCGGTCAGTGTTCCTCGCTGTAAAGAAGGGACGTAGGCAGGAATAGTTGGTAGCTTTATTAAGATAAGCTAATAATACAGGTGAGCGCCAGGAGGTAGCTCAGCCCCAGGATCCACTACAACATAACTGCCACCCTTCAACCCCGTCAGTCAACATTCCAACCCTGACCTTGAAAGGGCGAGATTTTGATCGATACCTTATATCTATTGATCTAAACCTCGATCTGGTCGACTGAACCTTTGTTGCCTGTCTTGGAGGAAAACAGTACACCCATCTGCAAGTTAGTTCACCCAATAAAGGACTCTACTCCCAAAGATCACGGACAAATTCTAGTTTTCAAAAGTTTATTGTAAAGATATAATGAGCTGCAAATACAGGCATCTCAGAATGAGATTCACGAGATACACAGGTCCAATTACATACATGTGCTCTCGAAAAGCCCTCAGACGAGCAACAGAAATCACTAACACAAGTTCTAAGAATAATAAAGCTATCAGCATAGACGCATATCTCTCCTTCATTTAGGTTGGAGGAAAACACACACAGGTTAGGCGTCCCTACCCTGTTCTAGATGGTATCCCTACTTAACCAAATCCCAACCTAACAAAGGTGTCAGCAGTGAATGACCCCCAAGGGAAGTCACCCACTCTAAGTCTCTTAGTGAAAACCTATAGTTCTCCAGTCATGACCCCTCACTGCCTACCCATCCGCTCTCTAAAGGGTCCTCAGGTATCTGCTCTAACTCCACCCAGGGGTGCTGTCCCTAATACAAAACAGTCAACAACATTTGAGACGCCCCTTGTGGAACGCCCCTCACGTGGTGCAACTTCTGGCTTTTTCCATGATGCTTTGTCTTGGGCCTCATGCGTTAGAGTTGACCTTGCTTCTCAGACTCTTCTCCGGCCCGCTGATACCCCTTAAACATTCCAGAACCCTCCTCCATGTCTGGGCCGTCTACTGAACAGACCTCTATTCATTCATTTATAATTGGATTCCCCCTTTCCTGTTGCAGACAGATATCTGTAGCCAAGAACCCAACTCTCATAGACTTCTAAAAAGGCTTGCAACATTTCTCAGCCCAGACATGTACGTGTAAATCAATGCTAAAACATTTCAGGCCTACAATATTTCTCATTATGATTATAGCATTCAACTTCTTTATTTAATTAAAGCATGTTAATATTCTTATTCTATTATTATGCAGTAAACATTTCTATAAATCATGGCCTATTTAATGCAATGACCAAAACATTAATATAATCTGTGTCGTGAAAAGAACCACCTTCCCTTTCCCTCCAGCTCTGGCCCTGAGGCCTACCACGTTCTGCGTTTAACCACCTGCCATCTTACATGTTAACAGCTACACGACATAGATTAAGAAATAATCACGTCTACTAAAATCATATAATGTCACACATTTCTGTATTAGTTCCACTTCTACTTAAATCTCTATATTAGCTATACATTTTTGAATATATTTGCAGATACTATTAGCACTCATGGCATTTCTCTTCATGATTTGTGCTTACTACAGGTAAGTGTGATGTACTCATACATTTAAATCAGTTTGCGCTCTCTCAGTTCCCCCCTTTGATGACCTCTCGGGGTCATCACTAACATTTAAACTGAAGTTATGGGTAGCATTCTCTGCGCTTCCAGAGCTCTCAGGCTCCTGTACTGATTATCTTGTATGGCAGCCAATCTCTGCAGCTGCTCTCTTTGGGCCCTTTCTGACTTTCTTGCTCTGTACCATTTGAATACCCTCACCAATCCCCACAATATGATCCCACAGATCAATATTATGATGATAGGCTTTAGAATATACCATACAAAGCTTTTGCCTAAGGTGGAAAACCACCCTCCAACTGTACTCATTCCGTGGCCCACCTTTTCCCAGACATTTTCTCTACTCAAGTCTTCGATCTCCTTGTGTATATTAGTTATGTTCTTAATAACTTTCTCAAGGGGCTTCGAATTATCTGGAATGTAAGTGCAACATTCCTGGACCTTCAAAGCCTTACAGACTCCGCCCTCTTTTGCTAGTAGGACATCTAATGCAAGACGATTTTGAAGAACCATAGCCCTTATCGATTGCATCTCTCCTTCTACCAGCATTAAGGACTGAGCAGTGCTGGCAGACAACCTGTCGACAACTGTTGCCAGTCGTCTAATTTTAACATCATTAAGGATTATTCCCAAAAGAGGGAACATAGCTCCGAAGACATCTCCAACCATTTCGGCATCACCTACATCTCTCCTTCCCCTCGAGGATGTCTGACCCTCAATGATCACTAAGTCTTGTGCATGATATATTTTGGGGAAGACAATTGCCAAGTAACATGATCCATACCAGTTGTCAGGTAGTCTCACGTAAGCATTTCTTCCACATACAAAATACACATTTGGAATCACTTGCATTCCCTTCAGGAAATCCTTAGTGTAGTACTCTAAATTAAAAGCATGTTCACAGTCAACTTCACCCACGTATACATTTTCATAATACGTTTTGGCTCTATGAAGACATAACTTTCCTCTCTGCGCTTTATCTAAAGCTATTGGACCACTACTACCCTTTCTCTTATGTGACTTCTCTTCCTCGGTCCAATCTATTTTCCCTTGTCCTGATTTTTTCAAAATCTTTTGTCTCCTGTAACGATCATCCACCTGCCCTATGAACTTCTTCTCGACTTCTGACACCTTACATGTCAGGTTATTTCTACGGGCATGTGAAGTATCTAAGGTAATCCAAGGAATGAAGAACTTGGCCAATCTGTCTTCACTCTTCCAGTAGTCCCATTTGTTCATCTGCTTATAATTTGGGACTTCCGGCAACACTGAATCATAATTAGAGAAATAGTATTCAAAACTATCTCTCTCATAAAATATACTAAGCAATAAGCTACATGTAATGCCATATGTCAGAGGGAGGTGATGGTATCTAATACCCTCGTCTACAGATGCCGGCAACTGCATGCAGACATAACAATCCTTAACCTCCATGGCATCCACGTATTCATATAAAAGTTTAGCATAAGCATTTGACCTAAAGTCTCCTTGGGACTCGTCTACATGTAACCTGCGGGCTTCTGCAGCTAATAACGCTTTCTCTTGAGTGTTTTCCCTTTTCTCACCAACAACAGTAGGTGTAAGCGTTACTACAGAATTCACATCAGTTACCTTCACCTCTTCCTCATGTCCCTTTACATAAGAAATTGTTACCACTAAAGCTATTAATATTATCACTCCTACTATCAGTGTACCTATTATACATTTAGCTCTGCGGTTCGGGGTGCCGGCCTCCATTTCGTCAGACAATCTGGCTCTCTCCTATCTTAGCAAAAAGTTCTTTTCTTCTCGTTCCTTTACAGTCTCTTTTCAATCCTTTTGTCTTTAGAATCCACACAACTGGAGGCTGACAACCTTCTTCGCAAAAGTCCTTTAACAGTTCAAAAAGACAACCCTAGCCCTTCTCCATCCACTCAAGGGAAGTTCCCTAAAATTCTCTGCTTCCTGGGCGCTAGGTAATCTTCTTTTTCTGCTTGTTTTATTTACAAAGTCCTTTAACAGTCTACTATCAGATTTGTGGTTGCAGCTTCAATAGCATAGTTCAGTATTTCCAAACGAAGATTGTGCTCTTCATGTGCTGTTATCGTTGTACCAAAGTCGGGGAATTGCAATTCTGTAAGAAACATGTGTTTTAACTTGCTGAGGCGGGGAGGTCTGGGGAGCATGAATGTTAGTGACCCTTCTTGTTCGACACCGGGTACCAACAGTCGTATTTCCACGGTGATAATGGGCTCAGAACTGGACACCACCACCGCTCGGATCCTCCCTGTCTCCGGTTTCACAGACATTTGTCGCCAGATATGTCCACTCAGGTGTGGAGTATCTTCTGTTAGGCACACGCACTCTTCTTGACCTTCTTCGGTCTGGTGCTTCAGCGCCCTGAGCACCTTCTTCTGGGTCTGAGTCTTCTGATATCGGAGGAAGGGTTGCTTCTGGAGTTGACCTCAGGCTAGAGCTCCTTCTTTGCGGCCAATTAGCTTCTCCACGTGCCCTTCTACTCCTTCTTCTTCTTCTCTGTTCTCGCTCTCTCTCAGACCTGTCAGGGTCTGACTCGTACTCCCAGCTACTTTCTCCTTCTGTAGCGTCTTCTGTTTCGCTGTTGTACTGACCGTCCTCAGCTTGGTCAGACTCGTTCCCTGCTTCCGCTGGCACCTCTACAGCTTGGCTAGCCCCCTCTATGGCTTCTCGGTCCTCTGCTGGACGTCTATCCGAGAGAGGAGCTGTTTCCAGAGGTGCTGGAACCCTTTTCGTATGTGACGCGTGGATCCAATTGGGCAGGCCTCCCACCTTTACAGCTGTGTTTGTGATCAGGATGACCTGGAAGGGCCCACGCCAACGAATATCCAAGCAGCTTCTTCTCACATGTTTCTTCACCAGGACCCAGTCCCCAGGATACAGGTCATGGCAAGGGCCCTGGCACGCTGGAACCTCGGCAGCCTGTACCGATCGTTTCACCCTTTCTTGTCGTCTGTTCATATTCTTTTCATGCGCTGCCCTAATCCATGCTTCAAGAGCTTCAAACTGGGTTGGTCTAGGCAAGGGTCTCATTGAGGTCATGACTGATTTTAATCGATGTAACACCTCTAATCTGAACGTCCCGTACTTCGGGAACGTCAGTTCCTCATTTCCTTCAGTAATCTTACTCCACTCTGATATCCAAAGGATCGTATGCAACCCAACATTTACTGCCATGTAACGAGCTGGCGTACCCTCCGGCGGGGCTTCTTCCCCTTCATACGATCCCCGCTTCTCTTTCTTAAACACCGCTTTCAGCCACTTAAAACACTTCATAATTATGCGCACAAAATCCAGCCTCGCTACTCTGTTTACTTCCTGATGACAATCCACCAATCCTGTCGCGGCTTTGCTAGCTTGGCCTATCACAGCGCGGTCTTTCTCCTGTCGGCCAATCACGTCGCGACCCTATCTGACGTCTTCGCTAGCTGGCCTATCACAGCGCGGTCTTTCTCCGGCCGGCCAATCACTGCGCGACACCACCTGACGTCACTTTTCTCCGCTTCGCAGCAGCACCCCTCCTTTCTCAACTCGTCTCCCGGTTATGCATGCGTCCCATTCATACACCGAAAAATGACTACTTCCGACCAAGCGGTCACTTCTCTCGACTGTACGTCCACAGTCTATCTGTAATTGTCAACACAACTGACGAGATGTCTATCGTCTCTCTGATAGGTTGCTTACACACACAGTAACTTCCGACCAGCGTCCGTTACTCACGCACTCACTCTTACGTTCCCCCTATCTCGGTCTCTCGGGTGATCAATGGTACCTCATGACCCCCTTCACACTAGTTGACAATTACTCTGGGTGTCCGATACACCCGAACCACTTAAGCTCTCCTTGAACTTAAGATTTCCACCGGTTGCGCGCGCTCACAACCTGTTCCACAGTCACTCTACAGACATTCAACTCCGCCAGACATTACAACATAGATACAATACAAAACACCGCAATCTAACACGCATAACCCTTTATACTCACTCTCGACCGATACTGCTGCTTTTTCTGTCTCACGTCATCCGGATCTTCTCCAGCGGGCTGTTCTTCCAATCATCGATCTCTAGGGGCCTTGGGGTAAGCTAACCTGGCCTAGGTCACCGTCCTCAAGAAGGCAACCATCCTCTATAGCTACCAACTGAAAGGGCGAGATTTTGATCGATACCTTATATCTATTGATCTAAACCTCGATCTGGTCGACTGAACCTTTGTTGCCTGTCTTGGAGGAAAACAGTACACCCATCTGCAAGTTAGTTCACCCAATAAAGGACTCTACTCCCAAAGATCACGGACAAATTCTAGTTTTCAAAAGTTTATTGTAAAGATATAATGAGCTGCAAATACAGGCATCTCAGAATGAGATTCACGAGATACACAGGTCCAATTACATACATGTGCTCTCGAAAAGCCCTCAGACGAGCAACAGAAATCACTAACACAAGTTCTAAGAATAATAAAGCTATCAGCATAGACGCATATCTCTCCTTCATTTAGGTTGGAGGAAAACACACACAGGTTAGGCGTCCCTACCCTGTTCTAGATGGTATCCCTACTTAACCAAATCCCAACCTAACAAAGGTGTCAGCAGTGAATGACCCCCAAGGGAAGTCACCCACTCTAAGTCTCTTAGTGAAAACCTATAGTTCTCCAGTCATGACCCCTCACTGCCTACCCATCCGCTCTCTAAAGGGTCCTCAGGTATCTGCTCTAACTCCACCCAGGGGTGCTGTCCCTAATACAAAACAGTCAACAACATTTGAGACGCCCCTTGTGGAACGCCCCTCACGTGGTGCAACTTCTGGCTTTTTCCATGATGCTTTGTCTTGGGCCTCATGCGTTAGAGTTGACCTTGCTTCTCAGACTCTTCTCCGGCCCGCTGATACCCCTTAAACATTCCAGAACCCTCCTCCATGTCTGGGCCGTCTACTGAACAGACCTCTATTCATTCATTTATAATTGGATTCCCCCTTTCCTGTTGCAGACAGATATCTGTAGCCAAGAACCCAACTCTCATAGACTTCTAAAAAGGCTTGCAACATTTCTCAGCCCAGACATGTACGTGTAAATCAATGCTAAAACATTTCAGGCCTACAATATTTCTCATTATGATTATAGCATTCAACTTCTTTATTTAATTAAAGCATGTTAATATTCTTATTCTATTATTATGCAGTAAACATTTCTATAAATCATGGCCTATTTAATGCAATGACCAAAACATTAATATAATCTGTGTCGTGAAAAGAACCACCTTCCCTTTCCCTCCAGCTCTGGCCCTGAGGCCTACCACGTTCTGCGTTTAACCACCTGCCATCTTACATGTTAACAGCTACACGACATAGATTAAGAAATAATCACGTCTACTAAAATCATATAATGTCACACATTTCTGTATTAGTTCCACTTCTACTTAAATCTCTATATTAGCTATACATTTTTGAATATATTTGCAGATACTATTAGCACTCATGGCATTTCTCTTCATGATTTGTGCTTACTACAGGTAAGTGTGATGTACTCATACATTTAAATCAGTTTGCGCTCTCTCAACCTCACACATTCTACAGAGCACATCACGCGCTCTTAAAGAAACAAGAGAATATAATAACATAACACATCCCCCCCTTAAATCAAAAGAGGCAAGAAAATAAAATGAAAAGAAATTAAATAAAAAAAAAATGAACAGATAAATTACAGAACCTTAAGTAACATACAGCCTGATTCATGTAGCCAATAGCGCTCGCAAAAGGGCCAGATTCTGAGAATCTGGCCCTTTGCGAGTGCGATTTTTGCATTTGGTATTCATGATACCAAATGCAAAAATCGCTATTTAAGAAGTCGCAAATATGCGAGGAATAGCATTTAAGGAATCTCTATTAGAGATTCCTCAAATGCTATTCATGACACATCAAGAAATTGCGATTTAGCACTTTTGGGGCCGCTATTTACCGAGAGGTCAGACCTCTCGGTAAATAGCAAAAACTCAGAGAAATGCTTTTGAAAGCATTTTTCTAAGTTGCATGTTGCACACACACATGTCCTTTGGACATGTGTGTGCGCAACACCTGTTCAAATGTGCTTTTTAGGGGTGCAACAGGGTGTCCTTTGGACACCCCTGGCACCCTTAAAATCGCTATCTTATTTGCGAGTAGCAAATTGCTACTCGCAAATAAGGGATACTCCCCATTCATTCCTATGGGCCTCTTGGCCCATAGGAATGAATGGGGAGTTTTTGCGAGTAGCAAATTGCTACTCGCAAATAAAGAACATGTAGGAATCGCTATTTAATGAGCAATTCCTACATGAATGCCGTTTTGCGTGTCCTCAATAGCGAGTCGCTATGATTCGCTATTAGGGCCACGCAAAACGGATTGTACATGAATCAGGCTGTATGTCCTTAAACCATGAAGGTAAAACACAAGTTCTTTTTCCATGCTCCCTTTTCACCGTGGTGGAATCACCCACACCACTGTTAGCGTCAGACTCAGAAATAACATCACTATCAGAGATAACATCGCTACCAGCAACTCTTCCCCCCTTCTCACCAACGGACGAACTGATAACAGAAGAGTCTACTAAGACACCCCTATTGTTGTTTCCCAGATCCGCAAGTTGGGACTGCAAACAACTATTTCCAAAGTGATCTTCAATCCAATCATAATCATTCTGTTCACAACTCACCACAGTACCCTCCACATTGCTTTGTACAGGATTAATAGCAATACTTTTCATGTTCCACACCCTCCCATCACTTAGTCTTACAGCATTTCTCAACACTTCCTTAACCTGTTTTGGTGGATCAAAACAACTCTCCCCCTTCGGTACCTTTCCAGGCTTCCTCACACGCACCCAGTCTCCTTCAGCAATATGTATGTCTTTCGTACCATGATGAGCATCATAATAACCCTTGCTCTTAGCGTGGAGCAGCTCCAGGTCCTTCTTAACTTTATAAGGAGACCACTGAGACACTTTCCCTTCCACCAACCACCCAGGGTTAACTTTGCTTCTAGGCAACCTTCCTCTCATCATGACAAATGGGGAGAGACCAACGCCAATCTGTGATGTAATTCTATAAGACCACACCGCTTTCTACACCTGAACTTTCCAATCCAATCCCTTGTTAACAGCAGCTTGAATCACCCCCTTGATCACCCTAATAAATCTCTCGACAGTGCCGTTGCCACTAGGATTGTATAAAGCAGAAGTTTTAACACCACATTTCCGAAAATACTCCTCAGCCATATGCGACATAAACTGAACGCCATTGTCAGTGAGAATACAACTTGGCAAACCTTCCATGATAAAAATCTTATCTAAAAATTTCAAAACAGAAACGGTGTCTGCCTTATCCACAACCCTGACAATGGGCCACTTAGTAAATAAATCTATAGCGACCAAACCAAATTCACTCATGGTACCCAAAGGTCCAATAATGTCAACAGCAATGGTATCCCAAGGAAGACCAGGAATCAATCCCTCACTCATGCTTGGTTTCAGAGTTCTGAGAGTCTTGTCAGCAGAGCAACAAACTTTACAATTCCTTACAAATTTCTCCGTATCTTTATCAACCCCAGGCCACCAAAACATATTTTTAACAATCACTTTGTTCCTACCAATTCCCAAATGCCCTTCATGGCATAACTCCAAAATCTTTTGTCTCAAAGAGACAGGAGGAATGACCCTATCGCCCCTAAAGAGTACATTCTTTTCGAGAGATAATTCCATTCTTACCTCCCAAAAGGCTTTTAACCCATCTTCTCTGAAACATTTCCTAGGCCACCCCTTACAGATATATTCTAGAACCCTCTTGAGTTCCACATCCTTTTCCTCCTCCACTAACCATTCTTCATTGCTAATAGCAGAAGCTCCCGAATTGTGCACCAGAGCTACATTAAAAGCGCCCCAAGGATCATCTGCACACTCTTCAAGTGGAGAAGGCAACCTCGACAAACAATCTGCAACTAGATTGTCCCTTCCAGGCAAGTAAATCATCTTGTATATGTACTCCCTCATGCGCATGGATAACCTAGCCATTCTCGCTGAAGCTCCAGAAATCCCCTCCGATGACAACATTTTTACCAATGATCGGTGATCAGTGCGAATGACCACTGGTTTGCCCCAAACAAAAGCTCTGAAGTGCTCCAACGCCCATGCTCACGCTGACGCCTCCCTCTCAATGATAGGGTACCTCACCTCAGCAGGTGACAGTGCTCTGGAAGCAAATAAAATTATCTTTTCTTTCCCTTGACTATCCACTTGTGCTAACACAGCTCCCAGACCCTTATCACTGGCATCAGTTGTCAACAAACATTCAGCATTAGGGTCAAAACTAGCTAAAGCATTGACATGTTGTAGATCATCTTTGATCCTGACAAATTCGTCTTGGCAATCCTTTGTCCAGTCAAACTTTACATTCTTTTTCAGCAAATTCCTTATGTTAAATGTCTTAGATGCAAAGTTGCTCACAAATTTCGCACAATATTCTGCCATCCCAAGGAATGCCCTCACCTCTTCTTTGGTACAAGGTGCTCCCGAATTCACGATATTCTCAATCAATTCTGGTTTGGGCCTGACCCCTTCCTCACTAATGATGTGACCTAAATAAGATACGTTCCTCTGACTAAATTTACATTTTGACAATTCAACAGTAAGCCCAGCTTTCTCCAACACCTTTAAAACCTGTCTTAACTTAACATCATGTTCTTCCTGGTCCTTAGCAGCAACTAAAATATCATCCTGGAAAAATGAGATCATCTCCATGTCCCCTAACAATCTGTACATCAGTCGCTGGAAGACAGCGGCAGCTGATGCCAGCCCGAAAGGCATCCGTTTGAACTGATAGCAACCAAACGGCGTGATGAATGCCGTAAGACCCCTCGACACTGGTTCTAACTCCACCTGGTGATACGCAGCTGAAAGGTCTATGGTTGAGAACCATGAAGCACCATCCAACAGGGAAACCATTTCATTAATTTTTGGTAATGGAAATTTCTCCACAACAATGTTATTATTAAGATGGCGTAAATCAATGCACAGCCGGATCTTGCCGTTAGGTTTACGTGCGACAACAATAGGACTAATCCACTCAGACGCCTCCACTTCTTCTATGATCCCTTTCGCTAACAGACCTTGCAACTCTTTTCTTACTTCCTCTCTGATTAACATCGGAATGGGTCTCACTTTGTGAACCTTAGGCACCGCGTTAGTCTTAAGTTGTATTTTATGCTCAAAACCTTGTAACTTTCCCAACTCTTCACCAAACACTCTTGGAAATTCTTTGCGTAGAACATCACTCAATTTACTTTGCTCATCCACTACTAATACTTTCTCCTCACTATTGGGGTCTAGGATGATGTTCAAATTTTTCTGGTCAAACCACCCCAATACTGACGGCCCAACTTTAGATACATACAACTTTCCTCTTGTGTTCCTCCCCTTAAACAAAAATGTTAGCCATCTGTAACCTAGCATTTCAATCCTCTTGCCTGTAAATCCAATGGGGTTAACATCCGACTCATAAAACTGTCCTCCAATTTTTCCTACAAAATTCTTCTTCCATACATCCTCATTGACAATAGTGTAAGGAGATCCAGAGTCCGCATACACCTCCACAATCACACCTCCCAAGGAGATATTACATAAGGGTTTGCCTTGTAACGACTCCTCCGAAATATTAATCACATAATTTCCCCTTACATTTTTCACACACTCACTTTCATCCTCAATCTGTTCAATATCCTCCTCATCCAATATGTATTTAACATTGCTTCTTCTTCGACACATTTTGCTAAAATGGCCTAATAAACCACATATTGAACATTTCTTTCTTAAAGCAGGACAATTTCTGCTGTATGCTAAGTGTTCCTTGCTATCACAGCGATAGCATCTTCGTTCCTCTCTTTTCACATCAAATTTCTGAAATCTAGAAGGTTGACTCAAACCCTTCCCCTGTACGCTTGGTTGAAATTTACTCTGTGGTTTGTAGGTGGTCTGTATTTTACAAACTGTACTTGCGCTCTTATCCTCTTCTGTTTCTTTTACCACCGATGAACATCTGCCCGACATCTCCGCTTTTCTCATAATGGCCAATACATCATCCAAAGGTGCATAGCCGTTCACCCATAATCTATCTTGCAATGTAGTATTATTGTTATGCATAACCAGTTGGTCCCTTATTAGTTCATCGTGTAAGTCTCTGAAATTGCAATCGATAGCCAACTTCTTCAAGTCGTCCACCCAGTCATCAACAGTTTCCTGCTTCGTTTGCTTTCTTTGGAAGAACTTATGTCTCGTTACACCAATGCATACCTTGGGTGCAAAATACTTATCCATATCTTTAATGCAATTTTCAAAAACATCCAAATTCAAGTCTTCAATCTTGCTCATGCGTGAATGAGTTTTTAAACCAATCGGGCCCAATGAATGTAACAAAATCCTCTTCTTTTGCTCTGGTTTCATTTTTTTTCCACAACAAACAAAGAGAGTCGGAAGGTCTGTTAAACGACATAGCTGAGTCTATGAGGTCCTAATGAAGTGACCCTTTTGGACTGCACCGAACCAGGCCAAGTGGTCACACGACACGAATATGTATTAGATATCCTATCAGCCCACCCATCTGGCGGAGCCTCGTCATGTAGGACGTCTAACCAGGGTGGTGAGTCCAAGCCCAGATGAATTGGCCAGACAACACACACTACTGGTTCATCTTGTGGAAGTGTCCGTGCCACAGAGTGGTGCTGAAAAAGTGCAGTGCAAAGGAGGGAATAAAGAATAAGTGATCTAAAATGGCGGTCGAGGCAAAGAAAAATGAATTTATTAAAGATATTCACCAGGACGCCAGATTAAAAAGAAGTGTAGAACAGTGTGAAAGAATCACTGTGATGCTTTGCTGTGTTGTGACTTAGGCCAACATGTTTCTGCCGAAGGTGAAACTACACCGGCATTCTTCAGGGCCAACTACAAAGAGATGTTGCTACTGCAAAGGTACACTCAGATAATTTATACAAAGTGAAGCAAAAAAAGGGACAGACCAAAATGTTTGTTAAAGACCTGTCCAAACTACTGGTGTGGCCATCTAGACCATCCTACCATATCCTCCAGATCAGCAGTTGATAGAGGAAGTAATCCTAAAAAATGAAAACACAAAAGAAACAACAAATGTTGTACATTATACAGTCAAAATAGACTATTCACGATATCAGGACCAACATATGAACTCAGCTTGGCAAGTCCCTATTAGGACGGCCATGTGTGTTAAAGGTTTCATATTAAAGTAAGCCATCAGTCATTGCTGAACATTAATTTCAAACAGGATATAAAAGGACTTACCCAGCAATATGTGGGAGTCAAGCCTCACCTCACCCGGCAACGGCTCGGAGATTGAGGCCCCGCTCTATGCACAGAACATAAAAATAGAACATGTCAACCTGAGTTGACTCAGTGGTCTGTAGTCAGTATTTGGTTATACAGTCTGTGCATATATAAACTGGTTGTGTAACTATCCTCACCGAACGCTAACCCATGGAAGACAAGAAAAGGACTGGCTGATGGACAAAACTAGTGTCTAGTCAGTGGCTAGCACAGTCACCCTGGAATAAGCACCTGTATATGGCTAGTGCCTGTTCTGTGGTAATATAGTCAGTTGTATACTCCCACCCTCAGCCAAGGAATAGATGTAAAAAATATGGCTCAGGGTTGACTATTCCAGACTACTGGGTCTAAGTTAACCAACCCCCTGTGTTGTGCTTATGAGGAAGGGTACTTAAAGTAGAGTGAGCCTGGAACTAACCCTCTATTTTGTTGGTGTAAAGAGTTAAAAAAGAGCTCAAGGATAAAGTTAAAGCTCAAAATAGCGTCTACTTGAAAGGAAATTCACCTCCAGATAAGCTAAGCATGAGAAAAAGGGGGGGGGCCACAGCAGGATCACAGGACTAAGCGCTGCGCGTTCATAATCCAGCCACTCACCTCTCCGTCGGTACCCCTAGGCAGACACCTAAGCCGAAGGGGAGGCAACGAGGAGAGGTGAGGCTGATGTATATATACCCCATATGATTGGGTAATCGGAAGCAGCTGTGTGCCTATCGCCGCTGCCGGTGTTGCGAAGAAAATCCCTATGCGCATGCGCGGTAAGGTAACACTGCCCAGCGCTCTGAGCACAATACCGGGCATGCGCGGTGAAGTATCACCAGCTGCTGACAGCGAGCGCCGGTCACGGAACAGCGCATGCGCAATGGAAACGGAGTGATTTCGAGAACGACTCGGAATCCCCGTGTATATGCGCATGCTCAGTGTCAGTTGTCAAAAGAAACCAATGCAAACGGCGGGCATAGCGATACTCTGCTATAATGACCCTACCACTCGCTCCTATCAAACGAGGGCTCACCCGACCGCGCCCACATGGATGACACGGTGGCTCCCTATGTGTTCTAGTCCCTAACACGAACCATTGCATGCTGGGGGCCAGTGAAAACCCGCCAACTATGCCTCTATTGGCAATGATATAGATTGCTTATGACCACAGATCATATGGAGACACTTGGTGTTAAGTGCATAAAATACCAGGATCAACATCAAAAGAGTGCTGACATAAAACAATAATCATTGGCTATGTACTGCAGTAAAATTACCAAGGACATAAAGAATGACGCCGACAACGTCTGACCTAATGCGATTGTCATGTTGGAAGTGAGGTTATTCATTCTCCGACTTATGCTACACTATATCTAGTAAATGCAATGGATCTGCATAATGTCAAGTATAAGTGAGCTAATGGTGTTTGACATACTGGAAGTTGGGATTAGCCAATTTACGAAGTGAGCTACAATATATCTACATGACGCAATGGATCTGTGTCATGTGAAGTATAGATGAAGCCACTGGTAGTGTATTGAATTATCAATAGGAGATAAAGTCCCGAAGGCTTACAGCTGGTCAGATGGACACCCAGGGTATATTATCATTCAGACCTGAGATGTCAGTTTTCAATTTGAAAATCCAACGTTGTTCCTTGATGAAAAGGAACCTAGAGATGTCTGTGATATGCGGTGGGATGAATGGTTGATCCAAAACAATCCACCTAAGGTCTTCTGCTTTGTGCTTTTTGGTCAAGAAGTGGTTGGTTAGACAAGTGGATTGTTTGTTGCACCGTATTGTGCTCCTATGCTCACTGATACGGAACTTCACTTTGTATGGTATGTCCAATATAAGCCAGATCACACGGGCATGTGATCTTGTAGATCACTCTCTCCGAGTTGCAGTTGGTATGGTTCAGCAACTTCCATGGTCTTGCAGTTCCAATGTCAACGGAGAGTGTCTTGCTGGTCTGGGGGCATGACGCACAGTTACCACAGGGGTGGTGCCCTTGAACCGGACTGGTATTCCAAATGGTGTCAAGGGTGGTGGTAGTGTTCTTCCTTTGTGTCCGTGGTCTTGTGTGGACCAGTGTATCCCTGATGCTAGCTCCACGTTTGAACGCAAACAGGGGCCTGGGTATTGCACCAGAAACCGTGTTCAAGATTTTCCAATGTTTCAAGACTATCCTCTTGACCATATTGGATCTGGTGCTGAAGGTATGTACCATCGTGATCCTTTCGGAAGGTGTTTTCTTGTGTCGATGTTCGATCAAAGCCTCACGATTGTTGTTGAAGGCTCTCTTGTTAGCCCGACGTATCAATTGATTAGGGTAATGCCGCTCCTTCAGGTTGCATGCTAGTTCCCTCGCATGTTGTTCGTATAACTGATTGGAGGAACAGTTTCTCCGAACCCTAAGGAATTGACCCACTGGCAAATTGTCACGTAGTGACTGTGGGTGGAAACTTTGGTATGACAGAAGGGAATTGCGTGCCATGGGTTTCTTGTACAATCGGCTTTGGAGAACACCCTCTTCAGGAAAAATAAGGAGATCCAAAAATGGTAGCTGCTCTTTACTGTACTCCACAGTGAAACGGAGGTATTGATTCCTAGAGTTAAGCCATGTATGGAAGTCAGTTATCTCCTCACCAATGCCCCTCCATATGACGATGATATCATCTATGTACCGGCGCCAAAGCAACACCTTACAAAAGTAAGGGTTGCTGGTGTTCAGGACATGATCCTGCTCGAACTGATGCATATAGAGGTTCGCCAGACTGGGGGCGAAGACACTCCCCATTGATGTCCCCGAGACTTGGAGATACAAGTCATCCTGGTACTGGAAGTAATTCTCCATCATAGCCAGTCTGGCACACTCCATGATGAAAGGTATGGGAGTGATGGTCTCTGGTGGTTTAGATTCCAGTAGATGTCTTATGCAATCAAGGGTTTCTTGCTGCGGGATGCATGTATACAGAGACTCAACGTCGAAACTCACCAAGAGGTCGGTCTCAACGTTGAACTCAGTGTCTGCAAGAAGACGAAGGACATCACCAGTGTCTTGCAGATACGTCGGAGTCTCTTTAACCAAAGGTTTCAAAAAGACATCCACAAATGTCGAGAGTGGCTCAAGTAGAGAACCAATTCCCGAAATAATGGGGCGACCCGGGGGTGGTCTCTTCTCCTTGTGTATCTTCGGGAGGCAATAGAAGCAAGGGACCACCGGATGGGCCGTGGTCAAGTACCTTGCTTCTTGAGATGTGATCCAACCCTCACAGGATGCTTCTTCAACGAGACTCTTAATATCGTTGGAAAGCCTCGTGGTTGGGTCTTCAGTGAGTCGACGATAGGCCTTCACATTACTCAGTTGTTGTAGGCACTCTCTGTGGTAGGTGTCTGTGTCCTGTATGACAATGGCACCGCCTTTGTCAGCGGGCTTAATGGTAATACTGGTGTCCTTGGACAGAGTAGTGAGTGCCAATTTCTCTGCTCTAGTCATGTTAGAAAACGACTTATTGTTTTCGCGCTCTGCATTCATGATATCATGAGTAACAGCCTGCTCGAAGGCAATGACCCTTGCTGGCACCTGGTGACTGAGAGGTGTGAATGTAGATTTAGGTTTTAGGCCAGTATTGTGATCTAACAGGTCCATAAGAACATTGTTTTCATTGGTTAGTTTGAAGAAAAAATGTAAGCGGACCTTCCTATAGAAGGATTCCAACTCACACCTCAAATTGAAAGGATCTCCTTCATTTGTAGGGACAAATCCAAGTCCTTTATTCAAAACTGAGGTCTCAATAGGCGTGAGTGTGCGACTACTGAGATTCACTACCAAGTCGCTGTCTAATTCTAAGATTGGTCCCCTCTGTTGTTTGCGGGGTCTGGTGCCCAGTTCACTGACTGTTGACCTCTCTTTCTCTCCCGACTCCTGCCTCGGCCCTGCCATAAAAAAGACTGGTCGTAGTAGAAGTTAGGGTTTGGTGGGTAATTAGGCATTTGATGACCCATGGGGGGTCCCATCGGGGGTTGATGATAACCCCAGGGTGCAGGGGGCCACCAGGGCCCTGGACTCGGATAATATTGAGCCGTGCGGCCCCTGTTGGATCTTCTCTGTGGACCCCTACCTCGACCTCTGTTAGTTGAGCCTCTATTTGACTCCCCTTGGTCACTAGATCCTGACTCGGAGCCTGAGGAAGAATAGTTGGATCCATATCTCTTACCTCTAGAGTTGTATACAGGGGCTACATAGGAATCACTCATGTAAGGGTACGTAGTTTCCATTGAGAAGCGAGCAAGATCTTTCTTAAACTTCTCAACTTTAGTAGCGAGGATATTATCATAATACTCCTTATTTGTTTTATTGGTTTCATCCAAGGTCTTTTTGAATGGTACAGACCTGATAGCTGCATTAATTTGGCCTTCAAGGACCTGGATTTCAACCAAAAGAGCATCGGCTGTCTTCTTAGCAGTCTTAATAATCAGGATGAGCCAGTCACGTGTGCAGCGCCACGCTATGAGTGCCCAATCCCTTAGGAAACCCTTGTCTGTTAAAAAGAGACGTGGTGTATTGGTCACTATTAAGCCAGAAGGTGCACACTTACCATGCAAATATTCATTCATGATGATGCCATGTATTGTGGTTCGGGAATGGTTTTTCTTCATATTTAATAAAGTTACCCAATCATCCTCTGTTGTAGTGATGGTGGTAGTGGATGTTGAGGCCAGACTATCTAGAATACTAGGGTTGTCAGTCAGGAGTGTGTTAAGATCTTCGTTGTCAAAAGCCAACCCTCCAAAGTCGGCCATGGTGTGCGAACGGGGTGGGACAGAACAATCAAACAGTGAGCGAAAGTAGACCACACAGTTTCGTGTCGTCAGAAAAGTATAAAAGACCCGCAGTGGAAGCTGCTCAGAACTGGAAAACAAAGGTTAAGGAGGGTCAAGGGGACTATGTTTATAGACCTACCAAACTCTAAACCCCTAAATCAAACTACAACAAACAAAGAGAGTCGGAAGGTCTGTTAAACGACATAGCTGAGTCTATGAGGTCCTAATGAAGTGACCCTTTTGGACTGCACCGAACCAGGCCAAGTGGTCACACGACACGAATATGTATTAGATATCCTATCAGCCCACCCATCTGGCGGAGCCTCGTCATGTAGGACGTCTAACCAGGGTGGTGAGTCCAAGCCCAGATGAATTGGCCAGACAACACACACTACTGGTTCATCTTGTGGAAGTGTCCGTGCCACAGAGTGGTGCTGAAAAAGTGCAGTGCAAAGGAGGGAATAAAGAATAAGTGATCTAAAATGGCGGTCGAGGCAAAGAAAAATGAATTTATTAAAGATATTCACCAGGACGCCAGATTAAAAAGAAGTGTAGAACAGTGTGAAAGAATCACTGTGATGCTTTGCTGTGTTGTGACTTAGGCCAACATGTTTCTGCCGAAGGTGAAACTACACCGGCATTCTTCAGGGCCAACTACAAAGAGATGTTGCTCCTGATATCGTGAATAGTCTATTTTGACTGTATAATGTACAACATTTGTTGTTTCTTTTGTGTTTTCATTTTTTAGGATTACTTCCTCTATCAACTGCTGATCTGGAGGATATGGTAGTGAGAGAGCGCAAACTGATTTAAATGTATGAGTACATCACACTTACCTGTAGCAAGCACAAATCATGAAGAGAAATGCCATGAGTGCTAATAGTATCTGCAAATATATTCTGAATGTATAGCTAATATAGAGATTTAAGTAGAAGTGGAACTAATACAGAAATGTGTGACATTATATGATTTTAGTAGACGTGATTATTTCTTAATCTATGTCGTGTAGCTGTTAACATGTTAGATGGCAGGTGGTTAAACGCAGAACGTGGTAGGCCTCAGGGCCAGAGCTGGAGCTAAGAGGAAAGGTGGTTCTTTTCACGACACAGATTATATTAATGTTTTGGTCATTGCATTAAATAGGCCATGATTTATAGAAATGTTTACTGCATAATAGAATAAGAATATTAACATGCTTTAATTAAATGAAGAAGTTGAATGCTATAATCATAATGAGAAATATTGTAGGCCTGAAATGTTTTAACGTTGATTTACACGTACATGTCTGGGCTGAGAAATGTTGCAAGCCTTTTTAGAAGTCTATGAGAGTTGGGTTCTTGGCTACAGATATCTGTCTGCAAAGGAAGAGGGGGGATCCAATTATAAATGAATGAATAGAGGTCTGTTCAGTAGACGGCCCAGACATGGAGGAGGGTTCTGGAATGTTTAAGGGGTATCAGCGGGCCGGAGAAGAGTCTGAGAAGCAAGGTCAACTCTAACGCATGAGGCCCAAGACAAAGCATCATGGAAAAAGCCAGAAGTTGCACCACGTGAGGGGCGTTCCGCGAGGGGCGTCGCAAATGTTGTTGACTGTTTTGTATTAGGGACAGCACCCCTGGGTGGAGTTAGAGCAGATACCTGAGGACCCTTTAGAGAGCGGATGGGTAGGCAGTGAGGGGTCATGACTGGAGAACTATAGGTTTTCACCAAGAGATTTAGAGTGAGTGACTTCCCTTGGGGGTCATTCACTGCTGACACCTTTGTTAGGTTGGGATTTGGTTAAGTAGGGATACCATCTAGAACAGGGTAGGGACGCCTAACCTGTGTTTGTTTTCCTCCAACCTAAATGAAGGAGAGATATGCGTCTATGCTGATAGCTTTATTATTCTTAGAACTTGTGTTAGTGATTTCTGTTGCTCGTCTGAGGGCTTTCCGAGAGCACATGTATGTAATTGGACCTGTGTATCTCGTGAATCTCATTCTGAGATGCCTGTATTTGCAGCTCATTATATCTTTACAATAAACTTTTGAAAGCTAGAAGTTGTCTGTGGTCTTTGGGAGTAGAGTCCTTTATTGGGTGAACTAACTTGCAGATGGGTGTACTGTTTTCCTCCAAGACAGGCAACAAAGGTTCAGTCGACCAGATCGAGGTTTGGATCAATAGATATAAGGTATCGATCAAAATCTCGCCCTTTCAGTTGGTAGCTATAGAGGATGGTTGCCTTCTTGAGGACGGTGACCTAGGCCAGGTTAGCTTACCCCAAGGCCCCTAGAGATCGATGATTGGAAGAACAGCCCGCTGGAGAAGATCCGGATGACGTGAGACAGAAAAAGCAGCAGTATCGGTTGAGAGTGAGTATAAAGGGTTATGCGTGTTAGATTGCGGTGTTTTGTATTGTATCTATGTTGTAATGTCTGGCGGAGTTGAATGTCTGTAGAGAGACTGTGGAACAGGTTGTGAGCGCGCGCAACCGGTGGAAATCTTAAGTTCAAGGAGAGCTTAAGTGGTTCGGGTGTATCGGACACCCAGAGTAATTGTCAACTAGTGTAAAGGGGGTCATGAGGTACCATTGATCACCCGAGAGACCGAGATAGGGGGAACGTAAGAGTGAGTGCGTGAGTAACGGACGCTGGTCGGAAGTTACTGTGTGTGTAAGCAACCTATCAGAGAGACGATAGACATCTCGTCAGTTGTGTTGACAATTACAGATAGACTGTGGACGTACAGTCGAGAGAAGTGACCGCTTGGTCGGAAGTAGTCATTTTTCGGTGTATGAATGGGACGCATGCATAACCGGGAGACGAGTTGAGAAAGGAGGGGTGCTGCTGCGAAGCGGAGAAAAGTGACGTCAGGTGGTGTCGCGCAGTGATTGGCTGACCGGAGAAAGACCGCGCTGTGATAGGCCAGCTAGCGAACACGTCAGACAGGGTCGCGACGTGATTGGCCGACCGGAGAAAGACCGCGCTGCGATAGGCCAAGCTAGCAAAGCCGCGACAGGATTGGTGGATTGTCATCAGGAAGTAAACAGAGTAGCGAGGCTGGATTTTGTGCGCATAATTATGAAGTGTTTTAAGTGGCTGAAAGCGGTGTTTAAGAAAGAGAAGCGGGGATCGTATGAAGGGGAAGAAGCCCCGCCGGAGGGTACGCCAGCTCGTTACATGGCAGTAAATGTTGGGTTGCATACGATCCTTTGGATATCAGAGTGGAGTAAGATTACTGAAGGAAATGAGGAACTGACGTTCCCGAAGTACGGGACGTTCAGATTAGAGGTGTTACATCGATTAAAATCAGTCATGACCTCAATGAGACCCTTGCCTAGACCAACCCAGTTTGAAGCTCTTGATGCATGGCTTAGGGCAGCGCATGAAAAGAATATGAACAGACGACAAGAAAGGGTGAAACGATCGGTAAGGGCAGTACAGGATGCCAGGTGGGATGCGGATGCTAAAAGATGGAGAGTGCATAACATGGAAGTAAATAAACTGTACCCAGTGTTAGAGGCGCCAGTAAATAAAAGCCCCCTAGAAGAAGATGAGGAGAGCGAAACAGAGGATAGCCTGATAAACAGATTATTGACAGACAGGCCACCCCCGTATAATAGAGCAGGGGGAGAGGTCGAGAAGAGTGAAGGAGAAAAGGGGGGCAATGCAGGAGAGCATAGACCGCTTCCCAGTTCAGAGTGGGATCCTGAGCCAAAGAAAGAGCTGTCCCAGCCTAGTCATGTGCAACAGGTAGTCGGTAGGTTTGTGGTACAAAGAGCGCCGGAAACGGAAAGCGCCACATCCTACCCATTACCAGATGCACTACAGGTACCTGTTACCATAGGTCCTATAATATCGATATATGACCAGGAGAGAGCAAGAGGGGAAGAACGGAAACGGAAAGACAGAGAAAGAGCAGAGGAGGCAAGGAGGAACGATACCACTAATTCCCCAAGTCAGATGCCGATACCCAGAGAGTGGAGCACCCCGATGCACACAGGAGGGGACCCAGGAGGAGATCCTGGGGGCCCTAGATGGCCAATGGACTTGAGGGGATCTGGACGAAAATCCTTTCAAGAGCTAAATGAGTACATGAAGCAGTGGGATGAGGCAGTGAAGGCTCAAAAGTGCATCAATGCTGCAGAAGCAGAAAGGGAAAGTCAGGACAGCAGAGCACGGACTCACTGCGGGGCTGGGGAGAGTAGCCCGGAGTGGGACTGTAGAGGGAGTAGGGGAGTCACCCATTGGGCCCGGAATGGAGGTAGAACAGACCTGGAGAACGGGGGCCCCGGGAGTGAAGGGGTGGCGCGCCCAATACTCAGTGAAGGGGAGAGGAGAGCACAAGAGTACAGAAACAGCTTTAAATGTCCACACTGTGTGCCCGGCACCAGAGAACTGAATGGGAGTTGTGAGAGGACGCACCATAGACCCTGTGATGATGGAAATGAGCGCAGCCCAGGGAATATGGGGAACCAGGAAGGATCGTATCGGATACTGAGCGATACGAGGCAAAGGGAGTGTAGCGACCAGAGGGAAAATAACAGAGAGATGTGCGGTGAGAGGAGAGAAGAAGATGAGAGTGGGCAGAGAGAGAGTGGGGGTAACAGGCCCGCGTTCCATCACCTTCCTAGATCGGATGGCCGAGCATGGGACCTGGAGAGATGGGAGCGAGGGAGACCACCCATTAACTCTCCCGAGCCCAAACGTAGAGCTCGAAGTTGGGATGGTAGGGAAACCAGCGAGCTCCCTTCAAAAGACATATTGCGAGCTGAGATAAAAGCCAAGAGACTTGATGTCTCCAGTCTAAGGTCAGACCTGGATGACATGGTAGATGGTACCCTGCCTTTAGAAAGAATGGAAATGTATGAACAGGATGAAATACTGTATATGGCAAAGGACATCACTCGAAAGGCGAGAGCAGTCCATGAGAAGTTAGTCGAACTAGCAGGCAAATATATGGTGGATCTGTCAAGAACCAAAGCATTACAGGGTAACCACAGGCTGCATTACACAGATCGAGACCTAGATGAGAGGAGAACGATTGGGCTGAAAACGCACATAAGGGAACTGATCGCTGGAATAAGGACATGGAGGGCACTAGATAAGTGGGAAGAGAGGTGGTCCAAGAAAGGGACCGGCAGGAGAAGCATGATTGGTATGACACCAGGACAGCAGGGAATAGAAGCTTACCCTTTGCGTGAAGTTGCAAACGGGAACTATGTACATGTCCCTTGGAGTAGGGGAGATTTAGCTGCTTTTACCACCTCTTTCCCCAAGTTACGAGAGAACCCAGTGGAGTGGTACAAGCAAGTGGAGAGATTTGTAAAAATCTCAAAGGTCCTTTGGATAGATCTGAACACGCTGTTTGACATTGTAGTACCAGGCGATCTGTGGACAGCATGCAAGGTTAGCGCTGAGTGGCCCATAACGGAGCCAGAGAGAGATGCCAAGACTAATGGGCCGTCCGAGATTGTGATGGCAAAATTCGAGAGAGTGATGACTTGGCTGAAAGAGAAGGTGCCAATGCAAGACATAGATTGGGTCAGAATAGACCGAACGAGACAGGAACCCAAAGAGACAGTTCACGAATATTACGAGAGATTGCTGAAGGCGTTTAAACAGTATAGCGGCTTGGATGTAATGGATCCAAAAGACATAGGGCAATTTGTGTCCAAGTTCGTCCTGGGACTGAGACCGGATATTAGTTTAATGATTCAGCAACACTCGATTTGTTGGCAAACTAAACCCCTAGATGAAATACTGAGATATGCCAGGTACTGCTGTGATGAGATAGACTCTAAGGCTAAGAAACTAAAGGAAAAGTTGATGGTGGTACAGATGCAGGCAGCAGGGAAGGGGGGACCACAGCAACAGCAGCAAGGGACAGGTACAGGAGGAAAGAAGCAGTACAGTCAGAACAAGGGCAATGAGGAGAGTTCCACCTTTAGACCCAGAATAGACATAGCTACCTTGAAGAAAACGACTAGGTGCCACCAGTGCAACGAGGTGGGGCATTGGAAACGCGAGTGTCCCTACAATGTAGAGATAGGAGAACAAGAGATAGAGGAGGAAGAGGTCCAGAGCGCGCCTACAAGAGGGGTAACGCCATACCAAGGAAAGGTGCTCAAAGGGGGGGGGGGCTCCTCCCCGAGCCCAGTTCCCGCAACCTCCTCGAGTAGGGAGTATGGGTAAGACCTATAGACAAATGCCCCTGTTTGTAGAAGGGGAAGAATGCTATTATGTGGACCCATTAACCGGACAGAGAGTGGAAAGAGAAGACTGCACCCTCGGGGCAGCCTTAGAGGTGGATCAGAGGGGACCCTATGTTGAAGCAGAAGTAGCAGGGTGCCCTACGACATTTCTGGTGGACACAGGAGCCACTAGATCCACGATCAGATCAGCTGCAGTTCCAGACCTGCCCATGTCTGGAGAGACCATACAGGTGGTAGGGGTCGCAAACAGGAGAATAACCAGCCAATTGACAGAACCGGTGCAGGTGAAAATAGGGAAGTACAGTGATGAGCACCAGTTTGTGGTTTGCGATTCAAGTCCTGTGTGTCTGCTAGGAAGAGACCTGTTGTGTAAATTGAATTGTACTATATACTGTACACCTCAGGGAGTGGAGGTATTGACCAATGATGATGATGCAGACTTTAAAGTTGCAAACTCAAGAATATGCGTGGAGCTGTACCCTACTTTGACAGTAGATGAGCTCCCCTGGGACTTGAGAGAGACAGTGGCACCAGAAGTATGGGATTTCACTGGGGAAGAGATTGGATTGGTCAAAGGGGTGGACCCAGTGAAAATTGTAGTGAAACCGCATGCTGAGTTCCCAAGAACACCCCAATATAAATTGACTCCAGAAACGATTGCAGGCATAAAACCCGTGATCGAGTCTATGATTAAACAGGGAATACTGAAAGAAATCGTGGGTAGTCCATGTAACTCCCCGATTATGGGTCTGCAGAAACCAAATGGGAAATTTCGGATAGTACAGGACCTTCGAAAGATTAATAACATAGTCGTTTCGTGTTGTCCAGTGGTACCGAATCCATCAGTGATACTGTTTCAGATTCCATTCCAAGCTGAGTGGTTCACTGTGATCGATCTTTGTCAGGCTTTCTTTTCGATCCCTCTGGACGAGGAAAGCCATTTTCTTTTCGCATTTAAGCTGGAAAATCGCGTCCTAACATGGTGTCGTATCCCTCAAGGGTATACAGAGAGTCCATCGATCTTTAACCAGCTTTTGAAGAAAAATCTTGAAAGTCTAGTGCTGCCCCAAAAGTCAGTTCTGGTCCAGTACATAGACGACCTCCTTGTGGCGTCAGAAACAGAAGAAGCTTGCAGGGAAGACTCCATTGCTTTGTTAAATCACCTAGCTGCCAATGGGCATAAGGTGTCCCCGGGAAAATTGCAGTACTGCCTGACAGAAGTGCAGTACCTAGGACACAGAATTGAGAAAGGCAAACGAAAGGTGTCACCAGACAGGATAGAGGCGATCATGAAAATGAATGCGCCTAAGACACAGAGAGAGGTCAGGATGTTTCTAGGGATGGTGGGTTATTGCCGACAGTGGATCGTGAACTTTTCACTGAAAGCAAAGCCCTTGCAAAAACTGACGCACAAAGAGGTGAGTGATCCGGTACCATGGGACAAAGACTGTTTGATGGCGTTCCTACAGCTGAGAGAGGACCTGTGTCGTGCTCCGGCATTGGGAATGCCTGATTACAATAAACAATTTTTTCTTTACTGTTGTGAGAGAGAAGGTTGCGCGTTGTCTGTGTTGGTCCAAATCCATGGGAATGCCCGTAGACCAGTTGCTTATTTCTCGGCTACTTTAGACCCAGTAGCCGCAGCGTTGCCCGGATGTCTCAAATCCGTTGCTGCAACGGGTGTCAGCATTGAGAGATGTGAAAATATCGTCATGGGGCACCCGTTAGAGGTGTGCGTGCCACATTCTGTTGAACTGTTAATGACCAGGACCAAAACACAGCATCTGACCAACAGTAGGCTCACGCGCTATGAGCAAGTTATTCTTGCTGCAGAGAACGTGACCCTCAAGAGATGCTCTGTTTTGAACCCTGCTACATTGATGCCACTTCCAAATGATATTGAGGATGATGATGAATGTACAGACCATGACTGTCTCGATGTGACTGAACTATGCACCAAACCCAGACCCGACATCGTAGATGAGCCACTGACCGACCCAGACGAAGTTTTCTTTGTCGATGGCTCATGTGTAAGAGACGAAGTTGGGCAGTTGAGAGCAGCGTATGCTGTTTGTACAATTGAAGGAGTTGTGGAAGCTGGGTGCCTGGAAGGAGTACACTCCGCTCAGGTAGCCGAGATTATTGCCCTGACACGTGCTTGCTTGGCAGGCAATCAAATTCGAGTTACCATATACACCGACAGCCAATATGGGTATGGGGTAGTTCATGATTACGGGCAGTTATGGTCTCAAAGAGGGTTCATGACCTCTTCAGGCTCTCCCATTCGCAATGGAGAGTTTGTGCGCCTGTTGTTAGAGGCATTGCAATGCCCAGCAAGTATCGCAGTTGTAAAGTGCACCGCACATACCAGAAATGAGGACTTTGTTTCGAAAGGCAATAGATATGCTGATGAAGTTGCGCGGTATTGCGCGGAACAAGGGTACTCTTTCACAGAGGTGGAAGTGGGTGGAATAAATGTAAGAACTGAATTAGCCATGATACTGGAAACTGTTGATACTTGGGATGAACTGTCAACCATGCAAGAAAATGCTCCTGATTCTGAAAAAGAAACATGGGAAAAGGCAGGATGTGTAATGGGTGAGACCCATTTTTGGGTCTCAGCAGACGGCAGAGCAGTGTTGCCCAATGAGATGGTGAGTCCAATGGCTAGACTCATACATGGTCCCGTACACTTAGGGAGAGATGCTATGCTGAGAGTGTTTAGACAGACTTGGTACAATCCTAAGTTTAGAATAGCAGCAGAAGCAGTGTGCCAGCGTTGTGTGACCTGCCAGCAGCTGAACGTAGGGAAAAGAACACCAGTTGCACTAAGTCACATAGGAAGGTCTGGAGGTCCATTCAATCGAATGCAGATAGATTTCATTGAAATGCCAAGGTGCAACCGCCTCCGCTATGTCCTGGTGGTTGTTTGTGTGTTCTCCAGATGGGTTGAGGCATACCCTACACGTAGGTGCGACACCCTCACAGTGGCCAAGTTACTGCTTAGAGAACTCATTCCTCGCTTCGGGGTGCCGGCCTTTTTGGAATCAGATAGGGGAACACATTTTAACAGCGAGCTTGTGAAGATGATCTGTGTAGCACTAAATATTGACCAAAAGCTGCATTGCAGTTACCGACCAGAAGCCTCAGGAATTGTGGAGCAGATCAATGGCACGATCAAGAGCAGGATAGCAAAAGTTTGTTCCTCAACGACCCTGAGTTGGCCTGATGCCCTGCCATTGGTCCTCATGAGCCTTCGTAGTACCCCAGACAGAAGAACAGGGTTGTCACCACATGAGGTGTTAATGGGGAGAGCAATGAGGCTGCCATCTATTCCAGCTACTGCACTGTTAAATATCACAGATGATATGATCCTGGACTATTGTAAGGGGCTGTCTGACGCCATGCGTTCTGTGTCTCTTCAGGTACAGGCTGCCGAGGTTCCAGCGTGCCAGGGCCCTTGCCATGACCTGTATCCTGGGGACTGGGTCCTGGTGAAGAAACATGTGAGAAGAAGCTGCTTGGATATTCGTTGGCGTGGGCCCTTCCAGGTCATCCTGATCACAAACACAGCTGTAAAGGTGGGAGGCCTGCCCAATTGGATCCACGCGTCACATACGCGAAGGGTTCCAGCACCTCTGGAAACAGCTCCTCTCTCGGATAGACGCCCAGCTGAGGACCGAGAAGCCATAGAGGGGGCTAGCCAAGCTGTAGAGGTGCCAGCGGAAGCAGGGAACGAGTCTGACCAAGCTGAGGACGGTCAGTACAACAGCGAAACAGACGACGCTACAGAAGGAGAAAGTAGCTGGGAGTACGAGTCTGACCCTGACAGGTCTGAAAGGGAGCGAGAACAGACCAGAAGGAGAAGGAGTAGAAGGGCACGTGGAGAAGCTAATTGGCCGCAAAGAAGGAGCTCTAGCCTGAGGTCAACTCCAGAGTTAACCCTTCCTCCGATATCAGAAGACTCAGACCCAGAAGAAGGTGCTCAGGGCGCTGAAGCACCGGACCGAAGAAGGTCAAGAAGAGTGCGTGTGCCTAACAGAAGATACTCCACACCTGAGTGGACATATCTGGCGACAAATGTCTGTGAAACCGGAGACAGGGAGGATCCGAGCGGTGGTGGTGTCCAGTTCTGAGCCCATTATCACCGTGGAAATACGACTGTTGGTACCCGGTGTCGAACAAGAAGGGTCACTAACATTCATGCTCCCCAGACCTCCCCGCCTCAGCAAGTTAAAACACATGTTTCTTACAGAATTGCAATTCCCCGACTTTGGTACAACGATAACAGCACATGAAGAACACAATCTTCGTTTGGAAATATTGAACTATGCTATTGAAGCTGCAACCACAAATCTGATAGTAGACTGTTAAAGAACTTTGTAAATAAAACGAGCAGAAAAAGAAGATTACCTAGCGCCCAGGAAGCAGAGAATTTTAGGGAACTTCCCTTGAGTTGATGGAGAAGGGCTAGGGTTGTCTTTTTGAACTGTTAAAGGACTTTTGCGAAGAAGGTTGTCAGCCTCCAGTTGTGTGGATTTTAAAGACAAAAGGATTGAAAAGAGACTGTAAAGGAACGAGAGGAAAAGAACTTTTTGCTAAGATAAGAGAGAGCCAGATTGTCTGACGAAATGGAGGCCGGCACCCCGAACCGCAGAGCTAAATGTATAATAGGTACACTGATAGTAGGAGTGATAATATTAATAGCTTTAGTGGTAACAATTTCTTATGTAAAGGGACATGAGGAAGAGGTGAAGGTAACTGATGTGAATTCTGTAGTAACACTTACACCCACGGTTGTTGGTGAGAAAAGGGAAAACACTCAAGAGAAAGCGTTATTAGCTGCAGAAGCCCGCAGGTTACATGTAGACGAGTCCCAAGGAGACTTTAGGTCAAATGCTTATGCTAAACTTTTATATGAATACGTGGATGCCATGGAGGTTAAGGATTGTTATGTCTGCATGCAGTTGCCGGCATCTGTAGACGAGGGTATTAGATACCATCACCTCCCTCTGACATATGGCATTACATGTAGCTTATTGCTTAGTATATTTTATGAGAGAGATAGTTTTGAATACTATTTCTCTAATTATGATTCAGTGTTGCCAGAAGTCCCAAATTATAAGCAGATGAACAAATGGGACTACTGGAAGAGTGAAGACAGATTGGCCAAATTCTTCATTCCTTGGATTACCTTAGATACTTCACATGCCCGTAGAAATAACCTGACATGCAAGGTGTCAGAAGTCGAGAAGAAGTTCATAGGGCAGGTGGATGATCGTTACAGGAGACAAAAGATTTTGAAAAAATCAGGACAAGGGAAAATAGATTGGACCGAGGAAGAGAAGTCACATAAGAGAAAGGGTAGTAGTGGTCCAATAGCTTTAGATAAAGCGAAGAGAGGAAAGTTATGTCTTCATAGAGCCAAAACGTATTATGAAAATGTATACGTGGGTGAAGTTGACTGTGAACATGCTTTTAATTTAGAGTATTACACTAAGGATTTCCTGAAGGGAATGCAAGTGATTCCAAATGTGTATTTTGTATGTGGAAGAAATGCTTACGTGAGACTACCTGACAACTGGTATGGATCATGTTACTTGGCAATTGTCTTCCCCAAAATATATCATGCACAAGACTTAGTGATCATTGAGGGTCAGACATCCTCGAGGGGAAGGAGAGATGTAGGTGATGCCGAAATGGTTGGAGATGTCTTTGGAGCTATGTTCCCTCTTCTGGGAATAATCCTTAATGATGTTAAAATTAGACGACTGGCAACAGTTGTCGACAGGTTGTCTGCCAGCACTGCTCAGTCCTTAATGCTGGTAGAAGGAGAGATGCAATCGATAAGGGCTATGGTTCTTCAAAATCGTCTTGCATTAGATGTCCTACTAGCAAAAGAGGGCGGAGTCTGTAAGGCTTTGAAGGTCCAGGAATGTTGCACTTACATTCCAGATAATTCGAAGCCCCTTGAGAAAGTTATTAAGAACATAACTAATATACACAAGGAGATCGAAGACTTGAGTAGAGAAAATGTCTGGGAAAAGGTGGGCCACGGAATGAGTACAGTTGGAGGGTGGTTTTCCACCTTAGGCAAAAGCTTTGTATGGTATATTCTAAAGCCTATCATCATAATATTGATCTGTGGGATCATATTGTGGGGATTGGTGAGGGTATTCAAATGGTACAGAGCAAGAAAGTCAGAAAGGGCCCAAAGAGAACAGCTGCGGAGATTGGCTGCCATACAAGATAATCAGTACAGGAGCCTGAGAGCTCTGGAAGCGCAGAGAATGCTACCCATAACTTCAGTTTAAATGTTAGTGATGACCCCGAGAGGTCATCAAAGGGGGGAACTGAGAGAGCGCAAACTGATTTAAATGTATGAGTACATCACACTTACCTGTAGCAAGCACAAATCATGAAGAGAAATGCCATGAGTGCTAATAGTATCTGCAAATATATTCTGAATGTATAGCTAATATAGAGATTTAAGTAGAAGTGGAACTAATACAGAAATGTGTGACATTATATGATTTTAGTAGACGTGATTATTTCTTAATCTATGTCGTGTAGCTGTTAACATGTTAGATGGCAGGTGGTTAAACGCAGAACGTGGTAGGCCTCAGGGCCAGAGCTGGAGCTAAGAGGAAAGGTGGTTCTTTTCACGACACAGATTATATTAATGTTTTGGTCATTGCATTAAATAGGCCATGATTTATAGAAATGTTTACTGCATAATAGAATAAGAATATTAACATGCTTTAATTAAATGAAGAAGTTGAATGCTATAATCATAATGAGAAATATTGTAGGCCTGAAATGTTTTAACGTTGATTTACACGTACATGTCTGGGCTGAGAAATGTTGCAAGCCTTTTTAGAAGTCTATGAGAGTTGGGTTCTTGGCTACAGATATCTGTCTGCAAAGGAAGAGGGGGGATCCAATTATAAATGAATGAATAGAGGTCTGTTCAGTAGACGGCCCAGACATGGAGGAGGGTTCTGGAATGTTTAAGGGGTATCAGCGGGCCGGAGAAGAGTCTGAGAAGCAAGGTCAACTCTAACGCATGAGGCCCAAGACAAAGCATCATGGAAAAAGCCAGAAGTTGCACCACGTGAGGGGCGTTCCGCGAGGGGCGTCGCAAATGTTGTTGACTGTTTTGTATTAGGGACAGCACCCCTGGGTGGAGTTAGAGCAGATACCTGAGGACCCTTTAGAGAGCGGATGGGTAGGCAGTGAGGGGTCATGACTGGAGAACTATAGGTTTTCACCAAGAGATTTAGAGTGAGTGACTTCCCTTGGGGGTCATTCACTGCTGACACCTTTGTTAGGTTGGGATTTGGTTAAGTAGGGATACCATCTAGAACAGGGTAGGGACGCCTAACCTGTGTTTGTTTTCCTCCAACCTAAATGAAGGAGAGATATGCGTCTATGCTGATAGCTTTATTATTCTTAGAACTTGTGTTAGTGATTTCTGTTGCTCGTCTGAGGGCTTTCCGAGAGCACATGTATGTAATTGGACCTGTGTATCTCGTGAATCTCATTCTGAGATGCCTGTATTTGCAGCTCATTATATCTTTACAATAAACTTTTGAAAGCTAGAAGTTGTCTGTGGTCTTTGGGAGTAGAGTCCTTTATTGGGTGAACTAACTTGCAGATGGGTGTACTGTTTTCCTCCAAGACAGGCAACAAAGGTTCAGTCGACCAGATCGAGGTTTGGATCAATAGATATAAGGTATCGATCAAAATCTCGCCCTTTCAGTAGGATGGTCTAGATGGCCACACCAGTAGTTTGGACAGGTCTTTAACAAACATTTTGGTCTGTCCCTTTTTTTTGCTTCACTTTGTATAAATTATCTGAGTGTACCTTTGCAGTAGCAACATCTCTTTGTAGTTGGCCCTGAAGAATGCCGGTGTAGTTTCACCTTCGGCAGAAACATGTTGGCCTAAGTCACAACACAGCAAAGCATCACAGTGATTCTTTCACACTGTTCTACACTTCTTTTTAATCTGGCGTCCTGGTGAATATCTTTAATAAATTCATTTTTCTTTGCCTCGACCGCCATTTTAGATCACTTATTCTTTATTCCCTCCTTTGCACTGCACTTTTTCAGCACCACTCTGTGGCACGGACACTTCCACAAGATGAACCAGTAGTGTGTGTTGTCTGGCCAATTCATCTGGGCTTGGACTCACCACCCTGGTTAGACGTCCTACATGACGAGGCTCCGCCAGATGGGTGGGCTGATAGGATATCTAATACATATTCGTGTCGTGTGACCACTTGGCCTGGTTCGGTGCAGTCCAAAAGGGTCACTTCATTAGGACCTCATAGACTCAGCTATGTCGTTTAACAGACCTTCCGACTCTCTTTGTTTGTTGTAGTTTGATTTAGGGGTTTAGAGTTTGGTAGGTCTATAAACATAGTCCCCTTGACCCACCTTAACCTTTGTTTTCCAGTTCATTTTTTTTCCTTCATCAATCGCTTCTATATAGTTTATAAAATACTCCTTCCACTCAATCCACTTAATAACCGGCTTTGTACCAGTTGCCCAAAAAGGTTCAGGGGCATTAATCGTAAAATTCTGTTGAGCCATTACTATACTTGTACTTCCACTGGCTTCACTTGTATCACCTTGGTCCATCACATAAATTTCCACTTTTTTTTTTAATTAATAGAATAATACACCAAGAGAATTAGTAGTAAGTCTATTTGCTCCTGCCCGACTACCTCACCTGTATTAAATTTACTGTTCTGCCTTAAAATTGTTTTCACTCTACGCCCAACATACCATATATTCCACACGAGCCAATGAGGAGGAATTACCAAATAGAAAAGGAAAAAAAATAAAATTAAAGTCACCGTCAAATTTCTTTTCAGTGTGCAGTTCTGTACCGATTTGTTCACAGAACTTTCTCCTCACTCGCGTTGCTCCGGTGGTATAGGAAATGCCATCAAAGATGTCCACCACGTAAGATCACGCAACGTGGCCTCACGTAGTTAGGGTCTTTCCTCTGATTTTGACGTCATCCGGTGTCTCCAGGCAGCTTCCGCTTCTCGCGCTATAGTTGTGCGCAGCTCGTGCTGGATCTCGCTCCCCCTTCGAAAAAATGTCGTTCGGAGGATTCTCCAACGGAAATCATGCGACCGAGCCAGCCAACTTATAGAAGGTATTTTTTTTTTTAACGCTACCTTTTCTGCATACACCGGCAAGTCCAGAGTGATTCCTTCCACCAGAGATAAAGTCTTCGAGGTGTTCACATTTAAAGTTGTTTTCTTTAAATTCAGGAAGTCGATAAAAACCACCCGAAAAGATTTCTTTCTCAAATAAATGGGTTCCTTCGTTTGTCCATCGTCGCCAATTGTAAAGAAGGGACGTAGGCAGGAATAGTTGGTAGCTTTATTAAGATAAGCTAATAATACAGGTGAGCGCCAGGAGGTAGCTCAGCCCCAGGATCCACTACAACATAACTGCCACCCTTCAACCCCGTCAGTCAACATTCCAACCCTGACCTCACACATTCTACAGAGCACATCACGCGCTCTTAAAGAAACAAGAGAATATAATAACATAACACTCGCACCTTTGTTTTACGTGACAGGTCTTTTGTATACATTCCAGACCATAGACGTTCCACTGGACATCGAATGCAAAGAAAAACACAAGAAACAATAATTCACTGGACATCCACTTTATTTGATTTTTGTCTTCAATTATTGTATTTTACTTGCAGGGCATCTGTAACAGCTCATTCAATAGGTATTTCCTTTTAAATATCAATGTCGTATGTCTCTTTTTTTAAAGCTAATTTCGTGTTTCTCTTACAAGTCGTTATTGTTTAATCTAAATTCTGAATCTTCCTTATTGATGAACTCACAATCATTTTATAGTCGATTTAGAAGGGCTGTGACGGAAAAATGTGTAAAAAAAAAAAAAAGGCAACTCGGTCTACTGACAGAAGGCAAATCTTTTTTATCACTACAGATTTTCTCTGAGGCCAATGCTGCCCAGAGCTAGTCAAAAAACTTTAACTTGTCTGCCTGAAGAGTAACCTTGCCGGAAACCTGGTGGCCAGATAGACTCCAGAGTGGAAACTCTGTGGGCAGACTGACCTTGGATTACAAACTCGGTGGGCAGACTGACCTTGGATTACAAACTCTGTGGGCAGATAGACTGCAGAGTAGAAAAGCTGTGGACAGACAGACCACAGAGTAAAAACGCTGTGGACAGACAGACCGCAGGGTAGAATCTCTGTAGGTAAAGAGGCCTCAGTGTTGACATTCTGTGGGTAGACAAAGCTCTGAGTAGGAACTCGGGGACACATTTATCAGACTTTTATGCAGGGCATAGCAGCAAGCCACTGTGCTGCCATGCGTTGTGTGAAAGGGAAATTTCAGGAATGAGCCATATTTAACATTATACAGTGCATTCCTATAATTTCCTTGCTTTGGTGCACAAACTGCTGCCTAAGTGCCACTAATACACAATGAATGCCACTTAAATAATTTGTGACCAGTCCACGAGAAAGTTCGATTCAAGGGGCTTGTGTTGGCCCAGACAGCTTTCCACCAATCAGACCCTCACTACCTGACCAACTGACTCATACACTACTGTCCAGCAAGGACTTGACGTTCCCCAGATGCTCTGTTGGCGGTTGTGCCAAAAACCAAAATGAGGAAATGGGGCAGCACCTCCTTTTCAGCTCTTACCGCCTCTGGCTGGAATGCTCTTCCCCTCAAGCTGCGAGCCACTACAGACACAAGTTTCTTTAAACGTCACCTCAAAACTTAGTTGTACAAGTTGGCTTTCTAATAATCTCTTCTGTCGAGTGGTCAATGAACCTTAGTGCCAGGAAACTCACTGAGCAGCCGTATGCTCTACAAAGACCATGAATGATTGACTGATTGATTGATTGAAGTAAAACACAATAGGCAACACCTCACTGGGCAGTCATATTTAATCTGTAAAATGGTAACCAGCACTTCACTAGACATGGACTCTAGTAGGTGCAATAAAAAAACACTTATTGAAAAGACCTGTTAACTGTTGTCACACTCAGCTAGTGAACTACTACTCACTAACAAACATCACACTCACACCTAGGGCATTGCTCATTTTCAGCAACTAATAACACTCTCATACATGCTGCACTGCTCATATTCACTAACAAATGTCACACTCATACCCAGAGCATTACTCATCTTCACTAACAAGTATCACACTCATACCAGAGCACTACTCATCTTCACTAACACATGTCACACTCATAGCATGTACACTACTCATCTTCACTAACAAATATCACACTCATACCAGAACACTACTCTTCACTAACAAATATCACACTCATACCCTGAACACTACTCTTCACTAACAAATGTGACATTCATACCCAGAGCACTACTCATCTTCACTAACAAATATCACACTCATACCCAGAGCACTACTCATCTTCACTAACAAATATCACACTCATACCAGAGCACTACTCTTCACTAACAAATGTCACAGTCATACTCAGAGCACTACTCATTATCACTAACAAATGTGACATTCATAGCCAGAGCACTACTCATCGTCACTAACAAATATCACACTAATACCAGAGCACTACTCTTCACTAACAAATATCACAGTCATACCCAGAGCACTACTCATCATCACTAATAAATGTGACACTCAATCCCAGAGCACTACTCTTCACTAACAAATATCAGACTCATACAATGTACACTACTCTTCACTAACAAATATCACAGTCTTACCCAGAGCACTACTCATCTTCGCTATCAAATCTCACAATTATACCCAGAGCACTACTCTTCACTAACAAATATCACAGTCATACCCAGAGCACTACTCATCTTCACTAACAAATGTCACACTCATACCCAGAGCACTACTCATCACTAACAAATATCACACTCGTACAATGTACACCACTCTTCACTAACAAATACCACAGTCATACCCAAAGCACTACTCATCTTCACTATAAAATATAAAATAAAATAAAATATAAAATTCACACCTATTACATATCTCACCTGCAGCATACAAACATACACATGCCTAGTGCACTCATGATCACTAACAATATAGCACTCATCCCTACTGCAGTACTCCACTTACTAACAGATATCTCACTCATACCTTGTGCACTATCCTTTTCACTAAAAATAATTACACTCGAAGCTAGTGCTCTTCTCAAAGTCATTAACAAATATTTCAATCATACCTGTTGCACTACTCCTTTGCACCAACATATCAAACTCATATCTAGCTCACTATCCATATTAGCTTACGAAAATCACACTCATACCTTCTGCACTCCTCCTCTCCACCAACAAATATCTCACTAATGCCTACTGCAGTGCTCATCTTCACTAACAAATATCCCACTCATACCCATAGCACTACTCATATTCACTAAGAAGTACTACACTCATTCCCAGAGCAATACTCATCTCCACCAACAAATATCTCACTAATGCCTACTGCAGTGCTCATCTTCACTAACAAATATCACACTCATACCATGTGCACTACTCATCTTCACTAAGAAGTACTACACTCATTCCCAGAGCACTACTCATCTTCACTGACAAGTATAACACTCTTACATGCTGCACTGCTCATCTTCACTAACAAATATCACAGTCATACCATGCTGTACTTCTCATCCTTACTTTTAACTAACAAATTGAATTGAATTGAATCGAATTGAATTAGATATTTATAAAGCGCGAATTGTCCCTCCGAAAGGCGCATCCTGCCGCTGGTTGGAGGGCGGTGAGAGGAAGCACAGGAGATACTAAATGAATGAAAGACAGAATTCATCTGAGGATCCGAAGATCCACGTTTTCAGTGCCTTCCTAAATTGTGTTTCTGTATTTAGAAGTCTCAGATAAATTGGCAACAGGTTCCAGGCTTGGTTCCCAAGGCGGCCCACTGTTTTCCTCCCTTTGTTTTATATCTAAAACTGGGGGGTTTGAGGAGGTTAGCCGACAAGTTCCTAAGAGTCCTGGTTGTGATGTATGGGATGAACCTCGCTGAGAGGTACCTGGGCCCCATTTTAAGTGAGGCTCTAAAGGTAATTAAGAGAATCTTAACAAATCTTTGCTTAGGCAGTGGGAGCCAATGAACGGTTTTGAAGGCTGCCGCTGCGGAGGACCTTTGTGGCAGTCTTAGTACGAAATGGGCCACAGCGTGTTGGACCACTTGGAGTCTTTTTAATGTTTGTTTATTTTGTCCTGCCAGAAGGCTCCTGCAGTAGTCCAGGCACGAGAGGATCAGGGCCACCACCACTGATTTCCTTGCAGTGAGTGGAATTAGGTCAAATAATTTGTTCAAGGACTTGATAAGGTTAAAGCAGATCCCTGCTACTGTCATTACGTGTGGTTGGAAGGTGAGAGCCGTGTCGAACTGCACTCCTAGGTTTTAGGCTGCCCTCACCATATTAGGCGGCGGTGTCGAGCCCTCTGGCCACCACCCACAAGGCTGAAATGAGACATCTTTTCCTATTGGTAGGATCTCAGTTTTGTCAGTGTGGCACTTGAGGTGGTTGTCCTTCATCCACTGGATGAACTCAGTTAGGCATGGTCACACATGTCACACTCACACCCAGAGCACTACTCATATTCACTAACAAATATCACACTCATACCCAGAACACTATTCAGCTTCAATAACAAATGCCACACTCATACCTAGAGCACTACTCTTCACTAACAAATATCACACTCATACACAGAGCACTACACATCTTCAATAACAAATGCCACACTCATACCCAGAGCACTACTCTTCACTAACAAATGCCACACTCATATACAGAGCACTACTCTTCACTAACAAATGCCACACTCATATACAGAGCACTACTCATCTTCACTAACAAACACTCACACGTATACCCAGAGCACTACTCTTCACTAGCAAATATCACACTCATGCACAGAGCACTACTCATCTTCACTAACAAATATCACACTCATGCGCAGAGCACTACTCATCTTCACTAACAAATGTCACACTCATACCTAGAGCACTACTCTTCACTAACAAATGCCACACTCATATACCGAGCACTACTCATCTTCACTAACAAACACTCAACGTATACCCAGAGCACTACTTTTCACTAACAAACATCACACTCATACCCAGAACATTACTCATCTTCAATAACAAATGGCACACTCATACCTAGAGCACTACTCTTCACTAACAAGTATCACACTCGTGCACAGAGCACTACTCATCTTCAATAACAAATGGCACATTCATACCTAGAGCACTACTCTTCACTAACACATATCACACTCATACCCAGAGCACTACTCTTCACTAACAAACACTCATACGTATACCCAGAGCACTACTCTTCACTAACAAATGCCACACTCATATACAGAGCACTACTCTTCACTAACAAATGCCACACTCATATACAGAGCACTACTCATCTTCACTAACAAACACTCACACGTATACCCAGAGCACTACTCTTCCCTAACAAATATCACACTCATACCCAGAACACTACTCATCTTCAATAACAAATGGCACACTCATACCTAGAGCACTACTCTTCACTAACAAATATCACACTCATACACAGAGCACTACACATCTTCAATAACAAATGGCACATTCATACCTATAGCACTACTCTTCAATAACACATATCACACTCATACACAGAGCACTACTCATCTTCACTAACAAATATCTATCTCATCCCTGCTGCACTACTACTCTTGTCCAACTGTCACTCCTATGGTGTCTGCTCACACGCAATCTGCAAAACGCAAGCAGAGAAGCACAATAAACCCGAAAACCTCTCTGTGGTACGTTCTTGCAAAGAAAAGTAAATCACATCTATACTGAGATGCTGGAAACAAAGGTCATGGCTGTGTAAGTAATTACTGCTTTCTTCTGTGTTGGCCTTCAGCGGTCTCATGGAATAACTGATTGTAAGAAACTGATGCTCAAATTAATGCATCTGAATGAATGCTTACTATTTTCGAAAATATGTTTGAAATTAAATCCATGGCTTCACATACACAGCTTTAAGTTTATTTCTGTGGATCTCAAGCCTGCCCTTCAGGCTACACTTTCAGATTGCAAGATGAATATGCTCTCGGGCAGTTTCATTTGTTTTCAGTTGTTATATATTTTCAGCTCACAGAGGCCTTTGAGGCTCCGGGGGCAGAGGTCACACAAAACCTGTTGAAATATATATGAGGCGCCTGCACTGTCTAAGCTGTTTATTCTGCTTTGCAGAAACAAAGACATATTTGAAAAAAATGCCTCTTTCTTCCCAGAGCCTGGGGTGATGGTCATTCTGTGCGAGTTCCCTATAGAGATATTACTGTAACTGTGTCTGGTTGTCTCTTTAGCTCCTCACGGATTTTCTCCCAGCTGTGGCCTAGAAAGAGTGCCACTGGCCCTAATGCAAGCAAGTAACTTTGGCCAAGACAAGGCCTGGGCAAAATGTGAATTATATATGTGAACTATTTTGGGAATTTTTCTCAACGCTTATTACGCAAAATTCCCTAACCCGCACCTCGACACCACGTTGCGTAGTAACATCATCATGCGCTCTTAGCAAAATTATAGCGTGGGAACCAAGCCGGCATCAAAAATGTGAGCGGCTTTTGCTAATGGCAACTGTGTTTATTTCACTATGGGGCATATTATCAAGAGCACATGATAAACATTGCAAAAGTAACTTAATGCAACTTCCAACATAGCAGTCTATCCCAGGAAAATTATGCTGTGTTAACGAAGTATTCTCAACACGGCGGTACCATGCGATAGTCTCCAGATAACGTGGCAAATGTCCGTGTAAAAATCAACGCCACGCCGCAGAAATGCAAAACGTGAACGCAAAAAATCCTCTGATGAGGCCAATCGTGGTACAAAAAGCAGTGAAAACCAGCGACAGGCCTTCAAATCCCACGCATCTGGTGGGAAAATGCACTATAAAAGCCACAAAAACAACACACCAGAAACAATGAAAAGTGCGTACCAACATGGATGCACCCTGACCGAGCGCAGAGGCCAACGCGAACCCCACAAGCCCCACAGAACACCAGCAAGGAACAACGTGGTTGAGGAAGACCAGGGAGAAGAGGGAGAGGAAGACAGGGTGCAGTCCGGCAAACCGGATCAGCATCACGGAGGTGATAGAACACTACCATCAACTGACCCCCAATTAGACTACCGGGAATGCAGTTGGAGTATCGAGGAGGCCAATGGAGGAGGCCAAGAGGCGCTGCCATGATGTGAAAATCTAAACCAGGCACAAAGACGCTGCCAACAGGAAGGCAGCAACAGCGACAGGAGGCGGGAGTCCTGCGCCACGGGAGGAGCTGGAGGAAGCGGAGGCCAAGGTCAACAGTGTGGAGACGGTGCAAGGAGTCGGGAGTGAGGACACAGCTCGGGAGGACCTGACACAACATCAACAGTGTGAGTAATGACCAGGGACTGGGGGGACTGGGGAAGATGGGCCAAATGGCACACATGCACAACGAGGTGTAGCACACTGCACACCCACAATGACCCAGGATCATGTCCACACACAGATAGCAAGAACAGCACAACCACATTGACAACACGACTCTGCATAACAGAGGACACAACTGGGTCCGCACATGCGCAGAAACATTCCTACTACATCTGACAGAGCTGGAAACTGTGAAATGGAAATGTACGCATACAACCTCAGATCCATCATGTAGTCCAAATGTACATGGTCCCTCATCCAAATCCTGCACCTCCCAAACAGTCACAACGTACATTGTCAGACAGTCTGCACGTAAACAAGAACAATGCGCCAACATACATGTCAACACAATGTCAACCTGCAACTCCCCTTCACATTGCAGAGGGACACACAACACCTCCAGCAGAGCACAGAAGACCACACATCAGTGATGCTGGAGAGGACCACCACACCTTCGACACCAACGCCCTACAACAGCTCATGGACATCCCACGCAACCCACCACCAGGACCAGGGCAGCCAAGCTACTGAGAGGAAAACACAGACCCTTCAACAGACCACACAGCAGGAAGCACCCACAAGCACAGCTGGCTCACAACACTTCACCGAGCCACACATGGCACCCCAATGCCAGGTGTCAGAACGCCAAAAGGAGGTGGCCAAACAGGTGCGGGTGGGGTCCAAACCCATGGAAGGCGATCTAGATCACAGACGTGGGTGTCCATTATCCTTCAGGGACCCCCTACACCCCACAGAGGAGACCCACACTGCCATTGACACATGCAGATGCACATACCCAGTACAGAACCACACCCAGGGGCACGCAAACATCAGTCATACACCCACGTTGGCTCTGTCTACGATGGCCCAGTTCACTCCCCTTACGAATTGAGAGGGTGAAGACAAAGCTACATCTCTGCCTGCGGTGACATGGTTGCATCCGCTGTACACAGCACATAGTAATGTTGTAGGGCCCGGGGCCCTCATGCATACAACAAGACCACAGGGACACAAGCAGATATCATGTTGAACTGCCTACGGGCAAGTGCGCCCGGACCCTTTATTGGTAGGGCCACATGTACAGTGATGCCTGTGCTGGATGTGTGTGGGGCGGGTGTAAGCCAGACAGCACGGAGTGCATGGTGCTGGCAACAACCTGAACAATGGACACCAGTGCAACGGAAACATAGAAACCTGCATAACAGAGTCAACTGCTGAGCAACATGGAGGGAGCCAGAGCAAGTACAGAGGTCACCCAACATACAAACAGAAGTGTCCGTGAGTTGCAGTGCACTGAGTTCTGGGGCACTAGAGCTGAGAGCGCTCATGTGACGAAAATTACTAGGATTGTGTCCCTTCAGGCTATTCCTGATGCAGACATAGTGGGGTGTGTTAGACCTGCATCATCTTCCACATCAACGTCCCAGGTCTCCCACACTGCCTGAGGTGACATTGCTACGCAACCTCTCCACAGCACAAAACTCAATCAGTAACGGTCCATGGGTTGCGGTGCACTGAGTCAGTGGCACCTGGAGTGCTGAGCAAGGTAACAGGCAGATGATGGCATCCACGACAGGTGTGAGCCACTCCGTTAGTCTGCCAGTACCACTATTTCGACTCTGCCAGATGGCGGTTGGAGGTGGTCCTGGCGATGGTGGCATGTGCCTCCTGTGGTGATGCTTCGTCCGGGCCGGTCAGGACTCGATTGGATGTGTGAGCTCTGGTGGACCACAGTTGAAGCTGGAGGCAGCGGACAGCGCAGGGCAACAAACACATGGCGTTGATGACCACAGGCCATCCTCTCAGAGGCCATCCAATATTGAATCAAACAGGGTCCCTGACTTGAGCTGCACAGAGTTAGTGGCCCCGGATGCACAGCGGCCGGCACAGGCACACAGCCACACAGCCACAGGACTGTGACTTGCGGTGCACTGAGGTTGGGCCACGCGGACTGAGCGGGTCCTCATCGATGTCCTAGGGGAATGTGGTGTTGGGTTGCGGGGGACAGTGGAAAGTGTCCTCCAGGGCATGATGCAGTGGTCTGATGTTATCTGGAAACAGCAAATGGGGGACTGGAACGCGACAGCCTTGTTGCCACCACCAATTCAGTGTCAGCTGCATGAGGATGAAAACTACCCCTAGTCCATAGACTCAGATGCCACAAATGTTCGACCAGATAGTGTCCATGAATGTCGGGGAACAGACTTAGTGACACTGGGGCTGAGAGGGGATGCAGTCTGTGATGATGCTGGTACACTGTAATTAACTCCGCCATTGCTAAATCAAGACTCTGTGACCTACTGGACCGCAGTGTAGGCCGAAGGCAGAGGTCAGCAGTGGCCCACAGCCACATGTCGTAGGCTCGCGATGCACAGAGTTAGTGACACCAGGGCAGTTGTTGGTAGTGTTCGATCACCTCCGTAACGATGATCCCTTTTTCCTCCCAAATGCAACGTGTCATCCTCTTACACCTCTCCTTGCGTGCAATGATATGTACTCTGCCTTTGAATAACTGATGTCCAGTTCCAATTCTTTGACCTACTCGAGTGCAGCGTAGGCTGCGGGAAGTAGTCCGCGTGGGCCCACAGAATCTTGCGGTTGTGATGTACGAATAAGACCTGGTGGCACCACGTCGAAGGATGTATAGTGACATATGGTCAGCCATAATTAATGTGCTCTGCCATGGTGTAATCAAGACTCAGTTCCAAATGTGAGACCTACTCGAGTGCAGCGTAGGCCGAGGGCAGTAGTGCGTGTGGGCCCACAGAATCTTGCGGTTGTGATGAACTAATAAGACCTGGTGGCACCACAGCAAAAGGAGTATAGTGATTTCAAGTCAGCCATAAACATCATCCTCTGCCATAGTGTAATTAAGACTCAGTTCCAAATGTGTGACCTACTAGTCCGCTGTGCCAGCCAGTAAGTACGTAAATGAGAAAGGAGTACTGCGTGCCTTGCTCGTGGAGGCCTTGATAGTCGTAGCAGGTTGCCAGGGTCGCGGGCATCGGGCTTGGAGCGTGCACCGGCACGTGGTGGGCCCTCTTCGACACACGCCGGTGTCGGCAGGTGGGCATTGAGCCTGGGTGCGCTGGGGTGGATAAGACTGGTCCGGGGACCAGTATCCCGGGGTGCAACAGTCCTCGCCGCATTCAACCCGGCCCCCGGACTAGATCTACTGACGAGCCTCCGCTGATTTATTCAGGCTCCCAACCCCTTTCATCGGAAGCCGAGCTTCCCGACCTCACAGACGTCCACCAACGGTGTAAATTTTCACCAGCGATGTCTTCTTACAATTCACAGATCTTTTTGGAGCCCGTCCCGGTCAACCTAATCGTGGACCCACAACATTGACCTTACCACGTACTCATCCAGCAACCAGCACCAACTAAACTATACAACCCCGTCCTGAAGACGATCCCGATTCATGAGGATCGAAACGTCGTCGACTACACAGCACAATACATGGCGCAGCTCCCACAGTCGCTCATTTGAAGTGCAAATCCTCTAAATCATGGACTCTTGTAATTTAAATCACCCTTGAGCCATATTGTCCTACTCACTGTATATATTTTTCGCACTCTAACACTTCGCGCCGTTCACGCTGTCCACAATTGTCACTTGTGTCGCCACCTATGTCACTTGCACATACCGAGCACCAAGTGCAATTCGGGATGTTTTTGATTCATTTTTGTACAGTGCTGCTATAACTGTATTCCCTTTCCTTGTTAAATTATATGATGCAAATGAACACAAACTAAAATGATTTAAGTCTCCTTATTTCCGTACTAGTAATGCTTGTAGCATACATGTTTTTTTGTTGTTTTTTTAAAATATTTTTATTGTTGTAGTGCAATATTCACGAAGAGACTTATCGACAGTTATCAATGTGGCTTCAACATTCAGCCATAATTAACCTTGAATGCACCATACATTTTCTGTTTTAATAACTAAGAACTAAGAAAAAAGGGGTCACTGATTAGATATCTGGCATCATTTCCGACAGTCAATATCACAATGTATAATAGCTAAGCAGTAGTACAAGCTATACGTCATATGATTATTATGAAAGGTATCTCCAACAGGCATTCGTAGCATACATGTTTAATCGTCTCTATAATAACACCTGTTGGGATATTGTTTGTTTATTCTACTGGGGTGCAGCAGGAGCACAGGATCGCAGGCAACCCCGCTCACGGCGACCGTGAGGGCCTCATGGCGGGGTGAGAGGTGCCGCCCTGGCAGAGACATTGGGCATTTCAGAAGAGTCCCACGCCCAGAGTTACGTGCCTTTTATTCACACCCCTACGCGGCCTGGCGTATGCCGGGCCAGCCCACTCCGCTTATGCTTACAAGGGGAACGTAACAAACTACATTTCCGTGATCTTCCCCACTGGCCGGGGTGACATGGTTGCATCCACTGTCCACTACACTTCAAACACCAGCAGTGTGTGTTGACTGGGATATGTGTGTGGGGTCTGCATACCGCAGTCTGGCCATCACATCCATGCCACACTTGGCATTATGTACATTCTGATTTATCGGTCACTTGCCTCCTTCGCATATGCCTAGTCCCCACCTCTTCAGACATTCTGCTATTGTGTGGCTGAGGTGCCATGCCATTGATGGCTAATGTACGTGGCTGGGCCACCTTCCCACAGTGAGTTGTGTTGTGTCTGGTGGGTGTGCATGTTATATGTGAGCTTGTGACGTGTGCATTTACGGTGTTGTGAGTTGCATGATTGTGGAGTTAAGGTATGTGGTATGTTCAATTGGTATTGACCCACGACCAGTGCATTTCTGTGGGTGCCATTCTGATAGCGCAGGTTGATGATGGACTGTCGGAGGTGTACGAATCATGCACACTGCCTGGGTGTTTGGCCGCGACGTTGGCGGAGAATCCCGGCTGGTCCAATAGTGCCTGCACATTGGTGTGATACGTGTGCTTTCTGTAGCGCTTATTGTGTTTAGTGTTGCCAGGGAGCACAAGTGGGACATGTGTGCAGTCAATTGCCCCCTGACACGTGCGGGAAGCCAGCTGTGGCGTATACGCCTTGCTTGGTCTCCGGCTGTTCTTGCGCAGTGTGTGGGATGTATAGATAGTGGAGTACCAAGCTGATGGTGTCATCCATGACCGTTGTGAGGGACTTGGATTGGCCTGGCTATGCGACTCTGCCGACTCGGGCGGTTGTTGGTTGGTGGGTAACAACTTGAGGCCAACAGATGCATCACGGCCAGCAGCTTTGTCTGAGGTGGGATGTTGGTTGTCCGCTGTGTTGGTACCATTAGCCGGTGGCCAATGGTGGTCAGGATGCGGAGGTGGGTGTCCCTTTGAGCCTGTAGTGGGCAATGACATTCTCTGGTGTTGGGTCTGTGAGGTTGGTGCATTTTATGGGGTTGCTGTCTTTGTCTGCACTGCCTCAGTGTTGGTCCTGGGGGTCCTGGGGGTGGTGGGTGCTGTGGCCCTCTTGGGTGTCCGGCCCGCATATTCAGTGGCTCCATGGCATCTGTTGCCCATCAGGTGTGGCTCTGGCCTGGTCTCCCTTTTGTGGTGCAGGCTGCCATCCGACTTTACACCAGGTCAGGGCAGGTGTTACTTTCTTACAGCTAACACACCTTACTGCATGTTTCGTGGTCTTTTGGCCTATCTGGCTGGTCGTTGAGAATGCTGCGGAGCTGTATTTTTGCAGCTTTTGGCACGGGAACGCCTACTCCGCATCTCCTTAGCGATAGTTGCGGGGGTCGTCTGTGGCGATGTTTTTTGCGGCTGCTATCGCGGGTAAACTGGTGAGATGGGCTGTTAGCACAAGCTTGTGAATGGGGTGATCAATTTATCAAAACTTTGCCTGCGATAAAGTACCATTAACTCAGTGATAGCTCTTTGAGAATATAACCCTATATTTTTAGCACAAAATGCCTTTCCACATAAAGAATGTACGCACGTTTTTTCACACTAAAATATGCTCTAAATGGCGGACCTGCTTTTCGCATAATGATAACATAATTTCTCATAATGTTCTCAAAGTTTTGTGTAAATATGCGAAAGCAAGTTGTACACATTTTGCGCAACCCTAGTTACTACCCCACAACTGTACAATAAGAGATAGCTATAATTGGGTTGCAGTGTCCCCTTACACCTTTGTGCCACTGCACATGATGCACTAATGACAGCTCCACCGCTGGGCAAGATGCCCTTAGGTATTTGTAGTAACTCCAACACAACTGTGAGTTGATTTAAAGGTTTAATGTAGATAAAGTGAAGCAGTAAGTATTAAAGGTGCTGCCAGCTTGAAGTGGAATACAGGTCTCGTAAACACGCTAAGAATCATACTACAAGACATGCTTACATTCTAACATCATATTCTACAGCACAAGCCCACAGTTCTAAAGAAGATAAGCATCACTACACATCCCTCTCTTTAATTAAACAAAGTAAAGAAGAAAATAAAAGAATACAAAAAACACAATTACAACTCTTAAAAAAAACATTAGCCCCAGCAGAGAAACAGTTATTTACAAACATAATCATCTAAGAATTTAGGAGAAACAATCTTCCTTCCACTCCTGGTGGAAATTTGGAATTGCAACTCCTTATCAACAGAAGAATTTACATCACTGGAAACGTGTGGAAAGTCAACACACAAATCTGAAGGAATGTGTGGAAAAGAAGTTTTAGGAGATGGAAGTAATGATTCAGACGAACCAGCTGTAACCTCAGAATCAACTTGTGGAACAATTGGTTAAATAGACATACTGTTTCCAACAACCTTGTTGGAAACAGGACAACTGGTGTCTGATATCACAACTGGAGATAACCACCAAAATTCACCAACACCACCCACATCCTCCTTCTTTATTTTTAAAGGATCAGACAACCTGGCTAACGCAATCTTACTCATGTGATGAATAGATCCATCATCTAACATCACAGTATTACGCATAACTTTGGTTATGGTTTTGGGATCCGAAAAACGTGGCTGCAATTTACCAACCTTCCTTGTCAATTTAACTCTAACTAATTGACCTACAACAACATGAGTCTCTTTAGTTCCATGTTTTTTATCATAGTAAGATTTACTCTTGTTTTGAGTTTTGCAAATGTTATCAATAACCTTCTCAGCATTCCAATCATATTTCCTACTTCTGCCCATCCACACAGGATTCAATTTGGAATAAGGAAACCTGCCTCTCATCAAACCAAAAGGACTTTCACCACAAGTATCATGTACTGTAATTCTGTAAGACTACAACATTTTATCCAATTCATTGTACCAATCTTTCCTATTCTTATTGGCGAGTTGCAACGTTCCCTTAATGACTCTGTTAACTCTCTCAACCACAGAATTACCTTGAGGATAATATACTGCAGAAAATCTTTGTTTGATACCTGTAGACTCCATAAAAACTCTCATAGCATCGGACTTGAACTGAACACCGTTGTCAGTCAAAATAGAAGCTGGTAGACCTTCCCTAATAAAACCTTCATCCAAAAATGTTAAGACTGTGTCGGTATTTACTCTATCAACAATTTTCAATTCAATCCACCTTGAGAATAAGTCAACTAAAACGAGAATATACTTGACAGAATCATTCTGCCACGTCATTGGCCCCATAATGTCTAAAGCTAACTCCTCCCAGGGTAATTTGGGACAATTAAGAGATGACATTGGGGGATTGAGTGTCTTTTGACTTTTGTCAGAACACTCACAATGAACACAATCACAAACTGACCTCTCAATCTCCAAATCAATCCCAGGCCACCAATACAAAGCTTTTACATTCTTTTTAGTTCTGGATATGCCAGGATGTCCTTCATGTCCTAGAGATAATTTTTTGACGCACTCCTAAAGGTGGAACAAGTTTCTCACCACGGCACAAAAAAAAACCATCAACGCTAAGCTCCTCTTTGACTTCCCAAAATGGTTTATATTGGACATCGGCCTTAGACTGAGCAACCCAACCTTGGTTAATTTTGGTCTTAATTGCTTCAAGAATTATATCTTTAATAGATTAACTTTCCCACTCTTCTTTCGATAAACCTTGAGAACTAGAAAACACTCCTGCAACACAATAATCATTCCACGAATTTTGATCAATTTCCTTCATGGGTAAAGGCAGCCTACTTAAAAAATCAGCCACAACATTCTTCGCTCCAGGCACATATTCTATGGTATACATATAATCCTGAAGCCTCATTGACAGCCTTGCAATCCTGGCTGAAGCTCTCTTCAAACCTTCAGTGGTAAGAAGTTTAGTTAAGGGTTTGTGATCAGAACGTAAAATGAATTGTTTACCCCATATAAATTTGCGAAAATGCTCCATTGACCACACACACGCCAGTGTTTCACGCTCGATGACAGAATATTTTTCTTCACAAGGCGATAAAGAACGAGAAGCGAACGCTATGACAACTTCATTGCCTTGCTCAGAAACTTGTGACAACACACTTCCCAAACCAGTCCCGCTAGCATCGGTGGTAAGATAAGTTTTTGCAGAAGGATCAAATCCTTGCAACATAGGTGCATTGACTATTGCAGACTTAATTTCTTTAAACGCCTTCTTACAATTATCATTCCACAGAAAAGGTGACTTGTTCTTCATCAAAACGCGCATATCAAATGTTTTCTGTGAAAATTGGTTGACAAATTTCGAGTAAAACTCAGCTAAACCTAAAAATGATCTGAGCTCATCCTTAGACTTAGGTTCTGGAGAATTAACAATAGCCTCCACTAACTTTGCTTTTGGTTTAATGCCACCATCACAGATTTCATGTCCCAGGTACGTAACTGACTTTTCAGAGAATTTACACTTACTAAGTTCACCTACTAACCCATTATCTGCTAAAATTTTTAACACTTTTCTGAGGAGACTTTTTTGGTGAGCTTTATCCTTCCCCATGATCAATATATCGTCTTGGAAGAAAATCACTCCTTTGATGTGTCCAAATAAGTTAGACATTAACCTTTGAAAAACTGCAGCGGCTGATGCTAAGCCGAAAGGCATTCGTTTAAACCTAAAACAGCCAAACGGAGTGCAGAATGAAGTTAAATGTCTACTATCAGGGTCAAGAACCACCTGATGATAGGCTGCAGATAAGTCTAAAGTGGAAAACACTTTGGCATCTTTGGTGAGTGACAGCATTTCATCGAATCCCATCCTCGTCGCCAAATCTGTAGTAACTCCAACACAACTGTGAGTTGATTTAAAGGTTTAATGTAGATAAAGTGAAGCAGTAAGTATTAAAGGTGCTGCCAGCTTGAAGTGGAATACAGGTCTCGTAAACACTCTAAGAATCATACTACAAGACATGCTTACATTCTAACATCATATTCTACAGCACAAGCCCACAGTTCTAAAGAAGATAAGCATCACTACAGTATTCCATTCTAAATAATGTGTAACCATGACAACCATCACACACTGTAGATCACACTATTCCCTATCAATGGCTTAAAAGGAAGTACAATGTAACCCCTTAAAGACCTAACAAAGGAATTAATAGCTGATAATGTCATGTCATTTGACAGCATTTAGATAGGTATCTAATTTAAAACGCCTCTATAAATGCCAGCCCTCTTAGGATGTCCCTGCATCCAGGGGCATAATGCAGGACTCCATATCCCCTGGAATGCAGGGGGAGCCAAGCCTACTAGGGGTCCTACCACCCTTTGGGGTGGGGGCCTATTTAGACCAAACCCAATGGATATATGTGCGATATGGGAAACTCATGGGCAGTGGCGTAGCAAGGGGATGCAGTCCACCCCAGACGGCATGAGTTTTTGGGGGGCTGCCCCCTCCTGCTCTTACCTGCCATCTCGGGGGCAGCAATGGCCCCCTATATTGTGGCCGTCACGGGCCGAATCTCGCCAGTACCCCCACCGCTCTTCAATGCGTCCGCCACGGGGCAGCAAATGCAGGGACCGCCCCAGCCGCTATAGGGCTAGCTACACTACAGCTCATGGGCGGCTGATTTTATGTTACCTCACTGCCTTCACCAGGGCCATCTCATGATACATTCATCACAAATCACAAAGCAGCTTAGCTAATGAATTGCAGCAGCCCACCTGGCCAATGCACATATCCTTTCAGAACATTTCATAATTGTTCAGATTTAGTTAACCTATTACATGTTTTAGACCTTTGTTGGTGACCGTGCTTAATTTGAGCTTGTGGTTTTGGTGCTAATTGTCAACAATGGTGCTTGTGACAGTCTGCCACAAGGCGGCGTTGTCTAGCTAATTTTGAAATGACCACAGCAACAGTTAATTTCTAATTCAATATACATTAAAAATGACTATTCCCTGCCGCCCAAGCCATTTATTTTATCTTCGGGGGCCTGGAATAATCTGTAGTGTCACACTGGGAGGAGTGTGCTGGTTAGTAGTTGGGTTATTATGATCTTTGGCAGCATGGCAGGGGCAATGTGTGGTGCAAGCGGCAGTGGCCTCCTGACGAGAGCCCTGGCACTTATTTTTTTACAAAGTAATCACTGGTTGGTGACCGTTAGACAAATACTTCTTCTTCTGGCCCTCATCAACCAACACATAGCTAGGGTCTGGGTAGTCCTTAATTTGTAAGAGAATGAGTGCCAGCACCCAAAGCTCTACTCAAAAGTCTATATACGATGCTTGGGAATGTCAACGTGACCAATATTCCAAGGCAGCATAGTCTTGAATCCACCTCATGCCTCTTGAATCCACTGTGCCTTTATCTCGACCATGCGTTGTTCTTGCGTAGTCCTTGCTTGGCCCTTTCAGGTCCTGCTATCTCCATGTCTCTCTCTTCCTCCGTCTTTCTGCTTTGTTTGTTTTTCAGTCTGTAAATGTCTGCTGCAGAAATATATATGCTGGTCCCCAGAAATGAGGGCTGGTTCAAATTAAGCACTAGGCCCAGGAAGCCCCTCATGAAAAATTTCAGGCCAGCTGCCTGTTATCTAGAATCAGCTGGGCCAGAGAGGGACCCTCTCTCTCCGGACCCTGGTGCCACTGCACCAGCTACATGGATAGCATAGCCTCTGACTTCCACTTAGTTTTCTAGGCTGACATGCTTGCAGAAATGCTGTAAATACTCTGAACCATTCATTAATTAGAGAACAGGTGCCATTCTGATAGTGTAAGGGATGTATATTTTAAAAGACACATGCTCTGTCATGATAGAATGTAGTGCATGCGTTCGATATAGGCCATACATAGCCTGTTTTAGGTCTCCCTTTAGATAGATGTAGTGGTATGTCAGAGCCCATTTTATCAACACAAAACACATATAAAGAGAAGAGGGGTTTTAGATCAGCACACTTCAGTCGTTGATTTATTTGGGTCAACGCACTCTAGCCATTGCTTGACGAAAGAGTAATTCACATTTCACATCAAGCCAGTTAATAATTTTTGTTTCATCATTAGCTGGTTAATATTGTGTATGTTAGTCCAAGTCCACCTGCCTAAATAGTGCCTCCCTTTGCAGTACATGGATTGTAAAAAAAAGTAATCCATGCACTGCAATGTAGGCACATGTGTGCTCATAATAATGTTTCCTCACTCTTGTTGATGCTGCCCCAACAATGATTTTGCACCTAAATGTGATGTGTATTCCTAAAAGTGATTCACACTCCTGCTGGTGTCTCACCAAGGTTCATTTTGTTCTTACATGTGACACCACAATCCAACTTGCTTTGCACCATTGGTAATTTTGCATCTGATGCTGCACCAAAGGTAACCTCAACATCCCTGATCCATGAGGTGCTTGCCACACGGTGCAGAGATGTTTACAAACTTCCATTTTTCAAAGTGAGCGTATCCTGCAAGCGGTTTTAGCCCAACACAAGCTCCCATTGAAAGTTGGAAGTTTGTGACTGCACCATGTGCGGTCGCATCCTAATAGGGTGGTCGGAACCGCAAACCTAAGGACGGGCGGTCCCATCCTCGAAACGGTGTTGGTAGGAGGCAACTCTGATCGACATCATAATTAGGCCCGAAGTGTAATTTGTTGAAAAGTTAAAGCCAACATGAGATTTATTAACCTTAAATTATCAAGGGTAAATGGATATCTTGGGATAGGCTACCTTGAAAAAGGTGTCAGGGGAGTTAGTGGGGACTGAAAATAAAAAATGGAGGTAAGTTGAAACCATACCCATTCCCAAAAGGAAACTATAAGAGGACAATTTAACAAAAGAGGCAGGAGATCCCCAACCTGGTAGCCACATGACCAACAATTCGAAGATGTGTTCATGGAAAATTTAGCTATGGCAGAGGTAGTAAGATAATACCTGTGATAAAGAAAAACAATGTTGGAGAAGTAGAAGCAGTTCTGTACGTTTTGTATATCTTATCCCATATCTTATTCCAAAGAAGTATAGTTCAGGTACATCCCAAATCTGATTCCCATTGAGACTCTACCTTAGTTTTGGGCCTTATATTAGTTGATCATCAGAGAAGTCTGTAAATAAGGGATGCCTTAGGACTGGAAGTAAGAACTGAACAAAGAGGGGATTGCGATGATGATGAAGAGGAAGGGGTTGGTAACGAATGTAGAACGTCTAGAAGAATATTGATAAGAAGGAGAAATTTGGGCAAAAATGAGCGAGGAGATTTAAAGAAATGTTGGAATTGTAAAAAATAAAGAGGATCATCATTACATCCAAAGTATTGACTCATTATTAATAGTGATGAGACCCTTATTCCAAAGAGGAGAATGTAGAGAGGAGTCACAAGTTGCAATTCATGGCTGATAGTAAGGTTTTAATATGGTACAAGTATGTTTAAGAAGTGGTGAAGCTGTGATAGAAGTGTTAGAGGAGAAGGATACAACTTTTCTGGGTGCAAATGGAGCCAAGAACACCTTTTACACTTAAAGTGACATTTTACTACAATATTTTGGTGCGCAGTCTAAATATCGAGTTTTAAATATCGACCTACAGTAATATCGAGTTGTAAATATCGTCGGGACAGAATATTGAAATCAAGAATATCGACGACCAGAAAATCAACCTGCAGGTAAGAAATATCGTTTTTGTTAATATCGAAGTTAGTAATATGGATAGCAAAAATATCGATGTTACTAATATCGATATTTATATCAGTGTTATGTATTTTATTATGTATCTTATATGTTTGTGTTTATATTTTTTGTTAAGTATTGTTCTGGTTTTTGAATATATGTATAACATTTTTAGAAGTTAGTAATGTGTTTTTTAAGTAAATTATACGTTTTAGTACCGTAGCGGGTTGTGGGTTTATAGGGGAATAGGGTGGTAAGTAATTTAATTATAGTAAATTAATAAAAAAAATTGAGAAATTAATAATTATTTGTAAGCAAATGTTACTTTTTAGTTCTGTAGCAGGTTGTGGGTTTATAGGGGAATAGGGTGGGAAGTAATTTTTCTTGTAATTGAGTCAATATTTATTTTTATTTATTGGTATTGATAATACATTTATTGTTAAATAATTATTAATTGGTAATACATTTTTATTAATTGGTAATTAATTTTTAATAAATGATTAATTGGTAATTATATTAAGTGTATTAATGTATTATTGAAGTGTGTTGTGAGTTTATAGGGGAATAGGGTGGGAAGTAATTTAATTCTAATTAACCCCTTCCATGCTGATGACGGCCCCCGTCCGTCATGCATTATGGTGGGCGTGTGCTGATGACGGCTGGGGGCCGTCATGATCCCGCCCACTCTTAAAAACGGCCGCACAGCGCAAAAATTCGCCGCGCATGCAAGGGGTTAAGTAATTATTACATTTATTGTTGGGTATTGATAATTAATGTATTGTTAATTAATTATTAATTGTTAATAAATGTTTATTAACGAATATTTTTGGGCTATGAAAATTAATGTATTGTTCATTAATTATTAATCGCTAATTACTTTTTATTAATTATTATTGCTTGGTAGTTACCAATAATGTATTGTTAATTAATTATTAATTGGTAAATACTTTTTAATAATTATTGTTTTTTGGTATTAAAAATACATTTTTGGGAAACTAATTTTTATTTGGTAATTAATGTTTAATAATTATTATTTATTGGTATTTATCATTAATTTGATTGTTAATCAAGTATTAATTGGTAATTATTTGTTATTAATTATTTATTTGTATTGATAATCAATTTTTTGTTATTTAATAATTAAATCATTATTTATTTTGAAAAATTATTTTAATTATTTGTATGTTCTTTTTACCCCTAAGCTATCCAACACTTTCCCTGCTGTACCACTCACTGAAGTGGAAATAGTAATTATTACTTCAACGCTATCCAACTCTTTCCCTACTGTTGCACTCACTGGAGTAGGAATAGTAATTTTTACTTCTACGCTATCCAACACCTTCCCTACTGTTGCACTCATTGGAGTGGGAAAAGTTATTTTAACCCCTACGCTATCCAACACTTTCTCTACTGTTGCACTCTCTGGAGTTGGAATAGTAATTTTTACCCCAATGCTATCCAACACTTTCTCTACTGCTGCACTCTCTGGAGTTGGAATAGTATTTTTTACCCCTACGCTATCCAACACTTTTCCTACTGTTACACTCTCTGGAGTGGCAATAGTAATTTTTACCCCTACGCTATCCAACACTTTCCCTACTGTTGCACTCTCCGGAGTGGGAATAGTAATTTTTACCCCTACGCTATCCAACACTTTCCCTACTGTTGCACTCTCCGGAGTGGGAATAGTAATTTTTATCCCAACGCTATCCAACACTTTCCCTACTGTTGCACTCTCTGAATTGGAATTGGAATTGTTACCCCTACGCTATCCAACACTTTCCCTGCTGTTGCACTCTCTGGAGTTGGAATAGTAATTTTTACCCCTATGCTATCCAACACTTTCCCTACTGTTGCACCCTCTGGAGTTGGAATAGTAATTGTTACCCTTATGCTATCCAACACTTTCCCTACTGTTGCACTCTCTGGAGTAGGAATAGTAATTTGTACCCCTACGCTATCCAACACTTTCCCTATTTTTGCACTCTCTGGAGTGGGAATAGTCATTTGTACCCCTACTCGATCCAATATTTACTGTTTTAGTTAATGTAGTGTATAATTTATTTAAAAGAAAAAAATTAACATTTGTTATATATATTTTTATTTATATTATTGTTGTATGTGTATGTATGTATTTATAATGTATCAAATGTTTTTTGACAATTTATAAGTTATTACAATAATTATTTATAAATATTATAAGTAAGTATATATATTATATTTAATATGTATATGTTTAATTTATTTTTACATTATGGGGCCGATTCCGATTCAGTAAACTAATCCGTATGACCGAATCGAATCCGTAGCCCTTTCCGTATGACTCATCCAATTACCGTCCGAATCCCGTAGTACGATTCGTAGGAAAAATATATGACCGAATTGTTGCGAACCGTACGAATAGCAAGGGAAAATCCGTACGACACGGACCCTCAAAGTGAACCTTACGAATCGTAAACATGCTGTACGACCCGACAAGTACGATTCAGACCAGGGAATCAGAATGTGATTCATAAGGAAAACGTCCCATATGAGCGAGTGGTATCACTATTGTAATGGAGCCATATTCGAGTGTGTGTAACGCACAATACCCCGGCATTCATGACATGTGTACGCACCATACCCCGTGTACGCACCGTACCCCGGCATTCATGGCATGTGTACGCACCGTACCCCGGCATTCATGGCATGTGTACGCAGCGTACCCCGGCATTCATGGCGTGTACGTCGCGTACCGGGGATGCGGTTCGGGTCGGACTCTGCTTTTCCGGACGTTTTGAGCTCTCGTAGAAAAAGAGTCGTACGGAGTGTCGCAGAGACGAATCGTACTTGCTGGGCCGGAAACTGCTACTTAATTACGTATGGACGTCGCGTACTGCGTGTTACGGATACAAATCGCACGTATTTTTTAGTCGTACGGTTTCAGAACAATTCATACGGAGATCTGCTTTGGATCCGAACCGTACTTCATCGTACGTACGGGGACGTTTACGGGTACGATTCGTATGGGAAATATGCTCCGTACGGCTATTTGTAAAGGGATTTTACCGAATCGGAATCGGCCCCTATATGTATTAGTTATCATTTTAAACATTTTAAAATACTTTTAACTATGTTTCTTTTAATTATATATTTATTATTTACTTTATTTTACATAATTTTTTAAACATTTAAAAAACCCGATATTTTTGACAATGATCTTTTATTTAGATATTTTTGTACTTACCATATTGTAGAAAAAAAGGACTTTGATATTGTTGACATCGATATTTCGCCTCCGATATTTTTGACATTGATATTTCTGTAGTTGACATTCTGTCAGTGATTCAATATTTTCTCTCTTATTGAGTGATAATCCAGGGTAGCATACTGCAGCTGACCCATACTGTTTCTCAAGGTGAAAAGTTCCTCACGCCCTTAGCATCCTCTGAGCCACTCTGGCCAGTAGCAGCAGTGACAAGTAAGGGAGTGGCAGTACAGCATACACCGGTCTTGGCCGCTGGAGCACTGAGAGTGAGTCGATGAGCTCTTACATGGTAGACATATGTGTGCTTTGTGGTCCGAGGAGGTCTTCTGCTAGCCGCCCCTGGAGTGATATGTTCCATACCAGACCAAACTCTGGGGTGGATTTGTTACAAAATCATTCAGTGATGAAACCCTCATGCCTGCAGTGTTCAGCAGATCAAATGCTCAGACACACAATTTAACACTCAGGGCCTGATTCTGATGCAGTTAGGAAAGCATCCCCACCTAGAACCAGATTCTGATGCGGTTAGAAAGGCCTCCTAATGGCATTTCCTCCTTCCAAATCGGATCGGGACGTGTCTTCCCGACCGAGGGCCCAATTATGATGTGGTTAGGAACATATGCTCCCATTGAAGTCAATGGGAGTCCAACCAAATCGTATCTGGAAACATCCGGATACATCCTACTCCGTCGGTTGGACTCCCCCGATCCGAGTGGGTCGGAAACCATTTCCAATCCGATTTGGTCGGGAAGCTTTCCAACCCGCATCAGAATCAGGCCCTCAGTGCCACAAGATTTGGTGCATCTATACATTCTTGTAGTGAAGATACAGCGATGAGCTCCATGGATTTGATAGTGTGAAAGTTCAGGCTTGTGCTATTCCTTTCTCTTCCCTTTGCACCAAGGCACAGTTTCCCCATTGCCTCTCTAGTTCCCACTTTGCGGCTGTAGCTTGGTGTGGTCAACATCCAATGATCTACCCTATATTTCCACTACACCCTGAAAGTTATGACCCATCAAAAGGCCCAGTTTCCAAAAAGCAAATTCCAGTGGCTACCACAAACTAGGGCAGTTAAAAAATAAGACAAAGTCATATGAGGGACATGGGATAAATATTCGTTGTGCATCTGTGTATGTCTGTGTTTGAAACAATTTGCACAAACAATCCAAAAATATTTGCATTGCCAATTCTTTTTGTACATGACCTCGACACATCTGTTTTGTTCTAGCTATGCATGTCCAAGGATCGAGCCCCTTCTATGTTATTTCCTTTCTTGACAGAAATATTTACTTCAGATGCCTTCTATGCAAAAAGAGCAAAACAAAGCACTGAATAGAAAAGTATGACTCAATCTTAACCACATGAAATTTCTTTAATTAAAATTTAAAAAGATTTACAATGTTTTTAGTTTTTGTAGACCCCTACAGAATGAGTCCGAACACATGTGAATAGGTCTGATACCTACAAAAAAGAGCAGTCCAGCTCAGGCTGCTAGGTCAAATAAAATCCCTTCTGATTTGTAAAACGTGTTTCAATTCCAATTCCTTTTTAGAGAACTGCCTCATAAGTACCTATAGCATAGCGGATGCATATGTGGCCACAATTCTTCAAAATAGGGACATTGACTTAGACAGAGCAAGCATTGGCAAAGCCAACAGGTCTATCCTATGCAATGCCAATACGTTTTACTCCTAAACTGAGAAAAATCCTAACTTTAAGTCTTAAAGTTAGGAGTTTTCTCAGTTTAGGAGTCCTAAAGTTAGGAGTCCTAACTTTACTACTCCTAAACTGAGAAAAATCCTAACTTTAAGACTTTTAGTATTGACAGAAGGCATTTAGTAGTCCTAAAGTTAGGAGTCCTATCTTAAGTTAAGTTCTGTGAATCGGGCCCGTAGAGTGCAGTGCCCTAGAGTAGAGTGGCAAAAAGCGAAGTTGCGTAGAGAAGAGCAGTGCAGAGTAGAGTGCAATAGTGTAGAGTGCAGTGGCATAGAGTGGAGTGGCGCAGAGTAGAGTTTAGGAGTAGTAAAGTTAGGACACTTTTCTACTCCTAAACTGAGAAAAATCCTAACTTTAAGACTTCCGGTATTCACAGAAGGCATTTAGGAGTCCTAAAGTTAGGAGTCTCAACTTTACTACTTCTAAAATGAGAAAAATCCTAACTTTAAAACTTTCGGTATTCACAGAAGGCATTTAGGAGTCCTAAAGTTAGGACTCCTATCTTAAGTTAAGTTCTGTGAATCGGGCCCGTAGAGTGCAGTGCCCTAGAGTAGAGTGGCAAAAAGCGAAGTTGCGTAGAGAAGAGCAGTGCAGAGTAGAGTGCAGTAGTGTAGAGTGCAGTGGCATAGAGTGGAGTGGCGCAGAGTAGAGTTGAGTGGTGTAGACTGCACTGGCATAGAGTGAAGTGGCATAGAGTAGATTGTTTCAGAGTCGAGTGAAGTGGCGTAGAGTGGAATGGTTTAGGGTAAAGTGGAGTGGTGCAGGATAGAATGCAGAGGCATAGAGTAGTGGCATAGAGTTGTGTTGCAGAGTAGCGTGCATACAGTGAAGTGGCATAGGGTGGATTAGTGCAGGGTAGAGTGGATTGCCCTTGACTGGATTGGTGTAGATTCCAGTGGAAAATAGTGCAGTTGTGCTCAGTGGATGGGGTAGAGTGCACTGGCATAGAGTAGAGTAGAGAGGTGTAGAGTGAAGTGGTGTAGAGTGCAGTGTCATGGAGTGCAGTGGTTCTGAGTAGATCAGAGTGGCATAAAGTGTAGTGGCGTAGAGTGCATTGGCTTAGAGGTCACTGACCTACTGTGCAATAGAGGGGCATAGAGTGGTGCAGAGTAGAGTGGCATAGAATTCAGTTGTGGAGAGTGGAGTGATACATAGTGTAGTGATGTTGAGTGCAGTGGCGAAGAGTGCATTGGCGTAGAGAGGCACAGAGTAGAGTGGTGCGGAGTAGACTGTAATGGCGTAGAGTGCAGTGGCATAGAGAACAGTGGCTCAGAGTAGAGTGGCATAACATTCAGTGGCTGAGAGTGCAGTGTTGCAGAGTAGAGTGACATATAGTGCAGTGGTGTTTAGAATAGTGGTATAGAGTGCATTCAAACGGAGTGCAGTGGCATGGAGTACAATGGTGCAGAGTAGAATAGAGTGGCACAGAGCTCAGAGACATAGAGTACAATGGCGTAGAGTGCAGTGGTATAAAGTGTTGCAGAGTACAGTATAGTGGCATACATTGCAGTGGTGAAGAGCAGATTGCCATAGAATGCAGTGGTGTAGAGAGCACTGGTTTGGCATAAAGTTGTGTAGAGTGCATTGGCATAGAGTGCAGTGATGCACAGTAGAGTGCAGTGGCGCAGAGTAGAGTGCAGTGATGCAGAGTAGAGTGGAGTGGTGCAGAGTAGAATGGAGTGGCGCAGAGTAGTGTGTAGGGATGCTGAGTGGAGTGGTGCTGGATGCAGTGGGACAAAATGCAGTGGCCTACGGTAGATCAATTCAGAGTAGAGTGTAGTGCTGCACGGTAGGGTACAGTGGCATAGAGTAGAGTGGCGTTGAGTTCTGGGTAGATTCGAGTGGCGTACAGTGGATTGGCATGTGTGGAATATACAGAGAAGAGTACTTTTGGTATACAGTGCAGTAACATACACTGCGGTGGTGCAGAGTGCAGTGGCATAAAGTACAGTGGTGAAGAGTGCAAAGGTGCATAGTAGAGTAGTGTGGGGTGGAGTGCATTGGCATAGAGTAGAGTGGTACAGAGTAGAGAGGCATAGAATCAAGTGGCATAGAGTGCAGTGGTGGCTAGTAGAGTGCAGTGACACAGTGTGGAGTGGCATAAAGTAGAATGGCAAACTGTGGAATGGTGCAAACTAGAATGGAGTGGGGTACAGTTGAGTATGCATGGTGTGGTAATGCACTGCTATTATAGAAAACACATCTTCAATTGAAATGACCATTACATTTGCACAGACATACAGTTTTAGTGATAAAAGTATACATGCGCACAAACAATAATGTGTGGAAATGTCATCAACTAGTATACTGATTTGTTTTGATCGTATTCAAATATCTGTTTCCAACACACTTCAGAATTACCAAAACATGTGCTTCATTTCTGCTTTTCTAATTCTCATATATTCTGAAATATCTGCACAGTGCATTTACAGACATTTACATTTTTTGTGTGCTAGAAAAAAAATAACATCATTCAGCCTTCCTCAATCACACCCCCAATAGCCAGCATGAATGTCACATAAAACCTCCCACTTTGAAGTCAGAAAAAGAAAGGTAAACACCAAGCGCCCTGGAAGACAGAGCCTGACAATTGACCTCAGTCTTTGAATGCACAGCAAATGTCACAAGATAAGAACAACATTTAAAGGCCTGTGTACAGAAATCCAGTAAGGGTGAAAAATACAGAACATAGGGTTTGGGCAAAGAAATAGACAAACTCAAGCTGGACAGTCTAAATTATATAGAGCCAGTAAATAGAAGTAAGCAAATGTGAGTTACAAACCAAAAAGTCAATGGTAAGCCACAAAGCTACTAGCAACTCCAGCGCCTTGAGACCCACACGGGTGCTTTGCTGCACTTTATAAATCCTGATTGTTTTATTAAGCAATGAGCGTAATGCATTCCCAGGGAAGCTTACAGAATGCCCCCAAGATGTCATTAGCAAACCAGACATCTGTGCTGTCTGGTAGGCTTCGACCTAAAAAGCGAGAGGCATGCTTGTGTTGCTTATGTGATTTAGTCAGTGAAAGACAGGGCTTGAAAGGGCATATATATTTTTAATTGTCTGCAGTGATAGGGCACGAAGGATGCAGTGTAGTTGTTGTTAGAGAGTGTGGTGGGGTAAAAGTAGACACAGTGCTGGGCAAAGTGTTAAACAAACCTTAAACCAGATTATGACGCTTTGAAGTTGGAAAGAAAGAGGGAAAGGAGTTGGGGGGGAGCTTAGATCTGTGCGTGGTTGGAGGAGGGTTTCTCAGAGTGGCTCTAAGATTGTGGTGTCTCTCTGTTTATATGTGGCAGGAAAGTTAATGTTACAACTTGCACCTTTGTGCATAAAAGCACATAGGAGTGAAATGACTGACCTCAAGCCAGTAGACTTTAATTCCTGAATGGAAGTTTGGACTTTGTAAAAGCATGGGGGAGTGCGGAGGGTGAGGTGAGTCTAGGGACAGAAGAGGAATATGTCGATGGAATATGTGAAATTAAGTTGTAGTTTATCTTCATTGTGTTTGTGTTGGGCTGGGTGCCACTCTATCTTCTGCACAAATGTAATGGCTGATCTGGTAAGTGTAGTTAAGAATGAACAATAAAGAGAGAAGTGTGTTGTCAATGTGTGTGCCCCAAAGCAGGGTAATAAGTTGTGGTGTTTGTAAACAATAGCCATGAAAAAGCATACTTTGTATTTCAACAGGGACCTTGTCTCAAAATGTATATTCTTGTGTTGGCAGTGTGTGGTAGCCACAGTGCAAGTAAAGGAATTGAGTTCTTTTTGTCTGTTTAAAATGTAAACTGAAGCTTTAGCAGAAGTTTAATGTTTCCATGATTTTTAAATGTCCTGGTGTCACTGCACTTGCTGTTCGAAAATAAAGTAAGATTCTGGAAGTATGTATTCAAAAGATAGGAAAGAAGGGGTTGGTTTATGGTGCTTAGAATAGCACTGAAGTGTTGCTGTTTGTGAAGAACAACTTTGGCTAATTGACTATGCTGAACTTGTCCTGGTGTAATTTTCAGACACCGGGACTCATTTAACAGCACCTGCATGTTGTCTGCTTTCATTCCAAGCAGCAAAATGCAGGAGGGGAGCAGGTCCTTTTATTTATTTTATTTTCACCTCAAGCTGGGCCAAAGATAAAAGCATAAGTTAAGTTGCCATCAGGCCTTCTTTTGTTTCCAATATGGTCCTGGCTAGGTGTGGCCTGGAGGCTCACCCTTAAATGCAAGAGAGGGGAAAGAAAGTCCCACAGCTTGTTATCACTTCACAGGTACTTAAAAAAGGCATGCATTTGACTTTGTTCAGTCCCTGTATAAAAGCAAAATGCATGCACTATAAGAATCACAGATGTGTTGGTCAGTCCCAGTATTTGCACAATTATCAATGTAAATACCACAATTTTATTTGTTTTATAACGCTACTCATCCCAGTGTAAGGTATCAGAGAGCTTTACATAACATACATGTTATACATTGACAATAAATCATGTATGTAAATCAATGTACAAGATGTTTGTTAATAAAACAGTGAGTGTTACAAGATGTAGGAGTCACATCCTTCACAGCTCACTGTGCTATATTAGAAGGATTAAAATGTATTAACAGCGAGTAACAAAAGGATCTCTGTTGTTGTAACCGACTTACCTATCTACCTCTAATAAAAATGTATTATTTGCATTTTACATGCTGTACTATTTAAGGGTTATGTTACAGCCCCGTAAACTGAAGTATGGGAGGGGCTCGAGCGGGCTTCATGGGGAGAATAATTTGCATTCATCTTTCCTAGAAATGCTCTTACTTTGAAGTCACGTAAAGAAAAGTAAACATCAAGCTCCCTCGGACGACGGAGCTTGACATTTGACCTTTGTGTTAAAATGCACAGCAATTTTGACAACAGAAGAACAAGATTCAAAGTCCGGTTTACAGAAAGTGAGATCTCTGAAGGATACAGTAAACAAGGTTTGGGCAAGGGAGAGCGTGAACTCAAGCTAGACAGCCTAAAACAAATACATCCACAAAAATAAAGCAAGGAAATGTGAGTTGCTTACCACAAAACCAATGGTAAGACATGATCAGAATGCATTCCCAGGAAAGCTTTCTGAATGTCTCCAAGATGTTGTTAGCAAACCAGACAGGTGCGCTGTCTGGGAGGCTTCGACTTAAAAGTGGATGTATGAAAAGGTTTGAATAGGTCTTAACCATTGTGAATTCCTCTAGGTAATAGTTCATTCCATCTGTATTTTTAGCTGTTTAGAGAAAACAAAGAAGCTCAACTGTGTACAGTTCTGCAGTCAAATGGGAGATACGGGAGGCAGTCTTGAAGACTTGAAAAAGTCCTTGAAAATATTGTATGGTTGAAACCACAAGGCTCAAGAATTCAGCAATCAACATCATATAAGCTAACCAGTATATGACATATATTTATGTATGTCTGTTTCTATATAGCACAGCATGACCAAAGCGGCATTGGTGTGCTTTATAGATAACCAAACAGTTGAGATAGATCTTTCCTACAGTGAATAAGGTGCTAATAAGTGCTAAAACAATGGGAACTATGGATCAAATAATTCATATAGAGCCATTAATGAAGGACATGAGAAGCAAATTTGGAAACACAAGAACACTAGGGGAGGAGGCATTAGAAGGAGAGGTAAGAATAGAAGGAGATTGCACCAGAAAAAAGGTCTGTCCTCTGTGCCACTAGTGTTGCCTCCATTCCTTGTGCATGTGCCTGCCCACACCTTGTAAATGCAAGCTGTGCACAACACAGCTGGCGTGTGTTGCAGAAAACAGATTGTTGAGTGAAGCTCAGTACACAGCGGGCAATCAGGACACCAGATTTTTTTGACCTGTAGCAGAGCGGGTGTTGTTTTCTCACATAGCCGGGAGTCTCAGGCTGTGACATTTTATTGTGGCAGAGGCAGCGGCACCAGTCAGCTTTATCACCACTTATGAGTAGGCTCTGAGGTCCCTAGCAGAGAACTGTGAACTGTTGCCTTCACTGTGCTTGTCCCCTGCTGAGAGCACTGGGGGGTGGGGCATACAGCACAGCAGCAGCAGGCAGCCGTTAGAGGTATAGGGACAAGAAAGCTGCTGGTAGGGATGGGGGACAGAGAGTTGCTGGTAGTTGTAAGGGAAAAGAAGAAATCAGCAGACCAGGTGACTGGATTACCAGACCTAGGGCCAGATGTAGGTGGATAAAATACCAGTCGGTAACGCAGAAATTCATTAAATTTCTACGTTACCGACCGGTATTTAGCCATGTGCGATGTAGGTAAAACCGAACGCCATCGCAAATAAGGAATCGGTAAAAATAAGGGAAACCAGTTACCGATTCCTTATTTAGCAATTAGCAGACACCGAAACCCCCAAATACCGAATCTGTAAATAAGAAATCCTTAAATAATCGCAAATGCGATGTACCAAAAATCGGTAATACAGAATTTTCAAATTTTCGGTATTTAAGAGTCGCTTATTACCACTGACTCAACGCAGGTGGTAATCATGTGCACTGCATATAAACAGCCCCAAAATGCAACAGTGTGAACACAATGGCGGCCCTCTATGTAATAGCAAGGCGGCTATGTTTGCGAGCAGCAGAACTGAGGATCTGGAGACGGGAGGAGCGTGTGTACAGACTGCGTGTTACACTGTTCCAAATGACTGAGGCTGAAATACATGAGAGGTACAGGCTACACCCCAAAACAGTCCTAGACCTGATACGGGACCTGCACCCACTCCTGGAGCATCAGACACCAAGGGCGCATGCCATATCAACACATGTTCAGGTGATCTGTAGTAAGCATGAGCGCAAAATCCGCTCCGATCGCGGATTTTGCGGATTTTCGGCAAATCCGCGATCCGCGAACTCTCGCGAATTTGCCGAAAATCCGCAATCCGCGATCGGAGCGGATTTTGCGGTCAAAAGTTCAAGCGAGCCTAATTAACGATGGCGCCGGCAAGCTGCCAGCGCCATCCTGCAATAGTTACTTAATTAGCTTCAACAGGAAGCTCTAATAGATAAGATACAGCAGGGGCTCGAGCGCCTGCTTTATTTTAACAGTTGGAGCTTCCTGTTGAAGCTAATTAAGTAACTATTGCAGGATGGCGCTGGCAGCTTGCCGGCGCCATCGTAAATTATTTCAACGGTGGTGTCTTCTTGAATAAATATGAAGGGCAGGGTTCATTCGGGCACGACGGTCCTGGCACAAAAAAATAAACCTCAACAGGAAACACTTGCAGATATCAATAAAGCATGTGCCCTAGTTGAAGCTTAAATTCAGTGACTCATTCATCAGCCCAAAAATTAATCTGCTGCTCTGATCGGTCTCTGCCCTTTTATACACACAAGAGGCATGCTCGCATGGACGCCCCGTCCGTTTGGCCCCGCCCACACACTCGAGGTGTGCACCGTCTTCCCGCCATTTACCCACTATGATGGACATTTCACTCAAGGGACCCCTGCGCACTTCGGCGCGATTGCATAGTAACACACACTTGGCCGCTGGAACTAGTTGAAGCGCAAATGCAGTGACTCATTCATCAGCCCAAAAAAAATCGGGAGCGTTGGGAGGCTGGGCAGATGTGCCTTCTTCCCAAATATACCATCGAAAATCCGCTGTGATGCTGCTCTGATCGGTCTCCGACCTTTTAGACACACAAGAGGCATGTGCGCTCGCGTGGAAGCCCCGTCCGTTTGGCCCCGCCCACACACTCGATGAAGCCCCGCCCCCCAATCCGCAAATCCGCTAAATCCGCGGATTTTGCGGATCCACGATCCGTGGATCCGCTAAATCCGCGAATCGTGGATCCGCAAAATCCGCCCATGCTTAATCTGTAGCCTGCACCTACTTGGATCAGGAAGTTACCAGGGGGTGATAGCTGTGGCAGGTGGTGTGTCACAGAGTTGCCTGTCCCATTTCTTCAACTCCTTCTTGGATGTCATGATGCAGAGAATGCATCACTACATAAGCTTCCCCAGCACACAGGCAGAACTGCGGAAGACAAAGCTGGATTTCTACCAAAAGGCACAGTTCCCCCATGTAATAGGGTGCATTGATGGGACCCACATACCAATATACCCACCTGCAGCTACAGAATACATATACCGGAACCGCAAATCTATGCATTCCATCAGCGTGCAGGAGATATACGATGCGGCCGACAACATCACTGACATTGTGGCCGCATTTCCAGGGAGTACCAGTGACTGCTACATATTCAGGAACAGTGGAATCTACACACGTCTTTCTGGGGGTGAATTTGGAGAAGTTTACCTGCTAGGTAAATCAATGTGATACACCCTGATGTATACCTTGGATGAATGTGTTGGTGATTCTTATTAATGGCACTTCCTTTCCCATTTAGGTGACAGCGCATATGCCGTGCAGGCATTTATCCTAACTCCATACCTCAACCCTTCCACCCCAAGTGAGAGAAGATACAATCTGGCACATAAAAGCACGCGCAACGTTGTGGAGGACACCTTTGGACTTCTAAAAAGCAGGTTCCGTTGCCTCCACAAAAGTGGAGTTGCACGTCAGTACCGCCCCATTATCTGCTGCAAAATAATAGCAACATGGGCCATGCTGCATAACCTTGCCACAAAGAAAGGAACGACAGTGGAACTAACTGACTCTGAGGATGAGGGTGAGGACTGTCCACAGCCAGGGCACAGCGCAGCAGGTGTGGCAGCAGCACCGGATAGGAGACACAGATGGACTGAGATAACACGCAACTATTTCTGAGTAAGTAAGGAGACACAGACAGTTACTGTGAGTGACAGTGTTTAATTAGCATAGCACACCACCACAACATGAAGGGCGTCACATGCCAGGCCTAATTTATATGCAGTTTCCAAAACCAAAACGGGTTACACCACCCATTTTGGTAAACCATGTGATGGCTGGCATTACTTCCTGCGCTTACGCGCTTCACTGCTGCATTCCTTGGGCACACTGTCCTCACTGCCAGTCTGTCCTGTGGCAGAGCTGTGCTGTTCGCTGCACCTCCTGGACTCTGTGATAGGTGGTGTGATGCTACTGCGGCTAGTAGCTTCTTCACTATCCCTCCATCACCTGTAGTGGCTACCTGGTTGGTCTGTAGCACTTCCAGTGCACTGGTCACTGTGACCAGCCCCCTTGCCACATCACAGCTGCAGTGGGCCATCTCCTCCTGCATGACCACCGAGGGCCTGCAGAGCAGAGAGGTGGCAGTGGAGAGGCGGTTCACCGCCTTGGTGTAGTTGTCAAGTTTCTGCCTCTGCCTGCGCCTTGCCAAACGGTCCTCATCCAATTTGCTGCACAGCAGCATCACTGCCTCGGACATGTCCATCATGCCCTCAGCCACAGTATTGTTCATGGAACAGATGCCCTTCTCTATTCTCAGCATGTGTCCATTCATCTGTACCATCTGCCGCTGGACTGACCTTATGGCTTTGCCCTGCAGGTGCTGCACCTTGAGCATGTTCTCCTCAAGACTGGCGAACACACTCTCATCCTCGTTCTGTGAAGCTGGACTGGCTGCCCTTGCCCTGTGGCGTCTGACACGTGTGTGGGCACGCTCTGTGGGGGACTGTGAGCTTGCACCGTTGGTATCCTCAGCCACAGTGGACTGTTATCCTCCTATGCTATGCTCCTCGGACACCTCCATCTGCTGGAGGCTGGCCACTGCATGCCTCCTTGCTCTCGGTGCTGGTGGCGTTGATGGTGGCGGTGGTGATGGTGATGGTGGTGGTGGTGGTGGTGGTGATGGTGGTGGTGGTGGTGGTGATGGTGGTGGTGGTGGTGGTGGGGTGGTGTGCCCTGCAGGCGACAGGACCTCCTTCTCTTGTGTCCTCTCTGTCCTGGGTGCCTTTCCTTTGCGCCCCTCTGCAGTTCTGCGTGATGGCTCGCCTGTGGAGACAGAATGTACATTTGCTCACTTATCTGGCAGCATTTGCGTAATAATAAATTTCATGCCTGCTAATCAAACTGACTGTCCTCTGCTTCCTAATTGCTGATGTGTGTCACATGCCTTTGGGTTCAGTGGACTGACTGTCCTGACATGTGTTACTTCTGACTACATCTCCCATAATGCATTGTTGGTTTTTAGTAAAACATGTATTGGAGTGGGATTCACAATGCCTCATTGGGGATTGGGGTTAGGGAGTGGGGGGCACAGCATGCAGTGCATGCATCTTCCCTTGTTTGTTGCCAGCTCTGGCTGAGCTGTCTGCATCCCCAATCCCACTCAAACTCTCCGGCTGGAGAGTGGACTCGACCAGGAGATCCAGGGCAGTTGGTGCAGGTGCTGTGTTTCTCCCTCCACCTGTGAGCTTGGCTTGCTTCTTTCTCTCTGCCAGCCTCCCCTTAGCACGCTTCCTCAGGTCATACCAGCGTTTTTTGAGTTCCTCAATGGAGCGCTGGGTTTCTCTAATGGCATTGATTTTTCCTTGTATGACCAGCCAGATCTGCCTTTTCTGGGATTCAGGCACGTGCAGAGACTGTTTACCAAAAAGTTTGTTGTGGTCCTTTGTGACATCCTCAATAAGGACCCCCAGCTCCCTCTCACTGAATTTATGCTTCCTCTTTCTTTCAGCTGCATCCTTCTCCCTCTCCTGGTTGTCCATATTTGCTCAGTGTTGTCAGCAAATAGTTTGTAGAGCTGCTCCTGGCTTGTTTGCTGTGCTCCCTGTCTCACAAACAGCTTCAGGATCAGTGCGGCTGCATGGGTGTGGCCACTTCCTGTTTGGGAGGTAATGAGGATGCATAGGATTGGCTGATTCGACAATTACCGATTTTTAAATTACTGAATCGCTAATTACAGAATCGGTATTAAGGAATCGGTGATAATGATTCGGTAATGTGGAATCGGTATTTATTTTTACCCAAGATTTCCGAATCGCTAATTTTTACTGCTTATTACCGATTCGGTAATTTTTACCGACTTTTTGCGTACATCTGAAATACCGAGTTCTTAATAGCGATTCGGCAAAAATCGCTATTAAGGACTCAGTATTTCAGAATTACCTACATTTGGCCCCTAATCTTGAATCAAGGCTGTGGTTGTGGGTGGTGGCAGCGGTGGGCAGATTTTCTCGTACAACATTGGAGCGGAGCAGATAAGCAGGTATAACTTTTACCACTTTCATGTTCAGTGGAAGAAGCTGATGAACACTATATAATGTGCAAAACATTACTGTTGGAGTGTGACAATTAAAATCTACAGCGAGTGGTCAGTCCATTTGTTGGGAGGAATTTAATTGAGAGATACAGCTGAGAGGTCCAAAGTATGGCTTGTAAACCACAGTGGATGTGAGCATGGTAAGGGAGGAAAAGACCAGCCAGATGTCTTTAAAAAAACACCGAGTGGAGAATTAAATTTCAAGATGAGAGGAGAGGATCAGGATATGAAAGTTCTAGGCAGTTCAGCCAAAAGTATCATAACCCCCTATGAATTCCATCTGATTAGTAATTCCGCCGAAACCCAGAATAGTGTACTTTAGCTGTACGAGGTTCCACTCCATCGTCTTTATTTGTCTTGGCAATATCTATAAAAAAGGTTAGTAGGGGAGCACTTTAAAGTAAGCCAGAAGAGGGTATAGTAGGAGTCAATGGAGCACATAAAAGTGAATGAGCGCTCTCATGAAAAATGGATTCTCACAGCGGGTGATACAACTTACCAATAGAGCTATTAATTTTGGCCTTCATCTAAATGACTTACCAGATGTACCAGGCCCAAAACTTTCTTCTTTCACAAATCTGGAGTTTGTAAAGCAGAGCATCACACGTGGAATGGAGGATCTTAGTGATCTCAGTGGTGATATTTTGGAAAATCCCTGCATAAGCTGGGCAAAAGCTGGTTACCATGTTCCGGGCAAGGGAATAGTAGTCATCTGTTTTTTGTAATGACAGCAATGGTAGTTATTCTTGTCAAGATCTTCCAGATACGTCAGCCTGTCCCTCTTCTTCAATGTTGGATGTACTCTTGTTGATGCAAAGAACATTGCAAAGGATATTACAATCAGTATTATCGAATAATAAAGCAAGAAAAATCAAGCAACCTGTTTAAAAGCAATCGTAGTACAGTTGAAAAATAAAAATTCTTGTAGGTGAGGTAAAGTGGGGCCAGTAGAAGACCAAACGAAGGGCGTCATACCTAATATATAGGGAGGAAGCACAATATTTGTTTCCATTTAGGTCATGTTGTTCAAAAAAGTGAGAGATCATGTATTTTATTTTAAAAGGGCTGGCCTTTAAATCTCTAGATAGCAGGGCTGGTGGAGATATGCAAGAGTAAATGCTTTACAGAAAGGAAAGGAAAGAATAAAGATGAATACACTCACAAAAAAGAGGACGAAGGTGCAAGGCAAGGTATATAATGGAAAGGAAAAGCAAAATCTAGCACGGAGGTGAAGCAGTAGAAGATAACATAATTGTAACAGAAGGTAGGAGTTAAAATTGGATCCCAACTATGATAGAAAAATGGCAGCAAGGTAGTAGTGAAAATGAATGAACATTCCAACCTTCACGGTATGGAATTGTACCTTCCTCCAAAGTATCTGCGCCGAAAGAAAAGTGCCAGCGGATAAATTACGTCAGTCGCAAGCTGGTGGAGGAGTGGTATTTTTGGTTATATGTGGATACTCTCATGAAGGGAAAAAGACGCAACACTATGGGTAATGCCTTCTTAAGTTTTTCGGAGTTGTGAGGGATTAACCTCCAGGTCATCAAATGGTATCAGCTTGGTTGTCTCTATATGAACCGAGGCAGGGTATGAAATTACAAAGTTGGAGCTCCACTCAAATTTAGTAAAAAAGAGGAAAGAGGAAGGGGCTTTGAAAGAGAAGGGTATCAAAATAATTCCCAATATTCAGATCAAAAGGTCCCCTCCTACAGCCTTCCTACCCCAGTATGCTTCCCTAACAAACAAATTAGAAATGTGTGGAAGGAGGAACAGGTGGTTCAGATTGGATTGACACAGAGGAAAGGAAAAGGAACGACTAAGGATAATAATATTCAACAGTAAATGGGAAGCCAGGGAACAAAATTGATTATGAAAGGATTATCACTATCAAAAAGAACGATTGAGGTAAGGTTTTCTTTGTAATAAATCTTTTTATTAATTCAGAATTATGCAGGTATCAAGTACAGTAGTCAAAGAATAAGCAATGAAACATTATGTTATACAGTTTCGTTTCACCACGAGTGGGCTTTGCTTGCTGAAAATGTATCCATGATACTTCCATACGAACGTTCTAGCCTACCCTGATGACTGGTCCACCCCCCACCCACCCATTCCATTCTATGTAACAAACCCCTATAGGCGACCCACTGGTGCCCCACTTTCTCCCACTTTTTGGGGCAGCCCCTGCCTTCATATACTACTTTTTCCACTTTACACCACCAGTCCAAATAAGTCTTCCACTGACCCACTTTCGGTGGCAGGGCGGCCCCCCATGTCCGGGCTATATTTCTTTTGGCTACCAGCGCAGCCACCCCAAGCCAGAGTTTCTGGTATTTCGGCCAGGTCAGCTCCAAGTAACACACAGTATATGTAACCTGGCGTCTACAGGAATTTCTTGTCCCAGGACCTCTGGATTGAGGTATGGTTTAAGTGATATAGTCTAGGGAACACCTGTGCCCCCATCTGACTTGGAGTTGTGAGTTGGAATACCCATGTGCTAAGAAGATTAAAAAGTACAGGGAATTTGAAAGCGGTGTTAAAAGCATCCGGGAGACATGGCAGTGTAGTGAGTCAACAAAGTTTGAGGGATTTATACATATATATTCTAAGGCAAGAGACAACCCATTGGGACAGCCCCTGGGAGGCATATTGGCCCTAGTATCAACAGGTCTATTACAGGAGCTAAAACAACTTCACTCGAAAAATGTGGGTACAGGTATCCAAAATACATCTCCACCATAACTCGCCCCAGATGAACTATCTCATTATAGTGAATGTGTACATGCATGGAAGGGGGAAATTAAATACAGAGCAAGAATTGGATTACTTTCTTGAAGATATGAAGAGTTTATGCATGATGATGCTAATGGTCATTTTAATTAAAAAAATCTGTCCAGATAATATATTGTATGATGAATTACTGGATATATATCTACTATAACAAAGGCAGGTTTTCCGGCGACTAGCTGCTCTAGGATACACATGAAATGGTGGGAGGTAATGTATACGTTAGGGCAAATTTATTTGAAAGGGTGTTTTCCCTCAAATTCACAGCAGGCCAAACCTTTCGGAGTGGAGTGTGAAAATATCTGATTGATTACTTTTGTGCCCATTTGGTAGTTTTATTTAGTTTCAGCAGTTTGAATATTTATAATAGATGGAAGTGGTCACTGGCCTTTGCAAGCTTGTTTAAAGTTGAAGATCACGAGGGATGGAGAAAAGAAAATAATAATAGATGATAGAATGGTTTCAACTAGAATAGAGGAGAGAGAGTTGGAACTGCTTGCAAGTCTGCAGATGCGGTGGGAAATTGAGAGCCAAAAACTAAAGAATGCAGAGGTAAGTGGGTTGGTGTATGAATCAAATTAAAGAAGTCAATTTTTTCAATTGAAGAACTTTTTTCGGCAAGTAAAAACTGCAAGTAAAATAATTCATAGAACAATAAAACGATAAAATCCTCCAAAATGACATCACATAACAGTCCTAAACCCTCGACCAAATTGAACAGTACTTTTCCTTCGGTGAATAGCTGTTAAGATAAAAAGGGCAACACTAAAACACACAAATTGATCGTTTAGTGCAAGCAGAAATGTCTGTGCATCATTATAGTTTCTTTTATTCTGTATAATAAAAAAGGGTTTCAAATATTGGCATTACAGCTCCTTATAAAACGTACAGAATAAAATAAAGTGCTATGTGCTTTGCTTGTTCATTCCATCACAGGGACGAGGCGTTTTGTCAGTGGGATAAACATTCATCTTCGGAAATGCAACCAATTGGTGCACCATACCACTTCTAAAGCTGGCTAGGACATACCAGTGTTAGCTGTTTTTAGCACACATCAAATACTCCTGACACCCATCCCTTTCCTCCAAGGTCATTTCGTTTTGTTTGACTCTACACGAAGTCTAGATAGATTTGCATAAAGGCACGCAAAGTAACAAGTAATCGCCATGGGATGTTACGTGGAATTGGATGCCAACTGCAGGTTCGATCGGTTCCCATTTCTCTACCCACATATATACTATCATTAAAACTTTTGGGAAAATGTCCCACCCATGCATCGGAGGCTAAGTTCTTCATTCTTATCAGATTTAAAAAAAAGGGGGCATTAATCTATTCCAAAACAGCTTACTAACCCTTGTCTTGGCAGCTCGACTCAAATTGGATCATGCCTCTTCTTGTAAAGACCTTTTCCTCTCAGCAATTAAAGAAGTCATAAATTGTATAAAAACAGAACGAAGTAAGATCCATGAGGCATCAGTAAAAGAACCGGGGGGGGGGGGCATATTGTCAAGGGCCATATCGCCGGACATTTTCCCGCTAAAGCTGCGATAATTTCGTCACCCTATTAGCAAGCTGTCGTTAACAGCAGTTAGCGACAGTTTGTAGGCGATAGCGAGTGGTTTGGGGCCCGCTTTGCATGTCAGCGATATTTATCGCTAATGACATGCAAAGTGGGCATACCGAACCTGTTAGCGACTGAAAGGAGTCGCTAACATCGCTATCGCCTATTATCAAAACAGGCACAGCGATAAAAAAACTTGCGCTAGGAGCTAATATCGCCAAAAACTAACACCTGCTCAGACCACTTCTTAACCTGTATATCCAATGGGAGTTGGATATTCAGGTTGAGACCCTATTGGCGTTAATGCCTGAATATCGCTGGATACCAGCGATATTCACGGATTGAGACGCTATTGCCGGATATTTTATCGCATTTGAGATAAACCTTGCTAATAGCACATTATCTCTGCGATAAAATCCGGCGATGCGCGGCGATAAAAAAAATATCGCAAAGCTCATTTAGCGATAAATATCGCTAGTTGTTGATAATATGCCCCCTAGAGAGCAAATTGTTAAAAAAGATTTGTATGATGAAGAATGACAAAATCATAATATTAACCCCTTCCATGCTCATGACGAGCTCAGCTCGTCATGCAGTAAACGGCTTGTGTGCTCATGACGAGCTGAGCTCGTCATGAACAATGGGATTCATCGATGATTAGCACAGAGGATGAATCTCTGTAGCATTGATGGTGTTAAGATAAGGACTCCGGAAAGGTTGAGAAGAAAAGGGCAGGCTAAACATATGGGGAGAGAAATATGTAGTCTACAGCAGACATACAAAAAACATTAAAGGAGAAAAAGCACAATACTATAATTTAAATTTGGAGGAAATGCAACAAGCAATATCTTCTAAAGATACAAAAACATTTGGCAACTTTTGCATCTTAGGATGAGAAATAGCCAGCCTAACTTAGATTTTCTAGTATCAGAACGCGCATGGAAAGAGCATTTAGAAACCATATATGAAACTCAGAATGAAGGGCCCTCAGAGGCATTTATAAAGTGGCTAATAAGCGTCTGTAAAAAATGATGGTTAACTACATAAAGGAATTCATAAAAGATCTATCTTTGACCAGAGCAGCCAGGCCAGATAATCTTCCAGTGATAATGATAAAGATAAATATCAGCTGCTGAAGTAGGGTCTTATATAGTCTTTTTAGAGCAAAACATGTAACTAGAGTAGTACCCGAAAGCTACAAAGGTGACATCATCAAACTCATTTATAAAAAGGGTAGTCGTCAGGTCCAAAGAATTATAGACTGATTAGTTTGATGGATGTGGGGACAACAGTCTTTGGAAAGCTTGTGCTGGGAGAGCTCAGGGAATGGGTTGGTGAGAGTGCCCTAATTCCGATTGAGCAGGGAGGGTTCAAGGAAGGACATTCTAGGATTAATCATTGTTTTGACCTGTGGTCAATTGCTAGAAAGCTAACTGACTGCAAGGGGAATTTGTACAGTTGCTTAGTCGATGTTAGGAGGGAATTTGAACTAGTAAATTGGAAGATTCTGACTAATAATTTAGAGAAACCTGGAATCTCAAATGGGTTGCTATGGTTCTTGAAATAACTCCACTCTGGAAATTGGGCAAGATTGAAACTGTAAAAAAAGGACAGTCTTCCCATGAAATTTAAAAAAAGAAGTCGATTGAATCAAGGTTGTGTGATGGCCCCAGTGCTGGCTGGGTCTGGTGGCTTACGGAACTAGTGCATCCACTGTAGGGATCTGTGTTTGACTTCATGGGCAGAGGCTCTTCTCATCCTTTTATCCTTCTGATGTCAACAAAATGAGTACCATTGAGTTGGATAACAATAAACATCTGTTATTCAGTGCCAAGACAACCTTCTGGTCGAATGTGCGCTTTACAAATACACATGATATGATATCTTTGTTGGCGAATTATGAAATGAGACAGGACATTTTACATATAGGATAGGTCTTAACTCGTTTCGTACTGAGATGACAACATTTTTAAATGTGATGATGGGGTTTGTAATTGTGAGCTGCAGATGAAATGTACACACTCCCATATCCTATTGGATTGTTTTTATTTTGTGATGGAAAAACTGAAAATTTTAAAGCCTAGTTTAATTATTTATGGAGTTTTTAATCGTTAAGAGTTTGAAATTGTTATTTAATATGCAGTTGCACGACATGGTATGCACCATTGGATGGTTTTTCCTGTCAGTAAACATAACATTTCTAGTCAATGTTAAGGAAGGATATGGTATGGTTAAATTGGCTGGGTTTTATGGATGGTAAAGAATGGTAGTTTTCTTTAGGTGTTTTAATGAATTGGATTATGAAGGATTCTACTTGTTGGCTATGTTTAACGGACTACGGTCTAAATGAACTTAAAATGTACTACTACACCAGGAAGAAGAAATAATGTCTGGAAAGTCCCAGAGGTCTAAGAATCATTTAGAAATATTATAGAAAGGATCAAAGGAGAACGGAGGAGGGAAGAGAGGAGAATGAGAGGCACTAGGAACAAGGACATTGAACAGAGAACAGGAGAAAATATAACTGTGCGATGGAGAAAGTAAGGGGGAGAAGATGAGCCTTTGTGTGGCGGATGACGTTTCGCTCCTTGAAGCAATATTTTAGCTATCTCCTCGAATCATGCAGGAGAGAAATATTATGAGTCTACACTAAGGGATGAAAAGGTACTACAATATAACCTGGAGCCTCATAGGTCGAAAAGGAAAAAAAGCAATAGATGACTGTTCGCCTCGCCATGTCCTTTGCGCAAGGAAAGTGAAAAGTGGTGATGTAAAAAGGTTTATGCCCTTACCACAGGATATTCACGTATCTTGGTCTTTTGGACATTAAAACACTCTACAGTGAAGCACTCAGAGAATCCAAAGATATAGGAATTTCTAATCTCCTAAAATAGAGTAAGAAGAAATAAAAGTCATATGGCCTTCAAAGGAGGTGAGGTTGAAGTGTAACATGAATAAATGTTGGGGCGCCTTCCTGAAAATATTTCCCTATATGTGATATCGCCCATGAAGAAAAAATGGCATTCTACACAGTCAGTGATTCACAAAAGGAATCTAGGTATGAGTAGTGTGCAAGTTGCATTTCTAACCTACAAAAGGCACAAGGGGAACAATATGCAGTTGTGGGCATGTCCAGAGTTATGGTAGATCTTATCTACCTTCCTGGCACACAATGTATCCCATTGTGCTACTCCCCCTTGATGCAGGGTAATGCACAATACTGAGAGTAGATAGATATGCACCCTGCCAGCACCACAAGCTACAATACTCAATTGGGGTAAACGTCCTTTACAATGCGGTGTTTACACCGCACGACCTTTACCACGCTGCCATTACAACGCAAGTTGTTACTACGACTTGCGCTGGATGGCGCTGTTGGTTAAGGAATACTGTAATTTTATATTCCAACACCTTCCCTACTGTTACGTGGACTGGTGTTGGAATATAAAATTATAATATTCCTCAATCCGCGCCCTCCAGCGCAAGTCGTTGTAACGACTTGTGTTATAATAAACGCTTTGTTAAGTACCGCGATCTAAAAGATCGCGTTGTACTGACATACATCCCTCAATTGGAATAGATTGTTCCTTCCTACTTCATTATGACTGTACATATAAAGGAAGCGCCCCTCAGTGATGTGGGAAACAGGCGGACCCTGTTCGTGTCAGCAGAGTCCATCACTCTCCACATGTAGCACATGGTAACCCACGCATATTAGAACAGCAGGTGTGTAATCTTTATACAATAGCAAGAAGGTGAATAAACATTTGAGATGTAATCAGCATGCCATGTCTCTCTAAACATCAAAAACTGTGAGAAGCACCAGTCATATCTATTATTTTTCTGACACGTTGTCAATACCACTCAAAGGGACAGATGAACTAACATTTTTACAGTTGCTAAACCCTCCGAATTGGGAAAACAGCTGGTTTGTGACAGCTAAAATGTTATTTGGTATGTACTTGAAGTGGACTGTTCATCCAAGGAAGACACCGCATCAGGAACGTTTAACACAAAGTTTAGTGGAGATAAGGAACCCCATGTCAAGAGCACAGACACCAACCCAATAACTGACTAAGAACCCCCAAGCATGTCATAGTTTCCACATTCCACAAGAGACATGACACAGAAGGTAAAATAAGAAGACAGACTAAGACTCAGAACTAAGACTCAGTATAACAGTACTAAACCCATTTTAGGCTTGCAAACTTTTAACTGACCCTAAAATAGCTTTAGAAATTAATATGGATATACAATTTGGGAGGGGTGTGTTTTGGGCATGGCTTTCAAATTGCCATTCAGTACCCTATGATGTATCAATAGTTCGCAACCAGAATTCCGGTCACAAATCATTGAAAAATGAAAAAGAAGGTCCTTCGCCCTTGTGATTTGGAGTGGATCGTCAGGGGGAGTAGGCAGTACTCCAGGGCACCACTGCCAAATGTCATTAAATGTAAAAGCAGCCCTATTTTCCTTAAGACACAGAGGCTGCTTAAAAACAAACTACCGTTTGTTTAGTCAGGTTTAAGTTTTAAGTCAGGAATCTTGACACGGCAAAGACAATGGGCTTACGGGTGTCAGCCAGCGCTTCCTTATTAATGTGTAACCCGGGCAAAAGAAAAAGACATGAAGCTCCGTCTCTTTCTCCCAATTGCAACCTGGTCATTCTCTAGGAGAAGAGTGTGTCCATTTGTGGGTGAATACACGGAGCGGCAGAATGCCCATTCTAAACTGGACATAAAGTTTTCTCGCCAGAGATGGCTGGATGTCATCTAGAAAAGATTCCATTCTGTAATAGTCTTTTAGCAATAAAAATTGGGCCGTCAGTTGACCTACAGAGGATCGTCGCTGTACAGCGGCAAGCTTGCTCGAACAGTAAGCTTTTACCACTTCAAAGCATGGGGTTGCAGCACATGCTTTCTCAGGGTTGCACCACAATGTTGGTTTTCCCATCTTAGTGCATTCATCCTTTATATGTGCAAACCAGGGGATTTTTGCTACTGCCGGAAGGCTCAATATCTCTTTTAGTTCTGTTCAGTACGCTGCCAATTCCAGAGTCACCCACATTTTACGGCAAAAAGTTAGGGGTCTGAGGCCCGACTCCTTCTCAATCGGTCTAATTCCTAGATCCAACCACAGGGGTACAAGGAGGGTACAAGCGGGGCAACCCAGGATCTACCTCATAAAATTATTTTCCACCTTGCTCACAGGTTCACAACAGCAATGCCCCCGGAGTTCTGCCCCATATATTGCCAAGCCCCTGGCTTGGGCCTTGTAAATCTCAACTATGGGCCCAGCAGGTTTAGAGGTGGAATTTCTCAATAATTTGGCAATCCCCCCAGAGGTCTGGGCTAGCCTAAGCTTTGCTTTAACAATTTGTGGGCCCCACTCCACATTTTCTGTCAGTGTGACCCTTAGATATTCAAACACTGACACCCTGTCCAAGATGGTACCCTCCAGCCTAGGGTTACGGTGGCTTGTCTTGGGGGGGGGGGGGTTGGAGACCATAAACTTTGTCCTCAGAGTATTGATCTCCAAACCCCTTTTGCCACAAAATGTGGCAAAGCTATCCAGGACCCTGTGAATGCCCATCGGAGACTTTGACAGTAGCAAAGTATCATCCGCAAACATCATTGCGGGACTTTGGTACCTGCCAGTTTGGGGGCATCGTTGTCCCTGACCTCTGCAAGGTGGATACCAGAGATTTAGAGATTTGACAAAGAGGCAAAACAGGGCAGGTGCGAGCACATACCCCTGCATCACACCCCTGTCGACTGGAAATCGTGGTGTCAATTTGCCTTTTTTTCCACACCTTACTTGGCAAAATTACCTTCATGCAATGTAATAAGTATATTCAGGTGATAAGGGAGAATCCCCATATCTCCAAGTACCCCCCATAGCTTGGCCCTGGACACCAAGTCGAAAGCCACCTTAGAAGTACCATGATCTCCCATCCACCACTGCAAACGGTCAAGAACTACCTATGCAAAGTGTTTTTGCATGACGTCGATCAGACTGATCGGTCTGTACTTTGCGGGTAGAAGCGGCAACCCCTTTTTAAAGACTTGGACTATTTCTGTCCCTGCCCAGGTTTCAGGAATTGGCATGCCCTTCAAGATGGCAATAAATAGAGCCCACAGATAAGGTCCACAAATTCCTGTTTCTGCCCGGAAGATATCCCCCGGGATCTTGTCCAATCCAGGCGCTTTGCCCCATGGGAGCTTACTTATCGCACTTAAAACTTCCGAAAGAGTGAATTCGATAAGTTCATCATGGTTAGCACTAGGAACAATTGGAAATACATCTCCACTGGAGATGGGGACATTCTTTGTGTTATATAGGGCCTGGAAGTGAGCTTCCCAGGCTTCTGCTGATATATTAGGTTCGAAAGCAGTCTTGCCCTGACAACTACCAGTGGCAACTATGGACCAGAACTCCCTTTGATCTTTGTTAGTCAGAGCAGTTTGCAGGGCGTGCCATCTGTCCATTTCCCAGTCCTCCTACGCTAGCCTAATGGTCTCTTTGTACAGCGTCCTCTTTTCTTTGATTAATGGCTTATTTTTAGCTTTGATAGCCTCCAATAAAGCTTGTTTTGCCACACGGCAGCTGTCATTTAACCATGAGTGGATGGCCCTCTTTTTGCCCTTCGCATGTGCCTTTGGGTAGAATACATCAGCAAGCTTTACGACCAGACCTGCATGTAAGTCTGCAACCTAGTCGATAGAAGCGGTGTTATCCACCGCGACTACCACTTCACCCAGTTCTAATAACACTGGAATGACTGCTGCATACAATGCAAACAGCTTTTCTGGTGACTGCTGAATTGCCCCCCACCTAACTCTGATCCTGTTGTTAGAGAGGGTTAGGCCATTGTCTACAGCGATACTAGTGGGCACGGGAGTTCCCAGATTTGGCGACTCCAATACTAATGATAAAGCATTGTGATCGCAGTCATGTCGTGGGAGGACAATGAAGTAACGAACTCTAGACCACAGCCTAGTCTCCACTAGGATGTAATCCAATGGAGAGGCTTGGCCAATTCTATTGAATGTTAGGTTCCCTGGTCTATCCGAGGGTGTGTGACCATCGCACGGGAAACATCCTTTACAACGCAACTTTTAGCATGCAGTGCCTTTACGACGCAACTTTTACAACGCAAACCATTACAACGCATTGCGCTGGGGGGCGCTCTAGGATAGGGAATAGGTTTAATTTACTATCCAACACCTTCCCTACTATCCACGGGGACTGGAGTTGGAATAGTAAATTAAACTATACACTATCCAGCGCCCCAAAGCACTATGCGTTGTAAAGGCATGCATTGTAAAAACTGCGTTGTAAAGGCATGCGTGGTAAAAGCATGCGTTGTAATATCATACATCCCCATCGCATGCTCGTAAGGAGTGTGCTAGTGTGAATGCATTGATCTGTAATGCCAGCGGAGACCAGGTCCTAATTGGTGGAATTTGGGGTTCAGGAATTAACCACTGTACAGTGTACATCCTCTTTGGAGGGAATTGCATCAACCATATCTGGAAGGGGCTCGTATTGACAGTTAAAATCACCCCCCATTATTAACCAAGTTTTTGGGGATACAACTGGCATGAAAGAATTAAGTTGGTCAAAAGTCGGGGATTCCTTAGTCACACTCACAGGACGAGAGTAGATGTTAACAAGGGCCAATTCCAACTTGGTAGAGAAAGTAAGTACTACACATAAAATATTACAAGACCCAGAGTCCAGGGATTTGGCCGTGCAGCCCAGGTGTGAACCCACCCAAATACATAAACCCCCGGATGGTCTGCCCCTGCCTCCCGAAATCGCTGGGATGGTGAACGAGGCAAACCCCACCCTAAGAGAATCTTACCGTCCCATGTCTCCTGGAATAGGCAGATATCAAACTGGTCGACAAAAAGTCCCCAATCAGGGTAGGACAGCTTACTTTTTAGACCAGCAAAATTCAACAATAAGATCTTTAAGTTCCTTTCTTGGCTCAGGTTGTAGGCAGGGGGCACCGTGGCACGAGAATTAGATATATGGAAATCCCCTACTGAATACAAGGGAAAGCAGGTAGGTGGCCAATTATGCTGTTTTTCCACCAGATCCCCAGAGCCAAGGGGATCAATAGTTGTGGGGGCTTGCTGGCTAAGAGTTCACCATCCACCTGTGGTAATATTGAACCCAATTCCAGGATATTTTGCCGTACCCCGAAATTCATGTACTGCCTGATTTGGGTAAACCTATTCTCCCTAGATTCTACATGGGGCCTTGCAGGTCCCTTTCCTATTTTCTTTGGATGTCAATCCACTTCCTCAAGGCCCGGAAATCTATTTCTTACATGGACACTGTATAAGAGGGGTCTGGGGGTAGGATAGTTATAGTCATGGTGGTGCACTGGCCCTCGGTCTAAGGAAATACTGGCCCTGTGTAGTGTAGAATAGTGGGGTAAAAATGGTCCAGTAGTGGTGCTTGGATCTCTGTATGGTACTCTAGAGGCCTATGATTCTAGTTTAATAACCAACATACGGTCTGAATCACATAAGTGAAGGAGGCTGGCGTCAAATTTAAGCTAGGCTGAGTTATTACTTCTATACTGCCCGCTGAGCTCTCTCCCTCCCCATATCCCTCTCTGCGCTCGGTGTTCCCCTAGTTGACTAGTAGTGCTTTTACCTTGTCTCTGGATGGTAGAGGCTGCATTGTCATTCCTGTCTTCACAGTTAGAGTTCCTACATGTTGTGTTGGTTGTTGATAATATCAATAACTTGCATTTTTTATATAACACATCTCATTTCTAACTGCTGCAAATATTAGGTGGTACTGTTTACCCATTTTCAACGGGAATTTACTGGAATCATGGAAACCTGTGGCCTTATCTTAACTCTCAGAGTCATCCTACAATGACCATAATACAGTGCAGTGACCTTACCAATAAGTTTGCCTATTTTTTATTTGATAAGAACATAAATAGCGAAGGAATGTTTGCTATTTTTCAATCAATGAAGAGTAAACCATGGACTAAGATGTCCTTGTTAGGCATGCAGAATGACTTAAAAGTAATGGGTGTATTTTATATGTTTAGCAAGTATTTCGCAATAAATGTACAATATTTTCGCACTGGGGTAAAATTATTTCTGCAACACAGATTACAGAAAATGTTTTTTGCCAAATTCCTTTGCATAAAGTCCAAAACAGGGTGTAAAAGGATGTGCCCTGTTGTTTGCAGCATGCAAAAAGCTCAGTTTACAACAGTTGGAATGATAGTGATTAAGTTGAAAAAGCGTCCTCGGAAGTGAATAAGTGGCACATTTCCCACGAGGATTTGTTTTAAACAAATAGCATTAATGTATTGTTAAGCACGTTAGTATGGCACACGTCTCATAATGATGCTAAAGAATAGCCGAGGTATCTGCGCGCGCCTGATTGAAGTATCTGGCAAACACCTCAGGTCTCCTTTCAGACTGAGTGATGTCTGAACAATACAGGGAAAGCTAGCCGAGCACGTGCAGCAACTAATGACAGCGGCTTAAAATGCATTCATTTTTCATGCTGTCACCCAAGCAAGCTTCGGAAACTGGCTGCGCGTCAGCAAAAACACACACACAAAGCAAGCGACCCGGGGAGGCCACGGGCTTTGTGCTTGGATGACAGGCTGGCCGCTGCCACAATTAACACCGGCGCGTAAGAGTTGCTGCTGACACAATTATAGCTGGCGAAAGATGGGGCATATTATCAAGAAACGGCGTTAAAATTATCGCCGCTTTAGGGGGAGGAAACGGCTGCTAAAGCGGCGATAATGGGCTTGATAATATGCCCTTGTGAATTCCCATAGAAGCCCAGGTTCTGGTGTGAACATGGCTTCTATTGGAATTCTCAAGGGCATATTATCAAGCCCATTATCGCCGCTTTAGCGGCAGTTTCCTCCCCCTAATTATTTAGCGACAGTAAACGGCCGCTAAAGCGGTGATAATTTTAATGCAGTTATTGATAATATGCCCCGAAGTTAGACAATATTAAACAAAAGATTATAGATTTGTGGTGCACTGTAGCGTTTTGCGTGCTTGGTGGCAGGAAAAGTATATATAATCCTAGCATTTACATCATGCTGGGCGTCAGGAGGAAGCAGAACGCATAACCCACCTGTGAAACAATGTACGTGTTTTTGGTTTCCTCTTTCGAGTAATTTCCACGGATCAACAGTGATGCTGTGTAATCTTTTTAAACTGCGACTAAATAGGGCTCGCTGGTTTTATTCAGGCCTCTCCCTGCCAGTTCTGCCCTTGAGGTCGGAATGAGAGGTCTCAGCTGGTTTCTGGAAAACGCTGTTGAAAATGTGCCCGCTCGCCAAGGTCAGTTTGGGGTGGTGGCATATATGACATGTTTCCAATCAGCTTCTCACCATGAAACGCGCTCAGACAGTCCTCGAGCCCTGATCCATGCCTGAGCACTAACAGGCGGCGAATCTATTTCTAGAACGCTTTAAAGGACGAATCTGCTGATCTCTTTGCGAAATTGATTTCGCTCTGCCTGCATTTTTTACTGATAGATGTTTTATTTCTAGAAGGCAAAAATTAAATTTCGACTGAAATCAGATTGGCCAATAGGGTGGTCTGGCAGTTTTAGAAGGGCCGGCCTGCCAGGGGAGTGTGTGGGCTTGCTTTCTTTAGCTATTCGTGGGCCTGTTTTGTGGTTCGGTGGGCTACAGGGCTGGACTGGGAACCCAGAGCAGCCCTGGCAAATTTTGTCAAACCAGCCCCTAAGGTCCATACTGAGTGCAGTGAGCGAGCCTGACCGCTACACGCAGGGTTTGGGGTGGAGGGGGGCTTCTCCCCCCAAAGAAAATGTGGCCAAAAATGCTGCATTCTACAGCACATATTTCATTATATATTCAATTGTATTAGCTTTTCATGTATATTAGAACATTGGAATGTTGAAGACAATGGAGTGCTCCAAGCTTCTACGGGCCGGTAAAGGCCCGCAGAGCAACATTCCAATGTTTTACAAAGGTCTCTCGGACCTCGAGGGGATTTCGAGCTTCGAGAAGCCTTTGTTTTATTTGTTAGAACATTCTGCCCTCTAGTGGCAGAATGTTCTAATAGCCTTATAGCCTTCGGCGCTGGCCTTTAATGCAGGAGCGGGCCTTTAATAGCCGGTATAGCCCGCTACAGCAGGCTACAAGGCTATAGTAAAGCATGATCCTATGGTGCACCAGGTTTCAACAATCTTTGTTGTGGCCCTTCAATGATTCCCTCACTTTCACTATCCACCAGTGCACCCTATCTCTCCACAGCCCCTCTCACACATGTATTTCATTTGTTTTATAGCACCTCTCATGCCAGTGTAGGGTATCGGAGCACTTTACATCACATACAAATGCAGACACTGAATCATATGTGTGTAAACCAATGTATAGAAAATGTTACATGAGACAAAGAGTATTACAAGGTGTAGGATTCCTGTCATCCATACTGGTAGGCATTATTTAAGAGTGCTTGGTCTAGAGAACCACAAACTCAGGATTCAGAACATAGCACCGTGGTTAGTGTGGCTTTACTAATAAGAATGTGTTTCTACCCAAAAAAACGCTTTTTAGCAACATTAGAATAATGAAAAACATAACTTTCTAACCTATACCGTGTAGTTTGCATGCAGCTCTTAGATGACAGTTCATAGGTCACTGTGCTAGATTATGATTGTAACTTATGAACTGTACAGTAGCAAAATGGGTCTGTGTGACAAAAGCAGCAACCCATTAAACTATGCACATATAATACTGTGCTATGATCTGCATGGTACATGTCCTTTGCAGCAGGCATATTAACTCTCTGCACTACCTTAGAGGAGTTAAAACTGCCACTAGAGAACATTCATATCTCTCTATATTCGTAGATATCTTATTCGATTATAGGGGGTCACTTTTATTTTGGTTCCTGGGCGTATTTTCTGTTCGGGCCCTGAATGCCAGGTCTCTGTTGTGGTACAAACAGTTAATGGCAACAGGTTGACTCACAGACATTTTTACGCTATTTGTGGGCCTGATGGCAATTAGGATGCAAAAGTCAGCTGCAAATTGCACACCTGCTAATTTGAGATTGTGCAGAGTTCGCGAATTAGCAGATGTGCAAATTGCACCCGATTATAAAATGACACCTTCAAATGGAGACGTAGAACATGGCAAGAGAATATTTAACAATTCCAAGGCGTCAAACAGCGCATGTACGTCACTTGCTCATGCAGTGCCCCCGATTGCTCACATATTGTAAAACATAATCATTAGGCCCATCACCATCAGTGACATGGGTTGGCACACCAAGAGAACCATTCCGTATACTTATTTCCACAACCAGAACAGATGGAATTCAGCCCATGAAAATGGTATTTGTGGATGAAGATATCCTGACAGTATGATGGAACTGCACAATCACGCATTTAGGATTAGTGGCAGGTCTATAGGCGACTTGGGTGGGTCTACCTGCAAAAGTAGTCAAAAATCTACAAGCTGGTAAACTAGTGCATAGTCTCCTTCCTCTTGAAGGTAGCTTTATATCCTGGAAATACATGAATGAGTTTGTTTATAGTGTCTAAGTAGGAAAGGGACGCCTCTTTACAGAAATATAGTATATAGGAATTTTCCTCACAAGGGAAAATATTTTCACTGTGGATAAACAAAAAAGGTGAATGTAAAATACCCATTGACATTACATTTACCTATTAAGAATTTTCCACTAGTGTAAATATTACGCATTGGAGCAACCAAGTATATCTTCAACTTTATGCCATATATTTGTCAGTATATTTCTAACAGCAATCCCTACTGTTATAATCTGCACACCCACATCCAAAAGAACACACTGAACAGAACTTCCAATATAGCACCAGCATGGCCCACATACACCCAAACATATTACATAGTCAACTATCACAATACCCAACGGTACTCACAACCAAGCAATGCTATATATATATATATATATATATATATATATATATATATTCTACGCTCGTCGATTCCCAGCTGGTCCCCAGGAATGAAAAACAGCACTCGGGAGGTTCCTCGTCACAGAGTTAGTTTATTTATGAAAAGCTACCCCGCAGACGCGTTTCGGCGATCTGCCTTCTTCAGTGTGTGTATTCACACGCACAACCCAGGTACATTTATATAAACATCTGATTCGTATAAGGGAGACATCCTATTCATGAGCGTAGAGAGAGGACTCAATCCCTCCCATCAACTGCGTGCTCCATTTTGTAGTGGTAGTATAAACCATATGTACAAAGCTTACAACACTATACAGTGTAACATTATACAACCCAAAGATGGGTACAGACGCTATAGTGGAAGGTATAATTAATCACCGTGCAAGAAATGCACATAACATACAGCCGTGGATCGGCGTTTCTCCTCTAATATTTTACAGCCCACAAGAGTCAAATATGACTACACATTTTTAAAGATTAATAATTAGTGGATCCAACCCATACACGAAACGGGATATATGCCCGAAGTTAAAGAAAAGAATATCTGTATAAGCATAGACAAACTAAGAAGAGAACCAACAGAAAATCGGTGCATATCTTTTTCGTATTTGAACAGAGTCACATGTGCTATAATTCATAGTATTCTCCTATTAGGAAACAAAGAGCCCTTTGAGCCTAAAATTCATCATGGAGAGATACACTAGACAATCAATGATCACTAATGTACACAGTGTCCTGTGGGGCTTCAAAAACAAAATTGAATACCATCAGACAATGTGTCCCAATAGTTAGTCATAGCACACAAAATTATACAGATAATACATAATGATGATACAACCTGCCCCAACCATTCAAGAGCATTGTGTCTATACTTCAGCCACAAGGTGCTGAATCTCATTACATGCAGGTGCAGACTTCAAATTCCAGGAAGTTAATCACACAAGATGGGATCTACAGAAAACCTAATACCTCATTTACCTAGATGGAAAACCATTTCTTCCCCACTATTCATTCCCCTAGGCCATTTGGTGGACAGATCAATAATATATCGTGACTCGAGTCTACGTAATCGTCGTAGACGATCTCCCCCTCTGGCACTGTTTTTGATGGTATCTAGGCCAAAGTACTGTAGCTGGCTACGGTCTTTATTATGCTTCTCGGCAAAATGCCGGGCGACTGGGTAAGATGGATCAGCCTTATCAATCGCTCTAAGATGTTCCAGGATCCGTAGTTTCAGCATGTTAATGGTACTCTCTATATAGCGGAGACCACATGGGCAGGTCAAACAATAGACCGCTAGGGGCGTGCTACATGTGATGAATTACTTAATCTGCATTCTTTTGCCTGTGTCAGGAACCACAACGGACAGCACCCTTTTGCTGCCTGCACAGGCCTTGCACTTGCCACATGGGTAAAACCCGCCCATATATATATATATATATATGTAGCAATGTTAGTCCAATTGTCCTGCATAACCGGCGATCTCTTAACGGTGCGGTTTCCAACGGCAGGACCACGCCGTTAATTTATTTAACACACTTCTGGAAACCCAGAAAAGACGGGTCGCACTCACCAAAGGGAATCGCTTAATCAAATTTTCTTTTTATTTCGTTTTCAATCCATTTCCATTTGTTAGACGGTCACTCTACCAAGACAAACAAATCTGACGCGTTTCGCAGCAGCTGCTGCTTGATCACGGCATCTAACAACAGTTTTTTTTCTCAAGATTAAAAAAAGTTTGAAAACCGGACAATTACATCATTTCCTGTCGTTTTTTTTAACCTGCCCCTTAGGCTTGTGGGACTGTATACGTTGGCAGGGTATGCTCAGACGTGAGTCCCTTGCTCACTTTCCCACTGGATTCAAGCAAGCCGAGCTGAAGACGGCTGAAATGCCAGAAACCGGTCCTCGGAAGCTTGTTTCCGGTCCAGGGAAGGCATGGCTTGGCAGTTCGGGCTGGAATGTTCCCATGAGGCACAGGGTCAGACTGATTTGCATATGGCCATGTCTGAACTGGGGTGGCAGAGTGGGCTAAATAACAGTGATGGATTAAACCCAGATCTGTTGACTGGGTGTGAGTTTTTGATTGGTTTGATGCTCCGTCCATCACCACCCCCTTTTGTACCACTAGCTGTGGGGCGGCGCTCCTCCACTCACATGGAGGAGCCGCCCCTGTAAACCCACAAATCTAGAAGATGCATAAGCACTTGGAAAAACCCTCCTAGTTTAAACCTTAAACACGAGTCAGTGAGACAGATCTAACAACTGAGAATATCTGGTTTAAATTTCCATTCTTGGATTAAAATTGATGAATGTTACATTTTAATCCCATTTTCAAACTTTAAAAACATCTGCTGAGACAGATAAGAAAATCAAGATTCTCGTTTTTTTTTACCAAAAATTGCCCATTTAACCTTGAGTATTCAGTTTTTGATTTGCAACACAACATTTGGTCTCCTTTACATCACTGATCTTACATCGCAAAATCAAAAGGCTTCAGTGCTCCAACAAGCAGCAAACAGTTGTTTGTCATGGCGTATCAGAAAACACAACTTCATGAATGCCACACATGATACAAATGTGACGTCACAATGAAGAAAGGGTAATTGAATTAATGAATATAGGGATTTGTAAAGTGCATGGCTACCACTAGGCTAATTCACAAAGTTGTGTTCGTAGGGCTGTCTTCTGACTTTAGTCTAGGTCTCACTACAATTTTTGTAGCATCTGATATATAGTTTCTAAATTAATGTGTAAGAATCTGCCCGGCAGGATCATTCTGGAAGCAAAGATGCAGACCTTAGCACCTACTTAGTTTAACTTTCACAGCACACAGGCCACAAGGCAAGGGCAAACAAGCCATTGTCATAAGGTGTCCTTATCTCAGCCTTAAGTAGTACGGGTCAAGCTCCACATTTTCTCTTTAGGAATGCAAAATAGTGGAGTGAGAAGTTGCAAAAACTTTTATCTCACCACATACCTATGTGCTTTAAGCTTTACTGACCGCACTTGGCGGTAGCAGGAAAAAGGTCCTTCCTACCACTAAGGTTCACCACTATTACTGGGTGTGTAACATGGACATTTCATGCCCCAGAAGCCGCCCCCTCCAAGGAGCAGCAATTCTGACATAGGAGAGTTTCCAGTATCTGGCTTCCAAGAAATGGCTGTTTACCATCTCTCGCTCAAAACTGGTCTTAGTTGTCCCACAGGAATGTCGGAGTGAGATTGCAAAGCATATCCGAGGGTCTCGCATCATCTCCAACCCTTGCAGCAGTGCCTACTCCCATTTATATAATTTTAGGCAGTACCAAAGTTCTTTACTGTGGTCATCCATAGAGCTAGCCAAAGGTCATGGAACTCTTTGAGACACTGTTCTACCTGATCTTGCTGGAGAGAATTTTTCCTCCAGGTATCTATCCCTAGGAGTAATTGCAGGATAATCCTACAGTATGTATCTGAGCATTGAGGGGCATATTATCAAGACAGGCAATAAAATGATCGCCGTTTTAGCGGCAGAAAACTGCTGCTAAAATGGCGATAATGGGCTTGATAATATGCTCTATGGCATTCTAATTGAAGCCCATGTTTAATGTGAAGGACATCTAACATGGGATTCAATTGGAATTCCATAGAGCATATTATCAAGCCCATTATCGCCGTTTTAGCTGCAGTTTTCTGCCGCTTAAAACTGCGATAATTTTATCTCCTGTCTTGATAATATTAATATGCCTCTGTGTTTCTTAATTATGGCTGCAGCAGGGCCTTTTGCTGAATCAAGCTTTTTCTTAACTGCATGAAAGCATTGCCAGATCTTGAAATCTGTTTTCAACATCCGAAGTATGCCAGCCATTACACTATGAAATTTAATTTACCACCTTTCTCTCCTGAGGAAGGTGGCCTTTTACTGTGAGTTTGATGAAAAATTGAAATTTGTCATCACAAGAGAGTCTATTGGTTTTATGTCTTGCTGTAATTGTATTTTGTAACATATGGCTAATACAGTAGCCAGGGCTGGATTTTGGCTCCATTACTATTCGATTTATACATTTTAGATCTTACAGAGGCCCCACAACAGCCCATGGGAGATGCGCCTAGATTTTTTAATATTAAAGTGACGAATTTTACTGAAGAAAGACACACTACTGCAACCCGGGGAGGGTCACCCATTCTGCCAGAAGCTGTCAAATAGCGATAGAAGTTTGTTTGTTTTGTTTTGTTTCCGTTTTAGAAAAACGTAAATCAAATAAGTAGTAATGTGATTACAGGACACAATTGCAAATGGTCTATTGCGATAGTAGGATATTAAAGGTCCCTAGAAAATTGTACCAGCAATATGGCCTAGGTTACATTGTAAAATGAACTCCTTTGTGGCACCTCCTAAGGTTGGCACTCTATGAGCTGGGAACGGCGCCAAGCTACTGTTTACAACTGGGCAACAATATACCGTATTTCTTTTTTTAAGTGAAGTATTTGGCTTCTGCTGGCGATCTTGTTATTCTTTCTACGTCCCAAAGTGGTGTACAATGACACCTAACTAAAGTGCATGAGTTTAATATGGATCACAGTTGTTATCGACACTGATATAAAAGACAGGGTCATGTCTTGTGGGTGTTGTACCCCAAAATGTACCTAGTACATTGGTCTGGATAACATTGAATATGCTAAACAATGTACGTATTGAGGTGATAATGGACAGTAACCTTAGTTAGGGCCCCCGCATGCACAGTTCCACAAGTAGGCAATGAACATAACCGGAAGAATTATAGCGTTTGCGCTGAAATATGGTGTTGGCAGTGCAATGGGCGCTACTTTGATGGCACCGCCAAATAAACTAGTGCCCGTTGTGTTGGATGGTGCTATGGGTTGGCCCCAAAAGACCGTAAGAAAAGCAGAATCTATATGCGCTCCACCGCTATCCTTAAGTAAATAAATATAAACAATCTGTAAATTCCTCAATGACACATAATTTAGTGTCATGCATGTTCTATTTGATAATCACCGTACACAATTTGTACCTCTAGGTATCGTCCTTCGGTTACAGATGCTTCAAAGATTCCCTGATCAGACAAAATCTCAACCCTTTACTATTATTCCCATGTAGCTGGTACACCCAAGGAACCATGGCAACCCATATCAAGTTCTATGTGGCGAGCTAAATGAGCCCTTTCTATCTAGGCCATGTAATATGTCATCTTTTGCTGTGACACACAGGACCCTATCAGCCTATCAAGTACTCATTCACTTTACTGCATGAGTTAGGTTGCATGACAAATATACCACACACGCTACAGCGACCTAACCACTTTATCACAAGGAAGGTAATGTGTGAGTAGATGTGGAGTTAAGAATAGTAAATATATACCTTCCTTGACAATGTGGAAATAGGAGACATGGAGGATGTCATATTTTGGTGGGTCAATAATGATGACCTTGATACAGTGTCATAAATCCGCCTACCGTCCTATATACTGTTATAGCCCTTTTCTACACGTCTTATGTTCAAAATCCTATTGCCTTCCAATAAATAAATAAATGCACCTACCATGAACTGGACGTTTGCCAGCTCATAGTCTTAGACTGGTCCTCTTTACCCAAGAAAGGGTAACATAATTATCTGCTATGGGAATGGATTTAAAATTTGTGACTCGTACCTGGAAATTCACTTGGCATCCTTGATTTCCAGCTGGTAGTTTCTTGTCCTAATCAGTTCTGTAGTTGTGAAAAGGGTATTTCAGCAGGAATCATGGTGAATTTAACAATTATGTATGTATGGATATGTTATTTCTATGGCACAAACCTAGCCATAAGGCAGCGGGGCACTGTACGGGCAAAAATCTAATGTTTAGGTACAGTTCCTTCTCAGTTGCATCTGTGAATACTGGGAAAAATGAAATTCTCACTCAACCTCATATCCATTCTTGCATTTAGTCTACAAGACCGCTGGTCTAGCCGATGTTGGTCCAGTTACTGGAATAGTAACGGACAGAATATCCCAGTAGTGTTTGGTGTCTGTATTTTAATATATGTTTATGTAGATCCAAATATGGGAACGTTGTGTTGTGATGTTGGGTGGGACTGAGAAGCCTTTCCAGAGCTGCTGTCACAGAGTCTTATTTATGTGAGGGCAGGCAATTCTGCTGGTTGAGATTGTGGTGTGTGAGAAGAGTTGTGTGTTTTTCTCAGTGATTAGAGCTGAGGTACTGATGTGTGTCCAAGTACAGAGAAGGCAATGGGTGCTGTGGGGCAGGTCTGGTGTGTATTGGCAGAACAGCTCTGCTTGGGTTTCAGTGGTGGAATCTCATTGGCTGTTGCAGATTCGGATTGATGTGCTTTGGAATTCCTTTATGTGGGTACCAGTAATGGCACACCAGGACTTCTGAAGTTAGAGTTAGGTACATTGAAGGTTCTTCAATGTAGTGAGCAGAGTGCGCGGTTCCCTCTGCTGGAACAGCAAGGCATGCAACAAATCACTTCAAAAGTGCATAGGCCCTGCAGCGGTGTGGGCATCAGTACTGGAATAACATTAGTGCTTTAGGGAGCTTTTCAAGGAGCAATAGCTGAGTTTTGTGAGTTTCAGTACTGGGACAGCATGTGGTACTGCAGAAAAGGATGGATCTATGTGATTCCAGTCCTAGGATTGCAGGGGCCTCTGCAGTCCGGGATTTAAATACATCTGCAGAGTTTGGTGTATCCCTGCCCTCAATTAGCCAGGTCAGATGTTAAGCACATTGCCAGAGCTGTTTGCAGGTCTTACTATTGAGATAGCCACAGATGTTTTGTGTGTAGGCCAAGTATTGAGTTGAGTAGGTAGCTCAGATCAGTGTTAAGGTGCTCTACATAAGTTGTGTCAAAATCCCTAATTGAAACAGCTGGAAGTAGTGATGGCCAGGGATGAAGTGCACTGACATAACTGTATGCGGTTCACTGTGCGGCAAAGTATGCGGAAACAAAACAGGGGTGCCAGAGGACGATGACCCCTCGAAAGTTGGTTCAGGGCACAAACATGTACAAGGTGAGCCCAAATAAAGAGACGCAGACACACTTTTAAGACCCTTGCAAAGAAGGCAATATACACCATGGAACAAAAATGTCACAGAAATAGAAGAATAATTAAAAAGCAGGCAGGTGATCTAAAGCTTCAAGAAAAGGTGGAGGCAGCACCAGGGATGAAGTCACAAATCAGCCAGTATTGTCTTTTTCAAAATTCTTTATTCTTCGAATAAAAACACAGGACAGCAGCCAACGCGTTTAGGGGCATATTATCAAGCCTGGGCAATAGAATTATCGCCACTTTATCGGCAGGAAACTGCCGCTAAAGTGGCGATAATGGGCTTGATAATATGCCCTATGGAATTCCAATCGAAGCTCATGTTAGATGTCCTTCACATCTAACATGAGCTTCGATTGGAATTCCATAGAGCATATTATCAAGCCCATTATCGCCACTTTAGCGGCAGTTTCCTGCCGATAAAGTGGCGATAATTCTATCGCCCAGGCTTGATAATATGTAAATGTAAATGTATGTGTCTTGTAAAGCGCACTGCTGCCCTGAGGCGTCCTGGTGCTGTAGACCGCTGGGGAACCCGTCCTGGCTATCCCTGTGAGATGATCCCTACTGGGTATCTCCAATGTGAAACCAGGCATCCCCGGCGAATGTGGGGGGCCGTTGTAGAGATGAGGCAAGCTAATGCCCAGAGTTGCCGAGTGTGATCCCTGGTTAGAGTAGGCACCGAGGTGAGAATTATCAAGTCCGCTGACCCTGGTCCACGACCCTGCCGCGTCGGGAATTGAACCCTGGTCCCGGGCCGTGTTCTGCTTCCGGGTCTGCCGCCTCTAACTAGTGAGCCACACCACTCCACTCAGTTTCTTTTATAGGTACTTCATCGGGGCTAAGAGGAATCCACTCAAATGACAGATGTTCATACGTGTCTGTACCTGCATTTAAACTGGATGGAGGAATCCAATAGCATTAGTCATCGGTATAAGAAGCCCATCCTCCAATATGAACGAGGCTATGGTGAACCCCAAGTGTTCAAATCGAGTCAGCCTACAGGGTAACGCTGGAACGCGCGCCCGCACCCTCGATAAGGGAGAGAAACAACCTAATCTAAAACTAAAAATCATCAGACAGTGAGCAGGCTCTCATATCTTGGGTGTGAAGATCTCACTCACGGGGAGGCTGTGCTGAGGTTTGATAGCTCCACAAGGATTTTGCAGGCCCAGGTACTTCTGGGATGTGGGAATGTCAGGCAACTACCAGAAAATTACAGGCCTGTTTTAATCGGTCGCTATGTCTGTGGTTAAGAGTGGGAAAATATAACTGCCAAGTGACTCATAGTCCTGAATGTCATCTTTAAGCAGGAGCACAAAAAGTATGCAGCACGGGAGACAAAAATTATGCAGCAGGGTTAACTAAATTATTTATGCAGCAAGAAAAGGCAAATTATGCTTCACATTTTTTGCTAGTATGACACATGCACTCTTGAGTAGTATCTTGACCCTAAATTGTAACTCGGAATTATGTCGTGTACGTAAGGTAACTCAGAAATGTTCATAAACAATAAATAAGAGACAGAAGAAAACGCTGCTTTGGATTAATCTGTGTTTACTGTTTAAATAATCGAGTCTTCAGCGGGTTCGCAGCTACAACCTCTGCCTTGCCCCTTGCTACCGCTCGCACTGACTTTTAGACCCCTGCCTTCAGTTGTGGCAAAATCAGTGCCAGGAACACAGTGGCAGCTCGTCCTTATGGGCGTAAATTGGGGCTGCAGTCTATTTGTATTCTGTCAGTTATATTATTAAACTGATAGTTGATATTGTATATATAGATATAATATATGTGTCTGTGTCGGTGTGTGTGCATGTGTGCGTGCGTATGTGTGTTTTTTTCACTATTGGTTTAGTAAAAATGGAGTTCAATTGGCTGAAATATGACCCTCTCTGGTAGTTGAGGTAAGTAAAAAATGCTTTTAAATGTATGTTGTGTGTGTGCTTGCGGGTGATAGTGTGTGTGTTTAAGTGTGAATGTGTGCTTGTATGTAAGCATGTGTGTGAGCGAAAGTGAAGGTCGAAGGGCGCGTGATGTCACTGCACTAACCACACTAAAAGAGTATTTCACATCAGTGTGGGAGGAGCACCTTTTATGGACATTGGCTGCTGACAGCCTAGGAAAACGAGCTGAAAATCCACTGTTTACAGTGGTTTTCTGCTAGTTTTCCCTGCCATCGTGTGATTTCGGCTCCTCACTGCGTGGCCGTTTGAAGAGATGTAAAATCATGTGATACACAGTGGCACCGTGTGAGTTGGCGGGTCTGCATATGTCTGAAGAAATGTTTCTGCTTGGAGTGCCTGTCCTAACCCAGTAACTGCTAACTAGTGGATAAGTTCCAAATATATGTTCTCAGAAACACAGAGCAGCAAATACCACTTTGTGGTCTTGAGCAGTGCTGTGTGCAGCCAATGGACAAACTAACAGAGTTACCAAGTCAGTGCCCCAATGAAGAAACAATGATTACTTGAAACAAGGACTGATAAAGCCAATAGGTCTGACCTATGCAAAAGGTATTGCCTTTCTCAATGTGGTTTAGCCATGTTGTACAACAGCATGGCTGCTGTCAGCACGGCTAAAAGTGAATGGTGTAGAGGAGAGTGGCATGGAGTGGAGTGTGGTAGAATGGAATGGAGTGGCATAGAGTGGAGTAGAGTGTTGTAGAGTGCAGTGGCATAGAGTGTAGTGGTGTGGTATAGAGTGGAATGGAGGGTCAAACAGTGTCATAGATTAGAGTTTCATGGCATCGAGTGGAGTGTCACGGAGAAGAGTGGAGTGTCATGGAGTGGAGTAGAGTAGAGGGGAGTGTCGTGTAACAGACTTGAGTGTTGTGAAGTGGAGTAGAGTGGAGTGTCATGGAGGAACCTGGAGTAGAGTGGAGTGGTGTAGAGTGGAGTGGCGTAGAGTGGAGTGGCATAGAGTGGAGTGTAGTGGCGGGAAATGTGACAGAGTGAGTTCCATTGAGTGAAGTGGTATAGAGTGGAGTAGAAGGTTTTAGATTGGAGTATTGTAGCGTAGAGTGGCATGGAGTGGCATAAAGTTGAGTGTCGAAGTGTGGACTGGTGTAGAGTGGAGTAGGATGGAGTAGAGTAAAGTGGTGTAGAGTTGAGTAGCATAAAGGGAAGTAGTCCAAGGTAGAGCGGTGTGGAGTGGCGTAGACTGGAGGGGTGTACAGTGCCGTAGAATGTCAGAGTGTAGTAGCATAGAGTGTTGTAGATTGCGGTGGCATAGAGTGAAGTGCTGAAGAGTGGAGTAGAGTGGAGTAGTGTTTCAGAGCGGAGTAGAGTAGAGCGGAATGGAGTAGACTGGAGTAAAGTTTCATGGCATAGAGGGACTCACGTACAGTTGAGAAGAGTGTTGTGGAGTAGACCAACATAGAGTGGAGTAGTGTGTGGTAGAGTAGAGTGTTGTAGAGTGGAGTGCTATAGAGTGGTGTAGAGTGACGTTCAGTGGAGTGGAGTGGTAGGAATTGTCGTGAAATCGAGTGTCCTAGAATGGAGTGCCATAGAGTGGAGTGGCAAAGAGTGGAGCAGAGTGGAGTGGCGTAGAGTGGAGTGGCATATAGTGGAGTAGAGTGGAGTGGACTAGAGTAGAGTGGCATATAGTGGAGTGGTATAGAGCGGAGTGGCGAGCTGTGGCATAGAGTATTGTAGAGTGGAGTGACGTAGAGTGGAGTATGCATGGGGTGGTACTGCACTGCTATTACAGACAGCACATTTTCAATTGACATGACCATTACATTTGCAAAGACAAACAGTTTTACTGATAAAACTATACAGTGCATAAACAATAATGTGTGGCAGTGGTGTCCCCTATTGTATTGATTTGTTTTGATTGCATTAAAATATTTGTTTCCAGCACACTTCAGAATTACAAAATAAAATGTACTTTGTTTGTGTTTTCCTAATTGTGATATATTCTGAAATATTTTCACAGTTAATTTACAGACATTTAAATGTTATTCTGTGCTAGAGAAAAGCCTTTTCTTTCACACACCCAGATATTCAGATAAATCCTGTGACTTTGAAGTCAAAGAAAGGAAGTAAAACACCAAGCTCCCTCGGAAGGCTGACCCTGACATTTGTCCTTTGTCTTTGAATACACAGCAAATGTGACAAATTAGGAACAAAATTAATAAACCTGTTTCTAGAAAGAAAGGACTTGTGGAAGAATACAGTAAACAGACTATGATCTACAGGAGAGACTAACTCAAGCTGAACAGTCTAAAAGAAATAAAGCCAGCAAATACAAGGCAAGCAACTGTGAGCTATAAAACACATAGCCAATGCCAAGCATTGGCCGAAATACATTCCAAGGGAAGCTTTTAGAATGTCCAGAAGAAGTCCTAAGCAAACCAGACAGCACAGAAGGCTTTGACCTAAAAAGGCACACATCTCTGTTCTGCGCCAGCGCACAGGCACATAATGAGGTAACGGCTTGCTCCTTTTCAAACTGGTAGGGTAAGAGCAAGGGTTCTGTCCCTCTAATCATGGGGTCAGCAAAGTGACTGTGACCATCACACAGAGTTTATGTAGGACTAGAATACACGTAGGAGAGGCTTCAAATGCAGTATGCAATCAGTGGGAAGATCATTACTGCATGGTCAGCTTGACACCACAGTTAACCATATATGTCTTCTGTGGGCACTGGAATGCTTCAAATCAATACTACATACGTAGTCAATGATGTAATTGAAGTGCCTTGGGCCGTAATGCAAGTAAGGAGAATAGATTACATTTCCCCTTGTTTGGTAGTAAAATACAGCTGTAATGAATATGCAGCAAGACCCTATGTATGTGGACCATGGCATACTGCATCTACTGTGCTTATGATAGCAATATCCTATATCTACTCATTTGGGATGGAGGATTGTGTACTATGGTCCTATATGTGGGTTTTGAAAGCCATCGTCCATTGCAGTCAAAATGATTAAAAATTAAAGTGTTGTTGCTCAAATATTCTTTTACACAGAGAGACTGAGCTACTTGTTAAAGCAACCATCCAGTGGGGAGAAAAAACAAGTTCTCTTTGCCTAGTTATGCATCCATGGAAATCATCAACATAGGTTATTCCAGAATATTACTTTGTCAGATTATGTCATCTAGGGGGGCTGGGTGGTGTGGCAGAAGCGGATGTTTGTCACTCCCGCAAAGATGGGGTCGAGGGTGGGACCCACTCTGTGGGTGGGCGTGTTGACGCGCTTCTTCAATCCTAGGTTGGCGAGGTTGTCGTGGAGAGTAGTGGATAAGGGGCTGTTGCCGTTGTCAAGATGGAAGTTCAGGTCGCCGAGTAGGATGTAGTCCATGGAGGTGATGGCCTGGGGTGCGGCGAGTTCAGCAATGGTAGTTGCGTGGTGGGTGTGAGGTCCTGGTGATCTGTAGATGAGGGTGCCGCATAGCGTGGTCCTAGGGGCTTGTCTGGATTGGAAGTGGAGGTGTTCTCTGATGAAGTGGGGGTCACTCGTGCTGGATGTGGAGAGGCGGAGGGGGGTCTTGTGTGCGATGTTGAGTCCTCCTCCTGGGCGGTGTGGACGGTCTTTTCTCTGAATCTTGTAGCCGTCAGGGATGGCAGTGGCGAGGTCGGGACTGGAGGTCGCGTTGGTCCAGGTTTCCGTGAAGAAGGCGACATGTGGGAGAGGGTGTCGAGCAGGTCCCAGATCTTAATGGCATGTTCGTGCAGGGATCGCACTTTGAGCAGGATGCAAGTTAGGGTTTTGATGGTGTGTGCATTGGGCGATGGTCAAGGATTTGTGGCAGGGTCTGCACGAGAACTGCCCTTGGGTGGTGTTCAGTGAGGATCTTGCACAGTCTGCGTATCTTCTGGGGTTGAGTGCTTGGAGGGTTCTTGAGTCATAAGGGTGAGGCCTTGGAGAACCAGGGGTCCTGGCGCTGGTGGCTGTCGGGTCACGGACGGGTGCTGCCGGGCTTGCCTTAGGCGCGCCTTCGGTGCGCCAGCGGCTCAGTCGCCATTATGTAAGGAAGGGGGGAGGGACGAGTAGCTGGGAGGCTGGAGCGGGCGGTCAGGGGGGGGGGTTACGGGTGGATGCAGGAACGGGAAAAAGCAGCGGGAAGAAGGGGGAAAAAGAGCACCAGAGGTGGGGTAAAATCCAATAGGATTAACAGTAGACAGTGAGAAATTAGATACACTCAGGCACAAGCAGCACAAATTAAATACAATCAGGCACAAGCAGTGCGATCTGAAAAAAAGACGAGACCAGTAACATGGTGCGATTGAACCCTGCAACGGAGGGGCTGGCAGGCGACTCACAGCACAGCGGAGCTGCCAGGGAGAGTGCGATCCTGTGACCGAAGTCTGAGGTCTCACTCGTGCTCCCCCGCAGCGGCCACCATTATGTAGGGGAGGGATGAGTAGCTGGGAGGCGGGAGCAGGGCGTTCCGGGGGAGGGTTTATGGGTGGACGCAGCAGTGGGAATGGGAAAAAACGTCCGGAAGAAGGGGGAAATAGGGCAACAGAGGTTGGGCAAAATCCAATAGGATTAACAGTGGACAGTGAGAAATTAGATACACTCAGGCACAAGCAGCACATATTAAATGGAATCAGGCACAAGCAGGGCGATCTGTAAAAAAGACGAGACCAGTAACAAGGTGGGATCGAACCCTTCACCAGTAGAACCGTGAAGAATTAGATGCACTCAGGCACAAAGCAGCTCAAATTAAATACAATGAGGCACAAGCAGCGTGATCGATAAAAGGCGAGACCAGTAACAGGGTGGAATCGAACCCTGCAATGGAGGGGCTGGCAGGTGACACACAGCACAGCAGAGCTGCCACGGAAAGTGAGATCCTGGGACCTAGGATTGAAGCAGCTCGTTAACACGCCCACCCACAGAGCGGGTCACACCCACGACCCCATCTTCACGGGTGGGACAAACGTCCACTTCTGCCACACCACCCAGCCCCCCCTGTACTGACCACCACTGCGTCCACTTCACCTTCATCACCACCACCGCACTCAAACCCATCCCACGCCCACCACAACAGAACTGGAGCAAGGTCACAGAGGAGCACCTTAACACCATCCTCCGCCAATACCCCCCATCGCCGCGACCAACCCCAATGCAGCAGCCAGGGAAATTCACAGCTGGATCTCCCACTGCGCCAATAAGCTCGCACCCCTCTGCCCCACCAAACAACATCCGCTGAAAGCCGCCTGGTTCACCACAGAACTTTAAGAAGCCTGACGCTCCTGCAGACACCTAGAGAAAACCTGGCGAAACCTGAAAACCACAGAAGCACGAAACAACCACAAGAGCGCCCTGAAAGAATACCACCAGCGCATAAGAAACACCAAACTGACCTTCATAAGAGACAAAGTCCAGACCAACGCGGCTAACGCCAAGAAATTGTTCAATGTCATACAGCGTTTGCAAAACCCACCTGCGAAGCCATGGACGTCGCACCCTCCCAGGAACTCTGCGACAAGCTCAGCTCCTACTTCCATCTGAAGATCAAGGCCCTCTATGACAACTTCAGCGAACCAACGACGAGCACAAACCACCCACCCACTGCCGCCGATAAGCTGACCATCGCGTCATGGAATCCCACCACCGGAGAACTCATGAAAGCTACCATGAAGAAAACCCACTCAGGAACCCCAACGGACCGTTGCCCACTGCACATCTTCCACAGGGCTTCTTCTACCATCATTGCACCCGAACGTGAATGCACCATCAACGCCTCCCTCAGATCAGGCATCTGCCCAGATGACTGGAAGAGGGCGGAGGTAAAACCCCTCCTCAAGAAACCATTGGCTGACCCAACGGACCTAAAAACTACCGGCCCATCTCTCTCCTCCCCTTTGCGGCCAGAGTAACAGAGAGACTTGTAAACGCCCAGCTGACCGCCTTCATAGAAGAGAACTCCATCCTGAACGCTTTCCAGACTGGATTCTGCAGCAACCACAGCACCGAGACCGCCCTCCTCGTCGACACCGACGACATCTGCATGCTACTCGACCAGGGATACACCGCTGCCCTCATCCTTCTAGACCTCTCCGCAGCCTTTGACACTGTTTCACATCGCACTCTCGCAGCCAGACTACACCACGCAGGAATACAAGGAGCCGCCCTCGACTGGATCCAATCCTTCCTCTCCGGCAGAACCCAGAGGATCTGACTCCCTCCATTTCTCTCCAAACCCACAGAAACCAATTGCGGAGCACCCCAGGGATCTTCACTCAGCCCCCTGCTCTTCAACATCTACAGGGCCCCCTTCCCAGCCATCGTCAAACAACATGGGCTCACCATCGTATCCTACGCCGACGACACCAAGCTCATCCTCTCACTCACAAAGAACCCCAAAGACACAAGACTCTGTTTCCAGGATGGTATGGAGAATGTGGCAGCCTGGATGAAGGACAGCTGCCTGAAGCTAAACTCAGAGAAGACTGAGGTCCTCATCGTCAGTCCCTGCACCTCCAACTGGGACAACACCTGGTACCCTCCTCTCTCGGGAGCCCACCCACCCCTACAGACCACGCTCGGAACCTTGGCATCATCCTTGACTCCTCCCTCTCTATGAACCGCCAGATCAACGCCGTTGCCTCCGCCAGTTTCAACTGCCTTCACATCCTCCGTAAGACCTTCAAGTGGATTCCCCCCGACTGCAGAAGGACTGTCACCCACTCTCTCATTACCAGCAGACTGGACTACGGCAACGCCCTCTACCCCGGAATCAACAGAACTCTTCTGCACAGACTCCAGAGCCTCCAGAACGCCGCAGCCAAACTTGCGCTATGAGCACATGACTTTACACCTACGAGGCCTCCGCTGGCTTCCTGTCGAGAAGAGGGTCACCTTCAAACTCCTCACCCATGCCTACAAATCCCTCCACAATATTGGATCCAAATACCTCAACAAGAGAGTATCCTTCCACGCACCCAAGAGGAATCTCCGCTCCGCCGACCTCGCCCTGGCAGAGGTCCCCTGCATCCGCTGGAACAGAACCAGCGAGAGAGCTTTCTCCTACATCGCAGCCAAAACCTGGAGCAAGCTCCCTGTGAACATCAGACGCTCTCCGACCCTGCACACGTTCAGAAAGGACCTCAAGACCTGGCTTTTCGACTGACCCGGAGCTGCCCCCCCCCCCCCAGCGCCTTGAGACCCCACAGGTGAGTAGCGTGCTATATAAACCCCTGATTTATTGATTGATTAATTGATCTAGGGTTTTCAAAATATATTGTGATACCATTGAGAGAATGCCCCCTTTGAATTATGGATGCTTTTTTAAAACTGCAATGCACAAGAGCACGACACATTGAGTTTTGTGCTATGTACAGTCTTAGAACCATGTTGCTTAGAGAAATCTTCCACAGTTTTGCCCTGATCAGGACATTCAGCAGGATTTGTTCTGACTAATGGAAAAAAGAATCCTCTAGAGTAGGTCTCAGGCTAGAGCCATTGTTGGAAATGTTTGGGAAGACCACAACCTCTTCCCTTACTTCCACAAAATGCAAGCTTTACATAACATTTATTGCAGGGACTCAAGACACTAATTTATAGGTAAAGTAAATTCAGCATAGTAGTTTAGGAGAATTAATTGAATGTGGGATAAAGTACACCAGCATACGTTTATAAAGAATAGTACAAATCATTAAGAAGTTCCGTGACATAAAGTGGTATGCGGCTGTTGGCTGTGTTCCTTTAGAAAAATCATGGAACTCCATAATGGCTTGCAATGTCCTTTTAACATCCAACAGAGGGTATTTTATTCCATATAATACTTGGTCACATAAAAATAAAAGCGCAATCTGAGTGCGAAATTAGACACACCAAAAAGCAGTTAGTAATTTATTGCAAAAACACATTAGAATCAGTTTGATGTAACTCAGATTTTGTATTTAAACGTCTGTAGCTAAGACTGGGTAGTCAGCAGAGAGAATCTCTCTTTCCAGAAATTAAACATAACATGCAAATAGTAAGTATGTCGTCATAAACATTTATTTTCTGCTGATTGATGTTTAATTTAGAAAACAGATCATAAGAAAAGAAAGCCAGCTCCTATTTTCGTTTTTTATGAAGCAGCTCTAGCTCCATAACTTGCCTATTTCCTTGTCTGCTGGCAAAAGGCATTATGATATCACAATTCAAATGTAAAAATGTACTACAGCTGAGCAGCTACATCATGTTCATATGTCAGGTGACTATAAACATCACTAAAAAGTAAATTGGAGACAAATTGTAATATAGGTATTTGAAACCTCATTGTATTATAATCAGATATTGAATCACATGATCAGTGAATTCATCAAATTTATAAGGGTAGTGAAAATGGCTTGGCACCCACTTTGTGTACCCAACAAAAACAGACTAGTGTGTGTCATATTACATACCTGGCTGTGGGTTATTCTCCTTTTTAGGTCGAGCCTAGAGCAGCGCATGCGCTGCCTGCTCAACTTTTAGTAAGGGGGTTTTCAATGTGCTACCCACAAGCTTTTCCTGGCCTCAAGCTTGCGTGCACGTGAGCAGCTGCCATCTGCCTTCCTTATCTCTTCCTCCACATCGCTGGCCATTACTTTCACTTTCGCGGCAGCGTGGCCATTGCTTGTCTTGCTCACATTATTTTAAACACTCCATGAGAGTGCACGTATTTCCCCTCTATCTCCTTAGTTTGGGGTTGCCCCCTTCCACACCCGGTGGTGCACCTTTTCTTGCTCGTGTGTTCCTCCTACACCTCCTCCCATTGCTGTCTCGATGTTTTTTTCCTCCCCCAGTTCCACATTGCTTTTCCTCCCAGTTTGTTTGCTTCTTTCCCAGCACCCTCTGTGTTTCACCCCCACCCTCCTGTTGCTTTCCTTCGCCCTCCGTGATGTTGCCCCATATTGCTTTTGACACATTCTCCCCACCATCTTCCCCCTTGCAGCCCCGTCCTTGCTTCCCTCGCTTCACTTTTTAGCCTAGGCACCCTCGCCCAGCTACTCCCCTCTTCCCCCTAAAGACTTCACAAAGAGGTTCTGGTTGTGTTTTCCTGTCTGGGAACATTTTGAGGCATTTGTTTATCTTTGGACTGAACAGCGCCACTTTACACTGTTCACATGTATATGCAGCGAGAACAAAATGTCCCTCTAAGCATAAATACTTGCAGAGTTGTTAGCATAGTGTTTACTTATGTGTTTTGTTGTGTATTGGAAACTGATCGGCTCTTTTTTAACAAGGTGCATAAACATTTTTTACATCATGCACCTAAATATTTCCAATGGCATTTATGAACATGCTTGTCTGGCTGTGTAAAGAGTACGATGTTTAAGTAGTGCTGTTACCATGTTCCAAACATTTGGAGGGGTTTTAGGTAATCTTTACATTGTCTGTATGATCGTGTTTCCACAGGGTGCATCAATTGAATTTTTCACATAATGCTTCCTTTGTGCATGTGAACACTGACCGCTTTGAATTGAACCTGGGAGTAGACAGTAAAAGCCTACCATGAAGCTATGTTCACATTAACTATGAGCACAACATCCTTAGAGTTACATTAGATTTTTTTTATGCACCCGTATGAGTTCAGTTGTGACATTGGGGCAGATGTATCAAGCTATTTTTTAGTCGCAAGCACTGCGATACGCTAAAAAACAGCGTTTGCGATAAAAAAATTAGTGAAATGGTATGTATGAAGAAAAATGCCTCGCAATATTAAGGAATCGTAAATATTGCAATTCCTTAATTTTGCGTAAGCATTTAAGAAATCACAAATTGCGATTTCTTAAATGCAATGTATCAACCAATTAAGAATTGCGAATTTAGGCTAAGAAATCGCAAATTACCACCAATTTGTTGTTGGTGGTAATTTGCGATTTCTTTTAAAAATGCACTTTATGCAATTTGTAAAGGTGGCATGTGACGCTCATACGTGCCCTTATGCCATATGCGCATATGGCGCATATGTGCACCATATGCGCACACATGTCATTTTCAGGGGTGCAGCAGGGTGTTCCTGAGACACCCCTGCACCCTTGAAATAATTCTCAATTTGCGATTAGCAAATTGCGAATCGCAAATTAAGTATAATTTCACATTCATTCCTATTGGCCTCCTGGCCCATAGAAATGAACGGTAAATTATTTCTTAATTGCGATTAGCAATTTGCTAATCGCAATTAAGGAATTTTAAGAAATCGCTAAAAAATAGCGAATTGCTACATAGATACCATTTTGCGATTTCTAAATAGCGATTCCTTAAAAATCGCTATTAAGAAATCACAAAAGGGTATGTTGATACATCTGCCCCATAATGTTTACATCCGGCTCTTAAACATGTGCTCGCGTTATGTGTAAGAACAATGCTGTCTACCGGAAACTACACCAAGAGCACTTGCTCCCCGTAACAGCAACATAATGAGTACATAATCCTGCGCCTTATGTAAACATTATGTGAAAGCTGAGCGTATGTGAGTATGCCCCAAAATTATGTCTGATATAAAACTATTCAATTTCGAGTAAACCTTTGAAATATTTCAACATCTTGTGACAACACTATCTATCCCAAAGCCCACCATGATCACGCGGATGGTGTAAAGATTACCTAAAACCACTACAAGTATTTAGGGATGTGGGAACATCGCTCTAAAATATAACAAGCATTGGCATAGCCAATAGGTCTCGCCTTTGGGACCTTATAAGTGTTTAGCCATGCAACAGTTGATGTTGTTGCAGTAAGGATATTGTGTGCATATCTAAATACTTATACGGTCCCAAAGGCGAGACCTATTGGCTATGCCAATGCTTGTTAGGTTTGGTTCAGACACACCTATTGCTAACAATATACTGAGAGTGGGCTTTGGTCCACCCCTTTCAACCATTTGCTGCCTTCGACCACACTCTTTCAGCCATTGGCTTGTGATTTTCTCAATCACATTTTGGCTCTGCCCAGTGGAGTAACCATCTGTCACCTAATGTTATTGACTGTGTGGCTGTATTCTTCCGCCTCCATTCGAGCGCTTGCATTGAAATGCATAGGGAACTACTTTATAGTTTAGCCCTCTCTGCCCACTCTTGCTGGCTGCCTGAGTATGGTGACCAGACGTCCCGAATATTCCAGGACTGTCCTGTTTTTTTTGTTCACATAAATACATGTCCTCGTTTCTGAAAGAGGGTGGGTGAGCAAGCACATGAATCCGTGCTGTGCAGTCGCACGTTTACATCTACCTTCTTATACCATCAGAGATGGAAGTTGACTTGTTTTGGCTTGCCTGCTGTGCTCTCTCGCCTCAAGCAAGCAGCACATTGATGAGGAGTGACTGTAGGAAAACCATCACCCAAGGCCTGTTTCACCAGCACCCTGCCCCTGGAACTCATCACTGCTGCATTAGAGGGGCGTTATTATTTAATATAAATCCAATTGAAGATATATATATCTTTTTTTTTATGAAAGAGGTTTGGAATTAGTCTTTCAGCGACCATTACCGGGGACCAATATCTGTTCTGGTTTTTGACTCTGAAAATCTTGTCGCTTTATCCCTCCTGTTTTTATCCCTCTAATGTGGTAACACTCTAAGCACTAGCACAGTGAACCCAGAACTGTTGGCTTTGACAATGCCTGTGTTAATTTCCAATATGTATTCAAAGCTTGAGGCTGCGGCCTGTAAACGAACGGTAAGTGATACTGAGCCGAAACTCAAAGTAATTTGGCATTTAAAAGATCTTTAGCTGCTGTTACCAGCTATAGTAATGCTAAAACCTGCTGCTGATAATCACTGGACCTGTTCTTGACACCCCCACCCCGGTGACTGATCCTCTTCAAAATGTGCCGACCTCTCTTTAACTCTGAAGCTGTGTGAGTCTTAGCAAACGAAGGGGGCGGGAGGTGAAGAACCGGCGAGGCACAGCGTAGATAAGATAATAAATAAATGGAAACTCGATGCAATTAGAAAACCGGCTGCAAGGTTAAGTGTGCTCTGCAAGGATCGCTGGCTTTGTAAATGATGCCACCAACCTCTGCATGCATTAGCATTCCGGGGACCGCTCCTGTCCTTCCCATCTTGTCCGAGCATCCATTAGAACTCACGGGGCTTATAACCAGGTGAAGATGCAGGAAGGAGGAAGGGATGACCCTTCTTATCCCAGCACCCTTTTAAGACCACATCGGAAATCCTGACAGGACCTATAACCGGGTGAAGATCCAGGAACAAGGTGGTGATGACTCTTCTTGTCCCAGCAGCCCTTTAAGACCACATCCATAGGTCTGACAGGGTGAAGATGCAGGGACGAGGAGGTGGTGAGCCTTCTTGTCCCAGCATCCCTTTAAGGCCTCATCCATAAGCCTGACGGGACCTCTGACAGGGTGAAGGTGCAGGGAGGAGGAAGCGGTGATCCTCCTTGTCCCAGTACCCTTTTAAGGCCATATCGATAAGGCCCGGAATGGCCTATAGCTGGGTGCTGGTGCATGGCAAAGGGGAGGTGACCTCAAGCAGAAATCAGTGCATTTATTTGACTAACCACAACTGTGGGAGTTTGAAGAGGTATTTTATACGTAGGAGCCATAATAAGTGTGATCAATAAAGTGATTTTCTTGTAAATTACTGCTCTTTACATCTGAAGAATCTACATGGCTCTATATGGTTAATTGTATTTTGCTTCCCTTTTATTAGCATGCGTGCCTTAACAAGCAGGCTGCTTGCGTGTATGAATCTGCAAAGCCGAGTCACAGGTTACCATTTCACTGAGGATGGACCATCTTTGTACCCATGTAGTGATGATATTATAAAAAGCGGGTGTCTTTCATATGAATGCTTGCACCACCTTTCATCTGCAGAAATTTCATCAGCCAATTGGAAAAGGCAAAGCTTTCAAATGGTTTTCTCATCCAGGTCAACTTCAGCCAATTTCAATCACACCCATTAAGCATGACGGGCTTGTAATTTCATTTTTCGTGTCTCAGAATGGTTAGTGCTGCTGGCTAAAGAGCCAGAACTGGCTGGCTTAAAATCAGCCTCTTGACACGGGCCTTATTAATGGGATTTGCTGCTTGTGACAAAGGGTTGTGCACCGCTGTACAGATTTTCACCCCACTCTTTTGCCTGATTTCTGATGTCATTTTGACAGAAGTGAACTGGGTTGCTGCAATCCAGGTCCCCGTGCCAATTCTCTTTCCCTAAAATTGTACTATTGTTTCCCCAATTGGCAATACCTTTAGGCAGCCTTGCAAGACCCTAATAAATGAACCACCCCTGGTACCTAAGGCAAGGAGGCAAAAGTGGGTCCCTAAGGGCTGCAGCATGTATTGTGCCACCCTAGCAGACCCCTCAGCACCAACATGCAGGCGGAGTGCCATGGTGCAGAGAAAAGTGAAGACATGACATGGCACACCTCCAGTGTGCCATGCCTGCCGACACTGCATGCAGTATAGGTAAACTGCCCCTACAGCAGGCCTTACAGCCCTAAGGCAGGGTGCACTCTACTACATGAGTGGGCATATCTGCATGAGCAGATATGCCCCCAAGATGTTTAAGTAAGTTCTTAGATACTGCAAGTGGCCAGTGAAGCCCTTTTAAGAACAGGTGCTGGACACTGGTGTTTACGAGTTCCCCAGATACACGATGGCTTCTCTGAAACTAGACATGTTTGGTACCAAACATCTCATATTAATAAGCCCACACGTGATTCCAGTGTTGTATTTATTAATGCATGCACCCAGAGGACACCTTACTGGTGCCCCCTGAAAACCTACCAATTACTAGTGTGCTGGCAGGCTGGTGAAGACCATCCTGCCACCACAGACAGGTTTCTGACCCCCTGCAGGTGAGAGCCTGCCCTCTCTGTGGACAGAAACAATGCCTGCTTTGGCCAGAGCTATTATCACCTCCTCCAAGCAGAATCAGCATATCAAAGCAGGAGGCTTCTAAGGCGTCTACTGCTTTTGATATGCGACCAAAGGCTTCCTCAGACAGGGGAAATGCCACCCCTTGCCCTGGAACCATTTGGCATCCAGACAGGCAGGAACATTAACTAGCTAGGAGGTGTGTCCCCCTCTCAGACTAGTACCATGGTAGGCTACCTGATGTGGACATGCCTTTTAGAATTCCACCATCTTGAGTTTGTTGCAATTAGGCTCTCTGGGTTAGGGTTATGCCCACTTCCCACAGGAGGTGGTCATATAGAGTGTGTATACAGCCTAAAGGCAAGTTGCCAATTGGCTACTACCTGTAATTCCCCTTAATGGCCCATAATTGAGTATTTAGGGGCAACCCTGACACCAGGAACTCAGATTGGATGGATCAAGAAGAGAAGGACACCGAGAGCCGCCAGAAAAAGCAAGAACGGAAGACTGCTGTGGACTTTTGGTGCCAGGGATGGGATGCCTTCGGGTAGCCATGCGCGATACAAATACGTAATCATTCATTCAATCATTCATTCAACCCTGCCTGCCACACTAAGTCTCAACAATTGCAGCCCAGAGACTTGCCCTGCAGCTAACCAGCTCCCAAGAACCCTGGGAGACTCCCAGCCTTTCACAAATTGCCAAGCAACTCCGAGGGCACCGAAACGCAAAGTCCGGTTTACTGTGCTGCCGCTCACTGGCCAGCCCAACACAGCAGAACCCCAGGAAGAGTACCCTGTTCTCCTGAAGGTCACATCTGCACCCCCCCCCCCCCCCCACCAAGTGAGAGGACACCAGGACCAACCGTAGCCGCACAAGACCAATAGCCGGGTTACCGGACCCCTTGCAGCAAGCAGAGACCGTGAGAGACTAGTCAGGACTCCAACTAATCTAAGAAAAAGCAGCCATTGATGGACTATCTTCCCGATGACCTCAGGCATACGACAAACCTCACATATTTTAAAAAACATCTGAAAACTTACCTATTCAGACAAGCCTTGTAGACTATTTGCTTTTATTTATGCTGACATCTTGATCCTCTCCCGCGCCAGGACAGTTTCGACTAATAGTGCGCGTTACAAGCAACTATATAACATAACATATAACATAACATTAGTACAATAGAGACTCACTCCCAGAGTGGCCCAGCTGGCCTGATTTTGCACCCTCAACCTGCAAGACCAAAGACAGCAAGGTTCCAAGGCGCAGAGGGCCCAGCCGACGGATCCACTCATCACCCAAGTGCTGACAACCTGACTGTGCTCCCTTGTCCTTAGGACCCTTGTGACCCAAGGCTCCCCTGTTGGGAGCTCCTGGATTTGTCCCCAAGTCCCCCTCTGCAGCCTACTTCTAGGTGGTCCCCCTTCTTCTTACCGGCATAGAACGTACAGCTACCAATGCGACCAGCTCCTCTACAACCGGTTGCTCCAGGGCAGGTAATGAGAAACAGCTGGTAGTACTTTGGACCTTAGTCGCCTACAACCCTAAGTCCTGGAGAAGACCCCCAGAAACTGAATGCAAATACCTGCATGCTATCTATGCCTTCTCCCCCATAGGAAAGCATTGTGTGTAAAGGCGCATTCAAGTGAATATTTTACTTACATGCAAAATTCTATTTTTAAAGAGCACTTACTTGCTATCGAAGTTCTTGGTATCACAATTTATATAAAATTATAACAAATTTTTCTAAATTGGTATTGGATTTGTTCTTGAGTGTGTGTCTCATTTATTGCGTCTGTGTGTGTGTCAACAATTGCTTAGCACTACCATCTGACAAGCCTAACTGCTTGCCCTCACTACCACAAAAGAGAGCTTTGGGTTATCATTTTTGCCTCTGTACACCAACTCTACACAGTGTACCTCTTTTTGGCCCACTATATAAAGAGTCAGCTTCCTACATTAGTGGTTCAGTGGTGGGATACAAGACTTTGCATTTGCTGAGACCAACTGGTCATTAGGTGTCTCCTTGAAGTAAATCCACAACTGAAATTAGTCCAAAAGTGATTTTTTAGAATTTTGTTGATTTTCCCACATTTTCAAAACTGTACTGTTAGGGCTTTGGTTAAATCCCCCAGTCCAATGATTTTAGAATTTTAAGACTACCCTTGAAAGCTAGGTCTTTCAAAAGTATAGTTGCAACATTTTTTCTAACTTTATAAAAAAGGTCCCAAATGATCTTAAAACCACGTCGAAGGTAGAGGGTAATACCCATGCGCTCAACCTGGGTCCATACAAGAAACTGAAGTTGACTCAACTTAAGGGCCTCTGCAAAGCATTGAACCTTGCCATGGGGATTAGGCCTACAAATGCCCATCTCCAGACTCTGCTTGCTGAGCATGATAGAGCTATGCCAACAGAAGGAGATAACAATGGCATAGAGGATCCAGGTGTCAGTGATAATGAGTCCTTGGACCCTTCCACTGGCAGTACCTCTACTGGGAGAACTGATAGTGGTACCCCAGATAAAGTTGGGGGGGCGAGAATCCTCAAAAACTAGCTAAAAGAATAACACTTGAGGCCAAACTCTTAGGCATAGAAAAAGACAGAGCTCAGATGTGCATAGGACCCATCTCTGGTGACAGCAGAATTTTAAATAAGGCAAAAGATTAAGCTTTTGTCCCTAAAATCCCCAGAGGGATTGTCTCCAAATATGTAGAGGGTGATGATATCATCAAATGGTTTACTGTGTGTGAGACGGCTTGTAAAATGCAGAAACTTAGCCAGAAGTATTGGGGCTCTCTACGCTGGGAGCTGTTTTCAGGAAAGTGTAGGGATAGGCTCTTGACACTGAATGAGGCAGATGCTGAGTCCTATGTCCTCATGAATGATTAAAGGCTTTGGACTCACCCCTCAGGAGTGCAGGATCAGGTTCAGGGAAACTTATAAAACCTTGAGTCAGACCTGGGTAGATTATTTTGACTTCTCAGTCAAAACACTAGGTGGCCAGTTAATAGGTAACAAGGTGCAAGATTATGAAGAGCTTTATAATCTTTTTATGAAAGAGCATCTGTTAAGTAACTTTGTTTCTGGAAATTTGCATCAGTACTTGGTGGACCTAGGTCCAGCCTCTCCCCAAGAATTAGGAAAGAAGACTGACCATTGGGTCAATACTAGGGTAACCAAGACTAGTCATGGTGGGGGTGATTAAAAGAAAGGGGTTGCTGAGTCCCCCCAAGGCAAAAATGGTGAAAAGTCTAAAGATAAAAACAAAGTGTCTTCTAAAGGCAATGTTAGAAATGGGGGTCTCTAGTTGGCAGAGGTTTACACACTGCAGGTGCAACTCCTCCACTACGGTCCAATAAGGTGGAGGAGCATCGCCCCACTGCCCTGTGAGCAGGTCAAAAAGGAAAAACTAAAATGATAATAACGCGTTGTTATTATCATTTTATTTTTCCGTCATTACTCAGCTGGTTAGGGGAGGGCTGGACTGTCACAAAGAATCACGGGGAGGAGTGGTGAGCACTCTCTTAAGTGCGCATGACCATTTACCCGGCCATTTTGGGCCGGCCTTACAGTCATGCGCACTTTGCATGTTCTCCAGCAGGCTGTATTGTACAGCCTGGGTGAAGAACATGCACAGCCTCCCGATCCCTTTCTGAGTGCCGAAACACAAGTCTTAGACCAATCACAACGCTACCTAAGTATGCATCCTGTATTTACCCCTTGGTAATCTTTTAATCAACCAGGGACACCACCAAATTAAAGGATACTTTAATGGATTATCCCATGGTTTTTTAAAGTCATAAACTGGACCTAAACCATTGTCCTGAGAGAAGAAATATCTAAGAACTTCCTCAGAAAAGTCTCATTCTGAGGTCGAGTCCGCCCTGGTAGTAACATCTTACCAGGGTGCAATGAAGTGGCAAATGATGAAGCATGTCACATTGCGTGAGGGAGCCATCCTCGTCCAATTCTTGGAATTGCCTTGAAATTAGGTAACAAACAACTAGCAGCATACAGAGAACTCATTGGGTCTCTGGTACTAACCAACTGACTTGCTGATTAAGCAAACAGCATTTATCTGAGGATATCCTGCCATTTTTTGTGTTTGTTTAAGTGGGTGCACTTGCCAGGTCAACATGGCAGTTTGCAACTGCATTCACAGACACAGCAGTGGCAGGCCCAAGATCTGTTTGCAGGACTACTAATGTGGGTGGCACAATCAGTGCAGCAGGCCCACCAGTAGCATTTGATTTACAGACCCCTGACACATGCATTTCACTTTACTAGGGAATTACTAGTAAATCAAATATGCTAATCATGGTTAGTCAATCATAATCAAAATTTACACAAGGTGCACTTGCACTTTAGCACTGAACAGCAGTGGTAAAGTGCCCAGAGTTAAAAAATAAAAACAGCACTATGAAGAAGAATGCCACTATCTAGTAAGTGAGGGCATTTTTATAAAAACCTTACGTTTTACTAGGAGGGGGTGTTTTCTTACACACTGACTGCTTCCTCCTTTTCCCCTTTTTGTGGGCATTCACCTCGCCTGAAGCCAGGACCCCTGCAGTGTGCCAGGGTTAGTACCTGGGCTTTGGATTAGCCAAGACTAGGGTATGTCCATATTTACAGTAGCATGATGTGAAGTGGAAATATAAATTATACTGGGTGCTAGGTCTCACTGGTTTCTCTTCTCGTGTGATCTGCTCTCGTCATTTTGGCACACCAGGAAGAATGCAAGAGCTCCTTAAGGGTAGTGTGATACCCATTTGTGGACACTTCCCTTTCTCCTCTGCCTTTGGTCGTCAGTCATCCTCATGATGGATGGGGACAGGACAGACCAGCCATAGGGTCTCCGGGCTGATTCTGTGGGTAACTGAGGAGAAAAGGGGCAGCTGCTAAGCTCATAACATGTTTCATTTGATTGATCACATTGTAGTAACCGAAGTCGATCACAGAGGGATGAATCTGTAATAGCACCCATTAACTAAAAAACATAGAACCATAGAAAATGATGCCTTCAGAAACCTCTTTGGTGCAATTCACCAGAGCGACACGTGTGCTGGCTGTATCAAGCAAGAACCAGACAGGTGCCTAACATAATAATAGCCGAAGAAGAAAATAAATAAACATTAGGAACCCTTTAAATAACTGAATATCGTGTTTTTAAGTTCACTGGGTGGGTGAGTCACTCACAGCAACGCTACTAACACGTCCCATGCCAATGAACATTTCTGCAATATTATTGGGCGCAGTTCTAACTTATTAGCTGTCAACTAACCCACTGTGGCTTGTCTGTGTCGACGGCATGCTCTGGGGCATATTATGGGACTGGGCAGGGTTTGGTGATGGGACCCCAGCACTTCTGGCTTGTGGAGAGCTAGAGTGGGTCTCCTGTCTGGGTGCAGAATACTCCATCCACCTGGAGTGACAGGAACAAGTGAAAGCGGGTGAGGAAATACAGTCTGTGCAATCTGGTACCGCGCGGGCAGTGCTGATCCCAGTACCACATTATGGAGAGAAGGTCCTAGTCCATGTTGAAAGAAGGAGGTAAAGCAGGACACCAGAGACATCGGCTGGGGTGGAGGGGGAGGGAGCGGGGGTGAGGGGGGTTAGAGGTGCCTCTCTGCCACTTGAACCAAAATCCAAATTTAGGTAAGGGAGCAGATCTTACGCCAATCTCCTGACAAAAAACATTTTGCCCTATAGCAGAACAATATTCCAATATATTTAATGCATGAATAACTGATGTCTAAACAGCAATAATGAGCCGAGTGACTCACAGTAGGATTTGCAGTGCCTGTCTAGTAAGGCACCCCTTCTGTGGTTAGCTAGAACTCCAGTGATCACCATTGAAGTGCCTTAAAGTTCTATCCTGGAGGCTGAGGGGGTCGTTTACAAAAATTAAAAACCAACATGCTCAGTGTCACATCTGTGCCCAGGGCTCATTGCGTGCTGTCCAACGGTTTGCTGCTGGATGCCAAGCCCTATTTGTTGCCACGCTGATGGTGGCAATAGCAGGCCTGTAGCTTCCCTTTTCTTCCTCAGAATAAAGAGGTGAAACATGGTTGGAAGAAGGAAAAGGAAAACCAGACTAAAGAATAATTCAGTTTCCTTTCAGGACAACAATCTGATGTAGCTAAAACCCCCTACCGAAAAACAGGCCAATCAACAGCATTAGCCCGATGACATTAGGATTGCGTTACTGTAGAAAAAGGAAGAATAGAACCGTCTGGAGTGAGCAGCAAGTAGGAGAGTGATGTTGCAACACAACAATTCAGTTGTTCAGTCTCCTTTTATATGCTGAGGAGTCCCGTGTCTTGGAATAGGAATTGAAAGTAAAGAGGGAGTAATTTTCCACCATTTTGGATTGTGAAGAACAATTTGATCTAAGACAGTATATGCTTTGTTTTGCAAACTGAATTCTGATTCCCTTTGTTTGCTCCGCTTTACCTCTTTGCAGCCTCTGGTTCTCTCTCTTTATCCTCTGCTTTGCACCTCTTTTTCATCTCTGATCCTGCACTGCGTTCCAGATCTCTCGCTGCCCCCCGCCCCCCTTAGGGGTTCTGCACCCCTTTGTTTGCTCCGCTTGCCCTCTCTGCAGCCTCTGTCTTTTTCTGTTTTCCCACCTGCTCTGGCTGAACCCATTACTCTCTGCTCACAGGGTCCTGAGTCTGCCTATTAGCCCAATGGCTGTGTACACCTTGTGCTTGTTTAGAGCTATAGGCTGGCATTGTTGGTGTTAAACTGTGCTATTTCTAAAAGTCACATCATCAATGTTGGTGATTTTTGTGCATTTTGCCAGCCATTAACACAACTTTAATGCTTCTTTAGGTCCCTTCTTCTTACCTGCTCTCCAGACACAGCTTGTGGATTAGAGATTTGCACAGCCCCTCCACCAGGGGCAATCATTTGCCTGTTGCTAGGAGACCAATTGTCACGGCCTGCAGGTGAGCCTAGGAGGCTGAGAGAGAGTGAGCTGACCTACCCAGCAGCCTTTACAAGTCCTCTCCCCAGGGCATCTCAATTCTGATGTGGAGGCTAATGGCGTAGTGGACAAGAGCCTGTTTAGTCCTGTTTGAGCTGTTTAGGTCCCAGGGCCAGAGTTGCTGCCCATTTCACAATCAACAAGCAAACTTCAGGCCAAGCCACAAACATAGCCATGCACACTAGCTCCAAACAAATACACACCACTCTCCACCAACCAACAAGGTTATTCCACTATTCAGATGTATAACACACTCCTACGAACCCTTGCACCCCAACACCCAAACACTCACACAGAAAGCACAACTCTGTACTACACTACAAGCAAATACACATTTGCCTTTCATACCAATAAAACAAGACATTCACAAAATGTATCACAAACTTCCACTCTTTCCAGACAGGATCCTCTAAATAACCTCTACCTTCTGTTTGCATTCCCCTTAGCACCCCTCCAAACCCTTTCTTCAATCATCTAACAAACCAAAATAACACACAGCCATCATCTTCTTTCCTAATACAACCAACGACACCACTCTTTCAACATTTTCCTCCACCAATAAGGCACATTCATTTCCCTACCTGGCCTACAACCATCTCTCAAAACAAATATCTTCCCACTCTCACACTACACAGACAATTTATTCTTAAGCCCTTGCATGCTTTTGACGGCCCCCGGCTGTCCGACGTCACAGTGGGTGTGTGCAGAGGACGGCCGGGGGGCATCCGAACCCCGCCCACTCATTATTTCCCCAGCACAGGGGCCAAGGTGTTAAACATAATCCCACCACCCTTCCCCTTCAATATACTCAATTCACCAGTTCCTCACCCTTAAAACCTACACCGCAAATCACTACCAACACATCAGATAATACAAATCCACTAAAACAAAACACACACAGAAAATATTCACCTAAACGCAATCTCACACATTCAAAAACTCCCCACCATCCCAACATACCTACACCCATCCTTTTTTCTATGGATACCAGCAACAATAACACACCTTCAAACCCATCTCTACCCGACTCTCCCCATTCATCAAATACACCAATCACTCAATCCAGAAAAAACAACACTCACTCACACGTCTACCATCCATTGCTCTATTCAGAGCCTTACCACACCACACTCATGCCCTACCACCACCCCTCGATGATACACAGTGCTTAATTTGTGCTGATGGTTTCTGGTGCTCAACACTGGCACTTATTTCACAGGGTTGGGTCCATATGATTATTCCCCACTGGGTGTGTCGTGCAGGCCTCAGCCAGACCCGCTAGTGCAAGGGGTTCGCCCTTCTCTGCACAAAGGCCTCAGACCCAATTGAAAGAAGTTGGCACAGAAACTGGAAATAGAAAACGTAATATTTATTACACCTCATGAGGTGGTGCTACAGTTCAAACAGTACCCTTCGGTATTGCAAGAAGTAGCACCCGAGTTAAGAACGCATGGTTTATTTATACCCACACAGGGGCTCAGAAGAAGGCGGTACAAAGCACAAAAGCACATTTTATGTACATATAAGGTAATGTTGAGAAGCACAATCGATCAGTGGGAGGAGCTAACAGTCTGGGGGGTTCGGCTAACACATTCCAATCTAAAGCTAATCACTACCAGATGTGACCCCTAACGGTCAGCAGCAAAACAAGGGGACGCTAATAATAGCCTGTTGCTGGGCAGATTCAAGTGCCATGGACAGGAAGATAGGACATAACACATGGTCGGCACGAGGTAGCATGCGGCAGTCAAAATGGCTGCCATGAATACAAAATGGAGTCTGTTAAATGTCAAGTTAACAGCCAGAACTAAGATGTCTTTCGATAATGCTCAATCTAATCGCTGTTAAATTACAACAGGTGGTAAGCTGGTATTTATTAAAAATAAATGTACCTGTCCTCCTTTGGTGTCTGCCTGATATGTCTTCACATGGTGGCCCACCCTGGTCCATGCATGTTGAATGTACATTATCTTCACATTCGTGATGTCAGCAGTGCACACCTGTCTTTCATGAAGGAACATCTCATTTCCATTGGATAATTGTGGCAGAGGGCGGGCTCGTGGCTGAGCTGGGGCAAGGCAGGCTGGGAAAGATCAGGACGTCATATAGCAGAATCAAAGTGTGTTGCACTGAACTGAAATCAACTAGACCTGTCCATAATTCTGCATTTGATGCGCTCGCGGTCGGGCCCACCACCAACTGCAGTTATTGTCGGTCCTGCAGTCACTGTCGGACCTCGGTGTGCATGTGCTGCTCTGCACTCTTTTAAAACTGCCAGCACTCTAATTGGCAGTGGCAGCATTACTAAGAGCAGCAGGGCAGCAGGCTCTGAAGGGCATACTAAACTATAGACACCCACCTGGCGTGCATAAATTAATTCGAGAACCAACCCAAGCAGCACTATGGTGACCCGCTGTGAACAGCCATCACCCCTCAAGGATCGGGTAAGTGGAGTAAATTATTGTTGTCGCTATGAGGGCCCTTGCTTGTGGGTGTGTGTTTGACTTGAAAAAGAGGACTGTGTGATTTATTTTCTTCAGTTATCAGTTCACACTGTCTGCTGACCTCAGAAGGGGGAAACAGGATTCCAAGGGTACAAGAACACATTTATTCAGCCACAGCCTGTCCTGGGTTGAGGCGACATGCCCACTCACCTTTGGGCCACTATAAAGAATGTCTTTCAAACTGAGCAAAGTCCAGCCTGACAGGTCATGCAGATGGGAGCTAGGCATGCGCTAAATGTGCAGGCTACTGGCTGCCTGAGCTGAACTTTGCTGGGCCGAAGACGTCACAGCTTCAGTGGGCATAACACCTTCAGCCTAGCAAAGCACATTGAGTTCCTCCTCCTCGTGACCAGGGGGAGGGTCACTGATTGCCTTCGACCGGGGTGCTTCAGTTCTAAGCCCTGAAGTGCCCAGGGCTGAGTGTCAATCACTGACACCTCGTCACAGAGTGGGGTGGGGTCAGCAGTCTCACTGATCCCATTGCAATCTGACAAGTGAGGGACTGCTGCCTTCGCTCATTGGCTGATCTAAGGTCAGCCAATGAGCCAAGGCAGCAGTCCCAACTGCTCTGGGACCTGCGAGATTTGGGACTGCTGCTATCAGCCAATGAGGAAAGCCAGCAGTCTCAACCCTCCTTGGATCTCTGAGGCAGAGCTGCGAAGGTAAGCCTGATTTTATTTCTAATGTTAAGTGCATGCGGTAGTGCATGAATATATGGGAGTGAGTGTTGTCAATGGATGTGTGTGTTTGTGCATGCATCTGTGAATGCACGAGTTTAAGTGTCTATCCGCTATATGTATCAAGCTATTTAGCATTCGCAAAGACCGAAATTCTGCGAATTTCGGCCTTTGCGAATGCTAATTAGACAAATGGAATGTATCAAACTAGTTTGATGCAAAATAAGGAATAGCAAAATTTGCTAATCCTTATTTTGCGATTGCACTTAAGGAATTGCAAATTTTGCGATTCCTTAAATGCAATGTATCAAACAAATAAAATGCAAAAAATGCCATTAAGGAGTAGCAAATTACCACCAACTTCTAGTTGGTGGTAATTTGCGATTTCTTATCAAAAATCTTTTTTGATAAAAACCAAAGGTGCCATATGACGCCCATACATGCCCTTAGGGCATGTATGTGCGCCATATGCCCCCAAATGTCTTTTTCAGGGGTGCAGCAGGGTGTTCTTGAGACACCCCTGCACCCTTGGAAACATCCCTAATTTGCGATCAGCAAAGTGCTAATTGCAAATTGCACTTTCATTCCTATGGGCCTCCTGGCCCATGGAAATGAAGGGGTAATTTGCGATTGACAATTTGCTAATCTCAAATTAAGGAATGCTAAGGAATCGCTATTGGAAAGCGATTTTGTACATACATACCGTTTTGCATTTCCTAAATAGCGATTCCTTAAAATTCGCTATTTAGGAAATGCAAAATGGTTTGTTGATACATATAGCGTTATGTGAGCGTTTGTGCTCTGGCCGCCCCCTCTCTGCTAATAGTACAAGCCACCACTGCATTCATTAGAAGAATTAGCCAGAAAGAAATAGCAGATACCTAAATGAGAAGGCCGTTACTACTCTATAGGTTGCTTTTGACTTTACCAAAGTATAAAGATGGGCTGCTGGGGTGATGAGAGGCATAAGCAAAGAAAAGCTTTTAAAAAGGTACTAATCATCCAGAATGAAATGGATGCGCATTTTGATTAAAATGTTAATGTCAATGAGCTGCAGAAGGTTCACTTTTTGCTTAAAATATAAAAGTGCATTTGAGCATAAAAGGGTGGATTTCCGCCAAAAAGTCAACTTTCAACCAGACAGATATCTGGAGGCATAAAACACCCCACCGCGAAACAATACACCTACCACTCAGCGGTACACAACAGTTTATCCCGAATAGACCATTTCTTGATGCTCGGCGATGGCAGGTGCGGCGTAGACACCATAGATATACTGCCCAGGGAAATATCGGATCATTCTCCGATAGTGTTAACCCTCTCCAGCTGGGGGAAGACTCGTACAAGGATTTACCCCATATACCCTAATTACCTGAAGGTCCCCAAAATTAAGAAAGATCTCAAGAAAGCAACTAAATACTATTTTGAAGAAAACGAAGCGTCGGTGACCTCCCCTTCCATTCTTTGGGAAGCATACAAAACAGTCCTATGAGGACAAGCAATGGCCTCCATTACTGGGTACAAGAAGACGCAACAACGGGAACTCACTGAGTTAGAAATATCATTACACACAGCGAACGTGGCCTATATGGCAAATCCCACAGCGGACTCATCGCACACTCTGCAGTTGCGCCAACAGCAATATAAAGAACATCTCAGGATGCAGGTAATCGCCAATATCTCGGCAACAACCCATAGAATCTATGATGTGGGGGACAAGGCCGGGAAAATGCTAGCCTGGTTGGACAGGAAAAAGGGAGGCAATAGAGGCATACAGCAGTTACTCACGGGTGCAGGGACACTTCAGACGCATCCCGAGGAGATAGTACACACACTGGCAGATCACTTCGAAACAGTTTATACCTCAGAAGGGGAAGTCACGGTGAATGCAGCATTAGCCTCCCTTAGCCACATCGTGACCCAGACACTTCCACCGGAGGCAGTCCAAGATCTAGATGCAGATCTCACGGTCAATGAAATACAATTGACTATACATGCGATACAGTCAGGAAAAGCCCTGGGCCCAAACGAGATCCCCATAGAATGGTACAAGCTTATGTCTGACACACTTAGCTCGCCACTGCTGGCAATGTACACGGAGAGTTTGACGAACGCAGAACTCCCTCAAGACCAACGGACCGCAACAATAGTAACAATCCCAAAAGCCCGGTAAGCCGCCGACAGAGTGCGCATCTTACCGCCCAATATCTCTTCTCAATGCAGAAGCAAAAATCCTTGCGAAGCTTTTAGCTAATAGATTAATGACCCATCTCCCACAGCTGATCCACCCAGATCAATCGGGTTTTCTGCCGCATAGGAACACTGCTCTTAATCTCAGGCGTGTACATGGAGTCCTGGCTCGAGCCCGTTATTAGTGGAACCAGCAGTGATCCTTTCCCTGGATGCCAGAATGGCGTTCGATATGGTGGAGTGGGGACACCTCTTCGCAGTCCTGTCCCGTATAGGGGTTTGGCCCCAAGTACATAGCTTGGATACGTCTTCTGTACACCAACCCGGTGGCTCAGATCACTGCTAACGGCCACATCTCACGCACAATCCAACTGGCAAGGGGGACCCTTCAGGGCTGTCCCCTATCACCCCTACTATTTGCCCTGGTCTTGGCGACGCTGATTCGAACAACGCCACTATTGAAAGGGATTAGCTGGAAGGAGGGGTGGGAGGATCGTGTATCACTTTACGCCGACGATATGTTGGTGTATTTGACGGATCCGGACAGGGGCATACCAGCACTCCTCACTCTATGTGATGCATACAGGACAACGTCGGGCTACACTCTAAATTGGTCGAAATCTGTACTGTACATTCTGAGGGGGCCGGAACCCTCACTTGCTGCTGACTGCCCGCTTGTACCAACTACGAGCTCCTTTAAATACCTTGGTATCTACATCACCAACAACCCAACAGAATGCTTTGATAAAAATCTGAAACCACCCCTGGAACGTCTGCGAAATGATGTGAAGCATTGGGCATCATTACCACTAACGTTCCTCGGTAGAGCAGCGCTCTAAAAAATGATGGCCCTCCCAAAATTTCCATACGCCCTAGAGAACACCCCGTACCCGGTCTTACCACGCTACTTTCAGCAGGTGACGGCATTGGTATCCAATCTATTGTGGAATAACCGCCCGGCACGCATTGCCCATATCAAACTGAACAGAAGTTGGTACGAGGGGGGGATTGCCCTACCGAACCTCCAGATGTACTATTGGGCTACACAACTAAAAATTATTAACCAATGGATCCAAGCGCCTCGGGACGACATGGCAAAGGGGTCTGAGTACTTTTTCTTCTTGTATTGCGCATGGATGGTTAACTTCTTTTATTTTTAAAGCTCAAGCCACATGCCCACACAAAACAAGCTGAGCTTTCACGAGAGACAATCATGTGTCTTAGGGCCATATGTAGGTAATTTAATTTTACCGATTCCTAAATACCAAATTTTACCGATTCGGTATTTAGGAATCGGTAAATTGAATGTAGGTAAAAATTCGGTAAATTTTAACAATTCGGTAATATTCGTTATTACCGATTCGGTATTTACCAATTCGGTAATTCCCATTCATTCCTATGGGCCTGGAGGCCCATAGAAATGAATGGGAAGCCATTCACTATTACCGATTCGGTAAATACTGAATCGGTAATAGGGGGAGCATTTTCAAGGGTGGCAGGGTGTCACATTGACACCCTGTTGCACCCCTGAATCGTGCATGAGTGCATATGTGGCACACATACATGCCCTAAGGGCATGTATGTCTGCCACATGGCACCTTGAAAAAAGCAAATTATTGCTTTTTCAAAGGTATTCGGTATTTATCACCAACTTGTAGTTGGTGGTAAATAACGAATCCTGAATGCAAAAATGCACTCACTTGAGTGCCTCCTACATAGCTTTTAGGGATTCGGTAATTTACCGATTCCTTAAAATAAGGAATCGGTAAATACCGAATCCTTAAAACATGCCTCCTACATCAGAAAATGCTAAATACCGGTCGGGAACGGGATAATTATCGATTTCAGGCCGTTACCGACCGGTATTTAGCTACCTACATATGGCCCTTAGTGACTGCAGCTGCCAACCATGATACATAGGGAACCAGGTTTCAATCCTTAGGCTCAGCACCTTGTGAATCCGACAAATCTCCTGTTGCATGATAAAGAGTTTAATGTAATCTGAAGTTTTGAGAAATGCCTGTCTGTCCTCAGTCCGGGTGCGCACCATGTAAAACTGACTGAACTAAAATCCATATTCTACCTGTTACACCTGCTCTAATCTCATCCAATATGAACTAAGGAAAAAGCATTAACATTTGATGTCAGGAACAGACAATCATCTAATCATTTTGGCTTAATGGCACAGTGTGAAACTTGAGCACCTGCGGTCAAACCCAGCTTGCCTGCTTTGCCGATCATGTGATCATACACTAGTGCTTTATGTCACCAAAGTACCTTTTTGCCAAAATTGTGCTTTAAATGCACTTTTTGCTTCATTTTTTTCCCAAAGCTTTCTCAGGGTGACAACCTCCTATCAAAACATTACTTGAGGAAGGCTCGCTCACAGAAACTCCGATCAGGTACTACACCTGCCTTTCGGCGGTGTTAGTGGTGGATGTGCGTCAAACCACTAGAGGAAGTGGGTGGCGCGGGGGGATGTGGGTGTTACCGCTTAAGAAAAATGTTGGGCACCTGCACTTATTATTTTACAATTTAAGCAATTTACTGTTGTCTGTACTTCTCCAGATTACTGAGCCAGACAGTCAGTGCCGCTATATCCACCCCACCCTCTGAGACTAAAGTGGCTTCAGTGTACTCTCTGACTTGGTCATGGCACACAAAGGATCCCATCTGAAGACTTACCACCGTAGGGGTACATCCAGGAGCATAATTAAGACTCTATTTGGGACAAATAGAGTCTCCAGTTCGGTGCCCATTGGCTTTGCAATTGAAGCACCAAGCCTTCTTGGGATCCCACTTCTTACCCTGGTTCCCACCCTTAGTCTGTGTATTGTTTCAGGGACCCCTCTCCTGAACAGGTTTTTGCGGGCCTGTTAGACCTGGCATCTTTGGTGTGTTTTCCCCTGTTGCTTTGCTTCTGACCTCTTGTATTTGACTGTGTACATGTGACTGTGTGCTGCATTTCGTGTTGTAAAAAACAGGATCGATTGTCCTGAATAATAATATTAATATTAATAATACCAGTATTTGTAAAGCACACAGCTACCTCCGAAGTGGTGTCCCGGCGCTGGGGGCCCTCGGGAAAATTATGCAAGCTATGGCCCAGAGTCACATGGTGCTGGGCCAACCTGCCAGCGGCGATCGAACCGTGAACCCTGTAGTCTAGAGTCAGGCACCCTGGCCGCTGCGCCACACCTCTTCCATGAGAAGAAGACCAAGAAGGCCAAACGGCCCTTATTGGGCAGCAAAAGTGGCCGAAACATGTCGCGATAAAAGCATCCCCTAGACCATCTCCAGATTAAAATGTTTAATCCTATCCAGGGAACCCATGAATAAAGTTTTGAAGGGTATCCCTGAGTTGTTTTAAACTTACACAGTCTGTTACTTACATCAACAGCTTTTCTTTGGATGCATAGGGCTATGGGTTAGTGGCAAAGCTAAACCATGAAGAAAGGTGGAATGAGACTACAGGAGACTCATATCTGAAGAGGTAATGTTGAGATCATGTTTTCTGTGATTAGCGTTTCAAACCACCCACCCCCTGCCCACTTCCCCTACTCCCACCTTCGTTTGTGATGAGAACGTAGATGTCAGAAGGCAAAATGCTACAATGACTGACACTATAATCTCCAACGGGTTGATCCAAAATGTGAATGGTTCTGCCAAGAGAGCAATGGCTGCTGGGGGCCAGCACAAAGAACTTCTCCATATATTATATTTTTTCTTATTTGAATGACTCTAGCAGAAAGGTAAAGCTATCTCTGGGAGTAGGCCAGACCTACACTTCTTTCAAAATAATGTATAAGGACAGAGAGCTTCTGGGTGTAATAAAACTATCAGTATTTTATTAGCGGCAAAGTATTGTACGGAAGGATTTGATTGGATTCTGGTTTTTATTACCTGCAATGTGAGGTGTAAAAAAAACTGCTAATGGTCTAAAATTGAAAGATTCATGGCGGGTTTCTTTCTCGAGAACACAGGGAAAAATTCAATAAGAGATTGATGAAGACATGTTTAATACATTGATTTCACTGGATCAATCCAGTCGAACATATATGAATAAAGATCATCCAATCTATATGGATTTTCAAATTTAGTATAAAAATAAAACCTTGAGTGGTGGGCGGAAATTGTGACCCTTTTTTAAAGGGCCTATTAAAACTGGACATGTAGAACATACTAGTAATGATCCAAATGACTCAATAATAACAGGTAAAAGTGATCAGTTAGCATCCTATAGGATTATCTCTATAAATTGCACTGAAAAAGTGCTCCCAAAATGCTATCAGCTTCAATTATCACTTGGGCGAAAGATAACAGCCCAGGGACCAGTGTACAAAGGCGGGGGGACACAAAGCAATCCCTACATTATGCATAATAATTCCTTTGACATCCAGGCTTAATTTTTCTTTGCAACATTTAAATCTCTCTGCCTTGTCCACAGGGGCATTCATAATTCAGGACCACTATATTTGAAGTAAAAATTCTATATCTTTGCCCCAAGTCCAACTCTCTTCTTCCGGGATGCCTTTCTCTTTTCAGTTCCCAAATTCCGTTTTGAAGGTATCGGTCGCTGGGCCTTTCCAGTGGCCGCCGCAAAACTGTGGTGTACCCTTCCAATCATGCCGCACAAAATTTCCCTTCAGAAAAGCTTTGAAAGCATGGGGGCATATTATCTAGAACGGTGTTAAAATTATCGCCGCTTTAGCGGCAGGAAACTGCGGCTAAAGCGGTGATAATGGGCTTGATAATATGCCCTTGTGAATTCCCATAGAAGCCCAGGTTCTGGTGTAAACCTGGGTTTCTATGGGAATTCACAAGGGCATATTATCAAGCCCATTATCGCCGCTTTATAATTTTAACGCCGTTCTTTCACATAGCCTGACTGGGCATATGGATCTGGGGAGTGTTCTTTAGCACCTTTGTAGTTCTCATTTGTTTTTAATGTGGAGGAACAGTTCATTGCTAGGTTTTCAGTTTCCTATGTCTGGATTAGCGCTCTGGGTAGGGTGTCATTAGTCTTTTAGTGCCAGGACACCTTTTAGGTATTTGCACGATTATAAACTTATCTTTCAATTCAAATTGTCTTTATTAGTTATTTGCAAACACAAACATAAACGCAGTATAGTTAAGCAAGTAAAAAAGAAATATACTGTGCTGTGCCATAAAATCCATATCAACAGTATCATAATACATCAACAAGAGCAAGTGGAGCAGATATAAGAGAAACACAACCTATAGGGCAGGAGGGCAAGACTGTTCAGTAGATACAGCTTGTTAGTGCCATTTGTATATGCACAGTTGAAAATACAGTGAACCAATGGTTGTATTATGTTATAAATATGTTCATTCAGTCAATTTTGGCCACAAAACATCACACAAAAACATCATATAACATGCATTATCCATTACATAGGTTGTTTTAGTGAGTGAGTGGGTGGGTGAGTCAGTGAGTGAGTGAGTGAGTGATTGGGTGAGTGAGTGAGTTAGTCAGTTAGTGAGTCAGTGCGTCAGTGAGTGAGTGAGTGAGGCCAAGTGAGCTGATTTTTAGGTTTCTATGGGTTGCATTATTGGTGGTTAAGAGCAGATAGTTAAGGTGGAGTACGTAGCGCATCTTGCTGTTTCAGTCCATGGTGGTAATGGATGTCTATCCAAGGTGGCTTGAATGATAGGATATCATCGTTGAGTGAACCCCTACATAGACCTCCTGGGAGGGTGCCACACGGTATTGTCTGCTCCTCGAAGAAACGCAAGCCACTCTTGCCACATATGAAAGGATCCAATATTGGAGTTCCTCCAATTGGAGAGAATAGGTTTACAAGCTAGAGTTAGCATTAAGTCCAGAAGAAACATATCTGCTTCCCTCTTTATTTTTCGATCGAGTTGCCCTAATAATACATAAGAGAATTCATGAGAGAAGGTAACGCCCAAGATAAATGTAATAAACTTAATAATGCTAGCTCAGTATTTTTGAGAGGAACATGCAGGAGTCTCATGAACTGCTGTCTATGCCCCAATGCAGATACATAGTATTGCGAATGGCATGCAAATCTAAAAAGGAAGGGGCGTGTAGTTCATGTCCCATCCCCTTTCTAATTCGCATTGAGTGGCAAAGAGCACATTGCGAGTTAGACCGTCATTTTTGACTCACAGGGGACTCTTTGCACTTTGTAAGTTCTTTTTTCAGCTGCAAAGCCTCTGATTTTGCAAATCGCATTCTTTGCACCTGCAAAAAGGATTTGTGTATCAGGCCTATTGTTCCTTCTCTGAGACAAGATGTTAAATAACTCCCAGGAAGAGCTGTCTCTCTGCAGGGACAAGAATATTTGGGAGAGGTTGAACATGCAGGGAACGAAGATCTGAAACCTGTAAAGAGAAGAGCTAGAGCTGAAGACTAGAACAAGTTGGAATGGGCTGTGTGCTGACATATCGGAAGGAACTTGGTAGTTTCTGCAGAAGATGAAAATTGGAAGAATCTAGATCCACAGATATTGTATCTTTTTATATCTGTATTATGATTTTTGTGTTTGGAAAACTGGGAAGTTAACATTTCATAGTAATTTATTGTGTGGCCATAATTTGATCTATTCTCAATAAAAAATATACCAAAAATAGAAAATTGGAAGAAGACAGATAATACAGTCCAAAAACCAACGAAAAGGGTCACAGTATTAACAAGAGGAAAGTATGTAACATATGGACATCAGACTATCTACTATAAATGATAGTTTCTATACCCCGTGGAAAATTATCTGTCTATAACTAAAAAGAAGTCACAGTAAAACAAGAAATAGTTATTCTCACAGAGTCTAAGGAGTCTAAGGCGACACCCAGCTGGCCATTTGGAAGAAGAGTGCTAAGTGCGTCTTTCTTCATAGGCACCAAATCTTCCTGTTCAGTGTCACACTCTTGCATAAATAGGTTTTTAAACACGTGCACAAGAAAGGACAATGGTGTCAGACTGGAACAGCAGACAGAAACAAGGCTCTGGAAAGAAAGGACTGGATTCAAAGCAACATAGAACCATAGAACCATAGAACAGAGAAAGCGTGACACATACAGAATGAATCGACAGATCAACCTAACCATATAAAGTAATCCAGATGCCGGGAATTAAGAAAAACAGGTAAGCAACTGGAGCAAACATTGGGAGAATGTAGATAGAACGATGACAATGAATGTGCTTTGCAAAGAGGAACAGATGCAAAGGACCATGGACAAGCACAGCTCACAGGAATTCAATACCAGAGGTTGCTATAGTACTGTGCCTAATTTGTGCCTGTGTTTGCTAGTGCTGAGCTTCAGTACTTATTTATGACAGTCTACCACATGGTGGTGCTATCAGTATATTTTTCAGTAGAGCTCAGCAACAACAAATTCAATTGACTTTAAAAAAAGCAAAAGCAATGGGTCCAGACAATATTTATAGAGTTAGGTGGCATGGAATATTCAAAATGTCATACAAGTATTGTGCTGTGGTTAGCATTTGCCCGAGCTTGCTGGGGCTGTAGGTAATTGATATGAAGGAATCATTAATCTGCAAAGTACACAGGAATAGACCTTCAAGCAGAGCAAACGGTCAGATCTTTTCAAAGCAGAGCCTCAATAGGATACAGATGTGATAACGTTTGCATACTAAGTCCAGAGGGAACATATCATTGGCTAAGGGGGAAGCGCGGGCGCAGGAAGTATGACATGTGTGCAAATAGCCAGATGAAAAGAATTAGAGCTCCGCCTCAAGAGTAAAAGCTGCACAGGGGCTTGGAGGAGGAAAGACTGCATACTCAAAAGGCAGATTAAAAGAATGGGGAAGCTATGGTCAGACTGTGGATGGAAACAGAGACAGAGGAAAGTGAAAAAAGTATATATGTATCCTTCAGTGATATAAACAGTTTTCCACATCCAGGACTGGATCTTGGAAACCTTGAGCAAAAAATGAATTTACTTCATGGACCTGAATGTATCAGTATATAGTGTGAACACCAGGACCAGCCGAGAAGGGAAGAAGGATTTGTAATGTGTCTAGTAGAATTCAGTTGTACACCCAGGAGAAAGGCAGGACTTCATAGGTCGTTGGGAGTGAGCGCCACCTGGTGGCAGGACGGTAGAATGTTTAGAGATTTTAGAAGATCTAACAAGGTAAGCCAAAAGAAGGAAGATGAATTGCTGAAACTTCAGCTTCATTGACTTAAAACAGTGTATTTAATGTCAACTAAAGTGCGAGTGGAAGCAAATAGTTGCGATTTATACATAAAGATGCCCCCTTTTTTAGGGTCCAGCTTGAGAGTTCAGCTGTCGCCAGGCAAATATGCGAGAATCACCAGGACAGGAGCTTTGGCACCACCCACATGTTGGGAACCAGGAGTGTATTCTTTAAGTGGGCAGAAAAAGTGCTTGCCCTCCACACAGCTGTGATCGTATTGTTTATTTATCCTGCTGCCTGAGCATGAACGTTCAGGGGCATGATAATGTACTGCTATTAACGTATCTTAAATCGCTAGTTCATTGTTGTTGTTTTTCTATGGCAGCAGCACAACATGGAAGGCGGGCCGTTATTAACCAACATGGATTTTTAGGTCTGGCTTGACAGTGCAATAATCACCTGAACTTTTAACCTACACCAAAATTGTTCTACAGTTCTTTGCTTACACACAAATACATACCCATCCCCATGCTATTCACTTGTAATCCTTCATATTACTATACATTACTTTAAAGCCAGAGCTATTGGCAATGTGAAGGCTTCCTAAGCTTTCTCTTTCTCCCTAACCTTCCAAGCTGTTTAGGGAATGGAAATAATTTCCACAGGCGCTTAAGTGATAATGCTATACCTTATTTGTTACATTCTGGGACTAAAGGCCTGATTGATACCCTAGTAGCACTCAAAAGTTAGTTAAATATTTTTCTTGCATTAGTTAAAGAAAATAACAATATAATGAATTTCTCAAAAAACTAAAGCTATGTGTCTTGAGCAGCTTACACAAATATATATGTGATATCTGAGGACATTTCCTTTATGAGTCTGAAAATGTGTATTGTTATCTTGAAGTGAGGTTGTAGATAACACCTTTCAAATTGAGAAGAAAATCAAGAAAGCCGTGAAAACTCCAAATTGGCTCAAATGTGCTCCTTATCACATGGGGGAAGGTCGCTGCAGGCACTGATTGCAGCCTACTAGAGGTAAATTCGGCCTATTATATCACATGGGTCCCAATTATGGATTGCAAATGGCAGACCTGAATAAATTGCATGTCAGGAAAGAACTGTAAGTATTGAATGGGACTCCTATAGCTGTAATCAGATCTGAACCTGGACTGTTGGTCTCCTGTTGGTTTGTCAAATATGTTAGCATGGTTGCTTTGATGAAGCTAAAGCTAAAAGTGAAAATCGTTTGATTAAATTTATCGCCGGGAAATGTGTGTTAAATCGACAAGAAATAAGTTACTTTCCTGTAACTACAGTTATCAAATGAGTAAGTATGTATTGAATTGATCTCCAAAAGTTGGAGATGCAGGTTTCTAATGAGTTTGGCAAATCACATACATTTCATCAATATCAGTTTTTTTAAATTACATTTCATCTAGCTGAGACATGCATTAGTAAACATGCACAGAGAGATAATCATGCACATTTAGATTTAAACTGTAGTTGTGAAAAGTACTGTGGTTGACTCACTTAGAGCATGATTTAGATCTTGGCGGACACGTTACTCTTCACAACGGTGATGGAGATCCCGTCTGCCCAAATATAAATCCCATAGAATGTAATGGGATTTATATTTCAGCTCCTGATTTAGATCTTTCTGGACAGGTTACTCCATCACAACGGTGACGGATACCTCGTCCGACGAAAAATATATCCCATAGAATGTAATAGGTTTTTATATTTCGGCTCCTGATTTAGATCTTTCTGGACAGCTTACTCCATCAAAACAGTGACGGATATCTCGTCCAATGAAATATATATCCCATATAATGTAATGGGATTTATATTTCAGCAATGGGATATTCGTCATCCTAGTGATGGAGTAACCCGTCCACCATGATCTAAATCAGGTCCCTAGTCATGTTGTTGAAATTGCCTGTCATATAAAGCTTTGAGCAATGGGATACAAAAGTTGCTTTTTTCTCAGGTCATTCCACGATATATTGCAAAATATATTTGAATTCAAGTACAATACATTCTAGAGAATAAATGTTTTGAATAGGTTTTATAAGGCATTTGTGATGAAAAAAGTATTTGTGTTAAAAGTAGTGTAACATAGAATGTATTCATGAAGAGCAAGCATGACCAGCACAATAAAATAAGTTTGTACTTTCGTCAAGTAGTAAGTGAGGCTTTCCTCAAAGAAAGTGTATGTGCTTTGGGTAGCACAGCTGGTCAAATAGCAATGTAGTTAAGATGGAAAGAATATAAAGGGCAGGGAATGGACACAACTTGGATTCAGGCAGGGAATTGCACAGCTGAGAAGATTATCGTTGTTGAAGACCACAAAAGGCCAGTCAATACAATAACTTAAGGCCCTAAACGTAGGAAAGGAGGCGACTTGAGACTTCATCTGGGGCCAGATGTAGGTAATCCCAGTTTACCGACTCTTAAATACCGAATCATACCGATTCGGTATTTTAGAATCGGAAAACGGGATATAGCAAATAAATCTGTAAAAATTACCGATTCGGTAACATTCGGATTTCCCAATCGGTATTTTCCGAATCGGTATATACCGATTCGGTAAATACCGATTCGGCAATTCCCATTCAACCCTATGGTCCTCCAGGCCCATAGGAATGAATGAGATGTACCGAATCGGTATTTACCGAATCGGTAAATACCGATTCGGTAAATACCGATTCGGTAAATACTGATTCGGAAAAACAAAAAGAACCCATGTGAGCCAGTCAACCAATCAGGAACACCCACCACACCCCAGAACAAAGCAACAGAGGAACCAACCAATCAGATGCAACCACCCCTCCCCAGTACCTGGATGTGGCCACACCCATGCAGGTGCAGAGCAACTGAAGTGTTTGGAGAGCTGGAAGAAACACAGAGGAGCAGGCTGCCCTGAGCATAGCTGAGCTGCATAATGGAGTCCCAGGATGGCCACATGGATGGAGCTAGGCTTAAGAGGAAGATGAAATTCAGCCCAGCAGAACTGCAGGTGCTGGTGGAGGAGGTGGTCAAACACCACACCCAGCTCTTTGGCAAGCAGTCTCTGCATGTTGCAGAGTCTGTAAAATGGAACACCTGGCAGGAGATCCAGTCCAAGGTCAATGCCATTGGGGTCATACACAGGGACATAGATGACCTAAAAAAAGGTGGTATGATCTGCGGATCATTACCAAAAAAAACTTGCAACAGAGAGGAAAGAAGCCGGAGCCACAGGTGGAGGGAGGAACCGTGCACCAAGACTGACAGACCTGAAGCAGCTGGTGGAATCTACCCTGGAGCCAGACAGTATCCATGGGATTGGGGATGCTGACAGCTCAGCCAGAGCTGCAAGAAAACAAGTTAAGATGCATGGTCATGAATCCCCACCCTTTTCCCTGACCCCCTTCCCCGATGTGGGTGTCTGCATCACACTCCAGAACTGGTTTTATTTTTTACCAGCAATACATCATGGGAGACGTAGTCATAGGAACATACATCAATGCAGTCAACATAGAAAGCTGTTGAGGACTAGGCAATTGTGTGATAGGAATGTGATTTAATAATGTCACACAGGTGAACAACACCACTGACCCATTGTCCATATCTGTCCACAGGAGAGTCATCGCGCAGTACAGCGCAGGAAAGGGGGGAGAGGACACAGGCAATGGAGATGAGGGAGAAAACACCTGAAAGATCAGGTCCAGGCACTGTTCTGGAAAAAACATCCCCAGCGCAGGCAGCCACTACACCGGAGCGACCCACCACACCATAGCCACTGTCACCTCTGCTGTTTGGGTCACAACATTTGGAAGCACCAGCACTTTCCCCCACACCAACCTCAGAGTCATCGGTGCTGGGAAGGCCAAGGAGGCATGATGTGCCCCCTCTCAGGATCCTGGAGACGTCAGATGAGGAAGATATGGAGGCTCTCACACCAACAAATCCACCTCTGGCTGACAACGATGGGCAGCAGACTTCATCTGGAGCTGTACGTGCCGGTGTCCGAGGCCGTAGGGTACGGGAGAGAGGCGAAGGCCAGGATCGAGAGGGAGTATTCTGTGGTCTTGAGGCCACCATGGTGAAAGTCCAGCGAATGCAGGCAAAGGGCATTTTAGCAGTGCATAGACAGGTGCGCATATTAAAAAGCAGGATGTACAACATTAACAGAGGGATTGGCTCCATGACCGAGAGCATGCACTCCATGGCAAAGGGCATGAGGGACATGACACAGTGCATGAGTGCCCTCTGTGAAAAACAGGATAGTGACCATTCCGAGAGGCGCAGAGATCGTTAGTGCATGTGGCAACAGACCAAAGCCATGAACCCGCTTGCCACAGCAACCTCCCTGATATGCCGGCGCTCTGTCGCCATGCAGGATGACATTGTGCACTGCTGCACGGATTTGTTGAGGGGGATGGGGAGAGTCACCTCTGCCATGGAGGTTTTGCTCACACACCAGGCAGCCCCTGCTGGAGACACAGGTGTCGGGGACACAGACCAGGCACCACTGCAACCGTTGACACCCAGTCTTGTGCATCCCGCACTGTAGTGCGTGCGCGCAAACATTAACGATGCCCTCAACCCACAGGACAGGTCACGGTGAGGTCAACTTTGGCCACCCAGTGTGGAATACCGACATTGTAGTACCATGGTGTGGTATCAGTAAAGTGCTGTAGTGACTATTAAACTACGTACTTCAAATACTAAGCCTGCCTGTGTCTCCTTACTTACTTAGAAATAGGTGCGTGTGATCTCTGCCCGTCTCAGTCTCCCATCTGTTTCTGGCGCTGCTCCTGCTCCATAGGGCTCTGCCTGTTCTGTTCCATCATCAATGTCCTAATGATTTGTGATCTCCACCTCTGTGCCTTCCTTGGTGGCAAGATTGTGCAGCATGGCACAGGTCGCTATTATTTTGCAGCAGATGATTGGATTGTACTGCCGTACACCTCCACTCTTATGGAGGCAGCGGAACCTGCTCTTTAGAAGTCCAAATGTGTGTTCTGCAATGCTGCGTGTTGCTCTGTGTGCCACATTGTAACGCCTCTCACTCCTGGTAGATGGATTCATATAAGGGGTGAGAACAAAGGACCGCAGATCATAAGTACTATCACCTAGGTGGAAAAGAGAATGCCATTAGTTACATACTCACGATTGATCCATCTGCATTGAGTATCAGGGTGTGTCACAGTTATTTACCTAGCAGGTATCCATCCCCGAAATCGCCAGCTACAAGGCGTGTGTATATCCCACTGTTCTGGAAGATGTACGAGTCGTGGGTACTCCCTGGGAATTTGGCCACAATATCTGTTATGATGTTGCCAGCGTTGCATATCACCTGCACATTGATTGAGTGCATTGACTTCCGGTTCCTGTAAATGTGTTCTGTGGCTGCAGGTGGGCAGAGTGGGATGTGGGTGCCATCTATACAGCCTATGATGTGAGGGAAGTGTGCCAGTTGATAGAAATCTGTTTTGGTCTTCGCAAGTTCCGCAGGTGTGTCAGGGAACCTAATATAATGATGCATTCTCTGCATCATGGCCTCAAGGAACTTCCTGAAGAAACGGGACAGGCAGCTCTGGGACACACCACCTACTGCAGCAATCACACTCTGGTAACTCCCAGAGGCAAGCAGGTGTAGGCTACACAGCACCTGCACATGGGGTGGAATGGCGTACGCCCTTGGTGTTGGGTGATCCAGGAGTGGGTGGAGGTCCCTGATCGAGTCCAGGATGGTTTGGGGTGTGGCCTGTACCTTTGTAGTATCTCTGGCTCAGTCAGTTGGAAGAGCGTTATCCTCTGCCTGTAGACTTGCTCCTCCGTTCTCCATACCCTCTCTCCTGCTGCCTGTAGCCGTAGCCGCCTTGCTATGACGTAGAATGCCGCCATTCTGGTTGCACTGTTGCATTTTGGGTCCTTATTTTATAGCCTGCACCTGGTTACCACCTGCTTTCAATCCATGGTATTTACCGACTCTTACATACCGAATTTCATGAAATTCGGTATTTTTTAGGTTTCCTACATCTCGATAGTCATTTTTTACCATTTCTTAATTACCGATTTGGTAATTAAGAATTCGGTAAATAAGGATTCGGAATATTCCGAATCGGTAGAATACCAACTCGTCTTTACTGATTCGGTAGTATTTTGACTCCTACATCTCATTTTCCAAATACCGGTCGGTAACGGCCGAAATTACAGAATTTCGGCTGTTACCGACCGTTATTTGGCTACCTACATCTGGCCCTAAGTATCCAAACATCTCTATGGATCTTTGGTATGCCATCTGCACCAGTGAAAAATGGTGGAGCAGACAAGGGAATTAAATCAAGGCACGACTACTGCTTGAACTAGACTTGAGGCTTGCAGTGGGTTACCAATTAGAGTCCCAAGGGGCCTCATGTACGAGAAGTGGCGCATCGCTGCATGAAAGCAGCGATGCGCCACTTCCCAGTGCGCTCTTCTTGCGACACCAATGATGCGTCATATTTACAACATGACGCATCCTGTCCCAAGGAAGGACAGATACTGACGTATCTGTCAGCGCAAAAAGTCGCGCATTGCTGGAGTTGTGTCAGAATCCTGACGCAACTCCAGCAATGTTCCTGTCACATGGGGCTAGCCCCATGTGAAAGGGCCTGCATCACCCTTACGCCTGCCATGAGGCAGGTGTAAGGTTTTGACGCATTGGCGTCCTAGAAGTGACACAGCGAAATCTCATAGATTTCGCTGCGCCACTCCTACGACCCTTTCTTGCGGGGGTATGCCCACCCTGCATACATAATACCTGGTGAAAAAAACGGGTGTAACCCTTGGCGGACGAAATTTGAGAGTCAATCATGTACTATATTACTGATACCATAAGTAGCCCATGTATTAGCAATGGTTCCTAACACTATGTAATACACACACGAAAAATTCTATAAATCACTTTTTTATTTTTTGTTAAAAACACATGTCATAAAAATACACTTAATTAAAAACAACAACATATAATTTCATTTAAAACATATACAATATCCTCACCAAAATACTCATATGAATTTCATAAATCTAATACTGGTAGACAATTTTTCAAACAAGAGCTTAAATTCACACTATCACTTGAGAAGGAGGGAGAAAAGAAAAAGGGAGAGACAGATACAGACACTTCTATTTGTCATAAGAGTTGCACATCTGGGAACCCAATATTCAAAAAGAGAGCTAATCCTGGACCCGCTTAATTTATCTTGTCTGCAGGATAGACTTGGTCCCTTGATTGTGCAGATGTAGGCGTTGACGCGTTTCGATGGCTTTTAACAGTAATCTACCATCTTTTTCAAGACCGAATGTTATGTCTCTCCTACTAAAGGGCACTGGTTGGTTACCACTTTAAGGAATTTCCTGTAGATAAACATATTTATATAAGTATCATGCATTGATGTCACAATCCCATAGTTTTACATCTTATACATTTTGATTATACCTCTAAGTGCCTCAATCATATCTGAGTGCCTCGACAGGAACCCTTTAGATCATATATGTAGCTCTTCTGTATTTATTTGCACAGGTGGCTATTCCTTGTTGCACATCCTTAAGATCTAATCATTGATTTCACTAGTAACACATATATATGGATAGTAGATGGATCATATATGTATTTTCTGCACAAATAGCTACTCCTTGTTGCATCTCTGAGATCTGATCATTGATTTAACCAGTAGCATATACCATTCTATGCAAAACCAGAATTGTTCAGCATTTGGCTTCTATACACATGTAGAATCATACTTCTCCAGTTCTAATATATGGGCTTTTAGGACCGTACTCCACAATGCTATAAGCTCCTTTTAAAGGATTATGCAGGTATACATATCCACTATTTTCTCTACCTGTTCGGTTGTAACACTGTAATTGGGACATAGCAGGAAGTATAATTGAATTTGTATCACTAAGCCTCTTTTTGGGGGAGATTTCATTTAGTGATTATTTTACCCTATTGCATATTCCTGTTCTGCATTTTTCAGGATTCTCTAATTTGTATATATGAAACCATCATATTATTGCGTTGATTCTGTAACAAGAGTGGATTGTGTTATTTATATTATTGTTCTATGACGGCTCTAATTTTAACTCTTTATGGACTTAGTCAGGTGTTTACCCTAATGTCCTATACTTTTTGTTATGTGGGGCGTCTGCTTCACCGTCTGCAATCTCCTTTCATATTATCTGGCGAGAGAATATGAAAATTGGCCTTTATCTTAGCTCTACATCACATGTCATTGTACTTTAGCCTCGCCCTGTGGTGTTACTGGCATACCTACTTAAAAAACACAACTACCCTGTTTGGTCTCTTCTTTTTCGCGGGAAGATGGGGGGGCGCTGCACCGGTAGTTCGAATTTTCTGCCAACTTTTTAAAAAATTTGGCCCTATCTCACTCCTCTAGAGGGGAAAAAGAGAGGGACTCTAATCATTGTAGGCATATCAATATATTGCCAAGTTGAGACTATGGCTCCAACATATCCCTTACCAGTAGTCCAAACATTCTTCGCATCTCTGGGGTGGATTTCTACTTCTGATTTTTGTAGTTATTTATGGGTCTGTATAAAGATAAAAATAAATATGCAGGGTCCATATTACTATTTTATCTACTGCCCCAGGTTTCTAAGCCTTAATCCGCCACTATTTGTACAGAGTTTCAGTCCTCCTTACCCTATGGTTGCTGGAACCTCTCTCCTCACACCCCAACCGTCTGCAGCAACGTTGTCTCCAACCAGAAAGATGTGCGGCGCGATTTGTTCCATTTCTGGTGCACTTTTAAACCGCTTGGCCTGAATCCTCATTGGTCAGTCCTAAACGGTGCCAGGTGAGCCTCCTTACTTTCGCGCGCTTGCTGCCCGTTCTACCTGACAACTCGGTAATGCCCGAGCTGCATTCTATTTCCTCTCCCGCGTTTCAAGCCTCGGTTTGAAGCATGAAACGAGGCGGGATCCAAGCCTCGCTATGGCATTGATTTATGTCGAGTTTCAAGCCTCGCTTACGTGTTGGGATTATAGCCTATCAGTAGTATCCCGGCTGCGTTTTTTATGTTGCACCACTTGTTATTCTATTTCGTGATGTATATTTATAATCACTTTTGCATCACACAAATTTTGGGGGCTAAATACCTACTTCTTAACTCACTTCCTACCACATTGAAATGTATATTATATTGCCATTGAGCTGTTTTGTACGAACTCGGCAAGTGTCTCGCCCTTGACTCATTATAACATTCCCGGACTGCTCTTTTGTTCATTTAGCCTCTTACCAGCTAAATAGCATATTAAAAATATTAAAAAGACAGATACATATATGTACATTAGTCCTATCACTTCACTGTTTGTCATCGGAGGAACCTATATATTTCTACTAAAACTCATGCGTCACCACCGTAATTTTTGTCTGTGTTGTTATTTATTAACCTTATCAGGGTTGGTTTGGCCTTATTAACCCGTGGCTTCCCGCCAGATAATATGCACTCATTTTTCTTGTGGCTGCTTGTTAATAGACATTGTATTTCTTTTCTAACCAGGTTATTACCAAGTTCTTCAACAGTTTCTTACTGGCTGGCCACTAACTTCATCCATTCTTCTCTGGAATTGAGGTCTTTATCTATTGTATCAAGGTAACACATGAACCATTGTTCACGTGTCTTCCTTAATGCTTCTAGGTTCCCGCCTCTCCTACTTATAGTTACCTTTTCCAAAATGAACCAAGTGAATTGGCTACAGCCATGATTGTATTTCTGGAAATGGTCGGTGAGGGGCGCATTCTCTTTAAGATTTTTTACTGATGATCTATGTTCTAATAGTCTGATGCGCAGTTCCCTGCCCGTCTCCCCCACGTAGACTAAGCCACAAGGGCAAACACGCAAGTATACTATGCTCTTGCTTCTGCAGTTGTTAAGACTTTTTGAAACCCATACTTTTCCATTGATGTTTAATGTCTTGGTTTCTATACAGTTTGGGCAGATGGAACATGAGCCGCACTTGTAATTCCCTATGGCTTTTCTGTTATCTGTCAAAGTCGTTTGAGAAATACTGGCAGGATTTTTGTAGGTACTCACTAGGGCATTTCTGATTGTCTTGTTCCGCCTGAATGAAAAAAGCGGTTTAGGTAACGGTGTTGTTAAACCGTTGTTGATGATTTTCCCATTCCGGTTTACGATGTTTTTGATTTTATTGCTTAATCCAGCAAACTGGCTAACAAAAACAATCCTATCTGGAACTTTATTGGTTTTCTTTTTGTTCATGTCCAACAGATGATCTCTATCGTAAAATCTTGCCCGTTTTAAGGACTGCTTTACAAGTTTTTTTGGGTATCTCTCCCACGTAGTTTTTGGTATACAACGTTTACCACGCAATTTTTACAACGCAGTACCATTACAACGAAACTTTTACAACGCAAAAACTTTTACAACGCATACCTTTACCACGCATGTTTTTACAACGCAGATACTTTTACAACGCATACCATTACAACGTAAGTATTGGTAAGTATATAATTATTTTTAAAATGTTATATGTTTGGGTTTTTGGGTAAAGGGGTATTTTTAGGGTTCAGGGTCAGTTTTCAGTTTTTGGGTAAAGGGGTATTTTTAGGGTTCAGGGTCAGTTTTCAGTTTTTGGGTAAAAGGGTATTTTTAGGGTTCAGGGTCCGTTTTCAGTTTTTGGGTAAAGGGGTATTTTTAGGGTTCAGCGTCAGTTTTCAGTTTTTGGGTAAAGGGGTATTTTTAGGGTTCAGGGTCAGTTTTCAGTTTTGGGGTAAAGGGGTATTTTTAGGGTTCAGGGTCAGTTTTCAGTTTTTGGGTAAAAGGGTATTTTTAGGGTTCAGGGTCGGTTTTCAGTTTTTGGGTAAAGGGGTATTTTTAGGGTTCAGGGTCAGTTTTCAGTTTTTGGGTAAAGGGGTATTTTTAGGGTTCAGGGTCAGTTTTCAGTTTTTGGGTAAAGGGGTATTTTTAGGGTTCAGGGTCAGTTTTCAGTTTTTGGGTAAAGGGGTATTTTTAGGGTTCAGGGTCAGTTTTCAGTTTTTGGGTGAAGGGGTATTTTTAGGGTTCAGGGTCAGTTTTGGGTTTTTGGGGTAAAAGGGTATTTTTAGGGTTCAGGGTCAGTTTTGGGATTTTCAGTTTTTGGGTAAAGGGGTATTTTTAGGGTTCAGGGTCAGTTTTGGGTTTTTGGGGTACAGGGGTATTTTTTTATAAATAAAATAAAATTACATTTAAATTAAATTAATTAAATAAAATAAAATAAAATTAAATTATATTACAATATTTTTAATTAATTTAAATTAAAAAAATTATTATATACTTACCAATACTTACGTTGTAATGGTATGCGTTGTAAAGGTATATGCGTTGTAAAATCTTGCGTGGTAATGGTATGCGTTGTAAAAGTTTTTGCGTTGTAAAAGTATGCGTTGTAACGTCATACATCCGTAGTTTTTTGTCCATGATTTCTGCATGACATTAAAAGTCTTTCAAGGTTGTGCAGTTACGCCGCAACCTTAAGAATTCCCCAAAAGGAATGTTGTCCTTTTGAGATCGAGGGTGGTTGCTCTGATATTGGAGTACGGTGTTCTTGTCTGTTGGCTTTGAGTAACCCTTTTGATTCTTTGATCTTGATGTCCGAGAAATCTACACTGCTGTCACTGTAGTGTGCCGTAAACTTTAAATTCTTGTCACCTAAATTGAGCCACTCCAAAAATGACACTAGCTCCTCCCTGGCACCGTTCCAAACGAAAATGATATCGTCAATGAAACGGTGCCAGTGAGAGACTTTTTCGAAATATGGTGCCATTTCGTTATAAATATGTCTTTGCTCGAAATGACTGACATAGAGGCATGCCAGGCTGGGGCACATGTGGCCCCCATGCTGGTCCCCTTCACCTGTTTGTAGAGTTCCTCCTTAAACAGAAAAATATTATTTTTCAACACTAGCTGTATTCATCCTCACATATCCAATTGTTTTCCTTTCCTTGGTTTAAAAATCTCGAAACCTCTTTCTTAAGTCTGTCTATCATATTAAATGAGGCGGGGGTATAATGATCCGTTACGTTTAAAAGTGTCCTCATCCTGTTCTCATAGTCTATACTACTGAGGACCACTACCCCACCCCCCTTGTCAGCGGGTTTTATTGTTATTTGCTCACATTCTTGCAGTTTTTTAAGGGCTAATCTATTGCATTTAGACAGATTATTAGTCTGTCCCTGTGTGGAGCCAACACTATTCTTAATTTCGATTTCCACGATTCTTTCGAATAGTGCTACATTCTTCTCTACCTGACTTAGGTTTGGGGTAAAAGTTGATTTAGGTTTAAAACCTGTTACATTCAGTGCTGGTTCATATTCTCTGTCTGCAAAAAATCTATTTAGTCTGGTCTTTCTAAAGAAACTTTTCATATCCTTTTCCAATTCAAATTTATTCGGTGGGGCAGTAGGAGCAAAACTAAACCCAAATCTGAGAACTTCCTGTTCCTCTTCTGGTAATATCCTATCTGAAAGGTTAATAATAGGAAACTCATTCACCTCCAATATTGCGCTCTCCTGGTTTTCAGGTAATTTGGTGTCGCCTGATTTGGAGGTGGATGGTTCCTCATAGGCTCCTCTCGAGGGTAGTTCCGATAACCTTTCTGGCCCCTGTAGGGGCAACCCCCTAAAAAAGGTTTGTTAGCCAGTTTTCTGGATTAAGCAATAAAATCAAAAACATCGTAAACCGGAATTGGAAAATCATCAACAACGGTTTAACAACACCGTTACCTAAACCGCTTTTTTCATTCAGGCGGAACAAGACAATCAGAAATGCCCTAGTGAGTACCTACAAAAATCCTGCTAGTATTTCTCAAACGACTTTGACAGATAACAGAAAAGCCATAGGGAATTACTAGTGCGGCTCATGTTCCATCTGCCCAAACTGTATAGAAACCAAGACATTAAACTTCAATGGAAAAGTATTGGTTTCAAAAAGTCTTAACAACTGCAAAAGCAAGAGCATAGTATACTGCTTGTTTGCCCTTGTGGCTTAGGCTACGTGGGGGAGACGGGCAGGGAACTGCGCATCAGACTGTTAGAACATAGATCATCAGTAAAAAATCTTAAAGAGAATGCGCCCCTCACCGACCCTTTCCAGAAATACAATCATGGGTGTAGCCAATTCACTTGGTTCATTTTGGAAAAGGTAACTATAAGTAGGAGAGGGGGGGACCTAGAAGCATTAAGGAAGACACGTGAACAATGGTTCATGTGTTACCTTGATACAATAGATAAAGGCCTCAATTCCAGAGAAGAATGGATGAAGTTAGTGGCCAGCCAGTAAGAAACTGTTGAAGAACTTGGTAATAACCTGGTTAGAAAAGAAATACAATGTCTATTAACAAGCAGCCACAAGAAAAATGAGTGCATATTATCTGGCGGGAAGCCACGGGTTAATAAGGCCAAACCAACACTGATGAGGTTAATAAAGAACAACACAGACAAAAATTACGGTGGTGACGCATGAGTTTTAGTAGAAATATATAGGTTCCTCCGATGACAAACAGTGAAGTGATAGGACTATGGTACACATATGTATCTGTCTTTTTAATATTTTTAATATGCTATTTAGCTGGTAAAAGGCTAAATGAACAAAAGAGCAGTCCAGGAATTTTACAATGAGTCAAGGGCGAGACACTTGCCGAGTTCGTACAAAACAGCTCAATGGCAATATAATATACATTTCAATGTGGCAGGAAGTGAGTTAAGAAGTAGGTATTTAGTCCCCAAAATGTGTGTGATGCAAATGTGATTATAAACATACATCACGAAATAGAATAACAAGTGGTGCGACATCAAAAACGCAGCCGGGATACTACTGATTGGCTATAATCCCACCACGTAAACGAGGCTTGAAACTCGGCATAAATCAATGCCATAGCGAGGCTTGGATCCCGCCTTGTTTCATGCTTCAAACCGAGGCTTGAAACGCAGAAGAGGAAATAGAATACAGCTCGGGCATTACCGAGTTGTCAGGTAGAACGGGCAGCAAGCGCGCGAAACTAAGGAGGCTCACCTGGAACCGTTTAGGACTGACCAATGAAGGTTCAGGCCAAGCGGTTTAAAACAGCACCAGAAACTGAACAAATCGAGCCGCACATCTTTCTGGTTGGAGACAACGTTGCTGCAGACGGTTGGGGTGTGAGGAGAGAGGTTCCAGCAACCATAGGGTAAGGAGGACTGAAACTCTGTACAAATAGTGGTGGATTAAGGCTTAGAACCCTGGGGCAGTAGATCAAATAGTAATATGGACCCTGCGTATTTATTTTTTTCTTTATACAGACCCATAAATAACAAAAAAAATCAGAAGTAGAAATCCACCCCAGTGATGCGAAGAATGTTTGGACTACTGGTAAGGAATATGTTGGAGCCATAGTCTCAACGTGGCAATATATTGATATGCCTACAATGATTAGAGTCCCTCTCTTTTTCCCTTTAGATGAGTGAGATAGGGCCAAATTTTTTAAAAAGTTGGCAGAAAATTCGAACTACCGGTGCAGCGTCCCATCTTTCCGCGAAAAAGAATAGACCAAACGGGGTAGTTGTGTTTTTAAAGTAGGTATGCCAGTAACACCACAGGGCGAGCCTAAAGTACAATGACATGTGATGTAGAGCTAAAATGAAGGCCAATTTTCATATTCTCTCCCCAGATAATATGAAAGGAGATTGCAGACGGTGAAGAAGACGCCCCACATAACAAAAAGTATAGGACATTAAGGTAAACACCTGACTAAGTCCATAAAGAGTTAGAATTAGAGCCGTCATAAAACAACAATATAAATAACACAATCCACTCTTGTTACAGAATCAACGCAATAATATGGTGGTTTCATATATACAAATTAGAGAATCCTGAAAAATGCAGAACAGGAATATGCAATAAGGTAAAATAATCACTAAATGAAATCTCCCCCAAAAAGAGGCTTAGTGATACAAATTCAATTATACTTCCTGCTATGTCCCAATTACAGTGTTACAACCTAACAGGTAGAGAAAATAGTGGATATGTATACCTGCATAATCCTTTAAAAGGAGCTTATAGCATTGTGGAGTACGGTACTAAAAGCCCATATATTAGAACTGGAAAAGTATGATTCTACATGTGTATAGAAGCCAAATGCTGAACAATTCTGGTTTTGAATAGAATGGTATATGCTACTGGTTAAATCAATGATCAGATCCCAAAGAGATGCAACAAGGAGTAGCTATTTGTGCAGAAAATACATATATGATCCATGTACTATCCATATATGTGTGTTACTAGTGAAATCAATGATTAGATCTTAAGGATGTGCAACAAGGAATAGCCACCTGTGCAAATAAATACAGAAGAGATGCATATAGGATCTAAAGGGTTCCTGTCGAGGCACTCAGATATGATTGAGGCACTTAGAGGTATAATCAAAATGTATAAGATGTAAAACTATGGGATTGTGACATCAATGCATGATACTTATATAAATATGTTTATCTACAGGAAATTCCTTAAAGTGGTAACCAACCAGTGCCCTTTAGTAGGAGAGACATAACATTCGGTCTTGAAAAAGATGGTAGATTACTGTTAAAAGCCATCGAAACGCGTCGACGCCTACATCTGCACAATCAAGGGACCAAGTCTATCCTGCAGACAAGATAAATTAAGCGGGTCCAGGATTAGCTCTCTTTTTGAATATTGGGTTCCCAGATGTGCAACTCTTATGACAAATAGAAGTGTCTGTATCTGTCTCTCCCTTTTCTTTTCTTCCCTCCTTTTCAAGTGATAGTGTGAATTTAAGCTCTTGTTTGAAATATTGTCTACCAGTATTAGATTTATGAAATTCATATGAGTATTTTGGTGATGATATTGTATATGTTTTAAATGAAATTATATGTTGTTGTTTTTAATTAAGTGTATTTTTATGACATGTGTTTTTAACAAAAAATAAAAAAGTGATTCATAGAATTTTTCGTGTGTGTATTACATAGTGTTAGGAACCATTGCTAATACATGGGCTACCTATGGTATCAGTAATATAGTACATGATTGACTCTCAAATTTCGCCCGCCAAGGGTTACACCCGTTTTTTTCACTGTTTGCAAGTACCCTATTCCCCTGGTGTGCTAAGGGGTCTCTCTCAATCATTTATACATTATACCTGGCGCAGGTATAATGTAGCGCAGGGGTTTACGAAGTGACGCATCTACATAGATGCGTCACTTCATAAATATGGCTCATTTTTTACGCCACTGGTGCGTCACAAAAAGTGACGCACCAGTGGCGCAAAAGTGACGCAGGGGCTCATAAATAAGCCCCAAGGTGTTCATCACAGCAGCAATCAAAATTGCAATCTCAACAGGCAGACATGCCCAGAACTTGAATAGAATCATCCCAGCCACCCTCAGCATGAGGTTCAACATCTTATTACCAGGGGCATGGCTTCAATGGGGGTGTTTGGAGGTGATACACTCCCCTAAAAAATCTATTCTCTACTAAATAGTTGGGTACAGGTGTTTTCAGTCAGACATGGCGAGGAGTCTGTCAGATTTCACCTGGGCTTTGTACATACACACACAGACAAAACACAAAAACACACACACAGTATCTCTCGTCGCTGTTTTAAAGGGCTTGAAAAATATTGGTTAGTTTACAAAATATTTTGTTTTAAGTACCCCTTACAATCTGCACTAAGCTCTCTTCCCGCTGCCCGTATACTTCTTTTCTGCACTGCTTCTCTTATAATGTATTTTAACGTGATATGCCAGTATGGTTGTTGGAAAACCTAAAGCTCAGACACCCCTAATCTTACTCACCAAGCTATGCCCCTGCTTATTACACCTGTAATGTCACAGTAACTGGCCAAGAATGGCCAACCTTGCAAAATCCCAGGGCAAAGCTTCTAATTGTAGTAGCTGGCTGTCTTTCCAGGGACTCATCCCATCCCAAAAAAAGAAGATATATTTGACAAATTATTTGACAGTCTCTCAACTGGAAAGAGAGTGGACCTGCTCACAGAACTGATTTTGGAATATCGAATCCCTGAGAGGACCAGCAAAAAAGTCAGTCACTGACTGACAATCCCAAAGTCAGATGTTACTGTTTTAAATGTGCTCACCATACAGAAGTGTTTGTTCACAAGCTCTGAGTCTGGATAGTAGGTAATTTTGCACTACATAAGCAGCCTGAAATGTGAAAAGGGAGAGAAACTCTTGAAGAATGGGACCTCCACTGAGGAAATTCTGCAACTGGCCTAAAGCAGGAAGGATGTGGCAATACAAGGCCCTCAAGAAGCAGGTTCTCCAGGGGTAGGAGGATCAAGTTATGTTACTCTGGCTACTACTTGCACATTTGACTAAGACTCCACATATGGAATTCACAACTCTATGCCAATGTAAGGAAGCAGAAGAACAGTCAACATAAGCATTCTGATACAAATTAGAAAAACCAAACTAGATGATAGGGGCTCTCACAGTCAGCACGAGTCGTACAATGGCTGGGGACAGTACCACCCAGTAGGACAGGGAAAATCTAGATTCACTTGATGGGCAGACCGCAGCAACAATTTAAGTATATGGGTCTGGTATAACAGACTGTTCCCTTCAAGTACCGCAACAAGTGCTTTTAGATAAGTAGGACATAAAGACATCTCAAGCATCTTCTGCTGCACGTTACGTAGAGGCTCAGAATGAACTTCTTATATAGTTTGCATTGGGGTATCAATAAATCCAAGAAGAGAAGGGAGCTGTGAACATTGCCTGCTCCATACAGAGATGTAGCATTGGCCCAAGGAATGTATGCAAACTCATTCCACCATAGTCTGTGAGACAGACAAGCTGTCTCAAAAGTGCAAATTAATACTGAAGCTCTGATTTGACCATGATTGTAAATGGCAGCAAACTTCGGGGTCAGTGTGTCACTCGTATGATGGGCAGTGGTTTGCTGGTCACAATCATTTATTAGCCGTTCTAAAGGAAGTACCTGCATCAGTTTCAAGGCCAGCACTACAAAACCTCAGGCACACACCTGCCTGTGTACTTCGCTTATGTTCAGGTTTACCTTTGAAATACAAAATAATTGTTACCATCAACCAGGACCAACTTTCGTCCTTAAGTGCACTTTGCCTCCTGTCTTATCAGAATAAACTCCCCTTTCTTTGGTGGACTTACAGTGTGCAGAGACTTGCCTTGCTCCAGTTGTGCACCCTATGTTTGTCAAGCGAATACTCTATCTTGACTCCACATCCGGCAATCTCCCACACTGCCCAAGTTCAGGAAGGACCTCAAGACCTGACTTTTCGGATGAGCCCAGCACTCATTGAGCTGCCCACATTCCTTTCCAGTGCCTTGAGACCCTCACGGGTGTGTAGTTGCACTTTACCAACCCCTGAGTGATTGATCTGGAATACGGTGGAGGGGACTGCACCTGAAGCCAGACTAGTAGGATGTGGAAAAGGCAGTGGCTTTGAACACAACATCCATTTGAAGAACATTGCTCATGTCTGAGAGTGCCGCAAGTTTCTCGCACTAGAAGAGGAAAAGTGCATGGAAAAATATTTAGAAAACCTGTAGGCAGGAAGGATCATCCTGCGTCAGTATACCTCACTGTGGTTGCAAGCAGAAACACAACAACATCAGAATGTGTCTCAACAGTAAACACAATTCTAGAACAATACGTCTTTCAAAAAGGGACAACTTTCTGGACTACATTGCTGGAAGCTGCCACTTTTCAGTATTGGACCTAAGGAATGGATATGTTAACATAATTATTGGGAAGGAGCATCAATCAATACACTAACCGTACATTGCTCCAGAGCCTGAGACCTCAATCGAGCAGTTGGTAGGACACATAGACAAGGTAGGGATAGGGTGCTTGGGGGGAGTATGGACACAGTTAAGGGTGTGATTGTTGTGATACACCAACTTCCACTAGTCACAGGAGTAAGAACTAGCCAGGCAGCCACCCAGCATTCATTATAGTGCATTGGACACCGTGATTAACTTGTGTAGGTGGCAGTAGGTGGTGGACACCTGGACTCATTATTAGGCACATGGACATATTTTTTATCATCAAACTTTGACCCAGACTAAAAAGAGAGAAAGACAGAAAAGGAACAATTAATCCTGTTGCTCAAAGAGCCAGGTTTTCAGCACCTTTCTGAACTCCCACTCCGAGTTCAGCATGCATAAGTGGGGAGGCAAGCTGTTCCAATGCTTGTCAGACCCCACCGAGAAAGACCTGCCCCCCTGCCTGACTTCGGAGAGTGAGGTAACATCAGAGGTTGGATCTTAAGGACCGCTCTTGGCTGTACGGCCTGAGTCTGTTCCTCAAGTAGCCGGGACCCATGCCCTGGTAGGCTCAGGAAACAATTGTTAGGGCCTTGTTTTCAATCCTCTTGGCTACAGGGTGCCAGTGGAGTTGTTTGAGGTGCGGGAAAATGTACTGGCGCAGAGGGACCTTGCAGATTAGCCTGGCTGCTGCGTTCTGTATCATTTTGAGCCTCTTGATCAAGAACCTAGGAAGGTCCAGATAGAGGCCTTTCACGTAGTCGAGGTGAGAAATCACCAGGGCATGAACCGTGGTCTCTCTGCTTTCTTCCGGCAAGAAGCCCAGAAATTTTCTGATGGTTCTCATCTTTCCAAAGCAGACGGTCACAACTTGCCTGACTTGGGCCAGAGGGCTAAATCCTTGGCCCACCTGACTTCCAGGTTTTTTACCGAGTTTTTCGGTACAGGTGAAGAGCCAAGTTCCAAAAACAACAGTTGATGGACAGAATGCAGAACAATATCATACATTCACCCACAGTACAGAGATCTGGGCCTAAATCCATCGTTTTTTTGCTCACCACCCCAGTTCAGACATGGCCATATGCAAATCAGCCTTGACCCTGTGTCTCATGGGAACAGTCCAGCCCGAACTGCCGAGCCATGTCTTCCCTGGACCAGAATCAAGCATCCTAGGACCGGTTTCTGGCTATCAGCCGTCTTCAGCCAGGATAGTTTGACTCCAGTGGCGTGTAGAGCACGGGACTCACGTCTGAGCATATTTGTCCCACTCGGGGTGACAAATGCAAAAACAACAGTTGATGGAAAGAATGCAGAACAATATCATACATTCATCCCAGTACAGAGATCTGGGCCTAAATCCATCGTTTTTTTCTCACCACGCCACCCCAGTTCAGACATGGCCATATGCAAATCAGCCTTGAACCTGTGCCTCATGGGAACAGTCCAGCCCGAACTGCCAAGCCCTGTCTTCCCTAGACCGGAATAAAGCATCCTAGAACCGGTTTCTGGCTATCAGCCATCTTCAACCAGGATAGTTTAACTCCAGTGGCGTGTAGAGCACGGGACTCACATCTGAGCATACCCGTCCAACTCGGGGTGACAAATGCAAATACAATAGTTGATGGACAGAATGCAGAACAATATCATACATTCACCCCAGTACAGAGATCTGGGCCTAAATCCATCGTTTTTTTGCTCACCACACCACCCCAGTTCAGACATGGCGATATGCAAATCAGCCTTGACCCTGTGCCTCATGGGAACAGTCCAGCCCGCACTGCCAAGCCATGTCTTCCCTGGACCGGAAACAAGCATCCTAGGACCGGTTTCTGGCTATCAGCCGTCTTCAGCCAGGATAGTTTGACTCCAGCGGCGTGTAGAGCACAGGACTCATGTCTGAGCATACCCGTCCCACTCGGGGTGACAAATGCAAAAACAATAGTTGATGGACAGAATGCAAAACAATATCATACATTCACCTCAGTACAGAGATCTGGGCCTAAATCCATCGTTTTTTTGCTCAAGTTCAACCTGCCACATAGGCCCTATGGAGGGGGGAGGCCTGATTAAAAAATAAAATCAGCATTTAGTTTCAAGCGGTTTTCGATCATCCGACCTGCCATGTCTAGTAAACTGACTTTGAATGAGACGAACGCTGCAGCAGAGTGATCATTGAAGAAAACACCAGCTGGGTGTCGTCCACAAAGGAGATCACCTTGATTCCTCTCCTAGCAATGAGAGCCGCCAGTGGAGTCATGTGAATGTTAAAAAGCAGCGGGCTTAAGGCTGAGCCCTGGGGCACTTCGCATTTGAGTGGTTTCACTGAGGAAATGAACGGGCGAAGGTGAACTTGTTGTCCTCAGTCAGAGAGATTGGACGCAACCCCCTCTAGTGCGGTCCCCTGCACACTAATATGCTTCAGTCTGTGCAGCAAGATTGTGTGTGAAACACTATTAAATGCTGCGGACAGATCTGAGAGCACCAGCATGGTCAATGAGCCACGGTCCACGGATAGCCGGATGAAGTCAGCAACTTCAAGCAGTGCTGTTTCCGTGCTGTATCCTGTGCGGAAGCCAAATTGAGAGTCATGTAGCAGCTCATTGGCTTCCACAAAGTTGGCTAACTGTAACTGGGCATGCTTCTCGAAAATGTTAGTAGGTGCCAATAGTAGGGTGATAGGCCTGAAGTTACTGGGTACTTCTGGGTCAGCGTTGGCCTTCTTTAAGAGGGGTAAAAGGTAGGCTTGTTTCCACGAGGCAGGGTAAATAGCCGTCCTAAGGGAGATATTCCAAATGTGGTTTAGGAACTGGTTTAGCCATTCAGCCAGAAGCCTGAACTGTTGCACCAGGCAGGGATCACCTAGTGACCCCGACTTGCATTTCCGTAGTTACACCAATGATACGTCTGTGGGTTTCATGAGGAAGGAAGTAAAGACCGGCTGGTTATTAAGGGGGATGAGAATGTCTCCCATTGATTTGGGCTCAACCGCCGGGGAAAAAGGAGTAGAGCTGCGTGATCTTTTCTTCAAAGAAGTTCGAGAGGCTAGTGCAAAGGTCTTGAGATGGATGGAAACTGTGTTCGAAAGCTACAGGGTTAGTGAAGGGTTTCGCTATGCTAAAGACATCCCTGGAGGAGTTTTTAGCACTGTTGATACTGTTTGCCAGAAAATCCCTTCTTTTGGAGTTGAGCAATTTGTGGTACTCTTTCAAGGCAGTTTTGTAGATGTTTTTGGCGTCTTGGGAGTAGGACTTTCTCCATTCTCGTTCTAATCTTTTGCACTTACTCTTTTCGCATCTGACTTCCTTGGTAAACCATGGGGCAGATGGGGTGGATATGGCTAGGCAAACCGTTTCCAGAGGGGCGACTTAATCAAGCACATTCATCAGCCATAAATTAAAACTTGCGTGATCCTGGTTGGGATTGTCTGAGAAGGGGAGCCTAGCGCCAGCTAGTACAGGGCCTAGAGTTTCAGGGGTGACCCTGTCCCAGTTCCTTTTAACTGCCATGGGTCGGGCGGAGGCCATCGGGATGGTCTTCATGGGGAAACGAAAAAGGACCAGGCAGTGGTCTGACCAGCTCCTGCGTGTTTGTGCAGATGTGGTCAAGTGTATGGCCCTCTTTCTGTGTGGGGAATGCGACCAGCTGGGCCAGATTAAAGCACACAAAGGCCATTATGAAGTTTGCACTGTGAGTGCAATCCGGGTCATGGACGTGTAAATTGAGGTCCCCTAGGACGGTGATGTTGGCGTAGCAAGTGGATATCTGGGTGATGTAGTCTGCCAGTAGCGGCGTCATGCAATGGCGGCAATCCGGCTGTCAGTGAAGCAGAAGCCCTCAGAAGGCGAAAGAGGGGGATAGCTTAATACAGAAGGAGAGTCCTTCAATAATGCTCAATTGATCGGGGATGGAGGTGGTAATCTCCCAGGCCTCCTTATAGACAATTGCCACCCCACCTCCCTGCCTATCGCCTCCTCTAGTGGCACAGGCTATGCAATAGCCGGAAGATATCGACAGGGCTAAGGCAGGGTTTGTGTCCTCCCTTAGCCAGGTTTCAGTGAGGAACATGACATCCCAATTGTTATCCTCAGGGATTGGTAGACCTCCAATGCATGCATAGGTACGGATCTGCAGTCAATTAGACAGGCTTTAATTGTGTTGGGGCTGGGAGTCTGGGATAGGTTGCAACCAGATTTGGGGCTGTGAGGGGTAGGTCTGAGCTTAAGGGCGTGGTTGCAGACTGGGTAGCAGTACACCTTGTCACCCTGCTCCCCAGCAACTAGAGGGATACCTATACATTTGTTTGGCCTAAGAGCCAGCAGCTCCTTGCACCCCCATCTTACCCGTCTGTCATCTTACCCGCCTGTCAATGTCAAATTGGGCAGCATGGCTGGTGCTGGCAGCGGTCCAGATGAAGACGGGTGCACAAGTGCTTGCCTTTTGCCAGCTGCGTGCCCGCTGCACGCGTCCGCTTCACATCCACGTCGCCGTTGTGAATAAATAGCAGCCAGGTGAGAGAGCTGGACTGCTAACCTACACACCAAGCATTTGCAATGCAATAGGTCTTGCATTTGCGAATGTTTAAGCTATTGGCATTGTAAATGGAAATGCCTTTTATCTGTTTTGATAATTAACACATAAATACAAGGTATTGTCATTTACAATGCCAATAGCTCAAACTATAGTAAATGTGAGAACTAATTCATTTCAAAGAAGCATCTGCCAGTGTCCCTGGCTGCTTGGAAAGTAAAAGGGCGCATTGCGGGCTGAATGTTGCAGGGAAGCATGTCATGCCTGCAGTAGGAGAAACTCATTAAAGAAAATAGTGCTTACAGACTAAATAAGAAATACCGTGTAACAACTGAAGTAAAAGCGCCAGTCCTCATGGGAGGTTACAAATGAAGACAAGGCAGCACTAAGGAGGGACTAACAAGCCTTTTAACGAATCAGAAGCCAGCATTTACATAGGACAATGATACAAGCCAATTAAAAATATGAGCGGAGAGTGGGTGGAGCTTCAAGTCCACATTCTAATACAGCATGCCTCTCAGAGCAGCGCATGCGACTTAAAAAGCAGACAAGGGCGCCACCAACCTACAGAAAAAAGTATCTTAACACACTTTTCTTTGGACCTAAGCTATAGGGAGAATGCTACAGGCTCTCCAGCACCTCTCTGAAGGTCAGCGCCCTGGGCGTGGACCCAGTTCGCACATGGTTAAAGTGATAAGTAAGTGCTACTACTACCAGAGCCAGGACACTCACTCCACCCTGCAAAGAGCCTTTTTGGAAGAGGAAAGATCAGTAATCTGCAACCTTTGGGTATGGCGACATTTTCCACTGACTTTATGAAAATTTAAAACAAAAAGTTGCACTTCTTTTTTTTACACCACTACTCCGAATGATTGAATGTTGGCTGGGACACTAACGTCAGTCCGATGTAGCAGGTAGTATCCTAACACGCTTACACAGTAGCACCAGTAAATTCTGCCAGGAACACATGTGAGCTAACATGCATACATGAAATAAGTGCCGGTTTCCAAACTTTTCCTCAGAAGCGTCGGGTCCGTACTGATTATCAAGGCTATGTGGCCTTGATTCCATGTCATGCCTCTTTCATCCACTTCCACCAATCAATGTCTAATGTTGGGTGCAACATGTGGGTCAGGAGTGCTGCATCTCAGTTCACACATGGTGGTCAGGATAGAACGAATTTCATCTTAAATTCCATTCATTACGTATAGAAGTGCTGCGCATTCTTGTGAAAGGCCGTGCAGTCCTGTATGGAAGTACTGTACATTACTCTTAAAGCCTGCATAGGGGTAGTGAACATTTTTGTTGAAGTCTGGCAGTGCTGTACATTACTTATAAAGCCTGCCTGCAGTTAAGTGCCCTACATTCTTTTTAAAGGCCATGCAGTCCACTTTAAAAGTACTGTACCATACTTGTAACTCTAAAGAGATGTGCCCCTCATTCTAGTTGAAGTTTGGCAGCGCTGTACAGAAGTACTGCACCTCATTTGTAAAGCTTGCACAAGGGTACTGCACGTTCTTTTTAAAGGCCGTGCAGTCCTGCTTAAAAGTACTGCACGTTATTGCTGAAGCCTGCACGCAGGGGCACTGCACATTTCTGTTAAAGGTTGTGCGGTCCTGTTTAGAATTACCGGGGCCGATTCAGAGAACTTATCTGAGACAAAATCCTAAACTTACTACTTTTGGTATTCACAGAAGGCATTTAGTAGTAGTAAAGTTAGTATTTTGTCTTAAGTTAGTATTTTGTCTTAAGTTAGGATTTTGTCTTAAGTTAGGATTTTTTCTTAAGTTAGGATTTTGTCTTAAATTAGTATTTTGTCTTAAATTAGGATTTTGTATTAAATTAGGATTTTGTCTTAAGTTAGGATTTTGTCTTAAATTAGAGTTTTGGTGTCAAGACAAAATCCTAACTTAAGACAAAATACTAATTTAAGACAAAATACTAACTTAATACAAAATACTAATTTAAGACAAAATCCTAATTTAAGATAACATCCTAATTTAAGACAAAATCCAACCTTAAGACAAAATCCTAATTTAAGACAAAATCCTAACTTAAGACAAAATACTAATTTAAGACAAAATACTAACGTAATACAAAATACTAATTTAAGACAAAATACTAATTTAAGATAACATCCTAATTTAAGACAAAATCCAAACTTAAGACAAAATCCTAACTGAAGACAAAATACTAACTTAAGACAAAATACCAACTTAACACAAAATACCAACTTAAAACAAAATATTAACTTAAGACAAAATACTAACTTTACTACTACTAAATGCCATCTGGGAATACCAAAAGTAGTAAGTTTAGGATTTTGTCTCGATTATTTTGTCAATCTGACCCACCCTGCTTCACTGTTAGGACATGCACAGAAGCACTGTACATTCCTAATAAAGTCTGCGTTTCAATACGGAAGTACCATTACTCCACTGACTCCTCTTTCAAAGACGTGCCATATTTTCTTGTCAAAAGGTTGTTCAGTCCTGTTCAGAAGTACCGCACTTCTAGAGGTTCCAGACTAATAGCATAGGTTGCAATATAAAGATACAGTTTGTGCTGGGCAAGCTCATCTGTTAGTTCATGTTGTCTCCTTGAGCGCATGACGCATCTGAGAAGTCAGGGTATTTGTGGTGCCAATTACAGAATCAAGATGGGATCTTACCTGAAGGCATGCATTGCTCAACCACCCCTGTCAATTAACACCTTTCTTTCCTCTAAATAACTGCTGTTTGCATATCTGCCAAATCAAGCGGTGCCACCGTGTGACACACGACATCAGCTCCCATCGCACGGTCGCCCAGTCAGGAGCCGATACCACACAGTAGCAGGGAAAGCAAGCTTAAAACCTCTGTAAATAGTGGTTTTCCACCTCATTTTCTGAGGCTTTGAACTGCCAACACCCAATAAGGGCATCAGCAAGCTTTTATTTGGGGGGGAGAGGTCTTGGAGGCAGGGTGGGGTTCAAAAGTGCCTCATGGATACTTCTCGGCACAAGCCCCCCCCCTTCCTAGGCCCTGCCCCCTACGGTGAGATTTTTGTTCAAGTTGGAAGGTATGTGTTCGACTCCACGCTTCTCCTACTTCCAGCAATGTAGAATGCCCGAATGCTGCCCGCTGTTCTGACATCTCACCCAGTGCTACCCGCAACTCACGAAGAAGTGGTGAGCTAGAGGAGTTCACCTGTAGGCGTGGCCATTCTGCAGAGCAGAGGAAGCTTATACCCATTCATAACAACAAAATAGTGGCTGAATCCCAAAAAACTACAAAGAAAGTACAATAGAGAAATACAGAATATTTCTTGAAAGACCCTCACTCACCACCTGGGGTGATATGCTTCATCATTGGGTCCCCACCGGAACAACCGAATGCCGTTCCGGTGTGCTACGACGCCTGCAATTGCAGCGGAGCAGGTGATGTGGAGTGAATAAGTGTAAGTGCTATGGTGCAAGGTTAAGAAGTAACCAAAAACTACCTGTAAACAGTCTTTATTTCAAGGTGTTCTGGTTACAGATTAAAATCGAGTGACAGATCTAACCCAGCAAAGTTAAGAGGCTGGAAAATCGTCTGTGTGTAGTGTTAGGTCGACATGAACATGTTTCAGCTTATATGATGGTGCATGTTTTGCTAAGCATTCATCAGGACCATTTGGTCAGTGCGAATGACCATGGCGGTATACGCACGCTAAGGCGTATCCTAACCTCTGGCCAAATGTGGGTGATAAAAAACTCACAGTGTTACCATGAATTATGGTCAGCTGGTGTTCTCCAAGCCGGTAATAACCTGTCAAGGAGAGAGTAACAGTGAACAAAAATACATCTTCTTGAACAACTCATTACTTCCTCACTTTGGTAACTGCAGGTATGTCTCAGCATTTAGCGTGTTTCAAACATATTCTGTATTTTCTATTCATGTGCATAATGAGGATAGTAGGTAGAGTGGGAGAAAGGGCGGTCACTGGCTGCGCATCCCATCCGGGCACACAGTTCTCCCACACCACTTTTAGCAGCCTACTCGGCCAACCATCTGATCTTTATACCCAGGGGCCGCCCCCACCATCGGGGGAACGAGGATGCACAATCGCACACACCCCCCTTATTACAAGCAGGCATGTTTCCAAACATTAACACCCACTGAATCGTTCTCTTTCAGTGGCTGTCGCCAAACACCCTGCGGTCGGATTTAGGTGACCACGCAAAGGCTGCGGCAGGGTAGAGCTAGAACGTAGAACAAAAAAACAGCAAAACGGAAAAAAATTGGCTTACGTGTATCTAGTATTACAGTTACTTCATGGAACACAGGTTGGGGGACCCCCTAGGAGTTCTGGGAACAAGAGAACAAGAGAGGCGTGAGGGGTCACTAGCTACATAGGTACAAAGGTGACATATAATAGCGAACCCCCCTCCCCCCAGTAACCCGCTCCACTTACTTCCAAAAATGAAAAGGTCCCGCGATGTGCCTATCTGTACATGCCTGGTTCCGAATATTGCAGATACTGCGGCAAAACCCGGAAGAAAAGCTTTACTCCCCGGTCACGTGGGGTAACGTGATGAAAACGTCACGACATCACGTCAATCATGGAAGAAAAAGCTAGAACGCTACCAATCAATCACAGCGTAAGACGGCATTGCTAAGCAGTCAAGTTATACTGAAACTGTTCGTAATCTTCAAGCAAACTCTACTGCTCATGCTCGCCAACTAGAGGTCATGAGAGGAGCGCCAAGTTACGTTTAAACAAAATCATGCGGAAAGAAACCACTAACCATATTTGAGCCCCCGTTTGGTGACCGCTATCAAAAGGGACGTTTGTTGCCATGATAGAACAAAAAGGGGAGGGAGAGGGGAAGGGGAGCGTAGGTGTAATAATGTATGGAATACTCGTGGCTAATAGCAGCAAAGATATCAGACTGAGAGCTTCGTGTTGATTCTCTCCCCATGCCAACTTCTACTGTTGGTAGCCTGATTGACCTGGACCACTGATCGGCCTACACAAAATCGCTTCTGTGTACAATACTTGGCCAATACACAGGGTCAAATACTACCAGTCAGTATCGGAGCGACCACTGGCCCCTAGTGGAGTTTGCTCTTTACTTGGCTCAGTAAGCGAGAGAGACCGCACAGGATCACTTCAGGACATTAAATCCAGGTAAGCCCTAGAGTGACCAATAGCCCCTAATGGAGTTTGTTTCTAGTGGTTCAAAGGAGCTAAGTACACTGCACCAAAGGCTCTTCAGACTAAGACTCAGTGGACTGAGGATACAGCACAAGATCACTTTAGTACACTGCCCCAAGGTATATCATCGTTCAATCCCTGTTGGTTAGTGGATAAACGGTAAATCCACCTTTGTTCCTTTTCGAACAGGGCCCGCTGAGTGTTGGGTCCTGGTCTCAGTTGTTCTATGATTGTCCAGAAAAGATCATCACAGTTGTGGTCAAGGGCTAGAAAATGTTCTGTTAATCTTGTGCTCGCCTTTCTGCACCTGATGTTACTCCTATGTTCCCCTATACGCTGTTTAATCCTTCTTGTTGTCATGCCCACGTAGCGCAAGCCACACGGGCACACAATGAGATAGACAACATTTGACGAGTTACAATTCGTGTGGACTCGCTGGTGCCACGTGCATCCTGGTTCCAGGTTCAGATGTTTGGTGGGCTTCGTCGGGTGGCATACACTACACGACCCGCAAGGGTAGTGTCCTGTAACAGGAGGTAGTCCCCATACCTCAGTGATGGTTCTGTCCTGATTTTGAACTTTGGGCGAGTGTGAACAAGGGAATCCTTGAGGCTTCTAGCTCTTTTATACGAGAACAATGGTTTCTCCAACCGATGGTTATTGCTCTCCAGTATCTTCCAGTGTTTTCTGATTGATTTTGCCACTGCGTGGGAGGCGCTGTTGTAAGTCGTTACACAGGTAAGTGGAATCTCATCCTTGTTTTTGACCGTCTCCTCCAAAAGGGCTTCCCTGTTTTGATTTCGTGCGCGCTTACAACTTTTCTTCAGAATTCTGCCCGGATAGCCCCGTGATTGAAGTTTATTTGTAAGGTCTTCAGCTTGTTCCTTAAATACCGACACTTTACTGCAATTGCGTCGCAACCTCAAATATTGCCCATAGGGGAGATTCTCCCGTAAGGGATGAGGATGGTAGCTTGTGAAGTGCAACAAGTTGTTCTTTGCTGTGGGTTTGTGGTGTGTCTTGGTCTGTAGGCTATTTCCCACTCTTGATATCACCACGTCTAAGAACACCATCTCTTCCTGATGATACGAGTGTGTAAATTTTAGGTTGGGGTCACAAGTATTGATCCAGTCAAAAAATTCCAGTAGTTTTTGTTCAGGACCCTGCCAGATGATAATGACATCATCAATATAGCGTCTCCAAAAGTTCAAATAAAATAAGAAGGGGTTGTCTTTTGAATTTTTTCGCGAAATTGAAGACATATAACCCCGCCACACTAGGGGCAAAGGTGCTGCACATCGAGGTTCCTCTAATCTGCAGAAAGAGGTCTCCATTGTATTCAAAGAAATTTTGTTTCAGAGCAACCGAGGCACAGGAGATCACGAATTCCTTGGGAGTCACATATTCCCAGTCCGAGTCCTCAAGTGTAGCTTCCAAGACCCTAATAGTATCGTCTTGGTGAAAACAAGTATATAGACTTTCTATATCAAGAGAGACCAAATAAATGGGACCCTCCTCAAGTTCCATATCCTGTAAAAGAGCCAACAGGCTCTTGGTGTCCTTCAGATATGTGCTTGTTGCTTGTACTAACGGTTTCAGGAAGAAATCACAGTAACGTGATAACGGCTCAAGTATTGAGCCGATACCCGAGACGATCGGTCTCCCTGGAGGAGGTAGACGGTTTTTATGGATTTTGGGTAAGGTGTAAAAAAAGGGGGTATTTCCTTGGTGGTTGTTAGGAAATCAGCCTCATATTTGGTGATGTAACCACAAATTTCTGCCTCCAATACCATCTCCTAAATAGTCGCCCGCAATGTGGGTGTTGGATCTTGTGAGAGGCGGGCGTAGCTTCCTTCATCTGACAGGAGGCGACGACACTCCCTATCATAGGCCTCGATATCCTGCAGCACGATCCCTCTATCCTTGTCGGTAGGTTTAATAACCACACTGGTATTCTCCTTCAGGGAACGAAGTGCCTGAAATTCACTGGTGGTCATATTTTTGAATGGTGTCTTTTCTTCAAAGGCTTCGATCTCATGAAAAACCGCCTTTTCAAAGGCCAGAATTTCTGGGGGAACACAGTGTGGTGGTGGAGTAAAGGTCGATTTTAAGTGTAACCTTGTGTCACCCCTACTGTTGACATCTTCTTCCGTAGTTGAACGCTCAAAGAAGCTCTTCAGCTTGAGTTTACGGAAGAATTCCGCCAGTTCGCAGTGCAATTTAAAAAGGTCCAGCCGGGCAGTAGGAATGAACCCCAATCCCTTTTCAAGGACAGCACTCTCTGCTGGAGTTAGAACAGTTTGTAAAAGGTTTGTGACCAGACTCACAGGTTGTTCGGGCCTGTCCGTCGTTCCTGCGTTTTGCTTCTGGTGTTGTTTCCCACCACTTCGTCCTCTTCCCAGTGTACTTGATTGCTTCCTTTCGCCCGACCTCGGCCCCTCCGGCCCCGTGATAAAAAAGGCGGGCGATACATGTTTTGTTGAAAGACCGGGGGTGGGAAAGGTGAAGAATTCCATCCCATCATTGGAGGATATTGGACTGGAAAATATGGCCCTTGGTAGTTGCCCATATCTGGTGATTGAAAGGGTTGCCAGTTTTGTGGGAAATTAGTCTGTCTTCTATTTCTCCCTCTACCTCTCTGTCGTGACCTGGTGCTGTCCCCACTAGAACCACTTGACAGTGAGTCATTGCCTGAGCCATCTGAACTCTCAGCACGTGTGGCTGGGGGGGGGGGGTATAAGTAGCACTCTCATAGGAATAGACTTTGTCAAAGGACCATTTGGCTAGGTCTTTCTGGAATTGTTGAGTCTTAGACTGGGCCATGGAGTCCTTATACTCGTTCATCTCTTTATTGAGCTCATCCAGATGTTTTTTATACCCTGCTAGGGTCGTCTTAAAATGAGTCTCTATCAACTGTATTTCTATGAGAATTGCCTCTGACAGTCTAAGGGCAGTTTTTATTATGAGGACTAACCAGTCACGGGTGCAATGCCACGCGATCTGGGCCCAGTCCTTTCTAAATTGTATATCATCCAGAAAGATTCGAGGGGCGTTGGTCACCAACAAACCCTTAGGAGCGACGTTGTTCCGTAAATAGGATGCAAGGATAGTACCATGTAGAATAGTTCTGATCCTATTCTTCTTTTATTCTGTTAATTTGTCCCACTCGGTGGTTTGGGAAATAGTCTGTGCAACTGAGGGGTCAGCAAACAGGTTGGGATCCGCCAGAAGGGCGTCCACCTCAGCGTTTGAAAAAGTTAAGCCAAAATTTTCCATTCTGCCAGTTCAGCGTTCTCTCTATTAAGACCACGTTGAATCTCAAGGCAATTTTTCACAGATTGAAAAACACACAATGCAAGCTCTCGCAGCTGTGCGCTGCTAAATTATGCCAAACAAAAGGAGAGTGAGGGAAAGACACTCTTAATCCCCCTAGGAATACTATTCATAACAACAAAAGAGTGGCTGAATCCAAAAAAACTACAAAGAAAGTACAATAGAGAAATACAGAATATTTCTTGAAGGACCCTCACTCACCACCTGGGGTGACATGCTTCATCATTGGGTCCCCACCGGAACAACCGAATGCCGTTCCGGTGTGCTACGACGCCTGCAATTGCAGCGGAGCAGGGGATGTAGAGTGAATAAGTGTAAGTGCTATGGTGCAAGGTTAAGAAGTAACCAAAAACTACCTGTAAACAGTCTTTATTTCAAGGTGTTCTGGTTACTGATTAAAAACGAGTGACAGATCTAACCCAGCAAAGTTAAGAGGCTGGAAAATCGTCTGTGTGTTAGGTCGACATGAACATGTTTCAGCTTATATGATGGTGCATGTTTTGCTAAGCATTCATCAGGACCATTTGATCAGTGCGAATGACCATGGCGGTATACGCACGCTAAGGCGTATCCTAACCTCTGGCCAAATGTGGGTGATAAAAAAAACTCACAGTGATACCATGAATGTGGAGTGGTGTGGCTCACTGGTTAGAGCGGCAGACCCGGGAGCAGAAGTCGGCCTGGGACCAGGGTTCAATTCCCGACGCGGCAGGGTCGTGGACCAGGGTCAGCGGACTCGACAATTCTCGCCTCGGTGCCTACTCTAACCTGGGGTCCCACTCGGCAACTCTGGGCATTAGCTTGCCTAATCTCCACAACGGCCCCATCAACGCCGGGGATGCCTGGCTCCACCTTGGGGATTCCCAGTAGGGACCATCCCACAGGGAAAGCCAGGACGGGTTCCCCAGCGGTATACAGCGCCGGGACGCCCCTTTGCAGGGGCAGCTGTGCGTTTTACAAGTATACGACATTTAACATTTAACATTCAATTACGGTCAGCTTGTGTTCTCCAAGCCGGTAATAACCTGTCAAGGAGAGAGTAACAGTGAACAAAAATACATCTTCTTGAACAACTCATTACTTCCTCACTTTGGTAACTGCAGGTATGTCTCAGCATTTAGCGTGTTTCAAACATATTCTGTATTTTCTTTTCATGTGCATAATGAGGATAGTAGGTAGAGGGGGAGAAAGGGCGGTCACTGGCTGCACATCCCATCCGGGCACACAGTTCTCCCACACCACTTTTAGCAGCCTACTCGGCCAACCATCTGATCTTTATACCCAGGGGCCGCCCCCACCATCGAGGGAACGAGGATGCATAATCGCACACACCCCCCTTATTACAAGCAGGCATGTTTCCAAACATTAACACCCACTGAATCGTTCTCTTTCAGTGGCTGTCGCCAAACACCCTGCGGTCGGATTTAGCTGACCACGCAAAGGCTGCGGCAGGGTAGAGCTAGAACGTAGAACAAAACAACAGCAAAACGGAAAAAAATTGGCTTACGTGTAGCTAGTATTACAGTTACTTCATGGAACACAGGTTGGGGGACCCCCTAGGAGTTCTGGGAACGAGAGAACAAGAGAGGCTTGAGGGGTCACTAGCTACATAGGCACAAAGGTGACAAATAATAGCAAACCCCCCTCCCCCCAGTAACCCGCTCCACTTACTTCCAAAAATGAAAAGGTCCCGCGATGTGCCTATCTGTACACGCCTGGTTCCGAATATTGCCGATACTGCGGCAAAACCCGGAAGAAAACCTTTACTCCCCGGTCACGTGGGGTAACGTGATGAAAACGTCACGACATCACGTCAACCATGGAAGAAAAAGCTAGAACGCTACCAATCAATCACAGCGAAAGACGGCATTGCTAAGCAGTCAAGTTATACTGAAACTGTTCGTAATCTTCAAGCTAACTCTACTGCTCATGCTCGCCAACTAGAGTGTGAGGCTTTTCTTCCGGGTTTTGCCGCAGTATCGGCAATATTCGGAACCAGGCGTGTACAGATAGGCACATCGCGGGACCTTTTCATTTTTGGAAGTAAGTGGAGCGGGTTACTGGGGGGAGGGGGGTTCGCTATTATTTGTCACCTTTGTGCCTATGTAGCTAGTGACCCCTCACGCCTCTCTTGTTATCTCGTTCCCAGAACTCCTAGAGGGTCCCCCAACCTGTGTTCCATGAAGTAACTGTAATACTAGATACACGTAAGCCAATTTGTTTTACGTTTTGCTGTTGTTTTGTTCTACATTCTAGCTCTACCCTGCCGCAGCCTTTGCGTGGTCAGCTAAATCCGACCGCAGGGTGTTTGGCGACAGCCACTGAAAGAGAACGATTCAGTGGGTGTTAATGTTTGGAAACATGCCTGCTTGTAATAAGGGGGGTGTGTGCGATTGTGCAACCTCGTTCCCTCAATGGTGGGGGCGGCCCCTGGGTATAAAGATCAGATGGTTGGCCGAGTAGGCTGCTAAAAGTGGTGTGGGAGAACTGTGTGCCCGGATGGGATGCGCAGCCTGTGACTGCCCTTTCTCCCCCTCTACCTACTATCCTCATTATGCACATGAATAGAAAATACAGAATATGTTTGAAACACGCTAAATGCTGAGACATACCTGCAGTTACCAAAGTGAGGAAGTAATGAGTTGTTCAAGAAGATGTATTTTTGTTCACTTCGACTCTCTCCTTGACAGGTTATTACCGGCTTGGAAAACAAAAGCTGACCGTAATTCATGGTAACACTGTGAGTTTTTTATCACCCACATTTGGCCAGAGGTTAGGATACGCCTTAGCGTGCGTATACCGCCATGGTCATTCGCACTGATCAAATGGTCCTGATGAATGCTTAGCAAAACATGCACCATCATATAAGCTGAAACATGTTCATGTCGACCTAACACTACACACAGACGATTTTCCAGCCTCTTAACTTTGCTGGGTTAGATCTGTCACTCGTTTTTAATCAGTAACCAGAACACCTTGAAATAAAGACTGTTTACAGGTAGTTTTTGGTTACTTCTTAACCTTGCACCATAGCACTTACACTTATTCACTCTACATCACCTGCTCCGCTGCAATTGCAGGCGTCGTAGCACACCGGAACGGCATTCGGTTGTTCTGGTGGGGACCCAATGATGAAGCATGTCACCCCAGGTGGTGAGTTTGGGTCCTTCAAGAAATATTCTGTATTTCTCTATTGTACTTTCTTTGTAGTTTTTTTGGATTCAGCCACTATATTGTTGTTATGAATGGTATTCTTAGGGGGATTAAGAGTGTCTTTCCCTCACTCTCCTTTTGTTTTGCATAATTTAGCAGCGCACAGCTGTGAGAGCTTGCATTGTGTGTTTTTCAATCTGTGAAAAATTGTCTTGAGATCCAACGTGGTCTTAATAGTGAGAACGCTGAACTGGCAGAATGGAAAATTTTGGCCTAACTTTTTCAAACGCTGAGGTGGACGCCTTTCTGGCGGATCCCAACCTGTTTGCTGACCCCTCAGTTGCACAGACTATTTCCCAAACCACCGAGTGGGACAAATTAACAGAACAAAAGAAGAATAAGATCAGAACTATTCTACATGGTACTATCCTTGCATCCTATTTACGGAACAACGTCGCTCCTAAGGGTTTGTTGGTGACCAACGCCCCTCGAATCTTTCTGGATGATATACAATTTAGAAAGGACTGGGCCCAGATCGCGTGGCATTGCACCTGCGACTGGTTAGTCCTCATAATAAAAACTGCCCTTAGACTGTCAGAGGCAATTCTCATAGAAATACAGTTGACAGAGACTCATTTTAAGACGACCCTAACAAGGTATAAAAAACGTCTGGATGAGCTCAATAAAGAGATGAACGAGTATAAGGACTCCCTGGCCCAGTCTAAGACTCAACAATTCCAGAAAGGCCTAGCCAACTGGTCCTTTGACAAAGTCTATCCCTATGCGAGTGCTACTTATACCCCCCCAGTCAGACGTGCTGAGAGTTCAAATGGCTCAGGCAATGACTCACTGTCAAGTGGTTCTAGTGGGGACAGCACCAGGTCATGACAGAGAGGTAGAGGGAGAAATAGAAGACAGACTAATTTCCCACAAAACTGGCAACCCTTTCAACCACCAGATATGGGCAACTACCAAGGGCCATATTTTCCAGCCCAATATCCTCCAATGATGGGATGGAATTCTTTACCTTTCCCACCCCCGGTCTTTCAACAAAACATGTATCGCCCGCCTTTTTTATCACGGGGCCGGAGGGGCCGAGGTCGGGCGAAAGGAAGCAATCAAGTACACTGGGAAGAGGACGAAGTGGTGGGAAACAACACCAGAAGCAAAACGCAGGAACGACGGACAGGCCTGAACAACCTGTGAGTCTGGTCACAAACCTTTCACAAACTGTTCTAACTCCAGCAGAGAGTGCTGTCCTTGAAAAGGGATTGGGGTTCATTCCTACGGCCCGGCTGGACCATTTTAAATTGCACTGCGAACTGGCGGAATTCTTCCGTAAACTCAAGCTGAAGAGCTTCTTTGAGCGTTCAACTACCGAAGAAGATGTCAACAGTAGGGGGTGACACAGGGTTACACTTAAAATCGACCTTTACTCCACCACCACACTGTGTTCCCCCAGAAATTCTGGCCTTTGAAAAGGCGGTTTTTCATGAGATCGAAGCCTTTGAAGAAAAGACACAAAAATATGACCACCAGTGAATTTCAGGCACTCCATTCCCTGAAGGAGAATACCAGTGTGGTTATTAAACCTGCCGACAAGGGTGGAGGGATCGTGCTGCAGGATATCGAGGCCTATGATAGGGAGTGTCGTCGCCTCCTGTCAGATGAAGGAAGCTACGCCCGCCTCTCACAAGATCCAACACCCACATTGCGGGCGACTATTCAGGAGATGGTATTGGAGGCAGAAATTTGTGGTTACATCACCAAATATGAGGCTGATCTCCTAACAACCACCAAGGAAATTACCCCCTTTTTTTACACTTTACCCAAAATCCATAAAAACCGTCTACCTCCTCAAGGGAGACCGATCGTCTCGGATATCGGCTCAATTCTTGAGCCGTTATCACGTTACTGTGATTTCTTCCTGAAACCGTTAGTACAAGCAACGAGCACATATCTGAAGGACACCAAGAGCCTGTTGGCTCTTTTACAGGATATGGAACTTGAGGAGGGTCCCATTTATTTGGTCTCTCTTGATATAGAAAGTCTATATACTTGTATTCCCCAAGACGATACTATCAGGGTCTTGGAAGCTACACTTGAGGACTCGGACTGGGAATATGTGACTCCCAAGGAATTCGTGATCTCCTGTGCCTCGGTTGCTCTGAAACAAAAATTTTTTGAATACAATGGAGACCACTTTCTGCAGATTAGAGGGACCTCGATGGGCAGCACCTTTGCCCCTAGTGTGGCGGGGTTATATTTCTTCAATTTCGAGAAAAAATTCATCCTAGCGGAAGACAACCCCTTCTTATTCTATTTGAACTTTTGGAGACGCTATATTGATGACGTCATTATCATCTGGCAGGGTCCTGAACAAAAACTACTGGAATTTTTTGACTGGATCAATACTTGTGACCCCAACCTAAAATTTACACACTTACCATCAGGAAGAGATGGTGTTCTTAGACGTGGTGATATCAAGATTGGGAAATAGCCTACAGACCAAGACACACCACAAACCCACAGCAAAGAACAACTTGTTGCACTTCACAAGCTACCATCCGCGTCCCTTACGGGAGAATCTCCCCTATGGGCAATATTTGAGGTTGCGACGCAATTGCAGTAAAGTGTCGGTATTTAAGGAACAAGCTGAAGACCTTACAAATAAACTTCAAGCACGGGGCTATCCGGACAGAATTCTGAAGAAAAGTTGTAAGCGCGCACGAAATCAAAACAGGGAAGCCCTTTTGGAGGAGACGGTCAAAAACAAGGATGAGATTCCACTTACCTGTGTAACGACTTACAACAGCGCCTCCCACGCAGTGGCAAAATCAATCCGAAAAAACTGGAAGATACTGGAGAGCAATAACCATCGGTGGGAGAAACCATTGTTCTCGTATAAAAGAGCTAGAAGCCTCAAGGACTCACTTGTTCACACTCGCCCAAAGACACAAGTTCAAAATCAGGACAGAACCATCACTGAGGTATGGGGACTACCTCCTGTTACAGGACACTACCCTTGCGGGTCGTGTAGTGTATGCCACCTGACGAAGCCCACCAAACATCTGAACCTGGAACCAGGATGCACGTGGCACCAGCGAGTCCACACGAATTGTAACTCGTCAAATGTTGTCTATCTCATTGTGTGCCCGTGTGGCTTGCGCTACGTGGGCATGACAACAAGAAGGATTAAACAGCGTATAGGGGAACATAGGAGTAACATCAGGTGCAGAAAGGCGAGCACAAGATTAACAGAACATTTTTTAGCCCTTGACCACAACTGTGATGATCTTTCCTGGACAATCATAGAACAACTGAGACCAGGACCCAACACTCAGCAGGCCCTGTTCGAAAAGGAACAAAGGTGGATATACCGTTTATCCACTAACCAACAGGGATTGAACGATGATATACCTTGGGGCAGTGTACTGAAGTGATCTTGTGCTGTCTGCTCAGTCCACTGAGTCTTAGTCTGAAGAGCCTTTGGTGCAGTGTACTTAGCTCCGTTGAACCACTAGAAACAAACTCCATTAGGGGCTATTGGTCACTCTAGGGCTTACCTGGATTTAATGTCCTGAAGTGATCCTGTGCGGTCTCTCTCGCTTACTGAGCCTTATAATGAATAGCCTTTGGTGTAGTGTATTCAGCGTTGTTGAACCAAATAGAGAGCAAACTCCACTAGGGGCCAGTGGTCGCTCCGATACTGACTGGTAGTATTTGACCCTGTGTATTGGCCAAGTATTGTACACCGAAGCGATTTTGTGTAGGCCGATTAGTGGTCCAGGTCAATCAGGCTACCAACAGTAGAAGTTGGCATGGGGACAGAATCAACACGAAGCCCTCAGTCTGATATCTTTGCTGCTATTAGCCGCGAGTATTCCATACATTATTACACCTACACTCCCCTTCCCCCCTCCCCCCCCTTTTTGTTCTATCATGGCAACAAACGTCCCCTTTGATAGCGGTCACCCAACGGGGGCTCAAATATGGTTAGTGGTTTCTTTCCGCATGATTTTGTTTAAACATCACTTGGCGCTCCTCTCACGACCTCTAGTTGGCGAGCATCACCACTCGAGTTTGCTTGAAGATTACGAACAGTTTCAGTATAACTTGACTGCTTAGCAATGCCGTCTTACGCTGTGATTGATTGGTAGAGTTCTAGCTTTTTCTTCCATGATTGACGTGATGTCGTGACGTTTTCATCACGTTACCCCACGTGACCGGGGAGTAAAGCTTTTCTTCCGGGTTTTGCCGCAGTATCGGCAATATTCGGAACCAGGCGTACAGATAGGCACATCGCGGGACCTTTTCATTTTTGGAAGTAAGTGGAGCGGGTTACCGGGGGGAGGGGGGTTCGCTAATATTTGTCACCTTTGTGCCTATGTAGCTAGTGACCCCTCACGCCTCTCTTGTTCTCTCGTTCCCAGAACTCCTAGGGGGTTCCCCAACCTGTGTTCCATGAAGTAACTGTAATACTAGATACACGTAAGCCAATTTTTTTCCGTTTTGCTGTTGTTTTGTTCTACGTTCTAGCTCTACCCTGCCGCAGCCTTTGCGTGGTCAGCTAAATTTGACCGCAGGGTGTTTGGCAACAGCCACTGAAAGAGAACGATTCAGTGGGTGTTAATGTTTGGAAACATGCCTGCTTGTAATAAGGGGGGTGTGTGCGATTGTGCATCCTCGTTCCCCCCAATGGTGGGGGCGGCCCCTGGGTATAAAGATCAGATGGTTGGCCGAGTAGGCTGCTAAAAGTGGTGTGGGAGAACTGTGTGCCCGGATGGGATGCGCAGCCAGCGACCGCCCTTTCTCCCCCTCTACCTACTACCCTCATTATGCACATGAATAGAAAATACAGAATATGTTTGAAACACGCTAAATGCTGAGACATACCTGCAGTTACCAAAGTGAGGAAGTAATGAGTTGTTCAAGAAGATGTATTTTTGTTCAGTGTTACTCTCTCCTTGACAGGTTATTACCGGCTTGGAGAACACCAGCTGACCGTAATTCATGGTAACACTGTGAGTTTTTTATCACCCATATTTGGCCAGAGGTTAGGATACGCCTTAGCGTGCGTATACCGCCATGGGATCACTGACAGAATATCGACTGACAGAATATCGACTACCCAAAATATCGTTGAGAAAATATCGACAGTCAAAATATCGAGTTCCAATCTACAAACAGGTAAGTACAAAAATATCGAGTACAAAATATCGTTTACAAAAATATCGTTGTAAAAAATATCGACTTTACTAAAAACAATGTTTAATTACATTAATATAAAAAATTAATTACTAAAATATAATTAACAATACTTAAAATAACTTTTAATAATTAAATAATTAATGAAAGTAAAAAAATAAAAAAAAATTCATCATATTTCTTAAAACATATATATATAGTAACAAAATTTAATTAAATAATAGGCAATATTGTATATGTACCCCAAAAACCCAAAACTGACCCTGAACCCTAAAAATACCCCTTTACCCAAAAACTGAAAACTGACCCTGAACCCTAAAAATACCCCTTTACCCAAAAACTGAAAACTGACCCTGAACCCTAAAAATACCCCTTTGCCCAAAAACTGAAAACTGACCCTGAACCCTAAAAATACCCCTTTACCCAAAAACTGAAAACTGACCCTGAACCCTAAAAATACCCCTTTGCCCAAAAACTGAAAACTGACCCTGAACCCTAAAAATACCCCTTTGCCCAAAAACTGAAAACTGACCCTGAACCCTAAAAATACCCCTTTGCCCAAAAACTGAAAACTGACCCTGAACCCTAAAAATACCCCTTTGCCCAAAAACTGAAAACTGACCCTGAACCCTAAAAATACCCCTTTACCCAAAAACTGAAAACTGACCCTGAACCCTAAAAATACCCCTTTAATTTAACATAATTAGCAATTAATCAATTAAATTAAAGTAATTACCAATTACATTTTAATTAATTAAAAAATATTTTTTAATTTACAATTATTTAAATATTACTACCAATTATTAAATTTACATATTTAATTAATTATAATTAAATTACTTCCCACCCTATTCCCCTATAAACCCACAACCCGCTACAGAAAATACATTATTTTAATTTACATAATTAGCAATTAATCAATTAAATTAAATTAATTACCAATTTAATTGTAAATAATTAACATATATTATTTAATTACCAATTAATTAATTATTACTACCAATTAATAAATTTACATATTTAATTTATTATAATTAAATTACTTCCCACCCTATTCCCCTATAAACCCACAACCCGCTACAGAATAAAATTACACAATAATTTAAAAAAATTATTAATTAAAAATAATAATTAAAAAAAGACACTTTTCACATATAATATAACATAAAACACTATAAATAATTAAATATTATTTAAAAAACTATATTTTTTACTATCTAGATTATATACTTGGATATTTTCACTGTCTATATTATTTACAGTCGATATTACTTCACTTACCTTAAAAATGATATTTTGACTGTCGATATTCTGTCTAGTCGATATTTTCTCCAAACGATATTTACAACTCGATATTCTTTCCAGTCGATATTTTGGAGTCGATATTATGTCTGTGCACCACCGCCATGGTCATTCGCACTGATCAAATGGTCCTGATGAATGCTTAGCAAATCATGCACCATCATATAAGCTGAAACATGTTCATGTCGACCTAACACCACACACAGACGATTTTCCAGCCTCTTAACTTTGCTGGGTTAGATCTGTCACTCGTTTTTAATCAGTAACCAGAACACCTTGAAATAAATACTGTTTACAGGTAGTTTTTGGTTACTTCTTAACCTTGCACCATAGCACTTACACTTATTCACTCTACATCACCTGCTCCGCTGCAATTGCAGGCGTCGTAGCACACCGGAACGGCATTCGGTTGTTCCGGTGGGGACCCAATGATGAAGCATGTCACCCCAGGTGGTGAGTGAGGGTCCTTCAAGAAATATTCTGTATTTCTCTATTGTACTTTCTTTGTAGTTTTTTTGGATTCAGCCACTCTTTTGTTGTTATGAATGGTATTCCTAGGGGGATTAAGAGTGTCTTTCCCTCACTCTCCTTTTGTTTTGCACGAAGCTTATACCCAGCCTAGGCATGCAGAAGCCAGAGATCCTTATGCGGCTACTTCCCAGCTAACGAAGCCCCTGCTCTGCACCGAGGATCATAAATAAAGCACTACCTGAACTCCTTACTGGAGACAGCTCATACATGTATTGCAAAAAGAATGGTTCCAAGTGGAAATTGCTACTGCAGGGTGAAAAATTCCACTTCTTTCCGAGACAACATAATTTTTGTTTACTAATGAATACATATTTCCTTTTGTCTCTACTAAATGGGTGCTTTGTAGTCAAGCAGCCTTGAGAGGTACAGTGTATTATTCTTATTCTTGCTTTCCATCAACTTTGTATTAGCAAAGCATAGACTTCATGTTCCAAACAGTAGCACACATTTATTCTCTAAATCATAAAAAGATTTCACAATTCTGAGGAAATAGCCTTATTTATGTTGAAGCAAAAGCACAGTACAAAAGTGTAATGCAGGTGAGCTTTATGTTTTATACAACTACTAAAAAAAGGGAATGGCCTCTGGAGATTAAATGTATAGCACAGTGTTTCCCATATATTCACCTTGTGGGTGTTTTATATGACAGGTTTTGCTTGCTTTACTTGTGTGGTATGGAAGCGGCAACCGTAGTTGAAAGACAGCCTTCATGAGAACACCCATCTTCAGAATAGAAAGTTAAAAACAGCCTAGAAATATAAACTTTTTTGTTGGGTTCTGTGTACACGTTTTTCGGAAGATGGACTTCTAGCAGCGTAATCAAGGGTCGCAGCAGCTCTTTCTGGCTTGCCCTTTTGTACTCCATACATAGCTGCACAGAAAGAAAAGATGGCTGCAATAGCATTGAATCCTTGGATTTGCACAAACCTTGAGCAGCAAGTTGTAGGCTGTTGAGTGGAACACGTGGTCAATCAGTGGTCGCCCCACTGCTTTTAAGCAGTGCCAAGAAGAAACATAGGGGCATATTACCAAGCAATAGAGATAATTATCGCTATTGCTTGGTTAGCGGGAAAAAAATATCGCCGAGCACCGAGGATTTTTACCGCTGAGATACCTTGATATTATCAAGGTTTATCTCAAAAGCGGTAAAAATCCTGCGAAATGCATGAATATCGCTGAAAAATCAGCGATATTCATGCATTATCGTGACAATGCTCTTAGCCATGTTATCCACCTCCCATTGGATAACATGGCTAAGAACTGCTCTGGGCAGGCGTTAGCTTTTGGAGATATTCGCACTTAGCGCGAATATTTCCAAAAGTTGTTAATAGGAGTTAGAGATGTTAGCGACTGTTTTCAGTCGCTAACATCTTGGCACGCCCACTTTGCATGTCATTAGCGATAATTATCGCTGACATGCAAAGTGGGCCCCTAAATGCCCGCTATTGCCTACAAGAGACAGCTTGGTAATAGGGCGATAAAATTATCGCCGCATTAGCGGGAAAAAGTCCTGCTAATGCGGCATTAATGCCCTTGGTAATATGCCCCATAGAATGTTAATAACTTACAGTTATTATCATTTTATGCTTCGTGTCCTGCTGCCTTGCTCTCAGTGCAGGGGAGGAGTGGTTTGCCCACTCCTCAGTGCACAATGACTGTTTGGTCTATCCTCTCGGGCCGCCCAAACCAGTCATGCACACTATCCCCGTTCTCCATGCAGGCTGCATGGAGAACATGACCACCCCGCCAGCCCCTTGCTGAGTATAGTGTCATGGCGCTCAGACCAATCAAAACGTTGTGATTGGCTCAGGGGAGGGAGCCTGGCTGCCTGCTTCCTGTTCCTGGAGACAGGAGAGCAGGAGCAGAGACGCGGGTCCCGGCCTCAAGGTAAGTTTATTTATTTCCCCCCCCCACGCAACACCCCCCTGCGACATCACCCCGCGACCCCCTCCCCACAATACTCCGCACCAGCCCCCTATCCACCTGTGACCATGTCGGCCGTCACTGTGGTCAATTCTGTAATGTATTCAGAAGTCAAAGGTGTCACTTCCATTACCGCTGCTAGTTTGATGAATTGAGGTATGTGTCTTCGAGATTCCTTAATTGGTATTAATGTTAAGTAATAAATTGTGTTGTAAAGCACTGACTTGTGATGAAGCCACTTCATAGCACTGATGATTCTATTTGGGGCAGTTGTAATTGTAATAAAATCCATGGCAGTGTCCTGGATGATCAATACCTGTGGAAGATAGATAACCATATTTGGATCTTCAAAGCTGTGATTCTGGAGAGGTTGAACAGCAAGTGACTGCTGAACTTTTTGAGTGGCATATAGTAGAGAGGCATAGAGTAGAGTGGCATAGAGTTGAGTGAAGTAGACTGGAATGTAGTGGCGTAGAGTGGTGTGGAGTAGCATAGAGTGGAGTTGTGTAGAGTGGGATGGTGTCGCATTGCATAGAGTTTGAGTGGCATGGAGTGGCATAGAGTGGAGTGTTGTGGAGTTGGGTAGAGTAGAGTGGTGTAGAGGAGAGTGTCATAGAGGGCTGTAGAGCGCCCTTGTGTGGAGTGGGATTAAGTGGAGTTGTGTAGAGTGGAGTGGCGTAGAGTGGAGTGGCACAAACTGGAGTGAAGTAGAGTGGCATAGTATGGATTGGTATGGAGTGGAGTGGAGTGGTGCAGAGTGGAATGGCATACAGTAGAGTGGCACACATTAGAGAGACGTAGAGGAGAGTAGCTTAGAGTAAAGTGGCTTGGAGTTGAATTACACAGAGTGGTATTGTGTAGAGTAGGGTGGTATAGCATAGAGTGGCGTAGAGTAGAATCGAGTGACGTAGAGGGGTGTGAAGTGTAATACCATCGCCCGGTCGCTATGAAAACATGTACTCTAACAAGACCATTGCCTAGTTGCAATGAGGCATACATCTGCTTTAGTAATTCCATTATTAGCAGCTTCCTATTGCCCCACCTCTTTTGTTAAAAGCACCTGATGGTTCTCACTCGCGCCGCCTTAACCGCGCACGCGCGAGCGAGTAGTACCGGCCCTCCCACTCGTGCATGCGCAGAACAAGCACCCTAATGCGCATGCGCGATAACAGCACACTACTACGCGCATGCGCAGACCGCCACCCCAACCATGACTAGCGCTTGCGAGCGCTCTGACCCGGTATTTCGAGTCTTTTCACCCTTTTTTCGAAAAACACAGGTGGCAATAATTTAACAATCAGCTTGCAGTATAAAAAGCTCACTCCCATGGCCACTCGCTACCGGTGCAGCGAAGGAGGCAGTACAGGTCCACTGCAGGCTCTGACCAAGAACTCAGTGAGTACTAAGACGGTTCTTCATCTCTGGTAAGCGTTTTTCTCCCCTACAGGTCTCTCTCTCTCCCAAAAACTGTGGCAAAACCTATGTTTTTTATTCCACAGGGTCAACCCATGCCACTTCTCAAACCATGAAGTAGCACTTTTGACTAACTAGCGTAAGATTGAATTCTTATGTTTTTCCTCTTGTACCACTGTGCACCAACTTGTACAATTCGTGTTTTAGCCACCCCACTACCGTAATCCAGTGCGAATCCCACCCTAATGGTACCACCAGTGCCATTACACCCTAGCCGCTCATAGCCAGCACCTACACCGCTATAGAGCCGGCAACCTACTGTATTTATAGTATACAGCCAAGTGACTCTAACCTTCTCCCTTGTATGTTTTGTCCCTGTCCTATATGTTTAATGTACAGGTGTTTTCTTGAGATGGGAATTCCCCACTCACACATAGAAAAACACTTTAGGGCGTGTATACACATAGTCTGGATATACACCCACTAATTTTAATTGCACACACCTTTTTTACCCGTCCTGAAGAAAGCCAGCATAGTAATAAGGCACTGGCTGAAACATGTTGACACACCCCAGGATGTGGGAGGTCGTAACTCGCCTCTAACATCCAATAAGCCTTATTTTTTAACCGCTGACGGTGACCCAGCTAATAAAGTGTATTTGCCCTTGGGCACTGGGATCCCCGCCAATCCGTTTTAAATTCACAATCCATAACAGTCTTCACCGCACACACAGCGACATACCTGCTCCGCTGTCTTCAGGCGTCGAAGCACACCCGGGACACGCTAGGTGTCACTGGGTGGGCCCGATGATGAAGCATGCCACCAACTAGGTTGGTGGGTGAGGGCTTTATGAGCACACCTACCAGGTGCCACAAACCATTGACAAAGCATACTTGAGTCCTTGATAAATTAAAATAATTTATTTTCTTTTGATTATTTAGCTAGTCCATTTTTGATTTATTGACATATAATTCGGGGGATAAGGACTAGCTTTCTGGTCCTCTCTCTCCCTCTTGATACACGCAAGTGTAATAGAGTGGCATAGAGTGGAGTGGCTTAGAGTTAAGTGGCATGGAGTGACGTAGAGTGGCATTGAATCGAGTGGCTTAGAGTAGAGTGGAGTAGAGTGGGATAGAGTAGGGTGGCCAAGAGTGGGGTGAGTGGAGTAAAGTGGCTTGCAGTTGAGTAGTGTGGAGTAAAGTAGAGTAGGGTAGAGTGGAGTGGTGTAAATTGAACTGATCTTGAGTGGCGTAGAGTGGAGTGGCTTGCAGTGGCATCGAGTAGAGTGATGTAGAGTAGAGTGGCGTGGAGTGCCATAGAGTGGAGTGGAGCATTGTGGAATGGCATAGAGTAGAGTAGCATAGAGTGGGATGGAGGGGCATAGAGTAGAGTGGGTGGTGTACAGTAGAGCGACATATAGTAGGGTGGCATAGAGACATGTGGAGTGGCATGGCGGGGCTTAGAGTACAGTGCCGCGGAGTGGAATAGAGTGGAGTGGGGTTAAGTGGCAATTAGTAAAGTAGCGTACAGGGAAGTTGCATAGAGTGGAATGGAGTGACATAGAGTAGAGTGGCATAGAGTAGAATGTCATAGAGTAAAGTGGCATAGAGTTAAGCGGCATTGAGTACAGTAGAGTACTGTAGAGTGGCATACGGTAGAGTAAAATATAGTAGTATGGTGTAGAGTGGAATGGAGCAGCATAGAGTGGTGTAGGGTAGAGTAACATGGAGTGCAGTAGCATAGAGTGTAATTGCGCTAGAATAGAGTGGCATAGAGTAGAGTGATGTAGAGTTGAGAGGCATAGAGGTAGAGTGGCTTAGACTGGACTGGTGTAAAGCACAGTGGCATAGAGTAAATTGCCAAAGAGTAGCATTGAGTGGAGTGGCGTAGAGTAGACTTGAATGCTGTAGAGTAGAGTGGTGTGGCGTAGAGTGGCGTACAGTGGAGTGGAGTAAAGTGCAGTGGCATAGAGTAGAGTGGCATAAAGTTGGAGCTGTAGTAGAGTGGCGTGTTGTGGAGTGGAGTGGCATAGAGTAGAGTGGCATGGAAGGGCGTAGAATAGAGTGGAGTGGAGTGGAGTAGAGTGCCATGAATAAAGTAGAGTGGTGTAAGGGATTATGGCTTTTAGTGGCAAAGAGTAGGGTGCCATAGAGTAAAGTGGTGTAGAGTGAAGTGTAGTAGAGTAGAGTGGAGTGAAGTAAAGTGTAGTGGCTTGGAGTAAATTTGCATTGCATAGAGTGGCATAGAGTGGCATGGAAGGGCATAGAATAGAGTGGAGGGGAATAGAGTGGTGCAGTGTGGAGTGGCACAGAGTGATGTGGAGTAGCATAGAATGGCATAGTGTAGAGTGGTGTAGAGTGGAATGGAGTGGCATGGAGTAGAGTGTCGTAGAGTAGAGTGGCCTAGAGTGGAGTGGAGTGGCGTAGAGTAAAGTGGCATAGAGTAGATTGGCATGCAGTAGAGTGGCATGCTGTACAGTGGCATACAGTAGAATAGTATACAGTACAGTGGAGTAGAGTGGCATAGAGTGGAACGGAGCAACATAGAGTAGCGGACATAGAGTGGAGTGTCATCGAGTGAATTAGTATGGCGTGGAGTAGAGTGGCATTGAGTGGCATAGAGTGGCATATAGTGTAGTGGCATAGAGTGGCAAGGAGTAGAGTGAACAAGAGTGGCACTGTGTGGAGTGGCATAGAGTAGCACAGCATAGAGAGGAGTGGTATAGGGTAGAGTGGCGTAGAGTGGAGTGGAGTGGTGTAGAGTGCCTTAGAGTAGAGTGCTTAGAGTAGATTGCCGAAGAATGGCATTGTGTGGAGGGGAATGGCATAGAGAAGAGTGGAGTCGCATAGAATAGAGTGGCATAGAGTAGAGTGGAGTGGCGTAGAAAAGAGTGAAGTGGCATAGAGTAAGGTGGAGTGGCATAGAGTGGTGTAGAGGACTACGGTGTACAGTGGAATGGGTTCGAATGGCATAGAGTGGAATGGAGTGACATAAAATGGAGTAAAGTAGAGTGCATAGGGTAGTACAGTTGTGGGTGTAACTAATGCAACAATAAAGACAGCAGTTAAGGAGTAAGTAATATAATTAAGAAGCTGTATGCCTGTGTTACAAATAGGACAGCACACTGCAGATCTGGAATAATACAGAAACCTTTATAAAATAAAAATGAAATGAGCTGCAAAAAGACAAGGAAGAATGAGGAAGAGGAAGAGCACATGTACTTGGTCCATGCTCCAGGAAGGGGCTAACACACGAAAGAAAGGGATGTCTATGGGAGCTAAGCAATCAAACGATTGCAAATGAGAGTGACAATGAAAACAAATAATGGTATGCTGTTGGTCGGTTGTAAGCCTACTGAATAGTAAACAGTACTGCTCACAGCACAGCATAAGCAGTCTTTTGGCAAGACCTAAAAAAGAGAAAAAGAGGAAGATGAAGTTACGAAAAAGCGAAGATTTTCAGACCTCTGTAGAGGAGCTGATTTTTAATGTTCTTATGTTCACAGGGAACGTTTTTCTGAATTTTGCTTCTTCCAATGAAGGGACTCTCACTGATACAACTTATGAGCAATAGCTGCCAAATAGATCGCAATTGCCACTTGGGCTTGTAGGAAGTCAGATTGCTTGTTGCCATAGAAAGTTCTGCGTTCAATAAGTAGGATCAATGTCTGTCCAGAAAGCAATGTTGGGCTCATGTTGATGCCCTTGGAAAGCAGAGCCTTATAGCAGCAGAAGGAATAGCCAACAAAGGCAAGAAACCCTTTCTGGCTGCAAACTCTTACAGAAAATCATTCAGGATTGAGAGAGCGGGACATCACTATTATATCACTGCTACTTCAGAACATAAGGCTAGCTAAGTAGATGTTGAAGTAAAAAGAAGTAGTTATGCACTTTTTAGACAATGAATGGTTGGATGATGTAGTGCATGCCATATTTCTGGTGTTATAGTGTCATACATGTTATAGTGTTATACAACCTGTTAGAACTGGGCTGGCACTGCAGAGAAGGAAGACACACCAAAGTAACATGAAAGGCAGGAGCTTCAGAAACTGAAGTTTCCCTAGTTCAGATGAGCTGAGGAAACGGGAGCCAGCAAAGAACTAGAACGGGATGAAATTGAAGATTGCAATTTACATTAGATGATGAAGCCCAGTGTAAATAATCTTTTGCCTAGAACAGAAACTCAGAAGAATGGCAGCAGAACTAGAAAGAGCATGCAGTGTACATACATGCTAGAGGCATCTGAAAATGGGCAAAGTTAAGGAGCAGCAATCATGGATGGGCATGATCTCCTGCTCACCTCTCAGGCCTCCTCTACTCAGTGCCTGGGAACCTTCACAGGTGATTAGCTGCATGGTCAGCGACTAGCTGCCGCCTCCCCCCCAATCCGGCACCCAACACCCAGGAACGTGGACACGAGACGTGTTTTACTTTTTGGAAGGCGGGCGCTAGTCGCCCGGCCGTATTTATTAAAGTATGAAATTAAAAAAGGTTTTAATTGCATAATCAACAATGAATACAAAAATCAGCAGGACATTCAGTTATACAATTGTTATCAACAAGTTTGAGAGCCTGACCTTAACAAAACTCTAATACAAGTTGTTCCTAGCTTAAACTAAACATCCTACCTTGATTTTTGTACATTTCTGGCCATATGGCAGGGTCACTACCGGTGTCAGGTCCTACAAGCTGCGCCTCCCCCCTAGAAGTGCGCATGCGCAGTGTTACCCCGGGAATTGCCCGGTCTACGCCCCAAACTCCATTTACCCACTAAAGGAGGGCCCTTACTCTGCGCCGGTGGCGTCATGAGTCCACGCGCGCGGGGTGGCTACCAGCCTAAGGAAAGCGTGAACTACTCCTACCCGCGCTCCTTTGCATATTACCTTGCCCCTGGAGTACTGGGAGTGGCCCGCAGGCCCCTCCCCCCGGGCGGGAACCTCCATAGGATGATGCCCGCCCCCTCAGACCTCAAATATGTGCTCACCGATAATGACCTTACCGCATGCCCCATACCTAATAAATACGACGACCTATGGAAAAAATTCTAAAGGACAACTACACTGGCTAATAAATAACAGTATCCACGCATAGCTAAAGGGGAAAAAAGGGCCTGACGACACATGGCATAACATTACAATTCGGTTCACACATGTTACTCAAAATCACAATATCAACGTATAGCTACAAAGGGAAAAAAGGCCTAAAGACACATATCTTCAAATACAGTTCACTTCACACATCACTTTTCTACAAAGGGGAAAAAGTCCTGACAACAGATCACAAAATACAACAACAGCCTACTCTCTCCCGCGGTCCATACCTTTGAAACTTACCATTAAACCGGACATAACGCTGCTTAAACTTTGTACCAAGGGATGGTGGGTGGGAAACAAAGAAGCCCCGAACGCGGGGCACAAAGTTCAGCGAGGGAGCGTCCAGGGACAAGGGGGTCTCCTGGGCGCTCCCTTCCTCTTATTCCCGAGGGGCCGGGTGGCCCCTCCTAACGCCCGCCCCCCCCGACCCGGAACCAGTCCATTGAATCCGGGTCAGGAGGGGCGCCGGCCAATCGGCGGTGGGCCGCGCCCCCAGGGCACGCCCCCACCGTCGAAGGACCCGAGGGGAGAGGAGGTGAGACGGTCGCCGCGCCGCCATGCGTGCGGGGGGGCCGAGGGCCCCCCCTTTTCACATGGTCAGCGACTAGCTGCCGCCTCCCCCCCAATCCGGCACCCAACACCCAGGAACGTGGACACGAGACGTGTTTTACTTTTTGGAAGGCGGGCGCTAGTCGCCCGGCCGTATTTATTAAAGTATGAAATTAAAAAAGGTTTTAATTGCATAATCAACAATGAATACAAAAATCAGCAGGACATTCAGTTATACAATTGTTATCAACAAGTTTGAGAGCCTGACCTTAACAAAACTCTAATACAAGTTGTTCCTAGCTTAAACTAAACATCCTACCTTGATTTTTGTACATTTCTGGCCATATGGCAGGGTCACTACCGGTGTCAGGTCCTACAAGCTGCGCCTCCCCCCTAGAAGTGCGCATGCGCAGTGTTACCCCGGGAATTGCCCGGTCTACGCCCCAAACTCCATTTACCCACTAAAGGAGGGCCCTTACTCTGCGCCGGTGGCGTCATGAGTCCACGCGCGCGGGGTGGCTACCAGCCTAAGGAAAGCGTGAACTACTCCTACCCGCGCTCCTTTGCATATTACCTTGCCCCTGGAGTACTGGGAGTGGCCCGCAGGCCCCTCCCCCCGGGCGGGAACCTCCATAGGATGATGCCCGCCCCCTCAGACCTCAAATATGTGCTCACCGATAATGACCTTACCGCATGCCCCATACCTAATAAATACGACGACCTATGGAAAAAATTCTAAAGGACAACTACACTGGCTAATAAATAACAGTATCCACGCATAGCTAAAGGGGAAAAAAGGGCCTGACGACACATGGCATAACATTACAATTCGGTTCACACATGTTACTCAAAATCACAATATCAACGTATAGCTACAAAGGGAAAAAAGGCCTAAAGACACATATCTTCAAATACAGTTCACTTCACACATCACTTTTCTACAAAGGGGAAAAAGTCCTGACAACAGATCACAAAATACAACAACAGCCTACTCTCTCCCGCGGTCCATACCTTTGAAACTTACCATTAAACCGGACATAACGCTGCTTAAACTTTGTACCAAGGGATGGTGGGTGGGAAACAAAGAAGCCCCGAACGCGGGGCACAAAGTTCAGCGAGGGAGCGTCCAGGGACAAGGGGGTCTCCTGGGCGCTCCCTTCCTCTTATTCCCGAGGGGCCGGGTGGCCCCTCCTAACGCCCGCCCCCCCCGACCCGGAACCAGTCCATTGAATCCGGGTCAGGAGGGGCGCCGGCCAATCGGCGGTGGGCCGCGCCCCCAGGGCACGCCCCCACCGTCGAAGGACCCGAGGGGAGAGGAGGTGAGACGGTCGCCGCGCCGCCATGCGTGCGGGGGGGCCGAGGGCCCCCCCTTTTCACATGGTCAGCGACTAGCTGCCGCCTCCCCCCCAATCCGGCACCCAACACCCAGGAACGTGGACACGAGACGTGTTTTACTTTTTGGAAGGCGGGCGCTAGTCGCCCGGCCGTATTTATTTCAATCACGGGACCTGTAAAAGAAAGCGAGAAAAGTTTAAAAAACCAAAGAAGCCCCGAACGCGGGGCACAAAGTTCAGCGAGGGAGCGTCCAGGGACAAGGGGGTCTCCTGGGCGCTCCCTTCCTCTTATTCCCGAGGGGCCGGGTGGCCCCTCCTAACGCCCGCCCCCCCCGACCCGGAACCAGTCCATTGAATCCGGGTCAGGAGGGGCGCCGGCCAATCGGCGGTGGGCCGCGCCCCCAGGGCACGCCCCCACCGTCGAAGGACCCGAGGGGAGAGGAGGTGAGACGGTCGCCGCGCCGCCATGCGTGCGGGGGGGCCGAGGGCCCCCCCTTTTCACTCTCTACAAATCCACATAACATAACATACAAGGGTCTTATCCAGAGCCTGAGAATGGGCACATTGCAATCTTGGGAAAGGATACTGCTGAGAAACTCTGAGATGAAGAAGCATGACGAATAGTGACCGTCTTCTTAGGGTGCAGATAGGCTACACACCAGTAACCCCAAACATACCATGAAGGAAGAGGATGAGCACAAGGAACAGACCTTTACCAGCTAGTGAAGACCACTAAGCAAATAATTAGTGCATGGGTCAAGGCACGTGGTGAGGAGACCAAAAAAGCAAGTCCCTTGTGATGAAATATATGGAAGAGTATGGACATGGAGTGTCGAACAGAAGAGTTCATAAGAACACTGGTATCTTCTATCCCTCAAAAACACAAACACTGCAGAAAAGTCAATAATTAAGTATAACATTCAACTGAATACCAAACACTTCTTGGATTGCAAGGAAACAATGCATATTTTATAACATTACTGTATAGTATATTACATACAACACTCTAATTACTTGTCGCTGAATTCCAGAGGTATGGCCAAGAAAGAGTTTCTTCTTCTTTACTCAGAATCTTTTTCTCATCAAGCCTGTGGGAAAGAGAAGGACTCAGTTAGCACACCTCCTGTCTACCCAGCAGCTTCTCCCTCTCTTTCACCTGGTGGTCTCTTCTATGCTGGCTAAGGACAGATCTAACATGTGTGTGGAAAAGGAAAGGTCCTTAATAAGCCTCCTCTCATTGACTTATATGATAGGCCCTTTATATGGTAGAGCGCAGGCAACCATCATTCAAGACTACCTTCAAACACATAGGCACCGATTACACTCACTAATGATGTTCAAACCAACAGTTGACACAATAGGGCTGTTCCAACGACTCTGAATAAATCTACAGTTTTTTTGTGTTAGGAGTAATAATATAAACAGGGCTTTAAGTAGGATGAAAAAACTTGGGGGGTCTCTCGAAGGGGAGTGACCAATGAAATTAAGGGTGTGGTTTAAAAACACCTATGCTAAAAATCTGTGCTTAGCATAGTGTGCCACCCGACTTGTATTTTGCAGTTTCTGTCATTGCATCCAGATATATGATACAACAAGTAACACCATACCTACAAGTCAGGACAATTGGCTTTGTCAATGGTTGTTAGTTGCATAAGATAAATAAGCAGCAATTATGGCTTGCACATAATATTGAAAAAGCATCCACTAACAGCCCTGGTGACACCACGACAATGTTGCTACTCCTGAGTTTCAAAAAGAGAAGGGAAATCCAGAGAGAAAATGACTCTCTTTAAAAGATTTCCCTTCCCCATCAACGCTCAGCTGGCATGACGTTGTAACTTCTCCACTAGTGAGAAGTGAGCAGTATGAGCATGCACATATCTATGTGCCTGCTGTCACTGCAGTCTGGAAAAAAACGGTCCGCCTGTGCCAGGGTACATTGGGGAACCCCGTTTCGAGGCCTCCTTTAAAAAACTACTGGTGCTCAGCATCTGTAAGACCCGGTCCACTTAAAGCCCTGAATATAAAGATAAATGGCGAACACAATTGATGTGCTTGTCACTAACCAGTGCTCTATTTGAGACTGTGGGTTCCGGTGCTCGGCACAGGCACTTAATTAGAAGCACCAGCTCTAGTGGCAATCCACCACATGGTGGCACTGTCTGTCAAAATAAGAACAACGGGGCATATCAGCAAGGGCTTTCTCTCCGCTTTTTTGGCTTTAAAAGCCAAAAAAGCGAGATAAAACTATTGCCCTATCAAACAACAGGGGGCTAACATGCAAAATCGCATGTTAGCACCCTTTTTCACTACGCCTCCCTATGCATCTCTAATGAGATGCAAAGTGGGCATTCCTTCTGAAAATAACTGGAGAAATGTCGCTACCGACATTTCTCCAATTATCATTTGGCACGCTAACAAGCATAGCGATAAGAAAAGTAGCGCTAACCGCGGTTATCGCTACTTTCCTTATGCCTGCTTTTAGTTTGACGTAGCCATGATATCCAATGGAAGTTGGATATCATGGTTAAGTATGCCATGCCCTATCAACAACGTAGCGCCAAACGTTGTGCGATTATCTCTGGAATCCCAGCGATAATTGCACATTTGGCAGCTAACTCTGTTATTTTTAATATTCTGGAGATAAGCGTCGCTGATAGCGCGCTATCTCCGCGATAAAAATAAGAGATACCCGTGGATAATTATCCTAGAGCTAAGTGCGCTTAGCGATAATTATCGCTAGGTGTTGATGATATGCTCCAACAGTGTTTAATAAGTCAACATACATTAAAAATTAAGAGTACCTGTCACACACCTCAGTATTATAGTTTTGGGTGGCCTGAAATAGCTTGAGATGTCACACTTGCAGGAGTGCAATGGTTAGTACTTGTGTTGATACAGTCATGGCTGCACTGGCGGGGCAATGGGTGGTACAGGCTGAAGCGGCCTTCCAAGAAGGGCCCTGGCACTTACTTTATTTTTCACAAATTAAGCACTGTCATTTAAATCAAAATGATACTTGGAATCCGGACAATTAGTAGGAGTTCATTGATGTTGCTTTTAAAGAGGGTATCATTTTCAGATGCCCAGAATTGGGAGCTGCATTTTGAAGCAAGATCAAAAATAATACGTTCCCCAAGGTAGAGGCAGATGGTTTTCGCCCAATTTACACGTAAGCCTTTGCACAAGCTTTCACAACACCGTATCAGCAGAAGAACCTCCTAAAATATATTAGGAATCGCTAGTGGAGGCAATAGAAAAGCATTGTCAAGAGGTAAATAGGATGGGAGGATTCTGTAGTAAGATCCAGATGCTTTCGAATGGGACCCTGATATATGTGATACATTGTACAAATGGACAAATCGACTCAATCGTTGGTAAGCATCTACATGTTTGTATAAAGTCCTTAAACAGAGTGAGCAGTTGCTTTGTTAAATCGTTTGCTAAATACTGTGTACTGGAGGAAACTTGCAGCATCCAATGTCCATGAAATAAGAAATAAATTTAAATCCACTTGAGAACTTCTGTCAATAGACTCAACCCACACAGCAGTATATAAACACTTATGGGCCAGATGCAGTGAACCGTGAACTGAGATTTGAGGAAGATAGGAAGACTATTGAAATATATCAAATGTATACTTTTTTGTTATCATGATCTCCAGAGTTTTCTGCGTCTGCATATTTTAAAATGTAAATAATATCTAGAATGATCTATGTTCTTAAAAATTGAACTGAATTTTATTGACATTGGCAAAAAATAGTCTATTACATTTTGTTCGTCGGAAGAATATGAATCCCTGTTGTTTATGTTCAGATGAAAAGAGAACTGGAACTTCTGCACATGTTTTATGGAAAGCTGGTTATACAAAAACATTAGAATGGGCCTTATTAAACCTGTTTTCCTGTAATTAGATAATTGAGCAGAAAACATAATTTATAATGAGAAATGAAGAAAAGTGGATTTTGAGATCTCAAAATAGTCTTATTAGGAGATGGTTAAAGTGTACACAAGAGTTTCATTAATTGGGCGTGCTTCAAGGTTTGTTTATGCGATTGTGACTGACTAGGAGAATAGATATTTGTTTATGCAAGATGTGGTCAACATATAATAAAATATGTACTACCTTGGAAAATTTAATCTTGCAAAATCAGGAGGGCCCCTGCCCCACCAAACCTTTGGTTCCTCTGCTTCATTTATAGAAAGGGAGTAAAGAGTTTACACCATCAGACCCTCAGCTGTATCTACACATTTAAACTCTTGGCCTGGTGGCTTGTCCGCCACGGGGCTGCCAATCATATTAAAAGTTGCCCCAATTGTACTTAGATTTACAGGCCCGCCTTTCGAGTCATGGCATCCCTGGGTAAAGAAATTGTGCAACGTCTCCTATGCTCCAGAAGAAAACTCCCTACTGATCTGTGTCATTGTTATTTTGGGATTGAGTTTGTTTTCAGGAAAATAAAGATGACCTGCCCCTTGACATCTTCAGAGAAATCCCATCCCTGGTGCCATTTTGATTTCAGTAAAGGTGGTGCCCATAGTTTCGAACGCACCAGTTTTCCTATTAATGGTGTTTGCAATCCTTCATTGGTGACTTCATTATACATGTTTCCCAATGTAGCTGCAGCATGGCCTGAGCGGTTGATTTCTAAGCTGCGGAACCACGTTTGAGCCTCGTCAGGGACGCTCAATATCCTGTGATTCTGGGTAAATCGCTTAACCCCTTCGCCGCGGCGCGATTCCTGCCGCGGTAAGAATTCTGCCCGGTGCGAAGGGGGGCGGCATTGGGCGTGGCGCTGCCGTACTCATGACAGTCCGAGCCTTCATAAATCACGGTGGGCGTGTGCTCATGACGGCCGGGAGCCATCAGAGCTTCGCTCACTGATTAACTCTCCCGCAGAGGCGGGGTATAACACCTCGTGGGCGGAGCAGCAACGTTCTGACGGCTCCTAGACGTCATGAGCACCGAAGGTGTTATTCTCCCTGTGTCTAACAAAATTAATGTGTCCGTCTGTAACAGAACTGGTGCTCATGTAAAGTGCTCTGATAACTTCGGGTCGAGTTTGCGCTATATTAAACTCTCTCCCCCAAAAAATACAAAAATAACTGAACCTTGGGAATAAATTCCCAATCAGGCACAAATAAACTGCTCATTGACAAGCAGCTCTTACAAGATTAGCAAAGAGCTTGAAGACACTATTGCCTGTTATTGTGAGAAGCACTCACATCCACCACTACCAGCCCTTGCAGGGAGGGGCTTGGGCTCCACCCACATATTGGTTTCTCTTAGTACAGGATTTGATTTGGCTGAAGTTGGATGCTTCTACTGGAGTCTGAGCCGGTTATGGTGACATGCCAAGGATAAGAGCTGTAGGCCTGATTGGTTCACTAGGAAAATGTACTTCAGATGCCATCGGTTTGATATACTTATTATGAAAAGGTACAACAAAGGCAGTTGCCCTTATTTATTTACTATGTACCATATATATAATTAGAGCCAATAGGCCTCTAATGGTAGATTGTTTTTGCACCATGGTAAAGCCTGGAGTCACATAACTTGGTTACGTGAAATCTCACGGAATACCTTTGTAAGGAAGGATTTTCAATGTTGTTACCCCTTTGTCAAACCCTAGCAGTAGAATATGTGCACTGCAATAATTCTTGATACAATCTCTTTGGAAGGCCTGACAGGCTTAGCGGTCTGCCAGAATTTTGCTATAAAACAATTATTAAATAATATATGAATCCATAGATGTGAATGACATTTCCTGACCAAATGTGAACATCCACCTGAAACATTGTATCAGGACTGGTTGGCCAGTCCGTTAGCTCTCATGTTTCTCCCTATATAGTTCGACTTTCATCTCGCTGCTCCTCCTCTTTTTTATTTTTTTCGAAGAGGATACTAAAAGCTCCCCAACCAATACTATCAGGCCACTTTCTTCATCTGCACTACACCATAGCGCTACAGAGTTTATAGTGGGCAAGCCCATTTAAGTGCACTTACTATGATGGTAAATCATGGATACTGAAATGTGCCTTTAACTGATCTATTTTTATAGACTTTTTATTAACCTCAAAGGATTGCACAATTAAAGAGTCCCTCAATTTTTCTAAGACCAGATGTGTTATTCAACATGAAGGCAACTGAAAACCTTCGCACATAACTGTTAAGGTGAGGACCTTAAAAAGGGTTAATTTCATGTTCCAACTTTACAACAATTCTGTACCCACTTTATTGAACTTTATTGGAACTTGTTATTGAGGATTGTATCTATTAATTTAACAGGCGTATGCCGTCACCCTGTATATCCTGCCTTGACTAAACTGGATCTTCTTAATAGATGAGAAGATAGAATTCAAATTAAGTTATTGCCTTTATACAAATCAGCACCCTAATATCGTGTGGGTGATGCGAGTGAATGACAGTAGGAACCACTTATATATAAGTGGTGGTATTTTGAATTAAAAATGGAGGTCTGTTTTTAACTGTTGTTCATAAAACATTCAATAAATCAACAATTATGGGTGGTGAGCTATTAGCTGTGTGTGGTGTGGTGAAGTGATGCCATAAGTAAGAAGATATAGGAGCACCTTGATAGGAAATACACGGTACTGGCATGTAACTGTTGTATAACCCCTTTGCCGCTGGGCTAATTTCCCCCCGGCGCGGGGAAGAGGGGGGCCGCGCGCGGTGCTCAGGACGAGCTCGGCTCGTCATGCAGCACGGTGGCGCTGTGCTGATGACGAGCTGAGCTCGCCATGACCACGCCCGTTCCAATTGAACGCCCAGCACAGCAGGGGAATTATCCCGCGTGGGCATTCCTCAACAGTCATGACGAGCTCAGCTCGTCATCAGCACAGCGCCACTGTGCTGCATGACGAGCTCAGCTCGTCATGGGCACCCAAGAGATTAAAAGAATCTGTTGATATGTACCTCGGTGATGTTATCAAATTAAAAGAGGCTTTAAGAAATCATGATAAAATGTTTAGATATAGCGATTTGCACAATAGAAGCATTGTTATATGAATATTTGTGTTTTTACTTGTTTTTAATTGTTAAATGTTTGTGTTTTATTAGATATACTTATTGAATCTAAAAAATAGAAGGAAGGAATATTATTGATTCAAGTCCTGAAGAAGGTGGCATTATCTATTTGGCCCCACCGAAACGCGTCAACGCATAAATCTTTGTTAACTTCGAATTGGGACAAGAAATATAGAGGCGAGATCTTATTGCCCCTTGCCTTGTTTACAATCTTCTCGAATTAACTTTGCAAAGGCACATTTGATTTGCCTTATCTATGATCCTTCCAAAAAGTGTTTGAGTTTTGTCACAACTATGTATTGTTCCATGTAGGATGTATGCACTGAAGAATCTGTCTGTCCATTTTTGAATTTTATGATTTTGACATGTTTTTATTATGTGCTTAACCTAATGATCTGACACTGTGATATTTTATTCTGAATCTTTATTAAATGTATCAAAAATTGTTTTTAATTATTGTTTCGTTGTATTCCTTATGGAGGTGTTCCAAGTATGAAATATAACAGAGAGTGACAGTATTGATATTGAGTGGAGTGATTTGAAACTGTTTAGTCCAAAGGGAATCTTTTTATTTGCTTGAGAAATAAACAGCACACACTTGCCATGCAGAGAAAAGAAAAGCTGGAGACCACCATGCAGTTCACCTGTGTCGTGATCAGGCAGGAAATGGTTAAAGTTCTTGGTTCCACTAGGTTATATGTTTCTGCGTCTGCCATTTAGGCAAAAGGGACCAATATTGCATCAGTATCTGAGGGTTAATCACACATTGGGGCTTTCTGGTGACTGAACCCTGGCAGCCCGAATGCAGATGTTCACTGGAGTGGATTTCTGGGTGACCTTTTCATGCAGTGATCTGTGTTCTAGACTAGTCTCCTTTTAATGCAAGTTCGGATAGGGTGCCATGCAGTGTGGTAGGTGAGTGACTCCAGACTGCACTGAGGTGTAATTGAATGTAGGGCGGTAGCATCCTTAGGATTCAATGAAGTGTGTGGTTTAACATCCCCAGGAAACAGTATTTTAGGCAAGTGTCATAAGGATACAGTTCACTGTGGTGAATTAGAGCCTCAAGTATGCAGTTGAGTCTTTGTGGTTAGTATTTCTGGATAGCAGTGCACTACCATATAAATGCAGTATATTAAGGTAAGTGTATAGGTAACATGTCCGCAAGATGTCTCACAAGATTTGTGAGAAATTCTGCACCCAAAAAATACAGACACCACTCTGTAAAAATAAAGCAATCATGAGTTTTTTGTGTTCCCCGCGAAATCGATATTTAACTGTTGGTGGAAACAGTAGAGTGCTGTAAATATTACACACATTAAAACCCTCACCCTGCAATTTTTAACCCAGGCAATATTTACAACGTGCAAAAAGTATTACATGCAAAAAATAGCTACCATGCATAAAATGACAGGAAATCGCAATTTTCAGCTGCAAATAGTGCTTAGTGCATTGTCAATCACTATTTGATACAAAAAGTATTTAGATCTTGGCGGTGTTACCGCCGCACCACCGCCATAGCGGTCAAGTACTCCGTCGATCTGACGGTGTTTCATCCGTCTTATTTCAATCTGGCATCAACAGACTGGTTAACCACTGTGTTGGCGTCTTCTCTGCTGGGTACCAGTGCTCTGTCGTCATCATGCCAGTGGATGTGCGCCGAGCCAATTTAGATGTTCCCATTGTGCTGGCGGTGTTTTGGCAGCAGAGTCCTGGTGGAGTGAGGTCATGGGGGTGTGGAGACAGGTAAGTACTACTTAACATTATCGGACTACACATATCTGTTGTGAATCTGTCAATATTTTTATGTAGGTAATGTGTAAAGCCTTTTCTTTTTACATATAGCATTGCACAGAGGCGGTTCCTCCATGGGGGCGTTTGGGCGCCGCCCCCCTGCTTTCTCGCCGTGCGAGAAGGCAGAAACAAATGGTAGTTATTGCTGTAATAACTACCATTTGTTTCTGCCTTCTCGCACGATGAGAAAGCAGAACTTCCGGGTTTAGAGTGGGCAAGATCAGGGGGGAGTGGCTTGGGGGAGTGGCTTGCCCACTGTTGTTAATACCGATTGTTTGGGCAGCCTGAGGCCGTCCAAACAGACAGTATTAACAGCAGTGGGCAAGCCACTCCCCCAAGCCACTCCCCCCTGCCCTCGAGCAACTCTCCCTGTTCGAGAGAAAATGACGTAGGTGAGGCAGCCGGCCACACCAATCAAGAACGCTGATGACGTGCTGCTGCAGCCTTGAACCAGGACGGCGGGTTTGGGAACGAAATGAATATGGTTTCACTCGAGCACATGATGAAAAGAAGCTTGGATTTCCAGTTTCCCACAGTATCGCTCTATTAGGGAAGGTAGAGTGCAAGAAATTATGTCTTAAGTTAAGTCATTGGTAAAAAAAAACGATGTGAATGTGTTTTGCCGCTCAAAGCAATGCCTGTGCCTGTTACCGATACCTCAGCTGTAAACAATGAATGTCGCTGCTTGTGCCGCATGCCCATAGCTGCGTTTTAAAACCCGTGCCTTAAAGTTTGGGAACCTCTAGAGGTTTCGCTTCAGGTCTCACTGCCTTCCACTGAGAATGTGTTGCTTGGTTTCCATGGAGACATCTTATTGATCTTATCTTATTGATCCGCGGACAGGCGTACATGGGCAGGCAAGTCAAGTGTGAGGAATAATGGGGGCTGGTCCCCAGACGGTCACAGGTCGGAAATAAGCTCATAGCCAACACTTAGGCAAAGAGAAAGAAACAGTCCGTTTCATTTTGTTTCTGGATTTTGCTTTTTTGCACTGCACTCTGTGTCATTGTCGTCTTTCTCTGCAGGCTGAAAGTAACTTGTTAGTCACTTGTCATGTCAGATCTTCGGTGCTTGTCCTGACGCAGCTGTCAGCCACCCTGCTCTCAGCAGTCCAGGTACACACAACAACAAAGAGCCAGGCACATTAATTATTTATCACTTCTTGTGTAGTGTGGATGAAGGGAAATTAGCGGCGTGTAAACCGTGGTGCAGGTTAAAGATGAAGCCACAGATTCGTTTTTTGGAACTAAGAGGATTTTTTAGACTACAATATTACATTGGCAACCGATGGAAGTCTGTACTGAAATGTCCCGATGGAAGTGTGTACTGAAAAAAGTAAATTTGCATGAATAAAATAATTAGTTTGCAAGGGTGACCTGGATCGGGCAGTAGTTCATGTCACATTCATAAGATGACAGCACTACATAACTACACTTTCATAATCGGTTTATTAACATTCTTAATCTCTAAAATGTAGTTAAAAATGCTCCATTTGCTCCCTCTTTTTTCAAAATGTTATCGAGGGGGGAACCCATGAACCGCACTTATGATGGTCTGGCTTGCTCTCTACGCTTGCCCGCCACTGGGCATTGATCCAGACCAGGGGCTTTATTTATGAAGGCCGTGCGCCGCCGATGCGCCACTTTTAAAATGGGAAAAAGTGACGCACCGGCGGCGCAAGGGTTTCATAAATAAGGCCCCAGACCTTTTACGCCCTCCCACTTTCAAATGTCACCAGCCGCCACTGGCATTGCACACCAAGAATATACACACAGACTGTTGAATATACACCCACAGGCACCACAAGTACAATGCCAACAGCCACCACCATCAAATAAATATTTTTTTAAGTGTCAATACAGGTGTGCACATTTTACTACGATAACTTCTAAGGTGAACACTCATGCATTAAACATAAAAAATTGCATGTGACAGCAATGTAAACATACACGAGGCTAAAGCAAATGTGACCACACAGTTCATAGTGAGACAAATGACAGAGAGGCCTACCCTAGATTCCGGCAACTTCGGGGTGGCTTAGCATTGTGGTGAAGTAGTATCAGCATAGAAAGGACCTGGACAACGGGGTTCAAGATGAAAACAGAAGTGGAACACGACAAAAGGTAAATTTCCACCTCTTTTTTGTCATTACCGCCAACTCAAGTTTGGATGTTTCACCACAAGATTTTAACCAACGTAAAGGCACATCTTGACTATGTTGGCGGGGAATCCTGGCTAGACTCCATCGGACAGATGCTTCTGTCTCTGATTCCGTTGAGGCAGGAGGGATATGCTGGCGGAGTCGACGGGAGTCGGTCGGCCTTTCGTGCATGGACCCATCAGTATCTAAATCGAGAGGGCGGACCGCCAAGTAAGCAGGCATTGATGCCATTGAAGAAGCGACGGTGGGATCAGGTTTTCCAACATCTAAATCAGACCCCATATCTGGCATATTACAGAAGTTGAGGAAGTAAACAAAAGGACAAGCAATAAATAGAGGATTTGGCACTTATAGAAAGAAGGAGGCAGCCATTTTGTGTTGTAGAATGTAGATCAACATCCTCACTCTGGTTACCGATAGGCCTGGTTGTAATTTTAATTTCACTGCTGTAGTTGGAGTCATTTTGGTAATTCCTCATTACTCTTTGACTCAGAATTACCGATAATAACGTGATAATGCCTGCTTGCGTAACTAAGAGTAATTTGCAGGTAGAAATCCTATCGCGAGAGCACATTTAGCGGGATGTATGACATTACAACGCATGCTTTTACATCGCATGCCTTTACAACGCGGTTTTTACAAAGCAAACCTTTACAACGCATAGCGCTTTGGGGTGCTGGATAGTGAATAGTTTAATTTACTGTTCCAACTCCAGTCCCCGTGGACACTAGGGAAGGTGTTGGATAGTAAATTAAACTTATTCCCTATCCTAGAGCGCCCCCCAGCGCAATGCGTTGTAATGGTTTGCATTGTAAAAGTTGCGTCGTAAAGGCACTGCATGGTAAAAGTTGCGTTGTAAAGGATGTTTCCCCATTTAGCGACCACAAGTGGCCGCTCACAGTCACTATTTGTGTTCTGCTGCATTTAGAGCTATTTCTTAACGCGTGCGAGGGGGTATTTATCTGTTAAGAAACAGCACTAAACAGAATTACTCTTCTCTCATAAATTTGCGCAATTTCTCATGAATAAGCTACACTGAATTACACAAGTTTCGCCCACCTTAATTACAGGTTCAACATCCATCCTCCCAATGCATCTGCCCTCTGTTGCAGAACAGGTGACTCATTAACATCATGGACCCCACCAGGCAGCGCCAATTTACATTTAAAGATCCTGAACTGGAGTCAATGGCAGCTGATGTTTTTAAGCATTATGACTGTCTTTTGAGTCACTTGATGCTCAGAAGGCCACAAGTACCCATCCCAGAAAGACGTCACTGGGTCATGTCAATGTCATGTCATTGGTTCCACAAAGGGTGGAGGAAGTATAGAAAGTGATACAACGCCCTGAAGAACATATAGTGGCAAGGAACAAGCGAGAAAAGTTGGCGGCTGATGGGGGGCTACCAAGCGTAAGTACAAAACTCTGCATGATGTTCCCCAGAAACTAGTGGTATTTATCGCACCAGTTTAATAAAGTACCCAGGTAGCATTGTTTACCTGTGTGATCAAAAGCCTCTTGATTTCGGCCAACTCGGAATCAGGGCCAAAGTGCTCTGGTTACCGGATGCATTATTTAACGCATCCTAAGTTTCATGCATGCAATCAATTTTGCTATCCATTTTTACTGCACACGATATTTTTCTCGTGGTTTTTAACGTGTAATTGTGCAGGCAGTTTATTGCATGCAATTTTTACTGAGAAGCTCTGTATCACCTATTCCAAACGTCCGGGGGTTCTACTAGAGCCAAATTTCGGGGGGACGGAAGGGGGGGGGCGTGTGGAACCAGGGGGGTTAATACTTCCAGCAATGTAAAGCCAAATTTCGGGTGGGGGGGTTAATACTTGCATCAGTGTAAAGCCAAATTTCAGGGAGAGCTAATACTTGCAGCAATGTGTCCTTGTATAATGTAACTGGTGCTCAAACACGCCTTTGAACCCTATGGGCGTTGCGCGCCTGCCCACGTCTCATAATTAGGGCCTCGTCTGTCCATCCTGCTGAGGTCAGTAAATCCAGCACGCTTACACTTAGTAACAGCTGGATGCATCACTCGAGTTACATAGATCACTGGCGTTATTTTATTTTGTGTCGTCATTTGTTGTTGTCCCAAACTAGACAAGGTGCACGGAGACAGGTGGCTTTTTGATTGATGTTTGATTGAGCAGCACTGGGTTGTTTTTGTCTGAGCCTAAAAATAAGAAAACTGCCTTAGAAATGACTCAAAGTAATAACACAAACACCGTTTGACTCGTTCTTAAAACAAGACAGCTTGATTTGAATAGTAAAACTGATAGATATGCAAGTAAAATGAGAAATCCTTCGTGATATGCCCACCCTGGCCTGGGATTGTGGTGTTCGAAAACTCGTGTTAAAATGATGAATTTCTGAAAATGTCGAGTTGCTTCTCGGTACTAGATCGTAAGGCTATTGCGCCCTCTAGTGGTCATATATGGTGAGTACAAATTGCATCGGAGTTTTTCACATTAAATGACTTTCTTAACACAGAACATTCTGATTGTCCCGAGAGCCTCTCAAACAACTTCACAAAGACTAATTTACTTTCTGGTCTCCACTTCAGAGTTGATTAGAGAAGGCAGAATGCTAAGAAGAAAGGGCGGTGGGGTGGAATCTTGTAAGTGGAACACGCTACGCTGAACAGTTCTATTTGTTTCTATATATTTAGTCAGAAGCCCAGAAAGAACAAGCATTGAAAATGCAATATGTCTCGCCTTTGATTAACCTAAAGCCATTTGCTTTGCTAATGGTATTGTATTGCAAAGCAAATGGCTTTAACTTAATAAAAGGTGAGACCTATTGCATTTTTAATGCTTGTTATTTACGATGGCTCTCGTGAGTCCGCATTCGCGACTCGTCTTCGAAATATAAAGGGATTTGTCTGCCGTCTATTAAGGTGCACTTTTCAGGCTAACTGCCCCACCCCGGGGGACAAGAAACACCGAAGATGTCTGGGAACAACTGGGAGGAGGAAGGCTGGGTGACTTGACTTGACGGAGAACGCCTCTCAGCGCTTTACTGACCAGAAGCCCGAGGCTTCAACATGCCCCTCGCCAGGCTTAAGATGTGCACTCAACCCTGTGCATTGCTTTACATGCAGCCTCTTGTGGGTTCGCATTCTCTGTCACTTAGAGTACCGGAATGCAAAGAAAATAGGAGTGGGTGAGCAAATAACACCAGCCGCAGGGCAGGGTGATATCTCTGAGCACAGTGAAATACACCAACCAACCTTGGGGCAGGCTGGTCTCTTTGAAGCTTGTGAGATCCACCAACCACAGCGCAGGATGTTCAAGTAAATACCATTCTAAACTCCCGACGTTGAACGCAGCCAATCTCCAAAACTTGAGCACAACAGATGTTTTCATGAAAGTATAACCACTTTCTTTAGTCACGCTCATAGTTATAAATGCATCCCATACGCAACATTGCATGAAATCGTAAAAAAAATATTGCAGCAAGCCCCACGAACCTCTAGCGTGTAATAACAAAATTTTAGATAACAAAATGCTTCCCACAAGCAAGACAACGGCAACGTATAGTAACAACAACGTATAGTAACAAGATGGATGTATGTCGTTACAATGCATGCTTTTACCACGCATGCCTTTACCACGCAGGTTTTACAACGCAAGTCGTTACAACGACTTGTATTGCGACTTATATAGCGCACGTATCACCCGAAGGCATCAAGGCGCTTGCTTAGGGAACCCGTCCTGGTATTCCCCTGTGAGATACCCCGGCAGGGTATCCACAAGGTGAAAGCCAGGCATCCCGCTGCGAGGGGCCGTAGTGGAGATTAAGCAAGCTATTGCCCAGAGTCGCAGAGTGTGACCCCGTGAGTCAAGTAGGCACCGGAGTGAGAATTGTCGAGTCCGTGGAATTTTTGAGCCCAAGACCCGCCGAGGTGGGGAATCGAACCCTGGTCCACGGCCGATCTCAGCTTCCGGGTCTGCCGCCTCTAACCACTGAGCCACGCTTCTCCACAAGCGACTCGACTTGCGTTGAGGGGTGCTGGATAGTGGAATAGTTTAATTTACTATTGCAACTCCAGTCCCCGTGGATAGTAGGGAAGGTTTTGGATAGTAATTTAAACTATTCCCTATCCTACAGCGCCCCCCAGCGCAAGTCGTTGTAATACCTACGTAGTAAAGGTACTGCGTTGTAAAAGTTGCGTGGTAAAGGATGTTCCCCCTCAAAAGATAGCGTTTAATGAATAAAATGCATTCCACACGCAACACGCCTGTAGCGTATAAAAAGAAGATTGCAAATAACAAAGCTGATATCAAACAAAACATTCAGTTAAATATTACCCAATAGTGGTAAATGCACCCCAGACGCATGCAATAGTAAAACAAAAAAAAGTGCCACAAGTAAATATTAAAGCCGCCGTCTCACGCCGCCAGTAAAACATCCAATCCCGGTGAGCATGGCCTAAAACGGACAGGGTGGCAACCAGGAGGGACTAAAAACCCTCCAGTGCAATCAAGGAAGAATATTCAGCATAATTAGTGACGAAAACCGACGCATGCCAATGACAATCGCAGGTGGAGTGGACACACGACTTCTGGAACCGTATTGATTCTAAGAAGCCCTCGCATGGCGAGTGCAGCACATGAGCACTGCTAATGCCAGGCGAGACCTAAAAAGTGATTTGCCCAGAAATGCACTAGTTTTGATAGGTGTAGGCGAGTCACTACCTCATGCCAGTTGCTTAGCTCTGGCTCGCTCCAATGTCTTCTGGGACCCTCAGGCCAAAAAAGAGCCAAACTTTGCTGTAGAATTTTGCACCATCTACCTCTCACATTGGTTGCACTCCGGACATATGTTAAAAGAGAAAAAGGTTGCTTTATTAGGACGGGTCTGCAGCTAGTTCTCAGACATTATAATTCAGGAGCAATCCGACTCACCAATACAACTTTTAAACTATTCCCCATCAAGCAACCACTCCATCAAACACCATCCTGCTTCCTACCCCACTGTCCTTTCACACATGACCAATCAGTTGCCTCCCATGCGGCACTTTCCTCTTTTAACAAATCTCAAAGACCCCTACTTGCTATTATTGTCTTAACTTCCTGCCTCTCTCATTTGTAACAGCATCTGTTCGCCCTCCCATGCCTCAGCCCTTCCAGCTTACTGCATCAGCGGTATCTTTTCTGGACATGGCCTGCACGGAAAGCCCAGCTCTATGCCTGCAACTCTCTCTAGGCCTGGGCGGAGTTTGAGAAGTTCCGTTATGCGGAACTTCGCAAAGTAACCAAAAACTCTGTCATGCTATGCAGACTTCCGCAAGTGGTGGAGTGCGTTATGTTGCAGCATTTGCGCTGATTTCTAGCACCAGATGTTTATCCCGTGCTGTAAAATCAGCACAAATGGCACCACGCACAGCACAAGAGAGCGCTGCTTCTTTATGCCGCTTAAGTAGATGCTCTACTCGAGTGGCAGCTTTCTCATCACGAACGGAAGGTTTCTCAATGCGAGGAGTAGTGACCATCCGCGACCACCCACGTTGAAAAATCTTGCCGGGAGGCAGTCTGGAGTAAGATTTTCCTAGCTCGCCCTAACCAACTTAATGTTGGCGAGTGTGAGTGAGGAAAAAACTCATGTTTTTCGACCTCTGCCTGCTATGCGGAGTGGGAAAAGCTCTGCAAACTCCGCGAGCGGAGTGGTATTTCACACCCAGGCCTACTTGCTACAAACCTACCAATGAAGTAACAATGCTTTAGTTAGCCTAGAGCCATCCACTGGATCCCCATAGCCATGCTACAATTAACACGTGAGTGGGTTGGCAAAAAGCAGTCTTCTGAACTCTTCACAAGTGCCTCTCTGAAACAGCCTGCCTGCTGACAACCCAAATCTACGTCATCCCAAACTAGCCTGGACATAGGGTGGGAAGGATGAGACAGCCAAAATGTTTTCCCACTCACCGGGGAACAGGAGAAAATTGCCCATGACCCCTGACCTAACTGAGTCATAGGCCCAGCTTCGGCCCAAACTGCCCTATCACTACCTTCCCTGTCCTGGACTGCACCATCACCCCAAAATAGACCAAACCCAATAAATAAAAAAGGTGCCAGAGTAACATAGTTTATCTGCAGGTTATAAAGTAAAAAAATAAACAACTGCAAGCTTTAATCCTGCTACATCTGTACGTAAGTACAGAGGTGTAATATCAGACTCCTATACATGTCTCAGTACTGGATGTCGGTGTCAGTCTTGAGATATTGACGAATGAAGGAAGTCACAGCAAAGGTGCATTATGGGTGAGGTTAGATCTAGGGACAGGAGACAATTCCAAGACAAAGTTTACGCTGGGTAAACAAAAAAATTAACCTTCTCCACAGTCATTTGTTTTCTCCGCACTGTCTGCTCTCTCCCTGCTGGTCCCCCATCCTCTCTTTCACATGTTCATCACTTTCTGCCCCATTTATCCTCAATCTCTCTTGAAGCCTGCTCTATCACCCTTCGCTTCTCATACACGTGTGTGTGACCACAGAAGTAAATCTGAGGGTATGAATAAAAGGCAGAAGGGGCAAGTCTTACTGCACAGCTACTGATCATTGTCAGGCATCATGGCTATCATTCTTTGTTTTGTTTTTTTTGTTTTTTTGGGGGGGCTCGGCTCGTGTTTGAGCTCTTAGAGCCAAGCCTGGCCCCTGACTCGGCTCAATTAATTAATCAGTAATTAATAACATAAAATAAAAAATACATTAATGGATATCCTCGATTGCAAGAGTAAATAAACAAAATGAAAAGAACATATTTTAAATCAAGGCAATTCCGTTTTTACAGTCAGATCGTTGTGTAACACAGCTGGCCAAAGCAAGTGTAATTTAGTGGACTTTTCAGTTTAATGAGCAGCTCCCTTTGGGCCAGATGCCTTCTGAGCCCGAGGATAACATGACCAGTGGTTCCCAGGCCCCATTGAAGAGACCAGGGATTGGTCACTTGCACCCAGAACCCTGCCTCGTGCAGCACACTCATTTATTAATTTTGTGTAATGCCAACCACACAGCGTGGGATACCTCAGCTGCCTTCTCTTGTACAGGCAGAGAAGGGAACAAGTACTAAACAATCACTGGCAGTGCCAATGATCCGCATTTGCCAATGCCTGAGCGGATATGTTAAAAACCTAGAAAGCAATGAAAACATTAATATATATGTATTATTGAAAGAGAAAAACATTCATGTTTAGCTCCATCTATGTCTCCTACTACAAAGAAACTGGGAAGGCTTGAGACGTTAGATGACCCTACAATAAAAAAATATTAAATGACTTTATAACATTAAAAAACATTGTAGTATAATTAACACTGATTGAGGGGTGCAAATGTTGCTTTATAAAGCTATGCATTCTTGTGCTGTTAACATTTGTATATGGTAGTCAGTAAGTTAAAATAATTTTTTCTCACTTGTAAATCCAAATATATCTGTTCCAGATAAAAAGGATTTGTTGAGCTTACGAAATGACTCGAGCTGAGAACATTTGAAAACAAAGGGGTTTAGTTTGCTTTTAAAACATAAAGCAAATGTTTTCAGTGCATTTGTTTAAGTATTGTTGCTACCACTCTGATGAGATTACGAGATCGATTTTAATCCCTGGCTAATGTGTCTGAACGGCAACCTTAAGCCGGGGTAATTAACCTATTTAATAACTTTACAAGATCTTTCACAAAGCAGGTGGCACCTCCTGGAAATAGCGCCTGGAGCTGGTGTTTCGTGACCTGCCCTGTTCACGGACCTTTCTTCTTTAGCTCACAACACGGGGGCGGGGGCACCGCCACCCCCTGCTTCAGCCCCCAGAGCTTCACCATCTTCAATAAAACATCAGAGCAACAATTCTCCTTCTCGAATATATTTCAGCATGTCACAATTGTCCTTCAAAAGTACACAGAGGTCAAAAAGGGAGACATTATGAAAGTACACATTTGGGCATTCTGGGATAATAGTACTGACGCTGGTAATGTGATAATGTGAAACATTGGGGGAAACGGTACTTAAATGTCGTGGGCAATGTGGAAATGGTTTAGTGGAGGGGCTCTGACCATAGTGGAAAAGTTGTAATTCTGTGACATTGGGTCAGTAAATTGGGCAAACGCATAATGTGGGTATACTGTGCCCCTATGGAAACTGATAACATGAGCTCACTGAAGCATTATGAAAATTGGTGACGTGAGAATACCCAGAGGATTCAAGGCACTGGTAATGTGGGCACATCAAAGAAATATGGAAACTGATGTTGTGACCATACTGTGACATTGACGAAACTGGTCATATCAATGAGCTGCAGCATTAGCGACATTGCCTGCATGCATAGGCATTTACAGAGCACAGATCTAGCTAGGACTGAGAAAGTACTGTACAGAGTAGGAGGCTGGAGTGTAATTCGATGGATAACAAGGTAGAGTGGGAGAATCCTTCCCGGATATGAAGAGGGTTGGAGGAGTTCTCATATTGACTGGGATATTATTCAAGTTCCTGAGAGCTTAGATTTTGAAACTAGGGGCCTCATTTATGAGGTCCCTTCCGCCGCCGGAACGTCACTTTTTGTGACGTTCCTTGATGCAGAATCCTGCGCCATACGTACCAGGCAACACTAAGCCACTTTTTTTGGCTTAATGCTGCCTCGTAAATATTGTTCCCTTTAACGCAGTTTTCTGCTTTAAAGGAGTTCTCTATGGGTGTTGCTGGGGCATTGCCAGAAACATCCATAGTTTTTTGACACTGCCCCAGATTTCAAGAAATCGTAACTCTGAGGCAGCGCCAAAAACGTACGTCTCCACAGGGGAAGCTTAAGGGAGGCACAACAAGGAGAAATATCTGTATTGCTCCTCGCGTTTCCATTTTCTATGTGTGCTGTATTCTGCAGCAGACATAGAAAGAGGGAAAAGCCTCTTGTGATTGTTTGTGTTTAGGAAGGTTTCTCTTCCTGCACAAAACTAATCATCGCTGCAACGCAGGAACCCTTGCACCGTGGTACAAAGGTGCCTGCGTTGGCGCACGGCAGTCCATTGTGTGTCGGCCTAGAAGAAAAGGACAGAAATGTGCAGTATCTGATAAACACTGTGCATTCCTGCCATTTTCTTTTGCCTTTGCCGTGGGGCAGCGCAGCAGGAAGGCCTGCCTCGCTACCCTACGGCAAAACCTCATCAATGCGGCCTCTTACTTTTTTCTGTTCAGAAACTCCGGGTCTTATTTATGAGGTTTTGCCGTCGGGAACACACAGAGAAAAAGGAAAAACGAGGAGAAATGAAGCTATTTCTCCTCGTTGTGCCTCCCTTACGCCTTCCCTGGGGAGGCGGAAGTTTTTGGCGCTGCCTCAGAGTTACAGTTTTTCTCGTAAATCTGGGGCAGTGTCAAAAAGCCATGGATGTTGCTGGGAACGCCCTCAGCAACACCCATTGCATGCCCCTTGAATGCAGAAAACTGCGTTAAAGGAACGATATTTACAAGCAGCATGAAGACAAAAAAGTGGCTTAGTGCTGCCTTGCAAATATCGAGCAGGATCCGGCATCACGGATTGTCATAACAAATGACATTCTAGCAGCGCAATGGACCTCATAAACAAGGTCCTCCATGTTTTCTGTGACAATCTACCCTGACTTTCTAGACCTTCAATCTGAACTATTGGGTTTCTTTAGAAAGATTATACTTCGAGCTTTCTTTGACCTAAAACCTCCTCAAACCAGAGTAGCTGCGACACCCTTCAGACCCCCATCTACTTTCTCTCCATCCTCCAATATGATTCCCAAAGAGATAATCACATTTGAAAACGTGATTCTCAAAGAAACTATTGATCTAGCTAAATCCCACCTATTCATCCCTTATAACATCTCACTGGATGAAAAAAATGGCCATCTCAACCCTTCGTGACAATAACCACCTTGTCATTAAGCAGCAGACAAGGGGGGTGGTATTGTCTTGCAAGGTCTTGATGACTATAAAACTGAGGTCTTACGCCAGCTTTCCAATATGGATCATTATTGTAGACTATCTACCAACCCCACTAAAGAACTCCAAAGACTGATTAGACAAATTACCCAGGAGGCATATGACACCGGCTTTCTCAGTAAACATGAGCTCAACTTCCTCAATATAACCAACCCCAGAACATCGGTAATCTATACCCTGCCCAAGATTCATAAAAGACTGGATTCCCCACCTGGAAGACCAATTGTATCCGGTTGTGGGTCGGTATTGGAGCCGTTAGGTCATTACGTAAACTTTTTTTTTAAAGACTTTGTGGCCAACACTTGTTGCTTTATTCAAGACAGTATGTTTATGATTAATTTAATTGAAAATCATACTTTTGACCCCACAAAAGAGACTCTATGTACTCTGGACGTAGAGTCTCTTTATACTAACATCCCCCAGAGAGAGTCACTCTTGGTCATGGAAAGTATATTGAACAGCAGGACCCGTCCTCATACGGTGCCTACTCTATTTATCATCCAGCTACTGGAAATCTGCCTGACACAAAACGTCTTGGTGTTTGACACCCAATACTACCAACAAGTGAGGGGGACCGCTATGGGTGCCATTTTCGCACCCACCCTGGCTATCCTCTATATGGACTGGTTGGAGTGTAACACCATACTCCCCTTTACCAACCCCTTCCATCAAGGAATCTCAATGTGGAAACGTTATATAGATGATATTTTCCTCATTTGGGAAGGCCCTGTGGAATCTCTCAATTCTTTTCTACACTGGCTCAATAATAATTGTAGTGGCCTTACCTTTACCCTCACTCACAGTAAAATCAGCATACCATTTTTCGACCTCTGTATCCAACACAAAGAAGGACTATTGTTCACCTCCCTTTTTCGTAAACCTACCGAAAGGAATACTCTACTCAGTTACAAGAGTTGCCATCCTAGAGCACTCAGAGACAGCCTACCATACTCCCAATTTTAAGACTAAGAAGGAATTGTTTTCAGAAAGCTGACTACATTGATGAAGCAAATACTTTATCAACTAAACTGCAACAAAGAGGCTACCCTCGCCGTCTGGTCAAAAATGCAATGAAAAGAGCTTGGTATTGCCCTCGTGAAACACTACTAGAACCAAAGCCCAAAAAGTCTACTGAAAAACTTGTATGTGTTACAACATTATCCACAATTTAAAATAAAATCCGCAAATCCATTAAAAAAAAATTGGCACATCCTTAACTCTGGAACACTTGATCTAGAAGTACCCATGTTTGCCTTAAAAAAAACAAAAGTCTGAAGGATCAACTTGTTAGGGCAGCCCTGCCCTTAAACGTGACCGTAAACACCACTCTGAATGATCATTGGTCTCTACCACCGGTAAGGGGTCACCATAAATGTGGTTCTTGTGTTGTCTGTGAATTTTGTATTGATGGGAAAGAATTTATCTTTGAAAATGTAAAAAATGAGCGTAAGACCTTCACGAACTGTAACAGCTGCAATGTCATCTACGCCATTATGTGTCCCTGCAACAAGATCTACGTAGGACAAACAACACAAAAGATAAAACTACGCATTTCCCAGCACCGGAGCAGGATCCGATGTAAGACAGCGAATGCTCCCCTTGTTGAACATTTCACTGACAAAGGACATCATGAAAATGATGTCCGCTGGACTGTGATTAACCAAGTAATCCTCCCCCCGAGAGGTGGTGATCTCACTAAACTACTGAATAGAGAAGAACTGAAATGGATCCTGAAACCGACAGTCTAAACTCCGGACTGAATCTTCAGGAAGACTGGACAAATCTGGTCTGAGTGATGTCTTCAACTCACTTCCACAACCAGACTTGCTGTATCCATTTTAAACAACTTGGTACTGGTTGCTTCTGGGTGCCAAAATGCTCTGATTACTCTTTTGGTTTAGTTACTGTGTTCTAATTGTTTACTTTCTCTCTTTCTACTCCTTTTACATCTCACCGACCTCTTCACTACTCACACCCCCGTCACTTTCTCACCTAGCCGGCACCTCCATGTCAATTCCCCATCCCCAGTCTGATCGTCACCATACGAGTCGACTAGTTCCAATATGGCCTCCGCATTTCCAACCCTTTCCCAACCCATTACGAGGAATCCTCTATTTCCATGCCCTCTTCCCCGACCAATCCGATTGCCTTTATCATTATAAGTCAGCAACAGTGCTTTCAGCCAGCGATCGCACTGCCGAACGGGACCTGATACCGACTAACCCGGTAAGCTCTGAACAACCTCCTCCCTTTATGCCATGGCCAGCCCGTGGGTTAACAGCCCGTAACCTCCATACCTCCCTTCCCTCCCAGGTACTCCCAGCACCCTATGCGATCGGACTCCCGACGCTATGCGGTGGTTCCCGGAATTTTTAAGCTCCTTGTTCACCATCTTGTTCCTCTCCATGCACTTACTAGACTTGCTCTCCATACCCTGATTACCTACCCTGCTATTTCCTATAGGTTACCACTCGAATGCCTTATGCCTACCCCCTAGCCATGGATTTGAAATGGTAAGCCCATTTTTCTCACTGCGCCGTTATTTTTTCACTTTACCTATTACACGCTCTCCCTTCACTCGGCGTCCGTGAATCTGTAGTCGTCTTCCGTGCCCACTCTCGGCATGATTATCACGGCCATTCCGCGCCATGACTCCCGTAAACTACACTACCACGGGAGTCTTGTTTATTCTGATATGGTCACGTTCACTGCAGCTCCTCGCTCACGGGGTACTGCAATTACTCACTGGATTCCCAAGCAACCTTCAATTCTCCACCCTGGCAGCTTCCCAACCACGGGAACTACTTGTAGTCACTAAGTCTACGGGCACATCTTTTAATCTACCCCTTGGGTACATGTCGTTCTATTCGCTGTCGGACTCGCACTATTTCGCTACAACCTTAGTTACTTTTGGGGGGCGCACGACAAAATGGCCGCACTTGGGTGAGGCTCCTGTAGCCGCATCGATATCCGATATTTATCCTGGTAAACCGGCTCAAGATTTGGCTGATAAAACACTGCGTGCTAAATTATACACATCCCCAGCCTCGGTGAAACTTTGGTGTCGATTGGGCGCCTGGAACCGGCGTAACGGAGCCCTGAAACTCTCCCCGGGTAAATCACTGCACTGTCGGGGTGAGACGAGGGCGGCAGCCGCGACTAGAACAGACCGCGGCTGCACACGCGGAGAACAGACCGAGGTAACGGAAGACGGGTGTGCGACTGTGAATGATTGCAGCGGCTGCGAGCACACAGTCGCCACCGGAGCACTCCCCCGGCCGATGGAAGCTCGTCGCCTGCCAAAATAGTGGTAAAGCATGGGAGGAGCGGCTGAGGTGACCTTCTATACGGATGGACCCGCGACCGCACCTGTGATACGTACGATCGTGAAGCAGGCATAATGGCGGCCTGACGCGGTAGGTGCTCAAGCGGGGCCTGAGACTCCACACGCGAGTCATTGGAGGGACGGACGACGGCCATTAGCGGTCATCAGAACCGGGCGGCAGAGGACTCCTTGGCAGTGCACTATAGGCGGGAACAGATAGAGGAGCGCGCAGCGGGACCCAACCATTGCGGGCGTGGTGCGCAGCACAGCAAACTGGTGGCATTTGCGTGGGGATAATAAGTATTGTCTGATGTAACCCCGAATCTGATCCAGATGCCAATCATTCATAATATATAACGGATCACCACAAGAGCTGTAATTAGAAAGATGGACATCGCAGATGCTCACCCCCCCCCCCCCCCCCCCCCACAGGCCACGGTCCCAGGCTATACATGACCTTGCTACATTGGGGCACTGAGAACTTTGCAGCTTAATCGCCTGGAACTGTGATGCTGACATAAGTGGGACTACAGCTACTGCTACCTATTGTGCCTCAAGGTGGGACAGGTACGGAGACAACCGAGGCTACCTGCCTGTAGGCCACTTGAGGGAGACACTTCCCCCTGAGGGTGATTCGGGAGACATTAAGTGCAACTGTCAATTCAGGACTGACAGGAGGTAGGAGCGACAGGCTTTGGGCAAGGATGGGGAAGCCTGGAACTGTGATGCTGACATAAGTGGGACTACAGCTACTGCTACCTATTGTGCCTCAAGGTGGGACAGGTACGGAGACAACCGAGGCTACCTGCCTGTAGGCCACTTGAGGGAGACACTTCCCCCTGAGGGTGATTCGGGAGACATTAAGTGCAACTGTCAATTCAGGACTGACAGGAGGTAGGAGCGACAGGCTTTGGGCAAGGATGGGGAAGCCGGACTCCCGTCAGTCTAAACTCACCTTTGACACTGCAAAAAAGGTATCGTACCCCACCACGGAGAGCAAAGCGCCGAATTGGACGGATCAGGCAGCAGGCGGTTCAGCAACCAACGAAATCAATGTCCAACAGATTCTGCAAGAAATACGGCAGGGATTTGCCACGGTAGTAGATAAAGTGGACAAGATGTCGACGAGAATGGATGCAATTGTGCACAAAATGGACCAGCACGAAGAACGACTTGGGGAAGCGGAGCGGCGCATTTCCGAAAACGATGACATCACGGCGGGACACACAGCGCAGCTTACAAGAATGGACAACTTACTGCGGGTCATCGCTGCGAAAAACGAGGATTTGGAAGCCCGTAGCAGGCGCAATAATATACGCGTCACAGGTGTTCCGGAGTCCACCAACACGGGACGCATGGAGGACTACATAGAAAAGCTGCTACTGGCAACCATTGGGACTGATGCCTTCTCCACACAGTGCATAGTGGAGCGAGCACACCGGTCTCTTGGACCACAACCCAAGCCTGGAGCCCCACCTCGACCCATAATTGCTCGCCTACTGAATTATAGGGATCGAGATGTTGCCCTGCGAGTGGCTCGCTCCAAACAAAACCTGAACTACGAGGGCGTGTCCTTCTCCATATACCCGGACTTCACCCCGTTGGTCCAAGAGGAACGACGCAAGTTTATTGCAGTAAAAAGGAAGCTACGCGAAGCGCAAATGGACTACGCATTGTTATACCCGGCCCGGTTGTGGGTGACACACCAGGGGAAGCAGCGCTTCTTTACTAAGCCGCAGCAGGTGGAAGATTACCTGCGAACATTGAAGAAAGAGCAACGTAGTCCGACCGGACGGAGGCCTGCGAACCAAGACAACCCACATGAGACGGATGAGGAATCCTGAGACGCTCCCGTTGAGGACTATCAATGGACCTCTTGGGCTTTGCTGGTAACTGTTGATATCTCACATGGGATACCGAGACTGGGGACACTTGATGACTGCTCAGCCGACCTGTATCGAGAGTTCCGGTGGTAATCTATTCTGGGCCCCACTACCCCTCCTTAGCCGAAGCCCAGCAGTCACCTAGGTCGGAGGGCTCGGGGGGGAGAGTGGACGTGTGACCACCTAGAGTTGTCCCCCAACGAGTGTTCCCCTATGTTCGATACTGTCGGTATGTTGACAGGCATGTTGGGGTTGGAAATTTGGGGAGGGGGATTGGAAGAGGATACTGGCAAGTTGGGGCTGCTTCAGTGGGTGGGGGGAGGGAGGAAGGAGGGGTTGTGGGATTGTACTCTTGCAATGCCATATGTTGATTGTTTGCCACTACGTAATACTGTTTTTTGTCGGGGAAAAGGGGGGGGGCGGGGAATTTGGGGATTGGATTTTTTGACTTTGGTAGGAAGACGTGACCTTGCTCCCAGATTTAAGTGGGAGGAGACGAGGCTGATAGGGGGTCGTTATTGTGTGCGGTTGGATCAAGTCCAGGTGCTATTAACTAGGCAGGTACAGGTTCTGGTAAAGGAAGCAGTAATTGGTTATATCCTACTGACATGTTGTGACACTATACATCATGATGGCAGCTGATGGATTGACGATGAAGGTATCTGTATTATCTTGGAATATAAGAGTCCTGAACGATGCCAGGAAAGGCAGAAATGTGCTAGTGTACTTGGACAGGCATCGAATACAAATTGCGCTATTGCAAGAAACACACTTAAGTCCACGCTCCAACTACACATTTGCCAGCAAGTGGGCAGCAGTCAGAAGTTTCTCTTCATATTCTGCATATGCTAGAGGTGCTGCTATCTTAATCAAAAAATCGGTGCCCTTTGTGATGCTTGGGGACCTGCTGGACTCGGAGGGATGATTTGTCTTAATATGGGGAAGGCTTGGCACTGACCCGGTTACGATAGTGAATTGTTATGCCCCTAACGTAGATACGCCTGATTTTTTTACACGGTTGTGGGGCACGGTGGTCAACATAGGCTCCATGCATGTTATATGGGGAGGGGATTTCAATGTAGCGATGGTCCCGGCAATGGACAGGTCGGATGGTTGTGCCCAATAAAATGAACGTGCCAGGCATGTGCTGCAAGGCATAATGGAAGATTATTTTGATAGCTGGAGGTTTGTTCACACTACACTTAGAGAAGGGACGCATTTCACCACATATTCTAACACATGGGCTCGACTTGATTATTGCCTGTTATCTTGTGGACTGAGTGTGGATTTGGGTAGGGTTGTACACTTGCCTAGGACATATTCGGACCATTGTCCAGTACTGGTTCAAATTTCTATACCTGGATACGACAAGACGAAACTCTTGTGGCGCCTTCAGCCCTCAGCATTACTGGATGAGGTCTTTAAATTGGTGCACAGTCAAAATATCGAGTTAATAATGTCGATTTGCACTAATATCGAGTTTGAAACATCGAAGGTAAGAAATATCGATGTAGAAAATATCGCTGTTAAAAATATCGTATTGAATGTATAGTAAATAATATCGAGATAAGTAATGTCGATGATAGAAATATCGACATAAATAATATCGAAATGTCAAAATATCGACATTTAAAAATATATGTTTTTAATATATTATTAATAAAAAATGTTATATAAATTTGCTATAATGTTTAATTATAATACAAAATATGTATATAAAGTATTATAAATTTTAGGAGTGGGATGTTGGGTTTATAGTGGATAAGGGTGGGGAGTGTATTAAAAATATATATAATAAAATTATTAATTAAAAAAAATATTTCATAGAAATTAGAATGCAAAATTAAATATTAGAAATATGAAAAATGAAAATTGAAATTATATCAAATTTTTAGGAGCGGGATGTTGGGTTTATAGGGAATAAGGGTGGGGAGTGTATGAAAAATATAAATTAAAATATTTATTTTTTCAAATAATTTTATATAAAATAGATTTCGAAATTTTAAATTTGAAATATGAAATTTAAAATTTTAATTATGAAATTAGAAATTAGAAAATATATAAAATTATTAGGAGCGGGATGTTGGGTTTATAGGGGATAAGGGTGGGGAGTGTATGAAAAATATGAATTAAAATATTTTTTTTCAAATATATTTATATAAAATAGATTTCGAAATTTAAAATTTGAAATATGAAATTTTAAATTTTAATTATGAAATTTGAAATTAGAAAATCTATAAAATTTGTAGGAGTGGGATGTTGTGTTTATAGGGGATAAGGGTGGGGAGTGTATTAAATATATACATTAACAAATTTAAAATGTACAATATATATTTTGATAAAATATAATTCGAAATAAAAAATTTGAAATATGAAATTTCATTTTATAATTATGAAATTTGGAATATGAAAATCTATTTAAATTTTTGGAGCTGGATGTTGGGTTTATAGGGCATAGGGGTGGGGAATGTATTAAAAAGTATAACATTTAAAAACTTATATTTTGTAAATGAGTTTTATAGAATTCTGAAAGCAAAATTTATATTTTTAAAAATGATTTTAGAAAATAGAATTTTTTTAAAAATTGTTGGAGCGGGAGGTTGAGTTCATAGGGGATAAGGGTGGGGTTTGGAAAAAAATGTTTTAAAAAATATTTTTTAAAGGAAATTTCAAATAAAAAATTATGAATTTCGGAATTAATTATTTGAATTAAAAATTAAAAATTGCTATTTATTATTTGGAAATTGTTTAATAAATAATTAGGTTTCACAGTGGATTTTTGTGTTAAATGGGATAAGGGTGGGGAGTGGTTACAATATTAATATAGAGATGTTAATATGTAGTCAAATAATAATATAGAAATATGATTATACATCTAAAAATTAGATTTAGATTTTTGAGATTTTTATTTAGATCTACTTATGAATGTTTATGAGTGGGATTTTTTTTAAAGTGGATACGGGTGGGGAGTTTATAACACAAATCTACATAGTTAGAGTTCACTGCACCTACTCTAAATAGATGTAGATTGGAGTTGGAATAGTAAGTTAAATAGGTTCATTGTCCAGCACCTACCCTAATTAAATCTCGTTTGGAGTTGGAATACTCAATTCAATAGGTTCAGTCTCCAGCACCTACCCTAATTAAATGTAGATTGGAGTTGGAATAGTAAATTAAATGGGTTCAGTGTCCAGCACCTACCCTAATTAAATGTAGATTGGAGTTGGAATAGTAAATTAAATAGGTTCAGTGTCCAGCACCTACACTAATTAAATGTACATTAGATTTGGAATATTTAATTAAATAGGTTCAGTGTCCAGCGCCTATCGTAATTTAATGTAGATTGGAGTTGGAATAGTAATTTAAATAGGTTCAGTGTTCAACACCTACCCTAATTAAATGTAGATTGGAGTAGGAATAGGAAATTAAATAGGTTCAGTGGCCAGCATCTACCCTAATTAAATGTAGATTGGAGTTGGAATAGTAAATTAAATAGGTTCAGTGTCCAGCACCTACACTAATTAAATGTACATTAGATTTGGAATATTTAATTAATTAGGTTCAGTGTCCAGCACCTACCCTAATTAAATGTAGATTGGAATTGGAATAGTAATTTAAATAGGTTCAGTGTTCAACACCTACCCTAATTAAATGTAGATTGGAGTAGGAATAGTAAATTAAATAGGTTCAGTGTCCAGCACCTACCCTAATTAAATGTAGATTGGAGTTGGAATAGTAAATTAAATAGGTTCAGTGTCCAGCACCTACCCTAATTAAATGTAGATTGGGGTTGGAATAATTAATTAAGTAGGTTCAGTGTCCAGAACCTATCCTAATTAAATGTAGATTGGAGTTGGAATAGTAAATTAAATAGGTTCAGTGTTCAACACCTACCCTAATTAAATGTAGATTGGAGTTGGAATATTTAATTAAATAGGTTCAGTGTCCAGCACCTACCCTAATTAAATGTAGATTGGAGTTGGAATAGTAAATTAAATAGGTTCAGTGTCCAGCACCTACCCTAATTAAATGTAGATTGGAGTTGGAATAATTAATTAAATAGATTCAGTGTCCAGCAACTATCCTAATTAAATGTAGATTGGAGTTGGAATAGTAAATTAAATAGGTTCAGTGTCCAGCACCTACACTAATTAAATGTACATTAGATTTGGAATATTTAATTAAATAGGTTCAGTGTCCAGCACCTACCCTAATTAAATGTAGATTGGAGTTGGAATAGTAAATTAAATAGGTTCAGTGTCCAGCACCTACCCTAATTAAATGTAAATTGGAGTTGGAATAATTAATTAAATAGGTTCAGTGTCCAGAACCTATTCTAATTTAATGTAGATTGGAGTTGGAATAGTAAATTAAATAGGTTCAGTGTTCAACACCTACCCTAATTAAATGTAGATTGGAGTTGGAATATTTAATTAAATAGGTTCAGTGTCCAGCACCTACCCTAATTAAATGTAGATTGGAGTTGGAATAGTAAATTAAATAGGTTCAGTGTCCAGCACCTACCCTAATTAAATGTAGATTGGAGTTGGAATAATTAATTAAATAGGTTCAGTGTCCAGCAACTATCCTAATTAAATGTAGATTGGAGTTGGAATAGTAAATTAAATAGGTTCAGTGTCCAGCACCTGCCCTAATTAAATGTAGATTGGAGTTGGAATAGAAAATTAAATAGGTTCAGTGTCCAGCACCTACCCTAATTAAATGTAGATTGGAGTTGGAATAGTAATTTAAATAGGTTCAGTGTCCAGCATCTACCCTAATTAAATGTATATTGGAGTTGGAATAGTTAATTAAATAGGTTCAGTGTCCAGCACCTACCCTAATTAAATGTAGATTGGAGTAGGAATTGTGAATTAAATAGGTTCAGTGTCCAGCATCTACTCTAATTAAATGTAGATTGGAGTTGGAATAGTTAATTAAATAAGTTCAGTGTCCAGCACCTACCCAAATTAAATGTAGATTGGAGTTGGAATAGTAAATTAAATAGGTTCAGTGTCCAGCACCTACCCTAATTAAATGTAAATTGGAGTTGGAATAGTCAAATAAATAGGTTAAGTGTCCAGCACCTACCCTAATTAAATGTAGATTGGAGTTGGAATAATTAATTAAATAGGTTCAGTGTCCAGAACCTATCCTAATTAAATGTAGATTGGAGTTGGAATAGTAAAGTAAATAGGGTCAGTGTTCAACACCTACCCTAATTAAATGTAGATTGGAGTTGGAATATTTAATTAAATAGGTTCAGTGTCCAGCACCTACCCTAATTAAATGACGATTGGAGTTGGAATAGTAAATTAAATAGGTTCAGTGTACAGCACCTACCCTAATTAAATGTAGATTGGAGTTGGAATAGTTAATTAAATAGGTTCAGTGTCCAGCATCTACCCTAATTAAATGTAGATTGGATTAGGAATTGTAAATTAAATAGGTTCAGTGTCCAGCACCTACCCTAATTAAATGTAGATTGGAGTTGGAATAGTTAATTAAATAGGTTAAGTGTTTAGTATTAATAAACATATTTGTTATATTGGATTTGGATAAGTAAATGTTTCATGTTCAGTGTCCAGTATTGACTTAAATAAATTGTATATTCATGTGTGAATAGTAAATTGATAGTAATAGTTCATTATATATGTGAAATAAAAAAATCTATATATATATATAGTAAAAAAATTACAAATTTATATATTGGTAGTAATTATTTAATAATGGGCAGTAAACCAAAATGACACACTTTTAAACAAAACTTTTATTTATTTGTTCATATAGTAATAAAAGCAAATAATACATGTATAAAAAATGATTTTATACAATTTAAACAAAAAACATAAATCTAATTTGTCACAATATTTTTTTTATTTCGATACCTTTGCAGTAAATTACATTTGTGGTATATGTAAATTATATAGTAAATGACAAAACAGTGAACAATATAATATATAGAGTATATACATTTTAGGAGAAATTACAATAAATCACAATTGTTAATAAATGATATAGTAATATATTTGTTACATATAAATGTGAACTTCAATATATGTTATATATGTAGATATATTTTCAAATAACAACATAGATAATATTTATAGTTAATATCATACAATGTATATTTTACAAACATTTTAAATTATAATATCTGTTATATATTTTTTATTTATTAATATTAATTTTATAATATTAATATTAATACATTAAACATATTAGTCACAATTTTTATATAAATAAAGAAGAATAACACTTTTATTTTCACTAATTTAAACACATTATGTTTTGTTTTATTATAACATTAAATATTAAACTATATTAATAATTAATGTAATAATAAAAAATAATATCAAAATATTATTGTTCTAGAAAAAGTTATATTACATAGCATAAATACAGCAAAAATAGTTATACATTTTTGACCAATTTCTATTAGTAAAACAAATTTATTTGACATTTATTTAACTATTATTTGGATAATAATATTATTTGGGTGTTTTATTTTGTAACCACTCTTAGTCTTTTTAGGTCATTTTGGAAGATTCAAGCTCGCGGTTGGAAGTTACTTCACGTCTGAGAAGGTAAGATTGCTATTTGTTATATTTTAACTAATTTAAGGACATTTTGAAGGTAGTACTTTGTTATTTGTTGTTTGTGGACTACTATGTTAGGGTTAAATTCGTATGTAGTTGGTTATTAAAGTTTTTACCTTTTCTTAGCGTTTTCTCAGTAACGGCCTTGGAGTTATTGTGTTTGTGGCTTTTTATTAATTTTTTGTTAGATATATGTATGTTCTAGTTATTAATAATGTATTAATCTAAGTTTTATGTAGGTGGGAATGTTTTTTTTTCTCTTGTACGTTTTTGGAAACAGCCATTTCCGTTTCCGAGCTGTAACTTTTTTTTTTTAAAGAAGTGCATTTCAGTTGTTGTAACTGCTATGTGTTTTACACTTCGTTGATTTATTGGGTTTTCTGGAGCGTTTCTTAAAATTTAGAACCTTTTTCGGGTTTTTGAGGGATTCAGATTTATCGAAATATTAGGATTTCGGATGTATTTCGAAAAGTTGTATTTTTGCATTGTATTGGGCCACTATTTTTTTTTATGCTGTGGATTTATTACTGCATGGATTGTTATGGACCATTGGAATTGCTAATTACGTTGTTTTGAAAAGGTAAATGCATTTATGTTATTAAATTTTGTGGGTTGGGAAATGTTCTATTTAAAAACAATTTCTGTTGAGTTAGATATTTTTTTGGGCTAAAAATTAATATATATTTATAATTTTTTGAAAAAAAAAATCTTATAAATCGTGAATAAGATGGTTTGGTTACATTTAAGGCATTTTTTAAATGTCCAGAACATTTTTGGGTTATTATTTTCAGTTTAGTGTTTTGGCTATCATTTTTAAGTATTCTAGTCCTCTTGTTGTGGGGTAAAGTTGTACTTGTTGTTGTAAATATTGGTACATTTGGGCTGTTTGTCTTGATAGTTTGGGTTTTAATTGTACAACGGATTGCTCCATTCTTAACTCTTGGAAACTTTGTTCTTTTTGTATTGCTGTTAGTAGTTTGTGTAGTGTAGGAGTTGTTCGGCCAGTTGAAGATAGAAAGGCATTATGCCAACCCTCCACTGCGTTGTTTGTTTTGGCCTCTTGATTTAGGGTTGGTAGATATACATTCCACCAAGGAATTAGGAATTTAGGCTGTCGTCTGTGGCCTGACCTGTGTAGTCTCCCCACCCAGGTATCCTCAAAATAATCCAAAAGTGGAGCCAATTTTTGTTCATTTTGTGTATAGAAAGGACTTTCTATTAAAAGATTATAGTGTTCAGCCACATCGGTGATTGGCACGTATGCTAGGGCAATGAGGTGTTTTATTTGGTATGCAAATGTAATATTGGTTGCATATTCATTACTAAGTGTTCATTTTTGCAAATGTCTCCATAGACATTGGTTAAGATGGAAGTAACATCCTTGTAAGGATGTATGTGGATATATTTTAAGAATAGAATTTATCATTGCTTGTTCAAAGTCAATTATAATTTTTAGGGGAAAGAAGTCTCTTGTTTCTTCTTTTATTTTGTTTAATATTTCTGTGTATGTAGAAGTTTGTTTGTTTGGTAACAAACAATAGATGAATGGTATGCAGGTATTGTGGAATTGCCCATGTATAGTATATAATTGATAGAATGGTTTAGGGCATATGCTAAAATTGCCATCCATCATCCATGTTTGACTATCTGTTAATTTTTTAAGGTTGGTGTTTGTTGCAAACATTATTATCCTTTTATCTTTGTTGTTGTTGTCGTAGAAGATAAAAGGTTCATCATTATGAGTTATGGTAAACTCAGGTGGAATTATGACCTCTTCAAAAGTTTTAGGTGTTGCTATTGTTGGTCTACTAGATTTTTTGGTTCTAGCAATAGTTATTTTTATAGCAGCTATAGTTGGTAACTGACCTCTTGCCTCTCTAGGTACTCTAGGTATTAATTCCTTAAGTATTACACTAGTTGGTAAGTCAGAGGTTTTGCTTAATTCCTTAATATTGTCTAGAGTAGATCTAACCTCTATTTCAGAGATGTTAGGTGGATGGTTATGTTCTGTAGTATTAATAACACTTGTTTCTCTGGTTGTTGCACGACCATAGCATTTGTTAGAATAATACTTAGTACATTTCCAGTTAACTTTAAGGTCTTTTTGTTTTTCCTGAGTATAAGTATACCCCATATAGCATAACACAAATTTCCCTTTCTGAGATGATATAAATCTTGCATCTTCTGTCATTGTTGGTTTCTTAAATCTAGAAAAGGTGTATTAAATAATATTAGAAATAGTCATTTTATTAGAAGAGAAAAAAAATAAGTATGTAACATTTGTGGGTAATTACCTATTCAAAAGTAGTAGATTTTCAAAGTAGATCTTTTTGTTGATTGATGCTTTAATAGATTGTAGTGGTCTGTGGAAAGAAAATGAAGCATATTTTAGTGAAAGTTTATATGTGTATTTTTATAACACATTTGCGAAGGTACTATGTTTTATTAAGAAAAAGTTTACTACATTTAATCAGATGTATATATCATTTAAAAACTGTTTTAAATATACAAACAGTTAAATATTAACATTGTGAGTGTTTAAAAGACAAATATTAGTACTTGGCCATGTTTTCTATGCTTACCTAGTTTTACTTTTTAGTCGTTGATGGTAGAATGTTTGTTGTTATGTTGCAGCTTTAATTAGTGAAGGTATCTGTGGAAAAAAGTAATGGTATGATGAATATTTAGTTTAGTATTTATAATAGATGTAACATTTTTTTAAACAAGCATTTCACATTTTAAGTATTAGAAAACTGTGTTTAATTAAAAACAATAATTAGACATTTAAGTAGGAATTTATGAGTTAGTTATAACATTTTTACTATTGATTTAGCATTTACTTAGTGTTTAAAGAGGATATTTAATAAACTTACTTTTCAACTTTGTTGTTGTACTTTTCTAGAAATTGTTCATCTGTTTGTTAACCTTGATTCTGTTTAGGAAATATGTAGAGATAGATAGAAAAGTAGTTTTAGATATTTAAAATGAACTGCAGGTTGCAAATAATGTAACATTTTATACAGAAACATAAGATTACTTACTTTTAGTTGATTTGTAGTATATTCGTATGAGAACAATCTTTAGGGTAGTAGAAATAAGTGCAGTTTTTCTTGAAGCTGAATAATTTCTGCTGGTTTTTGAGTCTTAATTGTAGCTCTTTATATAGGGTATGTTTAATTAGTGTTTGTTTGTGATTGGTTAGAAACCTAGAAAAGAGTTTCTATTGGTTAGTTTGAATTTTTTTTATTTAAATAGGTTAGTTTGCTGAATGTGAAATGTTTATTCAGAGAGTTTGTGTATTAGTAAGTATTTTATATATAATATAATTAAATAGTATAGCTTTAAAAATGTATAATATAAAAACAAATATGTGTATATATAACAAAAGTAATTTTTAATTGTTACCATAGATTTAGTTATTTATTATACATTTTTTAGAGAGATATATTTATTTAATAGTGTTTATTATGTATATACCTAGTTATATGGGTATAATGTTAATTTATTTAATGTGTATAATGTTTCTAGAAACTGTAAGAATAATTTAGAGAAGTCGATATTTAGATAATGTCGATATTATTGATGTCTATATTTTGGTAATCGATGTTTTTGTAATGTGGTATATATATTATTGACTGTCGATATTTTGTATTTCGATATAAGTGTGGTCGAAAATAGTGTAATCGAGATTTTTGTAAATCGATATAGTGAGATCGATGTTTTAGTAATTTTATAAATAAGTATAGGGTGTCGATGTAATTGTAATCTATATTTAAGACACGATATTTGTGTAGGTCGATTTTAGTGAAATCGAAATTTTGTCAGTGATTCCTTTAAATTGGAACTGGGTGAGGAGATTGCAGCATTTTTTCCTAGGAATAAGGGGTCGGTGGATAACGTGGAAATTATTTGGGAAGCTTTTAAAGTAACGGTCAGAGGGTACTGCATCTCCAAAAGCTTTGGGGTGCTTAGGGACATTCAGGGTACTATAAAGAAACTTGAGCGGGAACTGAAAGAATTAGAGGCAAAGATGGCACAGGGAAAAGTGGGGCAGTTGCATAAGGAATTTAGGGACAACTCACGCAATATGAAGGTGAGGCAGCTAGAGAGGTAAAATTCAGAGGTAAGCACTGGAGTGCTAGACGATACTGCGAGGGGGAGAGACCAGGGCGAGCGCTTGCAGAAATTACACGAAATCCTCGATATAACACACACATCCTCGAGATACTTACACCAGAGGGTGGGAAATGTCAAGATACTAAGAGTATTTTACATAATTTCACGTCACATTATGGCAGCTTATATGCTACGCAACAAGTAGGGGAGGTGAGGTTTGATGACTTTCTAGACGACATGGCGTTATGCTGGTTGAGAGACGCACATAGACAATTTCTAGGTGCCCCTTTGGAGCTCGAAGAAGTGCGGGGTGCTATAATGTCCTTGAAAAATGGTAAGGCTCCTGGGCTGGATGGGCTTCCGGCCAAATTTTACAAATGCTATATAGACATAATGGCCCCAGTGTTGAAGGAGGTTTATGAAGATGCGTTAGAGGTAGGGATGCTGCCAAGTTCAATGCGTGAGGTGGTGATCACTTCCCTTTTAAAACCTGGGAAAGACCCCGCAGAGTGCGATTCGTATCGACCACTGTCCCTCATAAATTGTGATGCAAAAATTCTAGCAAAAATACTAGCGTCCCGACTATCCCTCCTAATGACCATGATAGTGCTCCCAGATCAGGCTGGTTTTGTTCCTGGTAGATCCACCAATCATAATTTGCGTACCCTTTTCTCTATGATTCGCACCATAGCGCCGGAGTTACCGGTAGCTGCCGTGTTCTTGGATGCAATGAAAGCATTCGATTCAGTGGAATGGGATTACTTATTTGCCGTTTTGAACAGGATGGGGTTTCCTAAGTTATTTATTGCCTCGATCAACTTGCTCTACACAAAACCCAGAGTGCTTAATAATGGTAGGTTATCCGATCCAATATATATCACCAGAGGTACCAGACAGGGGTGCCCGCTTTCCCCTTTGCTTTTCGCAATTGCGATTGAGCCCTTAGCATGTCGCATTAGACAACTGCACAAACAAAGCGCATTTAAATGCTTCCAACGGCAAATCGATGTGTCCCTGTATGCTGATGATTTGACACTGTATGTTACCGATCCTCAGTCTAACCTCAACCCTCTGTTGCGAGAATTTATAATATTCGGACGCCTTTCGGGCATACAAATTAATTGGACAAAATCACAGTTTTTCCCTCTCACCCCAGCGTTGTACCGATTTCAGCTGGACTACCCGCTGGAATGGTGTAGCTCAGACCTCCGCTATTTAGGTATCCAAGTGGCCATAGAAAAGGAAGAAACGATAAGGTTGAATTATGGCACTGCAATCACAAAATTAACCGACGATGTCACTCGCTGGATGTCCTTGCCACTATCCATGGCGGGTAGAGCTTCGCTTATAAAAATGGTAGTACTGCCTAGGTTTTTGTACCTTTTTCAAAATATTCCATACTACCCGGGCGCCTATTTTTTTAGAACACTGAGATCGGAATTGCTGAGGTTGTTCTGGGGAGGCAAGCAGCCACGGCTGGCATGGTCTATCATTACTCAGCCATACGCTAATGGAGGTTTCGATGTTCCTGACTTTGTAGTATATTATCTGAGTGCGCAGGCACAATACGCATATCACTGGTTTGCACCGACTCCTTACATGCCGCAGTTGGCTGCAGAAGATTGGAATCATGCATGGCCCTGTTGAAGCTGTAGAGACACCGTTCACTACAGTGACCTGTACGATAGACGCTTGGCGGCAGATCCTTAATATACTACACTTCCCATTGTTGTATGCGCCGGGCCTGCCACTCGTCTATCATCCCCGACTGACGCTACTACAGGAAGGTGGGTTTAAAAAAAAGTGTCAGTGACTAGGCATTGATAAATGGGGTGATCTATTCCTGAATGGCCAGTTTAAAAGTAGGGATCAACTATTTCAGGGAACTCAACCCACACCTCTCGAAATATTCTATTATGTCAGGCTGCGGCAAGGATTGAAGAATATACTACCACAGTTTCCTGTTGAGCCAGATACAGTGATGCCACTACATATTGTGTTGACGTCTGCAGAAGGGCGCCATATGGTCTCCAACATATACAGGAGCATCAGGACGCAATGCGAGGGTATGGAGTGCAAAGCTCGCAAACAATGGGGTGATGACATAGGCGTCGAAATCAATGATCAGCAATGGGCCTACTGTTGTGGTATTACAGCCAATATCTCCTCTAGCTGCAGACTCAAGATAATACACTTTAAATTCCTACAAAGGGTATATTATACACCAGTCAAAAAATTGAGATTCCACTTGACAGACAATGACAGATGTGACCGATGTAGGGCAGAAGGTGCGGGATTTCTGCACCTGGTGTGGGAATGCCCAGAGGTATATGACTACTGGACCAAGGTTCATACAGCACTGCAGGAGATGGTAGGCGAGGTATTAGATAGAGGTCCCCTCATTATGTTGTTGGGATACACACCGAAGATACCTAAACCCACTAGGAAATTTGTGACGTTGCCTTATTGCTTGCAAAACGTAGGGTCGCATGTCAATGGCGGAGGGGGAGAGCCCCTAAATTTAAGGATTGGTTGACTGATATTATATATTGCCAAGACCAGAATAAGATTTATGCAGAAACACTACCAATGCGAAATAGGCCTAAGGATATATGGGACCCCCTGAGGAACTACCTTTTAAATCATTCTACTGCATCTGATGCTGGGGATTAGGAAGGTACGAGTAACACTGCAGAGTTGTAGACATATGGACCTAGTGCTATGGGTTACAGATATTACAGTCTCATGATACTGCTGCTGAAATAATGTTAGACCAAAGCAAAAAACAGTCTGGCTATTTGCTTATGTATTATTAAAGGTTCATTGATTGCATATCGATGGTATAGTGAGGAATTGCATGTAGAACTGAATCGCTGAATAGTCTCACAGGTGGATGACGAAGAAAACTGGAGAGAAAGCCTGATATATTGGACAATACTGCTGAGAGTTCATGCCTCTTATCGTCATATATATTGCTATTATGGTGTAATGTTGTATATGCTTTGCCGAGACCGCTACCTGTACAAATGCACTTGTATAACAATTTGAAAATCCCAATAAATAAAGTTATAAAAAAAAAAAACCTTCGTTACTTTGAAATAATCAGCCCGACCGAATAATTGGCTGAAGTCCAACTGCAATCAATTTCACTTCTGTTTTTAGCCCAACCGTTAAGGATTGACTTGCCTGCCTTGTTTTTAATCCACACCACTCCTTCACCCATCACCACGTTGTGAGTCAATGTCTACAAATGTTGATTTTTATATATCTCCCTATATTTCTTTCCTCCCTACATTCTCCTTTAGGTTTTAGAGGCTTGAAATTAATTAGGCACTTACCAAATGTCCTGATGATGATCCCTTTGATTTAAAAGTGGGATCGAAACGCCGTTGACCAGTTTATGTGCCTTATACATTGTTTATATGATGTACTATGTTGATGTAAAGGTGCATCTTGAAATTCTTGTTCTAACTGCGATTTTGAGAACACTTAAGCTTTTTGCCAAAAAGCCCTTTCCTGTTCACTTTGAGTGTACTAAGGTGTATGTGCTTAATTGGGGTACAGGCTTGTGCCCCACAACGTGAAATTGTCGAAGGAAATTTTCTGTTTATTCCTGCTTAAGTAAATACATTTAGACCTCTGTCCGGCTGGACAAGTCACTTAATACAGAATCGACTGTGTCTGTATTTATCTTTACGTTTGATTCTTTGATGCATGGGACCATTGTTGTTTCTTAAATGTTCAATCTAACAGGACAAAGAAGGAAAACATTGCGCTATACCTGGCTTGGCATATTTTTGGTTCAGCCAACGAATGCAGCCACATAGACAGGATGGCTGAAAATATTAGCCCACTGAAGGTAGGGAACAGACTAACAGGTTAGGGTTGTGCATTGAAATATGATCTGACCCTTTTAATATTCACTCTGTTCTGCGTGTTACCTGTTGAATTGTTTGAAATAATTATGACATTCTGATACATGATTTGTAGGTACATAAGGCAAAATAAATTATCATTTGATTGTAAATTTGCATCCATTTGCGTGCATGCTAATTAGGGTTAAAAATCAAGGCTTCATTATCTTTGACAGATTTGTCTGACTCCTAATGCTACTTGTCGTCCAGAGTGTAGCTTGTAGAGGATGACTGAGAGAAAGCCTTCCTCTGCTTCTTTTCTCCCTCCTGACTAATATTCCCTCTAATTTTTTACCTCTGTGTGCAGCAGTGTAGGGCTTCAGCCATGGCTATGTGCGCCAGGGACCACACTGCGCTCGTGTGCAGCGCCAAATATCACTAAAAAAATTTGCATAAAACCCTAGCAGCCCAGCTCTTTTAAGACGAGACATTTTATTCCTCTGTCTGATGTAACATTTCCTATACATTGATTTACACACTATGATTCAGTGGCTCTGTGTAATGTGTATGCAATGTAAAGTGCTTAACACATTACACTGGTATGAGTGGCGCTATTAAACAAAAAAATATGAAAATGAGAGGGGGTTTGGAGACTTGAGGGTCACTGTTAAAGGTTGGTAATGAGAGTATCCGTGGCTGGGGTGGTCATTGGGGCACCAACAAACAGTGTCACAGCAGGCGCCACCAGCACTAAAGCCAGCCCTGTTCAAATGGCACTAATAATTACAGCGAAATTATGAAAACATCCCACATTGCAATTTGAAACCTTGGCAGCTATGTTCCTGCATTTCTTTTCTTAATAGGGTTGGGCTGCGGGGTGATTGTGTGCATTTGTTAAGGTTTTCGTGTTAATTGCAGCTCATGATGGGTGCTGTGATTAACATGAAAACTTTAACAAATGCACAGGGACATCATAAGGATTTTGAGGGCCAGGGCCGAACTTATTTCCGGGGCCCCTGATTTGAACAGCTTTGGATTTATGATCCAATTTCAGCTTTTTCATGTCCTTTTTGGCCAGGTCACCGACACTGCAGAGGCACACTGGTCCAATTCTAAATGTGCTTCCATGTAATATTCAGGGATAGTTGGATGTGGTTTCAAAATTGCAACATAGCCTGAAGGAAAATGAGAGGAGACTAGTGAGAAATAAGATTTAGTGACAGAGAAAGGGGGAAAGAGGAACAGAGTAGAATAAAAGTCAGGGCCCAAAGACGAGAAATGGGGAAGGGATAATGGAGAAATTGGTAAGAGAGGGAGAAAAGAAAGGCAGCCAGAGGCTTTGGAGAACTGGGAGGGAGAACGGAGAATGGAAAACCGGTAAGAGAGAAAGCAAAGAACAGGCAGTGAGAGGGAAATGGAGACAAGAATGGGATGGCGAGAAGGGGAAAGTGGGTAAACATGGAGCGGGACTGATCTGAGGAAGAAGAGGCTGGAGTATCCGGGACCGCACTTAAGTGGTTCAAGTCCTTCTTAGATAATAGATCATTTCAAGTATTTAAGGAGAATTCTATATCTGAGAGTATGCCTTTGAGATGTGGGGTCCCTCAGGGTTCTTCCCAGAGCCTCACGCTCTTTAATGTATACATGTCTTCCCTCGCCGAAATGGTTAAGCCCTTCGGCATTCAGATTGTCACCTATGCGGATGACACTCAGCTGATTGTATCCCTTAATCAATCTGACAAAGCAGGGACCAATCTGGCTATCAAGGCTGGTCAAGGTTTCCACATGAATGGAGGGATCCTTTTTAAAACTCAACGGAGCTAAAACTGAGTTGGTGTTTCTGGGCAAACCTACCATCTTGGATGCCAATGTTTTCTGGCCTAACTGCCTAGGGGATATGCCTCCACCTAAAGATCAGATAAAAAGTCTTGGTGTCTGGCTAGACCAGAGCCTCAACTTTAAAGAGCAAGCACGAAGGGTGGCAGGCACCTGTTACGGTATCCTGAAGATGCTCAGGATAATAATCCCTCTGCTACCGTTTGGGGCAAGGAGACTGATGGTTCAAATCCTGATTCTTTCTAGACTTGATTACGCTAATGTGCTGTACCTATGGGCTCCGTGCTCGACTATCAAAAGACTACAAACTGTTCAAAACTGTGCGGAATGCCTCCTTATGCAGGTCCACAGCCGGGAATTTGCGGCCCGCTCATTGCCTCTCTCCACTGGCTCCCAGTGGCTGAACGCATTCAGTTTAAGGCAATGTGCATGGTCCATAGATCCCTCTCAGCTACGGGCCCACCGATCCTGCAATCTATCATTCCCACTTATCTTTCTAACAGATCCCTGCGTTCGGAAAATAAGCGTCTGGCAGTTGTCCCCAAGATAAACAAAGCTCGAAGTGGGGGTGGTTGGTTCACATGTATTTCCGCAAAATGCTGGAACTGGTTTCCCATTAACATTAGTCTGGAAGACAACTATATGCCCTTCCGGAAGCGCCTGAAAACCTCTCTGTTTCCATGACTCCTGTTCTTAGTTCGGTGATGACTCTGTCTCTAGCGCTGGGAGGCCTTCTGGTAGCCATGCGCTCTAGAAAAGCTTTTTCAATTCAATTCAAGAAAAAGAGGAGAAGGAGACAGCGAGAGCAGCTGGGGAGTGGAAGAAAAAAGGGCAAAAGATATGTCAGAGAAGCCAGCGAGTGGGGTATGGCAATGCTTCAGAAGTAGCGTCTCTGCATATCGACGTTGGGGTGTTCTATAAGGAGCCTTTTTCACCATCTTGTCATTTCTAAACACTTTCGCTATGTAACGGTGCTCACCTGAACAAACTAAGAAGGGTGGAAGGCTGGTTAGGTCTTGCCATGAATTTTAATCTTGCCAAGATGCAGGTCTGAGCAGACGGCAGCTGCAAGTGTGTAAATGACGGATCCATCTGTCGGGAGTATTCTCTTCACTAACACTTGCTTCCCTTTTCTTTTTGAAACTCAGGGGCAGCAACATTGTCGTGGTACCACCAGAGCTTTAAGTTGAAGCTTTTTCAATATTATATGAAAGCCATAGTTGCTGCTTATTTATCTCCTGCAACTAACAACCACTGACAAAGCCAATAGTCCAACTTGTTGTAGATATGATGTTACTTGTTGTATCATATATCTGGATGCAATGACAGAAACAGGAAAATATAAGTTGGGGGGGCGCACAATGCCAAGCACAGAAAAGTTTGAAAGGTCACACAATCACCCTGCACCCCTGCTCTACTAAGAAGTGAAATACAGCAAGCCTAAAAACACGACCTGTGCTTTACACACCATGTTTGTGGAGTTGCTGCATTTCTTTTCTTAATAAAGCGCAGCTGCAGGGTGATTGTGTGCCTTTGTTAAAGTTTTCGGGTTAATCGTAGCGCCCGTCTGGAGCTGCAATTAACAAGAAAACTTTCAGATGAAGTGAAACTGGATGAGTTGGAGTGGGCAGTGTGCCTAGAGGTTTTTATAGGTGAGAAAAGTGATCCCTGATCTGCTATCCAACTTTAAAATCCTTGAAAAAATACAAACTTAGACCAACATTACAGCGCTGACAAGAGATCTGCGAAAACTGGAACCATCACTGCACTGGTACATCACCTAGTTCCGTCGAATGCTCAGGTCACAGATCATCATACATAAAAAACACAGGGGCATATTATCAAGAACAGGCGATAAAATTATCGCCGCTTTATCGGCAGGAAACTGCCGCTAAAGCGGCGATAATGGGCTTGATAATATGTCCTTGTGAATTCCCATAGCAGCCCAGGTTCTGGTGTTAACCTGGGCTGCTATGGGAATTCACAAGGGCATATTATCAAGCCCATTTTCGCCGCTTTAGCGGCAGTTTCCTGCCGATAAAGTGGCGATAATTTTATCGCCTGTTCTTGATAAAATGCCCCACACTCTTTTAGATGTCAGTTTCTCAAGACAAAAATAGAACAATAATTAAGACCCTAAAAAAGAGTCTGCTACTCCACTGCTCAAGACTACTGTTACAATCAGTGTCTCACTGGGTCAAGGTTTATCTAGTCTATTCTTCAGACTTGTTATAATGAGCAGCTACATTAAAAAAATAGAGAAATACCACAAACATTTCTCCTTTCTTCCTTCATCTGACCCCAATAAACCTGGAAAGAATAAGCACCCTACAATTTGAAAAATATTGTGACAGCAGGCACATCGATGTGCGCGTGCTCACACTGCTCACTTCTCACTAGTAGAGAAGTTAGGGCATGACGTTATGTCTGGTGAGCCTTATAGGTAGGGTGACCAGGAGTCCCGGATGTGTCTGGACCGTCCCGGTTTTTCAACAGTTGTCCCGGCAGATTTCGGGAAAGTGGCTCATGTCCCGGTTTTTTGAGAGGGTGAACTAAAAACAGTGAGAGGCATGTTTTTGGGTGTTCCGAAGCAGGGCTAGTAAGCAGCGGTTATAAGTAAGCAGTTTAATTAACAGACATGATGCTGGTTTTAAAAATTACATTTTATTTATTTTCTTAGTGCCTTTTCTGTGTTTCTATGAGGATGAGGACTGTCATTATTTGCCACTTTATGTAAATTTGTGGTCCTTCCTCTATTTTTGCGAAATGTTCAATTTTTTGGGTCGCACGCTCTAGTCACCCTACTTGTAGGGGATGGGAAATCCTTTAAAGAGAGTCATTTTCTCTCTGGATTTCCATTCTCTTTTTGAAACTCAGGAGCAGCAACATTGTTGTGGTGCTACCAGGGCTTTAAGTGGAAGCTTTTTCAATATTATATGAAAGCCATAGGTGCTGCTTATTTATCTCCTGCAACTAACAACCATTGACAAAGCCAATAGTCCTGACTTGCAGGTATGATGTTACTTGTTGTATCATATATCTGGATGCAATGACAGAAACAGCAAAATACAAGTCGGGCGGTACACTATGCTAAGTACAGATTTTTAGCGTATGTGTCTTAAGCCAGGTCCTTAATTACACTGGCTATGCACCATTGCGAGACCCCCAAGTTTTTTCATCCCAATTAAAGCCCTGGGTATGATGTTACTTGTTGAATCATATATCTGGAAGCAATGACAAAAACAGTAAAATACAAGTAGGGTGGCACACTATGCCAAGCACAGAAAGGTGTAAATCACCCCACAATTGCGCTCTAATAAGTAGAGACATTCAGCAAGTCTACAAACACGGCGTGAGCTTGTAGAGTTGCTGCATTTCTTTTCTTACCAGAGCTGGGCTGCGGGGTGATTGTGGTGCTTTGTTAAAGATGTCAGGTTAATCACAACACCCGTCTGGAGCTGTAATTAACCTGAAAACTTTAACATAGTCACACAATCACCCCGCAGCCCAGCTGTTAAGAAGATAAATTCAGCAAGTTTACAAACAGGACGTGTGTTTTTCACGCCCTGTTTGTAGACTTGCTGAATTTTTTTTCATAATAGAGCGCAGCTGCAGGGTGATGGGCACACTGTGTGCTTTTGTTTAAAGTATTCATGTTAATTGCAGCCCGTGACGGCGCTGCAATTAACATGAATACTTTAAACAAAAGCACACAGTAGGCACCGCAGCCGGGCTCTACATGAAAGAAATACCCGGTTTTCACACCGCTCGCTTTTTAAAAGCAGCGGCTCGAATGTTGTTGATTGATGTGCTGTGTGTGTGAGCGCTCCACACACAGCACTGCACGCTTCATGCTACAGAGGTGCGCGCACATTATTGGGAAAAGGTCTCCTGACACCTCCTGACATGTTCTGGCAATAGCCATGCAATCTCTAAAATATATGACATGCTCAATGTGGGGTGCAGTGATAACAAATATTCATTCCAGAGAACTTGGGAGAATGAGCTTCAAATCACCCTTGATCAGTGGCGGAGAAGCGTCGCCCCACTGCTATTTGAGCAGTGTATAAAAGAAAAGAAACAAATATCAAGCGGTTATTATCATTTTATTTTTCTGTGAGGGGTTGGAGCCATGTTGGGGTGGGGCTGAGCACAGTGAGGAGTGTTGTTGCACATGAATGTTTGGCCTGCCCTCTGGGGCCGGTCAAACAATCATGCACACTTAGCATGTTCTCCATGGGGCTGTGTTGCACAGCCCCGTGGAGAACATGCCCAGGTTCCATGGTACTGCCTGAGCAGCCAAACAGGCCGCTCAGATCAATCACAACACTGCTTGCGCGTTGTGATTGGCTGGGAGAGGCTGGGAGCCTGAGTGGTTCTGGCGCTGCACAGTGAGGATGGAGAAGAGGGTGCGAAAGGTATGTTTAATAAAAATGTATTTATCCAATGCCGCCCCTGTACCGAAGCAAGCACCAATGCCCTAGACACAGAACAGTGGGAGGAATTCTTTATCATGCAAACAGCTTTCCCACACATTCCATGGGAGAGAAACCGCTCTCAAGATATTGTACAAATGGTTCTACTCACTGGCGAGGCTGGCCCTTCGAAGTCAGGTGAACGGGTTCCACTGCTGGAGATGTGGGGTGGAGGGGACACTGACCCCCATCTTATGGTCCTGCCCTGAAATGAAGTATTCTTGGTCTTGGTGCAGACAGCAATAAAACAGGTTACACGTGAGGAAGTAGAGAATGTCCAGAAGTTATACAATTGGGACACCAAGCAGACAGTATTTAAAGTTTGAAGGGGAGGAAGGGGCTCCTTATCTCACATCTCCTGTTAGCTGCTAAGCAAATAATTCTCTCTCTTTGTGGAGAGAGCCTATCACCCATTTAGTCTAGATGGATTGAAAGGTTGTGGTGGCTCCAACGGATGGAAAAGTATCGAAAAGTGCGAAAGACAATGTTAACAACTTCACAAAACAATGGAGCAGGAGCCTAGAGGATTTAAAAAAAAACTATAATGAAATGTTGTCCCTCAAGAGGCTCGAACAACGAGAATATTAAGTGAGCTCCAAACTGAAAGAGTACTACAGGGCCACCTTGCAGCTCATGGACAAGCTCCACCTGGATACTGCACCCCATTTCGGAGAGTAGAGCTGGCCAGGTTGTGGGAGAAGATGGCAGGGAAGAGGCTGGGCAACAGGGGGACGAAAGGGAATATTTGAGGGGGTAGTTTTCAGGGGGGTGGCAGGGATGGACTGTTCTTGTATGTTAAGTGGGAAAAGTGTCCAAATGTTAATAAACTCATTATAAACCTAAAGTGATCTGGAAAATCGGATTATTCAAGGTAATTATTCAATTCTTTTTTAAGGCCCTTATTACCTTTGGTGGAATGTTTTCTCAGGTAGGAGTTCATAGAAAACCCGACGGCATAACAGGGAAGAGGGGTGTGGGCCTAGTGGCTCTCTCTCACTCTCCTAACACTCTGGGGTATATTGCCGCTAACTAGCGTTAGCGTTAGTTAGCAGCAATTTTCATAACACTGCCTATCACCAAAAACTATCGCCCTGTTACCGATGTATATACAATACATCGCTACAGGGCGATAGTATCAGCTAGCCGCGGCGAAAACTGCAACTAACACTAGCATCAAGGCGATAACATTTTTGGCGTTAGCGAGAGAAAAGTGCCAAAAGGCCAATTAGAGGCAAAAAAATTCACGTTAGTCAGCCCAACGTCACTTTGCTGCCTCTAGAGGCAAAAATAGCCTATATGTCCACCATCAATGATAAAGAGAAAAAAAAACAATGGAATGCAGAATGAAGCACCCTGGGCCAAGTTCAGTACAGGTAAACAATCCCCCCAAAACACCAAACAGCCAGGTTGACCAGCCAGATTCCCAGGGAAGAGGAAATGCAGATTCAGAGCTCCATTTATGTAAAGAGGCGCATCGCTGGGAAAACCAGTGGTACAACACTTGACAAAGCGCATTCCTTGCAACACCATTGCAGCTGAAGCCTGGAAGCTTGGACAGTCCCCACGGCCTGGATGCCTCGCTGGGCCTGCATCTGAGACCCGGAGTGGGAGGCGGAGGTGCTGTGGAGTTGCTGCGGCCTGAGGGTGGAGACAGGCCACGTTGAGGCGAAGCCCTCGGGCCATGGCGGTAGACATTGAGGCATCGACAATCGCCCTTACCTAATGGTGAAGCCTGGAAGGTCGCATGGAGACATGATGCTGACCTGTCTCCTGGCGCCCCTTTGAGCTGTGATCGGTAGAGGCACTCCTGCACACCAACATAGGAAGGTCTGCATAGCATAACACGCACCACCACTACACCGGGGTGCACGGAGAAGATTGCTAATGGTGGGCCGCGCATCTCTGCACCACAGGCCGGAGGATGTGATGTGGCCCAGACACGGTGAGGCCCCTTAGCTGCGCCAAACTTGTGCGGCAGGAGCGCTTCAACTTCACGCCTAGGGGGACCCTGTTGTATCACCTGCATCAGGAGATTCTCCAGCAGACTTGGCCGCAACTGCTGAAAATGGGAGAAAAAATGAAATATCCTACTCAAGAAACACTGGTGCCAGCACCTTACATTCAACTTCAAATTCTTGAGCGCCAATAGGCAATGGAATTGATTTATGAGTAAGGTGGTGGGTCAGAAGTGCAATGACAGTCAAACAGGGATTGTTTATGCGTCAAAAGAGAGGTGATAGGTTTTCGGAGAGTGTTGTGGTCTGTATTTCAGAAGTTGGTTGAAGTCCACGACTGAAGCCCCTCGCCAAGCCCAATCCCTGTTTTTAATTCCTCTTCCTCCAGGAAAGCGGCTGAGATGACGGGATGCTGAGCAGCCAGGACAATGTGTTCGGTCTTGAAGGACCTGGAACCCAGCCCGGCACAAATGAAGATAGATATGAAATGCGATCATCATCCTTGGCCCGCCTGAGGCTGAACTTTGGTACCTTTGGCTATGGAACCACATTTTTCATGATTTGTTCTCAGTCTTCAGCCAAGAAAAGAGCTTGCCTCCTTTCCAGTCCATGCAGCTTCAGAAATCCCGGGTCGAAGAGGTTTCATCTGAGCTGAACTCATTTGTGAACCTGCAAGTCTGAACAGAACCAAAGTTTCAGCTTTTCATGAGTGTTGATGCGGTTCCTGACCACAGGCTGACCCAGGCCAGACAAAACCTTTGCTTAAAAATATCTGTTTCTGGCATTTTTCCTCTACAAGCTCATGCTTGCAACATTTTGAGAAAAAATGGAGGATTTTATTTTTCTTCACTTTTGGCGAGTTTTTTTCTTTGCAGTCAACAATCTCCTTTGTAGAATGTTCAATCTAAGTGAGTTAAATCTCTCTGTGTCTCACGCCATTTGTAGGTGTGGGTGCGGTACAACATGCATGTGCCTTTGTACACGTGCTTCCGTCTCAATAGCCTACCTGTTTGAAAGTTCATCAGCTGCTTCCGATTGTCCTATGAGACTTGTTCTCTTTGAATGTCAGCAATGATTAAAAAAAAAAAAAGCTTAACACATGGAAGGGATATAGCAAGCATTTGCAATGCAACCGGTCTCGCCTTTGGGACATTACATGCATTAAGCTATGATGTACCCTCATTCCTCGTCCGTTCATTGACAGTGCATTAACTAATCTCCCTGAAACACATAGATACAACTTGTGCTTGCTATAGTGATAAGACTTGTTTGCAAGTTTTCACCAAATTACCCCCCACTTAAAATCGCAGGTGCATGTTCACGACCTCGCTGGCATCCCCTCTGCATCACAATTCCGGCTTTTTATGGGCATCTTTTCCACAGTATGCATGCTCTCAAGTGCCTTGGTGGGACATTTGTTTCCTTGTGTGCTCTATACGAAGAAAGTCCACTAACTCCTGCATAAATATATACACACAACGTGGTGCATTCCACAACACCATCCATCACGGTCGCCCCCCCAGCTCTCCTCTCGCTCCACAGAAGCCCTGTGCTAGCTGCCTGCCTTGCCTGCCAGAATTCCAGCTGACTGCCGTCCTGCTACAGCGCATGCATCGTCTCTCTGCGCTTGGTATCGTTTTTGCCCGCATTTCTGTTCCGAAATTATTTCATCAAGTTTGAGCGCTTGTTAGCATTAGAGCGCGCATTGCTACATTAGAATTGTAATCTATTGTCTAAAGCGGCGATTGTGTTTGTAGGCGAAGCGTCTCCTTAGTTACTTAGTAACTAGATAGTTTGAGTGAAGCTTCGGCTGTGCCCCACTTTCGATTTCACTCTAGGCGGCCATTTCGACTTGTTTGTTGTTTTCACCCGTGTCTCCTCCCAGACCCCGCCTCCCTGCTGACCCTCCCACGCTCCGCCCCCTCCTCTCACCATTTATGGCCAATGCCTCCACGCGCAGCATCCACGCGCAAAGGTGCGCCAAAGGTAAGCCCGTCTACGCCCGTCCGCGCCTGGACCGCGCCCAGCGCCAGACCCCCTGGTCCTCGTGAAGTCCACCCCTTCCGCATTACTTATGATGCCACCACCCTCCTAGCCCTTAACCCCGGCCGCTCCCCCAACTGCGTCCAAGCTGCTCCTGGCCACACCCATGGACCCTTTTCCTGCAACTCCTGCAAGTTCGACGGCACCAAGAACTACTCCTCATCTACGAACACACAACAGATATCCGACCCCAACCACCTACAATGCATCCTGCTCAAAACCCGATCGGTCCACAGGCACGCCATTGACCTATGGAATCTACTAGACACCATCTCTCCGGACGTCGCCTTCCTAACAGAAACATGGATGAACGCCACTTCAGCCCCAGACATCACCATTGCCATCCCGGAAGGCTATAAGATCATTCGCAAGGACCGTACCGGCCACACAGGAGGAGGCATCGCTATCGTCCATAAGAAATCCATCCGCATCTCAACCAGCTCAGACATCAATCTCGCCAACTCCGAACACCTTCACTTCCAGATCTACATCAACCCCAAGACCACACTCAGAGGCACCCTCCTTTACAGGCCACCAGGACCCCGCGCACAATTTAGTGAAGACATCACGGACTTCATCACTCCACACGCTCTCCCCTCCGAGGACTACATCCTTTTGGGAGACCTCAACTTTCACCTTGAAAAGAACAACGACCGCAACACCACCACCCTTTTGGACAACCTCGCAAACCTCGGACTTAAACAACTTGTCACTACCTCCACCCACATCGCAGGTCACACACTCGACCCTATCTTCACCTCCAGCAAACATGTTTCCTTCAGCCACACCACAGCTCTCCTTTGGACTGACCACAGCTGCGTTTACTTCACCTACAACAAGCCCACATCCAACAACCACCCCCAACCCACTCTGAAAAGAAACTGGAACAAAATCACCATCGACCAGATCTCCTCATCGCTTCTTCAAAAAAACCCCGCCCACTCCTCAAACCCAGACCAAGCAGCCACCAACCTCACCCAATGGTTATCCAACAGCGCCGACATCCTAGCACCACTGAAAAAACGACAAATCAAACTAGGCAGCAAGAAGGCCTCCTGGTTCAACGATGACCTTAAGAAATCTAAGAAACTCTGTCGCTCCCTTGAGAAGGCCTGGAAAAAAGACCCTAACACCAGCACCAAGGACGCCTTCAAAAACGCCACCCGCATACACCACCAACTAATCCGAAATGCCAAGAAAGCAGCCTTCAAGGACCGTCTAAATAATAACGCCCACAACAGCAAGGAATTATTCAACATCGTCAAGGAATTCACCAACCCCTCAGCCAACTCCAACGACATCACCCCCTCTCAAGCCCTCTGCGACTCCCTAGCCTCATTCTTCCACAACAAAATTGCAGACATCCACAACAGCTTCGACAACCAACCTGGAGACCAACCCTCCCAATCCCCTGCAGGAACCCCACCCCCCTTGAACACCCTCAATGACTGGAAGCCAATCTCCACTGAGGACACCATCCGTCTGATGAACTCTATCCACTCAGGATCCCCCACTGACCCTTGCCCTCACCACATCTTCAACAAAGCTGACGCCATTATTGCACCGCACCTCCGAGACGTCATCAACTGCTCCCTCAACTCCGCAACCTTCCCGGAAAGCTGGAAACATGCCGAACTAAGCGCCCTCCTGAAGAAACCCACAGCTGACCCCACCGAACTCAAAAACTATCGCCCTATCTCACTCCTTCCATTCCCGGCCAAAGTCATCGAGAAAGCTGTCAACAACCAGCTCGCCGCATTCCTCGAAACCAACAAATCCCTCGACTCCTCACAGTCCGGCTTCCGAGCCAAGCACAGCACCGAAACCGCCCTCATCGCAGCAACAGACGACATTCGAACTCTACTGGACAATGGAGACACAGTCGCCCTCATCCTCCTCGACCTCTCCGCAGCCTTCGACACAGTCTGCCATAGCACCCTTCTACAGCGCCTCAAAAACATCGGAATCCAAGGAAAAGCACTGGAATGGATCACCTCGTTCCTCTCCGGAAGAACCCAGAGAGTCCGCCTTCCACCATTCAAGTCAGAGGCCACTGAAGTCATCTGCGGCGTACCTCAAGGGTCCTCACTCAGTCCCACCCTCTTCAACGTTTACATGAGCCCCCTCGCGGCCATCGCACGCCAACATAACCTCAACATCATCTCCTACGCCGACGACACTCAACTGATCCTATCACTCACCAGAGACCCTAACACAGCCAAAACCAACCTACACGAAGGAATGAAAGAAGTAGCCGAATGGATGAGGCACAGCCGTCTGAAACTGAACTCTGACAAAACAGAAGTCCTCATCTTAGGTTCCTCCCCCTCCGCCTGGGACGACTCTTGGTGGCCAGAGGCCCTTGGAAAAGCACCCATCCCGACGGACCACGCTCGGAACCTGGGCATCATCCTAGATTCCTCACTCTCGATGAACAGACAAGTCAACGCCGTTTCTTCATCTTGCTTCAACATTCTTCGCATGCTCAAAAAAACATTTCGCTGGATCCCTACCGAAACTAGAAAAACAGTCACCCACGCTCTGGTCACGAGCCGACTGGACTACGGAAACACCCTCTACGCCGGCACCACCGCAAAACTCCAGAAAAAACTACAACGCATCCAGAACGCCTCAGCCAGGCTCATATTAGACATCCCGCGTAAAGAACACATCTCTGATCACCTGAAAAACCTCCACTGGCTCCCCGTCAATAAGAGGATCACTTTCCGGCTCCTAACCCACGCACACAAAGCACTCTACAAAATCGGACCCGAATGCCTCAACACACGACTATCCTTCTACACCCCCTCCTGCCAGCTACGATCCTCCAACCAAGCCCTTGCCACTGTACCCCGCATCAACAAAACCACCATGGGAGGCAGATCCTTCTCCTACCTAGCAGCTAAAACTTGGAACTCACTTCCCACTGACCTTCGCCTTACTCAGAACCACCTAGCATTCAGAAAACAACTCAAAACGTGGATATTCGACAAGTAACTCCCCACCCTTCTTCAAGCGCCTTGAGACCCTCTGGGTATGTAGCGCGCTATATAAATCCTTTGACTTGACTTGACTTGACGTGTTCCACAGGAATGAAGATTGCACGTCTTCAGATAAAGCTGCTCTATCTACCTGCATGCACGATTGCACGTGAACTTTATTGCTACCATGCCATTGCCTGGCAGGCGTCACCAACCTCCAACAGCGCGACTCTCATACAAAATGGGAATGAACGCGTTAATCCGCTGACCAAGGAATGTGGGACAATGGCCGAAGTGCCTGAGGCCAAGGAAGTGGTTATGATGAATGTGTGACTTGTGGCACTGTAGGAAGTCACAGGAGTACTATGTAACTGACTATGCTTCATTTAAATATGATTGTCCAGGGCGAATGTATTAGTCCAAGCTCCATCCAAGTGAATAAGAACCGGCTTGTGAGGATTAAATGGGTTTGAGGGCCAGGCAAAACCTTTGCTTAAAAATATCTGTTTCTGGCATTCTTCCTCTACAAGCTCATGCTTGCAACACTTTGAGAAAAAATGGAGGAATTTATTTTTCTTCACTTTTGGCGAGTTTTTTTCTTTGCAGTCAACAATCTCCTTCATAGAATGTTCAATCTAAGTGAGTTAAATCTCTCTGTGTCTCATGCCATCAGTAGGTGTGGGGGCGGTACAACATGCATGTGTCTTTGTACACGTGCTTCCGTCTCAATAGCCCACCTTTTTGAAATTGTATGTATATGAGAGAGAGAGAGAGAGAGAGAGAGACAGAGAGAGAGAGAGAGAGAGAGAGAGAGAGAGAGAGAGAATTGATAATGGTGTGTGTGTGGGAGGGGGTGAGTGTGTGTGTGTGTGAGAGATTCGGTGGGCGTGTGCGCATGTATGTGTGTGTGAGCGTGCGTGTGTGAGTGTGTGCGCATATGTGTGTGTGTGTGTGTGTGTGTGTAAGTTTTAAAGTGACCCTGCCAGAAGAATAATGTTGTTGTTGTTGTTGGACATGTAAAGGCACCTAATCACCACAATTCCCCCCTTGGTCTCTGTCAATTTGCAGCATCAAACTAGTGACAAAATCGCTCAATTTAGTTTAGGGACTTTCTGACGAGAAGGGATGGGTGGAATTTGCTTTGTCTTTAACTAATAGACTGATATTTTACATGGATTGAAGTCAAGTTGGCCAGACATCTAGATACCAAGCTGGTCACTGATGTTTGAAAGAGGTCTTTCTACATTGGAAAAACAATTTGTGTCACCCCTAAGGTAATCGGGTGGCAGAAAGGGCACATAAATTGATCGCCAAATGCATCAAATTAGCTTTGGTGAGAAGGGACTTTGTAGAACAGACTCAGAGTAAAATGCTGTTGTCATATCATAACACATCACACCACCTTTTGTAGTTTTCAGAGGAATGGGCTAGCATTTTGGTGTGTTCCAGTGGCTAACATCTCAGGCTAATAGGACTGTGTGTGTTAGAAGCATGGACAAAGAGGTGAATGCCAAGGTGAAAAGGAAACAAATGCAAAATGGATCACATTACAATTGTTTACACTGTGTTAAGAATTGCTCATATTAGAGACAAAGTCAAGATGAAGTTGGCATGGGCTGTGAAGAAGGATGACTTCTAGGGGAAGGGTATTATAATCAACCTACAAAGAAGTGTGTTCCACCAGCCATGATACATGAGAATAATGAGGAATGAGGTTTAAGTGGCTGTTAAGGGAATGCATGTTAAGATGTGCCCCAACTGATTGAAGGATGATAAGTAAATTGCATATTGTTGTGTCCTTTTAGTTCAATTAGTTGAGTTCTCATTGTTGTATATTCGCTTTTCTTTGTTAAATGTGTGTCTTTTCGAATCTGTAAACAGAAATTTATAAGGAAAGACATGTCTCGATTTTCCCTTTTCTTCACATGAGTTATAACTTGCTTTTCCTTACCTGGCAGCGTGCTTGTCTCAAGCCCACTTTCATTGCCCAGTAACAATGTTACTGTTCAAAGAAGTTAATTCATCTTTGAACAGTAACATTGTGTCAAGTGGAGTCGGACCGTGGAAAGAGAAGCTGTAACTTCTGTGTGGAATAAATACACTTTTAGCCTTCATCTGCCTCTTTGTGTCTTTTTTATAAGTAAAAATGTGGGTACATTAGGATCACTTGAGCTACAAACTGTGTTGCCTCACTGACCAATTCCTTCCCAAAAGAAGCTTAAATCCTGAAACAGTGTGGAAAACACCACCCAAACACCTAAGCCATCAATCAATAAGAATTTAAAAAACGTGGCTAGTCACCCCAAAGGGTATCCAGGCGCTTGCAGGCCCTGGAGGCTTATTCGAACAGCCAGGTCTTGAGGGCCATTCAGAATTCTGGAAGTGAGGTGATGGTCTGGAGGTGTGTGGGGAGGGTGGTCTTTGCTGCGATTTGGTAGAAGGAGCGTTCACCACTTCTGCTTCGGTAGATGCGGGGAGTATGGGCAAGTGTAAGGGAGGCGGAGCATAATCTTCTCGATGATTGGTGGAAGTTCAGGCAGTGGTTAATGTACGCAGGTCTTTGGTTGTGTAGAGCTTTGTGTACGTGGGTCAGCAGCCTGAATTCTCCGCTTTTCTGTAGGGGGAGCCAATGGAGTTTTCTGAGGAGGGGTGTATTGTGGGTTCGTCGGGGAAGGCCAAGGATGAGTCTGGCTGCGGGGTTCTGTATGGTCTGAAGTCTCTGAAGAAGGTGTGCGGGGATTCCTATGTATATGTCATTGCGTCGTCCAGTTGGCTCCCGATGAGGGCTTGTGTCATGGTGCATCTTGCGTGTAGGGGTAGCCACTTGAAGATCTTATGTAGCATGCGCAGAGTGAGAAAGCAGACGGAGGAGATGATGTTGATCTGTGATTTCATGGTGAGCTTGTTGTCAATGATGATTCTGAGATTTCTGGCATGTGTGGAGGGAGTGTTGTGGGTCCTAGGTCTGATGGCCATCAGGCGTTGTTCCATGTGTTGCTGCTGTTGCCAAAGATGAGTACTTCCATCTTGTCAGTGTTCAGCTGCAGGCAGTTGTTCTTCATCTGATCGGTGACATTTCTCATGCATCTGTGGTAGTTGGTACTAGTGGTGGTGGGGTCATCGGTGAGTGAGAGGATCAGTTGGGTGTTCGTCTTCATAGGAAATTATGTTGAGACAGTGGGATCTGATGATGTTGGCCAGTGAGATCATATATGCGTTGAAGAATGTGGGGCTGAAGGATGAGCCCTGGGGGACACCGCAGGTGATCTCCTTGGGTTCAGAGATAAAGGATGGGAGGTGGATCCTCTGGGTTCTTCCGGTAAGGAAGGAGGTGATCTATCTAAGCGTGTCTCCTTGAATGCCGATGTGATGGAGTCTTTCAATCAGTGTGTGGTGGGATATGGTGTTGATGGCTGCCAAGAGGTCGAGGAGGATCAAAGCTGTTGCTTCCCCTCAGCCAAGGAGGGTTCAGATGCCATTGGTGGCTGTGGTCATGCCGGTTTCGGTGTTGTTATTGCTGGGGAAGCCAGATTGGGAGGCTTCGAGTAGCTGGTTCTGCTTCAGGTGTTTCATGAATAGATCTTTGAAAGCAAATGATGGAAGATGAAGGCTATCATTTATTTACGCAGGAATGCAGGAAAGTGCCAAATAAAACCAATTACTCCTAAATGGAAATGGTTGTCATTTTATTTCTGTCTATTAGAAAAACACACAAAAGAAATTAAGAGGCAGATTTACTAAGAATCCTTGCAACACAGTGCAGCAAGGCAAATTGCTGTGCTGTATGAATCGGAGGGAGCTGAAAGGCTCCATATCAATTATGATATGGTGCTTTCCAGCTCTCTCCCTGCACTGGTGTGCTTGAGGCTGCTTAGCACCAAAAAAGGCTCAGTTGCACCATGGTGCAAGGGTGCTTGTGTTATGATCAGGATTGTATTTGAGCAGGAAGAGATAGTTTCCTACCAAAAACTATCCAAATAGGTATTTTCTTCTTTTGATGCATGATTCAGACTGCACGCCTAATAGAAAGAGGAAATAACGAGTAACAAATATATTTCTCCTTGCAGTAGGCATACCAATTTAATGAAATTCCAGCTTTACAAACCTTAGTAAATCTAGAATTTCATGAAATACCTGGGTGGATTAACTGAAACACTCATGCTCCACCCATGGAATGCCTACCACTTAGGAAATGTAACTAAAGGCATCACAAGCTGCTGGGTTGCATTACATTTCTTTACAAATCAATGCACGGGCACCCAAATAAGGCTTTGCATCACCATGAAAATGTCAAATAAGCATTTGCATTTCCCTGCTTTGCCATGCACGACACAAAGGCTTACTAAATCTAGGCCTATGTGACTTGATGGTCAGTTTCAACTTTGTTAATCACTTCAGTGGGACATGTAGAGTCATTCAGGGGTCCACTAATGCACTGTAGACCAGTCCACCTGTGCAAACTAAGCTTTGCATATTCATACACAGTGTGGTATATGCCCACAAAGACTGAATGCCAAATACACTTGAACACAGCTGGACTGGAATGCTGCGGAATGAGAAAATCTGCAGATGTTGGTGCAGGCTAGTGACCCCAAAAGTCCAGGCCATGGCAGTCATGTGCCTGACTCTGTTTGACTGAATTCTCTTTCCCTTCTGGTCTTTCAGAGGCAATACCCTGTCAAGAAAACCACTAATATATCTGCCAAGCATTTCATCATTGGTAACAGTATAAACATGCTCACACATAGGATGAGCAATGGATGCAAACGGAGGGATGAAGGCCAATAGGACATGCGAAAAGATGATTGAGGTAGAGGAACTGTAGTATTCACATGCCAGTCACATTTCACATCTCAAAGACAATAACTGTAATGTCAGGAAATTCAGTTTTCTTGTATGCCTGTTCATCTCTTACAGCAGACACATATGCTCATACAGAGCAGAGGTGTGGAATTTAATAAAATATCAACTTGTCCATGGGAGAGGATGCTTAATGAATCTACTTGTCCTGTAACAAAATCCGCTCTGATAATAGCCCCTCTGATAATGCCAGAGCTCATACAATAGTAGAGTTTGAATACCAGCAATTCCCTTATTTTGCCACCTTTCTGAAAATCTACATAGAGGGCTGGAGATGGCGATAAGCAATAGCTTCCCATGGTAGGAATGCCCTTTTGAGTCTGTGCAACCCTACTAACCAGCATGTTTTACGGGTTTTCATCAGCTCATCTCAAATATTTTCCCATGTGGAGAAAAGTTGGAAATTTACTCCTGACAAGGCCAGAAGTAAAATTTCTTCTAGAGTTGGGGGGATAAGGTGGTTGGTAGAAGGGTGAACTTTTTACCGCTCAACAGATTTTCCCATGAGCAAATCTACCCATGCATATTTGCTCGTGCTAAAATGCAGTTCACAAATATTTTCTAGGAATAAGATTTCCTGGCCTACTTCTGTAAATTCTTGTGAATTTATGAAAGCCTTACAATCTGTACTGATGCAAGGACATATACCATGGGTGAACTTTTGTGACTTTCTTTAAGCATGGGGCCCATAGTTAGGTCTGGTGTTAAACCCTTCGTAGCTGGGCTATACCGGCTATTAAAGTCCCTCTCCCTTGTTAAAGACCCTCGCCTTCGGCTCGGGCCTTTAACACTGGAGAGGGCCTTTAATAGCTGGTATAGCCCTTTACGGTGGGCTATAAGGCTGTATTATAATATGAAACAGGCTTGGCACATGAAATATAATATCTCTGTCACTGCTAGCCTTTAGTGCAACCTACAAGTAAAGTCTCATACTGTTATACTCAGAACTAATCTTCAAAGAATACAATGTATTTGTATTTAGTGTATGTATTACATCTTAGAAAGATTGCATATAATGTAGCAAAGAGTAGGAAATATATATACAAATTATCCACTTGTGGTGACTGATGTAGATCTCTTATTCTGGGAGTTTGGTCAGTTGCAGAGAGTATTGGAGGATATGTTTTTCAAGTTACATTTTTGGAAGGTGAAGCATTTTGTCTGCTAAATTAATTGGAGAGGGTGGATGCTCTGTTGTCTCGCCTCAGCGGGCTAAGCTGTGCAAACTAAATGGCTTCTATTTTTTATTAGTAGACTGCTCATTAATCCTGAAATCCTGGAAGAGCTCCAATATCCCTGTGCAAAAATTTTATAGGTAACTATACCTCAGCAAGATGGCGACTCTCGACTCAAGCTTCAAATACCAAGCCCTTGCATATATACATATATAGTAATGAAAGTGAAAGTGAAAATAAAAGTGGCTCAATATCACGATATCTAGAGCAACTGGACCAATAAATACACATTGGCACATTTATTACAGTAAAGAACAAATTTGAGTTTATTACCACAGTACGGGTAAATTGACTTGAAAAAACACTTTTAGTGCCTCACAGATGGGAAGTAGCAGTTACTTCACAAAAGAAAACAACTCTCTTCATAGAAGCTTTATTCGAAAGATTTTAGCATCCTGCATAGATGTAACCTCTTGCATTCTCGTATACGTTGAATACCTTTTGTTAAAACAACTACAAATGATAAAACACGAAGGCATAAACCTTATATGAAGCTTAACAAAGTATATAGGGGCATATTATCAAGAACGGCGTTAAAATTATCGCCGCTTTAGCGGCAGGAAACTGCCGCCAAAACGCCGATAATGGGCTTGATAATATGCCCTTGTGAATTCCCATAGAACCCCAGGTTCTGGTGTGAACCTGGGCTTCTATTGGAATTCACAAGAGCATATTATCAAGCCCATTATCGCCACTTTAGCGGCAGTTTCCTGCCGCTAAAGCGACGATAATTTTAACACCGTTCTTTTTTTTTTCCTTTTTTTTATTGTAAACAAGCTGACAGGAGAAAAATACAATACAAATATATCCAGGACATTAAAAACATGAGAAAAATAATTGAATTATACAGCAGATAATAAAATAAGGAAGGCACAAAGAGTATCCTCAGGACAGCAAAAAAAATTCATAAACATCCAGATTTGTTGAGCATGAAAATAAAAAAATAAAAAAATATATATATAGATTTATAAATTTCATAACGTGTCAGAGAAAATAAAGTTTGACAAAATCATATCAAGTTGAGAAGCGAGTTCCCCAGTTTCTTTCAAATGTTATCAATGTACGGCCTCCCCTTAGGTTTGCTAGAGCAAATTCCATGGAGTATATTTCCATTACTAAAGCCCACCAATCCCAAACAGTAGGTGGATCTATAGCAATCCAGGCTCTTGCAACAGTTAATTTAGCACAAGAGATAAGTATGGTTGCCAAGGAAGATTGTGGGATTGGGGTAGACTGATGATCTAGCAAAATTAAGGGGGCAGTGAAAATAGGCAACAAAATATTCTTAATTCTACAAATATCTTGGACCTCATCCCAAAAGGTTTTAAGCTTAGGGCAGGAAAATAGCATATGAACTAGATTAACGGCTACCCCAGAGCATTTAGGGCATTTTGTACGATCTGTGAAATCGGGATTGGGGGACCACCTAGAGATTCTTTCAGGAGTATAGTAGAGCATACAAGTTGTTCTGAACTGCTGTAGCCTGAGACTGGAAGATCTTACTAGCTTGTTGATATTAGATAGGGAGTTCGTTATTTGCTTCAGAGTAACATTGAAGCCAAGTTGGGCCCCCCATTTCTCCGTTAATTTAGGCAAGTCATTTGTTTTATATTTTGATAATAGTTTATAAGCCCCACTTATAACTGATTTAGTTTTTTTAGAATATAGACATGTCCAAATATCGCAGTCTGCGATGCTTCGGATCTTTTTTTTTATTAATTAAAAAATCATGGAGCTGTAAGTATTTGTATCTGGCGTTTTCCGGTAGATCATATTTAAGTTTAAGCAGATTAAAATCAACAAATCCCTGTGGGCTGTATAAATCGGCCAAGGTATTTACTCCCTTCTCTGCCCATATGTTATTAATATTATCAGAGAATACTCTTGGAAGACCTGGATTGCCCCATAGAGGTAGCTTCGGGTGAAAAAATGAAGTCCTGCAATATATCAATACGTTCTTCCATATCTTTGTTATATCCCTGGCCGTCTTAAACCTTACCCTCTTGAAATAATTGGGGTCATTTGCTCTAAACAAAAACATGTTTGACTCTTGCTTCAGCATGAGATGATGAGAAAATATGGTTCCTTCCTTATGAAGTAAAGAACGTAGTCGTAAAAAAAATGAAGACCAAAAATACAACTTAAAGTCTGGGAAGTTAAGCCCACCCTCGCTCGTAATAGTTTTCAAATGTTTCAACGATCTTCTTGTTTTTTTGTAGCCCCAAATAAAGCTATTTAAAACACCATCCAGTTGTTGAAAAAACCGATTGTTCAATGCCAGTGGAATAGATCGAAATAAATATAAGAATTTAGGTAATACCTTCATCTTAATAAGACTAATTCTGCCAATAATATTCAGAGGTAACCTATGCCACTTCTTTAAAAGTATAACAGTGGATTTGATTAGCTCATTATAGTTGATATGGTTTATTTCTTGTATTTTAGCCGTAATTTTGACACCGAGATAAGTGGCTACCTTGCAGATCTCTGGAATGGCCGTGGAGGGGGAATAATTGGCAACAACTTGCGTCTTCTGTATATTAAGCCTGTAACCAGATACTTTCCCAAATTTAATAGCCTCTAGTTTAATTCCTTTTAGGGCCTCATTTATATCATGTGTATAAATGGCAATGTCATCCGCATATGCGGTCAGTTTAAGCTCTTGAGAACCAGAACTAAAGGGCACAATTAAATTTTGGGAGTTAAGAGCCATTAAGAAGGGTTCCAAAGAAAGAGCAAATAAAAGGGGTGAGAGAGGGCAGCCCTGACGGGTGCCGCGCATAATTTGAAAATCTGAGGAAGTTAGACCGTTATAGCTGGTGCAGGCAATGGGATTGTCGTATAGAGCCTGTATGCCCCTTAACATTTTTCCACTAAACCCCATTTTGAACAACGTGCTCCAGAGATAGTTCCACCCCACTCGATCAAATGCTTTTTCTGCATCTAACAAGATCATACCTAGTGGGGTGGATTCTATCTCTGCGACATCGAAGGCCGTAATAGCCGTATTTACATGTGAGGTAGTGTCTCTCCCGGAGATAAAACCATGCTGCTGAGTATTGACAAGTTGAGGCATAATAGGTACCAGTCTAATTGCAAGAATTTTAGCAAATATTTTTGCATCTGTGTTTATCAGTGAAATTGGCCTATATGACCCTCTCGCTTCCTTTGGTTTGTCCTTCTTTAGAAACATTTTTATTTTCGCCCTATTCCATGATTTAGGTGCTTTTCCGTTCGTCCCTACTGGCTGCATGACTTCTAATAATAACAGGTCTAGTTCGGGTAAACAGGCCTTATATAGCTCCAACGGGATAGTATCTTCCCCTGCCGCTTTACCCACGGGCAAATGATTAATAGCCTGATGTAGTTCTATCATGGTTAAATCATCAGACAGAGAGCTCAGGTCTAAGCTATCAGCTGTATGCGGTGCATATTCCTCAATGTAGGCCCGTATAAGATCGGGATCTGGCTGATTCTCTGGGGTATATAGGTTTTTATAAAAATCAGCGAATAGCTCTAAAACTTCCTGTGGTTTATTATATATGTTGTTGTCTGACCCCCGAATGTTAGAAATTAGAGAGCCTGCTCTGGACTCAGACACCTTATAGGCCAAGATGCGGCCGATTTTGCCCCCCCCCCCCCATATTGCGCTATTTTGTATTTGTGAATATTTGCACTATGTTTCTGATAAAAACTTTTCTTTGCGTCATTTTTTAAAGTACTAAGTTTAAGATTAACATCCGTGACAGTTGGTAAGTTATGTCGAAGTGCCAGGGCCAATTGCTCTTCTTGATTAGTTATTTGTGATATTACCAAAGCTCTGCATTGTTTAAGTTCAGCATTTTGTCTATACACATAAGCCTGTGTAAAGCCCCTTATGCTCGCCTTGCAAGCATCCCATACTACAAGACAGGAGGCCGAGTTCTTGTTGATGCTAATAAACTCAGCAAGATGGACTTTCAGCTGCGAGATATAAGATACATCTGAAATAAGATATCTGGGAAAGGAGAACATTCTGGAGGGAGCCGTGCTGTGTGGTGTAGAAAATGATATAATTATAGCATTATGGTCGGAGGAGATACGAGGGCATAGGGTCATAGAGCAAGTCTCTAATACATTGTCGCTGACTAAAGCCATATCTAATCTGGAGCATAATTTGTGAGGTGCCGAATAATAGGTATACCCAGGTCGACTTGGGTGTAGCTGTCGCCAGGCATCTTTAATATTATGTATATGACAAATATCTAATATAGCTGCCCTAGTCTTATGCATCCGTTGGTGGCTGTTAGGTCTGGTTGTATCCAGATTATAATCCATGATGCAATTAAAATCGCCCATAATTATAATTTCTCCCGCCCAATCCAAAAGTTTTATGTTTAATTGATCAAAGAGCATTGATTCATCTGTGTTTGATCCATACACCACACATAATACAAATGTATTGTTTTCATACTTAAGCTGCACTATTGCCCATCTGCCATCTTTATCATAAGCGGTCTGCATCACTTCTGCTCTTACACGCCTGTCCTTGAGTATTGCAACCCCTCTTATAGATGTCCCAGCAGACGAACAGACCATAATTTCGTATCCTAATTGATTAAGTAATTTCCTGTCTTTCCAAATAAGATGTGTTTCTGATAGCAAACAAAAATGCGGTTTATATCGTTTTGATTCTTCGGAGACCAGAGATCTCTTGCCTTTGCTATTCAAACCCGCTATATTCCAAGCTAAGCATTTTATTTCATGCATTTAAAAAGTGGTGAAAGCATCGGTCCCGGCTCCCAGTTAATAGTCAAACGTTGATAATTATATATAAAAAAAACAACAGAAAAGGGGACACAAGCATCGTAGATTCTCGATCTCCCAAACAATTAATATCACATCTAGTGTACTTCACATTCAGTACCATAATGTCCATGCCCTGTCTATCTTCAATCAAATCCCTGTCAGCCTGTGAACTTGTTTTAGCTATTTTCCTCCCACCCACCACCCACCCACCAAGACCTGCAGAGAAGGTCCCCCCCCTTACCCCCCCTAGTACCTACCCCAGCCGGGGAAGTACCACCCTTCAGCTTCAGCTGCCGTTGGAGAGGCAGCTCGTGTAGAGGATCACCCTAACGGGCCCCGACCCCCCCCCCCTTCCTTGTCGAAACCCAGAATAGACTTACCCAAAAACAGCACAAAAAAAATTAAGTAACCTAGTCAGCGGCAGATTGGGATTAGCCCTCCAGACAGCTGCACTTTAACATCCCAGCCACCTCAACAATTTATCAATCCCCTAAAAAAAAAGAAAATGAAAAACCCTCAGTAAGAAACGGGAAAAGGAAGAGAAAAATCCCTGCATAACTCTTATAAAAATCTGTCTCTAATTTGTATCTGAATTGATATTGGCTAAGAAAGCTTCAGCCTCCTTAGTATCACTGAAAAAATAAGTTCGCCCATTTTTGATGACTTTAAGGCGCGCAGGTTCTTGCAGAAATATCTGGGCACCACAGGCTTTGAAGGGATCTATCAGTTTACGGAGATGCCACCGTCTGTCCATAGTGTCCTTGCTTAAGTCTGAGCGGGTAAAGAGCGACATCTCCCCGACCAAGTTCTTGATAATATGCCCCATAGTATGATATTTTATTACCCATTGATAAGCGACAGAATGGACACCTCTGATGAGTCTTGTCTTCTCCCCACGCTCAACATTGGTAATAAATATCATATTACATTCTGCAAACCATATATATATATATATATATATATATATATATATATATATATATATATATATATATATATATACTCACACACACCCACATGCACGCACACACACACATTATGTCGTACTCTGCAAATATGAAATATTAAAAGCTCACACTGCAGTTTATATCACTGTGGCCAAGATGCCTTTCACTCAGAGCAGAAAACTGTTGTCCTGGGAAGTTTTCCACCTCGGTTCCAGCACACTAAGTAAAACAAACCTTGCTCTGAAACAGAGACGACATTATCTGCACTGAATTTCCCTGTATTTTTCCATGAATGCCACGAGTCTGGCACCCGGTTCCTCTCGTGACTGAGGCATGCACAAAGTGCTCCATTATTTTGTATTTTTTTTTATATTTATGCAATGCCTCTTTTGTGGTAAGGTGTGCGGCTGGAGTAGCGGGGGCGGTACACACAAGTCAAACAAAAATTCCATATTCAACTTGAACGTCAGGTTGAACATCACAACCCACCTATGCATTAAAATATAAAAACATTATTGAAAAGGCACGTGGATAAAATAACATTTCCTTGATTGGGCATGTTTTTTATGGAACTATGTATTTTTGCTGTCCCTCAAGCCGCGAGATGTTTATTTTAATACCGACTGGCTGAAGAGAGGTATATTTCTCATGTCAGAATAACGGGAAACGATTATTCATTTCTTTAAAAAAAACACATCAGGGAAGTATCCTGCTTTACAGCTATTAATGCAGAAATCATAACGTCAATTTCGAAAATATGCATTAGCGACTGATAATCTCTTACATAAATAGTGCAGTCACGTGATTTCATCAATCGGCTTCTGCAAAAGCAATCAATGTACCCAGTCAGATTCGAATGACGTAATCACTAAGCGACGTTAGATTGTGTGTTCTGTGGTAGCAGTGCAGTTAGTTACTGTATTTTAGAGTAAACTTGTGCGCATTGTCTAAAGGATACCCATAGCCCATATTCACAAAGAGAGCAGTAAAACTTCACTTGGGTTTGTAAATGTCATCGAAGTGCAGTTTTACACCTTTCTGGAATATATGACTGGAAACTGCGCCTGGTGTAGGTTTCCATGAGGATTCCCTGGAAAACCATGGTATTTCCAATCGGGGATCTCTTCCTCTCTACGGTATTCTCTGTGGTGACAAATTCTGCACAAGGTGAATAGAATTACCTGTGCAAAGGCACATTTTTATTATTTTCCTTCTCTCGGACACCCCAACACATTTGGGCTGATACATTGCCTTTCCCACCCTCGAGAGAGATTTAAGCCAGTGCATGGCAGGAATACATCTCCGACTGGTTCCAGGCTAGAAACGAGGGCCTCATTTATGAGGTTTTGGCGTACGGCAGAGGCCTTCCTGCTGCGCTGCCCTAGGGCAAAAGAAAAGGGCAGGAATACACCGTATCTATCATATATGGCACATCCCTGCCCTTTTCCCCTGCACCGGTGCACAATGGGCTGTTATGTGCAAACGCATGGTGCAAGTATGCCTGCGTTGCAGGATGATTATTTTTGTGCAGGAAGGGAACCTTTCCTCAACAAAAACAATCACAAGAGGCTTTTTCCTCTTTCTATGTGTGCTGCAGAATGCAAGACACATAGAAAAAGGAAAAACGAGGAGAAATAAAGATATTTCTCTTCGTTGTGCCTCCCTTACGCCTCCCCTAGGGGAGGCATGAATTTTTGGCGCTGCCTCAGATTTAAGGTTTCTCGTAAATCTGGGGCAGTGTCAAAAAGCCATGGATGTTGCTGGGACCGCCCCAGCAACACCCATTGCACGCCCTTTTACGCAGAAAACTTTATTAAGGGGTACGATATTTACGAGGCAATATTAAGCCAAAAAAAGTGGCTTAGTTCTGCCTCGTAAATATGGAGCAGGCTCCTGTGCCTCGGAACATGACAAAAATATTGTAAATGTCCGCAAAAATACTTATTTGTGAGCATTCACAAACATAAAAGTCTATACAGGTGCGGCTCCTCCGCCGGAGCGTTGCCTCAATTAAAATCCCCCCAACACCCCATGAAAAATAAAATGGTATTTATTCATCCCCATCCAGAGTCAAGCCTCATGATGGTGGCAGGGTCGCTGCTGAGTGACAGCAGCAGGGAGGAGGGTGGGCTGTCTAAGCATTTATGTATAAAGTGTGCATGTCTTTTTGGTTGGCCGTCTTGAGGCGGCCAGCCACACATGTGCAATTCAAGCAATCTAAACCAGCTGGCTTAGAGTCAGTGCAGGCCTCCCGGGCGCTGTGGAGCACTGAGTGAGGCCGCACCCTTCAATCAGGGCGTTGCTCTCACAGCATGAGAACAGCGCCCTGAATGGTCCAGGAAGTTCCAGGCTCCAGCTTCCAGTTCCTGTGGAGGTCCGGAGCGGTGGACGTCACATTTGCTCGGTAAGTTATTTTAATTGGGTTTTTTTTCCTGCCTGAAATTCCTTTATAAATTCCTGGCAGGTGTAACTAAGGTAACTACAGTCATAATCTTACATCTACAGGTGAATTTATCCATGTGGAAATGCCCCTACTTTTACACTCCGGAGCTTACTTTAGAAAACGTTGTATGGAACAGTAGCTCCATTTTTAAAGTGGAACTTGGGTAAGATTACGACAACCAGAATTCCTTACCTTGTTAAAAAAAATAAAAAACAAGAACTACATTGATATCTTTTGGAAAGAAAGTGCTTACCATGTGCAAAAACGATAAATGTACACATTTTCTAAAGCAAGGTTAACCTTCCAATGCATGTTATTACATACAAGTGGTAGCTGGAATGCCATCAAATTCATTCTCTGCTAAGTTATTTTTCTTATTTTAGCTTAAAAATCTTTAAAGGACACCTCTTAGTTTCTGTAAGTTTGGGGATCAGTAGTTATGTTCAAATCAGCAAATAAACCATTTTTGAATTTACAAGACTACCTCTAGCGAAGGATAGCATTGCAAGGATGCATAGGAAAACCTTAAGTGGACTAAATGATCAGTATCAGAACAATGAATGTGATTTATATTAAATATAAGACCTTCAGGACAGTGGTCTTATATCTTTTGTATAGTTCGTCCCAATCACTATATTGCACATTACGAAGGGCCTTATTGTCGTGGGCAGGTTGTTTTTTTTTGTATCAGAGTGTGAGTTTTTATGCATTGCACAGTATGCACTGGCCGCCAGTGATAGCTTGAGAAACTGCTAGAGCATATATTAGAACGAATAAGCAAACCCAAGTCCCTTTATTTTAGTTGCTATGTCCCCCTAAGAACATTTAGAAACAAACATTTGCAATGCAATCGGTCTCACCTTTGGGACCTTATATGCATTTAGCTATGCAGCACATTAGCCTGGGTGCTGAAACACCTACTGTTCTTTAACATGGAGGGAAAGTAAGCACCAAACTGCGGAACACTCCAGGTATGGGAAGACATGGAGAGAAATACTGCCTATCAGCCGCAAATTGTATTGTCCAAAGCTCTGCTTTTAAAATAAAACCAGCCCCTTTGGTGGTCATATTACTGAAAATACAGGATTTGAAAAAAATATTATTGTCTACAGATGCTCGTTGAATACAAGTTTTTATGGCCTAGAATCTAGGGAATGCTAAAGTGATTCTGGTATTTTACTGACCTCTGCTGGTCGTTTTCTAGCAAGAAAGTTAAATAGAGCCAGTTGCCAGAAGAATAAAAAAAGGATTTCCATAAGTAGAAACCAATTCTGGTATTTTACCGATCTCTACTGGTCGTTTTCTATCAAGACAGTTAATTAGAGGAAGTTGAACAAGCAGAGAGCAATTCTGGTATTTTACTGCCCTCTGCTGGTCGTTTTCTATCAAGACAGTTAAATAGAGGGAGGAGCCTAGCTCGCGGCCGTGATGGTCGCCCTTTAGCTCGGCTCCCGCAGCCCTCCATCCTGATTGCCTATCCTGTCTTTTATCCTGTCCCGGGACGGCACATTTTTGGGGAATTGGAAACATAACGGCTTGTCTGTACTTACCATCTGACCCCGGGGTCTCGGCGTGCAGTGGCTCCGGAGTTGTGGCCTCCGAGAGATCGGGCCTCTGCGAGACTTGGACCGGGACCTCGCCGGTGGGATCCGACGGCTCTCGGCCCCGGCCGAGAGCGAGAACCAGTGTTGGGAGCCGATGTGCGAAGATCCCGGCGATCCTGACCCGGGCCTGCCTTGGTAGCCGCGCGGCCGACGTGGGTGAGAAGCCCCGGGACCTGCTTCTGAGAGGGGGTCTCCCCCCGCCGCTGCTTTGTCCGGCGGCCCTGGTCCTCGGGGCCCGGACTCCGCTTGTTTGGGGCACCGGTGCTGGTGCTGGCGGAGACCCGTTTTGGGCGGACATCCCTTTGGCATTGAGGCCGCCCTTGCTGGGACCCCCGGCGCTTGTAAAGTCCTACATTTGAGAACTGTTATTTCCGGGGGTCCTAGTGGGCGGCGATTGGGCTGATTCACGAAATGGCGGCCGGCCCTCTGGAACGAGAGTCACCCTGTGGCGGCGGGCCCGAGTTGCCTGATTGTGTGGGGATCGGATCTGGTGGGCGTGAGCCGACAGTCAGAGATATCCTGGAAGCCCTGAGATCCCTACACGCTTCCCTGGCCCTGGGCGTCTCGGTGGGTCCGCCACGATCTGCCGCCATTTTGGGCGGCCGTTTCTTCTTGTCGCCCTCTTGTTTCGATGACTTCATTGCCTCACCCCCCTCGATTGACCTGAGTGTCTCCACCACTGATCGAAGATCGTGTAGTGTGCTGGTGACTTTGGGGCGCCCTGCTTTTCAAGGTTCGGACCCCGGGGACTCGGATGCTGTACTGCGACCCTGTTCGACATTGCTGCCTGAAACCGTGGGTGGACTACCTCCTGTGCCTGCTTCGATGACTTTGCCTGTGTCTATAATTGAGACCACCCCGCCCGCTCCAGTGGCGCAACTGAACTCCTGTTTTTCATGGCTCGTGCTTCGAGTGTTGATGCATCGATACTTTCAGTTTGGACTACTGCTCACTTGTGGATCTATCTACCCCCACGTAGCTATGCTAGTCACCATTACACTCGATTATATGCTGATTCCGTATTTAGTATGTGGTTCTACATTGCCATGTGGTGGGTGGGGTTTGTCGCTCGAAAGGGTTGGGGGTGAAATGTACACCTTCTGCTTGATTTCCGGTATACGATTTCGTTGCACAATTGTTTCTGATCGTAGGAGGGTGGGAGGTCCCCTTCTCCTAATATTTTGTGGCGCGTGATGGGGTGTCGTCCTGGTCTGTTTTAGATTGTGCTTGTCCGGTTGGGCGGGGGGCTGCGGCCGACCGTTTGGATTATAGTTATTCTGCTCCTCCCTCCTGTCTTCTTTTCTCCGCTTTTGTCCCTTTTTGTCTCGTTTTCCTTTCTTTCTTCTCGCTATATTTCGGGTTCTGGTTTAGGGCGACAGGCACGCTGTTTGAAGGGTAGGCCATAGCCTTCTACAGGGGTGCAGGGTGGGACGGGTGGGTTGGGTTCTATTTTTTGTTTGTCTTCTGGTTCTATGGCCCTTTTGTATCTCTTTTTCGTGCGGCCGCGTCTGTCCCGACCTCCTATGGTGTGTTTCGGGTGGGGGTATGGCGTCGTTACTCCTCCTGCTATATTTCGGCTGTCTTTCTTCCTGATCGCCATGCCCCCACTTAGGCCGCTAATCCTTTTGTCTCCTGTCTTCCCGCCACGGGGGGCCTGTGTCGGCGTGTCTTCTACCTTTCTTTTTTCATAATTTCTTATTCCCTTTTTATTGTTTTGTTTTTCTTCCCTCCCTTTTCCTTTCCCTTCCTCTCCCCCCTCCCTACTTAGTCCCCCCCCCTTTTTTTCCTTCCTGTGTCCCAGAGGGTACTATGACGGGCGGGCTTTGATGCATCGTTTTTCTGATCCCTCTGTTCTGGCTTGGTAGTGTCTCGGGTGGCGGGCGTGTTACGAGGATAATGCTCAGGGGCTGACTGCGTCTCACATATCCTGATTTCTTGACTGCATTGTGTTGTCCCCCTGATATTTTGCCCCATGCCCCCTTCTTAATGTTGAGGTTGGTTACGGGATGTCGGATGCCTCCGTATTGTAAGTGAGCCTGTCATACGTCCTCTCCCCTTATTATAAAAATTAATCCTTATTTACTCCTGTGTTTTAGCCCTTTAGTTTCTGTAGCTCTTCTCCCCTATTGTGATTGTACGGCCTCTGCTTTGTATTGATTGATTATGTAATATTTGCCTGGTGACTCCTGATTGTTTTGTACACTGCGGCCGGCCGGCTTGGTTGTGGGCCTCGCCTTGTTTTCTTTTGATGTCAATAAAGGTTTTCAAAAAAAAAGACAGTTAAATAGAGGCAGTTGAACAGAAAAAAGACCCTAAGCAAAGGTGGAAGCAGACAAGTCCTAGGGCTTAGCTTCAGATCCACAAAGTACATACAACAGATCTTCCAGACAGCGCAAGCTCTGTCTACGCTCGACCTAAAAAGGGCCCAACATTGCATTTCATAGCACGAGCTTTTTCGCAAAAATGTGGTAAAACTCAAAGGTATTCAATATTTTAGATACAGTACATTGGGACTTCCGTATTTAAAACTTGATATTGTTGTAGAACACATTTTCTTTTTACAGTTCTTACCGTTTTTGTGTAGATCCGTTGAAAAGTAATGTCTATTGAGATCTTTGTGCCAATTGCTCGAAAGATAATGTTGGAAAAGTTTGCTTTATCCTGTAATGAACCTCCTTTTGGTAATGGCTGTAGTTTCAAAGTCCTGGTTGACTGGGGTGGCCAAATTATACTGAAATTTAAGCTATATAGGAGCTTCCTTAATGCAAGTAGTAAGTAACATGGGATATGTATCCCTGTCGTAGGAACTGCCTTAGGTTCTAAAAAACAGGTGGAAAGAGCTGCTTAAGTTCCCTTTTAAGATTGCTTGAAAACTATTGGCAGATACAGGCAGAATGCTGTGCTTCAACTTGTTGTGCCTTTTTTCCTTTCTGTATTTATAGTTTCATAATTCCGTAACTCTTTTCTTGCATCTTTTACTGGTGTCTGTAGCTTCCAGATGTCAGCAAGGCGTCTCAGGATTGTAAGGTCTTAGGGGACCATCAGTTTAGGGGGACAACAATGACTATATGTCAGCAGGACCCAACTGCTAATACCAGCAGGACCCTACAAGATCTGTTCCAAGTAACTGTAAACAGTGCTGTGCAAGAGAGGGTCTCAATGAGAATGTCTATTTGGAGAATTAAATGACTTAATTGAGTAATAGCATATTCCTTGCTTGAATCTCTTCATGCCCCTATTGTATAGTTTAGCGTGTACGCATTAAATAAAAATGTCCTCTTGTTTGTTCACATCGAGTGCATTCCCTGAAACATATTGTTTTGGGACTTTATTGAGTAATAGACCCAAGCATAAATAAATCTGCGAATATCGTTTGATAAGGTCCAATTTTACCTATTCCTCTTCTACAATATTTAAAGTATTGTTATGTCTGATGCTACCACCACTTAGAGTAACATGGACAGCATCTGAGGAAGAATGTTGTTGCCCTCTTAGGAGAAATATTCAGCAATGTCTCCCTTATACAATGTGTTAAACGAGTACTTATAAGATGCATCAACCCCATTGGGTAACTGTAATCCGCTTAATTTATTAATTAAATGACGACATCTATGGACATATTAACAATAGAGTGAACAACATGGCTGCCCTTTATATCGGTTTATTGAGTCTCTCTGTGGTGAGACATAGCTACGTCTCACCATAAACTTAACTAGTAAAGGAGCATTCTTCTTTTTATATTTTCTTTGTGCTGGAACAGACTGAATAAAGTGAGTTCGATGTTTGTTAGAGACTATTTTATGTGTCAAGGCTTTCTTAACGGTGTGACTAGGACCCGGAATTATCCCACCCAACCCCCTTCACGTAGATAGATGGAGAACGAGTAGTTAGAGAACAGGAGTCAGGACAGGTATAATGCGGCAACACCCCCAGCAGTGTTCATTTAGTGACAATATGGGAGAATGTTCTCCTCTAGGTATAGTGACTCTCGGTGTTGATAATAATTTAAGCTTGTTATGATGAATACCATCAATGATGAGAAATAACGGGATGATGTAATGTGCGCTGGTCCATTGGTGTTCCTGTGAGTTGTTCCCAGTTTTTTTTCCTTTTTCCTCTCTCTTTGAATATTCCAACTGGGAGCCATATGTACCCTAATTAACGTATATCCACACTCACATGGATGTACAGCCTTATTGTTTATAGGGGAGTTGAAAGAGAAAACGAGGGTTCTGGGGTACCAACAAATCAAGCATTAATTCTTCATTAAAAAAAAATCCTCATCCAGTGACTGGACATGAGAAGTGGGTGTGAAGGGAAAAAGGTTGCATGGAATTCTTCCAGAAAAAGCCACATATAAAACCCATTTTCCCAATGAAAGGCATTTACGCCTTAAAAAAATACAAAAAGGCTATTTTGAACAAAAAAAATACTAGGGATTAGTTTCTCCCACATGGTAAATGCCATTCGTTTCAATATTTTGATTAAACTTTTTAGGTGAAGTGATTCTCAGAAATAGTACTGCCAAAATTAGTTTTTCTATGAAAACTCATGGAACAGTCATGGTACAATTCATGCATTCATGAATATGTTTCCTTTGTTTGCTCGGGCCTCTTTGATGAGGATGGCATAGTTATATAAAGGTACTCAGCATTTTACGATGATTAGATAAAACGGTGTCTATGGATAGGGTAGTTTCAACAAGAAGTCGCAGTTTGGTAATTTTAGCCTTTTTTTAATAATAGATACATTACAGTGTTATTTGGGCAACTGAAATGCCTAATTGAAATGGACGGAGTAATGCCTCACTGGCAGAATTCAACAATTCTACTTGGAGAATGTATGTCAGAAGGTCCCATAAAAACAAATCACTCTCATAACTCTTCTTCTCTGCTTGCATGCAGTAGAATTCTAGATTTGAAACAAACCTAAACATCAGGGGCCGATTATGATGGCGGACGGACCTGAGTCCGTCCGCCACCATAGAGTAGGAGGCAACCTCCGCATGGCCTGCGGAGTTCCCTCCTGTGCAATTAGGATGTGACCGCCACCCTGGCGGTCACATCCTCTATTTTTACCATTGCGGCGGGTGCGGCTTCAAGCTGCATCCCACGCAATGGTAAAAATGCATACATTGCATTTGTATGCAGAAAGCGGCAGGCACCGTGCGGTGCCTGCCGATTTCTGCATACAAATGCAGGGGGGTACCAAAGGTACCCCCCATGTGCAGCCCCCAGCCCCCCTTCACCCAGGGGGCCCACAACGGGCCCCCGCAGTGAAGTTACACATGCTTTTCCACGGCGGAAAAACCGCCGCGGAAAAGCATTTTTCACACCCCATCCTAATATGGCTGACGGTGTCTGAGAGACACCGTCACCATATTAGAGCTTGTTCCGCCGCGGTTGTAAGCCAACTGCGGCGGAAAAGCTGCAGACGGAAACCAGGACCCACCAGCCATCCTAATGTGGCGGTGGCTCTTTGGTGGGTCCGCAGAGGATTTTCCGCATCCTCCGGGCCGGCGGTGGCTTCCGCCGGCCCGGAGGATGCAGAAAATCCTCCATCGTAATAGGCCCCTAAGTTGTAACCAGTAACCCACTGCCTGAAACGTGGGGTGGAGTCAATAAAAATGTAATATGCAACCTTAAAGATGCTACTTATTATGTACAACTGTATTGGGCATGTTACACATTTGGCAGATACCTCTGCAATCATTTTTTTTTTTTAAACTGAACATTTTTATATTGAGAAGGTTATTGAAACGGCAGTGTATAGAATAAGTATAGCTAGGGCTTGGTTGGATAAAAATCCCCCGGTATTGCAAGTATGGTTGGCTAATCTTCTGGCAGTATATAACTTGGAAAAACCCATCTATGCACGGAAAGGCAGGAAAGGGAGGCAGCTGGGTCTAAGAATATGGGAGCCCATTAATAGATGGAAGGAGGGTCTGGAGCTACCCTGAGGGTATGGAATAATGCTTGAACTAGCTTTTGTGATATTTTTTCGTTATATGGTGTCGTTCATTTTCTTTCTTCTTGGTTTTTCTTCTTTCTTTTTTAGTTTTTTTTTTTGTTTTGTTTTTGTTTTTAGCCACTAGGTGAAGCTATGTCTTAATAAGGTTGTAATGAAATGTAATTGCAAACAAAATGTACTGTTTATTATCTACTGATACATTAGGATGTCAAGTGCGCTATGATGTATAATCTGTGCAAATTGGAAAATAAAAAATATATAAAAAAAAAAGAGAAGGTTATTGAAACATTTTTAAATATTTATAATTTGAATTCTATTTTGTAAACATGAAAATAACTATATATAAATATTTTTTTAAGTTTCAATAAATTAATATAACATTATATTCAATGGAGTTTTATTTTATGGGCCTAACTCCACTATGATGGAGTTGCCATGGGTGGTGCTGAACTCACTCCAGCTCTGAGCTGGAGTCCATTCCCAGCTGTCTTGGGTCTTTTTTGACTGTAGTACCTTTAGAAGTGCAGCTTGAAAATAGGAAGTTGCTTATTCTCTTGTGGTTGGATGCATGTCACTCCCTTAACACCTCCTTATAAGTCCCTTATTCCCTCTCCTTTACTAGTATTTTCCATTTTATAGCCCCTTCCACATTTACTACCAAAATGTACACCTGCATGTGCAGAGACCTTGCAGTTGGAAACCTCCACATATATGATTTTTATAGCATGTTGTAGTATGTTAGCATTAGAATTATAGTACCACTAAAATACAATTTGTGAATAGATGTCATAGTTCTTAAGAACACCAGACTACAAAAAGAACCTGCACACAAATCTTCCACTTCAGATATTTCCAGACCATCCAAGGCAGAGCAGCTAAGCTACAATGTAGGTTGAGAGTGAATGGGAGAGGCTGTACTAGCAGCATGGTGAAGGTTGTCTTTTCCATCTGTGCTGGTGGTCAGAGATAGAAAAGACCCACCAATGCCCACCGTGCACTGCAGTATCAATCAATCAATCAGGGGTTTGTAGAGCGCAACTACTCACCCGGGAGGGTCTCAAGACGCCAGGGGGAAGGTGCTGCGCCATTGAGTGCTGGGGTCATCTGAAGAGTCAGGTCTTGAGGTCCTTCTTGAACTGGGGCAGTGTGGGGGTTAACCAGTGGTTGAGGTCGTTCTAGGTCTTAGCTGTGAGGCAGGATAAGGACTTTCCTCCTGTTCTGGTCTTGTAGATACATGGGATGGTGGCCAGAGAGAGGTCAGCTGATCAGGGGTGTCTCTTGGGTGCGTGAAAGTAGAAGCGGTTGTTTAGGTATGCTGGGATGATGTTGTGCCGAGCCTTGTAGGCGTGAGTGAGGAGCTTGACGGTTATTCTTCATTCGATATGGAGCTAGTGGAGGTGTTGGGTGATGTGGTGGTTGCGGGAGATGTTTTGGATCAGTCTGGCTGCTGCGTTCTGGGCGGTCTGGAGCTTGCAAAGTAGTTTCTTGTTGATGCCGGCGTAGAGAGTGCTGCTGTAGTCCAGTCTGCTGCTGATGAGGGCATGTGTAACAGTTTTTCTGAATTCAGGTGGGATCCATCTATATGTTTTTAAGAGTATGCAGAGAGTTTTAAAGTAGGCCGACGATACAGCATTGATCTGGCGGTTCATCGTGAGCATTGTATGATGCTGAGGTTTCGAGCGTGGTCCAGTGGGGTGTGTGGGTGGGAGGATTCTGAGGTTGGGGGCCACCAGGTGTAGTTCCAGGCGGATGGTGTAGAGCCAAGGATGAGGAATGCAAAAAATAACTCTCTACACACAATGAACATTAGTTAAACTTCTTTCAAGCACAGATCCATGCTTTGGTTGTATGTGGAAAAAAACATACCTGCTGCATGGCCTGACATGCCAGCATGGCAGATTTGTCCACGCTGAGTTTTTTTTATCCCCAACATACCTCCAAAAATGGAAACAGGAGCCACAATGGGTAAAATGTCAACCACACTGTAAAAAACATCCATCAAGAGGATATAGCAGTACACTTATAAACAGTCTTCAAAGGGATGGATAGAGAGGAACATTATACTTCCATGTTACTGGAGCACGAAGGCTGCAGCAAAACAAAATACAAGAGCCAAATCATTTCAATGGTTGTTCTGTCACAGTGTAAGTAGCGTTCCTTCAACACTTTCTGTAACTGCTTCCCTTTTCTCAGTGCAGAGGACAATAGCTAGAATTCGGGTTTCATTTCCTTGCAAGATAAGTCTTGCAATTCTAGCAATTGCATCTTAGACTGGTATACTACCTGACATAAGAGTTTAAAATGTCATGCTATAAAAATATTGTATATAGAATGTTGACTGCCAACTTATTGTGAAGTTAAATACATACAGGTAAGTATAGATTTATTAATATTAACTCCACATCTACATCCCTTGAAGATAGTTATTTGGCCAGCTATTGATAATTGCCTTGCCCGCTGGTCAGTGTTAGATGAGACTTGAAACATTATTTAGAGTGCGGTTAAAAGGCTAAAGTACATGAAACCCTAGAAGTCCCATTGGGACTATCTTTATATATGCGGAGACTCCGTACTATAAAGTTACTACTCATAAATCCCTTTGTGAGTAGCAAACAGTTGTAAACTTACACAAAAGTGGAAGTTTACTTTTGTGAATCAGGTGGCCGCTGTCACTGTTGAAGATTGGATGGGTCTCTATTTGATAGGCAAAATATAAACCTACCAAAATAATGCTACCACTGTATGAGGGAGTTAAGTATATTTGCTATTAAGAATAGTAAATCTATAATTGCCTACATCTACGTAACTCAATGAAATAGGTAGGCGATATGGTGGATGCAAAATTTTTGCTGGTCGATAATTTAACCGCATTACAGTGAGATATATTTATATATTTTATGTACAAAATAAATTTATAGATTGAGATTATGTGAAAATAATAAACCATAATAAACATACACTTTAATGATTAATCCAAAATGAACCAATGTAAAAACGAAGAATTTTCTTTTAGATAACAATGACTATAAAAGTAAAGAACATTGAAACAATTTATATTCGAGAGAGGTAAGCGTTCAAATTATGGTTAAATTAATGTTATACATTCGGTTGTCATTGTGGGTAGGGTTATGGTAAGGGTGAGTGTTTCCCTTACTGTAAGAGTTAGGTTAGTGTTAGGCTAGATTGGGGTTTGGTTTAAGGTTTGGATTCAAGATCGGATTATAATTAGGGTGGAAATATTTTGGTCATTGAGGAATTTTATATTATGGTTTGGCATTGTTAAACTAACATCAACTAAACAATCTATTCCAAATTTTTCATATAGTATATTTTCTCTCTTAACTGTTACATACATTTTATAATTCATAATGAATTGTGTGAGATGGAAATGTGAAGTGTTTTTTGTTTTTTTTGTAACAATTGTTTGTGATGTTTTTATGGCTGTATCTGAATGAACTTGAGACTAGATAGGGCTGTGGGCCCTACCCTTTATACATGTTCAGCAAGGCTTACAGATAAATCTGTACCCAGAACCAGGAAGCTGATGCCATTATTGGATTCTCAAGGTCTTCTGCATTGTCATATTGTTGGGATGAGACACTCGGATATACCCCTGGACTGAATGTTTATCAGTCTGTCCATCCTCAATCGATCCTATCCTGAATACAATGCTTAATTTGATCCAATGGTTTCTGGTGCTTCGCATCAGCACCTAATGGTAAGCAACGGCACTCATGATAGTCTGCCACATGGTGGTGTTGTTTGTCTAATTAGAAATGAGCACAACAACAGTTGTTTATTAATTCAATATATAATAAAAAATGCCTCATACCTGCTGCACAAGCCATTCTTATAGCTTTATAGGTTTGGAATCACCTAAATTGTCACAATTGTAGGCTTGTTATGGTGAATAGTTGTATTGGTGCAGTCATTGGCAGTGCTGGTAGGGGCAATGAGTAGTGCAAGCTCCAATGGTTTCCTAAGGAGGGTCCTTGCTCTTATATATTTAAAAACTAAGCACTGCCTGAATGCAGTACACAATTTTCTTACAGACATATAAAAGCTGCTTTGAAGAAAAATAGTTTGGCGGTAAGGGTGTCTTAACATGAAAGATTTCAGACTTGTAAAACCTTTGGAATGTTGCCATTATATCTGAGGTAAATTGTTGTCAAATAGATGATGTGGCATTAAGTTTTTTAAAACTCTTAGATAAAAGATCTTGCCCCTGATTTACTTTATAATTTTCATGCCTGCTTGCTGCACTGGATCACTCACTGCTGTACTGGGCTTGTATTAAAACATGCTCTATGGCTGCTTCCAGTTCAGTCTTGTCATCCCTGTAGCACCCGCGGCACATCCTATGTCCTGCAAATGCAGAAGCACAGGTATTCAGAATCCTTGAAACTGATGCATCTTACCAATGGGACAGGGATGAGAAATATGGAGGTGCACCAAACTCTCGATTTCCCACCTGCGGAGGACAGACAGTTTGTAGAGTACCACAACAGCACATTGAACCATTAGACTCCTGACTGGCGCGCACCAATAGTGATTCATGGCGGCAAGTGCAACAGAACCCTTTGCATTCTACTACTCACAGCAGAGATGCACCCAACCCACAACTTCTTGTCGTTTGTGTAATGTGACCCAGTGCATATTTCTTTCGGTGTCTTGACTGCCAAGTACTAACAACCTACCTTTAGTTTCTCCCAGTCTGGATGAGTACCCATGTTTCTTGAATACTTGACTTTGGTTAATTTAATAGTTCTTTTTCCCATTCGTTCAAACACATATGCCCATAAAGCCCCCCGACATTGCAAACTGCCCACAAACTTCAATGAAGACAGCAACTTATTTCAGAATGGCAAAGTCTGCATCATGGGTCGAAAACTGTACACATAATATCTTTCTGAGCCATGAAAATGTTTTATGTCCAGACCTATCTAGAAGTTCACATAAGGAACTGTCTCATTGAACAACTGGGAGCTAATAAGGAGGCCTGTTAGTGTCTTGTGTAGTAAGGGTGTCAGTCCCAGTATCCTCATGGACGTGCCCAATGCATATTCCAGTACAAATGAGTAAAGCCTTTAAGCTGATAAGTTTACTTGCCTCCCTGCAGATTCCACATATGTATAAAATGATGTGTAGAGCTTACCTGAGTGGCCCACCATGACCACAAGGGACTGTTTCTTTTCTTCAATATTTAGAAGAACCAATGAGGTGGCATCTCTCTAGGTAAACAAAAGATGGTTCCAATATTAGTACATAACATTAAAGTGCACAATGGCAGGGGATATGTTTGTTGCAATCTCACACCCATTAGGACCTGGCTTATGTCCACCATCATACCATCATACAATGAAACAGTAGATAATCCAGTGACTTCAATGTGTGTTTGACTGGGGCAAAGAGACCCAATCCATACATGGATGTCTCACTCATCATCCAGTGCGCTAGGATAATGTGTTACAGACAGCTGAAGACTAGACACATTGAAATCCTTCAGGATATGGGCATGTCACTCCTGTAACACACTGTCCACTCCTTCCAGTCACAGTTATGGGAATTTGAACACGCGCATGTAGGTGTTTGTGGTGCTACTAAGAAGGGCTCAACTAAGCAAATATGCTATCAGCAGTGGCGGCTCCTCCGCAATGGCGGAGGAGCGTTGCCCCATTGCCTGGCTCCGAGCCACCAAATGAAAAATAAAACGATGTTCTTGCATCATTTTATTTTATATTTGCCTGCTCCGAGCCAGCGCTGTAGGGAGGGGTGGGGCCAAAGCATAGGAGTTGGGAGGAGGAGTGCTACCTGCTCTCCCTAAGTGCTCATGAGTGTTTGGCCGACCATCTCAGGCCGACCAAAAGACTCATGGACACTTAGGTTTCTCCAGCCCGGCTGCATTGAGCAGCCAGGCTGGAGAACACCCCACAGACTCTCTGGCCTGAGCGGAGCGTCTTTCGAGCCCATTTAGGCCAATCCCGCGCTCTTCGGCAGAAAGGGGATTGATTAGATGGGAGTCTGTCCCAGGGGCTGCTAGGACCAGGAAGGGAGAGGTGACGCGACACTATTGGCGGCTGGTGCCTAAAGGTATAGTTTTTCAAAACTATATTATTTCTAACAACCCCTGCGCTCCCCCTCCTGCGTTAAGTCCACTTGCCATACCACCTTTTGTTTGGGATTACCGCCACTGGCTATCAGCACTAATTCAGAAAAAAACAAGTTTTCCTCCTCGGGTCCGCCCTGTCCTATTTGATCCACAGTAGTTTTTTGTGTATTTCACAAAAGTTAAATAAACTATCACAAGTTACATTTATTACATGTGTGCAGTGCTGAATTTGAGCCAGTGGTTTCTGGTGCTTAGCACTGGCACTTAATCTGCAGCACAGCGCATTTCATGAGCACTAGTTAAGAACACATTCATTTAGGGTAGGCATTAAGTGATTTGCCCAGAATTACAGGATGTTGCGCCAACGCCGAGACCTGAACCTGGTTCCCCAGCTCCGCAGTCAGCAGCTCGGCCATTATGCCACATCCTCTCCCCACTTTCATGGTTGGTTATATTTTAAGAGGTGCTAACATGAGAACTGGGCTGGTGCAAGCTGCCTCCTGATGAGACACCAAATTAACCACTACATATGTGGCACATGCACACACACTTGCAAGACCTCTGTTTTGTTGGTACTCATACAGAGCATGACATACCATACTCTGTTGCATTATGCTGCTAGCATAAGTGTTAATGAGGGGATAACAAGCGGTCTTTTTTTTATTTCATTAGCACTGCCAGAAGGTCAAAAGCGCATCAGCTCAGCAGAAATGCACTGCAAATAATATTGCACAGCACATATGCTGAAAACACTGGTGTGCTTATGATGACGCCAATAAAACTTGATAGACGCAACAAGTAGTTTTTGCTCTCTTTAGAGCTTCCTTCTGTTTGGTGCTTCCTAGCCTCTGCTTTCCTGCTCTTTTATTCTAGCTTCAACTCTGGTTCCACTTTTCATTTGTTGAACCCTGCTTTTATTTTTAGGTCTGGTCTAAAGCTATATTTGTAACATATTTTTATATATATTATATATTTACTTGAATGGGTTTACAGCCAACTCTCTCATACATTGGCCTGTTGTTACGTCATTCACATTTTGTTTTATGCTTCCCCCTATTACAGCATACAGAATGGGACAGTGGGTCAGCCTACTTCAGCTACCTCCTAACTTCACTTTAAGTGAAGGCATTTGGCTCTTTCACAATGAGCACATCCACATACAGAGTAGTTCCCTTCAGTACCAATATTTTTATTTTTACTTTATGATTACTGTAGTGTTGCCTTTGTGTTAAGAGCCTTGTGTGATAACAGGACGCTTTCTACCATCTCTTCCATGTTGTTTTTTATGTGACACAGTGCATATGAAAGCTTTATCAGCTTCCGTTTCTCGCTAATGCTGTTGTAAATTCCGTTTGGAGTGGCCTTTGTTTATCTGTCTGCTGCCATTTCTGATGAGGGGTGAGAACCCTGAATCCAATCCCAGGATGCTTGGGGGACCTGGCCTTGCAGTTTAGGCAGGACTGTTCCCATGTGCAACAGGGTAAAGAATCATTTGCATGTGGCTGGGTTAAAACTTGAATGGCTTGGCGAGCAAAAAAATAATGATGGATTAATCCCAGATCTATGACCGGGGGTGAATGTTTGACAATGTTCAACATTCTGGCCATCATCCTTTTATGTGCCATTTCACAGCATACCAGATTGTGCCCATTCAAAACTGTTCTTTATAAAGCTATCCTCTTTTTACTATGCATGCAGTGAAATGTATGTATATCTTACTGGCAGGGGTGGCTGTTAACATTTAAAAGTGATGGGGCGTAAACGTTACAGATTAATTTTCATGAACCGCATTCACTGTAAACACAAAGGCAACAGCATCCCCTTATTTTACACTATATCAGTAAAATGAAAACAGAAACAAAAGTGTTAAAATCTATACCTAGATAATACAGTCAATCATACAACACATACAATTAAAACAACAACTAAGATGAGAATCACATCATAATCAATCAATGAACCAAACACCGCAGATTCGTAAAAGTACACACATAGTGAGACCAAAGACCAGACAAACATATCACACACTCTACTAATGACTGCAGAGGCAAAAGAACCATGCAATACCCGCATACCCAAGGACAGGTGACAGCTGAGACAGTGTAAATTGGCACTGACAAGATTTTGAGAAAGAACAGGTGTGCAAGGGGGGAGTGAGAAATGGTCACAGAGCCTTTACTTGTGTGTATTTGTGGCAATGTAGTAAGGCATGAAATGTGACAATGTGTGCTGATATATTTCCCCTTCTCTAAACTACTCTTACACTTACAGCAACTCATCAGAACAACAAAGAAAGAGACTCTACAAGAAAGGATCAAATGCCAACGCGCACATTAGCAAGGAACTTTTCGCTGCGTTTAAAGAATTCGCCAAACCTAGCACAGGCATAGTAAGCATCCCACCATCCCAAGACCTCCCCAACAACCTCAGCAACTTCTTCCACCACAAGATTAAGAAGATCTATGACAGTTTCAATGACCTCGATGCCCAAGACCCTCTTACCCCACTCGCAACCACCGCACCCAACGACACCAGACCCAAGCAGACCCTGACCAGTTTCACACCCCTCACCACTGACGACACCCTCAAGATCATGAAGAGCATTCACTCAGGATCACCATTGTACCCCTTCCTGCACCATATCTTCAAGAGTTCCGGCACCTCCATCACCCCTGAACTCTGCCGCACCATCAACTGCTCCATCAACTCTACCACATTCCTGGAAGACTGGAAACATGCAGAGATCAATCCCTTGCTGAAGAAACCCTCTGCTGACCTGAAGAACTTCAGACCCTTCTCACTGCTCCACTCTCCAGCCAAGGTCATCGAGAAGGCAATCAAAGCCCAACTTTCCGAGTTCATCGAGGCGAACCACATTCTGGGCCACTCTCAATCCAGCTTCCAAAGCAATCCCAGCATGGCGGCCGCCCTCCTCGCCACCACAGATGACGTCTGCACCCTCCTTGACCGAGGCAAAACCTCGCTCTCATTCTCCCGGATCTCTCACTGCCTTTGACACTATCTATCATCACTGCACCCTATGTACAAGACTCCACATCTGTGAAAATGCCCTGCCATGGATCCGATCCTTCCTAACTGGCCAAACAGAGAGAGTCAGGCTACCACTATTCCACTCGGAACCCATAGATATAAGCTGCGGAGTGCTTCAGGGCCCCTCACTGAGCCTCACTCTCTTCAACATCTACATGGCCCCACTCAGCCATCATCAGAAACCATGGACTCAAAATCGTCTCCTATGCCGACGACACTAAGCTGATCCTCTCCCTCACCAACAAACCCACAGTCGCCAAGAGCAACTTCCATGACGGGATAAAGGCTGTTGCCAACTGGATGAAAAACAGCTGCCTCAAGCTAAACTCAGAGAAGACCGAAGTCCTCATCCTGGGCTACATCCCTGCTGCTTGGGATGGCTCCTGGTGGCCCTCAGATCTTGGACCTCCCCTCACACACCCACAGACCACGCACAAAATCTCAGCATCATTTTGGACTTCTCGCTCACTATAAACCCCCAGATCAACGCTGTCTCATCATCCTTCCTCCACACACTACACCAGCTCTGAAAGATCTTCAAGTGGATCCCCACCGAGTCCAGAAAGACTTTCATCCACACACTCATCAGCAGCAGACTCGACTATGGCAACGCACTCTATGCCAGCATCACCCAGAAATGCCTCAAGAAACTGCAAAGCATCCCGAACGCCTTTGGCAGACTCATCCTCAACATCCCCTGTTGCAGCCACATCACAAGCCACCTGAGAGTCCTCCACTGGCTCCCAGTCAACAAAAGAATATCCTTCAAGCTCCTCACACATGCCTACAAAGCCCTATATGACACAGGACTTGCATACCTCAACCATCGCCTCGTGTTCCACACACCCACCAGAGACTGCTGCTCCACCCAACTGGCCTTGGCTGCCATCCCACATATCCCCAAGACCACAGCCGGGGGAAGATCCTTCTCGTACCTCGCCGCAAAGACCTGGAACACCCTGCCTCTCCTCCTAAGGCAATCACTGTCACTGCCCCATTTCAGGAAGGACTTCAAGTCCTAGCTCTTTGACTGAACCACAGTGCCTTGAGACAGATCTGCAGCCCCCCAGCATCTTGTGCTTTACAAACCACTTGATTGATTGATGGAGCCGGTTTTGTGTTGCTTCTTTAACGTGTTTACATTTGGTTGTTTTACCCAAGTGTTTCTGGGTAATTGTTTTATTTGCAACATACTCCTGGCTAGGAATAGAGCCCATCTAGACAAAGTAACTTCACGGTGAAAAGCTCAAAACAAACAGACAACAGATACCGCTAGAGGAAGCACCCACAAAGAGCTTTCCTTCCGTCAATTGTTTAACGAGTTTAAAATTTGTACTGATTTAAATTATAAAAATGAATAGCTCATGATTTGGTTTTTATTTGAAGTACATATGCCCAGGCTAATTTTATGTTGACTTCCTGACATTACTCTCTCATATAGACACATGCTTTAGGGTGGAGTTTTTTTCAGATATTTCAAAACTCAGCGTCCATAAAGCAATACGTTTTCAGCTGCCTTACCTCAAGAGAGTCACCCATAAGAAAACTTTGTAGGTAATTTCATGGCAAATGTACCGGGAACAGTTTGCAAATAAAACCAAGCAGCATCCTTGAAGGATGAATTTCAGAAGGAGCGGAAGGTGGTTGGCGTCCTTCCTACGCAAACCTAACCAATCCTGGAGCTGCGCTGCTGCCATGCTGTTTTCAACATGAGATCAGCTCCAGGATTGGTTTGAGCAGGCTAACCTAAGTGCTCCTTGTGAGGCTAGGGGCCTGTGACTGTAATCGCCCGGCAGGATGAAGTGCGCATGTCAGGCTGGCCTTTGCAGGATGGCCGGCCAATCCTACATGCACACTCGGCACTGGCTGCCAGCTTCATGTAATTGTGATCCTGTTGCTGCCATCAGCCCTGCCCCTCACACTCCAAAGCTTGTATGCCTGCGATTAAATGGCAATGAGTATATTTACTTTTTTTTTACATCCACCTGCTGTGCTTCCAGCAGGCGGGGCAACACTATCTGCCCCTTAATGGGAGCCGCCACTGGGTAGTTTACAGGAGAGTTTTGGCAGATTGACAAGTGTTGAGATCTGGGCTGGGAGAGGGGGAGCAGGGATAACATAGAACCTCAGGCACTGCTATTAGCCTTGCCTGTCCTTCTCTGGGAGTCAGGAGGAGTGTTCTCTGCACCCCCATATTATTCTTTGAACTTGTGAGGGGTTGCTTTCAGATCTGTGGCCATCCTAGCTCTGGAGGGTCTGGATTTGTGGTGAGGGAACCCAGGGAAGTGCTGAGCCTGCTTGAGGTGAGTGCAATCAGCTAACCTATGCAGGTGTTGGGTTATGTGGGATCCCTGAATGCACAGGCCACAATCTCTTGCCCAGACTCTTCATGTGCCTAGGTACTCACTCACACCCAGACTTGCTTCTGGGGGTGGATCCTCAACCAGACGATGGTCAGGGTCATATGCTCTGCTGTGATGCAGCAAAGGCTGAGCAGAGGCCCGGCTCTGTTCCTGCCCCTTCAGCAATTTCACAAGAAGTGCATTTGCGCTAAGTAAAACTGGGCACAGGATCACTCGAAATATATCAGTCCAGAGTTGGCATATGCTGAATAATCCCGACCAGAAATTTATAAAAAACCAGTAGTTCCAGGCCCAAAGACACCACAGCACTCATACTGGCCAGTGGTACAGTGACTGCTCTGGATTGAATTCAGTCACTTGTAATCGAGCACCTGATGTGCAAAGTTTGCATTTGTTCTTTGCACAAATATCCCAGGAAATAATATGTAGGAGAATCTCTATGTGTAAAGCCATCCCAAGATTATGGGTTTTGCATATTGTACAAGGGAAAAGTCCCCCAAACAGAAGTGCATAATTGGAAAAGGTGAGGCAATACTGCATGAATCACACATAAAGTACATCTGGTACACAAATGGGAAAGGGGGAAAGTTACATTTGTCCGATAGCGAATGCTTTGTTTAGGACAAGAACCCTCCCTCACCCGAAGATGACATGCTTCATCATTGGGTTCCCTCCTCACACCTGCACCGAATGGCACCTGGTGTGGGCTACGACCCTCCAAAGGAGAAGAGCTGAGGTGTTTTTAGTTAGATGAGCAATATGTTTGGCTGAGGGGCAGAGTCCTATCACTTGCATACAAAAAGGGTGGCGTGAGTAAAACTTTCTCCTGGTGGGCTGAGTATCAATTTTAATCTGGTGTCCCAGTGGATAGGGTTAAAAAAAAATGTGAGAATTGACAGGGGTTTGGAAAAAATGCTCCCTATGCGAGGTCAACATGTTTCTGCCCAGGATTGACCCTACATGGGGTTCAAGGGCATTAGTCGGGACCAAAATAGTAAGTCACTCTGGAATAACAATACTGAAACCTGATCTTTGCAACAAATAAGGCGCAGCACCTATCGCCACCACAAAGTCGATATAAGTGGCGTTGTAGTGACAATAGGGTCTTATACATATGTCCCATAGTTTTCTTCCTTTTCAGTTGCTGCTTTAGCTTTCTGCTTCCCTAGTAATGTTCCAGCTACATGCACAGGTATTTATGCCACACATGTTAAAAAGTTCACCAGTTGCCACTGGCCACTAACTGTGCCATGGCACATCACAGCAGCACACTAGTCAATATATGGGTTACAACTAAACTACATTTTCCCTTCTTTAGTAAGTTTTCTGATATTTTTTTAACTTGCAAATATTGTAGCTTTTTTTTCTAATCTGTCACTTCCTGAGAAGTCATAGGGATTTACAGCCCTGTTACGTCACTTCCTATGACATCATAGGGAGGGGGTTACAGGTAATGTGATGTCACTTCCACTAACCTTGTGATTTGGTCAATTGATGTCCATGTCTTTTCCTTTTTGTGGTTTTATCTCTCTTGCTTTGACTCAAAGTCTGTTGAGGAAAAATAAGTGCCAGTCCCCAAAAATGAGGGCCGGTGGGCCCCACCTGCAACCACTGTCTCAAATTATGCACTGTTAATGGTCCTTGAATTTGCTGGTAACTCATAATAAGTCCCCTGTAACTATCTGAGAGTGAAATTATGTTTTGTACACAGTGTGACAGTGTTTCTATTTGTAGCCACTCATTTGTCAACCACTGTCATTTGCCTTGTAGTCAGACATTGGCAGAGTGATGCTTTACAACCTATTGTCTTCGCACCGACTTCTTCACCTTCGTGCGATCAGAACGCCTCTTGCCGGAAAAAACACACAGGCACTTAAACAGAAAATCGAGCATATGGGTGCACGTTTGCACGCAACCACACTCCGCGCAGCCGCATAATCAATGCTGTTGTAAAAAACAGAAAACGTATTTACCGAATATGCGTCATATTATTGTATTCTATCACATTGAACCCAGAGGGAAAAAGCTTTCTTAAACTCTGCACAATTTGGAAAATAATTACGAGGTGATTTTGCGTGGGTGGCAGGAAAACACCTGGCGGCTCGGAGAACTCCCCTCTATCTCTTTACCCCCTCCCTCCAAATTAAACCGAGCATTTTATGCCAGTTTGACAGTAAGAAGGTGAAATTCATGCAAGAAGGCACAGTTTTCTCCAAGCTCAGTGGGTAGCCAAGTTTTGCTGTGAAGTGCATCTGGATGCCAGTTCCAACTCCTGTATTATGACGTAAGAGGCAAAACCCAGAAACCACCACCTTGCCACTTCATCCAAAGGCCTTCGCCCTTGCCCACTTTTCATTCAGAGTCCTTATGCGAAATAATACAAACGAAGCACACGAGAGACGTGTGGTTTACATATCTTTTTTGTATGTAGCTTCGATCACCCTTTAAAGAATGCACACAAAATAAAGCATTCAATTTTCCAAGCAAATTACATAACCATACTAGAGTGAGAACTGAATAAACAGGGATAGAGTTGCAGGAATCTCTTGCAGCCAAATGTTTTCAAATATTTCATTTACGCAAAATGGAAAAACATTTCAGATAAGCAAGTCTGGTGCTAGTTAATTTTGGTTTGAAGAAAATACCTGTAAAAACCGCCGGAGTCCATCTGTGAGAGAAACAGCATGCTTCTTTAATTATGTGAATATTTTTAGATAGAAAAACAGAATAGGAAAAAACATACCCCCCAGCTGTGCCAGCATCTCATGGGCCCACCCGCCGTTCCTTCATTCCCTTCAATTATGTACACCAAGACCATTGTGGCGTTAGAACGGACGCAGTTTATTCACATCATAAGTTAGCACACACTTGTCATGATAGCACTGGTCCTCAACATGCCAATTTCTGGCAATTTCCTCTGGGAACAAAGCTGGGGACTGCTTGTACCGGTTGCCTTTATGGCTGTGCTTGTGACCATGCCCTTCCTTCTTGATTGGGTCCTTTGAACCCAAACTCCCCATGTCATTCGCTGACCCTTTCCCCTTGGCGTCCTTTTGCGTCCTGTTGCTGCCGTGCCCTTTGTCTGCCCCCCATAGGGCAAATAGTGAAAAACGAGAATGGCTGTAATTCACTATTAGGACATGCCACACACATCAGGGCTTGTGCTACCTTATACTTACAATGCACCCTGCGCCACCCAGTCGGTGGTAAAAAGCTTTCTGAAAAAGTGTACATTAGCTTTAATTTCTGATTAAGGTTAAATGAGGGAGGCACATGGTTGAAACGGGAGCACTGGCATAGAGTAACCTTAACTGGAGGCAGCACGTCATCATAGGCGAGTGTCAAGCCATTTTAATGCTTTCGACTTACAAGCCTTTCCCAAACAGAAAAAGAATGATGTCAAGAGTAATAGAATTACATTGATGTAAATGGTATGGTCAGAATATAGACACTTGTATTTTGTGCTTATACTAACATTAGCCAATGCCAGCCTCAATTACAACATGTCTAGTGCTACCTGCAGCCATCTTTTCAGGAAGCAGCCCTCTTTCTATTCTTTTCTCACCGGGTAGGCAGTACACATATGTAACTTTGTAAATAATGTTTTGAAACCCACTGTGTCATTCCTTCATAGAATGCTATGTTATCAAAATTAATATTTCCAAGGCCTCACCTATTGAGACTGCAGTATGATTCTGCATTATGTGAACCTGCCTCTGTGAAATAAAATTAACAATTATGTATTTGCAAATTGTAATATTTGAAGGACACCAGGGTGGGAAGATGTGAATCTGGTGGACAAACGGTAAGAGCATGCATTCAGAGACTGTGCCATTCTTCCTTGCAGGAATTGTTGTGCACATCTATTGGATAAAGAAGAAATGGTACCGTGAAATGCGGCTCTAAAAGTCAGCTGTTGTTGTGCTTTATTACTGACTAGCAGCCCGTCCCGACGTTGTCCGGGGATGAAATAGAATGTCTGCAATGCTTTCAATTTGCAAGGCAATTTATTTTTAAAACTTACTCTGAATCGCCCCATCACCCGGCTGAGGCTCCGTGTTTTTTAAAAACGTACTCCGAATCGCCCCATCACCCGGCTCAGGCCCCGCGACTCAGAATCGCCTCATCACTTGGCTCAGCCCCCGCAGAAGAATGCGTCCACTGTGAAGCCGTGTCCTCAATGCAATATGGGAACGTTTGTGTCCGCTGCAGACGCGAACATGTTTGTGCGCTCCACCTGATGTTCCGCTCCAGCCGACGGCAATTAGACGCCTCACATCGCGTCAACATGCAATGCCCACAACAATGGTAAATGCAACTCCCATTTGTATTGGGACGACACCCACTCGTATTGGGATGGCTCCGCTCCATCCGACGGCAATTACACGTCCCACATCGCGTCAACGGCCAACACCCACAACAATGGTAAATGCAACGCCCCCTCATAGTCCCAGCAGGACGTGCCCATCGCTCTATGCACACGCCCATGCACACGCCTAAATGGTAAATGCAACGCCCCCTCGTATTGGGACGGCAGTCCCAGCAGGCCGCGCCCATCGCTCTATGCACACGCCCATGCACACGCCCATGGCTTTCCAGCAGAATGCCCACGCCCACAACGGACTACTTTTCTCCTAACGTTCTTTCCCCCTTATAATGTATATGGTGGCCAGCTGTATGCCTATGTCCATCTGCTGCAACTTCCCTTTCCAATGCTGTATTGGGTGTTGTGATTGGTGCTGTGGTTCCTGAGATTACCCGCCTCAAAGGTTTGGGCTCTCTCTTTATTATATTAGTATAGATTTCTGGACTTGCTTGCACTTGCTACCTTTCAGGACACTTATGTTATGTTATCTGGAATTTATAGAGCGCACGGCTACTCCCAGGAGTGTCCCAGCGCTGAGAAAGAGACCATAATAACATCAAACAGAGATTCGCCCTTGCCACAGAAACGGATAAGCCTAGCGCTGGAAAAGCCATGTTATTACTAACAATGCCAAGATTCATTGACAGAAGATAGAAACTGGCACAAGATTTGTTTGGAAAGAGGTTCAGTGTGGTGTCACTGGGGATACCAAGTGACCAACAGAACCCTGGGTTACGTGCATGTTTTGTTAAGTTAGAACAGGTAAAAAAACAGGAACTTGCCCGTTGGTGAGACGGTGTCCCCCTGCAGCAATACATGGATAACAAAAAGATCCTTAGGGGTTTAAGGATTCTTATTTTTCCAACCTCTGAAAATCTGAGTGGGGAACTGCTTGGGGATTGGGAACACAACCTGGAGGGGGCATCGTTCACCATAATTAAAATTTTAATCAAGCATGCGAATGAAAAGGGGTTAAAACTTCAGACAAAAATAGAAGGTTTGGAGAAGCAAATTGAGGCTATGGATTGTAAGCAACTAATAGATAAAAATGATGCTATTTTTAAATAAGGTAATTGAAGACCATCAGCAATACCTTAGGGACAAAAAGATGCGCAAAATCAGACAAGACAATCGCGATTATAGGGATGGCGTATCTATACCTTCGTGAAAAAAATATGACAATCCCAACAGTTTGGAGGACAGAAAAAGCGGCATGGAAGAAAGCCTTGAGATTAGATCAGCAAGCAGCAGTTCACTAGCTTCCAGCGAGAGTACCGCCTCCAATACTGCTATATGACACCCCTTTAGGGTAAGGGGCCTCTAACTTTCAGAGGGAACTAGAGAGATTATGCATAGGTGACAGACAGCGCAAAAAGGCACCAAGAAGACAAGGCAAGGTGGGAGAAGGAGGAAGAGGGAAACCAGACAGCCATGCCATGCTAACCTGATCCAAGCACACTGAATCTTTTGAACACTTATGTTTACTTTTGTCTCTTTTATGTGATTTCTCTCCTATCTTCTGTAAAGTGCTCCGATACCTTCGGGTCTGGCCAGCGCTATATAAAACCTCGTAAATAAATAAATAAATAAACAAATAAAATACCCAGTTCCATACTGCTCATTTGGTGGAATCCACACCTGCACAAATGGACCTCCAGATCATCAATTGTTCTGTCAGAACACTAGATAAACATGAAATATGCGTTCTAAAAAGGGGTCTTGATTTCTGTCCCACTCAATGTGGGGATTTGGTTGATGTCCACATGGATTTGTTTAAGTTTTTACGTTTACTCAAATCAAAAGACATTTTTTCACAGCAAGCACCCAAGCGCCAAGCCTGTCTCCATTTTGCATGAAACACTACCTACATTACAAACCATTGGGGACAAAATTTGCTATCTATTGAAAATGATGATGCGATTGGAATGAGAGAAATTCTTGATGACCTTAATATTAGAGAGAATGTAAACAACGATACTGGGTAAGGTGTAAATCTAGGTTTGTTCTGCACTGTGGATATCACTCTAACATTGATGAATTTGGTGAGAGGATGACACAGGAACTTTGATTAATGGAGATCCCGAACAAGTTTAGTACCCAACCTAAATGCAATCTGTCAGGGGAAGAGAGGAAGGCTTTAAGTAGGCTACAAAATTATGCAGCAATTGTAATACGGGAGGCAGATAAAGGCGGTAACGTTGTAATTATGGATAGGAGAGACTATATGTGTGAGATCTCCCGCCAACTTAGTGATCAACAGTGCTATGAGTTGGTCAGGTACAACCCGATGCCAGAGTTTACCGTCACCATCAATTCTATATTATGTGAATGGAGGGATGAATGCTTGCTTATGGATGAGGAGTGGAGATACCTACATGTTAAAATACCAGATTCCCATGCATATATATTCTGCCTATGGTGCATAAAGGGAGGGGGGGATTTACCACCAGGGAGACCCATAATCTCCAGGGTGGGCTAACCTACGGAGACGTTATCAGAGTTTGTAGATATCACTTTGCAGAAACATGTAATGACCCTCCCGGCCTACCTCAAAAACAGTAAGGACATCTTGGTCAAATTTATCGAGTTTTCATGGTTAGAAGAATTGCAATTTGTCACACTTGACGTAGTGAGCTTGTACACATGTATCCAGAAGAACTTCGGCCTAATGGCCATACGCCATTATATGGATAAGGATGGTGCTGACCATTATGAATACAATGCCATGAGTGTAGATATGCTTGAGCTTATTCTCCCTAAAATATTTTTCAAGCATGATGAGAAATGGTACCACCAACTTCAGGGAACTACTATGGGTTCCCGCTTTGCTCCCTCTTATGGCAGACTTTTCATGGGCTGGTATGAGCGGGAGCATGCCTGGGGCAAAGGTGCCTCCCCCTGGAATAAGTACAATATTTTCTGGGGGAGGTACATAGATGACATCATTTACCTCTGGGCGGGCCCCAGTGGCATATTGTTTGATTATTTGACATACCTGAATGATAGCCTGAACAATGTTAAACTCACCATGCACCATCACAAAGAACACATTGACTTTATGGACATACACTTTTATGTCATAAATGGGGTGGTGCAAAGTACTATGTACCGCAAGCAAACTGCATGTAATAGCATCTTGCATGCGTCAAGTGCACACTTAAAATCTGTCATCAATAACATCCCCTACAGAGAAATGGTGTGTACCAGACAGATTTGTAGTGAGGAAAGCAAATTCAGAGAAAATATAGTGGACATCAAACAACGCTTCCATCACTGTGATTATGAGCAAAAAACACTAGAACGAGCCGAACAGAGAGCAGTATGCTTGCAGAGAACTGAGACACTTAAAAAACATAGATAACAGGCAAGGCTTAAAAGTTCTAGCAAGGTACTATCTGGAAAAAAATTGGCATTCTACACCAAATACACCATACTAAGTGACAAAATCTTTAAGGCATTTAAAAATCATTGGCACTTACTTTAGGACATTCGCACGCTGCGTACGTTTATTAATAATAATCCCACGATAGTGTACAGGAGGGGACATATACTATGTGATTCACTCTGCCCAAGCTATGTCACAACTAATAAGCCCACTGGGAAGACTTGTTTGCCCATGGGACCGCCTGGCTTTTACACATGCACTAACTGCAACTTATGCCAATTCGGCCAGAATAAACAAAGGGAGTTTAGGCACAATATGGACCATGTCTAAAAGATCAGGCATTTCATTTGTGTAACACACCATATGTGGTTTACATTATTGGATATCCGTGTCAGCTGATCTATGTAGGCAGCACAATAGGCAGTCTCAAGACAAGGATTCAAGAACACCATAAAGCCCTGCTCAACCCAGACTGAGGTACCCCATGACTGAATATTATAGGGTAGCACATATGGGGGACCCTTCTTTTTGGTTATGCAAAATTGAACATATTACGGCAAACACACAAGGTGGTGACAGGGAACTTGTCTTGAGGCAAACTGAAGTGAAATGGATTTGCAGATTACTGTCTGTCGCGAAGGGGCACAACACGGACAATGAGTTTCATTATTTCTTGAGACAGGATGGACAGCAGGCTCCCTATTTATCATGCCTAGCTCTGTACTCAGGAGTGTGTATTCAGGTCCTTTTCAATAGATCTGGTTGTTGTCGGTCTTTCTATCTAGGTGCCTGGCGTTTGCATTCAGTAGTCTTTATCCTGGACTACTTCCTATGATATAAGGGGGGAACAGTCTCTCCACCCTTTGCGCCAGTCTGAGCGTTGACCTATCCACTCATGCCCATTTCCCGTAGGTATATCTCGGATAGTAACAAAAAACACGAAGTGAAGGAAGGGTCTAGAGGGGAGAGTAGTTTACTGACCAAGATGCACCCTATCCCCTAATCTAACTTGTAAAAAACACAAAAAGGGGTGCTACTGGTCTGAGTGGACTAGAAATTGTCTGCTTACCCATGAGAAATGTGTGTATAAACTAAACTAAAGAGTAAGGAGAGAAATACAGTCAGGAAAACCCATCAGCCCACCCATTGGCGGAACTTCATCATCTGGGATTTTTGAAATATAGACTGGTATCCACTAGGTTACTCACTGTTGTTATCGTGAGTAAACTCTAGTACCGGACCCACCAGTGATGTAAACAAAAGTTCGAGGCAGTATTTGGACGATGTGGCCGCTCTCTTATGTTTACCGATAGGCAAAATCGAGGCCCTGATTGGTTGTTTCTCAATCCAGTCACAAGATCGGTAACACGACTACGCTTTAGAACGCCTATCAGCGTCTGACTCATACGCCTTTACCAACTTAACGCAGTGTCTTAATGTGAACGTTCACAGCTCTCCTTCTGGTCCGCCTGCTTTTCGTCAAACATGCTTACAGTGTGACCCTAAATAAACATTGGATAAACGGTAATCTTCAGTTACACGTTTCCTGCGTGGTCCGCATGCTCTGTATTTAAGCGGCTCGCTCTGTCCGTCCTGTCACCTTCCCCTCAGCTCAGTAGGGGACTGGGGCAACGACGGACAGGCGAGTACAGAGGCGTTTGGCTCATAAAGAATTGGCGGTTTTTCAGCGCTCTTCGCATTCGGAGACGTATTGATGGGGGAATTACTCCATTGCCATCTCTCTCGCTTTTGAGAGCTTAAACATGTGTCTAACTAGCGCTCTTTTTGCTTGTTTGCTTGTTTGCTTGCTATAATACTCATTTTTGTTCTTGTCCTGTAACTAGATGATACTACTCTACTTTCTACCATTCGTTAAACAACAGTTTGGTAGACTATGATGCAGGACTAAGTGCTCCTTTGGGGGTTACCCCAAATACTACCAGTCATGTGCAGTTGCCACTTGGTTATAGGGCAACTTTGCATAGGCAACTCTGCACATGTTTCTGGTCCATCCATTTTTTTTAAATTTAAGACCGTCCATCGCTATTTGGCTAGGCTAGCTGAGTACTGCTTTCCTGTCCATGCCTATTTTTACACAAGGGGGTTTTTTAGGAAGTGGAACCAATACCTGAAAAATGATTCTAAGGGTATTCTTTGTATCCATTTCTTTAGAGCGGGGCCTCATTACCTGAGCAAGTGCCAGGCAAGGTGAGGCCACTCCCAAGCAAATTTTGGGTGAGTGATTAAATACAAAAGTTTAATTGAACAATGTCTCGCTGACAGTCATATGTCTTTTTCGCAAACTGTTGCTTTCATATGTTATATTATGTGTTTGTATATACTGCTTCTTTTCTAGGAGAGGTGATTCTACATTCATGACTTTCGAAGCTACCACTCATTATCCTGTCAGTTGGTAGGTCATCCATGCATGTTTTGTAGTCCTCACTACACTTTTGTGTTACACCTGTTGCAGTAGTGTTGTTATCATAGGTCCTGAAGAAAGCCATTTCTTGGCTGAAACATGTCGACCAGTTAACTTTCCATCAGGATAGCAGTATTAACTGAAACACTATCCACACTCTGTTTTTAACCTTGTCATCATGGTGACCGCCAGAATAAAACTTTTAGGCACCATGTTAGTCAATTTTAGTATATCACTATTCTATTAGCACATATTGTTTGAGCACTGCAACTTTTCTTCCCTCAGCTCTCCACACTACTACTCTTTGGCTTTCCATCACTGGTGGGTCCGGTACTAGAGTTTACTCACGATAACAACAGTGAGTAACCTAGTGGATACCAGTCTATATTTCAAAAATCCCAGATGATGAAGTTCCGCCAATGGGTGGGCTGATGGGTTTTTCTTCACTGTATTTCTCTCCTTACTCTTTAGTTTAGTTTATACACACATTTCTCATGGGTAAGCAGACAATTTCTAGTCCACTCAGACCAGTAGCACCCCTTTTTGTGTGTTTTATATCTCGGATAGTAACAATTCATGTTACTATTAACATCACTGGCCTTTTCTGCTGGTGTGTTTTGTCCATTCCACTCCACCACAACACCATTTCTGGCTGACCATTAGGCTTTTTTGTGCGGTTATGCCCTTTCGTTCCATTTGTTGCAGTTTAAGGATTGGCCACCCTCACCAGGGTACATGTGTTACTTGTGTTACACTTGTACGATTTGGCCAGCACTACCAGGGTATTTGTTTATTTGGCCCATTGCGGGTAGGTTGCCCTATTTGCCTCCGTCCTTTCAGGTTTGTTCTGCTCGTAACAGGTGCTACTTCTAGCTCCCGGTTTTACGATTATACATGTCTATATGTTGCATCAGTCACATATTAACCCCTCTGATTGTACTCTTTCGTGCCCACCTTACCTTATGACTTTTGTTAATTTGGGTTCTCAGTGATGTTGTCGCAGAGGCGTGGTATTTATTTCAGGAGTTTTGTAGTAACTATGCTCTCTGGCTCCCGTTATTATACAATTTTAGTGGACATCCCTGTCAGGGCCTGCCTCGCAGGATCCGGTGGATGAATATATGGCTCCACCTCCAGCTGTTACCAACACCCCGAATGTAAATCACAGGGTGTCCGAACCAGCAGGTGAGGGAGAAATGATGAAAAAAGGACCGGGGAAGGGAAGGGGTCAGCAGGGACAAGGGTTCTGAAATGACAAACACACAGGACAAGGATAAATACTAGGCAGCATACAACACTACACTCAATATTTCTCGCTAGAACTCCTATACCTTATCAAGCTGTAATCAGTCTTCCAGCACTAACAAGTAAGTCCCAGTTCAAACTCCTGTAAATAAATGCACACGTTATAATATTTCATGGCAGCACCATACAACATATATGAAGCTTGCCATTTCTACACTCGCCAGCTCTGCTTATGACAATTGGCACAACAGCAGCAACACAGGTGTTACAACACTTGAAGAGGCCTGTGATCAAATTGGATACCCAAACCTATCAATATTCCATGAGGTATGTTACATCAGTAATGACAACTGTGCACTTCACCTGTGTGTGATCACTATGCGTTGGTTAGGTTCCTCACCTTCTCCAATGCTGTGTTTTTATCCTTTTATTTTGGTATTTTTTCTGTCGCACTTAGACTCTGTACCTGGGTTTATGTGTAACATAGGTATGCTGTGCCCCCTAGTCTTACTGCTTATGTTATATTGTCTTATTATTTAAGCAGTACTTTGCTCTAACATTTGGTTGTTTGTCTGATGCGTTCTAGTTTATGTTCACTGACCATTGACCAGAGTGTTGTAGGGGGTATTTTTTAGTCATGCAGGTCCACTTTCCAATACAGTTTCCCCCTGCCACCTGTTCCTTCTCCCCTACCTTCCCCTTTCCATTTGTTATTCCCTTTTGGAGCCTTCGAAAGTATAGATTTTATTGTCACACCTTCTTGTGTATGTCACAAATGTGCATGTGTTTTTTAAACTGGTCCTTGAAAAATGCCTGTTGTGCAATTTTGTTGTGTGATTGGACATGCAAATTACTTGTGAATTGTGCTTCTGCATGTACATATGTCTATCATTTGTATATATTTATGTATTTATATATGTGTTGTTCACAGCCCTGATGAAGTTCAAGTAATAACTGAACGAAATGCGTTGGCTGGATGATGTTCGTTGATGCAAGAAAATTGAGTTGACTTAATAAAAGAGAAGACTAAAAAGAACATTTTGCCGGACTCATTTCCTTATTGACTTTACACAAGAAGGTTTATGGTGCACCATTCCAAATACCCCTCATTTCTGTTCTGCGTTTGCAGTTGCACCTAACAACAGCAGGTGCAGGAATTGTAGTGCACATCTATTGGATAAAGAAGAAACGGTACAGTGAAGTGTGGCTTTAAAAGTCCGCCATTGTAGTGCTTTATTACCATTCTTCCTTTGGATGGTACGTGGACCTTAGCACATTCACACCAAATATATGGTCCCCATAGTATAATTCCCTAAAAAGAGACCCTATCCTGGGTGTTAGTTCAAGAACCTTTCCTCAACTCTTAGGAGGCAGCACTGTGTAAGTCTTTACTCTAATTTATCACAACTGGGTACAGTTCAGCTCAAATATAACAAAGTAAATATTGATTCTTCATTTTTTCTAAGCATCATAATACTCATGATTGCCTGCTAACTATATATTTTGTCTCCTGTATAGCCTGTATAGTGCTGCAGCCCAAAAAAAGGGCTGCAGTACAAGCCTCATTGCTAAGAGAAATGTTTGTAAACATCCCTGCACCTTGTGACAGGCAGCATGCAGTGCCTTCCACACGGTGCAGGGATGTTTAGGGGGCACCACAAGTGCCCTACAGACCCCATAGCAGAGGGCCAGGGGGAATGAGAGCCCTCTGGGGGCCCCCAAACTCACTCTCCTCCTGCCTTATCATGATGGGGGACCACCATCAAATGGCAGGTGGAAAGGAACATTGTAATCCCTACGGCGCTGCCTGAGCAGGCACCACCCCATATGTAGGGATTGCAGTCCCTCCGACGGTCCAACGTGCCCCTTGAGCCTGTCGGATGCAAGGCGGATGGTCCCTTCGCCAGATGCCTCTGCCTGACGCATTAGGATGGGGCGGGCAGACCTGCAGGGGCCAATGGCAGTGGGACCGCCACTGACGGCCGGATGGTGGCAGTCCCCATGCCATCGTAAACTGGCCCTTAATGCTGAAATATTCTTGATTGTTGACTTTAACCCGGTGGCCAGATCTAGTTAAAAGCAACAAAATTCGTAGGGGATTAACTCCACTCCCTGTACGTCAGTAGTACTTGAATTTGACAACCCATAGAAATAGCGCCATCAGTTCTGGTAGCAGAGGATGGTTACAACTGCATGGTTTGATTTGAAATTCGGATAACTAGAAAAGGGACCTTCACGTTACAACTCGTCACACCCTAAAACTAAATTGCCCCTCATTCAGTCTGCAACCCCCTTTCTCTGTTGTCCTGTGTGGATTAATGGCAGAGTTCAGGTGTTCTTGAAGAGGTTCCAGACTGAGTGTGTATAAGTAAAATTAAGTGTTATGGTGAGTTGTGATAGAGATTGGGCATTTTGTGTTTTGTTAGTGGTGTATTCTGGTGTTTGTAGTCTAAGGGTGTGCAGTGTCATAAATATTTTGGATGTAAATCTTTTGGTTATGGGGCTTTGATCTGTGGGTTGTGAGGAGCATTGATCATTCTGATTTGATGCCTTTGATTCACTTTTGAGCTGCATTTTTGTAGGTGTCCAAGTTGTGTCCAAGAAGGCTTTGCGTTGGGATACTACATTTTGAAGGTTCATTTATGTTCATTGATTGCACTTATTGTGCCTAATGTATTAATTGTTTACAATTGTCTTTTAGGTAATCGGATTCATTGAAAGGCAAGATCTCGAGATATAAAATGATTTTTGTTATTTTCTGTCGGCTAAAGGGTCAGGTGTGCGCTGTGAGGCACTACATTACAGGGATTTATTCTCTGTTTGCAGTAGGGGAACTAAGAGCCCAGACTTTCCAGGGACCAAGGAGGAGGCCTGTCATCAACAGCACCAGGTTCCCACCTTCAGTGCTGTATAGCGTAGTGTGTGTAGCCATGATGCGGGATGCTATGTTTGCGGCAGGGGGACTCCGAACCCCAGACTTCCAAGGGGCCAAGGAGGAGGCCCGTCATCAACAGCACCTGGTTTCCACTTTCAGCGCTATATAGCGCAGTGTGTGTAGCCGCGGCGTAGAACACTCTGTTTGCAGCAGGAGGACTAGGTGCCCCAGACTTCCAAGGGACCTGGGAGCAGGCCTGTCATCAACAGCACCTGGGGGCAGATTTACAAGCCCCTTGCGCCACTTTTGCGTCACTTTTATTAAAAGGGGCTTGTAAATCTGCCTCCTGGTTCCCGCCTTCAGAGCTATATAGCACAGTCTGTGTATCCGCGGCACGGGACTCAGGCGGGCCGTGCCCGGTCCATGTCTGGCCCAATTGAGAGCCAATCCTGCGCCGTCAGCACCAGGCAGAGCCAGGGCAGGGCCACCCCCTTGGACTGCCACCCATTGTGCCTAGAAATTCTGGTAAGTACTTTAAACCCTCCTACCATTGTATACGCACTTGAGCTCAGACAACACAATCATTTGGTTGCTTTCGGACTACAAAAGCAGGATGATTTATAGTCCATTCGCTGCTTCAGTGAGTTATTCTTTTGAGTCTCGAGTGAAAGAGGAATTGATAATCACTCGTCTCTAACGCGACTGTAAACAGTTGATAAGTCACCTTATCTACCTGATTTACTGACTGTTGGGAGTCGAACTTGTTGCTACTTAATGAGACTTTGAAAAATCCTTAAGGTTGCAGTGTGGGGGTATACGTCAACAGCACGCTTTTGGGTCCACTGTTTTCTTCTCTGGGCCTTATTTAAAACTTTTACCTATGGCAATGTTATTTGTTTATAGCCTCAGCATCCCTGAGTAATTGTGTGGTATCCTGGCTGTGACTCTGCCGGATGCGTGGAACATGCCTGCTCTCAGTGCTACCTATTGACATGGTGGGCTAGTATCAGGTGTTGTACACTAGGTGACACATCAAGATCTGGTTCAAGGAACTCGGCCATTACTGACCCATAGGTGGTACCATCTTCTATCCAAAAAGCTCCTGTCACTTTAGCTTCAGCTGGAATCCACCAGTAGGGGTTGTATCTAGCTAGCCTAAGATTTTGCAGTGGCTAAGGGGGAAAAGCAGCAAGAAACATATGGCTGAACCTAACAACAAAAAGGTCCTTGAATATCCCCTAAAATAAGTACTTTGAATGAGATCGACATCCTCATTGAAGAGGTCGAGCACATTTTAAGCCCTGAAAGGACTTGATAAAAAATTTGCAGACGTATCTCAACTAAGAGAAGTCACATTTTTTAACCCTCAGAGATTTTTACAGGTAAATATCGACAGGTTAAGCATCCTTATATTTATTGGTTAAAAAAGGTTTAGAAAATGCTTGGATATATATGGATTTACATGTGGCAAGCACCAAAATCTGCATGTTATTCCTGACATCAAATGGGGAAACACATTTTTGCCGTATTTATCACATCTAATAAATAATGATCAACAGTGTATCATTATTTGTTGGCTGTGATAATGCACAAATAACCAGGCTCTCATAATCAAGATTTACATCATGCACAAGCAGTTACATCTTTGCCGAGATCTGAGACAAAAGCAGAACCAAGATCTTACCTGGGACGTCAATGATGTCAATCTTGGGCCCTTTGCACGAGCAATCATGAAGGAATGCAAGATACATTCTCATCAGTTAGGCTTGACGGACTGCAAAGCCAGCAACTTCGTAGGTTTGCTAATGCTATGGATTCTTCCCAGGACCAAGCACACTATTTATAGCAAATGAGCGGTGAGAATTTGGCACTTAGAAGACCTTGGTATCAAGATCTATAAATGTAAAAAAGGGGACAGGATGTTGCCTAACAGCTATGGTGGTCGATCTCGAAACTGGGGAACCGTGTTCGAGTATCTGAAGGGATTCTGGGCAAATCACTTAATCTCCCTGTGCCGAACAAAAATGAACATGTCCGTCTGTAATGCAACTGGTGCTCATGTAAAGTGCTCTGATACCTTCAGGTCTAGTTTCTGCTATATAAAACAAAAACAATGTCCTAATAGTCTCTTCCACTGCCCAGCAGTTGTTTGGGCATCCAAATAAGTTTGATGAATATCTATATATAATAGTAAATGTCACCAGTGTTCAACATCTTCCTCAAATTGGTATTGATTGGAGTGGGAATAGTAAATGCTCCCCTTTTTAGTGTCTAACACCTTCCTGTAATTGGTGTATATATTGGAATGAAATTGCAAACGTCACCCCTTTAGTGCTATTTCCTGTCTTACCGCCTACCTGTTCATGGCGGAGTTGCTGCCGTGAACAGTTTGTTGATAAGGTAGGTCGTAATCTGCACAACGGTGCCAGGATCAGCACTGCCACGTCAACCACAGCCTTCCTCAGTGTTGAGGCTGTCTGACCACCCAATTTATAACCCGGCGTTCGGACCGTCAGAAATACGGCAGTAAGGCGGACACCAACAGGTGCGTGGCAGTCTGATCGCCAGGGTAATATTCATTTACAACAAGGGGTGGTGATGGACAGAGTCTCTGAATTAAGCAGAGTACTCTCACCCAGTCAAGAGATCAGGGCTAGATCCAACACCGTTTTTTAGCTCATTGCACCATCCCAGTTTCAGAACCTGGCTGTATGCAAATTAGTCTGTCCCTGGCCCAGTGCATCATGGGAACAGGGCAGACCAGACTACAAAAGCCAATTCTTACACTGGGGACCGTCAGAAATACGGCAGTAAGGCGGACACCAACAGGTGCGTGGCAGTCTGATCGCCAGGGTAATATTCAGGCCTTTAGTTAAAAATGGTTTATGCTGGGCTGTGATTACTTAATTTTATCATTTGAGTGTGCAAGCCTTTATTTTAATTGTATTTGTATGCAGTAGAAATAGGTTGTTATTTAATTAGTATTGTTGGTGTTTAGCAATATAATATTAAAGATAGGTAGTTGTATGTTTATAATAAATAATATTATTACTTGCAAATTTTTAGATAATAGAGACATGTAACCCCTTATTGTAAATGTATTTATTTGTTAAAGTTTATTTTACTAGTATTTTTACATATTTAAACATCGAGGGGTCTATTACGATGGCGAGTGGACTTTGTCAGCCCGCCATCGCCCCGAGAAATGGGACCGCCCACTTTGTGTGCGGCGGTCCCGCATGTGCAATTAGGATGCGCCCGCCACACTGGTGGGCGCATTCCGCATTTTTTGCATTGCGGCGGGCGGTGTTGTCAGCAGCACCCGCCACAATCCAAAAAGGGCAATTGTGCATTCGCATGCACAACCTGGCAGGCACTGTGCGGTGCCTGCCACGTCGTTCATGCAAATGCAGGGGGGCCATTTGCCCCCAACTTCCTGGGAGCCTGCAACGGGCCCCCAATGGAGGAATACGCATGCCTTTTCGTGCTTCCCGCTGACATTGTGATATGCATGGCGGTGTCTAGCAGACACCGCCACCATATTCAACCCTTTTCCGCCCGGTCGACTCGGTGACCGGGCGGAAAAGCGGTTGACGGTCTCCCCGTCCGCCGTGGTACCCCCGCCATCATAATATGGCAGGGGAACTGGGAGGCGGGCGGGGGATGATGTCGGGTGGATCACCACCGCCAAGCGGGAGGTGGCGATCCACCCGACATCATAATAGACCCCCAAATATTTGAAGTTAAAAATAAACATTTTTACTATTACATAAAAATTTAAATATTGTAAATAATATTTAAATTGTATTGCAGGTAGTACATTTTTCACTTTTTTCCCATAGTTTAGTTTTTTTTTCTAAATTGTTTCATATACATATTTTCAATATAATTTTAGCACAAGTTGTTTTTAGTTTGTAATAAATAATTGTATATGCTATTATTTAACTTATAATATACAATGTTTTATTACTTTGTTTTAGATATTTTTTTAAATCTAATACATTTGATCAACATTTTACATTGCTTCCCATTCATTTCTATGGGGAGATAGTCTTTTTTTTGTTTCATTTATCTGCCATTTTATTTGCCACTGCCGTCTATTTTGTAGTCTATTTCTGTAAATGTTAGTCTATTTTCCAGGATGTGGGTCACAGTAAGGTGCTGCTGCTCGTAGGAACAAGTACGTCCATTTTAAAGGATGTTTTAAGGATTTTGAGGGTAGTGGGTGTGGGTGTGGTTAGGCAGGAAGTCCAAAGGTTAGTTACAGTCCTGTTTGTGGGGTATTCGGACATATAGTTCTATTATTCAATCAATGAGGATTTATAATGCATGGTTCATCACCCGATAGGGTAAACAGGCGCTTATCCGGAGGCGTATTCAAACTGCCAGGGTTTGAGGGCCATTTAGAATTCGGAAAGAAAGGTGATGGTCCGAAGGTGTGCGGGGGGGATGTTCCAGGTCTTTGCTAGGATGTTGGAGAAGGAGAGTCCTCCACTTCTGCTTTGGTAGATGCGGGAAGAATGGGCAAGTGAAAGGGAGGCAGAGCGGAGTCTTCTCTGTGGTTGGTAGAAGTTCGGGAGGTTGTTAATGTATGCGGGTCCTTGGCTGTGGAGAGCCTTGTGTGTGTGGGTCAGCGGCTTGAACTGGCATCTCTTTTGTATGGGGAGCCAGTGGAGTTGCCTGAGGTGTGATGCGATGTGGGTTCGTCGGGGAAGGCCAAGAATGAGACTGGCTGCAGCGTTCTGTATGGTCTGAAGTCTCGGTAGGAGGTGTGCAGCAATTCCTACCTCAAGGGCGTTGTAGTCCAGTCGGCTGTTGATGTGCCCCTGTGTCACGGTGCATCGCGTGTGTAGGGGTAACCACTTGAAGATCATAGCTTGTGCAGAGTGAAGAAGCAGGCAGAGGAGATGGCGATTTCATGGTGAGCTTGTTGTCAATGATGATTCTGAGGTTTCTGGGGTAATCGGAGGGAGTGCGTGCGGATCCTAAGTCTGATGGCCACTAGGAGTCATTCCATGTGTTGATGCTGTTACCAAGGATCAGTAATTCCATATTGTCTGTGTTCAGCTGCAGGCAGTAGTTCTTCATCCAATCTGCCACACTTGTCATGCATCTGTGGAATTTGGTTCTGGTGGTGGTGGGGTTGTTGTTGAGTCTATTAATAGTTGTGCTATATTACTAGTGTGTAGTTTGGGGTTTTCGTACATTGTTTCAGTATTGTTTTGTTATGTTATCTATTTTATGATGATTAAGTGTAATGTATATATATTTTTTGGAATGTTATGTGTTTTACAGGTGGGTTTTCTTGCTTACTTTACCCATTTTTGTCAACAAACATGTCCTATGGCCATTGGGAGTTACCTTTCCTTTTTTAAAGAAATCACTTTGGGTTTATAATAAACCAATTTTTTTACCTTTGATTTCCTTTTTTTGTGTTTCGAGGAGCGTTTCTTTTTTTTTTAAACACTGTCAGTTTTTTTTAAGTTACTACATATTTTGGATTGCTTTGAATGATATATCTAATAGATTTATTTTATTTTTGCATTTTTGGGGTGTCTTTTTGAAAAATATGTTTCCCATTTCTGGTGGATTATTCTCAACTACGTGGATACAGAAAAAGATCTGCCCCTAATTAATAGTAAGTAATATTTATTTATATATTTTTTGGGTGGGAACTGTTATATGATATGCACATTTTATGTGATTGTTATTTGGTCATTTATGGTCTATGTTTCGTATTTATTTTTTGTGATGGGCTTTGTTAAGCCAGCTTTTTGCTTGATCAGGTTTACATTTTTATGTAAATTATTAATAGATTGTTTTATTATTTAAGGCTTATTGGAGTTTTGGTTAATTTTCAGACTGATTTAATACAATGTTATGTTTGTTATTTATATCAAAAATGATATGTCATCTTGGTTTCAATTTATTGGGACTTTTGTAAATTACTATTAACTTTATAATATGTTTTGGCCATTCTTTCTTAATAATTTACTCCTTTGTTGTTTATGAAAAGTATGACTTTAAACTACAGTATGTCATACATTCTTTTGGTTAGTTTGCTATGTTTAGGCGCAATTTAGCTAATAGATTTCTCCATTCTTAGTTGTTGGTAGCTCTGCTCTTTTTGTAAAGCCTCTATAAATGTATAGAGTGTAGATTGGGTTCTGTCTCGTGTGGATTGGGAGGCATTGTGCCATACTTTTTATTGCGTTTTTTGTTTTGGCTTCCTGTGCCAAGGCGCTTTCAAAGACATTCCACCATGGTATTTGGAAATTGGATTGACGTCTGTGTCCGGGGCAATGCATGTCTGCCAACCCAAGTTATCTCTAAAATAATCCATTAGGGGGCTTAGGTTGTCTTCATTTTGTTGGTAGAAATGGCTTTCTATTAGTAAATTGTAGTGGTTAGCTATCTCAGTGACAAAGACATAGGCTAGTGCTATCATTGTTTTTCTATTCCATGTTTGCAGCATATTCTACATTTAATGCAGATTGCCTTGTATGGCTGTGTGGGGGTACATGTTTTAAATTGTGAGGAATCATGGCTTGTTCAAAATCTATAATTATGTTTTAGGGGGTAGTAGTAATTTGTTTAATCTTTAAAGTGGATTCAGAGTTTGTAGTAAGTGCTGCTTTGTTTATTTGGTTGTGTTTTGATATTCACCAAATACGGTATATGCATGAGTGAATGGTTTGGGAACCATTCTGACGGTCTTATGCATCATCCAGGTTTGAAAATGGCTTGGTTTTATTAAGTTATTTGCTGTGGAGAATATTAGGATTTGTTTCTCATTGTTTAGGTTGTCATATAAAAGGACATCTTCCTCAATCTGTATCACTGTTAAATGTTCAGGTATTTCTATATCTTGGTATCTTTTAGGAGCGGGAGGTGTATCGCTGGTGGCTTTTTTAGTTTGTGCAATTAAACATTTTCAAGTGGGTAGAGGTGGTAGTTGCCTTGTGATATGATCTGAGATTTTAGGCAGAATACCTTTTAGGATTTTGGTTTTGGGTTCCTGTGAGCTAGTGCTTGTCTCTCTTATATCCTGCAATCCTCCATTACCTCTATTTCTGTCATATTTGGTGGGTGGTTGTGATCTGTCACATAAATTACAACATCATCTTTTGTAGTGGCACTCCCATAGCATGCATTAGTATACAATTCGGTACATTTTCTGTCGATGCACTTTAGTGGTTGCGACTTAGTAACTGCTTTCCTGTTGTTATGTATTTCACTTGCTGTGTCACTGTATCTCAATGTAGTGTAATAGTATGAGTAAATTAAATTGTTTAAAGTTTATATGTTTGTATTTACATGTCAATTTATGACCCTACTTCTATTTTTTATACTTAATGTTTAGATGTTTCACACAGTCTTGCAGCTTTTCCATGGGGGTGTTGTAATGTGGAGCAGGAGATACTTTTTTGTTGGAAGGAAAAATAACATCAGTGTTATTTAAAATGTTTATTTGTTGGTAGTTTGTAGAGGTTGAGGTTGTTAGGTTAATTTTCACTCATGATGGGAGAAATTACATTTTGAATAATTTCTACATACTTACCTTATTATATCTTTTTGCTGGTTTGTGATAGGTTTTTTTCTGGTAGATTATCACTTTTCAAAGTTGTAGTGTTTTCTTGTAGGTAAATCATGTAAAGAGAAAGATGTTAAAAGTGTTTTGTTAATTAATTGCTATTTAAAATGTTTAAGTTAATTTCCAAGTAAGTTTTAGTTTAATTGTAAGTTTAACTTAATTGGTTAGATAGCTGTAGAGTTGTATATCGTGCTTCTTTAAGGATCTGGTTGGAGAATCTGACAGAGTTTCCTTGTCTTGCAGTGTATGTCATTTTAGAAGCATTTATTGGTAAAAAATAGTATGCCTTTTATATTGTTGGTTTATTTTGTTTGTCTGATTTAATTGGTTAAGGTTGTTTATAGTTTGATTTTATTGGTTAGTTTAGTGCTAGTTTGAATTTTTATTTTAATCAAATATGTCCTTCTACGGTAAAGGCTAATTTAGGTTATATTGATAATTTGTGATATATAGTTTGATTTGATTATAGTTTTTGTATATACTTTTATTTATATATTTATCTATACAAATACACCATGGTATATTTAAAGATAAAATAGTATACTTTATGTACTACTGAGTGATAGTATTTCTAACATATATTATGTGAGTGGCTGTGTGACTGTGTGTATCAGTGTGTGAGTGGGTGTCTGAGTGCCTGTATGGGTGTGTGAGTGAATGTATGGGTGCATACAGGTGAGTTAGTAGCTGTGTGGGTGAGTGATTGGCTGTGTGAGTGACTGCCTTGGTGAGTGAGTGGATGTACCAGTGGCTATATGGGTGAATGATTGGCTCTATGCATGGGTGAGTGGGTGTCTGAATGGCTCTATGAGTGAGTGAGTGGCTGTGTAAGTGGCTGTATGGATGAGTGATTGTTTGGTTAAGGGAGTTTGTGTGAGAGTGGTTGTACATGCTGATTTTTTGGGAAACAAGACATTCATTAAGCTGCAGCGGAGACCGTATTAAAGAAGGCAGGTTTTATCTTTCGATAGGTTGGTTGCTAGGCACAATACTGGTTTAGACAATGGTTCTTTAAGTGGTTCTAGAAGGGTACCATGAGAGGCTGCTAAGGCTGAAGAGTGCCACCCCACTGCTCTTTGAGAACTGGAAAAAGGAAAAATAAAATGGTAATAACGCAACGTTATTATCATTTTATTTTTCCCTTCTGGAGGTGTACGGGGCGGGCGGGCTAGGCTGTAGTCACAGCCGGAGTGGTGGAGTTGTTGGGGCACTTAAGTGTGCATGAAGGTTTGGCCGGCCGCCTTGGGCCGGCCAAAGAGTCATTCACACTTTGCATATTCTCAACCTGCTGAACTGTACAGCCTCCCAGTCCCATTCTGAGCCCCGAACAATAGCGCTCAGACCAGTCATGGCACTGTTGTCATGTTGATAGCAGCATTTTGATTGGCTTAGGGGAGCCTGTGTGCGCATCCTGCTTCCGGCAGGACCACGAGAGGACAGAGCTCGGCAGAGGCAGCGGCCAGCCGGCAGCCAGGTAGGTAATTTTAATGAATTTGTATCCGCCCCACCCGTACTTTTCAGTGGCAGCTGCCACTGTAAGAAGGACTCAATTTTTTGGCAGTTGACTGCAAACCATTTGTCAAAATGTTGGGGTGATACTCCACTGAAGACAGAAGCTCTAACCCTTCAGCTGCGTTCTTAAGCACTACACATGAAAGGCCACCATTTCTGCAGGAGAAAGCCGAGAAGGTCAGCTAGAGGAAGGTTGACACAAAAGAAAACATAAGTTCACTGATCAAGAGAGAGACTTGTAGAATGTGTGGCCAACTACAATAGGACATTTTCAAATGCCTCACTCACAGTTTCTGGGACCACTAAAAATAGAATATAGACTCGAAGTCAGGAACAAATTAACGCAGTGACCTCAAGAAGCATCAACAAAAGTTGAAAACGGTGGTATGATCTTCGCTCCAGAACTAAGAAGAAGCTTGCAAATCGGAGGAAGGAAACAGCCGGGACAGGGTGAGGGGCATCCACTCAGCTGCAAAGTACGCCTTTGGATGAAGCGATTAAAGCACTCTGGCTCCAGGGGCAGTTTCCGGATTAACAGTTATTCATGCTTTTGATCCGGTGCCACTTCCATCAGGTTAGTGTTTGTACATTTTTAATGTGTAACATGTTGTGCTTTTACAAGCTTGGCTTTAGTTTGGGATAAGTGACATGGTAACATTACAGTTGCTTCAAATTGCTGATGCTTTAAATTGTTATTTAAAAGTGTACAAGCTGTGTTTTATACTGCGTGATGAAATGCTATATGGGACATGTAGATACTTAGAAGTCATGAAACGAAGCACGATAGTTTAAATTGCTGAGTTTGGATGAGTGAAAGGACGGGGAGCAGAAATGCAATTTTACTAAATTACAGTGCTGTTGTTAGCGTTCCCAACACAGTTCCACAATAGGAATATATGGTCACACACACCCTCCACATAACATGCCTATTATTATGAGGACTGGCCAATGACTGTAACGAAGTGTGTATTTACTATTATAACTCCAAGCCTGCTTTGATGACTAATTCTTTCTATCTCTCTCTCTCTCTTTCCCCCTACCTTTCCCTCTCCTCTCCCTCTCTCTCCCTCTCTTCTGTACAGTAAGGATGCCCCTCCGGTACAAAATGTTATGATGTGACATATTTTGCAATGTTTGCATCGTTATAAGTGTGTTCTACAGTGCTACAGATGTGACAGTAGGTCCTGTTAGATCTGACACTTTGTATTGGGAGAAGAAAGGTATTTTGTTACTTTCCGTTAACGATCGAAATGAAAACATTTTTTTGCAGGACTAAGTTTGGAAATAAAACCGCTGTCATCAAATTGAAGTGTACATAGGCTGTAACTGGGTAGCAGGGCAGGGAAATCACGACAATTTTACAATGGGTAATTTTGGCTGTCCTAACAGGGCTACACAATAACCTGGATGAGTGGAAACTATCAAAGTAAAAATATACATAGCAATATATGGGTATTAATTTTCTCTCAACAAGATATATATTCTTTATGTTCTATTATTACATTGTAAGGATCAACATATACGCAGACATAACTGACTGTTTAATAGAGTATAGTAGAAATAACTGACTGTTTAATAGAGTATAATAGAAATAACTGACTGTTTAGTAGAGTTTAATTGAAATAACTGACTGTTTAATCTAGTACCTACAGATATCGAGATACATGTGAAAGATTTAGGGGATAATATAAAGCAACTAGATAGTGATACCAGTTGCTCTGAGAACATCATTCCCCTATACCAAAAGCAGCAAGACATCATAAATAAAACAAGCATTTGCAATGCAAGCAGTCTCGAATTTGTGAAAGTTAAAGCTCTTGGCATTGAAATTAGGTGAGGTGAGATGGGGTTGGGGAGGCAGGTGGCATGCGTCCTCATTTCTGTGGCGCAGTTAAAGCAGTGCCTAAAACTCATCTTTCTGTTTCAAAGTGAGGGTATTACCGCCTGTATGAATATGAGGGTGTTCAGGGTTTCATGCATGAGGGGAAGAGCAGGAACATTGAACACGCTGGATGTAACACACGTGTAAACTCATGGCAAAGGGAAACAGCTGATCAGGAACACATTAAACGTTTTCCACTGTGCGCATCAACCAGGAACGGCAGTACCTCCAGGAATGGTGCACTTCTCCACCTAGCGAATACAATTTTGTTCACAGAAAGGCGAGAAAACGAAAGTAGCGATTCACTGGCAAACTCTGCAAAGTGGCGCTAATGTGTATGGGTGTGAATAAAAACAATCTGGCCACTTTTCGAAAACTCTGTCTTGCTTTATTTTGTTTTTTATTTATTTTTCGTGTTTTTAATCTTTTTTTCCCTCCGTCCCGAGGCTGCACTTTAGAAAAGAAAAATGTCTGAAAAAGACGACATTTGCAGCAAAAGCATTTCTTTCTTTTTTGGATCCATTTCACAAGAGAATGCATAAAGGGCAGGAGAGGAAAGAGAGGGTAAGAGCTGTTTGTTCAAGTCACAGTTTTCAGCAAGTGAGGCGGAGCGAGACAAAAAGAGTCACTCACACTGCAAGTGACGCACATCACATAAGCGTACAGATCTCAGAGTGGGAGGTGGAGCCTCTGCATCCAGCTCACTGGGGCCCGCAAGTGGATACACACACAACGGGGGTAAGAATGAAAATGGATCTTCAACCATGTTGACAGCCGGGCTGGTTGCAAGAAGCGGTGCTGTGCATGGCCTGCTGCTGGCCAAGTGGTAAAAGAGCAATGAAAGCAACAATTTAAAAAAAGAGTTCTCCCAAACAAAGGATAAAGACTGAAAGCGCAAGGAAACTGTACTTGGCCGGTACTCCTCAGTCTTGAACGGAAGTAAGGTATCGGCTGAGCAAACGAGTTAGGAGGCAGCAATGAAGAGCAACACTGGAGTGAACCTATAGAAAGCAGCAGGTGGGACCAAAGTAATTTTATTGAATACAACAGGTCTGCCTAGTGCGCACTGCCTAGGTTCGACCTAAAAACCTCACAGGCGATCTACTCCAATTACCTCATCAGATACTCAACCAGCTCTACTACGTCAACTTGTCAGGTAAGCTTTGAAGATTCAAGGACTGTGAAGGCCAAGATGGGCATCTATGCAACCACAGAGTGTAGTCCCACAGGAGGTAGGAGGAGTAACACCATGAAGAGAGGAATTTTTGCACATTGAGCAATCAGTTTTAGAGGTACAAAATAAGCAAATAGACGCAATTCTGGACATTAGTAATAAGGTGGACAAAAGACTGTCCACTGTAAAAAAAAACACAACATTGATAATCTGACAGACGCCATAACATCTTTAGGGGTGGCAATCCATGACAATAGCATACATCAAAATAAAAGATAATGTAATGTTCTTCCGTGCATGCAAACTTATGGCAAAAATGTCAAACCTCGATATCTGTTTGGGGGTTCTTAGCAGAAGCACTATTAATATACAGTGGAAGATGGTCAAAGGAGTATGTCAGGTTACTTTATTACTGGAATTGCTTCAAATAATCCAGGCCCATTCCAGTAAACTGGCAGCCAATGGTCAGGAAAGAGAGGAGGCTTCTAGCCATAGTAGTTTTTCTGGGCCAGACGTTTAATGGGCACAGCATACTAGGAGTTGTGCAGCTGAAAAAGATGAAGAGGTATCAGAATCAACCAAAAGCCAGAAATTCTCCATCCAAACCGAGAATGAGACATTTATAAAAGTTAATTTAATAAACACAAACATTCTCTTAATTTTAAAATGAATATAAGAAAGAAAAATGTATATTTAAGACAGTTTTGTTTGATTTTCATTACTTAATGAATCCTTGTGTATCCTATGAATAAACATGGAAGAAAATTGGCTTAATATTAAAAAATATTTCTCAGTCATTAATTCTTTGATTAATAATAAATATACCTATGTTAGAAATAGTTCATAGCTATGTATCTGCAACGGTCCCTTCCTTCTGCAGCCCTTGTGGCATTGTACACTGGGTTATGGTGTGGTGATTCACTGTTATCATCTGAAGTCTCATCATCTGGCTGTACTGGCAGGTCTTTGCTGGTTGCAATGTTGGACACTTTGCTACGAGGTCAGTAATTAGAGTCTGCATTGTACACTTATTGCCTCATTGAGATGTTGGGTCTGAAACTAAACCGCCGACTCCTTGTCGGATTCGGTTCCGCCTGACCGACTATGATGCTTCTGAACACCGTTCGGAAGGCCTCCCATTGACTTCAATGGGAGCCAGTGTTACTGAGAACACAGGCTCTTATGGGGAAAATGTAGCGGGCACCCCATGTTGCCTGCCACACTGTCCACGGTTTTACAAGGGAGTCCCTTGGGTACCCTCTCCACCCAAAACCAGGCTGCTAGGGGCCCCCAAAGTCAGTTTTCGATAGTTTTTTTGTGTCAGACAGACAGAGTTGGAAAGGCTGTTGGAAGCCGACATTGTAATCGGTTCGTTGAGCTGTACAAATCAGCACTGACCAACTCTGATTCTTCTAATGCCGGTCGGAACCGATTCAAAATTCTCCTTCCAACTCTAAGCATCATAATCGGTCGGGCAGAATTGTTTCCGATCGAATTTGGCAGATGGGTACCGACACGATCTAGTGGAATCCGACTGTCGGTCGGAGGCTTTCCGACCAACAGTGTAATGAGCTCCTTTGATGTTAAAAAATGCAGACTTTTGAGATTCATGCATCAAAATTCAGTGGTACTTGCTGAACACATTAAAGCATGGTTATCATCTACACAACCTAGAAGTTGCTAGTCTAAAAAATTCCAACTGGGTTTGTTGCAATTGCTGAGAACTGTTTAGTTAATACAATGTGTTTGCTTATGTTAAGCAACAATGCATTTAGAAAAGTATGGGAAAATCTAGAAAGTGAGATCTGTGAAACCTATCATGCTATTGTTTCTGCACCCTGATAGATACTCAGTGCTAGAAGCTGGAGCTCTGTTGTCAATACTGGTCTATTGCTTCTACAAGATCCAAAATAACATTATTGGTCAGCCTATTTTGTAGAGTTAGAAATAAAATACTACTTTTTCTTATAAAAGGCCCAGTTGCTCAGGATCCATGGTAGGTCTGGCCCCGGCACATCAGGAGAAAAAAGCCTCAACCACCACGGTTGAGCCCAGTAACCCCTAAATGCCCCATGACTCTCTGAAAGGAGTCTGACAGTAGGTGGAAAGCTGTGGGGCACCTAGTGTTTAGGAGCCAAAGATACAGTGGTGGCATTGGTCATTTCTAGTCTGCATCAGTACTGCAATAAGTCTAGTTTTTTTTCATCCATGCACAAATGTGGTACGCATAGGCAATGGAGAACACAGCTTTGGGAATTGACTGCAGCACCATGTCCATAGATCAAATGAAGGATTTATGTAGGGACAGAGGGTGGAGGATTCCCAGGAGTAGGGAAAGAGAGGTCCATGCTAATTTAATTAGGGACCAGTTTGAGATACTGGGTGAAATTGAGGAGGCTGTAGCTGACTCTAGGGAGGGAACCATGATAGGAACCCAGGAAAGAGCACTGTGGATTCAGATTCTAGGATGGTCTTCGCACAAATATATCCCAGACACACGCTGAGTGTGTCCCCTACAGCATTTTCCAGTGTTTCACCAAGACACCAACCACCTTTAGTTTTTAGAATATCTTGGGTGTGTACACCACCTCGAATTTCTAGGGTATCACTGTCCTCAATTCCAGGAGTAAATCCCTTGTGTGGGTTGAGTCTAGCAGAGACCCTGAGCTTGCAGTGGGTACTTCAGAAAGCTAAGGGTTAGGAAGATGAGAAAGCCAGAGAGTTTGAGATGGAGAAACTAAGGCTAACTCACCAGGAACAAGATGCGAGGAGGAGGTAGAAAGACTAGAAAATGGCCCAAGAAAAGAAATTGTGAGAGGGAGAGGAGAAACAGAGAGAAATGGAAGGAAAACCGTGAGTGGGAGGAGAAACAGAAGAAAGGGAAAGAGAGCTGGAAAGGGAAAGGATTGCTCCTGAGAAAGAGAAACTTGGGATGGGAGCAATAAAACTTAGGATGGGAGCAATGACTAGGAAGAGGTGTGGCGCCGCGGCCAGGGCGACTGACGCTGGAATCTGGGGACCACGGTTCGATCCCCGGCTCCGGCGGCAGGTTAGCCCAGCACCATGTGACTCTGGGCAATAGCTCGCTTAATCTTCCCGACGGCCCCCAGAGCCTAGAGACCCTTACGGGTGATTGTGCGCTTTACAAATGTGGACTTTACTTTACTTTACTACTCCATCCGGGATAAGTGACCCTACTGCCAGTTCAGGCCAAGTTATGGCAAAGATTCCCAAAGATCTTGTGGATGTCTATGTGGAAGGTCAGGATATTTTGCAATGGTTTGTAAGCTTTGAGGTAGTTTGTAAAGCACATGCCTCAAATCAAGTGTCTAAGGCAGCTGCCTTAATGGGGCGGCCAGCATTGGAAGGAACAGCCATCATTGAGAGGATGCCTGTGGCAGAACAGATGGTCTATGACCAAATGAAGGAAGCTCTCAGGCGTTTGGGCTGAAGTCAGCTGAATGTCTGCAGAGATTCTGTGTCAGTGAGAGAGCGGATGGTATTCTTTTCAAGATTTGCACTCATGGCGTGAGTGAAATGGGTGGGAAACAGGGATGGGGGGGGGGGCAAGGATTTCCAGTCCCTTAACCAGTCGGTGGTGACAGAACGACTCATGGAGTGATCTACCTCACTTAGGCAATACCTGTCTGATCCGACAGTGAGGAATAAAACAAAACATAGTGTTAGCTGATAAATGGTCGGCTAACAGGTACACCAAAAATTAGAGAAGCATTGTTCTAAGCCAAAGAGGGAGAAGAACTCTCCACAGACTAGTTCCAAAGCGACGGGTTAAGGCCAAGGTAATTCTCATGGGACTCAAAGGAAGGCCCAGGAAACATGTGAATGGTAATGGTGTAACCGTGAAGGAGCATCATGAGAAGGGATGTTGAACCACTTGATGATAAAAAAGGATGGACATTTGAATATTTGTTTAATTGTTGTACTGCATTGTATAAAACACTGTTGCACCCCATGTCACTTTTTTCACTAAGTCACCTTATAAGTGTTTTGTGTCTGTAAGAGCCATAAAGAAGGGAATTATACCCATCAACTAAAGATATTATTTTGAATATACAAAACTGATTAATATTAGCATGGTGTGTTTCCTTATATTCATAGTGCATTATAGTACAACAGGTGTGCCAAATATTGGTCTAATACGGACCACACAGGTTTCACGATGTATTCATTACTGTTGGTCTGTGTGATATATACTTTATGACAAATTACTGCCAGATTTCACAAAGCAACTGTGTTACTCAACGATGTTTTTATCATAGGCGACCAAGGATCATGCAGGTGCACCGTGACAGACCCGTCTCATGGATTGCGATCATGTTTGACTGGGAGGGGCACCCGAAGAACTACCCTTATAGTGGTGAACGGCTACCTCCTTCACCAGGAGTTAAACGCAGTGGTGGCAGCTTAACATATGGTGATCAGTAGTAAAGAAAAGGACCTTTTTAACCTGTGTCATTGGAGTGAGGATGACATGCCCGCTCACCTTTTTAAAAGTTCTGCTGCTGTGTGCTTAACTCACCCTTGGGCTACATCAGGTAATGTGGAGTGCTGCGTAGCCCAGAAGTAGGGACTGCGCTGAATGTTTGTGTGCCTGGGAAGGGTACAGCACAGGGACACAGCAGTTCTCTGCAGAGCATGTGTGGATAGTGTATGCTCTTGGTGTATGTACGCCTGAGAGGAATGTATTAAATGAGAGATGTAATGCTGTGCAGTGCGTGTGCAATGAAAGCATATGTTGAGTGCATGTGTGCTTGCAATAATTACAATACATGAAGGGTGAGATGTTGTGCAGGGCGCATGCGGAGTGTGTGTGTGTGCTGGCTGTGTGTGTGTGTGTGTTTGTAAATAGCACACCATGTTTAAATATAGAAAAGCTTCAGTGCTGAATAGTGCATGCAGTGCAGTCTGAGTGTATGTGCTGAATGCATGTGTACATGTGAGGGTACAATTGAAGGTAACAGCGCTGGACATTAAGGGGTCCATTACGATGTCGGGTGGTTTGCCTCCGCCAGGCTGGCGGTGGCCACCGCCGGCCTGGCAGAGGCAAACCGCCTGACATCGCAAGCCCAAATCCCCCCGCCATATTAGGATGGCGGAGGGGAAGGGAGCGGTGAAAAACACCGCCCGCTTGTTTTCCGCACCGCCCGCCATATTACTATGGGCTTTTTACAATGCTTTTCCGTGGCGGCAATGCCACAACGGAAAGCCATGCGGTATTCACGCTGGGGGCCCCCTGTGGGCCCCCAGAGTGAAGGCCAAAGGGGGGCTGCCTTTGCATAATCGAAGAGGCAGGCACCGTGCGGTGCCTGCCGCTTTGATTGTGCAAAGGCGTGCTTTTGTTTTTTAACATTGTGGCGGGCGGTGCAGTGAGCACCGCCCGCCACAATATTAAATTGAGGAATGCGCCGGCCACTGTGGCGGGCGCATCCTAATGGCAATGTCGGGATCCCCCGCCCTTTCGGCGGGCGGTCCAGATTTCCGCTAGGGTGGGCCCGCCATCCTAATGAGGCCCTAAGTGTGCTGTGAATGTACACGAAGTAAGTGCTCCAAGGATACATTGCATGGAGTACCCTGGATTCCATTTTGGGAAGCGTAGATCTGCCTGGTGAAGACATGAGAGTAATCCCCCCCAACAGGTTTGTGTATTACTGCATTTCTGTGAGCAGGTTGGGACACACGCCGTGAGGAAAAAAAGGAAGAGACTCCCTTTAGACTTCAAAAGACTGCGCTTTCATTAAGTGCTAGTTCACAAGGAAGGAGCCTGGACACATATCAGGAAAGGTGATGGGTGGATAAGGAAAATCTTAAGGAGTAGGGCTTGGGGTCTGGGATTAAGCTTTGGATGCACATATCACTGTGGCTGGCATCCAGGTGTGAACTCTGGTCATTTACTTAATTGTGGGACAATCAGCTTCTGAGTCTTGTCTGCTATGACAGACAGTCTTTCATGAGACGCAGAACCCCAACATAAAACTTCAAAGACTAAGACTCTAAATTATAGTTTGGTGTCTGGAAATGGTCTATAAGCAGGGGAGGTTAAGACCCTGAATGTTGTCATGGGCCAAGTAGCCAGACAGGCTGCAGAGAAGGGGAAGCTCTACAAGACTTCTGCTTGTGACCAGGACTAGGGGCAAAAGCCTGCTAGTCTCCCTGCTGAGTGAGTGGACATCAGCCAGGATAACCTGGATCACCAGCCCTGGAGCACCAGCGCCTCCCTGCTTGCCAAGACCAGTGTTCCATATAAGGAAGAGGAGAGCACTGGAGGAAAAGAGGTCCAGTGGAGAGCCCTACCGTAAGGACTCCCTGTGTGAGGTGTGAGGATTTAGCTGTGCACCGATTGGGCCATTGCCCATGTGTAATATCGATTCCATGACCCCCGTATGCCAGTAAAGGGCAGCCGTGGTCTAGGCCATGTGATGACCGCAGTGCAGGTCCTGCGCTGCGGTGATTCCGTATGTAAGAGAAGTGGCCTCCGATAAAGTTGCTAATTTGAAAACTGCAGAGACTTGTTATTACTGGGCAGTGAAGCGTGTGCTAGAGGAGCCTGTACCCATATTACCCCATACCACCGCAACTCTGTATGCCAAGGCGGGATGCTGGTATCCATATTGCCAAAGGATTCAGGCTACAGCCCAAAGAAGAGGCTGAGGCTCTGTTTGGTGGACAGGATGCGTGCTGTGAGGCAACTGCCCCCGACTCACCACTGAGGACTGCTGAAGATGACGGAGACGGCGTCGCACTCTCACTGGATCTAGTGGGGAACTGGAGAAAGGATTTAACCCAGATAGGATCAAGTCAACTTACTGAGTCTTCCTGAGCTGGGTGCTACTCCGACAACTGAGAGAACTCTGGCAGCTCCACTCAGGAAAGAGAGCCTTCGCCGTCAGGTGCTGCCGCATTGGCTACCGGCAGTCCAAAATCTCCAACCAGAGTAGAATTCATGGGTGCTCACGTTGACTGCTCCCGCTGCATTGCTGAACTCTTCAGTACTGCGAGAGAGGGTAAGATGTGAACTGGGCCGGCTGGGCCTCCGGGACTCGTTGCTTATAGTGCTGTGACACCATCGACACTGTTGACTAAATCCTGAAAAGTCAAGGTGGAACTCTGCAGTACAGCCTAATAGTGAGCATTTCCTGGATGCAGCCACTAGTGAATGGGGAATAACCCTGAACACAAAGAAGGATGTAACAGGAATTTGACAGACAACTACCAGAGCACTGACCTCAAGGGGATTGCAGAACCTGCAGAACTATTTGGTCTGGCCGGTACTGCTTTGGTGTCTATTCTAATGGTGAGGAATCTGTGGTAATAAGTATCCACCAGAAGAACAAGTTACCTACCTTTGGTAGAGCTCTTTCTGGTGGATACTCTTTCTAACCGCAGATTCTGGACTGCCCAGACACCTTTCTGTTCTGTGGAGTGGTCTCTTTATCATCTAAAAAGGTTCCAACTTAGAGATTTGCACTCTTGTACAGACAACTGCTAACCCTCTGCACCTGAGGGTGCAGACAGTCATGAAGAGTTATATGTTGCTCTGCTCTAGCATTTTACGGATCAGCAGAGCCGTATGGCGCCATCTAGTGGTGCTCAGGTGAATTCCTAAGAAAATTTCATGATCCAGTCTGAGGCTGGTAAATATTCTAAAGGTGAAGAATCTATGGTTAGATTGAGTACCCATCAGGAAGAGCGCTACTGAATGTAAGTAACTTGTTCTTCATGCATTCGAAATGCAAAAACTCAATAAGAAGCAGAAAGGTACAACTAGCCAGCAGCACTAAGGGCCAGATGTAGGAAGCGTAATTCCAGTCGGTAACGGCCGAAATGACCGAATTTCGGCCGTTACCGACCGGAATTAGGCTTTTCATATGTAGGTGGCTTCATTTCAGATTCGTTAATTTACCGAATCGGTATTTAGGAATTCGGTAAATTAGCGATTCTTAAAAATACCGAATCGGTAAATTACCGAATCTGAAATGTAGGGAGCACTCAAAAGAGTGCTTTTCCCATCTTAGGATTCGTTATTTACCACCAACTAGAAGTTGGTGGTAAATAATGAAAACCTTAGTAAAGCATTTTTTTTGCTTTTCCAACAGTGCCATGTTGCAGACATACATGCCCTTAGGGCATGTATGTCTGCAACATGTGCACCCATATACATTTGAGGGGTGCAACAGGGTGTCAAAGTGACACCCTGCCACCCTTCAATGTTTCCCCCATTTACCGAATCGGTATTTACCGATTCGGTAATTGACATTCATTCCTATGGGCCACCAGGCCCATAGGAATGAATGGTAATTACTGAATCAGTAAATACCGATTCGGTAATTACCAAAACTTACCGATTCAGTAATTATTTAAGAAAAATTACCTACATCCCAGTTGCCTGTTCTGAAATTACCGAATCGGTATGATTCGGTATTTAAGAATCGGTAATCTGGGATTACCTACATCGGGCCCTAAGTGAGAAATACTCCTCTGGCAGAACTAGAACCTAATCTGTGTATAGATTACAGTTTAGGTAACAAAAGCTACAAAGTTTAGCTACAGAACTAAAGAAGAAGAAAAATTTCACACTCATTGAGGATCCTTGTAGGGCTCCACAAGTAATTGGATGAAAAGCTGAACAAAAATGCAGGAAGAGCAATAGCCTGTTCTCTATCTTCTATGAAGGATGTGAACTCATTTACAACAAGGTCAGCCAATCCAATCTAAGCTAGATGACCCAAGAAGATGGAGTGGGAGACAGTATTGAAATCTACTGTCAAATCAAAGAGGACCATAACTGCGGGACCACCTATGTCAAGAAGCATCCTGAAATCATCAGGTATCGCGATCTGAACTGAGTCTGTCGCATGGAACAGACAAAATCAAGTTTAGGAAGTTTTCACCAATGAGATGTTCTCCAGAAATGCGGAAAGCTACATATTAACATGACCTTTTCTAACATGGAGAGTATTGGGATCAATCTATAATTTGCAAGAATTAAAGATTCCAGCAATTATTTTTTGGAGGGCCACAAGAATAACCTTCTACTAGAGTGAAGCACCTTGATAGTAAAGACAAAACTCCATATAGCAGAGTTATCATGTATACTCCCTGGGTTGTATATAGTAGCAATATCATGGACACTCCCTGAGGGTAAGAGTAAAAGGTGCACCAGGCATTGAAATTCACATTAGAAAACCCTGGATGATTGTTTAAAGGGGGCTATTCCGGCTCCATACAGCCATTGGATCATTATGACCTTGAAGAAAATTCTTTGCTTTCTTCCTGGGAGTTAAGGGTGTCAGTGGCTATTGGGCTCATTACATCTCGTCTTGACTACTGTTATGCACTTTATTTAAATGCCAATCAGTATTTGTTAAATAAGCTTCAGGTCATCCGGAATGCAGCTGCTCAGCTGGTCCTGGGTCTGCCTAAACACATCACAGGGAGGGCTTGAGGACTCTCCATTGGCTGCCAGTAAGAAAGCAATTGACTTTTAAAGCCCTGTGCCTGTAACATAAGGCTCTCTATCAACAGGGCTCATGTTATCTTATGGGTGCCTTCAACTGGTATGCTCCTAGTAGACATCTGAGATCAGCAGGACAGAGAAAGGTGATAGTTCCTAGGTTCTGGAAAGTGAGATGGGGAAGAACGAATTTTCACAGTGGCAGGTGCAAGGTTGTAGAATTCCCTCCCGTAAAATATTTGGAGTCTGGAATACTACTCTTATTTTTCCGAGGCAGGTGAAAATCTGGTTATTTGTATAATCTCATTGTTGTGGGCAACCTTTTGGCATTTTTATGCATCCTCTTCGCTGGATGTGTCCCCCTTCCCTCTGGTTCCCTACTGGGTGCCAGCGCTTCAATGCCTATTGTTTTTTTTCGCTTTATAAATCCAAAAATTTAAATTCGAATTCTATCAAGTGAAGATGTATCCCCTGCATAACCGAGTCTGATCAGATGTACCATGCACATCTAGGATGCCATCAGGCTCACAGTCCCCTAGAAATACCGTGCTGATGTACTAGAAAGCCTTCGGAATTGGTAGTTGTGTCCTAGCAAGACAAGTGGAATATTAGGAGGGAAGTCTTTGTCTTGTGTAGTATGCATAAAGTTGGCCAAGGAAATGAAACTAATCATGCAATGGTCAGGTTTACTGAGAGGCAGTGGGAAACTGTGATTTGGCAAATAAAATCATGGTAATGAACCCAAGTCAGTAATTCAGGAAGGGATGCATTTCGTCTTAGCAAAGATGCAGGGAAGCTGCCAAAAATGTAATTACAATGGTAACCACCTTGGGAGCCAAAATTAGTCCATGATGGGCCATTTGGCCATTCTTGGCACGTAATAACTGGTAGCATTAATGATAGGCATCCCCGGAGTTGCTTAAGGAACCTGGAAGACTGCAAACCTCATGGCTAATAGGAGAATGTGAACAAATGCTGAACTAGTGGTTGGTTCAGAGCTTGTGAGGGATAAAGCTCACACTTTCGGTTCAGATATGAACTCTACAAAACTTCACAGAAGTGTTTTTCTTTGAACTGCAGGACCCATACATCCCACGAGTCTGGAAAAAGGTAACCTGGACATACACTATTTTAAAAAGGGAGAACTGGACCTTGTTGCCCTGATGTTTAGGCCACTGAACAAGTCTGTATCGAATTATAGCGATATTTCTACAGCGCGAAGGTAACAGAGGTGGACCTATTCCTCCAAGCCCGACTCCAACCCCGAAGTATACAATTAATTTCAGGAAGCATCATAGTGCTCTATTGTTGGACAATGCCCTTCCTGTATTGTGAACCCAGTTGTTTGCCTTCATTTGCTACGTCGGTTTTTATTGGATTTTAGGAAGATGCACACTTTACTCCTGCTAACCAGTGGGATAGGGCTTGTGTTCTCTCTCTAAACATGGTAAAGTTGACCTGACTGGTATATTTAATTTATTTAATCCCCTGTGAGTGGTTTTATATGTACCCAGGGTCTAAATTAAATGCTCATTGTGCTGCCCACTAAAGAAGCACTAAAATCATTGCCTCGCGACTGATGTTTTTCACTGTAGCAAAGCTATCTCACTAATAGACTAACAAGGGTTACCTTATTGCACTTAATATGGTTGTGGTGTTACAGCCAGAGCTTCAGACTTTGGAACTGGGGTACCACTTTTGAGTCTCAGCATCAGCTCAACTTCCTTTGATTCTGAGCACATCACTTAATCTCCCTTTGCCTAAACAAAGCATGTAACTTGTGTAATGTACCTTGTGCTCATGTAAAGAGCTCCAAAACCTTCAGGTCAGGTTTGTGCCATATCAAACTGCATAAAAATAAAATCTAAAACTTTAAACTTCAAATGTGTCTTTCTGACAATGGGCAGGGTGATATGACTGTGAATGGCTCTCCTGTGGTGTGTTGTGTAGGACTTCCATAAATGGAGACAATAGGAGAATGGGTGTAGAGGAAGTGGGTCTTCCTAAGAGGTTGACTGGGGAGGAGCTGTGCCCTGCCTTGATTACACTTCAAAGGGCCCAGCCTGCAGCATCCACAAAGTCCTTGATGACACCAGGACTGCCCTTGGCTTTATCACCACAGACAGTTGGAGCTAGACCCAGGGCAAGGGGAAGAATGGACCTGAACCAGTTTTAGTTGTTGGCTCAGGAATTCTCCAATACACAGGCTGACATCCAGAATAAATGTGGCACCTTCAGAACTTCTCATCAGAACATTCCAGGACCTGTGGAAGATTCTGAAGAAGGACTGTCCTGATGTCTGAAGAAGGAAGACTGCGCCTCTCACAAAGGCTAGCTTTAGGTATAACTGTGGCACTCTGACAACCTCATCAGAACACTCCTGGAACCGTAGAAAATTCAGTAGAAGGATTGCCCTGCTGTCTGAAGAAGAAAGACTGGACCTGCTTGCCCAGGAAACAAGATGTGACTCCAACAGTCATTTGACTCCTGTTCGAGCTACAGGGAAACAACAAACTTCCAGAGGCCATTCCTGGTTTCCAGCTCACCAGCCAGACCTACTGGACTGGACCTGGACCGCTCTGCTGGCCTGTGGGAGTGAGCCCCAGACCGTTCAAGTGCTGTCTTCCAGGACCTGGACCCTTGGCTGGAGTCAGAGCGTACTTCACCCGGCCTCACAGAAGGTTAAATCAGATCCGAAGTGACCTGGGCCCCTGAAAAGTCGCGCCGCTCAAAACTGAAGGCTTTACCGTAACCAATGCAGAATGACAGAAAGCTTCGCAGGGCTACGCCACGTAGATACCATCTTAAATGTGCATCCGGTCCAATGCAGAGCCCCTTAACTCCTACCCAAATGTTTCATCAGATCCAACGCTGAGCGACACGATGCCCTGCAAAGCCTCACTGTGCAGCTGAAAGCCTCACTGGATCTGATGCCAAGTGACCCGAATGCTCACAGAGTCACGCCCATGCAGACTTGCATCGACAAAAGGTACGAGTTCCACTGTGACAAACTTGGTCCTGTATCTGGCCTGCGTTCCACCACGGTCAGCCTGAACGTGTCACGTTGTCCCAGTGGACACCTATAACTGGCACCTCACGCTTTTAGGTGCTATTTTTCCCTAAAACTTTAAAAACTCAGAACTATGGTTCCACTGATTGGAGTTTTACCTTTTTTATGTCATTTTATTTGTTAAAATGCTCTCTATTGTTCTAAATTGGTTTGGGATTTTACTTGTGTATGCACTTTATTACTGTTTGAGTACTACAAAAAAACTAAACACGTTGCCTCTAAGTTAAACCTGATTTCTTTGGTGCCAAGCTACAGGAGGGTTAACCACAGATTTATTTAGAGGCTTTTGTGGGTCACTCTGAAAAGGACTGTGTTTATTATTTGAGTTGGGCTCTTAACCCTCTCAACTAATAACCGAATTTTTACATCTTTTTGGCAATAAGGGGAGAAAGAAACGCTATTAAAAGAGGTAGGGCGAATATTCCATATTATATGCAACAATAAGGAGAAAAATATGGAGGTTTTTTGGGTCTGTGCAGACACAGCAGGAGCTGGAAGGGTGTTAGATAATCAGTGTTTTCTTTCGTCAAAAAGAACTGCTGGACAGCAGATATGCATTCACTTTATTTATCCTGGATCAAGTTTGAACCGAAAACAAAAACATGTGATCATAGATATCAGCATTCTGCAAAGAATAAGGTTTTAAACTAATCGAGTGACATACCCGAATGAAGTGACAGCGTGGGGCTGAAACAATGTGGCTGAAGTTAGGGACAATAATACACTGTGATAAACACACAGAAAATCTGGCTGCGGATGTTTTGTCAAAAAGTACATCAGTGCCAAGCAGTCGATTCCCATACAATGGATTAGTCAGGGGGCAGTCCGGATCAAACTCTGGCGATGTAAACTGGAAGCATTGACTATAGGGGTCTTCATCAGGACAAGGACAACTGAAGTACCACTTTAGTGGATATAAATGTGCAAAAAAACACAAATCAGAGTCCAGCGAGCCACCCACATGGCAACTTGTGAAATGCAGTAGGATTATAAGGGACACAAATGTATTAAGATAAAGGAGGGTAGAATAACTCTACGTTTCTGCGTGTGACTTCTGTCAATGTTTTACAAGTGGGAGTGCAACATTTCTTCTCAGCTGCTCACAGAAGCTCAATGAACGAGTACTTTTTGACAAAACTCGTTTTGCTTCCAAATTTCACAATTTTCATGTTTATAATCATGCATCATTCTTCTTCATGTTATCACAATCATTCAATGACTCTGGTGCCTGATTCTTTGCTGAAAATCAACCTTGCTGCTATTATCAATGATCAATACATGTTTTTGCTAAACAATCTTTACCCAATCTGATTTTTCTTGGAACCTGATACATGATAATCAATGAAAATGAGTGCTGCTGATTTTCCTCATACTGCATGTGCATACAGACCATCTGCTGTGATATTACACTTATGTGATCAATTCCTTTTAACAAACCTACGACAAGGTTTTGCTTTCTACCAGGGCAATGTTTTTCGGTTTTTACTTTTGTTAGGAAGAACACAGATTATCTATTTTAAAACCTGTGAGGATAATATTCACTCCAAGCTCTTTGTTTGGGGCTTGAAACCCTCTGCCCTAACATTTGCACTCCGTCATCTGGAAGCCACCCCACCTTTCACAGCCATCAGAGGTAAAAGCCCAACTCTTGCGTCCTAAAAAGAGATGAATGGGTTCAGTTGTTGTGCTAAAATTCAACCTAAAGTTTCAAGATAGGAAAAATAAAAAACGGGCATTTATGAGTGATAGAACAGAGGAATGAAGTCTAAGGCAGCTTAAGGAGGGATGACATTGTTACTAGTCAAAGCAGTCACTATGAAAACGTGATCAGTGTTATATTCTAGGTTGTGTGTGGGGGATCTCAGTCAGAATGTGGTAGAGCACAGAATGACAAAAGCGTAGAGTAGAATGTGGTTTAGGTCATATGGAATGGGGGAGAGAGATTTGGTGGTTGGAGATGGTGGTTGGCTGAGGCAGCGTTTTTAGCTTCCAACGTAGTAATGCATGGATATCTTAAGGTGGATTTATCTGTCACTTGTTCTGCAAAAATAAATTGCCCCTACCTGAACCAGCGTTAATGTAGACCTCATTATTGTCTATAATCAGGCTCACTCTCAGCATCGTTATCCCTTGAACCCAAACACATCAATGACCAAGACAAGTCTTGCAGAGCTAGACATTTACTCAGTTGTATTGTTACCCACAGCAAACTTTGTATTAAATATTTTAAATATATTAATTTATGATAAAACAAAAATAAAAAAGGTATTAAAGAAAATGACGTGTGTCAAGAACATCACTCCCCTTTGTAAACTTGGCTGATTATTATAATAAACAGTCTTCAGGCGTGATAGGAGAAATACATGACCCTGAACATACATTGTTTGTGAAAAATATCCTGGATTCTTATATGACATAAAAAACAAAGACAAGAGCAAAAATGTGGGTCAATTTGAACCATCATTAAAAAGCTTCCAAGGAATTGCATGATTCTGAAGGCCCACTGTCCGTCAAATGTATCCTTGATTATTGTGTGAGAGCAAAACAACGGAAAAAGCAATACAGTGGGTCAATTTGAACCATTATTAAAAAACTCAAGCAACTGAAAGATTGAATGTCAGACGCAGCCTCACTTCTTGCATAACATATTAAAAACCATGAAAAAGCAAATAGGCATGTCCATTTGACCTATTATTAAAAATGTTAAGGAAGGCGTTAAAAGTAGGCTGTGTTTAATTTTTGGTATTTTGTGGTGTTTTAGTCCTGCAGCAAGTGTTCTGGCTTTGGATATCCAAAAAGAACAAAATCAGCTTCATAAAGCTTGTACAACTGCTGTCTCCAAGCTAGAGGGATTTTAGCAAACCAGTCCTCCTCCCAGCTGCTGGCAGTCTTATTTCTGTAGCTAGGAGGGAACTGCAGAAGAGTGTCCACATGAAGGAGCTGAAGCAACTGTGCAGCATCCTCATTCAATGTTTCTAATTTCCCAACAAAGTCATACTCTATCTGGCACGGGTGGCACAGGCGGTACACTTGGCGCCAGTGTTCATTAAAGGGCTTCTCACTCTCAGTCTGTGAGTCTAAGAGATACTGAATGAACTGGGGAAAGGAAGGGATCATTCCTGCGGAAAAGGCTTCACTAACAGAGGTGGGTAAATTTGTACGGTTGGAATAGCGTCTCAGTATAGGCACAGAAAAGCTACGGTAAAACTCATCATTCTCCAAAAGAAATTTACTGCGAAATGCAGAAATGAGGCGCACAAAAGGGTCACGGACAAACAGAAACTTGGTGTACTTCTTCAACTTGATCTTCATCAGGTGGCGCGAGAACTTTCCGTATCGGCGCCAGAACTTGTTGAATGTCAAGTGTGTGCTTGAGTTGTGGACATCTTCACGAGGGATCTGAAGGGGATCACGATAAGGAGTTCCATGTTTACGTTCTGAAAGACTCTCGCTCAGCACAATCATTACCCGCTTCCAATTGGTGCAGGCCACCTTGGGCACATAACAGTAAATAATGCCATGACGGTCATCCACGATCAAGTGATCTAACTCCTTATTTGGGATGTCATCAAAGGAGCGCTGCTTTGTGGGGAAGGTAAAACTGGAGTTGGCACAAAATTGCCGTAAAGTTTGTTTTCTTGCTTCCTGTAATATTTCCTGGTCCAATGATACTTTAGTGTCATGAGAGGTCCAATCATAGCCCCTCACATTTTCCTCATAACTGGCCACAACTACGCGGCTCGATCCCACTGGAGGTGGTTGCTCAGTCTTTTGGTTCAGATTACTATTATGTGGCGTGCTAGCATTCAGAAACATGTCTAAAAACTCATCAACATCTGACAAGTAGGCCGTTTCCTCATCTGGAGGTTCAGTGTGTTGCTCCACTGGTTTGTATGGGGATACTGGCCGGGATAATGGAGTGTGAAAGTAAGAGTTAGCCGTCCCACCATTGTCCCAAAACACAATAATAAAAATGATCATAAAGATTGATCCCAGTAGTAGGGAGAGGCGAAACATCCGTGATTTGGTCATTCTTCACTCAGGGTGGGCAATTCCTCGCTTGTTCACGTCAGCCGCATACTGCCACTCCAATATTCCATGACTGTGAAGTTAGCAAGAGTCTAGAAAGAAAAAAAATGAAGGAAAATCAAGCCGGGAAAAGGAGAAATACATTTTGTATTTAGCACAAAACACTATATATATATATTTATATATATTTATTTTTTTGGCAGAGTTTTATATAGCGCGAACTAGACCTGAACCGAATATCAGAGCGCTTTACATAGCACCAGTTACGTTACATGAGGACACACATTCATATTTAGGCACGGGGAGATTAAGTGATTTGCCCAGAATCACAGGAGGTTTTGGCGCCGTTACCGAGACTCGAACCCAGGTCCGAGGTCGAGCGCCCTAGCCGTTAAGCCTATAAGCTAATAATATATATATCAGAAATAGGTTATCAGTCTTTCTTTCAAATTGGTTCTAAATACAGGAATGGAGCTGCAGATTCCCTGTTGATATTACTGTGCTTTTAAAGAAATTGACATGGCCACACCTTCAAGGTAACCTAGGCGGCCAATTCCCAAATCATGTGAGCCCAACTTAAGATCCGCATCTCTTTAAGGACAATAATAGTAAAAGCAGGGGTGTTCAACCATTGTTTACAATTTTAAGTTTTAATCTTCGTATTTAGTAAGGAATCGAATTTATACAAATTAAGTATGATAGGTTGTATGCAAATTGAGTAATCCCGCCAAGAAGGTGGACACTTGGACCAAAAATGAATTATTTGACAAAGGTTGCTGTGGCACTCATTTAAATATATGTATGCAAGATGATAACAAGTGTTTTTTAAAACAAATATCGTGTAAATTCTTAGAGTTCAAACCTTACCCTCAATATGAGCATTTCTGGGATACTATCATCAAACCCAGGGACAGACGCCTATATTTTCAATTTCGGGCAGGGTCGTAACCGGTAAACGCATTCACATGCAAATGGCAGACAGGAAACGATAGCAAGTGCAACTTGTGTCTAGAGGGTGAGGAGACGTATTCGCACATTTTATTTGTTTGCCCTGCATATCAGGCACCACGGAGAAAATGGTTACAGGCATTATGCAGAAATATGGGTGTTAGGAGTAGCGCTATAGCCATGATAATTTTATTAACCAGCACAGAAGTGCCATGTGTAATGGCTGTCGCTAAATTCCTAAGTTGGATGTGGCTAATTCGTGAAAAAAATGTAAAAATTGAATAGGCAGATAAACACCAACGGCTGTACAGGAAAATAACAGATACAGAAATGGATAGGTTAATACTTTGCTGCTAGCAGCTTATTACATAAATGATGGGTTGCTCCAGGCATCAGGATCTTTCTCCTCCCCTTTATAAATATTTTGATCTAAGATATGCTGTTGTATGAATTTGCATATACTTGCTATTTAATTATGCCGAATAATTGTGCTCATCAATGATTGCATTTCCTTAGATTTTAAATAGTTAGTAGAACAGACTTTTATTGGAATTACGTTTTATGTCTTTTTACATCTATGAAATGTAATATCTTTTTAATAGAAGAATGCCTATTTTTTATACATTTTATGTTTAAATATGCTGTCAACCCCAAATGATTGGGTTGATGTTATATTTGTCAATGTCTTTTATGATCTTAAGTGATCGCAATAAAGATTATATGATGATATGATATGAAAACAAATATCAAACTTGTTGCCAGAAGAGCACAGGAATAAATTACACCCCTTCGAATCAATCTGGAAGCAGAATCCTCAAAGGAAATTACCATTTTATTTTAAACAATTCTTCTTTAACCCCTTCGACGCTGATGACGAGCTGGGCTCGTCATGAGGTAGCCTCCTCGCACGCTCATGACGAGCCCAGCTCGTCACGTAAAGTGCGCTTTTAAAAAAGTCAGCGTACGAGCGGAATTCCGCCCGCACGCATGCGGTTAAAGATTGTTCACATAAACACAATTTGCACAGTAGCATGCACAAGAATTTTTTGCACAATTTTTTTTTTTAAAGCTTTCACTCATGACACATATAATGGGAAAAAACAAGTTTATTGTACAACCAAGCCCTAAATACTGATTGTCAGACGTATGTGTCAAATAGACAGTGAGGGAGGTCTTGCTGGGTGGGAATGGGAGCGGTCAAAGGTGCTCAAAGCTAACTATCCAGTTCAACAGGCATGTCGAAAGCGAGATAAGTAAAAGATAAATAGAGAGAAGGAACCTGCCACACCCAAACCACTTCCTGCAGAAAAAAACTTTAGTTAAAAGTTCTATAGATACTGAAGAGGGATTGCAAAGCATTCTGTCACTGCATGCCGTTGCATCCCAGGAGGTATGACCACATGACCCCATAAGGAAGTAACCAGCCAGGAACTTCCCTTGCTCACCAGTTAGGACCAAAATGAACAAATAAAATCCTGACTCCAGGATGAGGTACAACAGGCATTTGCCAAAAGCCCAGTTTTCCAAGCATGGTTCTCCTTGTCTTTGGTGCAATACAAGCACAGCATTTCTAGCCTTCTCCTTGTGCTCGCTCCTAAGTTAGAAACACTTTTGTGCAATGTAGCATGTGTATGCGATTTAAGGATATTCATTCAACCATTCACAACACAACCAAGCCAGTGGTCGATCAATTATCAATTATAAATAAAGTAATCAAACGAAGCACCCCAACGCTTGATTAACCTATAAACAACTATTGGCACAGTCAATCGGTGTGGATTTAGGGCCAGATGTACGACCTGCCAAATAGCCTTGCAAATTGTGACGCATTTGCGACTCGCAATTTGTGAGGCGCTATTTGGCATGTAGAACAGTGTGTTTAACACTGTTTGCGATTCCCAATGGGGTTGCAAATTGCGAGGCTCATGAATATTAATGAGCCTCTCGCAATTTGCGAGCCCATTGGGAATGACAGGCCCTCCCAGGGATGGTGGCCTGCTGGGCTCAGCAGACCACCATGTCTGGGACTGCTTTTAAATAATAGCAGCTTTTTTTTTTAAATGCATCCCGGTTTCCTTAAAGGAATACGGGATGCATTTAAAAAAGGAAAAATGAAACATTTTGGTTTAATTTTTGAAGGGCAGGCAGTGGTCCCTGAGACCACTGACTGCCCTTAAAAAGTAATATTGCGTGCATTTGCAAAGGGGAAGGGGTCCTGGGTCCCCTGGGGACCCCTTCCCATTTGCAAATGCATCACCACCTACTTGAAGTAGGTGGTAATCTGCCAGTGGTACATAGCTTTGCGGTCGCTATTAGGAAGGGAATGCCCCTTCCTATAGCGAGTCGCAAAACAGTATTTTGCGAGTCCCAATTTATTTGCAACTTACAAAATACTATTTGTACATGGGTCCATGCTTTTTAGCGTGCGCAAATGGGTCTAAGACCCATTTGGGCACGCTACAAAGCTTTTTACATCTGGCCCTCAGATTTTAAGTCCTGGCTAAACCATTAAAAGAAAAGCCTGCTGCAGTGAAAAAACACAGATAACGAATGCTTTCTGGATTCAATATATCTGAGGTAGATAATGACTCAAAGTACTATGGGATCTAAAATAGGCCCTCATACACTGAAATGCAAGCACGCGACAGGAGATGGATTGATACACCAAACAGAGTGGGAGAAATTCTTCTTTGCGGGGAGCCAAAGCTCACTTTATGCACATGTTTAAGTTTAGGAAACAATAGCTTAACAAACAGCTTCACTGCCACATAAGACCTTAAAAGGAACTGGGGCGTTTGCATTTTGCTTACCGAAATGTAAACACCCATTAATTTCAACAGTACATTGTGGTAACATATTAATTTGATTGTACAATTGGCTGACAATTGAAAAAAGAATGTAAAAAATGTAATATTTTTTTTTTCAAGTAAAAAGATATGGGGAAAATAAATCCTAGGAGCAAAGAAAAGACAAACAGGTTAAAAAAAAGGTGAAATTAATTTTTAAGCAATCTGATTTCGCCACAACTTTAAAATGCTGCTACATTTGCTGATGGTTAAGGTCTCCTCAAACTATTGAGAGACTTCCTAGAAAACACGAGAATGATTTATTAGACAACTCAAGATCCAAAAAGAAACAAACTTTATCTTATCCTCTTCTCTTCCCAGAAGTAACATCACTGCTTTAAAGTAAAGATTTAGAGTGAAAGCTTGCACTGGGCTGTGAGTACACTGCACAACTCTTCCAAACTATTCTGTCACAAGGAAACTACTGTACTACTGTACCTACAGCAATAAATTAAAAACCTACACATCAAAAGTAAACCTTTCAAGGCATTTTCCTTCACCGATTCTCTTTCCTTTCCAAACCAGTGTACATAAAATGTATTTCCTTGACAGCATAAATTAGAAGTTTCATCATTCACATATTTTCCCGCCTAGGTGCCAAGTGGACATTACCACTTACATGTAAACTGGTTGGAATATTGAATTTAAAGCATTAGGTTAATGTGTTTTGCGTGATCCTGGAAACGGATAAGTCATGATGCAAAAAAGAAATTTAGTTTATGTAGCAATCAGGGTTAATTATGTATTATGAATGTATGGATTTGTAGAGAACATTCCCTAGTGAAAGCTCCGATAGCCGTCACCTCTTTCCACAGAACCAGGATTTTTTTAAAGATACATGTAACATCTAATACACAGAGATGAACAGACCTCTAAATATTATATGCCCACCTTAAGTCCTGAATAAACACCACTTATGGTGGTTTATAAGCACTCGTGATTGATATAGGCTTTCGTTTTATAGAGCAAGCTGTCATCCCCGATGGAGTCACATAACAAGGAGCTTCCCTTGGTTATCAATTATGCACATCTGCACATTTTGAATGCAACCCCGTAAAGACCTTAAAACAAGTAACTTTTTTTTAAATGTAAATGGTCTTTGGTGGTTATTCGTTTTATACCAAAGATTCATCTTGTTGAGATCTCTTTTTATACCGTATTTTTAATCACAATGAATTGTATGATGTTTCTGTTGATGCTGATCAAAAATCAATTTCGTCACGAGTTGTCCCATTTTTTAATTGTCTCTCCTTTGATCGGACCTATGTTAATTTTTCTATTATATGTTGCGATTTTTGGATTTGTGCTTTTATGGATATTCTTCGTATCCGAATAAAGATTTTGAAATGAAATTAAATTAAATGAAATGGGTGTTAATAGAGAGATCCGCTCCTCTCAGGAGTGTGGAAGAAATATAATTCTGGAATAGAAATAAATGCAGTCTCAACCGTATTTTAACCTTTCATATTTGGAAACTGATGTGTGAAATTTGTGTAAAGAGAATTCCCGGAAAATCTGGAGTAGCAAACAAAAAGGCTATATATGGGGTCCATACTCACCTTTACCTTACTTAGCAGGTATGTAGGCACAGCTGTGGGCAGCGTGGGAGGATTGCGCCACTCCTCGGAGATATATTCTGAATGGGTCCATACTAGCATTTCTCAGCACGACCTGCCCTTCTTATTTAAACACAGGAGAGTCTCTTCACTTCTCAGTGACAGCATCTTTTGGCAATCTGAGAAAACAAACCCAAGCACTCAATCTGCCCTACAAATCCGTTTTAACGCACAGTGAAGAGCAGTGTGGGAAGCTTGTACTTCAGTACTTTCAACAGGGCAGTTTCATGACCCTTCCCCATGCCCAGCAAGTAGCTAATACTGCCAGAGGGCTACACCCAGGGCTTAAAGTGGGCTGGGTCCTGCCGGTGCTGATCACAGGCAGTTCTTAAAAACAGGCGCTGAGAAGCGTCTCTATTGGGCTCTCCATTTTTGCCCTCACCCTTAGGGTGAAAGAAGATTCTTTACTGTGCAGCAGTTCCACTGCTCAAAGACTTTGATGCAACTTCAAAGAGACTCGCTATAGTTCTTTCAGTCTCATCATTTCAGCACTGAAGCATTTTCAATATTATATACAACAAAGCCATAGTTGTTGCTTATTTATCTTATGCAACTAACAACCACTGACGAAGCCAATAGCCCTGGCTCATTGTGGGTGTAATGTTACTTGTGGTATCCAGTGCTTTAAATGGGCCGGTACTGAGTACCGGCACTTTTTTATTTTGAGAGGGAGAGTACCGCCACTTTTCAAGAGTGACGTAATACTTTTTAATTGGAGAGTACCGGCACTGCTCAGAAACAAGCAGGTACTCTAGTTCAGAGTACCTGAACTTCTATTTTTCAATTTCAAGCACAGGTTGTATCATATAGGAGGATGCAATGACAGAAAACGCAAAATACAAGTCGGGTGGCACACTATGGTAAGCACAGGTTTTTAGCATAAGTGTTTTTAAGCCACGCCCTTAATTACATCCACCACGCTCATTTGAAAGACCCACCAGTTTTTCATCCCACTTAAAGCCCTGGCTCCATCTTTCTCAGATGTACCAGCCTCCCTTTCACCTTGCAGCAGTAGTAGTAGTAGTAGCAGCAACAGCAGTAATGGCAGAAGTGGTAGCAGCATCAGTAGTAGTAGTATTAGTAGATGCAGTAATTGCAGAAACATCAGTAGTAGCAGCAGCAGCAGCAGTAGTGGCAGTATTAGTAGGATTCGGGCAAAGTTTGTCAACAGTTAGGTACTGGGAGAAGACGCTCGCTGGGTAATTCCGGATGGGTGATCAGGCAGGCCACTTAAAGCCCTGGCTACATCTTTCTCAGATGTACCAGCCTGCCTTTCACCTTGCAGCAGTAGTAGTAGTAGCAGCAGCAACAGCAGCAGTAATAGCAGTTGTGGTAGTAGCATCAGTAGTAGCAGTAGCAGCAGCAGTAATGGCAGAAGTGGTAGTATTAGTAGTCTTAGTAGAAGCAGTAATGGCAGTAGTGGTAGTAACATCAGTAGTAGTAGCAGCAGCAGTAATGGCAGCAGTGGTAGTAGTAGCAGCAGTAGTAGCCTCAGTAGTAGTAGCAGCAGTAGTAGCCTCAGTAGTAGAAGCAGCAGCATTAGTAGCAGCAGTAATGGCAATAGTGGTAATAGTTGCAGCAGCAGCAGCAGTAGTGGCAGTATCAGTAGGATTTGGGCAAAGCTTGTCAAAAGTTAGGTACCGGCAGAGACAAACGCTGGGTAATTTCGGATGGGTGATCAGGCGGGGTACCAATTACTCCAGGTCTGCTGCCAGCAGGCCTCTTGCTTTGCCCACAGTATTCAGTTAAGCAGGTGATAGCCCCTTTCTATGCCATGAAATGTAAGATGATGTCACAGTGTTGCAGAGGCCATCTTGAGAGGGTGGCGATGTAGTATTTTCTTTTTCTTTTTTTGTAGTTTTATATAGCACGAACTCTACCTGAAGGTACTGGAGCGCTTTACATGAGCACCTACATTACACAAGGATGCATTCATTTTTTGGTAGGCAAGGGGAGATTAACCCTTTAAGTGCTCCCGTCGGCCATTGGCCATCGCGAGCACTACCTGGCTGGTGCTGCGAACTGGCGCGGAACATTCAAAGCAGCTATGGTGTTAAGTGATTTGTCCAAAATCACAGGATGTTGAGCTGACACCGAGGCTCGAACCTGGTTCCCCAGTTCAAAAGTCGGCAGCTCTGACTGTTGTGCCACAGCGTGGCTAGTTGTTGGGACTGCCAATACCAGAGTGCTCAGCGGCACACGGCACAAGCCGGTTGGAGACCACGCCCAGTTGGGCGGGACATTTTCTTCAATAAAGCAGGCAGGTGTTCCCACAATCAGCTGTTGTCTGCCTTTCTTGCCAGGGATCAAGGACAATCCAGTCCGAAACATGTTTGGCGTTTGATTTTGATGAAGGCTGGGGCCTGCTTTACTGTTGCCGGCATGATGGAGGAGCAACTCCCCCGGGTTCGGTGTTTCTTCAGAGGGCAACCTTGTGTGAAATATATGTAGCGGCCAGCCCGGTCGCAGAAACGCCCTGCCGTGATTTTATCGGTTCCAGGGTCCTTGGTAACGAAGACTCGACAGGACCGGGGGAGCGCAACCATGCGGGACTAGAATATCAGCAGTGCCCCGAGTGCCCTTTGCCTTGCATCAACCCACTTGGGTAGTGTATATAGACTTACTGGGGGCGTTCAACAGCACCCACAGTGGTTTGATAGTTGTTGGGACTGCCAATACCAGAGTGCTCAGCGGCACACGGCACAAGCCGGTTGGAGACCACATTTTCTTCAATAAATCAGGCAGGTGTTCCCACAATCAATCCAGTCCGAAACATGCTTGGCGTTTGATTTTGATGAAGGTTGGGGCCTGCTTCATGATCCTTCATCTTAATCATAGGGCTGGGATCCAGAGGCAAAACGTGGATAATGCACCACAACCTTAATTTTTCCCTAAACATGCCCTCTCCAGTGAAAAGCATGCTGGGGTTGTAGTGCCAGATTTAACCTCAGCAGGCTCCACGTCATTGCCCAATGTTTCAAAAACACCCCAATATTAAAAACAATGTTTATGGCCCTCCAGTGGGCTTTGAGGAAAGATGTGCGGTTTCAAATTCCTTTCCCCGCTGTGCTGGAATCGGGAATAGCCCTATTCAGGTGCAAGGGAAACTCTTCCCACCACTCTAAATGCAGCCAAGGTCTATTCAGCCCAGAGCGGAGTCACTCAGGAAAGGCAGGACACACCTCAATCCCACTTGTGACTGTCTAGAGTGAATGCACAACACCTTTCTCCTGTACATTGAAAATACATCCAGGCAGGACATAAAGTGTCATAAGCACACAGAAATGCTTACTTCTAAAAGTAGCATTTCTAAAATAGTAATAGCAAATCCGCTTTCACCAATAAGCAGGATTTATTACTACTATTCCAAACATACCAAACATGAGCACACTACCCCTTGCATTTCAGAAATTACAACTGAAGTACATATCAGGGAATTCCCAATGCAACCTTGAGAGGAACAGCCTCACAGCAGTTAGTCACTACCAGAACATGCCACACAGTTAAGGCACATGTCCTCCCTTTTACCTACACAGCACCTTGCCCATGGGGCTAGCCAGGGCCTATCTTCGGGGTGACTTAAATATAGTAAAAGGGGAGTTTCAGACAAGGCAACCACTTTACATGCCACGTCACTGTGTCAGTAAACTGTGCGTGCAGACTGTGCAGCGGCAGACGCCAGAGACAGGTTTGAAAGACTACTTCAGTGGGTGGCGCAAGCAGCGCTGCACGTCCACTAGTAGCATTTAATTTACAGTCCCTGGGAGTATGGGATACCACTATAGAGGGGACTTACAGGTAAAATAAATATGCGAAACAGGTGCAGACCAATCTTACCAAGCTTACAAGAGAGAGCACAAGCGCATTAGCACTGATCAGCAGTGATAAAGTGCCGTAGTCATAAAAAGCAACAAAAACAGGTCAGAAAAAATACAGGAGGAAGGCAAAATGTTCTGGGATGACCCTCCAAAAAGGGCCAGGTCCAACAGGGTGCGTGTCAGTAACCTTACACACGACATCCTGCAACACCCACTTTAAGTTGGTTCACTATCATTTTGTTCACAGGACTTACCTTACTCCAAGTGATGTACATCATATGATATTTTCCCAACCTGACAGTTGTCATTGATTCAGTGCTAGCGAGGTAGCTTTTTTGCATTTAGCAGGGCAGTGTCGGGCTGTGCAGTGATTTTTGTCCCTAGTATTTGCAGATCTCAAGAGGTCCATGCGCCTGCACCTTGAGCTCACACCACAGTGCTGCCTATTGGGGAACATTAAACATCCAATGGGTAGGAAGATAGTGTAAACATTTCTGTAACTGGTGCTAGTACTGTCCAGATGTAGGATCCCCATCACTCGGACAGGACAAAGAGTGCCCAACATTGACCGTTGGCATCTCAATCACGGAATGGACATTAGCAGAGGAATTTCACTTAAAGTTCAGAAGGTGAAATGACAAGGTGGTCGAGGACCTCGCAGTCTGGAGGGACCTCTGTGATACACTCCTAGACCCCGAGGCCACCATGGCCTCTTCTGTTGATCGAAGCATGGTGGATGATGAAAATGATGGATCACTTGCGTCGGTGTAGAGGACTCCAATTACGGGGTTGGCTTGGTCTGGAGTGCCAATGGGTGGACGATGCTTGTCTTCAGGTAGGGCTCTCCGAAATCATGTACAGGATAATGATGGTCTACTTTATCGTAATATGCCCGCTATGTTGCATATCGTATTATCTAACTACTGATGTATGTTTGTTTGATGTAAAACTGAAATGCTGCCACTCTTAGTCCTTGCAGTCCCTCCTTTCCAAATGACTGGAAACTATGTGCAATGCAGGTTATTATAGATAATTCTGTTGGCCCAAGTAAAGCCCAGCAAGTTGGGCAGGAGGGAAAGCAAGATCCAAATAAATAATCCACAACTGAAGGTTTTACAATGATAGCAGTTAGTTTTTGAATGCCAAGAATGTGTGCATCAAAGTTATCGCTGGCAGCATCTGTAATTTAAGATTTTTAATTGATATTCCCCTACAGCACCAAACTGTACTGTTTCAGAACACCTCTTTAATTTTCCATTTGGATATGTGTTGGGACGGAAAAGTCTTCAGTATGGTAAAAGATGTGTACCCCTGCCCTGAGTACCCAACTATACTGCTATTTGGATCTCTAATGCAGAATTTTATTGTCATAGGCAAACATGGATCATGTATGTGTGAGAAATGACATAGGCATGTCTCACAGATTGCGGTCTTATTGGACTGGAAGGGGGCGCCTAACGTGCTATTAACCAAGAGTTAAATAGCATGAGCACGGGGGTGGCAGCATACCGAGTAGTGATCAGTAGCAGTGAACAGATCCTTTTTATCCTCTGTCACTGGAGTGAGTCCTACAGGCAAAATTCAGCTGCTGTGTGCGTAACTCCTTGGCCTACATCAGATGAATTTGGAGTGCTGAGCAGTGCAGGAGTAGTGACTCTTTGCTGGGTGTACATGTGTCTGGGAAAGAGAGCAGTATAGAGGTGGAACAATACCGACAATGACAATTCACTTTACTTTATCTATCTAAAAGATAATTAAAAGGTTAAAGATTGCATAAAGTGGCTGCACATCAAAATATCCCTGGCCTCCAGTGTCATTATCAATTAAAAATATGTGAGATTTCAAAGTGCCATAGGGTTCAAACTGTCTTGGGTGAGGGCAAAGTTACAAAACCGACTGATAAGTAAAAGGAAGGCTGTGAAAACAGACGGAAATGATTGTAAAACCTTGGTGCAGTGAGTACATGCAGGCTCAAAAGACAGTAGTCACTAAAAATACAGCTATGCTCTGGGTTACTTATAAAGGCTGGATAGGTAGGGTTATCAACTTAAGACTGTCACCGAAGAAACTGCATGTAAACTTAAATTAGAGAAAGAGGACAACTCTCCACTAGCAGCCTTACCAATGTGGCAACATGTTCTCCTTTATTAAGCAAAAGTCATCCCAGTAGGGGTAGGCTAGGTTCCTGCAGGAGAAGTTGACAAACTGCGTTCCTTAATGATCTTTCTGCTATATCCAAGAATCTTATAAGTCTTACTATCGCCAGCGGGTGCTTTCCTTTTCAGAAGTCAACGGCCACCTGGACCAACTTCACCCCTGGTGAATCAGGGTCCATGAACGGTATGATCTACGTGAGCTGATTAGGTAAGGGCAAATGCAAAGAAGATCTGCTCACATTTCCTAATGCAGATGACATAGGCGACACTTGTTGGACGCTGGTGGGGTCACCCATGAAGGCAGAAGGTCTATTGATAAAAAACACTCTATCCATATCTGGTAAAGCCTCAGTTTATTGCTCATAGCAGTCTATGACGAAGTGGGCATGCTTTCTTCTCTTTAAGCTATGTCGGTCCATCGTATAGGAAGGTGTATGTACCACTTTATTTAGTGCAGTTGTAAACTGATGAAGGGGCAGATGCTGGTTCCTTAAGTCAGCAGCACCTTCCATTTCTAGACCCTCTGTAAGGGCAATTGACCAGCAATTATAGCCCTGTCGGTTACAGGTCATTACTACAGTCCAGATTAGATTCTTTAAGGATCCTATGTTGGAAACTCATGCGGAGTGCATATATTTCAGAAACCTAGCTTTCTGCACAACAAGTTGGTCACTTAGGTTGAATTCCAGCCTAATCTGGGCTGGTGATGTATAGGATGACAGCTGAAACAAAGACCTGAAGATGTTACTCTGTACTGTATTGAACAAGACACCAAATCTCCCGGGAAATGCCTCCATATGCCAGTATTGGAATTAATTTTGGGTGTTTTTTTTTTTACATGGTTTGAAAGGCAAATAGATGGTTTCAAAGTAGGCCGTTTTATTGTTTTTAACAGGGTTTGAAGGGCAAATTTAAGAGCTGCAGTTTTTGGTTTTAATGAGTTAAGTGACTTGCTTTGTCATCCAGACAGCATCCAAGGTATTTATATTTGCTAAATTGAGTCAAACAGTGTTTGTCCATGAACCAGACACCAGTTTTCTTTCTTTTTCTTCCAAACACTATGATTTTAGTTTTCTCTACATTTACTGCCATTGCGTTTGAACTAATATGCCTGTGCAATGTGTTAATCTTTGTAGCCCTGTCGCTGTTCCGCTAAGGCGGGCTACATTGTCCATGTAGAGCAGCGCAGTTTGTGAGGGATTTGTGAGTTTTAGAGTGTCGCTGACAATGGAGTCCAATTCAGGCAGTAGATCGCAGATATACAAATTAAAAAGTGCAGGGGCCAGCACACACCCCTGTCTAACACTGTGATGAGTATTGATTTTTCTGGAGATGGTGTTATTATTTCCCAATTTTGAACAGGACTGGGAGCCAAGGCCTACTAGTGTCATTGCTGGCTGAGGGGACATCGCCAAGGGAAACCAAGACCATCTGCCCTGGATCCTGGGGCACCAGTGCCTGCCTGCTTAGCAAAACCAGTGTGACCTGTGAGGAAAAACAGAGGGTTGGAGGAAGCGAGGTCCAATGGGAAGCCCCACAAAAAGAACTCCATGAGCGAGGTGTGAGGGAATGCCTATGCACCGATCGGGTCGGGCCACTGTGGACTGAGACACGTACTAAGTGCCATGCAGGACTTGCCAAGCCCGTACTGCCATATTGCGGTAACCCCGTATGCCAGAAGGGGCCACCGTTTAAGTTAATGCTGCGAAAAAGGCGAGGCTTATAACCAATGAGGTGGAAGGGATTGCAATGGAGGAGTCTGTGCTCAATTTGTAAAGTACCTCGGTAACTCCATATGCCATGAATGGCTGCGGGTAATGACATTGCAAAAAGGTTTGGGCCATTGCCCGAGGCAAGACTGAGGCTGTGTTTGGTGAGTCGAGCCTGCACCGCGAGAGACCTGCCCCTGACTGACTACCAAGGGGTGTAGAGGATGCTGCGATTGATGTTTCACCCTCACTGAGCTCCAATCATGAGCTGAAGGACTAGATCCTTAAAAAAACGATGCATAAACAGTTTAAATAAACAATAAAAACACCACCCCCCCACTTCCAAATCCAAGAATAAACTACAACACAACAGGCAAAGTAGAGAGATTCAGTAGGGAAATTACCTGTTTTATGGCTTATTCATTCTGGAAAACTACTTGCTGCCACTGAATTCATTCAGACGTAATATTCTGTTTCAGGCAAAGTAGTGGTATATCGCAATGATGAAGGTCTCTTCTGCAAAACTGGTGGAGGGGCCCATAAAATAATTTCTCCCCACAAAGGTTAGGAGTAGGCCTGGCCAGTGAACTCTGTTCCGTTAGCTGAGTTTTCTGCACTCCGCGCAGCTCGCGCAGTGCAGAAAACTCGGCTTCGCGTAGTGCAGCAGTTTTTTTCCCTGTTCGCAATCATAAACAGTAAGTTACCGAGCACAAGCTGCCGTTCGGGTAGAATTTCTACCCGAGCGGCAGGAAGACCAGCTCGAAAGGCAGTTCGCACTGCACTCCACCAACTGCGGAACTCTGCAGAGTTTTTTTGTAACTTCGCGGAGTTCCGCGAAGCAAAACTCTGCGAACTGCGACCAGGCATAGTTAGGATTTAAATGGGACCGCCAGAGGGCTAAGGGCCACGTCGTTGATCCCAGGATTACATTGCACCTGTGAGGCATAATGAGGACGCAGGAACAAGGTTTCTCCGCTTCTTAATAGTACTTTACATCAGTGCTTGACATGGAAATATGAAAGTGACCATACCAGCCAGACTGCCTGTTTTACTACTAAGAAGTGCAGGTACTCTTGTACTAAAGTATACCACCCAAGCGAAGTAGTGCAGGTACTCTCGCTTTCAAATTAAAGAAGTACAGGTACTGAGTACCTGCCCAATTAAAGCAGGGGGAAATGTATAGAGGCTTTCAAAACTGTAAATAAATAAACTTCTTAGTCCGTTCTCTCTTTCTTTCAGTCATTAATACATCACCCGATAAGTGCTGGGTGCTTTGATGAGGGCTGAATAAAATACGGCTGCAAATTATGTATTATATCCTCTTGCTTCAAAAAGTTCCTTATAGGTCACTAAGGTATCAAACTGCAGAGTTTATTAAACAGGTTCTCTTTGCGCACAAATTAAGCAATTCATGTCTGTGAGAGAGGAGAGAGAACAGTGCATGGCAAACAATCATTTGCAATGCAATAGGTTTCGCATCTGTGAGAGTTGGAGCTATTGGCGTGGTGGATGTTTTTAACTTATGTGTTTTGGAGTGGAGTGCATGCATGTGGTCTGTAATGGAATCGTGTGGTCTGTTGTGCAGTGGAAATATGTGGATAGAAATGATGTGGTATTTAGTGTATAGGAATATTTTGGTGTGATTGTGTGTTACTGAGAGCAGTTATGCAGTATGGTATTTTGTGCTGTGCTGTGTTACATAGTGTAGTTTAAATATGTGGTGTGCTGTGTAATTTTGTGGTGTGATGTATAATTATGTTGTGTGAGTTGTATATATGTGGTGTGTTATGTAATTGTGTTGTAAATCTGTATTTTGTGGTTTCTTGTTGAATGATGTGGTGTGTAATGGAAATGTGTCAGGTTGATTGGTGAGGAATTGAACTGCGTGGCATTGAGTGAAATTATGCCGATTGTAATTATGTGGCATGCTGTGGAGTGTGTGGGTGTATTTATGAGGTAGTGAGAATTATGCAATGTTTGTTGATACACTTGTTTGCACCACTGTATTTTAATTACCATGTTTTACAGAACAAACACTAGGGCAAGATCTGTACAAAATGGCTGTTGTTCTGATAGTATTCCAAATAAAAAAACCTTATCCTAAACCTCACCAATATTTAAGGTGATATGCGTTTTATACTAACTCATTCATTCATTAATCTTTATTTCGTCAATTTGCCATAAAAGATAGCATAAAATTAATACAAAACAGAAATCAGACATCAGTATTACATCAATAGCGGGATAGCATACGGGTAGAGAAGAGAGAATGCCCCAATACACATCAACCTATACTATAAAAACAGTCGAATAGATCAGTACTGATTAATTATTTACAAACAGTCTATAATATTATGAATTAAAAATAGAAGCGATTTTTGAGGGGAGGAGCTTCGCGCACCTCCGAGATGACCGCGTGAGCACAGGGCTCCTGAGGACCCTCGCTGCCTTCCGCATTTATCCTGGACAATATCCTGATTTGATGGAAGATCATTGAAGACACAACCCGGCTGATGTACTAGCTGGTTTTTTGGTCGAAATCGGACACAGGGTCCCCGAGTTTTGCCGTCTTGAAATTTGCGGCCTTCTCCATGGAACATCCTGGACCTTGAGTAGTGGCAGTGCCCATGTGGTAATTCAACAACAACGGCTTGAGGGGATTGGACCACAGCCTTACTTCACTTTCGGTTTAGTTTCTCCGGCGCGCTGCCCCATATCTGCGGCGTGTCTGTTGATCGGACGAGCTCAGACACCGGCTCATTGAGCTCCGAGCTGGCGACTGTTTGGCTGTGGGCTCCGCTGGCTCACTTTTGCCTCCTGTATTCTTGTGTGTGAATTTTAAGGAGCCATTTGGACCAGATCCCAAGCCTCCCTCCGGGGCACCCGACTCGCCATGACGGGCAAGCCTGAGGGTGAGAAACGGAAGGTCAAGACCACTATCCGTGGAGGTTCAACCCAGACGAATGTCATGGATCGCTATACACTCTCTAAGGGATCCCCTGGTGGCGCATCTAAGACTCGGGAAAAGGCTGGCGATGATCCTACTGTATCGGCGGACTTAACGCTACAGGACGTGATGGGCGCCATTGCTGGTATCCAGTCTTCTATTGGCCAACAGTATGAAGCCTTGGCTCTGAAGTTGGACACGGTGGCTATTGATGTTAACCTCATTCGAACTGACCTGGCCAAGACGAATGAAAAGGTGAAGTCATTGAATCTCAAAACATCCAGCCTCACCACGGATGTGTCCGACTTGCAAACAGAAGTGCGCAACCTTCGATCTGCTAATGATTTTTTTGCTCGTCGCTTGGAGGATTTTGAAGGCCATGCACGGCGTAATAACGTGCGTATTATTGGTGTTCCGGAAGATTCTGGTTCCCTTGCCACTGATCTTCGAGTGGAGGACCTCATTCTTAATCATCTTGCACCCAAGGCCCTGAGCAAATTCTTTGCTATCGAACGTGCGCACAGAGTGCCAGGGGGACAGGCGAAGCCCGGTTTCCCCCCCCCGTCCGATTATCGCACGGATCTTCAACTTTAGAGATCGTGACGCCATTTTGCAGGCGGCACGGACAAGCGGCCCTACGCAGTTCGAGAACGCTGCTGTGAACTTTTATCCGGACTTTTCCCAATCGGTCCAGAAACAACGTATGGGATTTCAAGGTGTGAAACGGCGACTAAGAGACATGGAACTAAAATATGCTATGTTATTCCCGGCCCGACTGCGGGTTGAATATGACAATCGAACATTCTTCTTTGTCAGGCCTGAGGAAGCGAGTGATTGGTTGGACACTTTGCCGGCTCGCCGTGCTGGCCAGGAACATGATGGTGGTGCTGAAGGGGGACTGATGGACCGAGAATGACTATGGTGCCTGTGTCCGGAACACTACTCAACGTGACCAGCTGAGGCTCACTGACTTTTTTTGATCATTCCATTCGTATCTTGGGAGGTCGCGGGGATGGCGGAGCCCTTTCCTCCTCTGGGGTTTTCTTTGTGTAGATTAGTTCTTTGTTTGTAATTGTTAGGGCGACAGGCACACTGCAAATTGGGGTGGCTTTTGAGTCGGTGCAGGGGTGCAGGGTGGGGGGGAGTTGTGTTGGGAACCTTGGGGGGAGGGAGGGGTATGTTCTGGGATTGTTCGTTCTTTCTTTTTCAAAGCAAGGTACTTTCATTATTTTTGACACTGGTGTGATGCTCATTTCGCGATGGGAGTTCATTGTGAGTTTGGATCGGGGTAGAGGGTTGAGGGTACTGTGCTGGAATGTGAATGGGTTGGGGGATCGCATAAAGAGAGGGGTGGTTATGCAGCTGTTGCGGCGCCTTTCGCCTGGTGTCGTTCTGCTACAAGAGACACACTTGGTAGGAAACACTTGTCACGCTCTTAATAGACGGGGTTATCGTCTTGCTGCCCATTCTGGATTCACGTCTAGTTCTAGAGGAGTAGGTATTCTGCTTAGGGTTTCCCTCCCCCTCGAGGTTGATGATGTGATCCTTGAAGCCAGGGGTCGATATGTTGCACTTGTAGGGCGGTGGGAGGGAAAGCCAGTCTCGTTGGTGTCGGTTTATGTCCCCCCGGGCTTACAATCCACGACCTTTACAGACCTGGAGCGGATGGTTCTGGGCCTCCCGGAGGGTGTTTTGATACTGGGTGGTGATTTCAACTCTGTCATATCCGGCAGGATGGACCGCTATCCCCCCAGAGATCTTCCTGCTACGCAATCCTGGTTGGGTGACTTCTTGGACACATTGGGACTCGTAGACTGTTGGAGACTAATGCATCCAGACCAAACACAGTTTACTTTCCATTTGGGAGCCCATGGTAGTCTCTCTAGGTTGGATTATATCCTGATACCTGCGGCACTGTCCCCCTCGGTTAGAGAGATTAGACACTTGGCCCGGGGTATATCGGACCATTCCCCTATTTGGTTTCATTTTACTCTTAGCATCGGGGCCGAAGGCAGGGTGGCTCCGATTAACCCCTGGTATCTCCTCAACCCTAAGACTCGCGCTGAATTGATTAAATCATTTGATCTGTATTTTGCTGAGAATGCTGGTTCTGTATCCTCGCCTGTCTCGTTGTGGGAAGCTTTTAAGACTGTGATCAGGGGACAAGCATTGTCTTTGGTGGGGTGTGCCAAGAAATGTAAGAATGAGGCAGTTGTTCAGCTCGAGACTGAAATCACAGACCTGGAGACTGCATTGGAGCGGGAGGTGTCTCGAGGAACGTTACATGTCCTTCGCCTTAAACAATTAGAATATAAAACTTTGGTTACTGATGCGGCAAAGACGATGAGTAGGGATCAGCAGGGTCGGCTCTATAATGTGGGTGATAAAGCAGGAAAATTGATTGCCTGGCTGGATAGAAGGGAGAGAGCGAATCGAGTGGTTCCGGTGATTGAGACATGCAGTGGTGTGAGCGTAACTGATCCTGTTGAAATTGTTGAATGCTTTACTGATCACTTTCGAGAAATCTATACCTCGGTGTCCGACAGGCCCGAGGAGGATTCGCGGTTGTTGCTTCGGGACATAGCACTTCCATGTTTGTCGAAATCGGACCGTGACTGTTTGGATGCCACGCCCTCGGTGGATGAGGTGGCTCTCGCGCTACGCTCCCTGCGTTCCGGAAAGGCTCTGGGCCCCAATGGTCTTCCTGTGGAACTGTATAAGTTACGCCCTGATACTTTAGCTCCCTATCTCCGTGATATGTTTTTGGCTGCGCAAGATAATGGCTCCCTCCCTAGAGATCAGCGTCTTGCGACCATTGTGGTGATCCATAAAGAGGGTAAACCACGAGATTGCTGCTCATCCTATAGACCCATTTCGCTCTTAAATGCGGAACCCAAGATCCTTGCCAAACTGCTTGCTAATCGTCTGATTACGGTTGTAGGCGACCTGATTCATCCGGATCAATCGGGTTTTATTCCGCACCGTAACACGGCATTAAATTTGCGACGTCTGCATGGTGTTCTCGCGAGGACCCGGCGCTGCGTGAACCGGCCATCTTGGCGTCCTTAGACGCCACGATGGCCTTTGATACAATCGAGTGGTCTTATCTCTGGGCGGTACTCGCCAAGTTTGGGTTCGACGCGGGTTTTATTGGTTGGGTCAAACTCCTGTATGAGACGCCACTGGCACAGGTGGTGGTTAATGGCCGCGTCTCCGTGCCTTTTACTCTTGGGAGGGGCACGTGACAAGGTTGTCTGTTGTCCCCGCTCCTCTTTGCTCTGGCGTTGGAGCCTCTTGCCGCTTGGCTGCGGTGGGAACCTTCGCTGAAGGGTATACGATGGACGCCGGAATGTGAAGATCGCATACCCTTATACGCGGATGATATTTTATTGTATCTTACATCTCCCCAAAAGTCGCTCAACGTATTGTTTGATGTACTTAACTCCTTCGGGAAGAACTCGGGTCTTATCATTAATTGGTCGAAATCCTACATTTATGTACTCGCGGGTGATGTCCCTCGCTTGCCCCGGGGCTGTCCCATCCAGTTGTCGCAGTCTGGCTTTAAGTACTTGGGTGTGTTCATCTCGATGGATCCGGCGGTTCGCTATGAACGTAATTTGCTCCCCCCGCTCCAACGGTTGCGCTCCGATGTGGTGCGTTGGCGTAAATTACCGTTATCTCCCCTAGGGCGTGCGGCCCTTTTTAAGATGATCTCCTTACCGCGGTTCCTATATGCCCTCCAAAATAGTTTTGATGTCATCCCGTCGAAATACTTTCGGGAAATAGAATCGTTGCAGAGGCAACTGATATGGGACGGACGTTCCCGCATAGCTCTTCCGAAATTGATACTTCCCTGGTATGATGGCGGTATAGCGCTCCCGGATATCCGCAGGTATTATTGGGCTTCCCACCTTGCTGCCATCAACCACGGGATGTATGGCCCGGCGTTGAATCCAGCATTCGAAATGGATAAGTGGCTGCTCCCGGGGGGTGATTATTACAGGGCACTCTATTCGGGATCCGCCCGTTCACAACTCACGGGACCTACCGCTATAGCTGTGCGGGTATGGCATAGCGCAACGACGGCAATGGGCTGGAGTGATAAAGTAACTGGTGCGACACCGCTCTATGCCTCTGCGAAGCTGGGTGGCTTATGGAGGACGAAGGAATTTCATAAGTGGGACATGATCGGTATTGGTAAAGTGCGCGATCTCTGGGTTAAAGGACGGGTTAAAGCCTTCTCGGATCTGCAAACAGAGTATAAGCTAAGTGACAGGGCAGGATTTTGTTATATCCAGGTACGTCATGCTCTGCACTCTGTGTTGCCAGTGGGTAGTGATATTCCGGATTCCTCCCCCCTCGAAGATCGTATCCTAGATGGCTATGTGCCAGATAGTACTATCTCACTGTTCTACAAGAAAATGATTAATGACCGATCGAGTCTGCTCGATCGCCTCCGTGAGGCCTGGATTGCCGACGGTATTGAACTGGATGACGAGGACTGGCAGTCTGCGATCTCCTCTCCCAAGGAGGTGGCGATTCCGGCCCGCCTCCGTCGGGTCCAACTCAAGATCCTTCAAAGAATCTATGTCACCGGTCCTCGTCTGATTCATATGGGCTACTCCACGGATGGCATGGGTCGGCGTGGGTGTGGTCTTCTTGGCACCTATCTCCATATTATATGGGAATGCCCTGATGTGGTGCGATTTTGGAAACGTATACATGAGATTATGAATGAAGTCACGGGTGTTGTGATGATGCCGGAAGCCCGACAATGTTTATTGAATGTATGGGGTCCAAATGACTATGACGTATCGCAGCTTCGGTGGGTGACGCTGGCCAATATGGTTGCGAAGAGGGATATTGCTCAGTTGTGGGGATCCCCAAGGCCGCCTACAGTGATTGCTTGGAGAGAGAGTCTGGACTGGTGCATGTTTGGAGAGAAAACAGTGTATGTTGCAAGAGGCAGGCCCAAAAAATGGGGGAAGATTTGGAACCCTTGGAACTCATACCGTGGAGATATTTGTACGCCCCCGCTCACCGCTATTCTGAGTCCTTCCCAATCGCCCTGACCAACAACCCTTCCAGCTGTGGTTTATTGTGCTGTCCATAAGCAATCCTACCTCTGCCTCCCTCCCCTCCTCTGTATTCAAAGACTCTTTTCTCCTGCTATTATGTACCTCCCGTCCTCCTTGAGCGCAGACCTAATGGCTGTATTATTATTGTAATGCCTTGCTTGTTTGTTTGATGTTTTGTTTCTTTGTAATAATGTAATAATAATAATAATAATAATATAATTATTAATAATAATAATAATAAAAAGGTGCAACAAAAAAAAAATTGAAGCGATTTAACATATAGCTAAAATCTTACATAAAATGACGTGGTGCAAGAAATGTATACACTAACTGGACGAACAATGATGTCTAAAAGAGCGGGGGGATGCCGAGTTTGGTGAGTACCGTCCATAGTTTACTCCGCGGAACCAAATCAAAGGCTGCGCGGAGGTCAACAAAGACGGTATACAACGTACCCCCCTCCACCCGCACCGTCTTCCAAAAGAGGAGGGCCAGACGAAGAATTTGATCCGTAGTTGACACCTTGCTCCTAAACCCAGCCTGGAACGTGCTTAGGATTGAATGGTCCGTCATCCATTCCTGCAGGCGGTCAAATATCAGCCTCGCGAAAAAAAATTGTGAAACATCAATGAGGCTGATTGTCCTGTAATTGGCTGGGAGCAGAGGAGAGCCCTTCTTGAAGATAGGTACAATCTCTGCGCCCAGCCAAGTACTAGGGACCGCCATTCCCCCAAGGATTGCATTATAAACCTCCAACAGGTAGGGGGCCCAGACCCTAGGTTGGTGCTTAAATAGGTCTCCCGGGATTTTATCTAGCCCGGGGGCCTTACCCGATGGCAGCTTAGATATTACATTGAGAACCTCCCCCAGTGAAAACTGCATTGCCTCAACGCCCTCCAAAATTTTAGATTGCGCGGTTGGCCCGCCGGAGTAGAAGGTGTTCGAACGATAGCCCATCTTGGAGCTTGAGCAAGCCAGGGCTGACCTCTTCATAGAGGCTGCGAAAGTGGTCCTCCCACACCGCAGCCGCTATATTGGCCTCCACAGCTTGAGTCGGCTCGGCAGACCCTGTTCTCACTATCTGCCAAAATTTATGAGCATCTCTAGTCTGGAGAGAAGCCAACATGTTTTCCCAATTGGAATAATCCCATTCCACCTTTGCATGGTGGATTGCTTGCTTCAGTTCCGCCCTCCTAATCTTGATTATCTCTGTGTCCCTAGGGTGCTTCAATACAGCGAGGAGGTAGGCCTTTGCCTTCCTACAAGCTGAGTTGAACCAAGAGGGTCTTTGCCCCCTACGGGGCCCTTTCCGTGCAATTGGGTTTAGAAGTTCAGCAAGGATGTCCACCAATTCCGTTTGCAGAGTGCCCAACTTGGGAAACAATTTTACTGGAGAGGGTTGCAAAATAAGGGCCCGACACGCTCGAATATGGGGAGGATCCGTGCATAGAGCTCGGAAATGTGGGCAGGATTGTCCAGAAGCTTGTCCCACCTCACTCTACGCCTGTCATTAGTTAAAATTAGTTTAGGATCTGAAGATGCCTCTGCCGACTGATCACCCGTGGGACCACTAGGCGAAACCAGCGAAAGAATCGCATTATGATCGCTGTCAGCTCTTTGGACTACCACAAAATCAGAAACCTTGTTCCAGTCCGATGTCTGAACAAGGATGTAGTCCAAATGAGACTCCTGCCCTGGTTTATTAAAAGTCGATTTTGAAGGGATGTCACTCTTAGTTCGGCCATTACAAGCCCTCAGAGAATTACTGAGAGTGAGTGCCAGAATTTGAGTCGCTAAGGGTGACCATGGCTTAGCTGGGGGGCCAACTAATTGCGGAATTCCCCACTGGTCATCCTCCTCCAGAAGTCCTCCCTCCATAGTCAGGGTTAGTGGCTCATACTGACAGTTAAAATCTCCCCCCAAAAGGATCCTAGCACCCTGGGGTATAGTGGGCAGAAATAGAGAGAGCTCATCAAAGGTGGGTGAGGGCTTTGTTATTCCCATCGGTCTGGAGTATATATTTATCAGCGCGAGTTGAGTATGGTTTGGCCATTCCAACAGCACGCACTGGACATCCAATGAATTAGTTTCGAGGGCCCTAGCCTTGCATCCCAAATGAGATGCCACCCATATGCAAAGACCCCCCGAGGGCCGTCCTTTCCCCTCCCATTTAGCTGGGATTAAAAAGGTTGCATAGCCTGATCGCCATTTGTCCTCCCGTGCGTACTAACGCTTCGAGTAAATGGGCTATTATTGTGCGTGTGCACCAGCAATATCTACAATTAGAGGCATGATTCTGAATTTTTAGGCAGTCGAAAATACAAATGGAACCTGCAACACACCACAAACAGCCCGTTCTTGGACCACTGGGAGACTGTACATTAATTAGAAACAATGTTTGAAAACATTTAAAAGAGGTTTTTTTGGGGGGTGGTGGAGATGGGTTGTGGAAAAACTCCCGGAATCCATGCAACAACGGACAACAGTAGGAGAAGGGGGTTTGGAGTGATGAGAAAAATGTGAGAGGACGGGTGAACAGAGCTCATTACTGCAGCAAAAGCAGTGTATTGAAGCGATAGAAACTGCTGCCTTGTTCCTGCTTTTGCTTGGATTTCTCATGAATTAGTTCCTAGCTGACCTTAGCTTTTGCCAAGAGAAGTAAAAGGGTAAGTCCTCGTGGGAGGTTACAAAGGAAGACAAGGCGGTGCTAAGGAGGGACTAACAAGATTATTAACCAACGAGAACCCAGCATTTACGAAGAACATTGACACAAGCCAATGACAAATATAGGCAGAGAGTGGGCGGAGCTTCAAGTCTATTCTTGAATACAGCATGCCTCGCAGAGCAGCGCATGCGCTGCCCAAGCACGCCCGAAAAAGACAGTTCTCCCTTTCTTTGTTGAAACTGCACCTGCAATGGTGCTCTTTGACCTGCCTTTCATCTTGGTTTCTGGCTCCTGCAGCAGGCATCATGTAATAATTGATTATTGTCTAATTGAGGCCAACTGCAAAAAGAAAACAACAGATCTACTCTTCTGTAATAGTGAACTAGATTCCAGCTGAGACGTCACAGTGCCCCCAGCAACATACTGTAGAGAATATGAAAGGCTTGCTGGGCAGAAATGCTTCCGCCACTTAAATAAATAAAATGAGACTTCACATATCCCTCTCTCTTTCTTTAGATCTATTTCCCCTGGAAAGTCTTCTTCAATAGCTGATAAGGATGCACTTATTGCAACACGTAAACTTGCTGCACTGCTTGAGTTGCTATAGAACAACATGAATATATCCAGGCATCATATACACAGTTTTTATACGGTCTTACATTAAGCTACATAACATTTTTGCTACAAGGGATAAACAACTGATTGTCAATACTAAAGATTTCAAATTTTTCATTAAAAAAAGGTGCCACAAATTTTTAAACAAGCACTGAGGCAAAGAAGATGGAGTGCATGACCAAGAACTATAATCTAAATAAAATATCAATACCATATGTGAACAATATATTGCAAGTCACTGGAAGGTCCATGACTTTTTCTTGCAATAGCCTTATAACGTGAAGCAGGGGGTGCTTTACACCTTGTATTATTCACAAAGTATTCACACATTTCTAAATATGTCACTAGACGTGTTCTGTTTTATTCTGTTGCAAATTCCTTTACCACAATAAGTAGCTCTGCCTTCTACATGGTACAACCGTGTACAGTACCCAAATAGATGAATGCCTCATATTAACAAAACCATACCACAACATGATTGAATCACGTTATTTATATTAAACAAAAATATGAATTCCTTTTAATGACAGCTGATTGACTCAGAGAGGAAGCTTCAGATCTTGAGGTAAAGCAAATAGACTTTAACCTTGTCAGTTATTATCCTAGCAGGGGCAATTGCAGATATGCCAGGCGGTCCATACACACACAAGTAGTACATAAATAGATATGCAGATCTTCAAGAATAAGGCTTGTTTTCATAGCAGCTCCAGTTTTCCTGCTAATGAGAGGCTGATTGAGTGTGCTGTAATTAGCACACATGCAAACGCTATGGGGACCGGTCCTCGTAGGACGCTTCTCTTCACAGTCGCGAGTATCTTGTTTTGTCAGTCTTTACCAACACTGGGAGGAGCTAACAATATGTGAAAAAATAAAACACACACTAAAAATACTTAGATTTTGAAACGTATTGGTTCATGAAAAGAAGAGGAATCCGAAAATGAACCCGGGTGCGGGTTTGTGTTTCTAGTTTCTGCTCATGTTTAGGATGTTTCATGTGGAAGGTCAGTGAAAGCCCTCGAGGGAGTGAAACGCTGGAGAAGGACATCAACACACTGCATTTCAATCTGGCAGAATTAGCGACGTGCCTTGCAATTCCTGCCACGGACACCCGAGTCTCGTGACAACGAACAGATGCCCCTGTAGCGTGTCCACCTGTTGATAGAGTGCACACTATATGTCTCCCCGCTACAATTAGGTTAATAAAAAATTGTTGCCACTGGCCGAGAAATAGTGCAAAGAATAAAAACAGACAAATAACTGCTCGGATGAACCCAGGAGATTCCAGAGATACATAGTTTATTATTGCTATAAACCAAAAATCCCCTCTGCTTTTACTCAGCTTCCCTCCACCTATAAGTGAATGTGACGTCTATGAGTCCCTCTCCCTGAAGGCCTGGCCTTAAAAAAAGACTGGCGCAGTACCCCGGGTCAGACTGAGCAGTTGACCTATGTGGGAGATTCTGCGACATGTGTGAGGGAGGCGGGACTTTAAGTGGGCTGAATAAACGGGGGGGTCGCTCTAAGGTGCGTAGCAGGTGTAATTAAGAGCGTGACTTAAAACATTTATGCCAAAAATCTGTGCTCAGCCTAATGTGCCGCCAGAATGGTATTTCGCTGCTTCTGATATTGCCTCCACATATGTAATACAAGTAACATCATACATATAACAAACAAGGACTATTGGCTTTGTCAAAGGTTCTTAGTTGCATGAGATAAATATACTACATGCATACATACAAATATGGCTTTATTGTATATAATTTTGAAAAAGCTTTAGTTCTTTCGCAAGAGGTTGTGGGGTAATGGCTAGAGCTGCCAACTTTGGAGCTCAGGAAGCAGGTTTGGGTCTCAGCGTCGACTCAACATCCTGGGATTCTGGGCAAATCACTATATCGTTCATACCTACCAAAAAAGGGGGGGGGGTCGGAGGGGGGCGTTTTGGACACACACCTTACCTGTTCATGCCCCTCATCCCCCACAACCATGCACAAAGTTCCACCACAACCATGCACAAAGTGCATGGGAAGGCCATACATCCCACATGCCCTGATATGTCCAGCACTTCCTGCCACTGGTTGTCTTGCACACAGATGGAACAGCCAGGCAACAGTCATGCCTGCCGCTCTAGAAGATTTGTTAGTGATTCCGTGTCGCCCTCCAGATGAACACAAGCTCTCACACTAGTGTGCACCCACGGCTCATTGAAGATAGCACTTCATCGGACACAGGAGCACATCCACTCTCACTAATAATAATGCAAGGTGAACTAGGTTCCACTCGGTGATGGAAAGCTGGCAACCGCATGGGAGAGACCCCGAACCAAAACTGTACTGATGCCATACCAGCACCAGATTGTGTGCCATACACATGACCGTAGTGTTACCTCATTCCTGCACGCACAGAACCTCAACGCCATATGTGACACTTTCCGACAGTCTTAGCTTCTTCGTGGCAGATCAGTGCATTAAGGAGTTATTTGACTCAGTTGATTTTGGACTCATTTCCCAATTACTTTGGCAAGTAATGGGATATTGGTCACTGGGCGGAAGGTATTAGGATCTGCCGGGTCCACTGTAGATTTCTGACTTTCATATTATCAACTTGGCGCCACACTTTAATACAGCGCGGTGCCCGTGTTGACAATATGAAAGCAGGCGTCGTTGTCTTTTGAAGACCATCTTGGTATCAGAGGGATCCATTTATGCCTGCAGGCATCAAGGGCTTGTGGCGTTCTTGCCCCAGCGCTGTCTCTTTACACAAAGGCAGCTGTAGGAGACCTCTGCAGGAGACGGCTTCAGTAGGAGAGCTGAGAGGTTCAGTGCAGACATCACGAAAGGTCATGGTGTCAGAGAAAGGGAAGGGCACATATATTTGTCACCTCAGCTAGCACAATATCGGCAACATGTGATTTTACTGTGTGTTCTCGTGGCGTGTGACGGGGTTTGTAACTAAAACCACCTTCTACTCTGTAATGTGAAGTGTCACTGTTGGCATACATTTAATATTATACCAAAATGTAACAGCCACCTGAAGGACAGCAAATAACAACTGCGCTCAACAGCAGAACAAAACAAACAGCCAAGTCTTTGGGTACAAGCAAGCAACACTACCTTTAAATTTTTCTGCATTTTGCAGAGATTCTACCCGCAATATCTTAATGTATTGAGTACCAGTTGATCACCATATTGATTTTGGGACACTGGAAGCGGCATTGATCATTGCATTCCTTCATTCTTGCGCAGACCCTACACTTGTGTCATTTTGATATTACAACACTTGCACATCGCAGCAAATTTGTATTCTTTACCTTGTTACACACACCATCTTAGTGTTCTATTCATAGCTTTCCATGGGATTCCTTGGAGACGATCGTATGTGATTTTGATGACAAAAGGCTTTTTCACCTCTGACTTCATGATATTTTGTATCTTTTGCAGTCTGTACAGTAATGAATGTCCTGATCTATTCTTCTTCCCTTGATGATTGTTTTCCCCTTTATGCTGGTAGGTTATCCTCAGTATACAATTCATTGCAGCTGCCCCCACTTTGACTAGGGGGCACAATATTTAGTTTGGTTCTTTTCTTACTTTCAGGTTGCTACCAATACTTTGTTGTCCTGATGATGACTCTTATAAATCACTCCCACTAGGGTCGAAACTTATGAACTAGTGGACAGATATAATTTATCATGATATATGTACTGTACTCTAATTTGGAGTCCTGCTCAGAATCCTCAACTTTATCAGTCCATAGAGACAAATGTACATATATATATTGGATATATATTCGTTTACAACACCAAAGCACAACTTTTTCACTAATCAGACAAATTTCACTGTGGTCAATGCGATCTTAGCACTGTACAATACACTCAGAACCTGAAAGCACTTGGGCATCGCACAACTAGACATACTTCATGCTAGGCAGCGCATGGACATTTTTACACTTTGCACATACCAGAGTTGGCACAGATCACACAACAAACATATATATATATATATATATATATATATATATATATATATATATATATATATATATATTTACAACAAAGACCAACGCTTTGAAGCTGCACTCAAACTCGGGGTATTGACCCACTGTGGGTAATTACTGTTCAAGGGGGCACATGAGCCTACTATAGGCAAAGTAACTATTACTATTTTAACTAGCATGCAGCACAAGTTATTCCACCTGCAGCCCACTGGAGTGTGGAGCAAGCGATATGCTGAAATAGGTGCCTCCAAGCCTGCGCTCGCTTTCAAATGCCTGTGAACAAGGAGCTGCATAGCCCCGAAACGCGTCAGACGAGATCAAGTGTCTGTGAGAAAAGGAGGGTCGTCAAATAGGTCAGTTAAGAGGATGGGTGGAAAAAGGATGGTGAAGTCAGTCTTTTTGGAGTTACATTTGGAGGATGTTCGCTCTGAGGAGGTCTTGTTGATGTACAGCAAGGTGGAAGCTCTCCAATCCATAGACTGTGAGCTCCAGGTAAGGGTTCCCAGAAGATTGAAGAGAGGAAAATGTGCACAGCTTAGGGGTGGCAAGAAGGTTTTGGGTGGCAAGAAAGTTCTGCGTGGCAGTGTGTGGTGCAGGTAAAAGGAGAGTGGGGGTTTCTACAGTGCTATGCGTTGCAGAGAGACCAAAGAGCATTAAGATATAAGAGATGTGCTTATAGTAAGAAAATATTACAAAATCAGAAACGTGAGCAAGAATTATTTCTATACAAGGAAATGCTCAGATACACACCCTCGAAGTGCTTTTAGAACATTTATGGAAAGATAGTGGGTGAATTGATTTAACTAAAGACATTCAAGTGTAATAAAAGAACTGGAGTTGAGAAGAGTTAGTGCCTATGGGGTATTCAGGAGTTAGCAGTAGGTTTTTTGAGCAGTGATAGGACAACTGTAGGTTTAAAGATTTTGACACTAGAGGCACAAAACCCATTTTGAACTCCCAAACCCTGTGATCCTCAAAGTCAGGCGGAGTGTGACCGTAAATGGGCTTTGTAAAATGTACAAAAGCCCATCTACAAGTCAGAAAACTCTTACACACTTGTAAAAGAGCTAAATCTCAGATGGTAGGGGTGCACCAAGGGCATCCTCCTCCTCTTTGTGACTTGGAAAGGTGTGTAACAATGATTGTGACAGCACCTGCACTCACGTACTATTCATCAGTTTGTAGGGATCACTCTTCGGGAGAAGAGGAAGATGATATTTAGGGTGCCGTGGGACACTTAATAGGTGTTACTGACCTGAAAAGTCATGGACTTTTCCTACATGTAGAGAGGCGTGTACATTCACGTCTTTAGGGAACAGACAATGGTAGTAAGTCACAGCTAGCAGGTACCAGATGTATATAGGGGTTGCACCGCTCAAAAAGCAGGCTACTGACTGTGGGACCCTGACCAGGTCAATAGAGTATGAATACATAAGTGGGGAAAAATCATTGTGAATATGGTCATAGAAAATTGGGTCTTTTGGGCTAATGCTTTCATCAAGTGCCATAGGCCATGGTAACGAGTGCAGGGAAGTGGTGCATACAAATGTATTTCATGTTTGTAGGCAGAGGGGAGCGATAAATGGAGGGAAATGGGTCACTTCTTTAGCGAGGTCCTAGACAGTGTAGTGTGGGTGCAGATTAGAGAGGAGTGAGAAGAGTCCTATTGATGGTTGTTGAGGTTCATGTCAGAGGATTACGAAAAGAATGGCAGGTGGCAGTGAGTTAAGGCTAGCATGTCAGTCTTCTAAGAATGAGGCAGCAGCTACATGGGCAGAATAGTAACATGATGTGAGCACTGATGGAAGTGATGAGGATAACAATATGTTCCATACAAACGGTTACTGGTCGATTGCAGGGTTGGGTTGGCTATTGTAGTGTTTGGGTGTGCGCTCTTCATGGAGAGCAGTCTTTGGGCAGTAGACGAGTCGATCTAGGTATTGTTAAAAACTGAGAAGTGGAGGTGAGGGATGAAAGACAAAGTGGCAATAGTGTGTTAATTTCAGATGTTATGAGCATTCCAAATGCAGAGATGGTTGCCTGCGAAACCAAGATTTTGAATAAAACTGAGTCAGGGAGGGGCGGGCCTGTTTGAGCGGTAGTATGGCAGTTGAACAGCATGGGAAAGTATAGGACTAGATGAATATTGGTTTGTTGAGGCAAGGCAAGTTACCTTGGAGATCGGTAACTCGTGGTAAAGATAAACAGAGGGAAATATTGTGTGGTGGTACCGGCATAGTGACACAAACGGTAGAGTCCACTTAAGCATAGGCGGCACTGATGACTTAAAATAAACGTGGCACAGATGACTCAAAATGCTAGTGACCACATTATTGTATTCCACACTGTCCAAAGGCCAGCATGTGTCACTTCCAAAAGAACCCATCCAGCATGTTCTACAATGGGTGCAGATCGCAGAACTAGAGAACTTTGATCTGCTACTGATAATGTAAAACAAGATTCTACACAAAGGATTTGTTCTAATCAAGTTGTTTCCTGAAGCAGAAAGAAATTGAAGCGCTGCTCCCCCTCTAGGGTTATCTGGTTCGAACTTGATCACATCCTGCTACGAATGCAAACGTATCTTCTTTCCTAAACTCTCCTTTAATATTATCTTTTTAACATTTGCCCTCTCCAGAATGTACCCACTTTTGGTCAGCTGGATTTGCATTCAAATAGGCAAGCTGATCTTGTTGCAACGGAGCAATCACGTAATCATGAGCTTTTCCACTGGAGTTCATTTTTTATTCATCTTTTTGTTGTTGTTACTTTTCCACTTTACAAAAGACCAGGCGGATTGGCGCCGACAGCATGACAAAGCACACTACAACCTTTACAAGAACAAATAAAAATCCAATTTAGTTAACCGAGCTAAGCAGGGACAACCTGGGGGCATTTTACAACTGCTTTCAATCTAGTGCACTCAGCTAATCTCCTCTCATGCTGGCAAAAAATATAAGTATTTGTCAAAGACAGATGATAGCCTGTGTTTTGTATTTCTTTGCAGACATATCCAATAGACAATAAAAGTGTAAAAGTAATAAACAGTAAAAATGGTAGAGACTAAAGGTGGTGTGGATATCTCTGTGAAAAAAGCAACAACAAAAAATTACATCGCAAAAGTTAATTAAAAAACATTAAATAAAAGCAGATAGATATTAAAAGAGTTTGACCTACCAGCCGTGGCACTAAAGTGGATTACTTTTCACAGACAGATACACACGCAACATGCCGTTATGCACGGTAATGAGAGCCAATGGCTGTAGTAGAGTAACCCATTCCCTCAACTACATGCTGTGGTGGGCAGAGTTGAACTGGAGCAGAACATAGGCCCAGCATGGAGGTCATTTAGGGGTCACAGTTGGGACCCAAGATGCGACCCCCAGCTTTCCCCTTGCTACCTCTGGCACTGCCTTTGCTACTCCTGGCCTCAGAGGTCGCAAAATCAGTACCAAGAACGCAGGAGTGTATTGCATTTTCAGAATCAGGCTCTAACCTTGTTTCTGCTCATTTGTATTACATAAATAGTGAATTATGGTTTATTATTTACTTTTAGTGTAATAAAAAGTGGAGCAGCAAGATCTGGACCTTCACTGGTATCTTAGATACGAAAAATAAAATGGTTTTATTGTATGGTGTGTGATGGGTGTGAGTGAGTTTAGGTGTTACAGCGTGTATATGTGTGGGCATGTATGTTTGTATATGGGATCATGGATGTGTGTCTGTGTGTCAAAATGAGTGATTAATTATAAGTGAGTCAGAGTGAGTGAGTGTGAATGAGTGATTCGGGGTGAGAGTGAGTGCACAAGAGTAGGTGACAATGAAGGAGTGCACGTCAGTCCTAATGATAGAATAAGTGTGAATATGTGAATGTAAGTGAGCATGTCTTGTTATGCTTGTAGATCCGCAGTTAGATCTGGCATGCTTCTTGGTTTATAGAAGTACCCTTGACAAAACGTTGGCATTGGAATGCTGTAGGCAATATTTGTATATGGGGTACCCTTGGCAAAATGCTAATACAGGTACTCTGTAGGTACATTTTGGCTTGGATCACCGATGAAAAAATACCAGCACTGACCTGCTGGAGGAAATTATTGGCAAAGTTGGCACTGGCGGCAAATTGCTTGTGAGAGCACATTGGAGGAAATTCTTGGCATATGGGAAGTCAATGTGGCAAGGTCATGGCGCTATCCATGACAAAATGTGGTCCCTGACATATTAGACATAACCTTTGACATGAGGGACCTCCATAGTGCAAGAGAAGCAGTATTAGGGAAATTCTGGCACTGGCATATTGTATGTAATGTTTGGGCAAAGGGGCTGGTCCTAGCAATGGAGGTAATTTTTGACATAAGGGGGCACCCATAGGACATTTTAAAAACATAACTGGGTGAACTCATGGGGGACTGTCAGCTTTCAGTAGCTTGGCACATACACCATGAAAGGACTTGAATATTTAGTGAGTGATTTTTTGGAGCCTATGTTTTTTTAACAAATTTATGTGCACTAGTAAGGCCCATTTATTTTTCAAAATGTTCCAGTCCAAGAAAACCCCCCACCCTTTGTTCTCCCCTAGAAGAATATATAATATTAATTATGTAATCATGTAACTTCAGCGGTGTTAATTATTGTGCTGTCATCTGGATTAAGGTTATCTGACATCACTTCTTGGGACAATGCTGGGTCAAAGGTCACGTCACTTCCTGTGTCATAATTAAGGTCAAAGCAAATATTATGTCACTTTTACTACCCCAGGCATTTTGGTGAATAAAGGTCCATGAGGCCTAGGGCACAAAATAAAAGTGTCTCACATCTGGAAAAGGGTAGTAAAAAAAGAAAAGTGGCCCAGATTTGTAATTCAAACTCCTCTGGACTTTTTAAGACTTGTTTTCTGTGTGGCCTCTGAGAAGAGGGAAATTGCAGATATCTGTGCTAGCTGCAAGCAATGTGAGTGGTAATATTAGAGGAAAGTGGCACTGAAAATCACAATCTTCCATTTAAAAAAAGAAAAGCATGGACACACCCTTGCTCTTCTACCCACAAAGTGTGATCTGTCCAATCCACTATACCACTGGATTCAAGCTATCCTGGCTGATGAATGGTGATGCCCTGAAACCAGTCCCAGGATGCTTCTTTCCGGTCCAGGGATACCTGGCTGGGCAGTTCGGCCTGGGCTGTTTCCACAAGGAACAGAGTCAAGACTGACTTGCATATGGCTGGGTCCAAACTGGGGTGGTGTGGTGAGCAAAAGAATGATGGATTTAGCCCAGCTCCATGTGACTGGGGGTGAATGTTTGCATTGTCCAGCATTCCGTACATCAATTGTTTCTTTTGCATATGTGGCCATAAGTGGCAAGGGTATGCCCAGACGTGGGCCCCGTGCTCACTACACCACTGGATTCAAGGTAGCCTGGCTGATTAAGGGTGATGCCCTGAAACCGGTCCCAGGATGCTTATTTCCGGTCCAGGGAGGACCCGGCTTGGCAGTTAGGGCTGGACTGTTCCCACAAGGAACAGGGTCAAGACTGATTTGAATATGGCTGGGTCCAAACTGGGGTGGTGTGGTGAGCAAAAGAATGATGGATGTAACTCAGATCCTTGGGACTGGGGGTGAATGTTTGCTTTGTCCAGCATTCCGTCCATCAATTGTTTCTTTTCCAAGAATTTTAAAAAAGCAAAGTCACTAGGCCTTGCTTTTTTTACTCAAGCATTACCAAGGCCAACAGTTGCAGCCGGAAACTGAAAATGTAAGTCACACTTATTGACTTTAGCAGTGCTTGTATAAATTGTATGCCAATTATCGTTTTCATATTCTGCGCCTGCCAAGACACAAAATTTAGATAAACAGGAAACACAAACTCACAAAAATTCACAGTCAAATGTGGCATTCATACTTACATGCCCTCAAAATGTTGAAAAGCTGCACATCAGCACTTTCTGTAAGCATGCTGCAGTACCTTAGGTCATTACTAGAAGTTTCTAGAGTCAGAAGCAGAATGCTAGCTGAGCACCGGTAAAGGCACTATGGCTTGCTTGAATTTTCAGTAATAAACAAGACTGAACGACCATCTCATGCTAACATAGACAAGCACATATGTACACATGTGCATGCCTTAGTTGACAACCATCTTCTGTAAGATATCAATCTGTGAGCTAGAAAATACAAGACATGCTCTACAGGATGCACATAGACCAGCTGAGGTATTCTTTGATCAGTCAGCCTAGTGCCCACAGGTTGCAAACAAACATCTCAAGCTAGTGCATTCACCTCCGATTATCTTACCAGCATTATACCAAGAAACTTGCGGTAAACACTTGGGGCCACATGCATCAAAGTATGGAATTGAGATTCCTAAATAGCGATTTTTAGAGAATCACTATTTAGGAATTACAATTCCTTATGCATGTAGGAATCACACAAAAATATGCGATTCCTACAAATTCCTTTATAGTGACTCGCAAATTGTGACTCGCTATTAAGGAATGCCTTTCAATTGATTCCTATGGATCTACAGGTACTCACAAATTGCAAATGCAATTTGAAGTGTGCTAGGGGGCCTAAAGGCCACCCTGCTGCAACCCCAAAAATGTCATGTGTGTACATGTGGAGCACACATATGCCCTTGCAGTTGATGGTAATTAGGGTTTCCTAAATGTAAAGTCGGATTTAGGAAAGGCATGTAGCATCCCAAATAAAGAATCGCAATTTGCGATTCCCCAAAACCATTCGAAATGTAGGTAATCACTAAATTTGCGATTACCTATATTGCGAATGGGTTTTGGGTTGATGCATCCCAATTGGCTAAATACCGGTCATAAAGGGGCCAATTCTGCGAATCGGCCCGTTTGCGACCGGTATTCACCTTGATGCATGTGCCCCTTGGATCTGTGCAGTAATCACATTAACCACCTGTGATCGTTTAAAATACAGCTAGTCTGTGACCAACAGCTTTCTATCAAGTTTCCCCATACTGTCAATTTCTATGAGGCATAGTCTGTAAAAGCAAACAATAAATGGGATGACTGTCATGGACTCTGGACCCCGAAGCTGCCCCTCACGACTCCTCGTTTGCCTGAGCTGAGGCACCAAATTAGGGTTCCCGGGGTATTTTTTCCATTTCCAGGACTGTCCCAAGCATTTCCGACTTTCTTGACACTCCATCCATGGCGTGAACTGTTGCATGAAGGGGTTCGCAGAGAATGTATGAAACATAGAAGAGCAGTTACCTACGCTCTCTCTCAGTCTATCGACGAACACGGCTTTCCATTCTGCGCCTATCACCAGACAGCACCTGCTGCAGTAAACTCTCCCAATGAATGAGAGTGCCCCCCCTTCATAACCATCAGAGGCGCAACTAGACCACACCTCCGGGTTGGGGGCTAACGCTTCAATAGTGGAGCACAACAAGCATTTTAAGCAATGGTGCAGATCTATCTTTATAACCAATATGTGGGAAAGAAGTGACATACAACAGTTTTAAAAAAACTAGACAAACCCTATCTTTTTATGATTGAGAACATGGACGTCGATTCACCAAAATGTTAGTGGTAGCGGAAGTGACATCACATGCCCTTCGACCCACTATGACATCACAGGAAGTGGCATCACACAATATGAGGCATGTGCAGTTTGTGACCTTTGACTCAAATGACATCACATGGCGTGATATCACTGAATCAAAATCAAAATGAGTGCACAATTAAACAATAGTTATATTATTCACATAACATAAACGTTGCTAAAGAAGGTATGTTTTTTAAAGTCATCGAGCCTAAACTAATTGAGACTGCTAGCATGATATGCTAGAGATGACATAATCACATTACTAGGGGCAGACATCATAAGCAGTCAGCCTATGTTCAATGACAGCCTCTTGGCTAAATATAGCCCCATATGTCTATCCCTAATGTTTCTCTCAGGCACACACGTGTACCAGTATCGGCTGTATAATGGTAGAGTTCCTTTGTGACCCCAGAACAGACACAGCAAAGGCAGCAGCAGCACAAGCAGTCCTCATCACACAAGGCAGATACAGGATGGGCAGCTATAAGAAATGCGTTACTTACCTGTAACAGCAGTTATCCAGTATTGGTGTCTTTCATGGATTCACATGCCTGAATCATTCCCCGTCGTCGAGACGGGAGCCTCCGGTACATAAAAAAGTAATGTCCTATAGACATACATAGAGAAAATAGGCCTAAGGGCCTCCCCTTAGTAGCCTTTCTTAGTCCTTATGTAAAAAGGACCAAATTCTCCTAGTCAGCCAATCAGCTCCGACCTCCCTCTAGAACCTTCCTGGGAGGAGCCTCAGTCCCTCAGATTTTCGTACGCACCCAGCTAGGTAGGCGTAATGTTGTCAGAGAGGGATGTGAGTCCTTCCCGGGGAGGCGGGAGGGTTGCATGTGAATCCATGAAAGACACCAATACTGGATAACTGCTGTTACAGGTAAGTAACGCATTTCTTATCCAGTATTAGGGGTGTCTTTCATGGATTCACATGCCTGAATCAGAATAGTTAGCAATGAGATATGCACATTTGTGATGTAAATCAGTTCTGCAGTCATGTTAGACAATGCATATATCATCACATATAGTATCACAAGAGCAAGGAATGTGCATACCTGGATGGCGGGATGTAGGAAGGCTCACCTCACTGAAAGAGATGGCGAAGCACCGCTTGACCCACTGCCATATCCTTCTGAAGTTCGATATCCAGGCAGTAGTGGCTGGAGAAAGTGTGCGGTGACTTCCAGGTCGCCGCTCTGCCAATGTCCAAGATTGGCAACCCCACGAAGAGTGCTGCTGACGTGGACATCGCCCTGGTGGAATGTGCAGTGACCTGATCAGTCAAAGGCCGTCCGGCCTGGTCATGGCAGAATGCAATCGTTGATGAGATCCATCTTGAGATGCTTTGTTTCGTGAGGGACAGGCCCATTCTTGGTCTGCTGTATGCCACGAACAGTTGTGAAGAGTTTCTGAAAGTCTTAGACTTATCTAGGTAGAACCTGAGACAACTTTGAGACCTAAAGAATGTAGAGCCCTTCCTGCTGCGGTTGAAGGGTTCGCAAAGAAAGTTTGAAGGATTATTGGCTCATTGAGATGAAAGTCTGAAGGCACCTTTGGAATGAATTTTTGGGTTCGGTCTCAGCACCATGCTAGCATTCCTGAACTGCATGTATGGTTCCTGAATGGACAGAGCTTGGAGCTCGCTCACTCTTCTGGATAGAAAACCGCCTGTAGCCCACTGACTCTTAGTGGGGATTTTTCACGAGACATACTTTGGGTCAGCTCCGTGTACTGGTTGAACGGATGTTTCATGAGCTTGGTAAGAACCACATTGAGATGCCAGGAGGTGGCAACATCCTTACTGGCGGGAAAGATCTATATAAATGTTTCAGAACTTGCTTAATCAACCCGCTTGACCAGAGCGATGGGCTCGTTTGAATTCTTTTATAACGAGATAGCACTGCTAAGTGTTCTGTAATGGATAGATAAGGCAATATTTGCACCAGTGATGTGGAGAAAAGCATATTTCTGCGGTCGACACTGCAGACACAAAGCGCTTCCCTTTCCGGGAATATGTTCATGTGCTATCCGCACTTGCTCTGGCAAGAATGTCTACAGTCCTGTGGATTATTCCGATTGTGGAACTCTGAACTCAGTCTTGTGGATTATTCCGATTGTGGAACCCTGAACTCAGGGGTCAGGCGACCAATCAGAGAGACTTCAGACCCTGATGTCGAACCGCATTATCGATCATAGTAAGCAGAGATAGATACTGCCGCCGGTGGATCGGCGGCTACAGGGATAGGTGGTGGAGTTCTGTGAACCAATGTCGCCTCGGCCCAATTGGGGCTATTAAAATCAGAATACAAGGCTCCACCAACCTTGTCTTGAGGACAATGGGAGCATCGGGAATGGTGGAAAGGCCTACGCAAAGACATTGCGCCATGCGGTTGGAGATGCATTCCCTAGCCAATTACCGAAGTGTGGGCATTCGGCTTTCATTCACGTCGCAATTAGATCCATTTGCGGCGTGTTTTATCTGGAGATGACGTGGCCAATGATTTGTTGGTCCAGCTCCCTGTTACAATGGTTTCTGCCTGCTGAACGCATCGGTGAGCCCATTGTTCGTCTTATTCTTGGTAGGCAAGCTTGAAGGCCCAGGAAGACCGTCAGCCGTTCAGGCAGATTGATATGTAGTGTCTTCTCCATAGGAGACTACCTTCCGCATTTTGTGACGACGTGAGGAACCGCCGGAAGTAGGAGTGACAAGCCTTGAGACAGTTTTTGAGAGGATATTCCTCATTGTAGGACTCCGGCCATGTGAGGATTCCCTTTTATGTGGCAAGATGACACTGTAGATTGTAACCACTGCTTCGATAGCGCCTCTTGTAGAGGTCTCGTTCGTAGTTGAGAGCGAGGAATCAGGAGGATACACTATCACTCTCTGATGGGAAAACCTTTGCTGACCGTGTGGCCAGGGTTATACCTAGGAAACTGATGTACTTAGGAAACTGATGTAGTGAGAAGTTTTCAGGACCGATTTTTCCTGATTGAGGATGAGATCCAAGCATCGAAAACTGAAAGCAGGCGTTGGGAGACCTGGACACGTCTTTTAAGGATGAAGCCTTGAGCAGGCAGTCCTTCAGATACCGAAAGACTTGGTGTCCTAGTTATGTCGCTCCCAGGGAACTGTATTTCGTGAATATGTGTGGTGCAGACTTGAGCTCGAAAGGCAGAACGCGAAACCGTAAATGCCAACTACTGCAAATCGTAAGTACTTTTAGTGATTCCTGTGAAGTGGGATATGGAAGTAAACGTCCTGTTTGCTGGACCTCATGGATTACCATGCGAAACAACTGCCTCTTTTAGGAGGGTGTTGAAGTCTCTGAAGCCCAAGGTTGGTCTCCTCCTCTTATCTTTTTTCTGGATTTAAAAAGGAAGCGGGAACAAAAAAAACCTTTTCCCTTATGAGGAGGAGGTACTCTCGCTATAGCTCCTTTGAGGAGGAGGAACTCTCGCTATAGCTCCTTTCTACAGCATAATCCAGACGTAGATGCAGCTGTATATCTTGATATCTCCGCTGCCCGTTCCATGAGAAGACAATTTCTCAGAAGATGGGTGCTTGTTTTGCTATTGTCGGCGACTGAAGGCATTGTGGTCTACTCTGGCTTGAAGAGCAGGAAGATTGGAATTGATAATTTCCTTTGAGGGAAGACTTTCTTCTTCCTCCATTTGTACTAAAGGACTGGTTCATATACTGAAGAGTGTCCAAAGCTCTCGCATTGTCTGTTTCGTTAACTTTTCGTGCCAATAGTGACTGGCCCTCATCTGGCCTGTCCACAAACGTTGTTTGCACCTCAGGACGGAAAGGGCCCTCCTTGGATCCGCAAGACTGCTGGTCCAGCCACTTGCGGAACCCTGTCATAGCGATATTCCTCGCGCAGTCTATGGTTTAACGCCAATGCACCGCCTCTAGCGGAATCCACCTAACTTCCTCTTCGGATGAGTCTGGTAATTCCGGCTGGTATGGGGCCAGTGTGCCCACAATTGTCCATGCTAGCGTACCAAGAGCGCTAGAACGTTCACAGAGGAAAACCTGTTTGTAAGGTTGTCCACTCTTAGACCTTCCTTATCAGGAGGAGGTGACAACGGGGCCGAAGGATCCCCGGAGTTTTTCTAGGCCGCCTGTGGCACTACCGAGTCCGGCTTAGAAAGTTCCTGTTAAGCACGCCGGTGCTGTATCTGGCGCCTTATACTTCCTCTCCAACGGAGGGATCACCAGTGATACAGAGGAGGGGTACTACCGGACCCTTACCTCTTCTGACTATAGGTAATGGATAACCCGTATTGACCTTACTGCCTTCTTGTAGGGTTCTTTGAAGACGTACAAGAAGCAGGCCTGTTCTTGAGAGGTCATGGAGATCTTAAAACGTTGAGCAGCTCTCCATACCACCTTAGAAGAGATTCCAGAAGTGGTGGAGTTCCTTCTTCGTCGATGAATCCGTCGACGAGGTTGCCGTCATAGACTATGCCATCGTAGACGCGCAGTCATAGATGACCATACCCCCTTAAAAGAGATTACAGACTTGGTGGATTTCCTCCTTCGTTGACGAGTTCCTCGACAAGATCTCCGTCAGAGAGTATGCCGTCGTAGACGAGCAGTCATAGATGAGGCCGTCGTAGACTACTCGTAGACAAGGCCGTCGACGCCGTCGTAGACTAGCCTTCGTAGCTGAGTCCGTCGTAGATGAGGTCATCATAGACTAGACTATCCTAGACGAGGCTATCGTAGACGAGTCCCTCGTAGACTAGGCCATCGTAGACGAGGCCCACGTAGACGAGGCCCGCGTAGACGAGGCCATCTTAGGCTAGGCCATCTTAGAGAAGGCCCTGGTCGACCAGACAGGCTGTCATAGACGATGTCGTCAATGACTATGCCGCCGTAGACGAGTCCTCGAAGATGAGCCTACGTAGATGAGGCTATCGTCGATACCGTAGACAGGGCGTCGTAGGCGAGCAGTCGACTCCTTAGACTAGCCCTTGTCGACGAGGCCGTCATAGACTAGGCCGTCGTAGACTAGGACATCGTAGACTAGGACATCAAGCACTAGGTCTTCGTAGACGACTAGGCCATCGATCATTAGGCCTCCCTAGAGTAGGCCAGTAGACTAGGCCATCGTAGACTATAGATTAGGCCATTGTAGACTAGGTCCTCGTAGACTAGGCCCTGTAGACTAGGCCCTGCAGACGCTGTAGACAGGCCGCCGTAGACAGGCTGCCGTAGACAGGCTATCATAGACGCGCCCACGAAAATGCGCCTTCGTAGATGAGGCCATCATTGTAGATGAGGCCATCATCGAAACCGTAGACAGGCCGTAGACATGCCGAGTAGTCTTCGTAGATGAAGCCATCATTGATACCGTAGACAGGCCTTCGTTCCGAGAGGCTGTCGTCGATGGTTGCGCCGCCGACGTCGATGGTCTCGTCGTCGACGGTCTCGTCGTCGACGGCGACGGTCTTGACGTCGACGGTCTTGACGTCGACGGTCTCGTCGTCGACTGCCTCGTCGTCGACGGTCCTCGTTGACGTCGACGGTCTTGACGTCGACGGCCCTCGCCGTCGACGGCCCTCGCCGTCGACGGCCCTCGCCGTCGACGGTCCTCGCCGTCGACGGTCCTCGCCGTCGTCGACGGTCCTCGTCGTCGACGGTCCTCGCCGTCGTCGACGGTCTTGACGTCGACTGCCTCGTCGTCGACGGTCCTCGTCGTCGACGGTCCTCGTCGTCGTCGCTCTCGACGCTCCAATCGTCGACGTCGACGGTGTTGCCGTCGACGTCTATGGTCTCGTCGTCGACGTCATCGTCGACGCTGTCGTCGTCGTCTACGCTCTCATTGCAATGATGATGGTTTTGACATCGATGGCTTCTTAGGCTGTACCTCAGGAGGTATAGACGACGCCTTTCTGAACGATCCTATGACCAGAGGAGGGGATATAGACGGTTCATACGTCGTCTATTTTGTCCGATATTTCTCCAAAGCAAGTCCTTTACTCTCCTTTCCCACAGAGTGGGGAGATCCTAGAAGGACTGCGCCCGGAAGACCCCTGAGCGGTCTTTTTTGGGGCCTTCTCAGGATGGTACCCTGAGGAATGAGTCTGAGGAGATTCTCTATTGAGGTCTCCTGGACTTTGAGGGCAACACCTCATCGCAGTAACTGGAGAAAATAAATAACCTCCTTTCTGGCCTTAACCATATTAACAGCCTCTGTTCACGACCCTTCAAAGTCACTTGAAAAAGCAACATACCTTGTAGCCTTTGGTCTGTGAGTGTGAGGAACCGAGCAGAGCCACCTCTTGGAACAAGAAGTGCAGGCTCCAAACAGAATTCTTCCGTTCTTTCCCTTGTTAAACCTTCTTTAAAGAAAGTATTTGAAGATAAAGAATGTATTTGAAGATAATCCATAGTAGAAAAGCCAAATTAGGTGAAAACAACACAGAATCTGAGCAGAGCTCAGAGGAGACTCCCTTAGCACAACGTGCGGTAGAAAATCTGAGGGACTGAGGCTCCTCCCAGGAAGGTTCTAGAGGGAGGTCGGAGCTGATTGGCTGACTAGGAGAATTTGGTCCTTTTTACATAAGGACTAAGAAAGGCTACTAAGGGGAGGCCCTTAGGCCTATTTTCTCTATGTATGTCTATAGGACATTACTTTTTTATGTACCGGAGGCTCCCGTCTCGACGACGGGGAATGATTCAGGCATGTGAATCCATGAAAGACACCCCTAATACTGGATAATGTTATGTTACGTTCTGTTATACTACATTTATAGAGCGCACGGATACTCTAGAGTGTCCCGGCGTGAAATGCTAGTAAAAGGAAGCGGAGGAAGCTAAACATAACAGGTTTTAATTAAAAAGTAGGGTTTTGAGATGTTTCTTGAATAGTCTAGTGTCTTGAATGTTGCGCAGTTCCAACGGAAGGAAATTCCAGGCTTCAGCCGCTTTGAAAGATAAGGGGCTGCCACCCATCCGAGTGAGGCGGGAGCGAGGGATGATTGCCAGACGGTGAACAGCGGAGGGTTAATGTCTTCGTGGAACATAGAAGGTGAAGCGTCTCCTTTGGAAGAGTGGCCCTTCCTGTGTAAAGCTCCATGCGCCAAAGTGAGAGCTTTGAACTGAACACGGCGGGCCACAGGAAGCCAATGAAGGTCCTGGCTATGTAGTTTCATGCTTGATCTTCCTGGGATTCCGAGCAGAACCCTAGCTGCCGCATTCGTAACCGGGCAGGCCAATATATAAGGCATTGGCATAGTCAATACGTGACAGGATAAGAGCACGAGTCACCATTTCCTTAGCTGGCCGGGGAAAAAACTTTCCTAGGGATCTCAGCGTACCAAAGCACACTCCCGCCAGTTTTTTTATCTGCATAGAAAACCTGAGGTCTTCACTGAACCAAACCCCCAAGTTCTTAACAGGGTTGCTGACGGAGTTGGGTGGGGGGTATTCAGTAGGCCAGAAAGCTTCCCTAAAATGCGGGGGAAAGGATCCGTGCAGGAGAACCTCTGACTTGTCTTCATTGCACTTCAACTGTGCCAGGGCAAGCCATTTAAAAACAGCGGAGAGACAGTCTTTCACTTTGTCCGGGTCCAGATCATTTTTCTTCCAGGTGAAAAGGAGCCGGGTATCGTCGGTGTAAGCTATGATCTTTGCTCCCAGCTCCTCTGCTATGTAGATTAGGGCAGTGACATCGATGTGCAAGAGAAAATATCAGAAAACAAGGAGTACTTTATCATGAGGTCGATGCAAAATTAAAAGATGTGCGAGGGCACAGATCTACTGTGTTCAAAAGGCTACAATACTTTTACAACACAACTGGTGTTTTCCTTTACTTGTTTTATTTTCTTCACGGGATTGCACTTTCGCTGGGCTTGGCTGCTGAATTAAATGAATGTACCCGCATCCGTCATCCGTGTTTTACCCTGAGGGCACAGGATTGAATCCTGGCATGTCCTCTCACCTGTCAGTAAAATGGGTAACATTGAATTGTAGAACTACGAACAGCTGTTATATTGTGCCAGAAGGCTCCGTAGGGGTGAAGAGGTTTTATTTGTTTTTTTACAAATATACAGGTTCGGTTTAAAACCTAATAGGTCGTATTGAACAGTGTTGTATTTTGGTACTGTTGTAGGCATGCTACTGCATTTTAAAAGCTATACCTGTTTCATCTTCAGCTGTGATCAACTTATATTTTGGTACTTGAATCTGTATGTTACTGCACTTTAAAAACCATAGCTCTGTGGCATGAAAGTGACATAGTAACCCAGTTTGTTACAGCTGATGCTTGTACTTGTGGTTTTCGCAGACCTGTTCTGGATTCATGCCTCTTTTGGATTTTTCCACCTGTGAAAGGTATTGTGAAAGCCAAAAAGTGTTTATCAACTGTGCCTGGGAGAGCTGCAATCTGAGCCTGGCACATCTTTCAACATGCAATTTACCACATTCCTTCCTTTGAGATGCACTGTAAAACACATAGTTACCATCACATACATCCACTTCACTCCAAAACACATAAGTAAAAAAAAATACTTACAACACCAATAGCTCAACTCTAAAAAATGTGAGACCTATTGCATTGCAAATGCTTGTTTGTGTTATATTCTCAGAGTGGAAACATTTTTACCAGTTAAGAAACACCATCCCTGACGACTCATCCAATATGGGTTTGATCAGTTCTCCTTGAGTAAACTTCCAACCATTTCCAGGATGGAAAAAAGTCGGATCATAGTATGAGAATGCCAACAAAATTCCATGTTTTTGAGTGTTTCCAGACTTTTAAGGAAAACCATGCTTTGAAATTGATATTTCCCCACTCTTTCAGTGGATATACACTGTGGATACCCCACACTCATGACTGAATGTGGTGGAGAGCTCCTTCACTGTAAATGCGCTTACATCTTCCAGGGGTTTACAAATTCCTGGAATCAGTAGAAAAGGGAAATTTAGTCGTCGTAATTGAGTTAACAACCAATGTACTGTTGCCAACATGGCCAATGAATATTATGTTACAGAAATAATTATATGAGCAATGTTAATATGAAAAACATTTTAAAGGAACCAGGCTCTCTAAATGCCACTGTTAAAATGTTGTAGTATTAGTGCACTGTGTGTAGGCTAGTGCTATAACTAATAATACAAAATCAGCATTTTACAGCGTATTGCAGAGCACACAAGTAGTAGATGAAAAGTCAAAAGGAGAAGCTACCAGGGGTCCTTGTTCATGGATTTGCTTCATGTTGCCCTTGCCCAGAGTGGTTACAGCTAAGGTAGGCAGCTGCTGCACAATAAAAACACAGACTGAGTCATCTTTCCACCCACCTTTAATTGTTGTTCGCACTAAATGTGTGCTTTTATAAAAAAGGACAGCATCAGTGGTATAGCTAACATTGGTGCAGCAGGTGCAGTGGCACTGATGTACACTGAACTCTAATAAATGTTGTATATACCCCAAAGGATGAAAAAATGCAATTTTCCTTGCTTGGACCAGGGCCCCTGGTATCCTCACTACGCTACTAGACAGCATGCTGTTGAAAGTATCACGGTTCACTAGGGAAAATTGGGCTAAATATTTAAAGGAATGGGCGACAGCGGAATTGGTCCGAATGAAGAGTCAGGAGGGATGAAAAATTGGAAGACGATGCTAGAGCCTGGTATGTCATGATATCGGAGGTCCCCCTGGAGGAGATTGCCGGAACGCAGAGGTCGGAGGAGACACAAGTAGACCTAGTGGAGGCTGACATAGAGGTACCACACACGGACACTCAAGTTAAGAGCAGAGTAATCACTTTGACACTCTGGGTGGTCGGACGCAGTGAACCATGGCGAAGAAGTTCTATGTATGTGACCCGGGAGAGAGGGTTTGTTTATGGAGTTAGGTTCTTATGATTTATTTATTAAGAAATGTCAATCCGTTAAACGCAATGCACGCCAGACTGGTACAGATATCTGCTATTGGTATACTAGTTTGCCAAGAAGGTATTGTTTCTTTCATGAATATATATATATATATATTTTTTCATTTCAGACTTTGCTACATGTACAAAATGTTGAGACTATACAGTACTGCTATCGTTCAAGGCTGAACTGTGCTGGGATTTGGATCTATATGTACTGGTTTTATGTTGCTGGATGACTTAACCTCTCAATAAATAAACTGTTTAAAACATTTTTTTTTAAAGGTTCACTAGGGTTCCCACCTGGCTGGTATACTGGTATGACCATCATTTTAATGTCCGGGCGGCACAACAACTCGAAAATCTCCTGAAACCGGTAATTTTGACCCTAATCACCGAATCGGTACACACTTTAAACAGTAAATGTAATATAAAATCACTTAAAAATATGGTCTTCGGCTGCCCTAATGACCCCTGACAGATAATTGAACAAAGACAGAAAGTCCATGATCAAAGTGAACATGGATGATTTCATATACAGTTCGATAAAAGTATCATATCAGGGTCTTTGCAGAATGTTAAAAAATTAAAAGGTGGCCTGTATTTTGCTTGGAGAAAGTTGGGAACCCTAAGCTATACATTATTAATAGAGCAGAGTCTACGAAGCAGCCTCAAAAATGCACTTACCTAAATATTATAAGCACTTCCGCTGTTCTCTTCCTGCCTCCATGCCAGCCCTGTTGTACTATTCAAACTAGAGCGCTCAGGGTAATGTATTCAGCAGGAACGTGCAAGTTACTGGCTTTCCTCCAAGTGCACGTCCTGGTGACATAAGGAGGAAGTAAAATTGCCATTCTCTCCCTTCCGCCCCATGAATATCAGTGACCAATAGGAGGCATGAGAGGCTAGATGAAAAGTATGGGGCCAATAAGTCCCACCCTCTGCCAAAAGGTTTATCCTCTTCATCCACCTCTAACTTCATTCCATCCGCTGAAGACGAGCTGTTTATTTCAAAGATGTAAGCACGTGTCTTGAAGAGGTGTTTGCTTTTTATTTTATTTATACCACATGATAGATCAGAGCCGGGGTCGCAAACAGAATGCTAGAAGTCGCAGGATCGACCCCTGGCGGCCCATAATTGACGTCCATGATTTCCTCTAAACTTCTCACTTCGGCTGAGTTGCTTCGTGGTGCATCTAGTTGTGAAACTATATTGTTGATGGGTGGTGTTTGATTCATTTTCCACATATGCAGATTTGTGATGTGTTTATTTTGCTGTGGTGAGATATCTATTATTTGACAGATTGATTCTCAATCAGTCGGACAATGCGTCAAAGTCAGATGGGTTTTCATACTCAAGTATGATTTGAATATCATCTGAATTGGGGGTATCTTTTTTTGTAAAAAAAATGTAAGAGGTTTATATAGCGCGAACTAGACCCGAGACATCTGGGTATCAGACCGCTTTGCATAAGCACCAGTTTTGTTACAGATAAACACATTCATTCTTTTGCTAGGCATGTGGAGATTAAGGGCCAGATGTAGGAGCCCTAATACCGGTCAAAAACGGCCGATCTCGGCCGTTGCCGACCGGCATTAGGGTTTTCAGATGTAGGGGGCGGAAAATTACAGAATCGGTATATTTACCGATTCGGTAAATTACCCAATCGGTAAATATACAGATTCTGTCGTTCCAAATGTAGGTGGCACAGTTTAGTGCCACAGGCCCTTAAGAGTCGGTATTTTACCACACAATCCTATTGTGTGGTAAAATACCGAATTCAGGTGTGCATGCACACCTGTGCATGCACACCTGTGCAATGTGACACACAGACATGCCCTTAAGGCATGTATGTGTGCCACATGTCACACAAGCCTGTACTTGGGGTGCTAGAGGGTGTCAAAGTGACACCCCCTGCACCCTTGCAGGATTCGGTATTTACCGATTCGGTAAATACCGAATAGGTATTGCCCATTGATTTCTATGGGCTTCAAGGCCCATAGGAATCAGTGGGCAATACCGATTCGGTATTTACCGAATCGGTAAATACCGAATCTTACAGATTCGGTATTCCTGAATTCGGAATTACCTACATCTGCCCCCTTCCCATTTACAGACTCTTAAAAACCGAATCGGTAAAATTCGGTATTTAAGAGTCTGTAAATGGGAATTACCTACATCTAGCCCCTAGTGATTTGCCCAGAATCACAGGATGCTGAGAGTCGTTGCCGAGACTCGAACCCAGGTCCGAGGTCGACTGCTCAAGCCGCAAGGCTACATCCTGAGACTTGATTAATGTCTCACAAAACTCTCTAACCTAACACAACAGTTTACCTGCCTGACCAAATTGTGACTGTTGGCAATTACCTTATTTCACTGTGCTTCTTTTTCCTTTATCATCACATTAGAGAGTACCTTAAACATTAGTTTAGGATGTGTGCTTTAGAAAATGTCCCTTGTGTATGCGTGTTTTTATAAACTTTAATGTTGCTCCATGTGTTATAAAAACCTAACAGGGCACATACATGACAACTGACTCGCCTCTTGGTTCACTAACAGCATCATTATCGAGTGGCAATGAACGTTTCAGCGTGCATATTTAAAGTTATAACTTCTGATAAATGTCACTGAATGCAGTAAATAATTCTCACACCTGTCAACTCGCCCACATTTGGCAGGTGTAACCCACTTTTTATTCATATTCACCTGCCTGATGAACGCCTCCATAGACTTTAAAGGAGTCACCCACTTTTCATACCAAAATTACCATCCAAAAATAAAAGTTTGTTCTCCAATTACCTTAATGGGATCATCCTCTTCAACTCCTGAGCTCACCCACATTTCTGAGACAAGAGGTTGACAGAGATCTGGGCCTAAATCCATCGGTTTTTGCACTCCACACCACCCCAGTTCAGACATGGCCATATGCAAATCAGCCTTGACCCTGTGCCTCATGGGAACAGTCCAGCCCGAACTGCCAAGCCATGTCTTTCCTGGCTGAAGACGTGCTCTCCACGCCACTGGAGTCAAGCTATCCTGGCTGAAGACGGCTGATAGCCAGAAACCGGTCCTAGGATGCTTGATTCCGGTCCAGGGAAGACATGGCTTGGCAGTTCGGGCTGGACTGTTCCCATGAGGCACAGGGTCAAGGCTGATTTGCATATGGCCATGTCTGAACTGGGGTGGTGTAGAGAGCAAAAAAAGATGGATTTAGGCCCAGATCTCTGTACTGGGGTGAATGTATGACATTGTTCTGCATTCTGTCCATCAATTGTTGTTTTTGCATTGGTCACCCCGAGTGGGACGGGTATGCTCAGACGTGAGTCCCGTTCTCTCCACGCCACTGGAGTCAAGCTATCCTGGCTGAAGATGGCTGATAGCCAGAAACCGGTCCTAGGATGCTTGATTCCGGTCCAGGGAAGACATGGCTTGGCAGTTCGGGCTGGACTGTTCCCATGAGGCACAGGGTCAAGGCTGATTTGCATATGGCCATGTCTGAACTGGGGTGGTGTGGTGAGCAAAAAAACGATGGATTTAGGCCCAGATCTTTGTACTGGGGTGAATATATGACATTGTTCTGCATTCTGTCCATCAATTGTTGTTTTTGCATTCACTTTATTTTATGGCCTGCGTATGTGGGAGAGGGGTGCACTTCACATGAGGCAGCCCCTCTAGAAGCATGTTCCCCATATCACATTTACAGCACCATATTAAAAGCAAGACCCTGTGTCCTCACTGGAGCAAAGGGGCACGGACAGCTTTATTGAAGTGACGTCCAGGTGGCACCTCAGCAATACCAGATGGGTCGGTGACCTTTTTTGTGCAGGGTTTCCTCCAAATTGTGCTTTTGGGGATCTGGTGTTCATATAATGAAAAAGTACTCACATTTGATAATGCACCCAGCTGTTGGTTCAGTGATTTGTGTGGTTGTGTAGTCTCCCAGCAGGAATGTGTTCATCAGATGCATGGATTCGTTATTAGGGTGAGGTAGGCATCAGATAGCAGAGTAGCACTGTATTAGATTGTAGCTAGCAAGGCATTGTGTTGTTGATTGCATGGTACTGTGGTTTGTGGTAACATGGTACTGTGGAGGAGACAGTATTGGTCCATGTGGCCTTGTATTTCAGGGTATTTAGTGTGACTGCATGGCATGCACTACCTCCGTACAATGGTGTATGCACAAGGGTATACTGTTGAAGGCAGCATGTTATAGTGGCGCCCTGTTGTATGATAGGAGGGAATAGTGGGTTGTGGTACACACAGTTTGTGATATAAGCAACATAGTGGTAGTGGTGAGTAGGAAACAGCATCACGGTGCAGGTGGCATACTATTGTAATGCGTTGTAGAGCCTATCATGCTGTGCGTAGCAACAGACTGATGTGGGGAGTATTGTTCAGCGTTGTGGTGAGATATGCTGGCATTGCCTTGTGATAGGTAGCGTAAATGCTATCTCCCTCTTAAAATAAGCAAAATCTACAGGATCTGATGAAATTCATAGAGATCTTTTCAAGTCTTAATCTTTAATATGGGCTAGTTATGTGAACTTGCTATGTAATGCTGTGGCAGCAGGGGGAGAGAGATTCCTGAAAAGGAGTAGAGATCATCCCAGTTCACAAACGAGTCACGTAGCGCCGCTGGAAAGGAAGTTCCCTGTATCAGCTCAGCCCTTTAAAAACAATGTTTTGTAGCGTAATGCCATACTTAGTACCAGTGTACTGCACGTTGAGATCTTACATGCGCCACCAGTGCACTGCAGTTAGACGTGTTATAGTTGCCATCGCGCACTGCACACGAACAACAAGTGCACTGCAGTCAGATGTTATAGGCACCACTGTGCATATTGTTCTGCTTTTATTAATATTAAGCATGGGCGAATTTTGCGGATTTGCGGTCCGCGACATTGCAAAAAAATCCGCGACACACTCCTCGCCCCATTCACTTTCACATTCAGCACTCTCCCCCACACCTGTCTCCTCTTCTCACGGACACTTCTCTTACCTGTACATGCCAGACTCTTTATCGTACACCTGTCTCTTCTGCTCGCTTTTCACCTCTGCTCACATGCACCTTCCTTTGAACACAAGGTCTTCTGTTCACGTCTCACGCCTCCTCTGCGCAAACCCTGCTCTTCTAAGCACACTTCGGCCCCCTACTCACATCTTGGTCTTCACTCACTCCACTTTATTTCCAAACGGTGCTCATCCCGTGCGCTGGTGGGTGGGCTCAAAGGTGGGAGTTCACAAGCAACACATGACCCACAACCCTACCGTAGTGTATGCAACACTGCACGAAACAAATGCAATATTCGCAAAAGTTTTGCATGTGCAGGTGTCTTAAAATGGGCGAAGCCCCCCTTCTTGGGGGGGGGGGGGCGGATTTTTAACGACTGAGTTTACCAAGTAACACATGTGAGAAGAGGGCTCCCCTGCGACTCATCCAGCTCTGGTCTAGTTCAAACCTTGGTCCACGCTGATTATCTACAGACCCGCTACACAGAGCAATGCCAGTATTTCGGCCGTGGCGCACGTAGCTATTAGCATATTGCATTCAGAAAGTGAAACTTTGGAGCTCCTGAGCTCACATACACAACCCAAATCGTAATCGTGGGCACAGAAGCAAAACATACAGATTGATACAGTTATCCTCCCCTGTGCTGGCCGAGCGGGTTTGCACAGAGCCGCCCGAGCAGTTTGCACACAGTAATGCTCCAGGACTGCCCCATCTACGTCTGCAGTAAACCAGGCAGAGTCATGCCTTCAAGAGTATAGAGCTCTGCCCAGAGACCGGCACCAGTCCCTGCTCTCCGCAGACCTGCACTGGAAAACGAAGAAGACGGAAGCAAGGGAGCTACTCTGACTGTGCCGAGCGCCCAGACACAGAGTCGAGGGGGGATAGAAAAACAACAAAAGCACGAGCCGCGCGCGCCTTTCCTGCCCTATAATAGACACCAATAGGCCAGGGGCGGAGCTATGCGCCCGCCTCTGGCCTATTGGTGTCTACCTAACAAAACAGCAAGCAGCGAAAGGCCAATAGCAGGCCACAAAAAGAAAATCAAACGCACGAGCGTGAGGAATGTGCAGGCCTATTTTTAAACCGCCTTCAAGAGGGCTCTCTTGCGAGCCCTAAAAATTACCTCACGCCAGTAGCCACCTTGAGCGTCGCACCTGACGGCCTCTTCCTGGGTCCCAGCAGCCCCGGAACAGACTCCTAGCCAATCCCTGTGCTGCAGGGTTTGGCCTGAGTGGGCAGGAAACAAGTCCTGCTCAGGTCATGGAGTCTGTGGAGTTTCTCCAGCTCGGCTGCATTCCCTAAGGATGCATGTGTGTTTTAGTCGGCCGGAGACGGCCGGCCAAACACACATGAGCACTTAGGGAGTGCACAAGCACTCCTCCACCCTCCCATGCCGGCCCCTCCCTGCACAAACTGGCTCAGAGACGGCAAACAATGCTAGAGCATCATTTTATTTTTTGTTTGCTGGCTCTGCGCCAGGCAGTGGGGTGATGCTCCTCCGCCACTGTGGAGGAGCCGCCACTGTTTAGCACATTTTTACTTGACAATTTACATTCCATACTGATGGTTCAGTTCGTGTTAATGTGCTTAGAGGCCAATCGGACCAGTGCCTGGGCTCTGGCTCAGCACTTCCTATGAATTTGCGACTTCCTCACCACTATATTTTTCCGCAAATCCATTCTCCAACTACAGCAGCAAATGTCCTTCACAACAGCAGGATCCAGCCCAATGGGCGTTGCCGCGTGACATCCACCACTTCCCAGACATGGCCGCTAACACTGGTTCCAAGCTGTCCAGTCCTCATAAAAAGTAAAGAAATAATGAAAATGTAAAAAAAAAAAAAAAACTGGTCTTGGTTCATGAAGCTACGCCCTGTTAATATGGAACTTCAACCAGGCATTTGAAGGTCGCACTGCTGAAATTCTCTCCTATTAATGGTAGTGTACATGCATTCAGAGTTTTTAAACAGAATAATTGGAGCTACAGATTCACAGATGCTTATTTTATTTTTATCTAACAAGTCTAATAAAAAATAATTCAGATATGTGATAGACCAAAACAATCGAAGCCTTAGCTTCTTGAACCCCATATTTGGAAATGCCACACATCTGTCTATAACAAGCATTGGCCTGCCTGGTTTATAAATGAAAGTGCCCTTTCCATCATTGATGGATTTAGTCACTCAACAAGTCATCACTGTACATGCACTCTGCCCCTCATCTTTGGACTCATGCATGCATTCATCCACGGACTCATTCTTGCATTCACTCACTTGGGCAATAGCATTATAACACAAACTTAACAATATATGCCCGATAGATTAAAAGAATAAAAGTAGATAAAAGAAAGCATCTGTCTAAACCTAGCGTGCATATATTATTTTATACTCATAAGATTTATAAAGCGCAGCTGCTACCCCAAAGTGTGTCCTGGGGTTAGGACAACAAATTAAGACAGAAAATGAAACCAAGTACCCTACATTAGGTTTAATGAAATAAGACAGTTTTAAACAATTTTCTAATAAGGAGAGATTAGCCCACGGCCTTAAGAAAACGAGGAAGTGTTCCATGTTCAGCAAAAAAGAAATTAAAGGCACGTCCACCACACTCTACTTTCCCAGGGATTTAAGTGGGACGAAAAAGGGACGTGACTGGTGTAATTAAGGGCGTGGCTTAAAAACACATAAGCTAAACATCGGTGCTTAGCATAGTGCGCCGCCCAACTGGCATTTTGCTGCTTCTGCCATTGCAACCAGATACATAATACACTACACCTACAACAAGCCAGGACTATTGGCTTTATCAATGGTTGTTAGTTGCATACGACAAATAAGCAACACCTACGGCTTCGTTGTACATAACATTGAAAATGCTTCACCTCTGAAACGGTGAGACTGTGGAAGAACCATAACGAGTCTCTTTGAAGTTGTATCAGAGGCATTGAAGGGTGGTACTGCTGCAGAGTTAGGATTTATTTTTCACACCAAAAGTGAGGGCAAAAATCGAGAGCCCATCAAGCAACCGCCTCAGCACCAGCAGGACCCAGCCCACTTAAAGCCCTGCCCAATCCTAAAACAAAAGCGAAACAAGTTATTATCGGAGACAGAACAGAGGGCTTGATTAGGCAAATATCTGTCAAAAATATAGTGAAGACAGATGGGACCAATGTATTTACCACTTGGTGAACAAGGCATAGTGACCTGAATTTCTCTTTTTCTCAAATAGAAACCAGTGAAGTAAACATAAATGCTCTTCGACAATTTCAGCTGGAGGAAACATGCAAAGACTGCCTGATGAATTTGGGCTGTCAAAGGCAGCTTTATTGTCGAGATAAAAACCCCAATTTGTGACCGTGGTTCTGGGAGGTGGTGGAACACCAACATCGGACGGCCAGTTATCGGTCCATATTGAGCTGGAATGTGTCAAAAGAAGCCATTTTTACGTTTAAGGTAATACCATGCATAAAGTTAACCATAGCAGAAAGACTTGTTTTTCCTGAAGCCTGATTGACATCCTTAGGTCCATCTAATCGAATGATAAGCTTGGTGTCATCAGCTTGTATCCAATCAAATGTGACCAAAGAATGAAGTAGGTTGGGCCAAAGGCAATACACTAATGTCAAACAGCGAGAGGCTTAGTGAAGAGGATGTGTATAAGGCTCTCACTGACCTTTAAGGTAAGGGATGCATGAATGTCCATTGTCCAAATATTGCCAATTTCCTCAAAACAATAAGCTGCTAGGTGTTACAAATGTTTTACGAATTAGGAGTATTGTTTACTGAACAACTCGTATGCTTAAAATAATTAATGTTCAAAGATGATTTCGTGGAATTTGGGTTGAATTTTTTGAGTAAACTGTTTGGATTTGGCCAATTTGATTTTTTTCTATAGTGCCATGATGCAGCTAAATAAAGCACCCTATTCCTCTGTGCTATAATTCCTTTGCCAGAGTCTTTCAAGCTTTTGACATGTTTTTAAAAAGAACGAAGTCATCTGGTTCAGATGGTTTAGCGCGAGTTGTTTTCAATGACAAATCAATTAAACATAGCAGCAGTCGCTGTTTTACGACGCTGTACAGCGTAAATTGTTGTTTTAAAGTTAAAACATGGATGCCGTGTTTAGATTTAATGTGTTAGCTATCTTGAAATAGTAAAATAATGAATTAATACGTAAAATACCACTCCATACTTGGAGCCTGGTTTAGAGGCAGTGGCCGGGGGTATTCGGCACTCGGTCGGTGAAATGAGTGGCAAACAAGCAGCCAACTAGCACTATCTGTGGACCAGCAGAAAACAAGCAGAGAAGAATGAAAGAAATGAAAGGAGATATAAAAGGAGAAAGTGGAAAACTACACCAGCCCTGAAACTGAAGCACACTCATTTTCAGCAGTATGAGCCCATGGGATGAGACTAACGCTATCACTCACAGGGATAGAGAGCCAATGGCTATAGTGGGCGGACTCACTTCTCCATGCTGTATGCGTCATGGATGGATACAGAGTTTAAATGACACTCATTCAGACCAATAGCAGAAGAGGGCTGACGCAAGCTGCACCAGACCTCCCTGGAAGCTACTGCTGGGACTGCACATGATTGGCACAGGCACCCACCTGAGGCAGGACCGACTTTCTGCAATCAAGCTGAGGTGAGTGCGCCCTAAAGAAGGCTTCTGCCCACTAGGACAACAAGGGCAAGAACAAGAGTGAAGCGTGGACTGAATGCACATTTGACATGTGGTGACACATAGTATACACCTAAGCCTTATTCAGACTTCTAACAAAGCATGCTGGTGGACATTCCAAATCAGGGGCACATGGGTGGATAAGACCACTGAGGGGGTGAAGTGGTGTTGCCCTCACAAGGGAACTGTGACGAGGGGTATCATAGTGTATTCAAAACTGAATTGTAGAACATGGAGCATTGCTGTGTAATTAAAGGAACTTTAATTTCTATAAAGACAATCTCTGGACTAGACATTAAATGTAGGCCTGCTGGTTGAATATTGAGTTCTGACCTCATTCCCATACTACTTCTCTGAAGATCTTGTCCTCCCTACCCTGACAGTCAAGTGTGGAAATGGTTGTACTTGGCCCAGTTTGCAGAGCTCTAGTCAGACGGGTTTCAATACAGCAGTGGCAAACCAGTTCAACCACGACTGTTGGAACACAGTAGCCCCAAACAGGGTCTGACAGATCATATTTTTAAGAAAAATCATTACAGGATGGCCCCCCTCCTGAGTGGCAGCGGCTCAGAGGGAGGGGAGGGTTTGGCAAAGCCAATAGGTTTTCACAGATCACACATATTGGCTTTGCCAAAGCTTCTTTTTAGATCTAGTTAAATAATTGACTTTCCATCTTGGAAGGCATGAAGGCAGCTGCTATGTCTTACTAAAACACCTCTCTCCTAGCAACAGTAGCGTATGAATAACAATCTTTTCTGGCCGCCAATCCCCATCATAAATAAGGGTGAACTGCTCCTACAACCTGCGTTCACCTGCTTCTACCTCATTATCGGCTAACACATCATTCGAGCAAGAGGTGATGACAACAGGTGATGGATGTGTTCAGCCTGCAGAAACCCCATGCTGTCGTATAACTAGAAGCTGTAGAGCAATTTCCTCTGATGCTAGTGTTTTTCCAAACCTAGAAACATTGCTAACCAAACAAAACATGCTCCCGTCATGGATTTTAGTGAAACCTAGTGCATTCTGGGAGTTGTAGACCCAATCCACTTCAGTTGATTGGTTAATCGTACATCTGAGACAATAACGTTTAAAAGAGAAGGCAAGAACCAGAGTATTGTGTTCTGGGAGAGGCTGGTGCTCTGACGCAGTGGAGTCGGCTGGGTGCACGCACAGTGGCATAGGCGACCTAAGCCCTCACTGGCTTCAGGCAGGCATATGAGACATGCCTGGCTGTGAGGCTGGCCTGACAGTGCCTCAGCTTAGCCTCAGGCTGGTCATAGCTTGTTTTACCGAGGACTCCAGAGTCTTGTGATTACCAGCAGCCAGAGGCTTAAAAGGCAGCACAACTCAACTTAGAGTAATCAAGGCGAGGCCAACAGGAACTAGCAGTGAGGGAGAAGCGACCCTATTGTCAATTCTGCGTTGGACAGGAAGTGCTACAGGGCAGACTGGTAGCAAGGGAGGGACGGACAGCAGCAACACAGCGTAAGTAGAGCACTAATAAGTCCCATCACCAAAACCTAGTAATGGGAACACAAATGGGAAATGCAACCTACGAAAGGCCAGGGACGTGAAGGACAGCCCATCCAACTAATGGAAGTCCTTAAAAACTACACAGGAGCCTAAAGTCGAAGGGAGCTTAGCGTCACACTCTCCATATACATCTTATGTTTATGTAGTGTATTGGTAAACGAGGTCCACTACAAAGCTAAAGGTACCTGTGACCAAAACCAAAACATTTTGCTTCCAGAAAAATTTGATTGAAAAAGACTCAAAATTGCACAATACTCATTATTCAATGTCTACAGTAGGGACATACAAATTTAGGAAAATTGACACAATGGTCCATTGTGCATGAACGTCATATTTATAAACGTGTTAATTAGGTCATGGGCAAATTACATACTGTGAGAAGTTGGCCTGATAAGTGATGTTTCCAATTCTGGAACCACCTATTATCAGACCAAACAATCCCTTATGGTGTCAGGTTGTAAGTCAACCTTGTTAGACAAGCTATCCTAGGGGTAGCATGGACTAAGCAGCCTAAAGGCTTAACTTAAGAGGTCGTGTTAAGCGAGCTGTTTTACCACATACAATCCTGTAATATCAAATGAAAGGACACCACACAAGTATATATTATAAAAATATATGTGTTTATTACTAAAAACAATCCCCAGTATTCTTTATGAATAAAGGGGCACAAGCGTTAAATCAAAAGCACAGTTTAAACATACAAAGTTGCACAATTATGGATGAGGGCGGGGGGCCACTCAAACCATATACTAAACAAGTGGTATAAGAGATACCAATCGAACAGTGGTTAGGCCTAGGGCCTAGGGAATCGCTGGGAGCAGTCAGGACAAGCAGTGCTGAAGTCGGGAGAGGCCCACGGGATTCGGGAGCAGTGCGGAAAGCGCACGCATGCACCAATGTTAACCAATGGTGCGTAAAAGTTGTAAAGTTAAAGTTTAAGGACACTTCCGCTGAACCTAGAGGAACAAAACTTAAGACACAGACCCTAGAGATGTGTACCAGGATGGGAACACCGGCGGAGCAAAGTTACCTCACCCACAGGAAGCGGGTGCACAGGGTCGAAGTTGAGTCGGTTTTCGTCACGCAGGCTCTTTGTGCTTGAAGCTGAAAGGGCTGCAGGCGGGGTGAAAGAGAAGTGTCCGGTGGAGTCCAAGGGTGGACTCGAGTCGAAAAGTACCTGAAAGCAGAGGGGACAGAGTCTGGGTCACTCAGCAGTGACCAGGGTGGAACCAGGACGGAACCAGGCAATGTCAGGCGCAATCAGGTCGCTGTCGAGGAGCTTCTCTCCGCTGTCACGTGGGCTCTGGGGCATCTACGACGTCCAGGAGCAGGTCACGATCTGTCCCACGCAGGCTCTCGCCGTCGGCGCTGTCGGCTTCAAGATTGGAGCAAACAACACTTGGCAAAAGCAATCCACGCGGAACCAGGAGATTGCTTCTCACTCGAACCAGGAGGGTCAGAGTGGGGGCTCCTTTTCAGGGGAGCTGGTGCAGATCTGGAGCAACCAGATTCGCAAGTCGATTTCAAGTTTTCGTCGGCACAGGGGCCACTAGCCGGCTGGCAAGTGACCGGGCCACCGCGTTGAGCCAAAAGAAGCAGAAGGGCCCCACGCAGCACTCGTCGAGTGTGGAGGGCTGAACTTCGGTGCAAGTGTGGCTCAGGGTTGGGGCTTCTCAAACCCCGGTGTACAGCTTCGATGGTCACTCGTGGGCTGCACGGTCAGCGTCTCGTGGTCAATTCAAGATGGCGTGCCCCACGCTTCCGGTCACCTCCACGGGTCTCAGCTCTGCAGGGACTGTGGATCGGGCTGTTGGAAAGCAGGCAAGCTTGATCTCGTCGATCTCTGTCGCTCGAGTTCCGGCGGGAACTGCAACAAAGTAGACGTCGATAGCTGGATGGTGCCTGTTTGCACAGGGTGGTCACTCCTTGACCACAAGGGAGATTCTTCGGGCTTCTACGTCGAGTAGGATGTCGAAGGGTCCAGAATTTCGTTTCTTATGTTTCTTCAGGATAATCTGAAGTGCATTGGCACTGCTCCCAGTCTTATACTAATTTTGGGGGCTGGATTACCTGCTAGGTCCCCTCCTATGGGTGGGACCCAGGAAGTGGGTGGATACACCCCCTTCCTTTGATCCAGGCCGCCCTGGCACGAGGGCTGGAGTGCCCCAGAACCGGTTTGGCTGGATTATGCAAGGGGCAGCCTTGTGCGCCCCAGGCAGTGTCTGGTTTCTTTCAGACCTCCCTGCTACAATCCACTATCTCCTGTCTGGAGGGTGATAACACCCCCCTGCGACAGGAAACCCTTTGTCCAGGCCCCATTTGGCTGAGTTTCGGTCAGCTTCAGGGGGTCAGACTCTTGTCTGTGGCAGAGGCATCCATTTTGTGGATCTAAGGTCCTTTTAGAAATTAACCGCATTTAGGTAAAGTAACATGTCTTACCCCTCTAGAGGGGTGGAATGCTATCCCCGTGGCCAGAACTGGCGAGGGGATAGTATTCCAAATCGTATGACACCTTACACGACATGTTTTGATAAAGCCAAACCAAAGTTGCTATATAACCGCGAGGATTATAAGGCACTTAAGAGTATATGGTATGGCATTATCCTGAAACAGCTTAGGGAGTTGTTCCCGACAGCTGCAGACAGGCTCAGCTCATGCTAGAGCTCCATCTCACATGAAACCACGCACTCTGCCTCCAGGATTGATGAGGCCTTCCATAGGAGTGGCTCACAGGTTAATATGTGTCCAGATATAGGTTTAGATATAGGTATACTATATCTAAGCAAGGGGTGATTACACCACCTTACCCCAGCTGAGTGATCAGCCAGTTGTGTCAATTTAAGAACCAGCCAGGGGTGGCAAAAGATATGCTGCAGCCCCTGGTAGGCCTTGGTGGCCCCTATGCCCTGGGCACCTATAGTGCATCATACAGGGGCTGACAAGGAGTCCATTTCCAATTGTGGTATGTACCTAGGGTACATGGAATCCATTTTACAGAGAGAGCAGATGGCCTGGGGCCCCGATTAGCAGGGAACCAGGTCAACTAAGTCAAAAAAAACAGCTAAACACAGGCAAAAAATCTGGGGTAACCATAGTCAGGTAGCCACCTTCCTACACATACGAGCTGTAAAGGAATGAATATGAAGTGCTAAAAGGTCGAAGAGCATAGACATGCAGAAGCGTAATTTAGCAAGGCTTAATTTACACGTCTAATTTAATGACCATGTGAATGGGTTCCCCGTGTGTAGATCAGCACACATTGCCTACTTTGTTGGTAAAAGCACCAGACACACTGATGAACTTTGAATAGGTTGGGGAGGCAGCAAAGAGTGTAAACGTTTCAGAAGGGTTCTCCAGCTAGGACAATTAAGCAGAAATTAGGTTCAACAGTACATTTCTCAGCAGCCCTTTCAATAAAAGGTGACTAAAAAGCTGTAGGTTTTAGAGGCAGACATGAAGGTGTACTCTTAGAATAATTCAGTACTCTAAGTTCACGCATGCAAGCATGAACATATGGAACATTTCTTGAGCAAACCCCACAAAAAAGATGTAAATAACGAACATCAACACAAGAAAAGACAAGTGCTAAAATTTCCAATTTTGAATAATTTGGATGGACAATTTGATAGGGCTGCCTATCTCTGTCAATAATTAGAATGTGTCATTTCTAAATCTCCTCTTTTTTGCTATCCTTTCCTTTGAATTATATATCTTTCATATAAGGTTTGTTCTTCCTGTGTCTCAAGTAGTGCTTTAAATGGGCCGGTACTGTCCAGTACTGAGTACAAGCACTTTTTCATTTTGAGAGGGAGAGTACCGGCACCTCTCGAGAGAAATATAATACTGTTAATTGGAGAGTACCGGCACTTCACAGAAACAAGCAGGACAGGTACTCTGTTACAGAGTACCCTGCACTACTGTTTTTCCATTTAAAGCACTGGTCTCAAGGTTGTAGAACGTTGAACTGAAATCCTCCGCACAGGTTTTAATGGAGTTAAGTGGGTTAAGCACTCACTGGCGAGATCTGTGTCTGACCTGGAGGTTCAAATCCTGGCACTGTTAACTAACTAACATTCTTTCATCCAAGTTCAGTGACGTAAGGCCTAGTTTAGACGGAGTATCAATTTCATCGAAAAGTGCTCCAGTTAAGCAGTCAACATAAAATGGCGATTTGTTATCACAAAAGGATGAGATATTGCATGTTCCATCAAGCCTTTCTCCTGCTTGTTGTAGAACAGAAGTAGAATCTGCTCCCATTACCGCTCACACATCAGAAATGGCAAGTGTGGGCATCTCTTTGGTAAATCAACTGTGACCCCCACAGAGGTCAAAGGTCCCAGTATTACATATTATTTATCTTGACAAATGTAATGAATAAACAGAAACTGATAACTAGTCACTTTCTGTTCATCTAGCAACTCAAACTGCGTCATAGCGCCCAGAAGCAGCTCTCCTCCATCTACAGGCGCAGTTTGTTTTATGATAATGAAACGGGGGAACATTTTATTCATTTTGCTCGAAATGCAGTCACCTGCGCTTCTTTTCCATCGCCTTTAAAGTCTCTTCAGGCTGATTCCTACAGATTGATTTTATTTGAAGGGATTTACATTGGTGATTGTTAAATAGTCATCCTACGGTGAACGAGAGGCAGTGGCTGGAGGTAGTTATTGTCCCCACTACTGCTTTTCTGTGCCTCTCTTGGTCTTGGGTGTGGGCACAGGGTCACAGGCTCCTCCCCTGGCAGAGGTGTCTCAAAAGCAGTGTGCCACGGTTTCCCCAGTCCTGCACCTGACAGAGCATCCCTGGCACAGTGCTTAATTTAATCCGGTGGTTTGCGGTGCTCAGCACTGGTACTTAATTGTCAACACCGGCGCTTGAGACAGTCTGCCACAAGGTGGCGCTGTCTGGCTCATTTAGGGATAGCAACAGTTAATTATTAATTCAATATACATAAAAAAATACTATTTCCTGCCATCCAAGCCATTCTTATAGCTTTGGGGGCCTGAAAGAGTCCGAATTGTCCCACTTGTAGAAGTAGGCTGGTTATCAGTTGTGTTGTTTCTATCATTGGCAGCATAGTGGGGCAAGCTGCAGTGACCTCCAGACGAAAGCCCTGGTATTTATTTTTATACAAATAAAGCACTGCCCTGGCAGTAGTTCGGACACTGGACGAGGAGAATGAGCAGTTAACATTAAGAAGCAAAAGAGTCCAACGACATTTTTATATTTACCAATGAAGTTGAATTGACCCCTGCGCGTAAAGATACAAATCTTGGTAAAAGGATCCTGGCGGACTCGGCGAATCCTCTGCACCGGGCCACGGAGACTGTCGTCACAGATTGCGGAGTTATTGAAGCCCGCTCCCTCCCGTCCTGTCTGCAACTAAATCACACGCATTGAGAGTCCGAGTGTGGAAAATACTGAGCGCTGTGTAACCGGCAATTAGACCGTCCAGGCACCGGCTTCAGACTTGCATTGACCGGTATCGCCAGTGAAATATTTAAAATTCTTTTTTAATTTTTTTCGGAGTTCACTACCATCCACAGATACTTTACACGTGGCGGACTCAGCCAATGCAAAGTCATTGCTCTGACAGCATGCTGTGAAAATTTACTCGAGCCAACACACTGGAAGAACGCGCAAATGAAACTTAGAAATGCCAATGATATTTTTAAAGAAATATAAATAGGAGAAATATGGTAAATGCACAGCAAGAACACGTTATTATGCACGCACACTTACTGAAAACGTTGTGGCCACTCCCGAGTGAACTGTATGTTTAACCCTGCCGATAAATACTGTGGAACTGGTTCCCGGGAGGCAGGCACTTGTTCAGTACGGGTTATTACTTTTGTACCACATATGGAGGCTGGGAATTTCCTGCCTGCTCACTGTCGCTGGGCGACAAGAGATGTTAAGAAGTTGCCTTTTCACTTCATCAGCACTATAAGATACGTTTACAAAAAAACTGGATTATACAGTGAAAACTTTCAGATAAGCAAGGAGACATGTGAAAGGGAAAAACATTTTAGAAATAAAAAAGAAACAGGAATAAAAAAAACAGCAAACAGTTTTGCTGCAGGAAACTTTGGTCATTCAGATTTGGTACTCGAATTGGAACAGGGCTAGGAGAGAAGGGACTGGTACTAGTGAAATTGGCTCATGTGCGTCAACTTCGTGGCCCTCCCAGCACTTCGCTAATCTCTGCACTAGCATTACAATCAGTTGAGCTTTACTGTAGAAAGGTTGAGAAACATAACACCTCAAAAACAACATGGCCACTGAAGAACACTATTTATACAGGCTAAAAACAAGGGGTGGGCAGTAAACTCCGCTCCACCGGCAGAGTTTTGCCCACTCCGTGCTCTGCCTGGAGTGTGGAGTACCGGAAAAACTCCGCCAACCACCACATGGGTGAGTTTTTCTTCCGCTTGGCTCGCCAATGTGTAGTTGGCAAGTACGAGTGAGAAATGGAGCGGTAGGATGAGCCCCGGCGCAATATGAGCACATGTGTATAAAAAATTGCAATGGCCGCGATACCCCTGTACCACAGAGGAAGGCGATAGCCGAAACGCGTCTGGTGCGTTTGCGTTTGGGAGTCTAAATAAAAACTATTGACTTCCCCCCGCAAGTGCTGTGTCTTCTTGAAAGGACAGGAGGGCGAGGAGCAGGATATTTTGCGGCGGCACTTTCCGCATTAACAGCACCCGTGTAGGAAAGAGTGCGTGAACTAAGTGTGACAGGAGCTAACATATATATATATATATGCAAACACACAATCCAACCAGTCCTCGTCAGATAAGAACGGCCAGCACTCCGGTGTAAAGATGTTTAAAGTTTATTTAGTCTCGAAGTCGCGCACATAGACGCTGATCTGCACTCGGATTTCCTCGCATTTCCCTGCACCTTTGGAACTTGTTGGCTGTTTTGGGCACGAACTACCGGCGTTGCTACGGGGTGGGACTGCGAGTCCCAGGAGTGCAAGCGGCGTTCCTGGAGCCGCACCTGGGACTCTTCCAACTCCACCCCGCCTCCCGCCTCCAGGGTGTCACGCTCCTCCCTTTCCACTACAATAACGAGTCCCGTGACGCGCAAAGACCGGGCAAAGAGCGGGCCGTTTGAGGCTGTTCGAGACCGGCAGAGACTGGACTGGGCCAGACCCTTTGGTCCCAACTTTGCCCTTTAGCTCCACTGGTTGTGAGCCCGCCCTAGAGAAAGCACTATGTCAACTCGTGAGTATAGGAGTAGGGCATCGAAGGTCAAGTTGAAAAATGGAACATTAGACGATTTTATTACTAGGACCAACATTGCCATAGATACGGAAATTAACAAAATGCAGCGCAGGGTTTCTAATGAACTAGATGCAGCGAGAAGGTTATCCCAGGAACTGACTATGGCCAAAAAATCCTCCCTAGGGCACTTTGCCTTTGCTAAAACACCTGATCGTTCAACTGGCCCAACTCTCACAGTGATTGTGACACAGGTCGATATCCACCAGCCATTAGCAACCACGCCACACACACCTAAGGCGGAGTCCCTACAAGAAACCCCCGCCATTCTAAGTCGCTCATTAGGCGGGGAGGTCGGGTCCGATACAACATGCGAGGGGGCCCCTCTGGAGAAGGTACTAACTGCCAAATCTATGGGAAAGATTGGGGAGATTTCTCATACCCCACAAAAGGGCCCAAATCACAAAAGAAAACGCAATCACACCTCTGCCTATTCGAGGAAAAAGGCGAAGGTAGCAAGGGCCCAATTACCAATTCAGGCATTTCCCCAGTTACCCCCTGAACCCCCTTTAATGAGAAATATGTGCCCCTCTGATCCAGAAATAGAATCCAGCCCTGTAAAACTGGTGGTTAAATGCGACCCAGATAATTCTGTACAAAGCGAGAATGGTGGGGTTCCACTTTGCACTATAAAAGGGACGGACGTGGAATTCCTGACAATTGTGTGGGGAACACTAAAAAAACTTTTAAACCCCCTTGAAGCTAGATTAATACGAATAGAAACTCAGTTGCTTGAGATTGAAAAAAGTATCCTAAATGTAGCCACCCTTAGTATATCTGATAAGAAACTAACTGGTCGATCGCCCATTACTAACAACTCACCACCATCACTATCTGTCACCACACCACTACCTGTTGCCACCCCTTCAGAAGCCTTGAAACCTAAACCCATCCCAAAACCTCGGCACAAGGGTGTTACAGGCATTTCTGTTAACAGGGTAGCGGTGGATGTAAATCAGCAGGTGGTTCCCCATGCTCCGGCGCCGATAGTCACGACTACCCAGAGGGTCACTGAGTACAATAACCCCCACTCTACAACACAGAATCTAACACAAATCATTATAGGGGTTATGTCAATCTTCCCCCTGATGTAAGGCCATATGTAGCTGTGTTAACAGGGGTGCCGGAACTGTTATATCACCAGCAGGAAGATTATGGGTCATTAAAAAACAAAGTAATGCACTGGCTTAACGTCAACAGGCCAATACCCAACCACCTGAGGAGTAAAATCCTCATGGTGCGTCGGGTACCCTGGATAGGGACTACGCATAAGTCTACTAACGACGATTGTGTAATTGTTTCATTTGAGGATCCCAATACTGCACACTATATTCACTCTTGGAACAACAACAGCCCAAATTCGCCTATAGCATGCAGACCCTTAACTTATTTTTACCCTCCACGTTCACACTGTAACATAGGAGGGAATTGGAGCCGGATCCCGGAGAGAAAGGGTGTGCAGGGTGGGTTCTACAATAATTGGCCAAGTGCACATGGTGGGTGGTCAGGAGTTCCTGTCTACAATAGATTTGGGTGCCTCGAGGAAGTAGACTGACTCCTTCGCAGGTCTACTAACACATTGCCAGTAGCAGACTCAGCCAGCTGCTTTACCTATCGCCTGGGCCGACCTGCTTCCTCTTCTCCACATCCTCAACCTGGAGATTGTAATGAAACTTCAGATGAGAATAGGCACAAAGGTGGCCTTGCCTTTGATCCCTCTGCAGGCATTACAAACATTTTAACAACTCCAATTATTGAGTCATCTAATGTTAAAAACACCAACTCAGACAAAGCTAAATTAGACAAAAGCATTAAGGATAAACCCTTTGCCGAGGTGATGTCAGAATTAACCTCCACGGCAAAGGAAGGCACGTCTTTCTATCTCCAAGGTCAGCCAAGGGCAAGCAGGCCTACTCTGGCAACTAACGACACTGATAAGATGGTGACCCCAGGCTCACTTTCCATACTTTCTTGGAACATCGCAGGGTTGGCCAATAAAATAGATTCCCCCGAGTGGGAGGAACTAGTAGAAGGTTACGACATATGCTTGTTCCAAGAAACATGGGCCAGGGAAAAACAGTCTCATATAGGATATGCTTCCTTTCAAATTCTGGCCAATTGGGGCGGGAAGGGACGACCATCTGGGGGTCTTTTGATCTGGGTGGCTTCTCACCTTGGATGTAGGGCATCACTCTGTGAAACCAACTCAGCGGACTTTCAGTGCGTTGTTTTGGAATGGGCACACGGTGAAAGTATAGCATTGATCAACGTATATTCAAGAGCGGTAGGGATAGCAGGTACCTCGAGAACAATTGAGGATCTAGCACTCTTCCTCGATTCCGCCAGCCTATGCTCTACACTTATAGTGGGGGGAGATTCCAACACCCAATATGAGCCTCTTCCGGATCATCTAGTGGGTGTTAGAAGTGAAGAGGACGATCTCTGGGAGATCGCCACTCTGGTGGCCCCATCCGTAAAGGCTTGGTCACCTATCGCCACCCAAATAACCTCTCTAACGCTCTGCCACTCGCTGAGGGCTTGCAATGGTCGAATTGAAGGAGATATTCCACCAAAATACACCTTCAACAGACCAGGTTACGAGTCACGAATAGATTACATCATGGTTTTGGCGAAGGATTGGGATAAAATGGAGGACTTTAGGATAGTCGCCAGGAACGACAGCGACCACAATGCACTCTCACTGAGACTTGCGGTCCAGGGATTGGTATGGAAGAAGAAAACTCAGCACCCCAGCTGCCTTGGTCTTAAATAGCAATAGACGTAGAATCAAATGGTTGAAACTCCTAGAGAACCCAATTAACATCCAAAGGTTGTATGCAGCAGTGGTCCTCGCGCTAGAAAAGGTTGAGGTTCTCACCCCGCAGTTAGCTCTAGAAGAAGACGAGGTATCCAATACCACCCAAACTACTCCTGCTGAGTTCTCTGTGCTTGGGGTTATCCACTCTGAGTTATGCTCTAACCTAGTAGAAGTATGGAACCCGGTGGCTAGGACGAAGAAATCTAGGAAAAAAAGAGCCTCGTGGTTCAATGCTTCCTGCAGGAGAGCAAAGGCTGCCCTACTAGAGTCACTTAAAATAAGGGATAGTCCAACCAAGATCAGGGAAAAACGGCTAGCTTATAAGGCCATCTTACGTATTGCTAAAATAGAGTGGGACGAGGAAAATTGGTCAGAAATGACTGCTGCCCTCACAATCTGAGATAGCCGAAAATTTTGGCAAATTGTCAAGCACGGATCAGCTGAACCCCTAGTCGCAGTTGAAGCAAATATAGCACCCACTGTCTGGGAGGATAACTTTAAAAACTTGTATAGATTACATAATCCAGACCAACCGGTGACTCCACTGGAGCTCACAGCGGACCAAGATACTGAAAGTGTAGCTCCCATGGATGGATTCACTTTGGAGGAAGTTATCATGGCTGTCTCGGGGCTGGCGCCTGAAAAGGCGCCAGGCCTCGATAGGCTTCCAGGTGACCTATACAAACACGAAGTCAAAATCTGGGCCCCATATCTTAGGGTGCTGTTCAATGCAATTCTGAATGGCATGACGATCCCCCCCACTTGGCTGGGGGCAGAGATAGTCCCTATTTTCAAAAAGGGTTCTCCTCTGCTCCCGGTCAATTATAGGCCAATAAGCCTGATAGACGTTTCACAAAAGCTATTCGCCAGGCTATTGTTGGATCGTTTGTTGGAATGGACGATGGAACACGACATACTGAGTCCCTTCCAAGCGGGCTTCAGAGAGAAGGTCTCAACGATAGATCAGGTTTTCCGGCTTGCCCTCATCTACTGGAAAACGGTACAGTTGGGGGGTGGCAGCCTCTACACTGTATTCGTGGACCGGAGGGCGGCCTTCGACCTGGTCCCTCGCAGAAAACTCTGGGAGGTGCTGGCCAAATTGGGGGTCCCTAAGGGCCTGTTGGAGATGATTATTCATCTCCATACTGCCAACTTTGCACAGGTAAGGTGTGGCAAGGAGGGTGCCCTGTCGAATAGGTTCCCCGTTGACAGGGGGGTAAGGCAGGGTTGTGTGCTCGCACCGACCCTGTTTTGCCTCTATGTCAACGGGGTTATCCCTCATCTGAATGGGGTGGCCGACTCTGATGCCCCCAAGCTGACGGGAACCAGAGTGCCGGCGATCATGTTCGCCGACGACACTCTACTGTTATCAAAGTCTACGATGGGTATCCAGCGAGTACTCGATGGCTTTGTGGGTTTCTGTGGGGAACACGGTCTAGAAATTAACACCCTAAAGACCAAATTTATGGTATTCAATCCCCCCCCAAAACTCCGCTTTACCCCTAGTATTGGACAAAGCAGACTGGAAAGGGTGAGAACTTTTGAGTACCTGGGAATTACCTTAAACGAGAGAATGTCCTGGTGCACCCATCAAGAGAAAGCACTCCTCAAATTGATTCAGTATTCGGGTGGTACCATGAAGCTCCTGTGCAATAATAAGTCATCCATCCGCCCTGTTGGCCCACCTTTACAGATCTACAGGGCACAGGCAAGGGGGGCAGCCATGTATGGGTGTGAGCTCTGGGGCCACGTAGCCTCTCAGGATCTGCTGAAAGAGGAGAACAGGTTTATTCGGAGGATTGTAGCCCTTCCTCCTAGTACCCCTCTTGTCCCCTTAAGGTTAGATCTTGGATTGCGACCCCTTGACGAAGAACTGGCTTTTCGACCGCTGGCATACTGGCGTAGGTTATGGTCAGTTCCGGAACTGATCAGCTATAGACAAGGACTTCAGGAGGTGCTTGCAATGCCCAATGCGGGGGAAATTAAATGGCTGAAATTTATTAAAATTGAGCTGGAGGGTTTGGGTCTTTTGAAACTGTGGTCCGACCCCCTATCCACCTGCCCATTTTTCCCCAAAAAGACACTGGCAAAGGTATATCATGATAGCAATTTATTGGCATTGCACCGTCGCCAAAATCATGGGACATTAACAGAGACATTTCTATGCACTAAGGACATTTACAGCTTTGAGCCAATGTTAGACAACTTATATCCCTCCTTGCTTAGGAAACTCTACCTACAATGGAGACATGGGTCCCTTCCACTCCGAGTATTTACAAGTAAGTGGAGTGAACATGCAAACAGTGTAGGTCCAGCTTGCAAACTGGCTGATGAGTCCGAGCTCCATATAATCTTTTTTTGCCCAGTATATCATGAGATACGTAAGAAATGGATCGTCCCTTTATGCAGAAACCTGGGATTTGTGGATTGTCTAGCCGCTTATAGAGTTCTTAAAACAGACTTGTCGAAACACATTGTATTCTCAGTAGCTAAGTACCTAGGTGCCGTGTGGTTTCTGAGGACAAAATATATTAAGGCCGTCCAGTGACCATAACATATAATAATGTGATGAAATTCCTTGTAATGTACTAAATGAATTTGTAAAGTATAATTTTATTTTAACTGTCTTAATGGAATATTGTAACGTCTTTTATGGTGAAAACTTTTACCGAAATAAAGAATAAAGAAAGAAAGAAAGATTTAGTCTCCAAACCCCCTTCACCCCCGACAGACGCGTTTCGCAATTAAGCTTCGTCAGTGTTTAAAAAAAATTATATATATATATATATATATATATGTATATATATTTCCAAACCCAATTTTCGCTGCAACTCCAGCCGCTTACATGACGGTGGGCCGTGGCGGGTTAGCGAGAACCCGTTTAAATCCAACAACACTCCGTTAATCCAATCAAGAATAGAGAGCCACGGCACCAAACTGCTGAAAAGGTAATTTTAATGGCAGCACTCAACGCGTTTCGGAAAACGAATTTTCCTTGGTCACGAGAATCGAGGTCGTCAACATTACAGATTTAAATAAACATCACGTGATTGTGAAAAAAATGTAGTTGTAAGTGAAAACAGACTTCTCGCTTTTACCATTATTGTAAACAGAGTTTCTTTCATATTCTTTTATGCATTCATGGTGTTAGTCATAGTACATTATTTACATTTCGTCAAGTATATTATCTAAATAGGGTTAATTTAGGGTGTCTACATTTGAGGAATTCCAATTCCTCCCATTCTAACAGCCCTCGATTTCTCCACTCCATAAGTTGTTCTTGATATTCCTTCTAGAGTCGGATACCAAATACGAAATTCACTATCGTTTTTATAGCTTTGTATATCACTGTAGAACTATATGCTGCTAGCATTTAAACATATGTTTTTAATTCACCTGTAATGATATAGTGTTTTATATATTTTGTATATTTTTTCAGATCACGCATATACGAATGGTGTTCATGAATGGAAGTTACTAAATCGAATATCTATTGCAGCGGAAAGATATAAGCGAAATAATCCTTTATCGTCGTATTATGTTTGTTCATTAGAATCCTAGTTTCATACTGCATGATTTAATTAATTCTGTGTTATAATTAATATTGGATATTTGCTATCACCAAACTAGACAATAAGCCCACTAGGGAAGAATTGCATATGAACCATAATCAGACAGACTGCCATATGTTAAATAGTTCGACTGATTATATACTTCCCAGCCGTTAGGTATTAAATACCATGAGTCAAAAGATCAAATCCGGTGATATGCTACTCTCCAACAAAGGAGAACGTTTAATTTTCGTAATGAGATCAGACGAACATAGGGATCAATGGTAATGGTAAATGCTTGTTGTAATTTGGTGTAAATACGTTCAGAAGTTTTGGAGCTATTAAAGAAAAAAGGTGGGGTAGTTTCTGTCCTGTAACTCCAGTTCTGTAGTAGGGGTATCTCTGTTATAATCATAATCTAGTGAATAGTCCCGCCCATGTGCGTGGACCCCGGAGCAATCAAAAATAATCTCTTAAAGTGTCGAAAAATGAAGAACTGCACAGACACTTAAGAGAGAATTAAAGACAGATAATGCAGCCATATATCCACAGGCTACACTGTCCAGTATTTCAACTAGAAATTCCACCAAAAATCCACAAACAGCAAAGCCTGTCCAGATTTCCCTTGCTTTAACAGCAAAATCCCTCTGGAATTATAGAGAGGAAGACATGGACAGACAAGCCCCATAGGCTGCCATTATGTGGCTCAGAACAGGATACTGTGACTTTAAGAGAACTTTCCAGAACTTCACAGTATCCCAGAATGCACTGCAGGTCCCTTTTACTTAAGTTCTTTTTGAAGGCGTAACACGCCAGACCTACAGCATTCCTTACATGAATATCTCTCTCCACCGGGGAGGAGAGCGGGCGCATATGACTATAACAGAGATACCCCTACTACAGAACTGGAGTTACAGGACAGAAACTACTCCTTCTGTAGTAGGGGATCTCTGTGTATAGTCATAATCTAGTGAATAGAATGGCAAGCCCATCCCCACACCAAAGCGGCGGAGGAGAAAAGAGAATAACACCACTACTGTGCGAACAGATTTTGCAGCGAAGCCTGCCCAACCTGAGCATCTGCCCTGGCATCAGTGTCCAGGCAGTAATGCTTAGCAAAGGTATGGACCGACTTCCAAGTGGCCGCCTTGCAGAGCTCTGCAATTGGAACATTACGGAGCAAAGCCGTCGTGGCAGCTTTGCCCCTGGTGGAATGAGCCTTAGGTTTACCCCCTAAGGTCTTACCAGCTTTTTGGTAACACAACTGTATACAGGACACAATCCACCTAGAAATGGACTGTTTAGAGGTAGCAAGACCTGTCCTGACTGATCCATAATTGATAAACAATTGGTCCGACCTACGAATATCCTTGGTTTTATCCAGATAAAATTTCAACACCCTCCACACATCCAGGGAATGTAGAGACCTTTCCGCTGGAGAGGAAGGATTCTGAAAAAACGTAGGTAAAGTTATGGTCTGGTTAACATGAAAGTCAGATATAACTTTAGGAAGAAATTTAGGGTGAGTACGCATAACAACCTTAGAAGCATGAAATACAGTATAAGGTTCTTGGCAACACAACGCCTGAATTTCACTCACCCTGCGGGCCGATGTAATGGCCACAAGGAACGCCGCCTTCCAAGACAGGTGCTGCAACAAAGCCTTATGAATAGGTTCAAAAGGCTCCTTCATCAATCTGGACAGCACCACATTCAATTCCCATGAAGGCGAAGGAAGCCCGACAGGAGGTAACACTTTCTTCAAGCCTTCCAAAAAATCTTTGATCACAGGGATCTGAAAGAAGGAAGTCTGTGAAGGGCATTTCCTGTAGGCAGCCAGATGAACCTTAATGGAATGACATTAAGGCCAGACTGCGCCAGATGTAGAAGATATGGAAGGATGACATCTTCCTTACATTTCGTCGGGTCATAGTTCTTGGACTTGCACCAGATGCAAAACCTCTTCCACTTGTAAGCATAAGAAGTCTTAGTGGAAGGTCGCTTAGCCTCCTTCAGTATGTCCATGCAATCTTCCGGGAGATTCAGATGGCCATATTGCACTATCTCAGGAGCCATGCCGCCAAACTCAAAGACGAGAGGTTGAGGTGCAACATTTGCCCCCCGAACTTCGTGAGCAGGTCCGGCCTGCACGACAGCCGCATGTGAGGAAGGAGAGACCGGTGAAGCAGGTCCATGAACCACCACTGTCTGGGCCATTCTGGGGCAATCAGCATCATCCACGCCGTGGACTGGGACAGCTTGATGAGAACCGTCGGAATCAGGGGAATGGGTGGAAAAGCGTACAGAAAGCTGTTCGACCAGTTGATCCATAACGCATTCCCCAGCGTCCCCGGCTGGTAGTACCTGGAGGCGAAGTCTCGGCATTTGCTGTTTTCGGCGGTGGCGAACAGATCTACGTCTGGAGTTCCCCACCTTGCGAAGACTTCTCCTAGCACTTCGTCGTTGATGACCCATTCGTGGTTTTCCTGAATCAGTCTGCTCAGTGCGTCTGCCTGAACATTCTGCACACCTGGCAGATGGGTAGCCGTTATCGTCAGTCCTCTGGCCAGAAGTCAGTGCCAGATCGCCTGCGCCTCCTGTGACAGAGTGCGCGATCTCGACCCCCCCCCCTCGGTTTGTTGAGGTAATATATCGTGGTCGTATTGTCCGTCTGAACAAGCAGAGAGTTGGTCCGGAAGGACGGATGACAGGCCTTCAGTGCCAAGTGAACAGCTCTGAGTTCCAGGAAATTGATGTGGTACGTGGATGCCGTCGGGGACCACGTCCCTTGAATCTGTAAGTCTCCGGAGTGCGCCCCCCAGCCGTGGAGAGACGCATCCGTCACGATAGTCTGCGTAGGAATGTCCTTGTGGAAGGGAACCCCTCTGAGGTGATTCTCCGCTGAACACCACCACTTCAGAGACTGAAGAGCATGCAGAGACAGTCGAATCTTGTCGTCCCAAGATCCTTTCCTCTGATCCTCCAAGCACTCCTGCAACGGTCTCATGTGCAGCCGTGCGTGAGGAAGATACAAGAGGCCATCGACCCCAGTAAAGACGACACCGTCCTCACTGTTGTAGATGGAGCGGTCAAAAGAGCCTGAGCCTTCCGAAGTAGTGATAATCTTCGCTCCTCCGAAGGAGACACGCTTGCTGACAGCGTATTGATGGAGGCCCCCAAGTACTGTATGCACTGGACCGGAGTCGGGACAGACTTGGACATGTTGATGTGCAACCCCAGCTTGTTCAAGAGAACGCACGTCTTCTGGAAGTGCGCTTGAGCTTCCAAGAAGGAGGAGGCCTTAATCAACCAATCGTCCAGGTACGGGTAGACAAACACCTTGTTCTTCCTTAGGTGTGCGGCTACCACTGCCATGCACTTCGAGAACGTCCTGGGCGCAGACTTCAATCCGAATGGCAGTACTGTGTACTGATAATTATTGGCGCCGACTTGGAATCGCAGAAACTTCCTGTGTTTGTGTGCAATGGGCACATGGAAGTACGCATCCTGTAGATGTATGGCACACAGCCAGTCTCCCTGTTGCAGCGGAGGATAAATCTGATGCAACGACAGCATGCAAAACTTTTCTCTGCGAATCCACTTGTTTGCTTGTCGCAAATCCAGAATGGGCCTGAACTCGTTTTTGTCCTTCTTGCGAACCAGGAAGAATCGGGTGTACAGACCTCTTCCTCTTTGAGACAGAGGTACGTCTTCTATCGCCCTTTTCCTTAACAGGATATCCGCCTCAAGCTCGCGTAGCTGAAACTGCGAGCTGACCGGAGGAATTGATGGAGGCGGGCTGGTGAACCGAAGACTGTATCCATTGCAAACAATATTCAGCACCCACTTGTCCTGAGTAATTTTTCTCCACTCTGCCAGAAAAAATTGAACGCTTCCCCCCACCGGAGCGGGTAACGGATGTAGGGGAAGTAACCGCTCATGGTAGAGACCCGGCCACGCCCTTGTTCACTGTAGAGGACTGTTGACCTCCTCTACCCTTCTGGCGCTTCTGGAAGGGCCTCCGGAACTGCTGCTGTTGTTGCTGCTGCTGTCCCAAAGACTGCCCTCGTCCTCTTCCTTGTGCCCCGAACCGTCTCTGAAACGGGCGGTAGGCCTTCTTTTCTTTGGGCTTCTCCAAGCCCACAGCCGTCAGGGTCTCTACCTCCGCCTTCATGCGTGCCATCTCATCATCGGCATGTTTTCCGAACAGGGTCTCCCCCGAGAAGGGCAGATTGGCCACCCTCTGCTGGGCCTCTGGCTTGAGTGACGTGAGCCTGAGCCAAGCATGGCGCCGCTGGTTGATCCCATGACAATACCCATGAGCAGCCAAAAGAGAGGCATCTGCAGCCGCGCTGATGACCTGGTTTGAAACCAGCATCCCCTCTTTGAGTATTTCCTGGAAGTCCTCCCTCTTGTCTCGTGGCAGGAGTTCCGTGAACTGTTGCAGGGATTCCCAGAGGGCACGTTCATATCGCCCTAGTAACGCCGCATCGCTGGACGCCTTCATGGCCGTGGATGCAGTCCCACAAGCCTTCCGACCAGCTGAGTCGATTCATCGGCTTTCTTTATCGGGCGGTACGGTGGAGGACGGCGAGGTAGAATGTAACTTCCTGGCCGCCGTCACTATCACAGAGTCAGGCACCGGGTCTATCCGCAGGAAAGCCGGGTCCGAATCCGGGGCCCTGCACTTCTTCAGAGGTCGGGAGGGAGCGGCCTTCACCACTGCTGGCGTGAGGAACAGCTCCTCCGCAGGCTCTACCAAACCAGGCACTAGTGGCAGGAGAGGGCGAGACAAAATGCTTCTTGTGAAGCGTCTCAAATATCACGGACCTCGTGGGTGTTGGAGCCGTCACCGTGATTCCCAATTTTGCAGCCCCCCTCAGGAGAACATCCTGGAACGTGCTGATGTCGTCCACCGGAGACACCCTTGTCCCCGGGGATTCCGACAAGGTCGGAGAATATGACCTGGTCCTGGACGAGTCCGTGCGGGACCTCGATCCACGCCTCCTATGGCGACGTCTTGACCTGGTGGAGGATCTACGTCGACTCCTCGATCTCCCTCTCCGTCTGGAGCGTGATCTTGACTTCCTCGGCTTTGGTCGATCCGCCGGTTCCACCGGAGCGGGCGACTTCGGCTTGGCCGGGGCCTTAGGCTTAGGGGTCCCCTTGGGGGGGGGTCGGAAACCTGGGCAGCGAGAACGACCTCGGAGGAACCGGAGGCGGCTTGTCTGCTGGTAGCGGAGGTAGAGGCATAGTGTGAGGCAGTGGCGGTAGAGGAGGAGGAGTAGGATCCCTCGGAGGGAGACCCCTCGGCAATGGAGGCGGGGGTGTAACGGGCCTCTGTGACTGAGTATGCACCATGGAATACACCGAGCCCGGTGATCCGCCTTCCTTCCCAGCCTGGGACGTAGGTGAACGCCCCATGGCGCCAGAACGCCTTCTCCGTCTCCTTGGCGTCGAAGAACGGCGACCAGACGGCGAGCGTCGGTCCCTCGACGTCGAACGTCCTTTCCTCGACGTCGAACGTTTTCCCTTCGACGGCGAATGCCTGCGCCTCGACGTCGACCTCGTTCGTCTCGACGGCGACCTTCGCCGCCTCGACGACGACCTCCGTCGCCTCGACGGCGATCTCCTTCGCCTCGACGGCGATCTGCGCCTCGACGGCGAACTTCTCCTCGACGACGAGGATCCCCTCGACAACGATCATCTCCTTTTCGCCAACGGCGAACGGCGGTGTCGCCTCGACGGCGAGCGCCGACGCCGGGTCTTTCGACGTCAATCACTCGACGTCGACTCCGACGACGACGAAATCGTCACAGGAGACCTCGATGACGGTCTGTTCAGTTCCTTTGACGTCGAGCGTCGATGGCGCTTCGACCCAGAGCCCTGGGGAGACGGGGAACAGACTGTAGTCATCCCTCTCGCCGTCGTAGTCGGTGCAATCGACCCAGACGGAGAATGGTGATGCTTGCTGGTCTTCCTGCCCCTGGGGAGCCCCCCAGAGGCCTCAGCATGGGCAGAGGAAGCCCCTCCAGATGCACCTTGCGCCTTCAGCCTTCTTTCCTCAAGGCCCTTAAGCCTGATCTTCTTTCTGTCCTTCAGGGTCCTACCAGAGAAGCCTTGACCAATCCCACACTCCTCTGGGACATGGGAAGAAGGAAGGCAGCGGATACACACCTCATGGGGATCCGAATTGGCCTTCTTGCTGGAGCACTCCGGGAATTTGTCAAATAATGCAGGCATATTTGACCACAAAAGAGTGCAAAAGACAAGAAGAAAGGCCCCAAAGTACTTAGAAAGCACTTAACTTGACAAAAAAGTAAAAAAAATCACCAATAAACCCTTGAAAAGAGAGAGCTCAATGCTCCAGGGTCCTGCTTGCAGGAGCCGGAAAAAAGAACTGAAAGTAAAAGGGACCTGCAGTGCATTCTGGGTGTGAGAAGTTGGCCTGATATATAGTGCTCACTATTCTAGTGATCACTTTGTATCATACCAAACAACCCTTATTGATGATTGGTTGTAAGTCAACCTGATAGACCAGCTATCCTAGTAGCATGGACAAGAGCAGTCTTTAGGCTAAACTCTAGAGGGCGTGTTAAGCCAGCTGTTTTACCATCACATTTACCCCTTGAACACCAAGTGAAAGGACACCACACAAGTTGTTATGAAAATAAAGTATATTTATTTATAACAAGACTACCCTGAACTCTTTATGAGTCAGGGAGCTAAGCACAATACAAAACTCTTAAGAAAACACTTTAAGTTGCACAATTTACACAAATGCCCGAGGGGCACGAAAAACCATATACTACAAAAGTGGAATGCGAAATACTAGCAGGTAAGTAACAAGATCCAGAGGCTTCAGGATCGCTAGGACTACACTACTGAACCCTAAGGTTAGGAGCAGGAGGCCTAGGGAGATCGGGTGCAGAGTGTGCACTCTCACGCGGGATGCGGGAAGAAGTCTATGGATGCTAGCGTTTCTAAAGTTACTGTTTCCGGACGAATCCGGCTAGATAGACTTAAAACGAAAAAGGATCTGGACACTTGGATAGTGAACCTGTGCTGGAGCACTGAAATACTCGAGTTACCTAGCCCAGGGGCTGCGGCTGCATAGGGTTCAAGTGATCTCGGGAATCCTCGTTGAAGTCTATGGAGCCTGAAAGAAGAAGTTGCTGGCAGGCGACCAGTGAAAAAGTTCGAGGTGATCCAAGCCTGGATCGGAGGCGAAGACGACCTGAAAGCAGAGGGGACTTAGTTCTTAATCACTAGCCAGTGATTATGTGGGCACCAGGATGGCCCCGGATCGAGTCACCGCAGTCAGGTGAGTAGGCGACGCTGGACTTGGTAGCCACACGGGCCAGGAGGTGTTGTCGGCGACCAGGCTGGAGGTGCGAGCTGTCCCACGAAGGTGTCGGCTGTCGGCGATGCTGGATCCAAGATTGGAGTAACAAGCCTTGGCAAAGGCAAGCCCACGCGGTGGAGTCAAGATGGCGTCTGGAGTGGACCAGGAGGGTCCGGGGTGCTCCTCTTTTGGAAGGGAGCAAGGGCCAGTCTGGAGCAACCAGACCAGCAGTGTAGAACGTCAGGGTGCGTCGTTAGGAGGGCCACTAGCCAACGGGCAAGTGACCGGACAACGCGGTTAGCAGAAAAGAGCAGAAGGGCCCCGCGCAGATCTCGTGGATGCTGGGGGGCTGGACTTCGGTGCTGGAGCTGCTCAGGGTTGGGGCTTCTCAAACCCCAGGGCACTCACTCGAGGATCCCTCGGCGGTCGTGCTGGATAAGCGTCGTGCAGGTCTTGATGATAGCCGGTCCCTCAGGTCTCGTCACACCCACGAATCTCAGCTGAGTTGTAGAGGCAGGTAGAGGTCAGAGATGGCGAGGAATCCGGGTCTCGTCGAGCTGGGCAGTCTTGATCCGGAGGATAGACGTGCAGCAAACCGCAAGCGCTTAGGTGGTGCCTGCTGGTGCAGGGTGGCTACTCCTTAGCCACAAGGGAGAGTCTTCAGAAAAGTCAAGAGTTCCTTTCGTGGAAAGTAGTTCAAGATTTAGAATGATCTAATTTGGGAAGGGGGCCTGCTCCTACCTTTATCCTAAGAAAAGGGGCTGGCACGCGACTAGGTCCTGCCCATGGGTGGGACCAGGAGGGGGGTGGTTACACCCCTCTCCTTTGTCCGGTCTCTCCCCAGCTCAGGGGCTGGTGTGCCCCTGGAACTGGTTTGAGCCGGCATATGCACAGTGAGCACCGGGGTGCCACTTGCAGTCACCTTCCTTTCAGCCCTGCCTACCTGGGATACACAAAATCCTGTCTGGGATGGTGCTGGCACCGCCCCTGACAGGAAACCCTTTGTCCAGGCCTCCCTTGCTGGAAGGACTCCCAGCAGCAGGAGGGCAGACTTGTGCCTCGGTGGCAGCATCCATTTTGTGGAGCTGAGGCTGTGTTCAACTTTAACCGGGGTTACAGCTACCAACATGTCTTCTCCCTCTAGAGGGGTGGAATGCAACCCCCGTCGCCAGAACTGGCGAGGGGGTAGTATTCCAAAGCGCATGACCCCTTACACGACATGTTTAGACAATGTCAGACCAAAGTTACCATAACCGCGAGGATTATAAGGCACTTAAGAGTATATGGTCTGACGCTATCATGGAAACGGCAAAGGGATAGATCCCGAAGGCCGCAGACAGGCTCAGCTCATGCCAGAGCACTATCTCACACGATTCCAAGCACTCTGCCTCCAGGATTGTTAAGGCCTGCCATAGGAGTGACTGATAGGAGATCTGTGTGCCCATTTTAGGTTTAGATATAGGTATACTATATCTAAAGCAAAGGGTGATTACACCACCTTGCCCCAGCTGTCAAGCAGCCAGTTGTGTCTGTTTTGGATGGCCATCCAGGGGTGGCATAATACATGCTGCAGCCCATGGTAGGCCCTGTGCGCACCTATGCCCTGGGTACCCAAGGTACACTGTACAGGGGCTGATAAGGTGACTCAGTATCCAATTAGATATGTACCTAGGGTACATGGAATCCATTTTAACAGAGAGAGCAGTGGGTCTGGGGTCCTGAATAGCAGGGCCCCAGGTCAACTAAGTCAGAAAACCAGCAAAACACCAGGCAAAAAGTTGGGGGCAACCATAGTCAGGGATCTACCTTCCTACATAACCCCCCCCCCCCCCCCAAACGAAAGGAGATAAGGCTATCCTTGACCAGGTAAGCCTATATTGCCTAAGTGGCCATATAAGGAAGTACCAGCACTGGCATGGTTACCCCCTATCTCATGGTCCACTAAGCAATCCCTCACCCTAAGGGTGTCTGAGGGTCTCCACCATAGGGAATCTCTAACTGTGGTGTGTTGTGGCAAAGTAAAAGGCTGGTGCTGAGATGGAGTACTGAAGTGAGGCTCCACTAATTTTGGGCTCAGCTTCCTCCAATCATTATCCACCATAGAGGCCTTTCTTTCCAAGACTGAGTTGTGTTGAGCTCTCAGGGTCAACCTCTGGCTACCTAAAGCTGGAGGTTGGGTCCCTCTGTTTGGCTTACTGGAGGGACAGATCAGGTTTGGGGCCCTTAGGTCCCAGGTTTGGCTGTGCCCAACAGTGTCCATCTGGGGGAGGTCCCTAGCTAATTTTAAGGGGGATCCCTCAGGAGTTTGTTTTATTTTCACTTGGCTAGGACTACTAGCTTCAGTGCCCTTAATCTGCTGATTGGGGAATTCTTTTGGACAGGGGGCCCTTTGGGGTCCAACACTGGCCTCCCTGACCTCTACAGCCCTGGGCTGACTGAGGCAGGGTAGAGAGGGGCAGGTTACCTGCTCCAGACTGGGTCCCACCTTGGAAGGGTCCACTGACATCAGAGGCTCTGCCAGGCTAGGCCTGACTACCTCTGGGGCAGTTTCTTCACAAGGGGTCAGATCAGTTCCCTGAGGAGGCTGATCCTTTCCTAAAGTCTGGTGGGAGGGAGATTTCTCTTCCTCCTCAATGCTCTCTGTCTGAGTGGAGTGATCCATTGTTTCAGGCTTCACATCACTATTATCTGTCTGAGTTTGAGCTGTGGCCATCACAACTCCACCAACCTTTTCAGGAAGGGACTCAGTTTGGGTGTGGGCTGTGACCTGTTCAGGGAAGGAATCTGTCTGAGATGGGGCTGTGACTGGCACAGCCCTCCTGACCTGTTCAGGGAGGACATCTTGGACTGGGGCTGTGGCTATCACTGCCCCACTAACCTTACCATGGACGTTTACCATTTTGAAATGGGTTTCTTGCTCTACCTCAGCCCAGGCTGAGATCTCTAAATCATTCCCCAGTAGGCAATCTACAGACAAGTTTGATGACACTGCCACTCTCTTGGGACCAGTGACACCTCCCCAGCTGAGATTGACCACTGCTACGGGATGATCTCTCTGCACTCCATCAATGTTGATTACCTGGTATGTGGCTCCAGGAAAAAGTTGCCTTGAGGGGACTAGGCTCTCAGTCACCATGGTGATGCTAGCCCCTGTATCTCTATAGGCCTCAACTTTTATACCATTGATGAGGGGCTCCTGTCTGTACTTGCTCAAAGTGTTGGGACAAGCAGTGAAGTTGGCAAACCCCATGCCATTTTCACAGACAAGAGTATCTAAGTCAGGGGGCCTGGTTAGGCCCAGAGTCCCCAGGAACTCCCAAAGTAAATGCACCCAAATTCTTGGGGGCACTCCCACCACCTGGGGGATTACTACTAGTAGTAACAGGTGGCTTGGAAGGGTTACTTGGGGGTATGTTCTCCTTATTGTTGTTGGCCCTTGGGCAACTGAGGTCAGTTTTGTAATGGCCTACTTGTTTGCAGGTATGACAATAAGGTTTCTTTTGGGTATTGGAAGGATTCTGGGACCCACCCCCTTCAGAGGATTTTTGGGGCCCTGATGTGGTTTGATCTGAAGATTTATTCCCACCCTTCTCTTGAGGCTTGGTTGATTCCTTCTTTTGGTCACCACCTTGGTTCTTAGGCCTAACCCTGGTTCTGACCCATTTGTCTGCCCTCTTACCCAATTCCTGTGGAGAGGTCAGATCAGAGTCTACCAGGTGCTGGTGTAATAACTGGTTTTGACAATTATTTAAGACTTGCTCTCTCATAATTAGATTATACAATCCTTTGAAATCAGTAACCTTACTTCCCAGTAGCCAGCCTTCAAAAGCCTTAGTGGCACAATCAACAAAGTCAGTCCAATCCTGAGACTGAGTTTTCTGGGTGTCCCTGAACATCAACCTGTACTGTTCAGTTGTTAAGCCAAACCCATCAATCAGTGTGTTCTTCAGGACTTGGTAATTGTTAGCATCCTCAGCTCTAGTAGTGAGGAGCTTATCTCTACCTTTGCCTTCAAAGGAGAGCCACAATATAGCTGCCCACGGACTCTGGGGGATGCACTGGACAGTGCAGGCCCTCTCCAAAGCAGCCATCCATTTGTGGATGTCATCCCCTTGTTTAAAGGGGGGCACTATCTTACTCAGGTGTTTAGTGTCTAAACTCCTTTCTTTATCTCTAGGGATATTGCTGCCACCAGTGGGGACTACCTCACTCAACTGTTGCTCTCTAGCAAAGGCAAGCTTCTCTTTGGCCAGGGCAAGTTCTTCCCTCTGGATCCTCAGATTAGCCTGTTTCATCCTTGCTTCATGTTCTCTTCTCTGAGGGGAAGTCATTCTCCTCTGGGGAGAATTCATTCTCCTCTGGGAAGAGGCATGAGAGTGCACAGATCTATTGGAGTCCCTAGAATGAGATCTATCTCTTCTAACTCCAAAGTTAGGCCTCATTAGGGTCAGTACTGGGGGTCCCCCAGATCCTTCCCTAAGTAGGTCTAAGTTGGCCCTAGTAAGTCTGCTGACTAGCTCAGGCCTGTTGTCTGCCTCATCCCCAGAAATAGCCTCTTCATCCTCCTCCTCTGCATCTACTGTGTCATGGAGGTCTGGATCACCAAGGGCACCTTATAAGGCTGGCATGCTCCCATCTGTCTGAGAAGCTTTCCTAGCATCATAAGTCTCTAAGAGACCTAACAGAAAGGGAGTGGTGGGGTTAGACCCCTGTTTCAATTTCCTGGAGGTACACAATTGTCTCATCTCCTGGAAACTGAGAGCTGCATATCTTGAGATGACCTGTGGAGGGTCACTAGCCACTAGGGGAGTCTCTGAAGACTCTCCATGGGTAGACATGCTTCTAGTGTGGTGTAAGTGATGCACCTACCTACTCTATGGGTTTACCTACTGATCCCTTGCTAGAGTTGTAGTTTAGGGTGTGCTAAGCCCTATTACACTACAACAGCTGGTTCAGTAGAACTCAGAGTATTCTAAGTTAAGTTATATGTACCTATGTACCTATGTGATCTTTCAAATGATATTCTTAGGATCAATCCTTTTCACCCTCTGAGGCGGAAGCCGGAGGTTCTTATGCTCTCTCTCTTGCTACATGGCCAGCAGACCTACGCTTGATTAAAAAGGCTTTTTAGGTTGTTTTTAAAATTTACATGTGTAATTTACCCTCGCTTTATTTAGAAAGCGTTTTACTTTGATTTGACCCTTCTTACTTCCCTCTACCGCCGGGGCCACTCTCAGCTGAGTGTTGACGGTGAGAGTTGGTCCCGGGGAGGTGAGGGCGGGACAGCGGCCATATTGCGTGTGGTTCCGCCCTGACGCGCCCTAGCTGCTTACAAAAGGGGCTTTGTTCTGGCGCGCAGAACAATCCTTTTCACCCTCTGAGGTGGAAGCCGGAGGTTCTTATGCTCTCTCTCTTGCTACATGGCCAGCAGACCTACGCTTGATTAAAAAGGCTTTTTAGGTTGTTTTTAAAATTTACATGTGTAATTTACCCTCGCTTTATTTAGAAAGCGTTTTACTTTGATTTGACCCTTCTCACTTCCCTCTACCGCCTGGGCCACTCTCAGCTGAGTGTTGACGGTGAGAGTTGGTCCCGGGGAGGTGAGGGCGGGACAGCGGCCATATTGCGTGTGGTTGCGCCCTGACGCGCCCTAGCTGCTTACAAAAGGGCTTCGTTCGTGCGCGCAGAAAAACCCTTTTCACCCTCTGAGGCGGAAGCCGGAGGTTCTTTGCTCTCTCTCTTGCTACATGGCCAGCAGACCTACGCTTGATTAAAAAGGCTTTTTAGGTTGTTTTTAAAATTTACATGTGTAACTTACCCTCGCTTTATTTAGAAAGCGTTTTACTTTGATTTGACCCTTCTCACTTCCCTCTACCGCCCGGGCCACTCTCAGCTGAGTTTTGACGGTGAGAGTTGGTCCCGGGGAGGTGAGGGCGGGACAGCGGCCATATTGCGTGTGGTTGCGCCCTGACGCGCTCTAGCTGCTTACAAAAAGGGACGGGCCTACTCCGCGTAGCGGACGCGTTGTGCGGACGCGCCGGATGCCCGCCAGAGTCCAGCCCGTCTGCGCCCGTCCACGCTGAGGACGGGCTGGACAGCTGGACATCTGGTTTTGCTATCCCTGACCCCCCTCTTCTGAGATATACCCCTCAAACTCTGCTCGCTCTTAAACCTTCGAGTCGCGCATGCTCACATACCTACTTCCCTGAAGACTTGTTACGCCTTCCTATATGTGGTTGCGGGACTTCCAACACGGTAAGCCCCACCCCTCTTCTCCCTAAGTATAGGCCCAAATTACACACTACCCCGGTAATCTTGGTAGAGACGGAAAGTGGCGTCCTCCTTAACGCTCGCTCACTTATTAAAAACAATGTCATATTTAGGGATTTCGTTTCTGTCAGAAAGCCTTCTATGGTCTTTGTTACCGAAACCTGGGCCAAGGAATCCTCCGGTCCGGATCTCATCGAAGCAATACCGGAAGGTTACTGCCTGGCCCGTCATGATAGACCCGGCCGGGTGGGCGGAGGACTCGCAATTCTATATAGGGACCATCTCCACTGTCATACGGTTGCCATTACTGACTCTAAGGATAGCTTTCAAGCCCTCTCCTTTGCCATAAAAAGTGGCCACAGAGCCCTCCTAAATGGTATCTTGGTATACCGCCCCCCAGGCCTTCGTACCAATTTCGGCCAACAGTTGCTCCAAGTCCTTGAACCCTTTTTCGGCCAAAAAGACTTTACTATTTTAGGAGACTTTAATTTCCATTTAGAAAGGTCTGACAACAAGGATACCCTTTCTCTGCTGGACATTATGTCAGCTTGCGGCTTTAACCAGCTGGTCAAAGGGGCCACTCACCGAGTTGGGCATACGCTCTATGGTATTTTTACCAATGACGAGAGGCTATCAACTGAGGAATCTATCCCTCTGTCATGGTCTGACCACCTGGCTGTCCCATTCCTACTTAGCTATCCCCATACATCTGCGCCCCCTAACATACCTAGCAAACAGGATTTCCGTAGGAACTACAAGGACATCTCAAATAATTCCCTCTCCCGGTGGACATCCAGCTGGTGTCCATCACAGGAAGAAAGTGCCTCCACAGCTGCAATGCAGTTTGATAGAACCATGATGGAAGCTCTAGATGAACTAGCCCCTTTACAACCCTGCCGACGTACCAGGAAAAGCCCTCAGCCCCTTGGTTCTCTGAACACCTTAGACTCTTGAGACGGGAGGTAAGGCGACAGGAGCGCCTCTGGCACACAGGATGGGACCTAAAAGATAAGGAAGCTCATAAGATCTTGCTTAGAAAATACAAGGCCGAAATTATAAAAGCCAAACAAGAGCACTTCTCGACCCTGACAACCTCATTGTCCTCCCCTAAAGAGCTCTTTAGGGTTGTAGATTCACTTATAACCCTCCAAACCCCGGATCCTGTAGTGGCGTCCCAAGAGCTTTGTAATAACATCGCCTCTTTCTTCCAGACAAAAATATCAGACATCTACTCTGCCTTGGAGTCACAAAAATTGCTCATGAGCGGGCCCCCTGTCTTAGGGGCTATGGATCCCACCCCGGTAGAAATATCTTTCCCGGGAACCCTAGACTCTTTTCCCCCTCTCTCTGTGGACACGCTTGATAGCCTCCTTAACAAAACTAAATCAGGCTCTCCTCTGGATGTGTGTCCCCTAAGGATTCTTAAACAATGCAGAGAAATTCTCCTGCCTCCTCTGGCAGACATCATGAATAGAGCCATGAGAGAGGGCGTCTTTCCCATCCAATGGAAAAGTGCGGTTGTAAAACCTCTTCTAAAAAAGCCCTCCCTGGATCCGTCGGTCCTAAAAAATTTCCGGCCCATTTCTTTACTCCCTGCCCCAGCAAAAATGTTAGAGGCGCATCTCAATGCACACCTTGCCGCTTTTGTTGAGAGCTCGGAATGTCTCGCTCCCTCCCAACATGGTTTCAGGAGGGAACACAGCACTGAGTCAGCCCTCACCATAGTGTTGGATAATATCCGCACTCGTGTTGATGAGGGCCAGACCACCCTCCTGATCCTCCTAGATCTGACAGCGGCCTTTGATACCCTCTCCCCCTCAGTACTAACATCTCGGCTGAGGGAGATTGGGGTGCGTGGAGCAGCCCTGGATCTTCTCACGTCTTTCCTCACCAATCGAGTGCAAAGAGTGAAGCTGGGGGGAGTATCTATCTCCATCCCTTCCTGTGCAATGTGGGGTCCCGCAGGGGTCGGCCCTTAGTCCGACCCTATTTAACATCTACGTGACCCCACTTGCCAGGCTTATTAGATCCTATGGGATGGAGATAGTTTCCTATGCGGACGATACCCAGATCCTGGTCTCTCTCTCCCACGCTAGCGTCCCGACTGCCCCCAATTTTAGATCTTGTATGGAGGCTGTCGGTAAATGGATGATCCTAAATTCGCTCAAACTAAATGGAGAGAAGACTGAGGTGATGGTGTTCGGAGGGAAAGAGGAAGTATGGTCTTCCTGTTGGTGGCCAGATTCACTAGGAGCCTGTCCCACCCCCACCTCCTCCGCAAAAAATCTGGGGGTTATGATAGACCCTGCCCTTGACATGGGTAAGCAGGTCAGCCGAACCATCTCTACCTGCTGGGGCATTATCCATATCCTTAGGAGGATCAGGCACTACCTTTCCTTACAGGCAAGGAAACAGCTGGCTGTTGCCCTTATCGGCTCCAGAATGGACTACTGTAACGCGCTGTATGCGGGCCTGAAAAAGAGCCTTCTGCAGCGCTTACAGGTAGTCCAGAATGCCGTTGCAAGGTTTGTTCTGGATCTTCCCAGGCGCTCCTCAGCCACAGCGGCTAGAAAGCTGCTACATTGGCTCCCTATTGAGGCGCGGATCCATTTTAAGACCGTATGCTTGACATACAGGGCTTTGGCCAGAAATAGCCCCACCGGTCTAGGATCTATCCTGTCCCGCTATTCTCCCGCCAGGAATCTTCGGTCCTCCGGCAGACTCCTGCTAGCGGCCCCCCGTTTCAGGAGAGTGAAATGGGGTGGCAGGGCTTTTTCCACCTTGGCGCCCAAATGGTGGAATGCTCTTCCTCTGGAAATAAGATCACTACCCACCTTTCAGGCATTCAAAAGGGCTTTAAAAACACACCTTTTTGCGCAAGCGTACCTGTAGTAATGTAGCATTTCCCCTTTTGATCTGTTTTGTTAGGCGCCTTGATGCCTTCGGGTTATTGTTTGCGCATTATAAATTTTATTCATTATCATTATCATTAGGATACGTGTGTGGTAAAACAACAGCAAGCTCAAATCCCAACCGCTGCTCACCAATGTGAGAAGTTGGCCTGATATATAGTGCTCACTATTCTAGTGATCACTTTGTATCATACCAAACAACCCTTATTGATGATTGGTTGTAAGTCAACCTGATAGACCAGCTATCCTAGTAGCATGGACAAGAGCAGTCTTTAGGCTAAACTCTAGAGGGCGTGTTAAGCCAGCTGTTTTACCATCACATTTACCCCTTGAACACCAAGTGAAAGGACACCACACAAGTTGTTATGAAAATAAAGTATATTTATTTATAACAAGACTACCCTGAACTCTTTATGAGTCAGGGAGCTAAGCACAATACAAAACTCTTAAGAAAACACTTTAAGTTGCACAATTTACACAAATGCCCGAGGGGCACGAAAAACCATATACTACAAAAGTGGAATGCGAAATACTAGCAGGTAAGTAACAAGATCCAGAGGCTTCAGGATCGCTAGGACTACACTACTGAACCCTAAGGTTAGGAGCAGGAGGCCTAGGGAGATCGGGTGCAGAGTGTGCACTCTCACGCGGGATGCGGGAAGAAGTCTATGGATGCTAGCGTTTCTAAAGTTACTGTTTCTGGACGAATCCGGCTAGATAGACTTAAAACGAAAAAGGATCTGGACACTTGGATAGTGAACCTGTGCTGGAGCACCGAAATACTCGAGTTACCTAGCCCAGGGGCTGCGGCTGCATAGGGTTCAAGTGACGTCGGGAATCCTCGTTGAAGTCTATGGAGCCTGAAAGAAGAAGTTGCTGGCAGGCGACCAGTGAAGAAGTTCGAGGTGATCCAAGCCTGGATCGGAGGCGAAGACGACCTGAAAGCAGAGGGGACTTAGTTCTTAATCACTAGCCAGTGATTATGTGGGCACCAGGATGGCACCGCACGGAGTCACCGCAGTCAAGTGAGTAGGCGACGCTGGACTTGGTAGCCACACGGGCCAGGAGGCGTTGTCGGCGACCAGGCTGGAGGTGCGAGCTGTCCCACGAAGGTGTCGGCTGTCGGCGATGCTGGATCCAAGATTGGAGCAACAAGCCTTGGCAAAGGCAAGCCCACGCGGTGGAGTCAAGATGGCGTCTGGAGTGGACCAGGAGGGTCCGGGGTGCTCCTCTTTTGGAAGGGAGCAAGGGCCAGTCTGGAGCAACCAGACCAGCAGTGTAGAACGTCAGGGTGCGTCGTTAGGAGGGCCACTAGCCAACGGGCAAGTGACCGGACAACGCGGTTAGCAGCAAAGAGCAGAAGGGCCCCACGCAGATCTCGTGGATGCTGGGGGGGCTGGACTTCGGTGCTGGAGCTGCTCAGGGTTGGGGCTTCCCAAACCCCAGGGCACTCACTCGAGGATCCCTCGGCGGTCGTGCTGGATAAGCGTTGTGCAGGTCTTGATGATAGCCGGTCCCTCAGGTCTCGTCACACCCACGAATCTCAGCTGAGCTGTAGAGGCAGGTAGAGGTCAGAGATGGCGGGGAATCCGGGTCTCGTCGAGCTGGGCAGTCTTGATCCGGAGGATAGACGTGCAGCAAACCGCAAGCGCTTAGGTGGTGCCTGCTGGTGCAGGGTGGCTACTCCTTAGCCACAAGGGAGAGTCTTCAGAAAAGTCAAGAATTCCTTTCGTGGAAAGTAGTTCAAGATTTAGAATGATCTAATTTGGGAAGGGGGCCTGCTCCTACCTTTATCCTAAGAAAAGGGGCTGGTGAGCGACTAGGTCCTGCCCATGGGTGGGACCAGGAGGGGGGTGGTTACACCCCTCTCCTTTGTCCGGTCTCTCCCCAGCTCAGGGGCTGGTGTGCCCCTGGAACTGGTTTGAGCCGGCATATGCACAGTGAGCACCGGGGTGCCACTTGCAGTCACCTTCCTTTCAGCCCTGCCTACCTGGGATACACAAAATCCTGTCTGGGATGGTGCTGGCACCGCCCCTGACAGGAAACCCTTTGTCCAGGCCTCCCTTGCTGCAAGGACTCCCAGCAGCAGGAGGGCAGACTTGTGTCTCGGTGGCAGCATCCATTTTGTGGAGCTGAGGCTGTGTTCAACTTTAACCGGGGTTACAGCTACCAACATGTCTTCTCCCTCTAGAGGGGTGGAATGCTACCCCCGTCGCCAGAACTGGCGAGGGGGTAGTATTCCAAAGCGCATGACACCTTACACGACATGTTTAGACAATGTCAGACCAAAGTTACCATAACCGCGAGGATTATAAGGCACTTAAGAGTATATGGTCTGACCCTATCATGGAAACGGCTAAGGGATAGATCCCGAAGGCCGCAGACAGGCTCAGCTCATGCCAGAGCACTATCTCACACGATTCCAAGCACTCTGCCTCCAGGATTGTTAAGGCCTGCCATAGGAGTGACTGATAGGAGATCTGTGTGCCCATTTTAGGTTTAGATATAGGTATACTATATCTAAAGCAAAGGGTGATTACACCACCTTGCCCCAGCTGTCAAGCAGCCAGTTGTGTCTGTTTTGGATGGCCATCCAGGGGTGGCATAATACACGCTGCAGCCTCTGGTAGGCCCTGTGCGCACCTATGCCCTGGGTACCTAAGGTACACTGTACAGGGGCTGATAAGGTGACTCAGTATCCAATTAGATATGTACCTAGGGTACATGGAATCCATTTTAACAGAGAGAGCAGTGGGCCTGGGATCCTGAATAGCAGGGCCCCAGGTCAACTAAGTCAGAAAACCAGCAAAACACCAGGCAAAAAGTTGGGGGCAACCATAGTCAGGGATCTACCTTCCTACACTGGGATACTGTGAAGTTCTGGAAAGTTCTCTTAAAGGCACAGTATCCTGTTCTGAGCCACATAATGGCAGCCTATGGGGCTTGTCTGTCCATGTCTTCCTCTCTATCATTCCAGAGGGATTTTGCTGTTAAAGCAAGGGAAATCTGGACAGGCTTTGCTGTTTGTGGATTTTTAGTGGAATTTCTAGTTGAAATACTGGACAGTGTAGCCTGTGGATATAGGCTGCATTATCTGTCTTTAATTCTCTCTTAAGTGTCTGTGCAGTTCTGCATTTTTCGACACTTTAAGAGATTATTTTTGATTGCTCCGGGGTCCACGCACATGGGCGGGACTATTAACTAGATTATGACTATACACAGAGATCCCCTACTACAGAATTATAGTTATCTTGGGACACAGACCATCCGCGGATTCGGCAGATTTCACAGTGAGATCTGACTGGCTGCCACCACTTCAACCAGGAAGTGGTGGCAGCCATCTTGGGGCTGGGGCCTCAGCCAGAGTCCCGAAAACAATACACGAAAAAGGGGGTGGAATACCCTGAACCTGCCGGTGGCCAAAAACATTTTGTAATTTATTTTTTTCCCTGAGAATAAGGGGAAGATCCGCCAGAAATTTTTTATAAAAAAAAAAAGCACGGTTACCCATGCTGGCTTTTTTTGACCACTGGGTGGGCCAGTGCCCGGGGGAATTTTATTTATAGCTGAGGGGGAAAGGAACGCATATGGCCCCCCTCCTCAGGCCAATTAAGGCCTGGGGACCCCAGGGCACAGCCGCATATGAAAACAGGCAGGGGGGCAGTGCGGCTCCCCTCCCGGGAGATTTAAGACACATGAACCGGAGGGGAACCTGTGCGCCCCCCTCTCACATAGCCATTAATGGCCCTGGGGACCCCCATACGCCAGAGCTAGCTCCAGCGGTGTCCCGGGTGGTCTGTGTTGGCTCTCACTTGGCAGGAGCAATTTCCGTCAAGTTAAAGCAAACATTAAGTTCGCTCTCAGTGGGTGAGAAAAATGCCCCCGCCAGCAGGGAATAGCATTTCTAACTGCTCCCTGTGGGTGAGAGCAATGCCGGCTCCCGCTGGAGGCAGTGAGCTAGCTTGGGCGGCAAGGGCAATGGGGCTCCCCTTGCAGCCCCCCAAAAACATGCAGTAGGTGCCCTGGTTGGGTTGCAAGTCACCCCATTTACTGGGCAGCCCCGGGGAATGCGGTGCCCAGGGCCATTTTTGGCCCAAGGAGGGGGGCCTGAATGTCTTTTTCCCCTTCATAATAAGGCCGGGCCCGGGTAATAGGGTCCTGGGGTCAAAATCAGTCCTTAGAGCAGGGCCGCATGGCTCTCCTCCCCAATTACTAATTAAAAAAGCCCCGGGGTGGGGTCCCAGAGGCCAATAAAGGCCCTAGGTGGGGGGCTAAATATCCCACCCCTTTTTGATAAGCAGTGGGTGCCCAGAGTAGGCTCCAGGGCACCCACCATTTACTGGAGGGGGGGGGGGGGGGAGGCTCTGGGGGATGGCGTACCCAGGGCCAATATTGGCTCAGGGAGAGGAGCTGTGTGCCCCCCTCTCCCTTCCTAACAAGGGCAGACCCTGGAAAATATAGGCCATGGAGAAGAAATTGACCTGGTGAGGGGAGCTGCATGCCCCCTCATCATTTACATGGGGTTGGCTGCATGCGAGGTTTGGATGCAGGGCTTGGTTGAAGGCTAGGCCTTGCAGCCAATGCCCCGCTGCGCCTGGCCAAAGGCCATACGCAGCGTGGGTTTGGTGCATGCGGGAGTTGGATGCAGGGCTGGGCAGCAGGACAGGCTCTGCAGCCAACCCCCTGCAGAGTTTTTTTAAAAACATAGAAATTCACTGCAAAACCCAAAGGTTACAGGGACGTTATAATTGGGAAATAGAATTTTTTTTAGACCATAGAAATTCACCAAAAAAAATTACTTTTTAAAGTTACAGGGACGCTGTCGTTGGGTGCAGAATTTACAGACACAAAAACATAGAAATTCAATAGTTAAGTGCTCTAAGGTAACTATAACTCATGCCCTAACCAGGCACTTCTAATCATCCCACATATTACATCACATGATAATATCATTGCAACATTTGCAATAAAGTTATTGATGAGAAAACTGTGCATGGTGGGGGCGCGAGTTATAGTTACCTTAGGGCACTAGTTCCAGTTATGCAATTGCCCCAAGCTTACATTCCGGAGGGTGGAGGTGAGAACATGCAAATCGCAGATCCACAGCATATTCTTCAAATGTACATATTTATTCTGTAAAACTTCCACATAATGTATATTAATAAGATGCACCCCACACGACACGAACCGGTCTCCACACATTCAAGTTAGTAATATGAAATATCACTGACAGGATACCTTCAGTTCCAAACCACCACTTCATCTTGGCGCCTTTTTGAATTTTTCTTAAGCAATGCAGAGCGTCCTCAAGCGGACTTCGACGGTCGGCCGTCTGGCAGACGGCACTCTCTGGCCTGTCATCTCTAGTCTATGGCATGACGCGGCAGCATACGTGGAGATGCAACCCTTGCTTGGTTGCTAAACACCGAGAGTGAGCGCTCGATCCGTCACGAGACCGTGCAGCACCCCCCGGGGAGAGATAGAAGCACTTACATCATCTACCTAAAGAAACAAACATAGGATAACGAGGCGCGAGGGAGGGGTACCGAAACAGAATCCATCCGTTCAACCTGCGCTAAAGGTCAACAAGTTGCTACGACACTGACACTTCCTGAATTGCTTCAACGAGACCCGCAAAGTGTCGCACTTGCGTTTGCGTGACCCTCGTGAGGGAAAGCGGAGCAGTAAAACCTGTCCCTCTTTTTCTGGCGCTTCCCCCCCCAAATGTATTTATTATTTGCAGTGTTAATAGAGCGCAAACTCGACCCGAAGCTATTGGAGCGAGTTATATTAATGACATTACACAAACACACGTTCATTTTTTTAATGTATTTATTTTTAGGCGCGGGGACTGATTGCACAAAATCACAGGACGTTGAATCAACGCCGAGACTAGAACCAGTTTCCCTTTTCGAAAGGAGGGCGCTCTGGACCTAACGCCACACCCTTTACCCAAATGCGCACGAACACAGCAGAGTTCATACTTGCCGCCCCCCGTTTCCTTATACACAGTCATAAACAGAGCATGAAGTCCCTAGAGCGGGAGCCATGTGCCAGCTCTATTTGTCCTGCTCCCCGCCGCCCCCCTCCCCCCACAGTTGCCGAATCGAGATTACACAGAAAAAAACGGCTGCACCAAGAACAATAATTTGTCTACCTACCTTTTATTGCAATGCAGTGTTTGCTGAAACTCTTTACATCCGAGCCTGTATGTATATGCATGTATGTGTGTATACACACACACACACACTCTCACAGAGTCAAACATTTTAAGCAATATATATATATATATATATATATATATATATATAAATGCAGCAGCAGGACATTGGTTTTACACAGCACCTTTGGATACTTTGCTTGCAGCAAACTCACTATGGCTTTATTACTGCCCCCATCTTTCGTTACCTGAACGCCTACTGCATTCTGGTACCAGCAGTTCACTCCCTAAGTGTACCATTTGGAGTAGTGATCAGACACACCTGGTGGGGGCGGAGCTGCAGCGGTCCTATCACTACATGGTAGGACTATTTAAAGAACGTGACTGTGCAAGCCTCCTGTTTATATTGCTAGGCACTGAGGAAGGCCGTCTGGCCGAAATGCATTTGCCTGCCGAGAATAAAAGTGTTTTCCTTCGTTCCCCTGTGTGGCCTCTGCTCTGTCCGTGCAGGAAGGAGATTGGTGTATATATATATATATATATATATCGTCACACGCTCCCAAACAATAGTGTCCAGAAAGAAACGGCCAGCACACCGATGTCGTGATCTTGCAAATATTTTATTTCCAAACCCCCCAGCACCCCCGACAAAAAAAAAAAAAAAATAATAATAATAATAATTATATATATATATATATATATATATATCCATTGTAAGTGTCCCCACCAGTTTATCTGTGGCCCAAACTGGGCCCCTCATAAAATTCACTTCTAAAGGCGCAACTGATTATGTGGGATTAAAAAACAAAAGGGGGGGGGGGGGCTCTAAAAGGGACTAGGCCAAAAGGTGTAACTAGAAATTCTTTTCAACTGTTGTGGCCTATATATTAGATATATTACGTATTTGAGGGCGTAGTTTAAAACATTTAATCTGAAATCCTGTGCTTCACACAGTCAGCCCCTGACCAGTATTGGGTGCTGCTCTTTTGAGTTTTCTGCTATTGCACCCAAACATGTCACACAACCACCACCATACCCTGCTTAAACCAAGCCAGACCTATTGACTTTGATAGCGGCTGTTAGCTGTATCAAATACATAATGAATGAATGACAACAGGGATTTTATTGTGAATAATAAGAAATGAAAATGCTTTCATTATGAAAATAAAAGACCATGAATTGAGCTTTGGTAAAAGTCTGTCGAAGCTGTAGAGTCATTGCCTCAGACACTGCTAAAATAAAGAAATAAACAAAAACTTTCTCTTCAAACCACCTTCATCTGCAGTCTCTCACTCGTTTGGTTATACACTTTTGTTTGCCTCACATTTTCTGAAACCCTCTGTAAAGACGAATACTCATAGTTCATACGTTCTCACAATTACAATTGGCATATACGCAACCATCACCCTCTGCAGAGAGGCCAACAATTGGACGTGCATGTGGTTTGCACACCTTTACGGCACATGTGCAGGCACTGTGAGAAATTCACAATGCTTTCTGTATCATCTTCAGGACTCTCAATTGTGCGACTTCATCAAAACTCACCCACAACCTGAACTCACTGAGTGACCAATGTGCCTTTAACTAGGCCGGGTCACCCCTCCTACTGCCGCCACCTTTCTGCCTGCTGCCACCGCTGTACCGAGCGACCCAGCCGCCGCTGAGCCGCCCGGCTGTGCAGATTTCCCGCCGCTGCCTCCCTGCGGCCCCGCCCACCACCAGGCCATTGGACGACCCGCTCCCGCCTCCCAGCTGACCCGCCCTCCCGGCTCCAGATTTATGACGCCCCCAGAGCGACCGCGCAGCGGACGCGCGCAGCGGGAGCACCGACTGAGCGCCGAAGGTGCGCCAAAGGTAAGCCCGTCTGCGCCCGTCCGCGCCTGGCCCGCGCCCAGTGCCAGGACCCCTGGCCCCCGCAGACTCCAGCCCTCCCGCCGGACCTACACCGCTGCCGACCTCTACGCACTCAACGCCGGCCGAACACCGGGTTGCTACCGAGCCACCCCGAGGTGCACCCACGGACCCTTCAGCTGCCACTCCTGCAAGTTCACCTGCAACCGGACCCACGCTACACCAGCACCCACCAAGCCGAACTCCAGCAGCACCCACCTGAAGTGCATCCTGCTCAACACCCGCTCCGTCCACAGACACGCCGTCGAGCTCTGGAACCTGCTCGACACCACAGCCCCAAACGTCGCCTTCCTCACGGAAACCTGGATGAACGCCTCCTCAGCGCCCGACATCGCCATCGCCATTCCGGACGGCTACAAGATCATCCGGAGGGACCGCGTCAACCAGACAGGAGGAGGCATCGCCATCATCCACAGGAACACCATCCGCATCACGACCAACGCCGACGACACCCTCGCACCCACCGAACACCTGCACTTCCAGATCCACATCAACCCCAAGACCACCCTCAGAGGCACCCTCATCTACAGACCCCCGGGACCACGCACACAATTCAGCGAGGACATCGCCGACTTCATCAGCCCGCATGCCCTCCCCTCCGCTGACTACATCCTCCTCGGGGACCTCAACTTCCACCTGGAGAGCAACAACGACCGCAACACCACCACCCTGCTGGACAACCTCGCAAACCTCGGACTCAAGCAACTGGTGACCTCCCCCACCCACTACGCCGGACACACACTCGACTCCGTCTTCTCATCCAGCAAGGACATCACCTTCAGCCACGCCACCGGACTCCACTGGACGGACCACAGCTGCGTCCACTTCAGCTTCAGAAGGACCACGCTCCACCATCACCAGCAACAGGTTCCCCGCAGAAGCTGGAACAAGATCACTGCAGACCAGCTCGCTACATCCCTGAGCAAGAACCCTCCCACCAGCACAACGAACCCCAGCCAAGCGGCCACCTACCTCACGAAATGGATCAGCGACTGCGCCGACGACCTCGCACCTCTGAAGACCCCGCCGAGCAGACCCGGAAGCAAGAAAGCCCCATGGTTCAACGACGAACTCAAGAGCTCCAAGAAGAACTGCAGAGCACTCGAGAAATCCTGGCGCAGAGACCCAACACCGGACAACATGACTACCCTAAAGCTCGCCACCCGAAAACACCACCATCTGATCCGCGCCACCATGAAAACTGCATTCAAGGAACGACTGGACAACAACGCACACAACAGCAAGGAACTCTTCAACATCGTGAAAGAGCTCTCCAACCCCAACGCCAGTAACAACGACATCACCCCTTCGCAAGACCTCTGCAACTCCCTCGCCTCCTACTTCCACAACAAGATCGCGGACATCCACAACAGCTTCAGCACTCAACCGACGTACGCCACGACCGAACCACCGCCCCCCACCACCACCCTCCGCGCCTGGACCCCGATCAGCACCGAAGACACCATCCGCACGATGAACTCCATCCACTCCGGATCCCCGACAGACCCCTGCCCTCACCACGTCTTCAACAAGGCCGACGCTGTCATCGCACCCCACCTGCGGGACATCATCAACACCTCCTTCGACTTCGCCACCTTCCCGGAGAGCTGGAAGCACGCCGAACTCAGCGCTCTTCTCAAAAAACCATCAGCCGACCCCACCGACCTCAAGAACTACCGCCCCATCTCACTGCTCCCGTTCCCGGCAAAAGTCATCGAGAAGACCGTCAACAAGCAACTGGCCGCCTTCCTCGAGACGAACGGCTCCCTCGACCTCTCGCAGTCTGGCTTCCGGGCCAACCACAGCACCGAGACCGCCCTGATCGCAGCTACCGATGACATCCGAGCCATGCTCGACAACGGAGAAACAGCGGCCCTCATCCTCCTGGACCTCTCCGCGGCATTCAACACTGTCTGCCACCGTACCCTAGTACAGCGCCTCAGCAACGTCGGAATCCAGGAGAAGGCACTGGAGTGGATCATCTCCTTCCTCGCCGGAAGGACACAGAGTCCGCCTCCCCCCGTTCAGATCGGAGGCCACCGAAGTCATCTGCGGCATTCCTCAAGGCTCCTCGCTCAGCCCAACACTCTTCAACGTCTACATGAGCCCCCTCGCAGCCATCGCACGCCAGCACAACCTCAACATCATCTCCTATTCCGACGACACCCAGCTGATCCTCTCCCTCACCAACGACCCCACCACCGCCAGAGCCAACCTGCACGAAGGGATGACAGAAGTAGCCAAATGGATGTCGAACAGCCGCCTGAAACTGAACTCGGACAAGACGGAAGTCCTCATCCTAGGATCCTCACCCTCCGCCTGGGACGACTCCTGGTGGCCCCCCGCCCTGGGCAGCGCACCCAAACCAACAGACCACGCACGCAACCTGGGCTTCATCCTGGACTCCTCCCTCTCCATGACCAGACAAGTCAACGCCGTCTCCTCGTCGTGCTTCAACATCCTACGCATGCTACGCAAGATCTTCCGATGGATCCCCTCCGAGACCAGGAAGACGGTCACCCAGGCCCTCGTCACCAGCCGTCTGGACTACGGCAACTCCCTCTACGCCGGAACCACCGCAAAACTCCAGAAGAGACTCCAGCGGATCCAGAACACCTCAGCACGACTCATCCTGGACATCCCCCGCCGCAGCCACATCTCCGGACACCTGAGAGACCTACACTGGCTCCCGGTCAACAAGAGAATCACCTTCCGGCTCCTCACCCACGCACACAAAGCCCTGCACAACCAAGGCCCAGGATACCTCAACAGCCGCCTCAACTTCTACGCTCCCAAACGCCAGCTTCGATCGGCCAGCCACGCCCTCGCCATCGTCCCCCGAATCCGAAGAGCCACCACAGGAGGAAGGTCCTTCTCCTACCTGGCCGCCAAGACTTGGAACTCCCTCCCGACCCACCTCCGCCTGACCCAGGACCACCTCGCCTTCAGGAAGCAGCTCAAGACCTGGCTGTTCGAGCAGTAGCAGACCCCCTCCCCCCAGCGCCTTGAGACCCTCCGGGTGAGTAGTGCGCTATATAAATGTTTTGATTGATTGATTGATCACTCAGACACCTGGAAGCAACACAGTTCACAGTATGCACGATACAAGAAACAAGTTGTTGGGAAATCTAACACTGTTTTTGCTAGTACAGTTAGGAACAGGAATAAAGAGCTTGATAGAGACGTATTTCAAAGTCGGTTTTTAATTACTGCCTGGTGTAAGACCTAACAGGACCCGTCCCCCTTAAAGCCCTGATAAATAATATTTTCTGAAAATTATAGCAAACCTGCTTAAATAAATCTGTGGGGGAGACGAATTAGCATATTCACTACCTCAGAGAAGTGATTTCACACCATATTATAGCTATCACTTTTTTTTTGTTCCAAATATTTTATTAGCATTTTAATACAACACATAACCAGTCAATTATTACAGAAACCATGTGAGGTATGATGCAGGTGTAACATAAGATCTAAGTATTAGGAGGAGTACATACAAGAACGACGTGGAAGTCAGACATTCTTAAGATACAAGATACAAACATACTGGTAATGGGACTACATTTAGTGTAATAAATGATTATTAACCCTTTCTGAGATAAGAACCCCCTGGAGTAGGAGAGCAAGGAATGTGTCTTATGCATCTTGAGTGTAAGAGAAAATCGCAGGGCAAAGAAGATAATGTAACCAGGGAAAGGTCTGGGCAATACAAAAGGGATTAAGGGGGAAAGGGAGAAAGAAGGAAAATGGGATATCCTAGATCAGGTGTGGGTCAGGCTCTAGGATCCAAATTTCTGTGGGGATATGTGCAAATTTGTTTGATTTTCTCCAAATTATTGAACTTATCAAGTAAAGCGCCAGACAGAAGACGAGATCTGGGGGATATGAGACAGTTGTAATGTGAACCATACGCTACTCTCAAAACAGTGACCCAGGCCAACCATGTGTGAAAAGAAATATGGTTGAAGATTTCCACTCAGACAAGATGACCTTCACAGCGATCAACAGTAGGTCAAGAAGTGCCACGTCAATGCTTTGAAAGTTCAACTTGGTCTTCGAAGTCCCAGGAACTAAAGCCACCATTGAAAAATCTAAGGAGACCCGAATGTTAAAAATAGCTGAGAGATGGGTCTGAATTTAGTCCCAATAATGAGCAAGGAGTGGACACTGGAAAAGATTATGTTGGTATGAGCCAGTGTCCTTGTTGCAATTTCAGCAAGAGTCAGTCTCCCGTTAAGCTTAGTTTATGCAAACGAGCTGGGTTCCAGTGTAATAAGTTCAGAGTAAATAATTTTGATTGGAGGAGAGAGGGAGTTATTTTATTGCTCAAGGAAGGCTTGCTAATATTCTGAGAGGTTTTCTTCTGAGATACCTCTAAGTCAAAGTGTTGAGCCCATTTTACATACAGTAACAGTTGAGGTAGAAGAGGATTGGAGAGTGTTTCGTAAATTTTGGAGGCAGAGTGGCCTGCATGAAGTCAAGTAGTCAAACAAACAGGAAGGGTCAGATGTTCGGCACATCTGAGTTTAACTATAAAAGTATAAGTTAGGCAGATCATATAATAGTGCTAGACGTGAGAAAGGCAGTGGGCTATTGTTATCGTCAAATACATCTTTAATTTGTTTAATGCCCTTGGAGGGCCATGTGTGGAGAATTTATACTGCAAAACCAGCCTTTATTTTAGTATTGTACCATAAAGAAGCTAGCATAGAGTTGTGTAAGGATACCGACATGTGTTTATCCAAGAGATTTTAGAGCAGTCGCCATAATCTTTGAATATCTCAGACTGTGGTAATTTAAACGTTGGCATTGGGACTATGGCGAATAGGTTAAATGGAGCGCAAAGGGCATGTTCTATCTCCACTCATCTTGGGGAGTACAGGGAGTTGATGGTGAACCAGAGAGCTCCCTGCTTCGCTAGGAAGGCTGACTGATAAAGGCTTCAATAAAGGGAGATTGCAGCCCCCTAAATCAAAACTCTTTGAGGGCTTTAGATGAAATATTCACTCTTTACCTCTCCATAAAAACGTAGAGGTTAATCTGTCAATATCCTGAAGAAAGAAGACAGCTTCACTGGCAACATAGCAGATACAAAATTCGCAATGAGCGTTCTCATCATCTTGAGTGTTTGAAGTCTACCTCACCATGTAATGAATTTAGGCGATCAGGAAGAAAGCAGGTGTTTAACTTTGGAAATAGTCTGGGATTCATTATACCATAGTGTTTCAGCTACGTCTTTGCAGAACCAAATCCCAAGATATTTGAGACGTTTGGGCTGCCTTTAAGACCAGAGTGGCCTAAATGTGAGGAGAAGCATAAAGGAGTCAGAGGGAAGTCTTCAGTCTTATCCTTACTTAAGGTGTATCTGGATCTGTGAGAAAACCTCTGAAAAACGTGGGTGGTGCTAGGATTTGCATTCTCAATATCTTTGGTAAAAATGAGACATCATGCTGCGGTTTTATATGCTCTGGAGCCAAATTGGAGATACTTGTGATTAATTGAGAAGTGTAAGTAAGGGATCAATGGTGAGTAAAAATAACAAAGGAGAGACAGGGCAACCCTGTATGTTAAAGGAGGTAGAGGTGGCACAGTTGATTCTGTTATTAGCTTTGGGGTTAGCATATAAGGCCATAACCAAGTTGATGAATGCATTGCCACGGTGATGAGAATCAAGAAATGCATGGAGAAAAGATCAGGAAACTTGGTTGAAAGCCTTTTCAGCGTCAGCGCAATCATGGCTGATGGCGGCGAAGAATAGTAGGCTTTTTCAATTATATGGAACATTATGCGTATGTTATTGCTAGCGAGTCTTCCATTAACAAACCCAGTTTGAGAGTTATGGATCAACTGGGGGATGGATGGCTCCAATCTTTTGGCAAGAATTTTAGCATAGATTTTTGCTTCCATGTTGAATAATGATTTGGGGCGAAAGGCATTCTGATCAGAGTGGTCCTTACCCTCTTTGGGAAGAACAACAATCGTGGCCTCTGAGGCCGTTCCAGACACTTTTTAACGGAGTACAAAATGATCCACAGTATTTTTAGGATGATTTATGACCACATGTGTAATTGTCTTATAAACCTGCATTTGCAATGCAATCTGTCCCGCATTCACACAAATTTGAACTATTGGCATTGTAAATGACAATGCCTTTTATTTATGTTTTAAAACATAAATAAAAGGCATTGCCACTTACAACACTAAGAGCTTAAACTCTCGCAAATGCTAGACCTATTGCATTTTCAAATGCTTGTTCTTCTGCCCACTGTAGCATACAGTGCCCACTCCACAACTGGCTACCTTCTCAGTGACAGACCGCATTCTACAGAACAGCTGTACAGAAAGTTGTCCCTCCAGTGCCAAGAAGTACTATGGTGGTTATGCTTTTGAGGCTATAAAGGCCCAGCAGTTCCCTCAACTAAAAAGTTTTCGAAACACCTTGGCGAACCATCCTCCCTGGCGTATTTAGTATATTTAAAGTCCGGTAAGCACCAGTCTACTGCACCACATGCAGCAGGCTTGCTCAGATCACTAGCCTTTCTGCTTCTCTGGTTCTCAGAGAGAGACTGTTTGCTCCAAGGTTGTGCCCAGATGTAGGCTGGCCAAAGAAGGGGTTGTCAATGGCCCAGCCATGATTGCCGAGGGAATGAGCAAGTCTAAAATGGATAAACAGATTGAGTTGTTCCGAGAAGGGCACATGACCCCAAAAATCTTTAAAACGTCTAAGCCCACAAGGACCTCATCTCAATCAAGCCAGGGAAAAAGTTGTCTGGTCTATTATTATCGATGCTCATTAGGGTGGGCGGGTCCTGTGCACGACTACGCCTACTTATTTTATTTCCAGTCACAAGATGCGATTCACCTCAATAGTAGCGACTGGGAAGTGCACGTAGGCGATGTAGATTATAACTTTGTTCAGAGGGTTGGGAAACAAACCAACCTGATCAACGTTTATAAAGGTACAGCAAGACAGTGTGTGTATGTATATATATATTCATTCTTTTTTTTACAAGACAGGTCTGACGCTGAAAACTGCTGAGAAAAGCAGCAACTGGACATAAGTTCGTATTTATTATTTTTATTTCTAACAAGCCCGGTCTAACGCTGAAAACTGATGCGAAAAGCTGTAGCTAGACATAAATTCTTAAAAATACAGTGTTCAACCAATAATCAGTTCCGAATTGTGGTCTTCCAGAGTACTCTCGCCTTTGTGCAATAAAAAGGTACACTTTTTGCTGCGTCATCAACACAACGGATTTCAATGGGAAAAATCTGGCTAAAACTGCATTTACTTTCACATTATTGTCCGATACGTAAGCAAATATAGCAATGACCACAATCAACATTTGGAGGTTCCGTACTGAAGGGTCGATAAGGGCATACAAGACTGTCCGCATGACAATACAAGAAAGCCTGGGTGTGCTAACAAACTGCGTGTCGTAATTTCAAATATTTACTATAACGAATTCTGATATTTACTAATACGACAGTGCCAAGCTCTCACTGAATCAAAAATTAGCTAGCATTCGCGACAAGATTTTTCAATTCTATTAAGGACACGGAGGCGAGGATTATGCTTCTCTTTCTTATATTTGCCACTCACAGCAGCCAATGAAAAACGTTTTGTATGCAAATAAAAACTACATTTCCCATGATGCTTGTACATACATCACATCCTGTATAGCCCCATAAGAGCTGTTGCATCCTGTGTCTCCTCCTCTTTCTTTGCTCGAACATATACAGCCCACACATTAATAAATCCAGTCCATTTTACGGAATATGAGTCTCAATAAACATCCTTCAACATGGAGAACAAACATTAATAAATCCAGTCCTTTTCACGGAATATGAGTCTCAATAAACATCCTTCAACATGGCGAACCATCGTCAACTGGAAAGATCACGTCTTTTAAGCCAGAAGAACACCTGCTCCTTCTTCTTTACTCGAAGCTGAAAGGAATGAGACAGGAAAAAACCCGTAACTTCTGCTGATACAGAATATCAAGTACATGCGGGTGGGTAATTATTACCAATACTGTAATAAACCGGGTGGGATAATCCTCGCCTCCGTGTCCTAAATAGAATTGAAAATTCTTGGCGCGAATGCTAGCTAATTTTTGATTCTATTACAGGACCGGAGGCTTCGGATTATGCTAGTTTAACGCTTAGTAACACAACTACAGTCTTAAATCTCCCACCGGTACATAATATACTGTATAAATAGAGTCTGAGAAACTCCATCAGAAAAGGTAAAACTTGCACAACAATGGGAATTATCCAAACAAGAATGATAAGTATTGTACTTGAGCAAACTGCGTATCACCATTGGTTCTAACACCCATTCCGGCCAAAGGCCCTCAACCATCGGCTGTAATAGCCTCGTACTCACATAGAAAATGACAATAATCATCAACAATCATATGAACATATAGTCGAAAAAATCAGATAGTAATTCCGAGAATCATCGTTGTAAGCCATGAGGCATGTGAAGAAACACCCATAAAGTGCATTATCTCGAAGTCGCGTGACAAGGCCCTGACCACATGCAGTTCAGACCTCGCTGACAGGGCAATGTCTTATAGTATATACTATACCTGTAAAACGCGGGCTTGCCTCGCCATAGGAACCCCCGAAGGTGGAATGCTTCGTAACATAGCCTGATAATATTTAATGTCCCGTTTGGAAAACTTATGCCACCAAAAAGAATTCGAAAGAAAAACCCGACGCAAGTTCAGCGCCCTGCCCTGAACCGAGAAGAGCCGCAGGAAAACGGCCAAATGGACGCTATAAGGAGAACGTTACTGAAGTCCCCGTATATTATTTGGTAACTAATTCACCAGGAGAAATCAGTCCTCACAAAGCCGCCAAATGGTGTACATATCCACAAAGCGACCCTCTATCGCCGAAACGTATGTAGGGAATGAAAGGACCCAGAAATACGAAAAGAACGCGTTCGAAAACCAAGAAAGTATTGTAGATACCAGAAACTTGATCGTAATAAAGCAAAGTCGGAATACACACACCTAGGAAAACTGTTCTTACCACATTGCCATGTGTCAACCCGGACCCGCGCCTACTAAACGGCAACAATGAATCTGCGGGCCGTAGCTCTCTGGTGAACCATAAGGCATCTGCCTTGATTTACCTGAGTGTTACTACATTAGAAAAGGGGGAAAATTGCAAGAAAAGGCAGGAAAACGAGCCGTCCTCCGCCGACCCAAGGGGCATTGGGATTCCAAAATGGAGTCCGCCCTGCATGAAAGATGCGACCAGACGTCAGAAATACCAGGAAACCGGATGGAACAAACCTTTACTGCCATGTAGGCTAAGGAGGTATACCTCCACAATCTAAATATGAAATCGTCGGCAAAATGGCCTGAGCCCTGGACTTAGTCCACTATGAATAACTGGAGGGGTCGGAAAAAACTGTTTGAATGACGGTGCCCAACACACCACTACCGAGGCATCCACCCAAAGGGAAACTCTCGCACTGATACCATCGAAAAGTCATCCTCGCATTGTAGAGTGGGGATAAAACCACTGAGTCGCATAGAATTGAGATAAACTTGGAAACCTAAACTAAAGGCCCCAAATGCATGAAGGTTATAACCGAGCAATCCCAACACATCAATCCGATGCCTGGAACCGTGAGGCCAAGGCCTGCTAAGATAGATCAACCATATCTCTATGTATCCAATTAACCCGAGAGATAAAACAACACGGTACTCGGAGGGTAATAGGGAACTGAGGAGGGATAGCCTATCCCTCGCATCAACCAATAGTACCACCATGGGAACAACAGCCCTTGTAGGGAAGGAGAGAACCAGACTCTCTCCTGAACGCTATATGCCAGAAACTGCGGAAACACGATGGAAAAGAACCGACCCACTAGTGTGAATGCGACCACAAGCAAAGAACGTCTACCCTTTATACACTCAACGATAATAAATCTGTCCCATAGGGGCCTCTGGTGTCCTGGTGTCCAACCTTACGAAGGCTTTGCGCCTCTCGGGCGATCCGACGCAAAGGCGTCATACCGACGCCTATCACCGAGCGCGGCTGACTACGACATTGATTTGCAGCCTGTCAAATCTGGGAATCCCTTTCTGAGACGACTAGGAAAAAGAGGAAATACGAAATAAAGACAATAACTAACAACTTAAAAAAATAATAAGTAAATAGACAAAAACGAACGCATGCTGAAGGATTTGTGGTAGCAGAACGAAATGGGCGTCTATCAAGCCCTGTCACCCTGAGTTAGGTAACGTCATACATGAGGCCCTGTTGACCACACAAGAACGGGAAGAACCTGGGTGTCAACATAATCAGTTCAGGAGGCTCTTGCGCTCCTATCAGTAGTTGTCATCCTCCAATATAGAAATATATATATATATATATATATATATATATATATATATATACATACATATATTCCAACATCATCCTCAAGGGACATCTGTATTCTATATATATGAAAGTGCAAGGCACAGTACAACGGAGGAGTCGAGGGGGAGCCAACCCTGTGCACACTAAAACAGAGAAATGAATAATGCATCGGCTCCTTAGCAAAGCTGTAGTCATTATACCAGCCCAGAGGGCGTCGGGAGTCTTTGTAAAATACAAGGAGCGTGTGCGCACTCCGAGGGCCAGCCTATTGTTAAAGCCTGGCGGCTACCAGGAATCTGCTCAGGTAAGCAGGAGGCACTGAGACCTCAAACAAAACAAACAAGGGACGCCTGCGACGTGCGTAGGCCAATGTGCCGAAATTAAGCCCAATATTGTGCCCAAATGGGTTACGCACACCGGAGCGTTATGACTCCATAACCGCACTCGGCTACTAGGGAAAGCCTTTGGCGGAAAAAGCGCGTGACCGCGCAATAATTCAAACAACCCCATGGAAGTGACCGGAAACTTACGCAACGTGTAAACAGCATCGTTGGAATGTAATCTAGGAGCAACAAATCAAGACACAAACACATTCACCCAATTCATCATGGCGCACTCTAGCGCCGAATTCCAGCTCCAGAAGGAGCGTTTGATTCAGTTTGCGGCTGCCTAGGCCTCTCATCAGGATTAATCCCGCCGGCATAAGCAGAGCGACCTCACCACTCCCGCAGGAGCCATCTGAAAGTTGCCTCAGCGCTACCAAAACGCTGCCAAGCGCACACTGCCGTCCAGTATAAACAGTGAAACATATCCCAGGAGAATAGTAAACTTAAATCGTGGGAAAACACAAATTACAACATTATTGATAATCGGACATGACTCGGGGCACCTGGGATCGAACTCTGCACCATGGAGATAAAAGGCAGCAGCCTTGCCCCGAGGCCACGTGTAGACCGATCCACACGAAGCTGATGAAACCTGAAGACCCCGGCAGGGAAGCGCGGCATGTGCTGTTCAGCGGGAGTACAGAGCGCCTGAAAAAGGGGCCACCCGCGTAGAGGATACATCACCGTACCCACAGTCCCAGGACGTGGCAGGGAGGCGACGCGCGCCTGCCTTTATCGAAGCGAGCCATGAAGCTCTGCGGAGTCCAGCGGTAAAAGTGGACCGACAGATAAGGTTACAGACTCCACTGCAGGAGGAGGCGCCACACCCGGGCGCCGCACGCAGCCCCCGCAAGAACACAGCAATGCCCGCAGGCCATTGGGGAACGTAACGCCTGGCCAGGGAGACCGAACCGGTAAACAAAAGCGTCCAGGGAGTACGCTGCTCCCAGCGGGAGCCGCACCGCTCTCCTAGGCGGTAAAAACAACCCAGGCGCCCGCGAGCGCTAACACAAGAAAGCATGGAAATGTAGCGTAAATCATCAACACATACTCCTAGGACCCTTTGTAAATTGAGGACAACATAGATAATGTGTTATATCCAGAGCGTTGCAAGCAGTCTTGAACTTAGGGAGTGCCGTTCGTTAAGATACATGGCTGCACGTAACACGTGCGCTACTAGCTCCCATAAACCACAATCTCGCCACAACCATGAAACATAGCGCGATATAAGCGAAAAGCATTTCAACATCATGCGATAAAGGCATTCAATACAGCGCGCTATGAGCGCAAAACCACTGGCAGTAACCTCAAAGAAAATCCGTCAGTCAACCAAGACATTAATCATGGCATAATGTTGTGAGTACTTAACTGTCTGCGTGAGCAGCAAAGAAAGAGGAGGAGACACAGGATGCAACAGCTCTTATGGGGCTATACAGGATGTGATGTATGTACAAGCATCATGGGAAATGTAGTTTTTATTTGCATACAAAACGTTTTTCATTGGCTGCTGTGAGTGGCAAATATAAGAAAGAGAAGCATAATCCGAAGCCTCCGGTCCTGTAATAGAATCCCGTATCCAGCAGGGATAATTCGAAGGTAACAACTCACCGCTTGTTCTGGAAAGGCCTGAGAACAATTTCCGCTGTCCATGCTTTCATTGCAAGAGATGGTTAATGGCTGACCCAGTACAAAATCCTGTGCATGAAGGACACACCTGGGGTAGTGCTCGCGCGGCTTGCACCCCGCAGCACCGCCCGCTGACGTGATGTCGGTTCAAGTTTGTAGTTAGACTGGAATGGGTTACTAAAGGGAAGAGAGGCTGAGGAGCCGGGATAGGGACAGACAACAGTGATGAAACAGAAGTGTGAGGAGGTGAAATACCGAAGACAGACAAACGGGGGGTGAGAATGTCTAATGACAAAGAAAGAAGCATGAAGACCTTTATATAGACAAACGTAAAATGTCAAATATGTTGAATCACTTCAAAAGTATTTGAAAGCCGTATAAACCATTGATACATTATTACTAAACTGCACGGAGGCAGCATTGCTGTTTTAAAAAGCAAGCATTTGCAATGCAATAGGACTCGCATTTACGCAAGACCTATTGCATTGCATCATGGAAACTAGGGGAAGCACAGACAACAGGAGTGTGGGCGAGAAGGCAGGACAATGTAGTGCTTACAGTCTAAATAACACGTACCGTACAGGTCCATACTGTCTAACACTCGAAGTAAAGTGGCCAGTAGCCATGGGAGGGTACAAATGATGACATAGCCATAATGAGGGACTAACAAAGCCATAATGAGGGACTAACAAGCCTCAATCAATCAGACGGCAGCATTTACGAAAGGCAATGACACAAGCCAATTAAAAACATGGGCGGAGCTTCCACTGAGCTTCCACTCCATACTGCATGCCTTGCAAAGCGAGCAGCACATTCACGGTGCCACAATGGGCTCGACCTAAAAAGTAATGGGGAACCCATTGGGTCTGGGAGCCTTCCCAAAACAAACTTATTAGATTGTTGTGACAATCTCAAAGGTTGTATTAGGTTTATTTCGGCGCTCTCTTTCTAGGGCTGAAACGGGGAGCCACAGGGAGGGGTTTTACAATTCCCAACACCTAGTTTTATCCTGTGTGTCCTGAGGGGTGTAAATATTCTTATAGAACTCTCTAAACACCTACAATAACTCTTTGATCTTAACTTCTTGGGAGCTGTTAGATTTGGGGGTCTCTAGTTGGCAGAGGTAGGCACCTTTGACCAAATAGGGCCCCTTGCATCTAGTCAGGGTAAGGGGTACACTCCTAAAAGAACCCCTGTTCACCCCCTTGGTAGCTTGGCACGAGCAGGCAGGCTGATCTCAGAGGCAGCTTATAAAGCATTTGTGAACACATACAGTAATCCAGTGACAACACTACAGATGGACACCACACAAGATGTAGTATAAAAATAAGTATTTTTATATAGACTTAAGACAAGCCCACAAACAACAAAAATCCACAATACTGTACTCTAAAAATGGTAGAAATAGCTTAATTCTCTTTAGATGTAAAATGCGACACTGAGTTCAATGTATCTTTGTACGCGTAACGCTATACAACAAAAGTGTTGCAGGGAAGGTGATGCGTCAGTTCCTTACATGCAAGAACGGTGATGCGGCGGGTCCGTACTGCTGCGTAGGGGATGCTTTGGTTCTTCTCCGCGTCAGAGTGAAGTGGGGTGGAGTAGTTCAGGGTACAGTGGTGTAGGGTAAAGTGATACAGAGTGCAGTGATGTAGAGTGGAGTACAGTTGTGTGGCATGAGTACAATGGTGGAGAATAGATTAGAGTGGAGTAGATGCAGAGTGCAGTGGCAGAGTATATTGGCATAGAGTGCAGTGGCGTAGAGTGGTGAGGAGAACAGTGGCATAGAGTACAGTGGTACAGAATAGAGTGGCATGAAGTGCAGTGGTGTATAGTGGGGTGGCGTGTAGTGGGGCAGAGTAGAATAGAGTGGTGCAGTGACGTAGCATACAATGGAATAAACTGCAGTGGCGTAAGTGTCGCCGAGTAGAGTATAGTGAAAGAGTGCAGTGGTTCTAATGAAAGTGGTGTTGAGTGGATTGGCATAGAGTGCAGTGGTTTAGAGTACAGTGGTGTAGAGGGTACTGGCATAGAGTAATTCAGAGTAAAGGAGAGTGGTGCAGCATAAAGTGCAGTTGCATAGAGTGGTGCAAAGTGGAGTAGAGCAGCATAGGGTGCAATCATGGCATAGAGTGCAGTGGCGTAGAGTAGACTATTTCAAAGTAGAGTGCAGTGTCAGAGTGCACTGGTGTAGATTAGAGTGGTTTAGAGTGGATTGGCATAGACTGCAGGGGTGTAGAGAGAAGTGACGCAGAGTGGGGTGGCATAGGTTGTCGTGGTGTGTAGTTCATTGGTGTGGAGTGCAGTACAGTAGAGTGGTGCACAGTAGAGTGCAGTGAAGAGTGGCGTAGAGTTCCATGGCGAGAGTGCAGTGTTGCAAAGAAGAGTGGCATAGTCTGGAGTTGAGCAGAGTGTAGTGGTACAGAGTAGAGTGCAGTGGCATGGTGTGATGCAGTGGCATGGTGTGATGCAGGGTGTAGTGGCGTAGAGTGTAGTGGTATACAGTGTATTGGGGTAGAGTGGAGAGTATAGTGCAGAGTACAGTGCAGTGGCATAGAGTCCAGTGTTGCAGAGTAGACTGTTGTAGAGTGCAGTGATGTATACTGGAGTGGCGCAGAATGCAGTAGCATAGAGTGATGCAGAGAACAGTGGCACAGAGAGCAGTGGCACAGAGTGCAGTGTAGCAGAGTAGAATAGGGGTGTAGAGTGCAGTGGTGTAGCATACAATGGCGTAAAGTGTTGCAGAGTAGATTATAGTGGCATAGAGTGCAGTGGTGCAGAGTAGATTGGAGTAGGGTGGTGTAGAGTGCAGTAGCAAAGAAAGCTGTGACGCAGAGTGGAGTGGCGCAGAGTGGAGTGGCGCAGAGTGGAGCGGCACGTGGTAGAATACAGTGGCATAGAGTGGAGTGGGGCAGAGTAGATTAGAATGGCTCAGAGTGGATTAGCATAGAGTGCACTGGGGTAGAGTGGAGTGGTACAGAGTAGAGCGCATTGGCATAGAGTGTACTGGCACAGAGTGCAATGTTGCAGAGTAGAATGCCATTGAGTGCAGTGGTGAAGAGTAGAATGGTGCATAGTAGAGTAGTATGGGATAGAGTGCGCTGGTATAGAGTAGAGTGGTGTAGAGTAAAGAGGCATAGAGTGAAGTGGCGTAGAGTGGAGTGGTGTAGAGTAGTGTGCAGTGTTGAGTGGCGTAGTGTGGAGTTGGGTAAAGTGCAGTATGCATGGTGTGGTAGTGCCCTGACATTACAGACAATACATCTTCAATTGAAATGATCATTATATTTGCTCAGACATACAGTTTTACTGATAAAGGTACACAGCGTACAATCAATGTGTGGAAATGTTATCACCTAGTGTACTGATTTGTTTAGTTCGTATTCAAATATTTGCTTCCACCACCCTGCAGAATTACCCAAAAATGTGATTCATTTGTGCATTTTTAATTCGGATATATTCTGAAATGTTGGTACAGTTAAAGTACATACATTTAGAATGTGTTGTGTGCTAGAAAAACAAGCATTAGCAATGCAACAGGTCTCGCATTTACGCGAGTTTGAGCTATTGGCATTGTAAATGACAATGCCCTTTATTTATGTTTTGGTTTTTAAAATATAAATAAGGCATTGTCATTTACAATGCCAATAGCTTAAACTTGCGTAAATTCTAGACCTATTGAATTGCAAATGCTTGTTTTAAGGAGGCAAACAAAACAAAAAACCTGAAGCAGGCGCTGCACTCAAAGTTTACTTTTTTTTTTTAACCGAGCGCATACAACTTAGAGCGCTTAGCGCTGTATATGAAAATTGGCCGCCATTGTCCCCATCACTTTCAATAAACAAAATAGTGCTTACCTCCTTATAATGAAGGCCGTGTTATTAGCCAAGTAAAAGGTCCAGTCCTCATGGGCAGTACAAAATGGAGACAAGGCGGGACTAACAAGCCTATTTTGGAACCAGAAGCCAGCATTTAGGAGGAAACTGACACAAGACAATGATAAATATGGGCGGAGAGTGGGTGGGGCTTCCACTGCATACCCTGATACAGCATGCCTCGTTGAGCGACCTAAAAAGCATTGTACAGCCTTCCTCAAGCATAATTGTCAAATCAAACCTCTCATTTTGAAGTTGGAGAAAGAAAAGTAAACACCAAGCTCCCTGGAAGATAGAGTCCGACATCTGACCTCTGTCTTTGAATGCACAGCAAATGTGAGAAGATAAAAAGAAGATTTAAAGGTCTGTTTACAGAAATCCAGCACTGGTGTAAGAATTCTGTGAAAAGGATTTGAGCACTGGAAGAGAAACTCAAGTTGAACAACCTAAACAAACCTAATAAAGTCAGCCATTAGAAAGCAAGCAAATGTGAGTTACAAACCACAAAGCCAATGATAAGCAATGGGCAAACCTCCACCATAAGAATCCACTTATGTCAAATTGCCAGGGTTTACTCTGGATTCAAAAAATTGTTAACCTGCAGATACATGCTGCCAAATCCAACCACTTAGCAAAGGTTAAGAACGTTTTTTCCACAAAAGAGTCACTCATCCTTTCCTTTATGGATGGATCAAAATAATCACAAAAATCTTCCCAGGTCCACTGCAGTTCTGTAGAAAGTCGTACTTCACTCACCAGACCAACTTTAGTTTCTAGTCTGATAACATCAACCTGTTTTGGTTCCTCCCTAATGTCTCCACATTGGATCAATGCACTGTTTCAAAGTATTCTGGATCATTCGCAAAGCTTTCTGCCACAGGTAGCTTAAAGACAAACTCGAGATTGCAAGCAAAACTAAAACTAGGGACAAATAATTTCTCTGCCTAGAAATTATGAAATGCAAATAAACAATAACGAAAAAGTAGGCCTTCTTGGGGGCACCTCACATCTGAAACCTTCTAATGAATTACATCACATTGACACCTTAGCGTGCTCTCTCGAGACTCACTTCTTCAAGACCCACCTTGTCTCCCAGGTTGCCCGAGCAAATCACTTTTAGTGTCGGTTATATGATGTAACTAAAATTTGTTTATAAAGCACGTAAAACAGTTGGTGCATTCATCCTACCAAAACATGCTGAAAAAAATAGGGCAAGAGTCCGCATCTTGCCCTACAACTCACATTCAAACAGGGCTTTAAGTGAGATGAAAAAATAGGGGGTATCTAAATGGAACGCAGCCTAGGAAGAACTCTGAATCCTTTACAAGAGGCATGGCCTTTATAACTAAGGGCAGGGATTAAAACAAGTAAACTAAAATCCTGTGCTTCCCATAACCAACCACTAGCCCAGTACTTTGGTGACTGTGTGAGCTTTCTGTTATTGTATACAGATATCACACACTGACTGGCATGCAGTTAAAAAAGCCAAACTTTTTGATTTGCCAACGCATGCTAGGAGCATAGGATACATAAGTAACAATGATTTTGTTTTTAATGATTAGAATTTAAATTTTTTTAATTCTGAAAATATGAGACTGTGAACTAAACATTTCTAAGACCTGTGGAACTGGCAGTAGTCTTCGGAGTGTTTCAATCACTCTAGTTCTTCACTTCACACTACTTTACTCTTCAGTCTCTGATATGATATTTACACCTTATCGCTCACCACATCCGTCTCATAAGCATCCCTGTGCATATCTCACCCCTCATCTTTCAACACCATACATTCACCTTCATCTGCATGCATTTCCTTGCAGGTCTGTAACTTCGCAACCCTTCACAAACATACACAACACACACACTCCTCTAAAAGTAATACATTTTATTTTACTTTCTTCTTGTCAATATTTCTAATTAGAACATGCGCAGTCATTCAGACTGCACTTTTGAAATAGGTAGTTTTACCTGCCATGTCTCATGCTATATGGAGAATCCAAATTATTATTCTGTATTTGCAATAGCCATTATTGTTGGTATGATAGCGATGGATTGTGCACCAGCTGCCGAAATTTGCATTTTCCATTTGGTTAGAGTTCTGAGAAGGCAGCCATCATTTGTCAGAATTTTATAAAATCATCATTGAGAATATGGGTACTGTACTGCCCATTAACCGCACTGTGAAGCTCCAGGACCTTTAGAAAAACTGCTGTATAAAAAATGAACACGAGATTGCTGTTTTGATACACAGTGGTGTAGAGATACTCGCTATATGATGTGGCTTGCTGTAACAGAGGAAAATGCTTTTTTGGAGAAGAGTAAGAGTTCTACAAAATACAAACAAAAATCGGTAAGGTCTTTCGCTCTAATCACAGTGGTGTAAAAGCAGTTCTGAACTGGGTACATGTGCACATCCATTTTTAGAGTGTTGATATTTTTCTGTATATCATTTTGTATAGAAAGAATCAGCATGCTAATAAGAGGTTGCTTATAATTAAACAAATCAAAGAACATTTATCAGCCCTAGAAGAATAAAGGGCTGAATCTCCTACTCCATCTACAACAGGTTGTACAAAAATCTCTTAAACATGTACTCTGCTTGCGCTGACCTTCCTCGGGAGCCTAGTGATGTAGGGCACCACAGTCAAGGTTTCAGATATGGTTGTGGGGTATTCGTTACCACTTTTACCAAACTATGGATGTTCAGTTCTCAACGTTAATTGTCAAACTGTCTCACTGAGTTAATGTATCTACACCAGTATGAAAACTTTTTGTGAAGACTTGCAGCTCTCTGCACTCTGCAGGTAGGTGTTCCACCCCAACTGTCATTAGGAATGTATGACGTTACAACGAATTCCGTTGCAAAGCATGCCTTTACCACGCATGCGTTACAACGGAATTCGTTTTCCACGCTTAACCTCGAATATTCCTTTACCACGCATACATTTACGTTTTTCGTTGTAAATGTATGCATGGTGAGGGCATACTCTTGATAAAGGTTATAAATCTCCCCTTAAATGCCCACTGCCTCCACTCCTTATATTTACCCCTGCCCTTAACCCTTAATATATTTATATATTTATTTTACTAAAATGCCCCTTACCTTTTAACTCGCCTTCTCTCCTTCTTTGGTTACGTCGCTCGTACGTCGTTGAGGGGAAGCGGAAGTTACTTTCCGTTTCCTCTCTAACGACGTCGATTGCTTCAGCTTCGTCTTCACTTCGGCTCTTCGGGTAAGTTTTGTTTTTTGGGGGGGGGGGGAGACCCTCCCAGCCCCCCTTTTTATCCCAACGCTTTTTTTTTTATGGGGGGAGACCCCACAAACCCCCCCTTTTTTTTCATTTACTACACATGCCTTTACTACGTATTTCGTAGTAAAGGTATGCAAAGCATGCGTGGTAAATGATTTCGTGGAAACGGCTTCGTTGTAGAGGCCGTTTCCCGTCATTAGGAGTAATGAATGTGGTTTTCCTAGCTGCCTCTTGCTCAATTTAGTGAGTACATGCCCTTCTTTTATTACTATTTAAAAGCACTGCATGCAACATTCCTTTAAAGGCAGAAATACTGGCATTGCCAATACTGGTTAATTAATGCCGGGTCAGGAGCCGGCCACGTAAAACCTTGCATTCAAGAACTCACGTTACAGCGCTTGCCCTGCCATTACAGGTCAGTGCCCTCCGATTAGACAGCTACAGTCAGGATCCTTCCTTCCACACAGGTCATTCAAGCGCCAGAAAGTATCCAGCAACCACCTGGTAGAAGATACAATCCTTCCTTGGTTCACAAAGTCAACACACTGGGCTTGCTAATACACGCAGGCAGACCAACACCTAAGACCCCCATCCTGCTTTAACTGGTCAGCTGTCAAGCACCTCCCCTCGCTCACTGGTCAGGACCCAAAGCTGTCAGCAGCCAGCGCCGCCTCTCAGCGGTCCTCAGTCATCCCCGAAGCAGTCAGAAAAACATGAATGATCAACAGTCGAAGAAGCATCATCTCCGTAGTTATATTAGTGAAGACCCCTCCTTGGTGGTCGGGTCGGCCTGTTCATACTTGTCTTTTCCGCCTTCGCCGGACAGCTTCCCAAATGCCAACCCCCCAGAATCAAACGAGAGATTATCGCTCGCTGGCCTTACCTCCCGACAACAGATCCCGAAAATCATTCGATGGCCCCCGTGTTGCTGCGGTCCCCAACCAACTTCAATACGAAAAGGGAAAGAGGTGATAATCGGAAAGCTGGTTTTACAGTGATTGACAGGCTAGGGGCGGCGCCAGGAAGGTCTCGGTGGCTGTACTTACCAATAAAGCCTATTCATTGGTTAAGAAAAAAAATTTAAAGCCCAACCCTGAAAAAGACGGCCCACCAAGAAACCGCCCCTTACTGCACCGAAGACGACCACCCGCTGCCCCGGAAGATACAGCCCAGCCGCAGAGGGGCCGGCGGGACGGCGGGCCAGGCAGTGCGCGCTGGGGTCTCGGCGGTCTGCTGTGCTGATGGAGCGGCTAGATAGCCGACTGAATGATTCCCGGCATTCGAGAGAGAGCTCCGCCTGTCCAAAAGAGATGAATAGTGGGTCCAGAAAGATAAGGCTTACGGCACGATTCACCATGCCTGGACCGGAGTCCGCAAACTGTCAGAAGGCGCCATAGACACGCTGATGGGAGAAGCACAACACCTACTTGTAACGGGGGCCCTTACTCTCGGGGCCTACGCGGTATGTCAGACCGCCCCAGCCTACAAAAGGAGCCCACGCAGTTTCTACGGGTTCTGGCGCACTCTGACCCGGAGAGGTCAGACGCCCTTTATTTATTCCCTGGGGGGGGCGTGGCCGTGACGTCACGTGGCCGGGTGGCTCACTGCTTCCCATGTAACTTTATTTATTTATTTAATGCATTTTTATAAAGCGTCGGACTTTACCCGAAGGTTATGTTATGTTATGTTATATTTAATTTGTAGGACGCACGGCTACTTGGGAGTGTCCCGGCGCTAGCTTCCAAAATAAAGAAGTGCCCGCTCAACTGATTAGAAAAGCAGCGTTTTAAGTTTCTTCCTGAACAGCAATGGATCTTGAATGCTCCGTAGGGCTAAAGGCAACAAGTTCCAGGCCAGACCAGCCCTGCGCACAAAGGAATTGCCGCGCTGGTGCTTGAACTTCGGGGTCCGCATCAGCAATTGGGCAGAGGACCGAAGCTGTCTCCCTGGCACATAGAAGGAGAATCTCTTCTGCAGGTAAACCGGTCCTGTGCCATACAGGGCCCGATGCGCTATGGTCAGCATTTTAAATTTCAGGCGAGAATCAACTGTAAGCCAGTGCAGGGCGCGCAAATGTAACCTAAAACTGTCCCTGGGAGACAGGCCCACGAGAAGTCTAACCGCAGAGTTTTGGACCACTTGTAGTTTTTTTAACAGGGACCCTGGACAACCGACCAAGAGGGCATTGGCGTAGTCCAAACGGGACCGAATCAACGCACGGACCACTGTTTCTCTGGAAGTACTAGGCAAGAAAGGGAGAAGCTTCCTCAAACTCTTAAGCATGCCAAAGCAGGTTCCGGACAGTTTCTTCACTTGCGTTGTGAAGTTTAAATTTTCGTCAAACCAGACGCCAAGATGTTTAACGGCTCCAGTTCTATCAGAGGGGCGGGGAAAACCTGGAGGCCAAAACCTTTCTCTGAAATCCGAGGGAAAGGAGCCACAGAGCAGAACCTCTGACTTTCCCTCATTACATTTCAGCTGAGCCTTGGCCAACCAGTGGAAGACTGAAGATAAACAGTGTTGGGCTATCTCCACGGAGGCTTCCCCCTTGGGCCAAGTAAACAGCAGCTGTGTATCATCTACGTATGCCATAACCTTAGCCCCCAGTGACTCCACCAGAACCACCAGTGGAGTCATATAGATGTTAAACAGGAGGGGGCTAAGTGATGAACCCTGCGGCACGCCTGTAGTCACAGGCATGGACGCAAAGGTGTCAGAGCGCTGTACAACAGAACCAGTTACGTTACATGAGAGAAATGTTACAAAGTAGAATGTTACAAAAAATAGCAGGACACAATATCAAACACAGCAAGCAAGGAATGTACAAGAAAATATTACAAATTGACAATGACTAACAAACTTCCTGGAGGGGTCTGAGAATGAAGGGATTAGTTCTGAAAGTGTCTTTGGAATGGAAGAGATTTGAGGTCTGCTTTGAAGATCCGGATGGAGGTGATGGCACGGAGCAATGGAGGAAGCGAATTCCAGATTCTCACCGCATTACCTGAGAACGACTGAGCCATCGATTTTTCCCTTTTGAAGGAGGGGGCTCAAGCAGAAACTTTTCTGCATTCCGAGGTCTCAAGCCTCCAGACAATTTCAGTTTATTCGCTGTTGTTTTGCAATAAAAAGCGAGGCTATACATACGATAACAAAAGAGCATGTTTTGTATTGTTCAATTAATTATATATTTGTTACACGCGACCTCGTGTGCCCTCTTGTTTTTCTTTGAAAACCCTGCTTCCATTCCATCTTCTTGCTAGTTTTGTGTTCTCGAGCTTTTAGCCAGTACACATGGTGGAAGGTAATCTTGGCTTTGGCTTGTATTGGTGTTTTAACTTTAATAAAGATAATTACTCGCAAACCATCGACTTTCGAGTATAGACGAGATAACAAAAGAGCATGAAAATGCAACACATAATAGTCAGCAAGAAATGTCCAACACCTTGAGACAGGTGCAGCTGTGGAACTTTTCACCCCTGGTCACCTGCTGCCACATTGTGCTGCATACAAAGTCTCTAAGCCTCTGGCTGGGTTGAGAATTTTCTTGCAGGTGGATGGGATGACCACTCGATGGGGCAGCGGACTGGATCCTTTGCTACCACCCTGGTCGGCTGGCCTTTCGGCCCCGGGCTGCCATGTTGGGGTCTCTCTTGAGCTGGACTATGATTCGCCTCCAAGCAGGTCCTGTTTGTGTGTGAATCTGGCTCCCATTCAGGCTCATCACTGACTCTGTTGATGTAGCGTTTCAGAACCTAAATATATCATTTTATAGACTGGACCCATTTCATCATAATTTCCCTCCACACCGCATGAGTTAATACCACTTACCAATAGTTTTGATCGAATATATGACGATATCCCGCAAACTATTATACCGCATACCATCACTCCGCATTTTTTACAATGCGGGTGCAATTACTCCACAATACCATCACCCCGCAACCTTTTACCCCACATATGACTTTACCACGCATGCCATTACAATGCAAATGCATTTGTAGTGAAGTCATAAACTTAGTAAAAGTACTCACCCCATATATATATATATATATATATATATATATATGTTTGTGTGTGTGTGTGTATATATATATATATATATGTGTATATGTGTGTATATATGTATATATAGGTATATAAATATAGGTATATGTGTGTGTGTGTGTATATATATATATTCACTGAAAAAACCATAGGTTATAGACCATATATAGTTAGGAATTAGAATTTAAAAAACCTTATTTTACTCACACAAAACCATTGAAATTCCATATATAGTTAGTTGCACTAACTATATATCGCGCACCCGCAATCCACTGCTGATCATGTCACATATTACATCATTCATGACATGGTCAGTGACATCACTGATGACATCTCAAATGACATCACTGATGACATCACTGATGACAACATCCAGTGACTGTATGTTTCTGTAAAGTTAAAATATGTCTTACATATTGAAGAATGAGTGGATGTATAAGTGTCTGGATGAAGGATTTAGTAGGTGCGTGACTGACTGTATGAGTGAGTGATTAAATGTGTCTCACTGAATGCATGGGTTAGTGACTAAACTGTCTTAATTTGTGCATCATTATGTCTGTTGTGATGTAAACTGCTGCATGTGTTGATCATTAGCTATACGAGAGGCTATATGTGTTATTAATTGGTTGCCCAAGTATTTCTATGGGAGATTGAGTTTGTGTGGGGGTGGCTGGAAGGTGTGTGACTCTATGCATAGATGTGTGAGCAGTTTATTCACTAGGTGTATGAGTTCAAGAGTGCATGTGGAAACAGCTACATGGGCAGTTGGCTGTGTGCATGAGTGTATTGATGAGTGAATGGATATCTCAATGCTACATGTCATAGTAAGTACATATGTAAAACACAGTACATGTGAGAGTTGGCATATATAAATAACTGTGCATGAGAGCCACTGAATGAGTGAGTGGTTGTATCGATCATTGTGAACTTGTATCAGGGATTGTATAAGAGAGTAAATATGTGTTAGTATATGTTTCAATAAGTAAGGTGTGTTTAACTGTATAGTTGAAGAAATGGAGGTGAGATTGTTTCTTTGCATGACTGACTGGGTGTGTGAGTAACTCCATGGATGAGTGGCAGTGTGTGAGTGTCTGTATACACTGAGTGTATCTAAGGTTATATTAGAGTCTGAAGAGGTTTATCGTATTAGCACAAGAATGATGTCAAATGAGATGTCATCAGTGATGTCATCAGTGATGTCATTTGAGATGTCATCAGTGATTTCATCAGTGATGTCACTGACCATGTCATGAATGATGTAATATGTGACATGATCAGCAGTAGATTGCGGGTGCGCGATATATAGTTAGTGCAACTAACTATATATGGAATTTCAATGGTTTTGTGTGAGTAAAATAAGGTTTTTTAAATGCTAATTCCTAACTATATATGGTCTATAACCTATGGTTTTTTCAGTGAATTTCAATGGTTTTTTAATAGCAAATATCATAAGCTGTCGAATGTCAAGTACGTGGTAAGTAAAAACATTTTCGTGTTTATGCACACTGATCTGCTTTGAATGCTGTCCCCCACCCCTCATTTCTATTAGGAGTACTCTCTCTTTGCAGATAGTGAAGGGTAGTTAACGCAGGCCTTTGCCCCCGTTGTAATCCGTCGTGCCTGCTTCTCTCTCCATTTGATTGATTGTTCTCTTTGGTTCATTCTCTATTTACAAACAAGCACAGAGTCGCAATACTCTGTTTAGTCTTTGCAGATAGCGAAAAATCGTGTAAAAAAACAAAAGGAATCGAGCAAAATCAGTAGGCCACTAATGGGATCTCTTTTTGACCTCCCTAAAATAGAAACATTAGGAACAACCTGTTGATAATACCAATGTGTATGTACATAAGCGGCGTTCATTTGTGTTCACAGTACCCCTTGTTGATTGTTCGAATCGAGCATTGAATTGTTCGAAGTTGGTTCTCTTAAGAATCTTCTCTGCCTGCAAACGAGGAAGAATAGGAATATTCTCTCTCCCTTTGCAGATAGTGAAGGGTAGGTAACGCAAACCTTTAACACGTCGTGCCTATTTCGTTCCTCATTGATTGATTGTTTCCCCAAACATTGACTGTTTGGGAATTGGTTCTTTTAGGAGGTATTCCCTGTTTGCAAATATACGTAGGAAAATCTTTGCAAATAGTGAAAGGGTACGTAATGCGGACCTTTCTCCCCCGTTGTAATCTGTCATGCCTATCTACTCCCCACTGATTGATGCACCTGTTTCACCCAGACCATTTACTAGAGATACGTCATCTGGCCCGACCAGAGAGCACCCCTAGTGAAAAGGACATATGCAATAATAACGAAGTGATCACTGTATCCTGTTAACAGAAACTTTAGCATGAAACAACCTGGAAAGAAAAGAATAGGAAAACGAAAATCAGTAGGCCACTGATGAACATGAACTTTTATTAAACAACGAACAAAGAAACGATAACATAACGTAATGATAAAACCTATTAATGTCCTAGAAACAAGAAAACCTTAAAATATGCCAGTGGTGAGAGACCAGAAAAACAGTAAGAGAAACCAAATCACCCCTCGCTGTCCCACCGCCTGCCACGCCAAAAAAATCGATAGACTAGGGAAAATGCAAGTCAGTAGAACATCCGCCCCCACTCTGGAAACTTCCAAGGTGGGGCAGGGTTGCGGCTACGCCCAGCCGGGAGCAGCCCATATAAGGCGGGTCCTGCTGCCACGCCTCGGCCAGGAGATCCTAACGTAGGGTGTAGCCGGAGGAGAGGCCGAGGCCAGCGGGACCCGGCCAGGGGATTGCCTTTACAACGCTGAAGAGTTGCAGGGGGGGGAATATCTCCTCGACCCTCCCCTCTCTCTCCCAGTCCGGCCGCGGTGGTGTGGTAAATAAATAAATAATACCTCTCTTTTTGACTAGACATATATCATAACAGATAGCTCAATAAATAAGAGTCAAGATTCGAGGTAGTAGGAGTTTTGCAGGTTTAATACAGCATAAGGACAGGAACAGGACAACCTGCATAGGAATAGGATGACAGGGCCCAGCAGCTGCTGGGGCTGGATCTGAGATGAGCGCGCTGGCTTTTAATAACAATACATGAGCATATATACATAACGCAAACACATAGCATTACATTGCAGTAGGCGTAGCAGTGGGTGGAGCAGAAGGTGTGACGCGTAGCAGTCGCGAAAGATAAGGGCGAAAAGAGGTGTAACGGGGCGTATACATAGGCATGTGATGCAAACGTAACAGAATATGTCATGAATGGGGCGGAAACCATGGAGGGGGCTACCTGAGGAGCCGGGACCTCTAACCTGATGGTGCGCGCAAACTAGCAATGACGTATCACTAGGAGAAGCTGGGGGCTATGAACTCTGTGCTAGGAGCACAGACTGAAGTCTGGAGAGTCAGGGCGACATGTACCTAAACAGTATCTAGTATCTGATGTTTAGAGAACATGTTGATATAAACTAGAAGTCAGGAGGGGAAAGGCTAACTTGATTCTAAGACTGGACCATGCATTATTCTACATGTAGTGCGTGATGAAGAATATTAAATGACCATTAAATGCAGTATTTCTCTAACGTGGAGACGTGAAGGCTAGACAATGACGGAAACTATTGATGCGATTCAGTAATTTAGGAATGCAGAGAAGGAGGACTGAACTGATAACTGGAATCATAACATATTCTTGGCAGACTCAAAGGCAGAGCCAGCCTGAACCGGGCACTGTGAGGCAGGAAGTAAGTGAAGGGTCGAGGATACAGGTGGGGGCTGTATCGCTCCTCAGCGAGGTTTCAGGAGACAGGAGCTGAATCTGGTGTCCAGGCCCTTTTGAGGCCTAGAAACGGGGACTTTATAATGGAATAACGTGCACACTGAGAAACGTGGCAACGTAGCTTTACATAGGCCTGATATTCGTAGTATTCACGAGGACTGGAAACTGACATACTAGAGGTGGACACAACTATAATTGTGTCTTGAATCGAACATGGGGAATACATATGCATATTAATCATGCACACATAACATATGATGGATGACACGTAGGGACACAGAACATGGCAAAATTTACTTTTCCACATTCCCTCCTTGTCACTACGTTTCCATCAGGAAACATCAATATTCATGATACCGTCTATCATTTCATACAGTATCATTTGCTCGTCTCGAATTATCCTGGAACGGGATTTAGAACGGGGCTTGGGACTAGGAATACAAGAGGTAGCACAAATGCCGCAAATCGCAGGGCCACATTGTATACAGAGACAGCAGCTGAATATGATCGCTACTGCAATACCTAGGAAGGACAAGACTTTCCATCCCCAGGCGGAAATTATATTCCAGAACCAACCGGACCATGTCCAGGTGCCTGGATCTTGGTGTATCAGATGGGCAATTTTATGGAGTCTGGTTATAGCTGAATAAACAGACGGCGCGTTATTTGGAATGAAAATGCAGCAACTAGATCCGATGACTCTACAGGCCCCGCCCCTATCGGCCAGTATGACGTCAAGGACGAGACGATTCTGTAAAACGACAAATCTCATAGCAGATTGCTCTTCAGTTAAATTACCTAGAGCAGAGGCAGTCTCATTGACTACTGCTTCAAGGGTTCTGGTTAACCTACGGATTAGCTTACTATTCTGGATAGGTCCTATAAAGAAAAAGAAACCTCTATTGAAATCTGTATACTGTTCTAGAGCAGTTTCAGTATAATCGACAATTGGGGACTCCCTTCTATGTCTAATGTGTACTAGATGTGTGTTTCTATGATAATCAGGTGGGGCTAGGAAAACTGGTGGCAGTAGGAAGGCAATGTAGCAGGTTCCCTCCCAATCGAGGGGCAGACGAACATATGCGGTCTGACCACAAATAAAATATGAATGACGTGAAGCTTTGAAAATAGATTTCCCACTGTCACTATACTTGACAATAGTAGTACAATCACTATGTCCTACATGTACAGAACCCTTATTTCGGACACATAATTCGCCTTTGACTGGTAGTACTGAAATAGCAGGTAAGTCTGGAGCAGTATCAGACTGAACATTCAAGACCATAAAATTCGACGAATAATTACCTAAATTATACACTTCATTTTCTAGATCTAAACCTGTTCTGTGGGGGAGACCTTGCTTGTCTGGAAAACATGTACTGTTAAGAAAAGACATATCTGTTGAGGATGACGTTAAACTGGACCATGCTCCACACGAACCATTATGTGAGAATGGATAAGGAAAAAGTGGCAGAACTCCCTTCGGTGTCTGGAAAGGGGGGAGTCGACCACACACCCAACAATTAGTGGCATTGCTGGTCTGGTGTGAGTAATGTAACATGCGGATAAAAGTATTGTTTCGCATAGCGAGGCGGTAAGAAAATTCATGAGGGGGCAGATCACTAAACGTGTGCTCTGCTGTAACATTAGAAGACTTATTTACATGTGAAACTGAGAAACACAGATAAAATGCATAACTGGTGCAGGAAATCATAATGCTGAGAAATAATATGAAACATAGAAAAATGATACATCGGATTGAGTTTTGGCTAACTCTCTCACTATGGGGGTCTATTTTATACATGTCAGAAACAGTCTAACCGTTTCACCTAGGGGAGGACTTAGACAATCAAACTGACTGACTTATTTTACTAGACCGGAGTTTGAGTTTATACTCCTGTTGCGGAGTTTTCTCTAACAGGGGAGGGTTTGTAGCAATGTCTTTTGCGGGACAGTCCTTGAGAACAATATTTTGGCAATCCTTCAAATCCAGGGAAATGTTCTTTAAGACGGGTTTCAGTCCATTAAACTGTTTTACATGAGAAAGGTGCACCCAGCCTTTGCGACCTTCCAACTTCACGGCTTTACGGGTGGTGAGGAGGACCTGTCGGGGCTCTTTCCAGCGAGGCTCCAGCGGACTTGATCTGTCAAAATTCCTCACCAATACCATGGATCCTGGAACGATTTCATGCGGTGCCACCTCGGTATTGTCTGGAAATGCGGCGGCAACCTGTGAACGACATGAGTTGAGGGCAGACATCAAGGAAGCTAGGTAATCTGTCAGCATATTACTTGAAACATCGGTAATACTTCGGGGTCTAGGAGTACCCCACATGTTAGGGGGGCGGCCGAAAACGACCTCATACGGGGACAGACCTGATCTGGAATGTGCGACCATGCGCATATAAAATAAAGCGACTGGTAGAGCTACCAGCCAGTCCACACCTTTCTCTTTACACACTTTTGCAATTCGGATTTTCAGGGTCTGGTTATGTCTCTCTACGAGACCGGCTGCTTCAGGGTGGCGTACACAATGAAACTTCCACTGGTACCCTAACAACAGGGAAACATGCTTCATGAGTTCAGATGAGAATGGCTGACCGTTATCAGAATATACGACTCTAGGGAGTCCATAACGAGGGAAAAACTCACGAACCAACTGCTTGGCAGTGGTCGCGGCTGTGTAATCTGGGACTGGATATGCTTCTGTCCACCTGGACAAAGCGCATACAACTACAAGGACATACTTAAAACCTCGACATCGCTCCATCTGAATATAATCCATCTGGAGGACTTCAAAAGGGTGGTCAGGGGGCTGGAATCCACCTTGTTCCACCGGGACACTTTTACCTGGATTAAACTGACAACATATCATACAGGTACGGACTTTCTGCTTGGCTGCAGCTCGTAAATGCTTGTTGAACCAAATGTTCTGGATACTGTCTAACATAGCTTTTTCTCCTAAATGTGCTGGACTATGTGCGGTATTAATAATGACTTGAACCATAGAGTCGGGGAGAAACCATGTGGCTCTACCCTTCGTTAACCATCCTTGATCTGTCTGGACCCCTCCTTGTTCGGACCATTTCTTGATTTCTTCGGGAGTAGCATGTAACTGGATATCTATGACATCTTGTGTAGGGTCCTTAACTGTCATGCATGTAATCGGATCTGGAGTGTGTGTCATGTTAACTGGAATGTCTAGAGTCTGTGCTGTGAGCTTGGCTGTGCGATCTGCTAGATCGTTACCTTGAGAAATGGTGTCAGTAACTTTCGTATGTGCTTTGCACTTCATGATAGCGATAGATGTCGGTAAATGTATGGCATCTAACAGAGCTTGAATAAGGAGACCATGCTGAATCTTGGTTCCATGAGAAGTCATGAAACCTCTCTCCTGCCAGAGCACTCCGAAGTCGTGTACAACTCCAAATGCGTAGCGTGAATCTGTGTAAACATTAACTTTCAAGTTCTTGGCGTGTATGCAGGCTTGTGTCAGAGCAACTAGCTCTGCTGCTTGAGCGGACAGGGTGTCAATACGGTGTGTTTCAATAACTTCGGTGTCAGTAGTCACTGCATACGCGGCAACTAGTTCTCCTGTACTTGTTCTCATACATGAACCATCCACATAAAGTGTCAGGTCGGGGTCTGGTAACGGAATATCTGTCAGATCTTGTCTTGGCTTTGTCGTAATGTTAACTACTTCCACACAGTCATGTGTGGCAGAATTTGGAGTAACTGATGGTAATAGTGTAGCAGGATTTAAAATGTTGCAGCGTCTGATTTCTATGTGTGGCTGGAACAGTGTCAATTCATAACCTGTTAAACGTGCAATTGTCAAGTGCTGAGTCTGTGTTCGGTTTAAAAGAACTTCCACGGAATGTGGGACTTGTACTGTCAAGGTATGTCCTAAGACTATGGAATAAAAGCACGTACCTCCTTCTGGGTCTTGGGCTGAGGAAGACTCGCTATTAACTGGATACGGTCTGGTGTCAACTGCCTACCCCTCTTGGACAGTAAGTGTCCTAAGTAGACCACTTGCTGGACACAGAATTGAAGCTTAGAAGGGGACACCTTGTGCCCCATCTCGGCTAGGAAATACAAGACTGTAAGGGATGCTCGCTCGCAAGCACGTTCAGAACGGGCTGTGATCAGGAGATCATCGACATACTGGAGCAGGGCAGTGTCAGTTGGCATGTGAATGTTGTCTAGTTGTCTCTTGAGTGCTTGACTGTAAATGCTAGGACTTTCTGTGAAACCTTGAGGAGCTCGTGTAAACATATAGCTCCTTCCATTTAAACAAAATCCGAAAAGGAACTGGCTGTCTGGATGAATAGGGACACTGAAAAATGCGTTCTTGAGGTCGATTACAGTAAAGAACGTGGCTTCGGAATCAATGGCCGTTAATAGGGAAGAGATGTCTGGGACAACTGGGTACTGAGGAATAATACACTTATTAAGCTCTCGTAGGTCAATCACTAATCGATATACTGGGGGTGCATTTGGATCAGTACGTTTCATGACTGGAATGATCGGAGAATTACATACATTGGAGTCAGTTTCTACAACCACTCCTTGAGCCATGAGCTCGTCAATAATTTTGGATAAGGCTGCTACAGCCTCAGGTGGCAATCTGTACTGTCTGATTCGTGGTAACACTACACCTGGCTTGAGAGTCACACGATAGGGTGTGATTTGCATATAACCTACATCAGTTGGACCTTGCGCCCATAGATGCTGTGGAACATTAGACAGTCTTGAATCAAAATCTCGTAATACATAGTGACCCTTAAAGTCACGTAGGAACAATCGTATTCCCTCTGGGGAACAGCATATAACTGCACCTAACTCTTTCAGTGTTTTAATGCCTAATAGGTTTTCTGGACATGACTTAGTAAGTAACAGGTCAGTAGTACGGGACAATGGACCTACTTCTAGAGAAACTGGCTTTGAAATCTCATTTACGATAGGTTTTCCTGAAAATCCAAGGGAAACATTTCTTGAGCCTGAGAGCGGAGCCCCTGGAACTTCGGCGTGACTAATTGTGGTCCTACTTGCCCCTGTATCAATCAAAAACTTTCTGTCTTTCCCTAATACTTGACTGTGAACATAGGGACCTTCTTGATCTACAGGTATCTCGATGAGAGGCAAGCCTACCTCCCTCTCTAGGCTGTTTCATGAATACTGTTGGTACTCTGGATACTCAGACTGTGCATACTGGTACATCTGCTGTGTAACATGCTGTGTTGCAGCAATAGGCTGCGGTGCTGTAACTGTCTGTTGTGCATTCTGTGGCTGAGGAGTCTGTGAAACTTGTTCTTGTCTAGGCGGACGTGGTCTTTCTTTAGTCTTACCAGTAGCTATGTTGTGTTTCAGAACTGCACACTCATTTATAAAATGACCTGGCTGTTTACAATAATTGCAGTTCCCTTTAACGGGAGCTGCAGGATGACTGGCTTGATTCGGACCCCTCTTCTGACTGTCTTGAGGAACAGATTGTGCAACTAGTACTTTCATCTTTGTGTCTTTCATACGTTTTCTTTCGTGTTCTTGTTCTTCTCTGATTCTATTCTGGTGGTATTGAAGCATCTGCAACATCTGGGACGGGGTATTAGCTTGCCAGGTACTTTCGACTTTCAGAACTCGATTTTTAATCTGTGGGCTTGAATTCTCGACTAATTTAGTAACAAAAAGGTGAGGGTATGACTCACTACTTGTCTTGAGGCCACTGTTGATGCTGAAACATTTTTCAAATCTAGAATAAAAATCACTAATATCTTCCTCTTGTTTCTGTTTACAGGCTGAGATTGCATCCCAGTCTTCTTTTCTAGTTGTCAATAATCTGGGTAAAACTTGTATTAATAATTCTGGTAATTCTTTACATTTATCTCCAAGACCGGTACCTGGTACACGTGACTTGTCTTCAGCTTCTAGAACTGCCCAATCGATCTTTTTCTCTCCCACCTCCCATTCTTTTTCCTTTAGCTTTTCATACACCCCTGCGGGCAGCAGAACCTTTAACATTTTAATTATGTCTGGATATGTGTATTCTCCCATACGGAGCATGTCTTTTAATTCTCTATGGAACCCTGCTGGATCTTTGTCATGACAGGGAATTAATTTCTTCATCTCGAGGAGTTCCATCTTTGTAATCGGGGTGTAAACAAACACTCGTTGCATTTCACCGTCCTCTGTCTTAACTGGATGCACTTCTCGTAACGGGTTCTGTCTTTCTATGTAAAAGGGTTTACTTTCTGGGGGTGAGACATGAACAAAATGCGGGTTCAGAAACGTTCTATATTTGTGGCGCTGTTCTAGAATGACACTAATTAAATCGGTACCTAGGCCTCTCCATCTATACTGGAGTAACTCGTTCAGGATATCGTGTAACGGACCTGGATCAGAGTGCTGACCCTCATACAGAGTAATGAGGTGCTGGATCATATACATACCCACCAGTCGCTGCTTGGCTGGGGGCAATTTCAGAAACATTTGTGCCACTATTTCGTCTGGAAAAGTGGTAGAATCAGTAATCCATCGGACTGCTGATCGGGCTAGTTCTTGTTCATGCATGGTACTTAACTCACTGTAACCGATTCGTGATTTCAGAATGTGATCGGTAGCTTGGAACACTTGTTCTAGTGAACCTTGTTCTGGTGCTGAAGAGTGAAAAATAGACTTGTGTTCTAGGCGTAAATGGCGATCTGAAAATCTAGATTTTCCTACATACGCTATTCTGGCGGGATTCTCGTCGTCTACCTCTTCAGTATCAGAGTTACTTTCTTTCTCGCTTACTTGTGCTGCTTTACGTTGTTCGTGTATCTTTATTATTTCTCTACGGATTTTCTTGTACATACTCTCCATAGCACTAATGGTATTGTGCTTACCCTCGGCTATATTATCACTCCACTTTGTCAGGATTTTCATTTCGGCCTGATCTTTAGACGGGTAATCTTGTTCTCTTATTAGACAGTTAATTAAAAATTTTAATATCATACGCTGGATCTCAGCTTTCCTTTGAGACATGGCATCACTAATACTTTCTGGATCATCCCCTGTACGGATGAAACGATATATTCTGTCTAGATCTTCTTTCATATTGGGTAGGGTGACTAGATACTCGGTCACCCTTCTTACGCGTACTGAATATAAAACCATATTATTCTCGCCTGGGACTGGGTCATAGGCACATTCGCCAAAGGCTTGCCTGATTTCTGCAACAGACTTATTACTCTTGGGAGTACGCTGTGATGCTTGAGCATGTAATTCGAGTGCTGATAAACGCTTGCGTGGCGGCGGGGTTTGAGGAGGACCTCCTCCTGCGGCCCCTAGACTAGAATCGTCGACTGATATTCTTCGTGGCGGAGCGGGAAATTGAAATGCTGGCTGGACCGGGGGTACCGTAGCAGGTACTGCATGGGGTGCCCCGGTGTCTGGAGGAGCAGGAAGTGCCTGATTTACAGGGACTGGCGGAGCGCGAACAGGATTTGCATATTCTGGGACTGTGTCGTCCAAATAGGACGAAATAAAAATATCAGCTGCGGTCTGTTTGTGACGTAGCTTGGTCGGAACTAATGGTGGCGGGAAATTACTGGATGCCTCCGGGGTCGCTTTTGGCAAGCCCTCGGCAAGAAGAGGATACATACCCTTAATAAGGGCATTCCTCTGTCTGTCTCTCTGTTCAGTTTTGACTTGTTCACCTATCTCGATTAATTCTTTTTCTTGTGCTCGTTCTAAGGATTCTCTACTTAATTCTGACTTTCTGATTTCTTTTTCAGTTCTTTTATGAGCTTCTTTGCGCCATAACTCAATGGCATCTTTCTGTGACTGTCTGGCTTTCTTTTTCCATAATGCTTCTTCTACTCGCATGATGCATTCGGCATCCCATGTACCCGATACGGGCCATCTATACTTTTCTTCTAACTGTTTGGTATACTCTACCCATAAATCTAGATATAATATGGCACTTATGCCATGCTTCTGATACATAAAATGACCTGGACTGTCCCTAGGCGGAACTGGAACTGCTGCTTCCAGCAGACCCTTTCTGGTTTTTAACTGACGTAATTTCGAAAAGAGCGGCATGACTGAACTATAATCTAGACACAATACAATACACAATGAACACAATACTTATTCCCCATTCATACCACGACATGTGCGCCATTATGTGGTAAATAAATAAATAATACCTCTCTTTTTGACTAGACATATATCATAACAGATAGCTCAATAAATAAGAGTCAAGATTCGAGGTAGTAGGAGTTTTGCAGGTTTAATACAGCATAAGGACAGGAACAGGACAACCTGCATAGGAATAGGATGACAGGGCCCAGCAGCTGCTGGGGCTGGATCTGAGATGAGCGCGCTGGCTTTTAATAACAATACATGTGCATATATACATAACGCAAACACATAGCATTACATTGCAGTAGGCGTAGCAGTGGGTGGAGCAGAAGGTGTGACGCGTAGCAGTCGCGAAAGATAAGGGCGAAAAGAGGTGTAACGGGGCGTATACATAGACATGTGATGCAAACGTAACAGAATATGTCATGAATGGGGCGGAAACCATGGAGGGGGCTACCTGAGGAGCCGGGACCTCTAACCTGATGGTGCGCGCAAACTAGCAATGACGTATCACTAGGAGAAGCTGGGGGCTATGAACTCTGTGCTAGGAGCACAGACTGAAGTCTGGAGAGTCAGGGCGACATGTACCTAAACAGTATCTAGTATCTGATGTTTAGAGAACATGTTGATATAAACTAGAAGTCAGGAGGGGAAAGGCTAACTTGATTCTAAGACTGGACCATGCATTATTCTACATGTAGTGCGTGATGAAGAATATTAAATGACCATTAAATGCAGTATTTCTCTAACGTGGAGACGTGAAGGCTAGACAATGACGGAAACTATTGATGCGATTCAGTAATTTAGGAATGCAGAGAAGGAGGACTGAACTGATAACTGGAATCATAACATATTCTTGGCAGACTCAAAGGCAGAGCCAGCCTGAACCGGGCACTGTGAGGCAGGAAGTAAGTGAAGGGTCGAGGATACAGGTGGGGGCTGTATCGCTCCTCAGCGAGGTTTCAGGAGACAGGAGCTGAATCTGGTGTCCAGGCCCTTTTGAGGCCTAGAAACGGGGACTTTATAATGGAATAACGTGCACACTGAGAAACGTGGCAACGTAGCTTTACATAGGCCTGATATTCGTAGTATTCACGAGGACTGGAAACTGACATACTAGAGGTGGACACAACTATAATTGTGTCTTGAATCGAACATGGGGAATACATATGCATATTAATCATGCACACATAACATATGATGGATGACACGTAGGGACACAGAACATGGCAAAATTTACTTTTCCACAGTGGCCCTTGACAGTTTCAGGTAGTCCCGCCACATGCTCTTCCGGTCCGGCCACCAACGGTCGGGGGGCCGAGGCCGACGGGATCCGGCTGCAGCCGATAAACCAAGGAACCCGTTCATGGGGCCAGAGCCAGGGGCGTCCGGCCGACATCCACCGGAAGCCCGGCCCGAAGACGGACGGGACACTTCTACTTTCTTGAATAATGGCTGCGACAACACTGGGGGGGGATGTCTTGCACATGCCTCCGACCCCCCCCCTCGTCCTCATCGCCTGGTCCGGCCATAACAAATCTCAAGCGAGACGCCGTGGGGTGCACTGGGAGGGAGAGACGGTGCGAACAGGCCTCTCCTGCCTCCCCAGGTGGAGGCTTCCCAGCTGCACCCTCAGCGCTCCAGGCGCCCGGAAAAGGGTTCTTCCACTGTGGCCATGCTGCAACGTCTCGCCCGGCAGGGTGGAGCCCGTCCGCTCATTTGACCCCGCGATCGCCAGTAGCTACCGAACTCTCAAAATGGCGGTCGACCTGGCAAGAGCGGGCCCAGCATAAAGAAATGGCCCGGTCACTGGTTGACTCCACCACCGTAGTCCTCCACGACCTTGAAGATTCTAGAGGAGCCGCGGGAGTCTCCGACCCCCGATGGGGAATGACTGCCATGATCGCCCGTGGAGTGACGAAACTGTATCCGCGGGACGTCGGCGCTCCCATGCTGGCGCCAGCCTCACTTTGAATTACTAGAATCCTGCAGACCTCAGTTCCGGTGAAAGCACAGTGTGACCCGGTAGGAAAAATTGTTGCACCCCCTCCCCTTTTTGACTGATAGTTCAAACCACCGATCCTTTCCTTTGCCCTTTTAACGGAACTTTGGACTGCCTCCCCCTCTTTTACATTTTCTAGAGAAAACAAAACATTAACCACTACATTAGCATAGCAGTTGACACCAGAACTGTTTTCAAATTGAAAACCAACAACATCTTCAACAGAATCCTTTTTGTTTCTGCTGTGACCCTGCTACAGCACAGGCATTGTCCCCAGCAGTAATTCTGCAATGCCGGTAAGAATAGCTGTGGTGCCTACTGGACTCACTCACCCCCGCGGCGCTTCACGCCGTTATTTGCTGGGCGGCAACTTACTAGACATCACTTTCGTGCCATCTAGATTTCAGCGCGTTCTGCTGCCTTGGAACTATTCGCACAACAGACTGCTACTGACGACCCACCCCCAGGCAACATCTTCTGAATTTTCATAATTTGAAAGAACTAGTAACATGTCCTCATCAGGAATTCAAAAGAAATTGCCACGGTCTCTTCGTTGTTTAAATGTTTTTACTGTTTTTGTTTTGTTGTATATATTTATATGTTATTAAAGTTTTATATTCCTACTACTTTGTTGGAGTGCTATATATTTTTAATGTGACACATAATTGTAAAAACTTTGATGTACAAAGAGTCATTCCTGGAATCTTCCGCTTCAGGCTCGGTCCCCTCCCCAATCACAATACAGGATGGTTTTCAGATAGTAGGAACACGTGTGGTGTGACGGATCTCATCGGGTGTGGGCCTTGATCTACTATAACTCCTTTGAAGAGGGGTGATTCTTTACAGCTGGAGCCATAAACTACATCTGCAGGGCTAGCTGATAGCCTGGACAATCGGACACAGAGGAAGAGGAGTGTCAGAGGGTGCGGTAGTGAATAGGGCGAAAGGGAGGTGTCGGGCGGGCACAGAGTGTGATTCTCAGGGAAGAGCAGCGCAGATGGGGGGAGGTTTATTGCCCATGCATAAGACAGAGAGCGGGGGTGACCAGTGCCTGGGGAAGATGCTTGCGAGGGTGGGGAGCCATGCTACGAATCGACAGCGTGCAGAGAGTGGGTCTGGTCAAGGCATCTAAAATGGCTGCTGTGCACGACAAAAGTGTGGCATTTCAAAAAAGGCAAGATGGCGCAAACAATGTTTTTCAACACTTCCTCATTTCCTTCGAATCGAACGTTAACAGACGTTGGTGCATATTACCAAAGTTAAGCGATATTTATCGCTAACGATGCTTACCAACGAATTTTTTACCGCTAAGCATCGTCAGAAATTATCGAAGATAAACCTTGCTATTATCAAGGTTTATCGCAAATGCGATAATAAACGGCCGCAATGCATGAATATCGCTAAAAAGTCAGCGATATTCATGCATTACCGAGCTAATGCTCTTAGCCATGTTATCCACCTCCCATTGGATAACATGGCTAAGAACTGCTCAGGGCAGGTGTTACTTTTTGGAGATATTCGCGCTTAGCGCGAATATCTCCAAAAGTTGGTAATAGGAGATAGATATCTTGCATGTTGTAATGCAAATTATTGTGGTATATGGAACTCATACCATAATCTCTCAGGAAAGCAGAAACTGATCCTTTTGGGACCGCCTGAAAAGGCCTAGGGGGTGAGGGGTACTCTACTTTGCCCCCTTTTCACGTTCCGAACTATTTTATTTTACTCTCTTCTGTAATTACACAAAATAGCAGCGATAAGATGCATCGGAGACACACAGTGAGAGAAAGGAGGCCGGAGATGAAGAAGAGATGTCAAATACACATTGGAGATAATATAGTGGCAGAAGGGAAGTAAATATGAGTAAACTTACCATGTAACATAAAAATGTTGCACTCTATACTATAAGTCTCATTTTATACTACAATCACTTCGCTACAACCTCATAAATTAAAAATAAAAATGAATAATGTCTCAAACAATTTTTGATTTCTAAATATAAATTTATTCTTCAGAATTTTCTGAATTTGAAAGAACTAGTAACATGTCCTCATCAGCAATTTCCTCATGAAAAGTCTGCAATGATGATTCTTGTAACTCTATGGTCTCCAAACATTCGATAAATTCGCCATCAACAGATTGATCAAAAAAATCATTTAAGTCATCTCCTCCTTGTGACAATATTTCATTATTGGTGCTGTCAATTTCAATCAATGTAGTGGAATCATTCAAGTCATCTCCTCCTTGTGACAATATTTCATTATTGGTGCTGTCAATTTCAATCAATGTAGTGGAATCATTCAAGTCATCTCCTCGTGACAATATTTCATTATTGGTGCTCTCAATTTCAATCAATGTAGTGGAATCATTCAAGTCATCTCCTCCTTATGACAATATTTCATTATTGGTGCTGTCCATTTCAATCAATCTAATGGAATCATACAAGTCATCTCCTCCTTGTGACAATATTTCATTATTGGTGCTCTCAATTTCAATCAATGTAGTGGAATCATTCAAGTCATCTCCTCCTTGTGACAATATTTCATTATTGGTGCTGTCCATTTCAATCAATCTAATGGAATCATACAAGTCATCTCCTCCTTGTGACAATATTTCATTATTGGTGCTCTCAATTTCAATCAATGTAGTGGACAATTCAAAAGAAATTGCCACGGTCTCTTCATTGTGAGCCATTTTATTTTGAAATTGCTTGCTGTAAATTGCAGAAAAAAATAATCACTTTCATTTATCGTTTTTAGTAATACATAATATAAAACTAACTTTATCAAGTATTTAGTATAACAGAAGGACTGCAAATAAATAACAGAAAACATTTTTCAAATTATCTTCAAGTGTACAACATAGTTCCCCTTACAAAGAAATTGCCACGGTCTCTTCATTGTGAGCCATTTTATTTTGAAATTGCTTGCTGTAAATTGCAGAAAAAAATAATCACTTTCATTTATCGTTTTTAGTAATACATAATATAAAACTAACTTTATCAAGTATTTAGTATAACAGAAGGACTGCAAATAAATAACAGAAAACATTTTTCAAATTATCTTCAAGTGTACAACATAGTTCCCCTTACAAATTAACAACTCACCTTTTTAAAAGTAGGAGAAGTGTTAGTACTGTGTAAATGAAACACCAGAAATTCACCACCAAAAATTCCTCACAAATGTACCTCAGACAGTAGTATCACAAAATGGCTGTGGTTTCCTCTCATTTGACATATATACATAACCAATTAACTTTCATCACACACAAATACAAAACCAAAGTAACATTTTAATTGGTTCTAAATTTCAACACTTTCAAATGTGTTTTCCCCATGCAATTTTCCATAGGACATTTACATACGTCTACAGCCTGAATGGCTGAACGGAATTACACCAAACTTGGCAAAATGGTACATCAAACCTAAGAGGTCAGGAAGGATCTACTATGCCCCCTTATGGTCATTTCCCCCTTCGCTTTGGCCTCCTCTTGTCTCTCGATCCTACCGAGAGACAAGATGGCGGCCGCTACGGACTGTTTGGAATGTTGACAGACGCCGGAGAACCAATCAGCTTCGCAAAGCTCCGTAACGCGAAAAGTACGCGAAGCGGAGCGCTGTTACAGATATATATCTTATTTTGAATGTTAATTTCTCAAAATCCACTGGAGCACATATATTGAGACCTAGCAAAGGCACATCGGGCTACCAGTCCCTAATATTTTGCCAAGTTTCGTGCAAATCCATTCAGCCGTTCGATTATTGACATTTAGATACGTCTACAGCCTGAATGGCTGAACGGAATTACACCAAACTTGGCAAAATGGTACATCAAACCTAAGAGGTCAGGGAGGATCTACTATGCCCCCTTATCGTCATTTGCCCCTTCCCTTTCGCCTCCTCTTGTCTCTCGATCCTACCGAGAGACAAGATGGCGGCCGCTACGGACTGTTTGGAATGTTGACAGACGCCGGAGAACCAATCAGCTTCGCTTCACAAAGCTCCGTTGCGCGAAAAGTACGCGAACTGGAGCGCTGCCCGGTCCGCTGTTACAGATATATATCTTTTTTTAAACGTTAATTTCTCAAAATCCACTGGAGCACATATATTGAGACCTACAAAAGGCACATCGGGCTACCAGTCCCTACAATTTTGCCAAGTTTCGTGCAAATCCATTCAGCCGTTCGGGCTAAAAGTGAGGCCAACCGCCCTATGGAAAACTCAATGTTAAAAACACGTTTTGGGACCCCCCTTTTTTCTCGACCCCCCCTGGACGAACCCCCCCCCCAATTTTCAGGGGCTGCTCAGAAACAAAATGTGCCATTTTCCTGAAAATTTCAGCCAATTCCGTCCACAAACGCCAAAGTTATTAGACATAGAATTTTCAAAAAACCCATAGAGAAAAAATCCTAACTATATATACCTACTGGCGACCGCCAGTAGGTAATATATATATATATGTATGTATACATATATATATACATATATATATATATATATGTATCCAAGATAGTTAGGGTCCTTCCGAGACCATTACTCCCATAGTCAGGTGGCGTATTACTCCGGCGAACCCAAAGCCGTTAGTATTTTCAATTTACCAAGTTGCTAAGTCCAGCAAATACGCACTCAGAGACAGATGTCCGAAGAAAAGGGGTGTTTGTTCCTAAATTACGCTACGCGTTTCAACACAATGCTGTGTCTTGCTCACACGAATTGCTTCGATGTTTACAGCATATTTAAAAGAGACCAACAACATAGACAAAGGCATGTTTGTATGTGAAAGTCACATGATCACACCTGTGAATGGATCCGCCATTGCTAAGTGGTATAAAAGAAGGTGAACTACATATCTGATTACATCAACTCATATAATTATGCACTGTTTAGAAGACATAAAGTCCTTCAGTTAAGCATATATATTGAAACAATAATCAATGAACATTCAAGTTCAGTTTGTATCAAAACATGTTGCGACTCTCTTAAATAAATATATATATGTGTATATATATATATGTGTATATATATGTGTATGTATATATATGTGGGGATTTTAGTTTTTCATGCACATAGCCGGGACAGCCTTCACTTTGAAGCAGTTATCGAACTGCAATGCCCAGAAAACACTGCAAGCCTTGAGCTAGAAGTCCCATCAGGGTGGGCCATATGGTATATAGTTCGCATTGGCTGTCAGTACTGTTTGTGGAGAGCCTGTGAACAAGGGCAGAGCGCCCGAAATGCATTTGGCAATTTCTGGGGGAGAAGCATGACGTATTGACGACTTGGAAAATAAAGATTGGAACTACTTACCCACTGTGTTGGCTTTAGTTCAAGGGCAACCTTCTCTGTGTGCAATTCAAATGCGGCGCGCCCATCCGCCTCTGTAGCAGGACCAACGGCACTTGGAGCTCTGGGTGTCAAAAGGAGTGGATAAATCCGGTTTTCCAGGCGGACAACCTTAGAGGCACTCTGGCGCTTTCTCCCCCATGAAACCCACTTGGGGATTTTAGTTTTTCATCCACATAACTGGGACAGCCTTCACTTTGAAGCAGTTATCGAACTACAATGCCCAGAAAACACTGCAAGCCTTGAGCTAGAAGTGCCATCAGGGCGCATATGGTATAAAGTTCGCATTGGCTGTCAGGACTGTTTGCGGAGAGCCAGTGAACAAGAGCAGACCGCCCGAAATGCATTTGGAAATTTCTGGGGGAGAAGCATGACGTATTGACGACCTGGAAAATAAAGATTGGAACTACTTAGCCACTGTGTTGGCGTTCCTTCAAGGGCAACCTTCTCTGCGTGCAATTCAAATGCGGCGCGCCCCGTCGCAGGAACGCCCCGCCGCCTCTGTAGCAGGACCATCGGCACCTGGAGCTCTGGGTGTCAAAACGAGTGGATAAATCAGGTTTTCCAGGCGGAGAACCTTAGAGGCTTTCTGGTGCTTTCTCCCCCCATGGAACATACTAGGGGATTTTAGTTTTTCATCCACATAACCAGCACAGGCTTCACTTTGATCATTATAGATAATGGGGTAACCCAAAAGTCAACCGGACCTGGGTGCAGTACGGGAATGAAACAATGGTCCGTGACCAATGTCTTAAAGAAATTAATTCCACTTTACACAATGTGTGTTGTGTACAATATAACAACACTGGTATCTAATACCCTCACAAGTTACTTCACGCATGCATCAATTACTTCTTTATGCATGCACATTTCAAGAGAAAACACAGACAAAAAAAAATATATTGCCCAATTATATAAAACAATTATCAACATTTATTTTTGAATAAGTATTAGATTGCTTTCAATAGACATAGGTTGCGTGCAGAGAGAAGAAAGGGTAGTGGGGTAGTGATGGTGGGTAGTGAAAGTGCAAATCATTGGAATAAGAAAGAAACAGATAGATACTTTGAAAATCACTGGTAAACAAAGACCAGACAATGTTGACCTGTCCAAGGTTAGACTTTCATTTACATGTACTCTGTAAATTACAGTATGCACTGAATGCATTTTCAGGTTATAACAGATGGAGTATTGGTACAGGTCTCGTTGGGAAGAGCGTCGACGTTTCGACTCGGCTGATGCAAAGAGGGGGGTTGTAGCCTCAGCTGCGAGTCTTCATCAGGACTGTATGTGGCAACCTATGAGAAGTATGCTAGGTTTAGATAGGGCGGTGTGTGTATGTGATTAAGTAGAGAGATACATTTGGTGTCTCTACTGACCTCAACCTGGTGCCAGGCCTTGCTACACAGGTGACGGATCCATCAGAGAATAAATTGGCCCAAGATCGCCAGGGGTTTAATTAGTATAAAGGTGTGCCGTATTTGCAACACTCTGTCTCCTAGTCATCTGCGACTGATAAGGTTTTGGAGGCCCACTTCCTAATTTTGAATAAATAGAAAACATGGTGTCACGATAATAGTGGTAAGTTAAAAACAAGGTGAGTAAAACTAAATTGCGACCGTAGTAAATGGTATATGAATATTATACATATAAAACTCCACTGCGTCATACACAAGGTCATGTGCCATTGTGTACTATGGTGAAAACGAGGTAATTGTGAAGAAAATGAATCAGTCTATACCATAGAGAAGGTAACATGCACTTCCCCTGATTCTCCAGACCCCGGTGGAAAATGCCCCAGCAAAGTTAAACGGCAAACACTGGAAGCCCGAAGGTTAAAGGCCATCATAATTCTAATAGATACTACGGGCCTACATCTGCAGTAAATGACTGCTGTCTAGGTCAAAATTACCTTCGTTGTGGGTTACGGCTCGGTCCAAGCTGCTCGGCAAGACGGCTGGCAAGGAATGGCAAACATGTCTTGTCGGTAAATCAAGCCGTCTGCGAGAGAGCGTAACGTGCACGTTGCCGTTCGGCAGTAAATTGATCTCGGAAATTCCGAGTGTCATCCGGGTCTCAGCGCGATGCCGGAGGCCCGGGAAGTAGATCAATGTCATCAGGGTTCTACCTATAACCAGCAACATGCTCACATAGAGGCCTAGTGTGCTGTCAAGCAGCGGATACAATATAAAATGAAAATTAACCAGCGTGCAAGTTCAAGAACTTGAGCCGGATATCGTAAAGCAATCTAAATTACAATGAAATGCGGGCCCATATGTACGAAATAGTTACAGTTGGCGAATGCAGTATGTACAGTGGGTGAAATGCTTCTGACAATTGACAATCTACAAACGGGTTTATACAGTGTCAAGCAGTGGATCAGTATATAACGAACAAACGTACACGTTCATAATTTCCATACAATGCGTACCCAAGAGCTTAAACTGGAAATCAGTTAACAATATAATTCCAAAAGAATGCACAAGTGTAGTTACAAAAGGGAAATCCAGTATGTACAGTTGGTGAAACGCTTGGCCATGTTGGATAATCCTCCTACCATTTGACAATCTACAATGAGGTTTCAACAGTCGGCATCGGTCAAAATGAAAGGTATATATACATTTGTGGAACAAATGATGAAACAGTGATGAGTAAATATACAGTTTCTATGGTCGGCTTTGGTCAAAGGATTAATATATATACAGTGATGAAACATGTAAACCAAATATATATATATGTACACGTACAAGGTAAGCCTTACAAAAAGCAAAACATTTTATGTTAGGCTGGTGGTACCACAGTTTATATACAATCTTTACGCGGAGAGTGTTATACAGCTAGACAGCCATGGAGAGGGACCACATTAGCTAATGGGTCATTCCCGGTGACGGAGTGAGCTAATCAATCAGGAAATGCGTAGACTGGCTGCCTGGCGAGCTATTTCCTCATACTCATTTAATCCCTTCAGTATAGTGTTGAAAGTATGAATCCATTTGCATTCACGGTAGTTGAGGTTATGTGAGAGGCACCCTCCTCTTGGATTTATGGGTACCTTCTCAATCACACACCATCTTAAGCTTTCCACAGTGTGTCCAAATTTCGCAAAGTGTTCTACTTGTGGTGCTCCCTGTGTGGCACATCTTATTTTGCTGAAATGTTGCAGAATGCGGCATTTGATTTTCTGTGTTGTTTGGCCTATGTACACAAAACCACATGGACACTGAATGGCATATATAACTCCAGAGGAGTTATAGTTAGTGTGTTCTTTAAGGGTGTGGATGTAGGTGTTGTGTGTGAAGGTTTTGGTTTCATTAGTCAAGGGACAAGCCTTGCAGCTGCCACATTTGTAGTGGCCCTTGATGGGGGTGATATTCCATAGATGTTTCTGGGCATTTGTCATCTTTACAGGTAGTAGGGATTTGACCAATGTGTTCCTGAGGCTCTTGCCTTTCCGGAACGCATACAGAGGGGGTTCCGGCATATTCAGATCGTCAGCGACCATGTGCCAATGCTTGTTAATCGTAGTAACACATTTGAGTCTATCTCGACTCGTATTGTCCTCCCCGGGTGTTAATAGGAATTCTCTTTGGTTGTACCAAGCTCTTTTGCGGGCCTTTTTCAAGAGCCTGATAGGGTACCCTCTGTCTCTCAGTCTATTCAATAAATCAGTGGATTCAGAGAAGTAGTCTTCCCTTTTGGAACAATTACGTCGCACCCTTAAAAATTGGCCATAAGGCAAGTTCTCTCTTAGACTCCGGGGGTGATGGCTAGAGTATCTTAAAAGAGTGTTCCGTTCACTGGCCTTTCTATATAATGTGGTGTGCAGTTTAGCGTCCTCAGCTTTGATGGTGATATCTAAAAAGTGTATTTCTTCAGTACTGTGGTCCAAGGAGAATTGTATATCCGTGGATTGCGTGTTGAGCCAACAGTGAAAGGTATTGAGTTGGGTCTCACTCCCTTGCCAAATCATCAGCACATCGTCAATGTACCTGCGCCAAATGGCAATATTGTTTCTAAATGGATTGTGGATGTTCAGAACATATCTATGTTCATATGCGTCCATAAAGATAATTGCCAAGTTAGGGGCAAAGCTTGCCCGCATGGCCACGCCTTTGGTCTGGTAGTAGTACCTGTCTTGAAACATGAAGACATTCTTACTCATGGCAATATCCAGTAGTGTAATAATGAAATCATTGGGGATTCTAGTGGGTCTTGGTCGTTTCTCCAATACTCCCTTGATTACATCCAATGCTGCCTCCTGAGGGATACTCGTGTAGAGCGAGGATATGTCCATGGTGACCAATATTTCCTTGTTGGTGTCAAATGGAAGGTTGTCACATAGATTGATAGCTTCCATCGTGTCACTAATGTAAGTGGGAGTGGCAATCGCAATAGGTTTGAGGAAGTGATCAATGAATTTACAGAGCGGTTCTAACAAGGAGCCACGTCCTGATATGATCGGTCTCCCTGGGGGGTTTTCCATGCGTTTGTGAATTTAGGGGAGGGTATATATGGTGGGCATCCGGGTTGTCTGTTGTTAAGAAAGTCATGTTCGTGTTTTCTTAAAAACCCTTCTTGTAACCCCACACTAGTGGCCTCTTTGATGAGAATTGCCACCTCATTGCTGGGGTCAGTTGTCAATATCCTATAGTTCTCGCCTACACCTAGTTGGGTAAGGATTTCCTGTTTGTAGTCAGAGGTGTTTTGGACTACTATGGCCCCACCCTTGTCCACAGGTTTTATGACAATTTCCGTGTTGTTCCTGAGGGCAGTAAGGGCTGAGCGTTCATTTTTAGAAACGTTAAAGTTCACATATTCTTTTTGTTCGACAAGATGCATAACATCCTTCATCACTATGTGTTCAAATGCCATAATTTTATGGGACATCATATGGGACGGAGGGTTGAAGGTTGAAGGGGGGTCTGAGGCCTGTACAATGATGGATTCCAGGGTATCTTTGTGAAGTGATATTTTAATCTGATCTTTCTTAAAAATTGATGAAGTTCAAGTTTCAGATTGAAACTGTCAGGTAGGGGGAGGAGCCAAGATGGCGATCGGAACAGTCGCATAAACGCCTCGCTCCGAGATCCCTTCCTCCCCGCCGCCTATCCTGTCTTTAATCCTGATCGGGGTGTTCCGAATTTGGTTACCTGGGAAGAGCCTTCACTTACCGTCTTTTTCCGGGGCTCTGGCGTGCAGTGGTTTCTGCGTTCTGCCCTTGTAACCTTGCTGGCCTTCCCGGCCCTGACGCCGGGGCCTCGAGTGCTGTGTCTGCCCGGAGGTGTTCGGAGTGCCGGCGGCCCGGAACCGCTGAAGTGACCCGATGGTGGGAGCCTGAGAGCCGCGAGCCGGAAGCGCCGGAGCGGACCCACCCCCGATGGTGGGCCACCCCGCATGCCTGATTGCCTGCCGGCCCGAAGAAGAGAAGCCGCGTTGTCCGGCACCCCTCGGGTGAGAAGCCCACTCCTGTTGATTGTCCCGCCTGGGATCCGGTGCAGGGCTCCCCCGAGTGTTGTGGGGAGCACGCCCGTTCTTCTGGTGACTCTCCTTTCTCCGCCGAGCGCCATCCGCCACGGATCGGCTGTGTGTCCTGGGGCCTCCGGCACTCCTGGTGGGCTTGGCGGCGGATGCGACAATGGCGGCGGGCGATATGCACAAGATGGCGGATGGCCCCTCGGAGTGTCTTCCTCCTGGAGACAGGGACGTTGCTGCATTTGCTCTCCCCAGACCTCGTTTGATTCGGGCGGCCCCTACACGGAGTACTGTCTTGTTCGCCCTGGGTGCTCTGCGGATCGACCTGTCCTTGCACTGCCGGGACTTGGAGTTGCGGATCGCCGCCATGGTTGTTCAGCCATTTTGTGACGCGGTGTCGTCTCCCCGAGTTGGTATTGTTGAGACTTCTCCAGCTGCTGTGCTGGGATATCCGGCTGGGTGTTCGATTCCATGGGATCAAGTGGACCCGGTGCCGATGCAGCAGTATTTCCTACATCCTGATTTCTTTGCTTTGTGCTGGACAGCCCGGACTTTGTGCTTGGCCACGTGGATCTTTGGGTTACTTTTGCATTCTGACTGCTGCCGAGTTTTCCTGGCTGCTTTTTGTTCGCCGAGACGGTGTTCCGTGAAGATCCCACTTGCTTTCCCTGACTGGTATGGACCCACTGTATCATGCTGTTTCCTGGCCGTGGCGGGGTCTGGCAGCTCTGCTTTTCATAGAAGTGGACAGGGGTGATCGTGCCTGGGTGCCTGCGGGACTTTTGTTTTGTTAATTGGCATCTCCGTGCCTCATCATTTGGACAGTTCCTGTCTTCATCCTTTATGTAGGCTTTTCTCAGTATCCCTTTTTTGACCTCGACTAGTGATCCGTTATTGCGGGTGGGGTGGTGTTCTGTATTTCGATCGCTGGCTCCCCTCCTCTCTTCTCTCCTCTCCTTCTCTTCCCTCTTTTTCCTCTCCTTTTATCCCTTTCTCTTTTTCCCTTCGTTATTATTCCCTTTCTCTTTCTTCTATATTTTGGGTGACTCTGGGCGACAGGCACGCTGTTTAGTGGGATAGGCCATAGCCATTACAGTGATGTAGGGTGGGGGGGGGTGTTTGTTATTTTAGTTTGTTTTCTTCTATGGTCCCTTTTTTGCTTTCTTTCTAGGGGGTGGGCTATGTCCCTTTGTTCTTTCTCCTTCGTTTCGTAAGTGTCTGCACTTTCTCCTTTTTCGGGGCGGGAGGGCGGTCTATGCGGTGACCCATTTACTTGTTTGCTACGATTTGTCCTTTATTTTTGAACCTTTGATGGGCATTGGATGTATCTGGGCTTTGCTCTACTGTGGTTATTTGATTGCGTAGGGGGCTGCATCCCTCTCGTCCCCCCCCTCTTTTTCTGAGTATGTTGCATGACACATGGGTAGATATGGCTTCTGCCTCCTCTATACATCATAAAATGAAACCTTTCTTATCCTGGCGCTTACTGTGTAACGATTTCATTACTCGTCTATCCTGTATTCATCCTACCGTACACATTGATGTTGTTCCCTTTTGACTCTCCTGATTTTGCGGCCGGCCCTTGTGGTTGTAGGCCTGCGCTTGTACTTATACCTGTTTCTCAATAAAGGTTTTTAAAAAAATAAATAAATAAAAAAAAAAAAGAAACTGTCAGGTAATTTAGTAGGGACAAATGAAAGACCTTTCTGCAGGATAGCCTCTTCGTCATTGTTAAGTGCATACCCCGAGATGTTAACTATGGGATTTGGGGCGGTTTGTCTCACAACTGGTAATGTTGCCGGCGTGTCCTGATGTCTCCGTGTATCTCTGGAGAGAAGTGGACTTGTTTCTTTGCCCTGCCCCTGCCTCTGTTCCATATTGGTGAGTTCATTCCCCTGGGGTATGCCCAAGGCCTCCCTCTTCCACTGTATTCTGTCCATTGTGCTCTAAAAAAGTGGGCTGTTGGTCGATAGGTCCCTGTGTGCCTGAGCTCGTCCCTGGTCTATCGTTTTCACTGTCTGAACTGTTGCTGAATGAGGAGTTAGAGAAGGTGTTATATCTCCTGTACCCTCCCCTACCTCTGCTTGTGTACTTTCCTTGTGTGTCTTGCTTGTGATATCCTTCCGGTAGGTATGGATAGGTTTTTTTCTTGTTGTATTGTTGTATGTCACAAGCTTGTTTGTCTAGTTTGTTTGCCTGTGTAAAGGTCTCAAAGTCTTTAAGGGTGCCGTCTAGTCTTTCTAGTGCTTCCTTTGCATTGATAAGAGCTTTATCCTCACAGATCTCCTTTCTCAATTCTGTGATCTCTTTCATCAACCTCTTCACTTCCTCTAAGGCCGTCTCAACCCCTAACATCATCCAATGTCTACTACAATTGTTGAGATGTACGTGGTACCACCAGCCTAACATAAAATGTTTTGCTATTTGTAAGGCTTACCGTGCATGTGAACATATGTATATATTTGGTGTACATGTTTCATCACTGTATATATATTCATCCTTTGACCAATGCCGACCGTAGAAACTGTATATTTACTCATCACTGTTTCATCATTTGTTCCACAAATGTATATATACCCTTTCATTTTGACCGATGTCGACTGTTGAAACCTCATTGTAGATGGTCAAATGGTAGGAGGATTATCCAACATGGCCAAGCGTTTCACCAACTGTACATACTGGATTCACCTTTTGTAACTACACTTGTGCATTCTTTTGGAATTATATTGTTAACTGATTTCCGGTTTAAGCTCTTGGGTACGCATTGTATGGAAATTATGAACTTGCACGTTTGTTCATTATATTCTGATCCACTGTTTGACACTGTATAAACCCGTTTGCGGATTGTCAATTGTCAAAAGCATTTCACCCACTGTACATACTGCATTCGCCAACTGTAACCATTTCGTACATATGGGCCCGCATTTCATTGTAATTAGATTGCTTTACGATATCCGGCTCAAGTTCATGAACTTGCACGCTTGTTCATTTTCATTTTATACTGTATCCACTGCTTGACAGCACACTAGGCCTCTATGCGAGCATGTTGCCGGTTATAGGTAGAACCCCGATGACATTGATCTACTTCCTGGGCCTCCGGCATCACGCTGAGACCCGGATGACACTCGGAATTTCCGAGATCGATTTACTGCCGAACGGCAACGTGCATGTTACGCACGCTCGCCAGACAGCTTGATTTACTGACAGGATATGGTTGCCATTCCTTGCCAGCCGTCTTGCCGAGCAGCTTGGACCGAGCCATAACCCACAACGAAGGTAATTTTGACCTAGACAGCCGTCCTTTACTGCAGATGTAGGCCCGTAGTATCTATTAGAATTATGATGGCCTTTAACCTTCGGGCTTCCAGTGTTTGCCGTTTAACTTTGTTGGGGCATTTTCCACCGGGGTCTGGAGAATCAGGGGAAGTGCATGTTACCTTCTCCATGGCATAGACTGATTCATTTTCTTCACAATTACCTCGTTTTCACCATAGTACACAATGGCACATGACCTTGTGTATGACGCGGTGGAGTTTTATATGTATAATATTCATATACCATTTACTACGGTCGCAATTTAGTTTTACTCACCTTGTTTTTAACTTGCCACTATTATCGTGACACCATGTTTTCTATTTATTCAAAATTAGGAAGTGGGCCTCCAAAACATTATCAGTCGCAGATGAATAGGAGACAGGGTGTTGCAAATAGGGCACACCTTTATACCAATTAAACCCCTGGCGATCTTGGGCCAATTTATTCTCTGATGGATCCGTCACCTGTGTAGCCAGGCCTGGCACCAGGTTAAGGTCAGTAGAGACACCAAATTGATCTCTCTACTTAATCACATACACACAGCGCCCTATCTAAACCTAGCATTCTTCTCATAGGTTGCCACGTACAGTCCTGATGAAGACTCGCAGCTGAGGCTACAAACCCCCTCTTTGCATCAGACGAGTCGAAACGTCGATGCTGTTTCCAACGAGACCTGTACCAATACTCTATCTGTTATAACCTGAAAATGCATTGAGTGCATACTGTAATTTACAGAGTACATGTAAATGAAAGTCTAACCTTGGACAGGTCAACATTGTCTGGTCTTTATTTACCAGTGATTTTCAAAGTATCTATCTGTTCTTTTCTTATTCCCATGATTTGCACTTTCACTACCCCACTACCTTTTCTTCTCTTTGCGCTCAACCCATGTCTATTGAAAGCAATCTAATACTTATTCAAAAATAAATGTTGATAATTTTTTAATATAATTGGGCAATATATTTTTCTTTTTGTCTTTGTGTTCTCTTGAAATGTGCATGCATAAAGAAGTGATTAATGCATGAATGAATTAACTTGTGAGAGTATTAGATACCAGTGTTGTTATATTGTTCACAACACACATTGTGTAAAGTGGAATTAATTTCTTTTAAGACATTGGTCACAGACCATTGTTTCATTTCCCCCCCCCAGCCTTCACTTTGAAGTAGTTATTGAACTACAATGCCCAGAAAACACTACAAGCCTTGAGCTAGAAGTCCCATCAGGGCGGGGCATATGGTATATAGTTCGCATAGGCTGTCAGGATGGGAAACAACCTTTACAACGCAACTTTTACAACGAACTACCATTACAACGAATTTTGTACAACGCAAAAACTTTTACAACGTATACCATTACAACGCAGGATTTTACAACGCAAGTACCTTTACAACGCATACCATTACAACGTAAGTATTGGTAAGTATATAATTATTTTTAAAATATTATATGTTTGGGTTTTTGGGTAAAGGGGTATTTTTAGGGTTCAGGGTCAGTTTTCAGTTTTTGGGTAAAGGGGTATTTTTAGGGTTCAGGGTCAGTTTTCAGTTTTTGGGTAAAGGGGTATTTTTAGGGTTCAGGGTCAGTTTTCAGTTTTTGGGTAAAGGGGTATTTTTAGGGTTCAGGGTCAGTTTTCAGTTTTTGAGTAAAGGGGTATTTTTAGGGTTCAGGGTCAGTTTTCAGTTTTTGGGTAAAGGGGTATTTTTAGGGTTCAGGGTCAGTTTTCAGTTTTTGGGTAAAGGGGTATTTTTAGGGTTCAGGGTCAGTTTTCAGTTTTTGGGTAAAGGGGTATTTTTAGGGTTCAGGGTCAGTTTTCAGTTTTTGGGTAAAGGGGTATTTTTAGGGTTCAGGGTCAGTTTTCAGTTTTTGAGTAAAAGGGTATTTTTAGGGTTCAGGGTCAGTTTTCAGTTTTTGGGTAAAGAGGTATTTTTAGGGTTCAGGGTCAGTTTTCAGTTTTTGGGTAAAGGGGTATTTTTAGGGTTCAGGGTCAGTTTTCAGTTTGGGTAAAGGGGTATTTTTAGGGTTCAGGGACAGTTTTGGGTTTTTGGGTAAAGGGGTATTTTTAGGGTTCAGGGACAGTTTGGGGTTTTTGGGGTACAGGGTTAATTTGTAAAAATAAAATAAAATTATATTTAAATTATATTTAAATTAAATTATTTAAATAAAATTAAATAAAATGTAATTATATTTTAATAATTTAAAATAATTGATATTAAAAAAATATTATATACTTACCAATATTTACGTTGTAATGGTATGCGTTGTAAAGGTACTTGCGTTGTAAAATCTTGCGTTGTAATGGTATGCGTTGTAAAAGTTTTTGCGTTGTAAAAAATTCGTTGTAATGGTAGGCGTTGTAAAAGTATGCGTTGTAACGTCATACATCCGTCAGGATTGTTTGTGGAGAGTCAGTGAACAAGGGCAGAGCACCCGAAATGCATTTGGCAATTTCTGGGGGAGAAGCATGACGTATTGACGACCAGGAAAATAAAGATTGGAAATATTTACCCACTGTGTTGGTGTTCCTTCAAGGGCAACCTTCTCTGTGTGTATGTATATATATATGTATATATATATGTGTGTGTATTTATATGTATATATGTGTATATATATATGTGTGTGTATATATATATATATATATATATGTATATATCCGTTCCCAAACTCCTACTAATCGGCTCTAGACACCGTCTCCGCAGACGTAGGTACAGACCACAGAAAGTGCTCAAATTTTCTTTAAAGGTGGTATATTGCTCCTCTGTCACCAGCATGACGCGTTTCGGCTTCGTCACGGTAGCCTTGATCACATGACCATAGGAACCAATAAGTGCAATTTATATACTGTGTGTTTCCCTAATTGAAACAACGTCAGCATTGCATAGACATGAAAGAGATACTATAGGAACAACACACTATAACGGTCTATTTACAGAAGAAACAGGTAAATGTGAAATATTTACATAATAACTTAAAAAATATATATATATAAATTCATATATTTTACAATTATTTATCACACAGGAATAACCCTTATAATGCCGTCATTTCTTCCTACTTTCTCCTTCTCCTAAACAGTAAGTATGTTATTTCATGTTAATTTATAGAAACCATGCTTGTGCAAATGCTGCAAGAATATCAACAATCTGGGAAAGTGCAAGTGCTTAATACAATAAAGTGCTCAGTTGTGCAAATGTGCAAATTCAGTGAACCATAAAATCAAGAATTTAAATTCATATAATAAGGGAATGTGTTGGTGATGGCACGTTCAATAAACCTCTATTTATGAAGAGTTACATGCCACCCACATACAGAAGTTGTTTGTTCTAAATAGTTCATCGTTACTGAAAACTGGTATTGATCAACCTCATTGTAAGATGGCAAACACATTGTGGCATAGTGCCCATTATCATTAAAGAAAAAATCACAGAAAAATGGCTAATTTTATAACCTTTATCCCTATTAACCCAACCGAAAGCCAGGAGTATTAACCGAAGAGATTAATCAGGAGAAATAGCCCTACAACTGTAAACACTCCTAATAGAGTTTTAACTAGGATCCCTACAAGTATACTCTAATCCTATAATCAACCAGGCAATCTGGACATAATTCAGCCCTGACTTACTCTAACCCTGCCTGATCAAATGACTAGAAGAAGGTAACAGTGAGTGTCTATATCCTGTTTTCCCTTCAACTACAGGAAGCAATGAAGGTCTTCCCCCGTATTTAATCCATTTGGGATCCTGGTATCAAGAAGTAAGATGTATTTACTTTCCAGCTGTCTAAGGGCTTTCTCCCTATTGCCCCCCCTGATGTTTTTGGGGACAGCATCGATGATGAAATATTTCAGATCATTTAAATTTTTATTGTGGATCAATTCAAAGTGCAGGGCGACAGGATAGTTAACATCAGAATTGACCACGGCTCGTAGGTGTTGAAGAATACGATTGAAGGCCTGTAATTTAGTGCTCCCAACGTACCTGAGTCCACAGGTACACTGGAGCACATATACCGCAAAATCAGTGCGGCAGGTATAGTGCTCCTTGATCTTAATGGGGTTGGGATCAAAAGCAGAGTAGTACTCGCTGGTGTTCACACCAAACTTGCACGCTCTGCAAGAGATACATTTGAAAAAGCCACATTTGTTTGAAATCCGATGAGGTTTAATTACTACCTCAGGGCTGGATTTGACCAAAACGTCCCTCATGGACGGAGCTCTTCTGAAAACCACCTATGGCTCATCCGGTATAAGTGGAGCTAAACGGATGTCGGTCTTCAAAAGCGGCCAATGTTTTTTCAATATACCTCTCACCTTTCTCTCTTCTCCATTAAAGGTCGTTATAAAGCTGATGGCCTAGGTGCGGTATCTGCATTAATTGAGGCAAGATAATCATCTCTATCTAATTGATTAGCTCTATCTCTTGCCTCTTGCAACAGCGAAGTATCGTACCCACGAGCACAGAATATTACAAAAGCCTCATTCTGACATCTCATAAGATCTGTCGGCGTGCTACAGATCCTCCTCATCCTAAGAAACTCCCCATAGGGGATGCTTCTGATCAGATGGTTAGGGTGGGAACTACTCGCGTGCAAAATTGCATTGCCCGCAGTTGACTTCCTATGCAAACGGGTATGCAGCCCACCCTCAGCAATGTAAATTTCCACATTATAGTTATATATGCATATTTATATATATATATATATATTTTTTTTTTAAATATTCAAAAATTACTTTTTTCAATATTTATTATATATAAGCCTAAACCCACCCTGACCCCTTAAAATACCTAGGCAACCCAAAACCTAAACCCACCCTGACCCCTAAAAATACCCCAGCACCCTTAAACCCAAACCCATCCTTAACCCTAAAAATGTCCCTGTACCCCAAAACCCAAACCCACCCTAAACCCTAAAAATACACCCTGCACCCCCAAACCCATCCTGAACCCTGAAAATACACCCTGCACCCCAAATACTAAACTCACCCTGAATCCTAAACATATCTCCTGCACCCCCAAACCCACCCTAAACCCTAAAAATGCCCCTGTACCCCAAACACTAAATTCCCTTTAAATCCTAAAAATACCCCAGTACCCGAAAACCCAAACCCACCTTGAGCCCTTTAAAACCCACCTGTACCCCAAAATCTATGCTATCCCTGAACCCTAAAAATATCTCCGCCCCAAAACCCAAACCCTCCCCAATCCCTAAAATGTCCCTGTACCCCAAAACCTAAATACCCCCTTAACCCTTAAAATACCCCACCACCCCCAAACCCACGCTGAACCCTAATAATACATCCTGCACCCCAAAACCTCGCCTCACCCTGAACCCTAAAAATATCTCCTGCACCCCAAAACCTAAATACCCTTTAACCCTAAAAATACCCAAGCACCCCAAAACCAACCCTATACTCTAAAAATACCCTGTGCACCCCATAACCCAAACCCACCCTCAACCCTCAAAATACCCATGAACCCCAAAAGCATGCGTGGCAAAAGCAAATAAAGTGTAATGTCATGTGTTATTATAGTATTGCGGAGTAATGGTACTTTCGTTATAACGGTATGCGGGGTGAAGGTATGCGGAATCAAAGTTTCGTTGTAAAGGTGGTTTGCCGTTTTGATCATCTCTACTGTCTATGGATCTTTGTATAGAGGGCAGGGATTGGTTATTAATGTATTCCATGAATTAATACAATACCATAATAACAATAGACACCTTGGGTAAAGTTAATGAATGTTATCTAATAATGTAAATACTCACAGAAATACAATACAGCCCAATGCATGTCATTCACAGGAGTAAACATACATAATACTAATACACTTCAAGTTCAGCACATTGAAGGAGTGAATAGGTAGAGAGACAAAAGAAGAGAAAAGATTTGCATTTTTTCACCCAAGATTCTAGGAAATGGAAATACTACCCTCCAGCCATGAGAGTAAACAAGGCACTGTAAGAAGATTCAAAGTGCAGAAATATAAAGGTCAGGATCAGCAGTTCATCAGCCAGCCCTCAAGAATTGGAAACAGCCTCACAGCTATCTCCTCTCACAAAGTTAGGAAAATGCAGATAACTTCTCCTTCTTTCTAGGTTTAGTTATACTCTATTTTCTCAAAGTCCAACCCACTACTCTATTCATCCCACCTAACTAATGGTTTTATTTGGCTAAAACAAGGGGTGACTGGGTCACACCACTCAGGCAAAAACAAAACTTTTGTAGAACACCATTGTTCATAAAGCTACCTCATTCACGGGCCTCAGTATCTCTTTCTTCAGCAGCATGCTCATATTTCCATGTAACAAATTGTGTTAATCTCCTCTTCCAGAGGAACTTGGCTGTAAAAGTATTCTTTGTCTTCCTCTGTACAACCTTGGCCATCACCAGAGATTACATTTCTCTATTAGATTCCTCTCCCCACACCACAATTCTGAATGCTCAAACCATTTTCCGAGGCCTTTTCTCATTTTCAGAATTAAAACCCTTTTCCATCTTTTAAAAAAATACAAAATGTAATGTAAATATCGTTTCCACATAAGACTTCATTTCTAAATGGGTTTTTGCAAAGCATTATTAGGGTTATGCATAAAATCAAAGCATTATGTAAAAAATAATTCTCAGCCTTTTAGTCATTAGTTTCTGCATTAGTTATGCACAGGTTTGCAGCATACTCCTAACACTTCCTCGCCATCTCGCGTACGCATGCCCATTTTATTAAAACACTATTATTATCATGCAGTCAACAATTTTAGATAATTATTCACTAAATGAGAGGTTCAATCCGAGCAGGTTTTATTTTGCAAAAAACCCTGCTCCATTAATCCTTTTGATGGCGATTTGAGCCATCAAAAAACTATCTAAAAAATCTGATTTGATATCATTATTTTAAACCGTAGTTCTGTTCTTTTGTTTCATTCTTCTTTCATCTATATCTTTTACTATTTCATAATAATTTCTGTTTCTGTCTTCCATTTCAATATTCCCTCTTTTCCTTTTCTTAGCTCTACGTTTAAAACCAATTGTTGTCCCTTTACACTTACAACAGTTATAAATCATTATTCATACAAGCATTTCTGTGGCAACTGCAATTATTGGTGTCAATATCTTTCCTAAAACACTATTACTAAAGTTATAAAGCCAACCACTAAAAGAGGAAAAACCCTTACCAAGTTTCTCCCAAGCACCATCACCCTTCAATTCGGCCAAATCCTCATGTAAATGTGTAATGTTCTTTATATATCCCTCTAGACATTTACTTTTGTCCGGGATATAAGTATAACACTGTTGAATTTCAGCATTGTACAGACTCCACCCTCTTTTGCCTTTATTACATCAAGAGCAAGTCTATTCTGTAAAACCATAGACCTTATAGCAACCATTTCAGTATCAATCATTATGACTCCTCCAGCAGTATCTGTTGATAAAAGATCAACTACCATCGATAATTTCTTAATGTTATGCAGATTGAGGATTACACCAACCAAAGGTGCCAGTGCACAAAAAATATGACCTACAATCTCTGCAAAACTAGTTCCCCTTTTATTCCGAGTTAGTCTAGTTTTCTTTTCATTCAGTCCATGATTTTTAGCTGAATGATAAATTTTTGGAAAGACAGTCCCTGTATAGCAACATCCATACCAATGTGCAGGCAACCTATAATAGACATTCTTACCACACACATAATACATTTCCGGGAAAACTGGGTCTGTTCCACCTTTCAATCCCCATCCACCTGTAATCAAAAAGACATGATCACATTCACTGGAACCAATGAAATAATGATTGTAATCCATTTTCTGTCTAAGTATACAAAGTTTTCCTTTGTGATGCCAATCCAGAGACATTGCAGCATATGTCTCTCCTTTCTTATACTTTTCTTCCCTGTAAGTTCATGGAGGGATATGAGACTTCTGCTTAGCAGCCTTTTCTTTAAAACTTTGTCTTCTATCCTCTACTAAATCTATAAATTCGATCTATTCGTGATTCAATCTACATGTTAGATTGTTCTTGTGTACATAAACTATATCAATTGTTTTAGGTGGTATGAAAAAAAACCCAAAGTATTCAGCATCTTTTGCACCACTTATCCTATTCATATTATTTCTAATAGGTACTTCTGAAAATACTAAATCAAAATGTGAATAATAATATTGCAAACTACCCCTTTTGTAAAACAAGCGAGTTAATAAACTACATGAAACACCATACGTTAAGGGTAAGTGATGGTAAGTTACTCCCTCTGACACAGACAACTGTAATTGTATGCACACATAACACTTTCTTGCATCAATAATAACAACATATTCATAAAGTAATTTAGTAAATACATTTAATGAAAAGTTGTTAATCGAGTTATCCTGATGATACATGCAATCATCAATTAATTTCTCTATGTAAGTTTATGGTTATTCCTTAAGATTTCCCACACCTATTTTCTCTTTCACTCCAACATTATTAACATTATTATTAGTAGTGAACATAAAATAAGACACTATAACAATTAATGTTAACCATACAAGCATTAACAGTAAAATACTTTTGAAGCAAGCTCTTATGCATTACATTTACAACCCTGATTTTGATGTCCAGTCTCTAGGTGCCTTGTTTCTGCCATTTCTATTGAAATGTAAAAAATGAACTAAAGAAAAATAATGGAATGAAATGTAAGTGTAATCCAGGCTATTGCAGCCTGCTTCTACCCCTCCCCCCTTTTTTTAGCGCATCTCTTTACTTCAGTTCTAGCTCAGTTTTCTTCACTCCTTTTGCACTTTAAATTTGCCTGTTCATTTATGGTGGTTCATAACAGTGCTTTGGACTTTGTTCTGCAACAGTTTCTCTTGGATTTTGATCTTTATGTTCTTCTTTTTCAGACACCACATATGTCCGCTCTGGTGCTATGCACTTACTGTTCAGTACTCTTGCTCTTCTTCTTTTTAAAAAAAACACATTTTATTGTGTCAATAGTCAAACTTAGGCAGAGCCCCATATACAAAAGGCAGCTGCCTTATCATATATCGCAAAGCATAGTCATTGACATTTTGTTTACATATTATCGAGATAGAGAGTATACAGAGCAAAACAACATGAACATATTGAACCCCCCTTTGCACTGTTTAACTTCTGTGTCTCCTTTGCCACCACATCGCCCACTCCGACAAATGATTCCCATAGCTATGTGATTGGTCCCTCACCAGATGACCCCCTCATGGTAGTGAGGGCGTAGACGCATCTGCAGGGGGCACTGGCTCCAAATGCAGACCCGCGTAATCCGCCCATCATTTCCAAATCGCTTTTGTGGGCATCCCCTGGCCTTAAATATTGATATCTCCAAGCCCATACAGAAGTTGAGTCAGTTCTTCCATGCCGATAGAGAAGGTGGGGCCGATGCCTTCCACAACCTTTCAATATCTCTTTTAGCCAGAGTCAGCCCCAGCAGCAACATGTGCCTTTTATAGATATTGCCCCGATACCCTCCATGATGTTCGGGATTACCAATCTTGGGGAGGTGGGGAGCTCCCGCCCCCAACACCTCTGCAAGGCAAGTCAGAACCCCACCAAAACTTTGTGAGCGCTGTACAGTGCCAAATCGTATGAATGAGGGACCCCACCTCCCGACCACACCGCAGGCATATCAGGGATGACACCAGGCCCACCCTCCACAGCCTTAACCGGGTGTAGTAAACCTGGTGTAAATATTTGAATTGGATAGGGCACAGCCGAGTTGCTATCGCCTCCCCCCGGGGGAGGCAAGTGCTTCCATTAAATCATCCCCATCTATTTGGCCAAGATCGCGCACCCATGCTTCTTTAAGCTTGTCCAATGTGGTAGAACTATTAGTTAACAGTGATTGATAGATTTTTACGATTTTATGGTCATGTAGATCACCCATAAACACCTTATCTTCGATAGGATTACATTCGGGGAGAGCCTCTATCTCTGAAATGCTAGGAGAGATGGCATGCCGAAATTGGAGGTACTTATAAAATTGGGTTTTAGGTGTCTGGTATTCGCGTTGTAGGTCCTGAAAGGATTTCAGGGCAGCGCCTCGCATCACATCTCCTATTGTGTAGAGATCCCTACATTATCCCACCCACGAAACTCAGAGAGCAAGGCCAGTTGTGGCAGTCAACCATTATGCCACAGTGTGGTTACCACCGTTAGCCTGCCCCACCACCCCATCCTGCGGAGGGACTGCTTCCAGAGCTGGAATACCACCCACGTGGCCAGCAGCAGAGAGTTGCGCACGGAAGCTGAGTACACAATTGTATGGAGGGTAAACTCCCATGCACCATCGCTCCAATACATATGAGGGGTCCCGCCTATCCCCATAAAACCATTTATTCAGTACTAGCAGATGGGATGCCATATAGTATGACTGAATGTCCGATGTAGCCAAACCCCTGCAATACGTGGACTGAAAGCAAGTCCGCAGTGCAACTCTGGAAGCCCCTCAACCGCCCACAGAAACTGGCCCAACGCCGCATTGACCTGGCAAATCCAAGTAGGAAGAATGGGATATGGATGCTTCTACAATTGGTAGATAAAGCGTGGCAACAATACCATTTTAAAAATAGCTGACCTACCATAGATGGAGAGGGACACGTGTGACCAAGCTTTCATCTCCTCCCGTACCCGCGCCCATATCGGAGCAATATTCCAGTCCCATGCCATGTGTGGTGTATGAGACAGGAACACTCCCAGGTACTTTACTCCCTCTGTTGTTACCTGTAGCGCCGATGCCCAGGACCCCAATCCAGCCATCCCCCCTAATGCCCATAAGGTAGACTTACGGGGATTCATAAATAGGCCTGACGACTCCCCAAAGATTTGCATGATACGGAGCAGTCTCGGCCCTGTCCTGTTGATGTCAGTTAAGTAGACTAAAACGTCATCCGCATATAATGCAATACAATCTGAGAGGCCGTGAGTCCATTCAAAGCCCTTTACCTTTGCATCCATCCGTACCCATGCCACCAAGGGCTGCATTGCGAAGGCAAATAAATGTGGCGACAAGTGGCACCCCTGGCGGGTGCCCCTTCCAATTGGAAATGCGTAGGAGGGGACCCTGCAACTCGCACTGATGTTGTAAGGTCTGTATACAGCAACTTTAAGTATGACAAGAATCGTATACCTATATTGAGGCGGTCTAGTAGTGCGAACAAGTACAAGTAAAATGGGGCGATATGATGCATGTTGTTTCAGAGGCCAGCCAATGTTATGAAAAAGGACCACCTAAGCGTGTCTCCATTCTCGTGGAAGGCGACCCCAGTCCCTTGCTTTGTCCACTACCCTGAGCAAATGGGGTCCCAATTTGGAGAAGTATTAAAAAAAAAAATTGCATGGGAATCCATTTGGACCCAGCGCCTTACCAGAATTCAAATCTCCCTGTGCCGCGCAAACTCCTCCGCTGTGAGTGGGGGGTCATGGTCCAGGGGTGGTAGGTCATCTATGAAGCGTTGTATTGTGCCTTCCTGCAGGAGTTCCTTATGGGTGTATAACTCTGTGAAATAGCTCGCGAATCTCTCTGCTACTAAGGAGGGGTCACTGAGAGCCCTACCATTTTGGCCCGGTATACTGGGGAGAACCTGGGGGTGCAAGGCTCCTTGACACAGTCTATGCAGAAGTTTGCTGGACTTGTCGCCCATTGATAAATTCTGCTACGGGATGCCAACCATGCCAGACGTCCTCATCCATCAGAATATTAGCATTCAAGATGGAATGAGAGCAGTGGAATATTATATTAGGAGCAGGCATCTAAGACTGTAGAATCACAGTAGGAATATATTGGCCATGATCTCTTGGTGTCTTAACAATAATCTTTTCCTATTTGGTAATAAGGTGTTTCAACAATTGAGGGGAGTGGCCATGGGTGCTTGCTTCTCCCCCAGCTGCGCATGTTTACACGTGGGCTGGTGGGAGGAGCGGGTACTAATGGTGGGCCACCAGATGGATTGGGAGGAACATGAGGTGGGCAGGCTGCGCTACATAGACGATGTTTTGATTATTTGGAAAGGTTTGCCATTAAGTACGGAACAATGTGTGAAAAGATCAATGTAAATACAATCAATTTGGAATTTACATGACATATTAATGCACAAACATTTGAATTTTTATCAACAATACCTAGATTGAGTCCAAATTGCATTGCACAATTACAGCCGGCAACACTATACTCCACACCTCCAGTTTTCACCCCAGACACCTCAAAGACAATATTCCGTTTTTTTTTTTGTAATATACTTTTATTGGTATTTACAGAGTACACGTTACAGCTACTGACAGACATATAATTGCATATTCTTGGTTAACTTCTCGTCGTTGACTTAATAACACGAAACAAACATATGACATAAAACAGAAAGTGTCTGGTGGTGACGGTTGCTTTAGACAGAAAAAAAGGTGGATGAGTGGTGCATTGGCTCTGGGGTTAGTGTCCAGCGATTGTGTCCTTGTTTGGTGTGGAGCCCTCCTGATGTGATGATCACTTCTTCCATGGTGGGATGTAGAGACGCCTTTTGCCTATGGTGGTTCCCCTATCCCCGCTACTATTCTTGCTAGCACTAGAACCTCTGATCACGGACACCCTAGCAAACAGAACCATCAAAGGAATAACAATAAACAACACAACAGCCAAGATCGCAGCATATGCTGACGACCTGCTAATCCTAACAAACCGACCCATCCAAAGACAATATTCCATATGGAGAAATGCTCTGACTAGGCCGGATCTGTAGTCAGGAAAGTGACCTAGTTGAATGCCAGAATGAGGCAAATAGAGGTTTATTGATGGAGGTTACTCGATTAACACCATCTCACAGGCAATCAATAGAGCCAACAAAAAAATTAGGGAAACTATCTTATTCAAAGCAAAACCAAGAAAAAACAAGATTGTGAATTTAGCCAGATGAGGGATGAGACCAAAATCAGGCTAATCGCCACATTTAACAAACAAGAATAGCAAATTAAGTCCATCCTAAACAAACAATGGCTGATAGTGTTAATTGCCCCTATATTAGGACCAATACTCCCTAAAAAAAAGTCCATCTATTTCAGTCGAGCATCTATAATGAGAAGTGCCCTGGTCAAAAGTAGTCCAGAAGTAATACCACCCAGCAATTGGCTTTCCTCTAGGAAGGTTATTTTTTTTAAAAAGACCAGTAACGCTCCAGTAAAGCTCGAGAGGCTGTACACCTGCAGAACAGATTTTGCAGTGTACGTTCTTGAATGCACATGCAAACTAGGATATGTGGGAAGTACTAAGTTACAGGTACATGTGAGAATCTTACAACACTTGAGAGCCATAGTAAACTCAGATCCCTCGTATCCTGTAGTGCGTCATTTCAAGCAGTTCCACAGCAATAAACTGAACTGCTTGAAATATTATGTTATAGATGCTATCCCTAACCTAAGGAGAGGAAGAAACAGGGAACATTTGCTTCGCCAATTAGAAACTGGTACTTCCTAATGTTAGATACCAAATCCCCTAATGGGCTCAATATTAGTGAAGATTTTCATAACTTCCTTTAATTTTAATGTTATCCCTTATTGAATGTTATATACTGATATTGATTCAGAAAAGGGGGTGGTGATGGACAGAGCATCTGAATTAAGCAGAACACTCCTACCCAGTCAAAAGATCAGGGCTTGATCCATCACCGTTTTTTAGCTCACTGCACCATCCCAGTTCAGAACCTGGCTACATGCAAATTAGTCTGTCCCTGGCCCAGTGCATCATGGGAACAGGGCAGACCAAACTACCAAGCCAATATATATATATATATATATATAAATACTAACAGCCCGTCCCGACGTTGTCCGGGTTTGAAATAGAATGTGTGTGATGTGTGTATTTGGCAAGGGCAATTTATTTTAAAATCTCGTGGTAGACAAAAAATTTTGTTTCATTAGAATAGGGACGGAGAATGCCCAGCTGCAGCCCTGGTTGATGGCGTGTAATGTCGTTGAATGAGAGAGTTATCAGCCGCGGGTAAATCCGTTTAATGAGAGAGTTGAGTGACAGCGAGTAGGAGAGGCTGCAGTAATTGTCCCCGCAGACACGCTCATTTGCGTGTTCCCCCGTTTGAGGCCCAGATGCAGGCCTGTTTGATGTTAGCAGGCGCGTGTTCCCCCGCTTGAGACCCAGCTGCAGCCCTGGTTGATGTTATCAGGCACATGTAATTAGTGTACTGATCCGCCGCCTGAGCCCGGCTAGAGCCCTGATTGATGGTAGCAGGCGCGTGTAATTTCGTTGAATGAGAGAGTTCAGTAACAGCGCGCAGGTGAGGCTGCAGTAACGTTACTTACCAGGCCTCCAGGTGAACGCGTTTGTCACGCCCCCAGCACACGGCCACAGCAGACGATCTTCTGATTAATGTACGACCCACATGGCATGAAGGGCGGAACGTAGCACACGCCCCCAGTGTTTCTCATGCCCCCAGCGTGCCCCTTGATGCGGCGCAATTGCGTTCACATGGCATGAAGGCCGGACACGTGCCCCCAGAGTTTCTCACGCCCCCCAGCGTGCCCCTTGATGCTGCGCAGCAACGTAATTGGCGCTTGTGTGTACAACTTACATGGCATGAAGGGCGGACACACGCCCCCAGCGTTTGTCACGCCGCCAGCACACGCCCACAGCCCACGATGTGATGGCCATACCACACACCCCCAGCGTTAGTCACGCCCCCAGCCCATGCCCACAGCACAACGCAGACACGCCCACAAGGGACTACTTTACTGGCACGGTTCTTTTACCTTTTAAATGTATAGAGGAGTTGACCTAACGGCTAAGGCACTCGAGCTCGGACCTGGGGATCTGGGTTCGAGACTTGGTAACGACGCCAAACCTCCTGTGGTTCTGGGCAAATCACTTAATCTCCCCGTGCCTAACAAAAATGAATGTGTGTCCTCATGTTACGTAACTTGTGCTATGTAAAGCGCTCTGATACCTGATTCAGTTCGGGTAAAGTTTGCGCTATATAAAACTCAGCAAAAAAATATATATATATATGGTGGCCGTCTGCATAGCCTATGTCCTTCTGCTGCAACTGCCCTTTCCAACGCTGTATTGGGTGTTGTGATTGGTGCTGTGGTTACTGAGATTACCCGCCTCAAAGGTTTGGGCTCTCTCTTTATAATATTAGTATGGATATCCAAAATGAAGGTTTGCCTGTTGTAGAAGACGCCACACTTTCAGGTAAGTATCACCAGCAAATCACTTTATTGCAGGAAGCAACATGAAGAACAAGCACCAGCATACACAAAATAAACGTCCAGCCCTACGTGTTTCATGTTGATGAACACTTCCTCAGGGGCTCTGGGCTTAAAAGTCAGTGGTGAGGCATTTTTCGGCGGCAACAATTAAATTCAAATCACCCCGCCTCTGTGGGCCTGGCCAACACTGTGGCCTGCCGTTAGATGTGGTGCATGTCGTGTTTCTCTAGTGAGCAGCCTCACTTTTGGCTTCGATAATGCACTTTGTTTTCCAAGTGGATTGTAGCTTGGCATTCATTCAATTGCGCTACTTGCATTCCTGCTTAAATGGCACCTGTTCCATAAGCAGGTCTGGTTACCGGAAGTGTCAATTCTGGACCGCAGTGGCAGTGCGACCATGTGACCTGGGGGCGGAATACTCCCTCCAATGGGGGCAATACAGCACATTCAAAGGCGGGGGCGGAGAAAAACGGTAAGCAGCGGCGTCTGAGGAAGGCTACGATTTGCCAAAAAGCATCATGCCTATGCTGTTTAAAGATAAAGGTTTTCCCCGAGATGGCCACTTTCCTTTTCTCATCGGATGGGGTTTTGTATATATATATATATATATATATATATATATATATATATATATATATATATATATGTCCAAAGTGATCCTTCGACTCCGCGAGCTCAACTGTGGGTGCTCTGCACAGGGGCCGGATCCTGACCCAAATTATGCAATTTTTCACCAAGGATGCGGCACTCAGGGTTTAAGGTTTAACCACACAAGTTTATTTTACTTCTCCAGCTTGGACCAACGCGTTTCAGCCTTACACAGGCTTTGTTCACGGTAAGTGAGCTTTTTTCTATGTTTACTATATATCCCATTTGGCAGTTAGGATGCATATGGGACTAGTAGTTTCCATCATGCAAATATACATTTATAGCATTTATGAAAAAAAATTTAACATGCAGTGTGCATCTATGCTATTATACATTATTTCATTTCATGATATTATGCTTCAGTGCTGTGCTGCATTTTACGCACCAAGGTATATAAAATCAATGTTTTTTTGCTTTTTTGCATATGAGACAGTTCTATGGTATAGTAACCAGTGTCTCTTTTGCGAATGCATTTTTAGAGTGATAACTCTAGTTCCGGGTTTAGTACCCCGTGATTAAATGTCAATCAGTTGATATGTGTTTAGAGTGTTTTTAATCTAAGTGTACATAAAGTTCTTCATCGAAGTTCATCCCACGCGGCATTTTTGTTTTAAGTCTGATTATGAACTTCGATTCAATTTGTCTCAGTCTACGGTGTCTGTTACCTCCTCGTTCATCCATATTGACCATAAATATTCCATAGTAGGACATGGCTCTCCAATCGCTCTTTTGACACATAGCCATGTGTTTCGCTGTAGCATAGGACATATCATTGTTTTTTACAGCCAAAATGTGTTCCAAAATTCGTTTTTTCAGAGCGCAGGTCGTGCTTCCAATGTATCTTGACCCACATTTGCATTGTATGACATATACCACATGTGTGGAGGAACACGTGATTCTTCCTGCAATGGTGGTGCTTTTCCCATCAGGTTCTTCAAATGCGCTATTATTTTGGCCAATTTTGCACGCCTTGCAAACATTGCATTTACTAAAGCCATTTTACTGATCCGTGAGCCAATTGTTTTTCTTTCCAGATGTATTTGCCTTAAAGTGGCTATGGATGAGTTGATCCCTCAGGGAGGGTTTTTTTTTTTGTAACTAATCAACGGTCCATCTCCTACCATTTTGCCTATATCAGGATCCCCTGATATGAGATGCCAGTATTTATTTATTTTGCTTTTTATGATGCCACTTTCTTTGCTATAGGTAGTCACCAAACAAGGTGGTCCTTGCGATTCTTCTTTTTTCGTTTGAGTCGCTAGTATCATTGATCTGGTCTTAAGTTCAACTTTGTTTTTACTTTTCTCCAATATTCTTTCACTGTATCCACGGGATCTCAATCTTTCAGTTGTTTCGACAATTCTCTTCTCTGCATCTGTTTCCAACGAACAATTTCTTTTCATGCGAATAAATTCGCCATACGGTATGCTTGCAAGCAATGGATGTGGGTGGAAACTAGTCCCATGCAATATGCTATTTGTCGATGTTTCTTTGCGGAAAAGTGAGGTCTGTATTTGGTTATTCTCAACATATACTTTTAGATCTAAAAAGTCAATTTCTTTCCTGTTGGTAGCATACGTAAATTGTAATCCCACGTCATTGTCACATAGTTTTGAGTAGTATGAATCAAATTCAGTTTTAGTTCCATTCCAGATTAAAAACAAATCGTCAATATATCGGACCCATAAAATTATCCTGTCCAGGTCCATTTGATTTGTGGGGTTCCATGCAATGGTTTTCTCCCACCATCCCATTGTGATGTTTGCGTAGTTCGGTGAGAATGAAATTCCCATTTCCGTTCCGCATTCTTGTTTGTATAGTTGGTGATGGAATAGGAACACATTATTGGTGAGGCATAATTTGATCATTTTCATGAGCATTTCAGTGTGTTTCAGCTCCCCGATGTTCCGTTGCATTAAAAAGTAGTGACATGCATTTAGACCAATTTCATGTTTTATCGAGGTGTATAGTGACACTGCATCAATTGTAATCAACAGATAGTACTCATTCCATGTGATGTCCTTTAATATTCGTAAAAAATCCCCAGTGTCTTTAATGTAAGAACTCATGTTCTTTACGATGGGTGCCGGAAATAAATCTACATATTGTGATATGTTTCATAAAGACTTCCACATGATGAGACTATTGGTCTGCCGGGTGGATTAATTAGCGTTTTGTGGATCTTGGGCAGAAAGTAGATCGTGGGGATCACTGGAAATTCATTAGTTAGGAATTTTTTCTCATCTTCATTCAGTAATCCTTTCATTTGCCAGTCATGTAACAATCCATTTAATTGCAGTGTCATTTGATTTATTGGATTTGTTTGTAATTTGCTGTAATTCGTGGGATTATTCAATTGTCGGTTGGCCTCTTTCACATAATCTTGCGTGTCCATCAGGACAATATTTCCCCCCTTGTCCGCCGGTTTGTTGGTCAAATTGATGTCTTCATTTAATGTCTTTATCGCATTTCGTTCTTTACTTGTTAGATTTTCTCTGTTGTTTTCTTTTCTAATGTTTGTTAATTTCTTTATCTCCTCTGTTATCGCTTCCGAAAACATATAAATTCTATTGCCTGGTGACAGGGTTGGGCAAAATCTTGATTTTTTCTTCAGGCCACTCTTGACTCTTTGATCAGTACTAATGTCCAGATCTTCTATTAATTGAGTTCCTGATATTTCCGGAGTCCCTTGGTCATACAGTAGTCCGAATATGTTTTGGAGATCAGGGATTTCTTCAATTTGCCAATTTGACCGGTTGTCTGGTGGTTCCCCACTTGTTGTTTCCAGGCACTGTTTTGGTCGGCGTGCATGGATTTTCGCTAATTGTAAATTCCGTATGTACTTATATAGATCAATTCTTACTTCAGTTGGGTTAAAATGTTTTTCAGGACAAAAGGAGAGTCCTTTGTTTAATAGCGATCTTTCATCTTCTGTTAATACATTTTTGGATAGGTTCACTATCAGATTTTCTACTTCCGATTTCTTAGGGGATATTCTCTTTTTTCTTTTGGCTCTTCTGGTTTTCCTTGTTTTGCGGGTGTAGGATTTGACCTTCTTCCTCGGGTCTGGAATGTTCCTCTTGCGCGGCCCTTTCCTCTGGACAAAGTTTTGTCTAGATTCGGCTTTGGAATCTAGAAAAACAAGGAAAATCTGGGCGGATCTTAACGTTTGGCAAGAAATACGATGGAGCCATAAGACAGTTCAAACAGCTTGGAGCAAGGGCACAACAACGCAACGTCACGGTATCAGAATCAGGCTCAGAAACCTACTCGGACAAGGACGAAGTATTGGATACCAGCGGGAGGAAGTTACTTTCTTTTTAACCCTTAGAGGAATATGATTTTTTACAATCGGCAATGACACTCAGGGCCAGACCACCGGAGCGGTCATACGGAAGAGGAAGAGGCGGAAACACAAGAGGAAAATCACAAGGCGCGGAGGAAAGAAACACAAGAGGAAAAATGTTGCATGGGAAAACAACACGACAGACCAAGCAGCAATGATGGGTGAGCCCAATTTGACTATCATTAACATTTCCTCCCACATCTTGACTATGGCAGAGAGATCGGTATTGGAGTTGGGCTTGAGTTTTTGCCCGATGGCCAATTTCGATTACAGCCAAACTAGAATCGATGTATTTCTTTTTGTCCGCAAACTAAAGCTAATGAAAATGTTTACGTTAAAGAAAAAAAGGGCTCTTGAACAGAGGAGCAATGATACAGATTGGAGCACACAGGTGTCAAATGTCTTACAGATACAGGATGTTGAGAGTTTGGCAAGCGCATTGGAATTGTGTGGTGAAGATGTGAGTGGTTTGAGTGACTCTGAGATACTTGACAGGTTGGGCTTGTCTTTAGGAGGACGAAGTGTGACAACTCACAGACCCAAATCCACTTTCAATCCAATCACACCACATGACAACCTAGAGACATTTCATGACGTTGTTACTAAAGATCTTCTCTCTTTATGGGAGAGCAGTAAGAACAGACATGCACATAATCTCTCGACAGACCAGAGGAAAGCCCTCGGCACACTTAATGCTGACCCCTGTTGTATAATTAAGCCATCTGACAAGGGTGGGAATGTTGTCTTACGGGATGTGAATCTGTACAGACAGGAGGCAAATAGACAACTAGAATTATCAAGCAACTACAGGAGATCAAACAGAGAAGAATATGTAGCTAGCATCACAACGTACCATGAAAAACTAAAGGGTTGGAGAGAAAAGAATCTGCTAGCGGAGTCAGAATTCAGATTTTTATGTGTAAAGCAACCAGTCTCCCCTTGTTTTTACATGTTGCCAAAGGTTCACAAAGACGACACAAACCCACCTGGTAGGCCCATTGTGTCTGCTAATGGCAGTCTTCTTGAAAGCGCATCTATTTTTCTTGACACTTTTCTTTTTCCCTATGTCCTCAACCTCCCCTCGTATTGCAGGGACAGTACGGATTTCATCACCAAGATAGAGGGGATCAGATGGGAGGACAGTTTCTGGTTGGTCACAGTAGACGTGGTCTCACTGTACACGTGTATCAGACACGCTGATGGTTTGAAAGCATGTAGACATTTCTTGAGGGATAGGTCTGTTTTCTTTCTACAACAAACTGAAATGCTGCTTGAAATGTTGGAATTTTGTTTAATGAATAATTTCTTTCTGTTCGATAACACTTAGTTTAAACAAGAGGTGGGCACGGCAATGGGAAGTTGCTTTGCTCCTAGTTTTGCCTGCATGTTGATGGGTTGGTGGGAGGAACAAGTTCTATGGTCTGAGGAGAATACCAGTCTCACATGTCACATTGCCTTTTACACCAGGTATATTGACAATATTTTCCTGATCTGGGATGGTCCCAAACTTGAGTTGAACAAATTCCTTGCTTGCCTCAATAGGAATGAGGTTAATCTAAAGTTTACCAACAAAACAGACCAAACAGAAATGAACTTTCTAGATGTTACAGTAAAAGTTGTGGAGGGAGCCATCCAAACCAGCCTATATAGGAAACCCACCTCAGGCAACAGCATTTTACATTCTAGAAGTCACCACCCCAATAATCTCAAGGACAGCATCCCATACAGGGAATTCCTGAGGGCTAAGCGCAATTGCAGCTCAGAGGCTGCGTTTGAGAAAGAGCAGATCACCATGACACAAAGATTTAAGGCCAGGGGCTATTCTGACCAGGTACTGCTGGTGGCCAAAGAAAAAGCCAAAGCAAGGAATAGGGAGACACTCTTGACCAAAAAGATAGTGAGAGCCAATGAGAACCTGGGATCTAACAATGTCAGGATGATAACAACATATAGTGCAGAAGCAGGCAGAGTGCTTTAGATACTGAAGAAACACTGGCACATTGTAAAGAGTGATCCGGTCATAGGCAAAATGATCAATAGACAACCCCAGTTGACGTACAGAAAGGGACGCTCTTTGAAGGACATGTTAGTAAAAAGCTACTTCGAGGCAGCTAAGAAGAAAAATAATTGACTAAAAGAACAGAAAGGCTTTTACAAATGTGGCAAGTGTAAGGCCTGTGCCACTAGCAAGAATGTCAAGTCCTATCCCCTTCCTACAGGCAGAAGTGAGGTGATTGGGAAATTTATGAATTGCAATACTGACCACTATGTGTATGTGATTGTTTGCCCATGTGCGAAATTCTATATTGGGAGCACCATCTTCCCAATAAAGAAACGTATATTGGAGCACATGAGGGCAATTAAGAATGTTGACATGAGTTATGCCACTGCACGCCACTGGTTACGCTTTCATAATAGTGATGTTAATCATTTTTCCTTCTTTGGCATTGAGAGAAATCCTGCGAACCCGAGAGGGGGCAACAGACTTAAGCAGCTACGTATCCTGAAATCCCAGTACATCATTCGTCTGGATTCAAGAAACCCCTTTGGCCTGAATGAGGATGAGGAGTTACATGTGCATATTGGCTGAAAACCCTATGTTAGGCCTTTACATTACTTACCTAACCCTTGCACCTGACCCTCTTCTCTAACCTTTCCCCAGCTGTTGTGTTTGCAACGTCCAACTCACACTTTCCTTCAGAGAGGGCTCTCTCTGTTGATAGATGTGGAGTTAGCAGCTTCACATTAGAGCTTAGACTAGACGACCTACCTGGTCATGCACATGGGGTAGCTCACACCTGATGAGCAACCCATCACCACGTCACTTTGGTTAAAATTTCCCTCATTCCCTCGTTTGCACAGTACCTTACCCCACGTTTTAACTGCACAATCACACCCAGGTTTATACCTTTTGTTGTAGGTCTTGTTAGGCTCTCAACAGATAGTATAGGGTTCACCTCCTGCACTATTCACAGTGCTAAAAGACTCATTTTAGCACTTTTTGTTTGCATCTAGCCATTTCCATGGATTGGCTTTTTAAGCCGGGCAATCCCTCACTCCCCATGACCTAGCCCCATCCCATAGGACATACAAATTCGGATATATCTCTTGGCAGTTTGTTAACATATACATAGAGAGAGTTATAGGCGTAGCGCACCAAGTATCCCTATTGTATTTTTTATCTTTTTTGGCCTCTCGGCCGTGACTTAGATTTTGTCTTTTGTTTACATTTAATTTTCTTTTCTCCACCTTTCTCATGTTTAAATGTACTGACCGAATGTCAGATATGTAATATATTCTTCGTGCCAAGAGGAAACAAACGGCCACCTGGCCTCCATTTATGATGTTGTCGCTAATTTGGACTCGATGTGGTGCAAAAGAACAAGTTACTTACCTTCGGTAACGCTTTTTCTGGTAGATACAATATCTGCCTGTGGATTCCTCACCTTGTGAATATCCCCTTGTGTCAGCAACATTCGGAAATTCTTTTTTGTAGCCTCGCGCCGACGTGGACTCGGACGTCATAGAGACACGACATCGCTCGTGACTCCGCTGACGTCACCGACGCCTATAACAGGCCCACGCCGGCGTGATGACATCAGTTACGCCCTTTTTTCCGTGCCATCAAGGCACACGGACGGACCAAAGACAGTAGAAAGGTTTACAGTATACACAGTACACAATAGTAAGGGCAAAACACACAGTGTAAAGCAAATGCAGGAAAGCAATAGAAACATTTCCATGACAGCAAAATATATATACATTACATTACAGTAACTCTGGTATAGAAGAGTGGACAATGGGGAGGCGGGTGGGTCAGTGAGGAATCCACAGGCAGATATTGTATCTACCAGAAAAAGCATTACCGAAGGTAAGTAACTTGTTCTTCTGATAGATACATCTGCCGTGTGGATTCCTCACCTTGTGAATAGAGTCCCACAGCAGTCCCCACTCCCAGAGGACGGTGTCCACTCCTCTAAACCAGGAAATCCTGAAGGACAGAACGCGCAAAGTGGCCGTCCCTCCTCACTTCGGAATCCAAGCAGTAGTGCTTCGCGAAAGTGTGGAGGGAAGACCAAGTTGCCCCTCTACATTTATCCTCCACAGGAACACCTCTAGCCAATGCAGAGGTCGAAGACTTAGCTCTAGTTGAATGAGCCCTTATACCCTCTGGAGGTTCCTTACCGGCCAAAGAGTAGCAGATCTTAATGCAGAGGACGATCCATCTCGACAAGGTTCTCTTATGGACCGCTCTTCCTTTCTTGCAGCCAGCAAACCCAACGAAGAGCTGGTCATCCAAACGAAAGTCTTTAGATCTGTCCAAGTAAAAAGACACCGCCCTTTTGGGGTCCAGACGGTGTAGTCTCTCTTCCTCCTTAGAAGGGTGAGGGGGAGGATAGAAGGTAGGTAGGGTAATGGACTGTCCTAAATGGAAAGGAGTTACCACCTTAGGCAGAAAAGCAGCCCTGGTCCTAAGAACCATTCGATCAGCATGAATGGTCAAGAAAGGGGGCTTGAAACTAAGAGCTTGAAGCTCACTTACCCTCCTTGCCGAGGTTATTGCAACGAGGAAGACTGTTTTAAGAGTAAGAAGTCTCATGGGACATTTGTGAAGAGGCTCAAAGGGAGCACCCATCAGAACAGTCAAGACAAGATTTAAGTCCCACTGAGGCACAATAAAAGGAGTAGGAGGGAACTTATTTGTGAGGCCCTTCAAAAACCTTAAAACTACAGGAGACTTAAAAAGAGATGGCTGGTCAGGCAAGCAGAGAAATGCTGACAGCGCTGAAAGATAGCCCTTCACTGTGGCAACAGCAAGCCCCTGTTGCGCCAGGGAAAGGGCAAACTGGAGAACATCAGATAAATGGGCTCTCAAAGGGTCAATAGACTTTTCCCCACACCACATGACAAATTTTGACCATCTATAAGAATAAATGGACTTAGTGGAGTCACGCCTGGCTGACAAGATGACATCCACAACGTCAGGCGGGAGGGAAAAGGAATTCAGGTTGCCCCGTTCAATCTCCAGGCATGAAGGTGTAATGTCTGGAGGTGGGGGTGTAGAACCTGCCCCTCCATCTGAGAGAGGAGGTCTGCCCTGAGAGGGAGACGGAGCGGCGGGTGAGAGGAGAAGTGGAGAAGATCTGTATACCACACCCTTCTTGGCCAGTCCGGGGCGACCAATATGACTTGGGCCCGGTCTTTGCGAATCTTCCTCAGAACCCGAGGAATCAAAGGTATGGGAGGAAACGCGTAAAGGAGTTGATTTCTCCAACTCAACTGAAACGCATCCCCCAAGGCTCCTTGCATCGGAAACTGGAGACTGCAGAACGACAGGCAGTGAGCATTCTTGTGAGTGGCGAACTGGTCCACCCGAGGAGTCCCCCACATCCGAAAGATGTCGTGAACTACCTCTGGGTGAAGCCTCCACTCGTGGTCGGCAGAGAACTGCCGACTCAGACTGTCTGCACGAACGTTCAGAACCCCGGCCAGATGATTTGCCATCAGACAAATCTGATGGTCCTGAACCCAGGACCAGAGACGCAGAGCCTCTCTGCAGAGACACTGCGACCCCACTCCTCCCTGTTTGTTGATGTACCACATCGCGGTCGTGTTGTCCGTCAGGACTTGAACCAAACAACCGCGAAGGGAAGGGAGGAAGGCCTTGAGCGCCAAACGTATCGCCCGCAATTCTAGAAGGTTGATGTGAAGCAACCTTTCCTCTGGAGACCAAAGACCCTTGACCTCCAGATCCCCCAGATGAGCACCCCACCCTAGAGTGGATGCATCCGATATCACTGTGGCCACCGGAGGAGGCAGCTGAAAAGGCTTCCCTTGAGACAGGTTGCCTTCCACGCCCCACCAAGACAGATCCGCCGCAGCTTCTCTGGAGATCCTCACTGACTCCCTGAGATCTCTGTTGTGCTGATACCACTGCCTGCGGAGGCACCACTGGAGTGCCCTCATGTGCCAGCGTGCATGGTTGACCAACAGAATGCATGAAGCCATCAGACCGAGCAGGCGAAGGACCTTCAGGACTGGAACGACCGCTCCATTGTAAAATAAAGTAATCATTTCCTGTATGTCATGAATCCTTTGAAGGGGAGGGAATGCACGACATACAGTTGTGTCCAGTACAGCACCTATGAACAGGTTGCGCTGGGAGGGCACCAGGTGAGACTTGGGTACATTTATCGAAAAACCCAACCTGTACAACAACTGGGTTGTCTCCTGCAGATGATGGAGCACTCTCTCTGACGACTCTGCCTTGATCAGCCAGTCGTCCAAATAAGGGAATACAGGAATCCCTGATCTTCTGAGATGCGCCGCCACCACTGCCATCACCTTGGTGAAGACTCGAGGTGCTGTAGTAAGACCAAACGGAAGGACCGCAAACTGATAGTGCTGCGATCCAACCGTAAAACGGAGATACTTCTTGTGCGACTTCAGGATTGGGATATGAAAATACGCATCCTGCAAGTCGAGCGACACCATCCAGTCTTCTTCCAGCAGAGCCTGAAGAACCTGAGCAAGGGTGAGCATCTTGAATTTCTCCTGCTTTAGATAAAAATTCAAGATCCTGAGATCCAGGATTGGACAAAGCCAGCTATCCTTCTTGGGAATCAGGAAATACCGGGAGTAGCATCCCTGACCCCTTTCCTGCTCCGGAACCACCTCTATCGCACCTTTTCTCAATAAAGTTTGAACTTCCTCCTGAAGGAGTAACAGGTGTTCCTCTGAGCAATATCCCTGACAAGGAGGGTAATTTGGAGGGAATTCCCGAAAGGGAAGGGCATACCCATTTTCTACGAGATTGAGAACCCAAAGATCTGATGTAACCGATTCCCAATCCCGTAGAAAGTGGGTAAGCCGACCCCCCACCGGACCCACATGATCCTGAATGGCGGATCTAGGGCTGCTTTTCCGTGGCTGGGGGGTTGGAGGAGGTGGAGGAGGAAGAGGCTTGACGTCCTCAAGGACGTGCTCTCTGCTTTCCCCTGTATGACCTATACAAGGTATTCTGCTGCTGCTGCTGTTGTTGCTGCTGCTGCTGACCTTGTCTATATGGACGAAAGGAAGAGCAACCAAACCCTCTGAATTTCCTGGTTGTAGAACCTCTGATCTGAAGGCCAAGAGATCTAGCGGTTGCTCTGCTATCCTTGAATCTCTCCAAGGCCGTGTCTGCTTTCTTTCCAAAAAGTCCTTCACCATCGAAAGGCAAATCCAATAAAGCAGACTGCACATCAGCTGAAAAATCAGATGACTTCAACCAAGCCGAACGCCTTGTGGCAACCGCTGTGCCCATGATTCTTGCCACCGAATCAGCAGTATCGAGGCCGCTTTGTATGACCTGACGGGCTGCCGCTTGAGAGTCAGATAAAACTTCCTCAAAGTCTTTTCTGCTATCCTCCGGAACCTTAGGGATCAATGAACGCATAGAGTCCATAAGTGCATGTACATATCTACCCATAAGGCAAGTGGCATTAGATGATTTTAATGCCATACTAGCAGAAGAAAAAGTCTTTTTGGCGACTTGATCCTGTTTCCTGGCCTCCTTGTCGCCAGGCACCTGCGGAAAAGCACCAACCGACTTCTTAGAACAAGCAGCCTGAATCACCAAGCTCTCAGGAGAAGGGTGAGATGACAAGAAGGCAGGATCTTGAAGAGCCACTCTATACCTCCTAGCCACACTTTTTGAAACTGCAGGAGCAGAAAAAGGTTTCTTCCATACTTCCATAATGGGCTCTGTTAAAGCATCATTAAATGGTAGTAAAGGTTCCACCGCTGAGTTCGGAGAATGAAGAACCTCAGTCAGTAAATTTGACTTAAATTCGACAGTAGGTAAAGTCAAACCTAAAAGTCCAGCTGCCTTCTTCATAACAACGTGGTATGGCTGAACATCTCTAGAGGGTGTATCAGACCCCGAAGGTAAAACCCATTCTGGAGAAAATTCAAGACCACTCGCCTCTGCCAGGTCCTCGAAATCATTCTCATCCAGCTCACCTTCTTCCAAGTCTGAATGAGACTCACAAAATTTCTGTTCATCTAGGAGACGTTGAGCCTCTCTCCTAGACCTCAGTTTAACTCGAAGTCAGCCGGATCCAATGTCGAATCCGATGGCGCCGGAGCCGACGTCGGAATCGAATCCGAAGGCTTGGCAGGATGTTCCATAGACTTGCTTGGAGCGTCGACCTCGGTGGAGCCTGGTACTGCCACAGCGGGGTCGGGGCTGGCATATATGGCATGAAAGGTGCCGGAGCATATGAGTGAGGTACACCCAAATTAAAAGCCATTGGACCCATGGGACCCGAAGGTGCTCCAGAGGGGTGCCATGATCTTGAGAAAACACCATACATCGCGTTTAGAAACGCAGAAGGGTCCTGACCTGGAGCTGGAAATGGTGGATGCTCAGGTTGACCTCGAGGCAGATTAGAATCTGTTAAATTAACAGGATTCGAAGTCTCCTCTTCAACAGGAACTCCATCGGCGTCCTCCGGATTCGAAGATGGAGCCGGAGACGGAGCCGGAGTCGGATCCGGAACCGGAGTCGGAGAATGGACTATCGACTCCGAAGGTGAGGCCTCACCTTCCTGATCCGACACTTGTGGAGGAATTACCTTCGACTTCATTTTCTTTGGAGACTTCGATCTTGAGCCAGACCTATCAACCGAATGACGTCGGGACTCATGTCTCCTCTTCTTATGTTTTCTACGAGAGCCGGAAGCATGATCAGATGAAGACTTCGAGACCGACGCCTCACGAGATCTCGACCTGGACCTCGACTTCGATCTCTTCGAGTGTTTTGAAGATCTTCTAACTTTACTCGCCTTCAGCTTAGCCACAAGAAGTTTTGACTCCCTTTCTCGTAGAGCCTTCGGATTCATTTTCTGACACGACGAACACCCATCCACGTCGTGGTCAGAGCTTAGACATCAAATACAGTCTTGGTGTGGGTCCGTAACGGACATCATCTTTCCACATTCTCTACAAGGCTTAAAACCTGTTTTCTTTGTCGACATGACAATCGAAGAAAAAGGGCAGAGAATGGAGAATCTAAGAAAAATAGTAACAAAGTCACCAGTAAAGTTACAGAGTATCCCGAAACCGTTAGCGTTGACGACGCGGAAAAAAGGGAACTGATGTCATCACGCCGGCGTGGGCCTGTTATAGGCGTCGGTGACGTCAGCGGAGTCGCGAGCGATGTCGTGTCTCTATAACCTCCGAGTCCACGTCGGCGCGAGGCTACAAAAAAGAATTTCCGAATGTTGCTGACGCAAGGGGATATTCACAAGGTGAGGAATCCACACGGCAGATGTATCTATCAGAAATGTAAATATATTATCTAGTGCTTAGAACTTTGGCCACTTGGCCGGAACGCAATTGGATTTATTTGTTCAGTGTAATTATTTAATTTACAATTGCTTGTTTATTTAAACATCAAAATGTTACTTACATTTAATTTCAAGCACCAGTCTTTACAAGCCTTAGCACTACTGAGTCTTTCCTCCACTTCATTTGTAGTTTTTACGATTACTGTAGTTCTAATTGGGTTGTGGTCCTATGTCAGTTTCCACTACTCCCTTAGTGCACTTTAAAATGGTGACTGTGTGTTTATGTGGCTGGCTAACGAAGAAGACCGCCTGGTCGAAACGCGTCGCCAATAAACGATTTATGAACACAGACCCTGGAGTGCGAGTCTTCTGTGTTTCCTGGGACTTTACTGTGTGGGGAACCCTTTCTAACATATATATATATATATATATATAAATATATATATATATATATCACTCCAACTCCTGGCCTTCGACAGGACCTTCAGCCACGGACCTCATGAACACCTCCAATGAATACAAACAACTCCAATGTTGTAAGGATGCAGTGCCAACATTTATTCGATTTCCCCTTCATAGCCAACAGCTCAGTTTTCCAAAAACAATTCTTTACTTTCTTTTTTCCTTCATATAAGGTGCAAAGTGCTGAACACGTTTCGGCCTTAGCCTTTAACAGGATCATAGAATTCCTTAGTACAGAGTGCAGAGTGAACATATAAAGGGGCAAACCCTTCTCCCACCACCAATCCATTCAGCACAACAACTGGACTGCTAACGTAACCAGTGCATTTTTTGTTGTGGCATAAAACAATCACCATTTGTTTTCTCTTTCTATATTACTAATTTCAACAATTATGTATATTATTCAACACATGGATTACATATAACATGAGGGTTTAGACTGGTATTCTGTCTATACTTGCACCTTCATTAGATCAATAGTATGAGGAACTTATCAAGCCTTCAGTCATACAGTTGCATCCTCATAGAATCAATACAATGGCCTCCGCAATGTCCACATCACATAATGTGCATTATAACCATGTGAAGTATCATAAAACACATCAGGGATATAGCTGCTATTTCTCTGTATACGGAAAGACCACCACATTGATCTCAACATTTCATATACAATTTATACGTTTCAACATTTCTCAGTGCAAAATTTGCAATAGTATTCATGGTTTTAAAAGTGCAAATGCAGGAGTCTAAGACATCCAGTATATGCATGAAAATTTCATCAGGGCATGTGTACATTGACTAATAGTTTCCACAAATAATAAAGTGCCAATACAATAAATAATGCCCTTTCGCTGCAAGAGCTATTATGTAAAGTATGCATGAAAGTGTCCATCCCTGCAATGCAATCAATAAATTAGCCCACTTGCAGGGCATCCTATGCAGATGTACATGATAGGATTATAATTAAAGTTCAAATGCAATAAATACTATTATCTTTGTGCATTAGACTTTGTGCCAATATACACGTTCATTTTTATCAACTTAAAGTGCAAGTACATCAACAATTCCCAGAGTTCCGTATGATGTCCTCATCTAAATAAAGGGCAAGTAAATAATCATGCATTCTGCAATTTTATCGCCTAGCACTGGATCAGTCCCTCAGTATCTTCTAACCTTTGGGTTTAAAAATACCCGTGCAGAGTATGTAATGAGGGTGCATATGGTGCTTGGTCAAATCTCAATCTGGGATAAATTTGGGTTTGATCTCACTGATTTCTATAAAGTACAAAGAGATCAAAAGGAACCCATATAATTACAATCAGAACACAACATAATAACATCTATTTCAATGATGCACATGGAGCACATCCTTTTGTTAGAATTTTAAAACATTGCTCGACATATACTTAACACTCACCTTATTGGTGTATACCATGTCATGTATGCAATGCTCAGCAAGGCATACATTCCCAGCAGGTTCAGAAAAGCATTAAATTGCAAATGCAGATGATAGTATGAGCAGACTGTGAATTGTAAAAACTACCTACGATGCTCAGCACCGTAGGAGTCTCCAGCAGGTTCAAAGAAGCATTAAAGTACAAATGCAGATGATAGTATGAGCAGAATGTAAAATGTAAAAATTACATCACATTGTGTAAGGTAATAGCAAAAATGGTAAGACAGTATCATAAATATTTTACAGTGAAGTAATCAGTCTGAGAAGGAATCATGGGAGATTCACAAGTAAACATGAAGCTCGGCGTCCGCATTCAGGCCCCAGGGGTGCTCTGTTCAGATTAGTATTATCCATTTGGATTCCGCTTCCAGCAACTCCAATTCTCTGTTGCCACCCTGGGACTTCTTTGCCAAATATTGTATACCATTCAATTTCATGTTACTGATGTTTACATGGTGTACCTCCAAGATATGCTTGGTGATTGTGTAAGAAAAGCCTTTGTTTCTTATTGCATGTAGGTGTTGCAAAAACACAGAGCTAAAGCTTATTGAAGGTGCTCCCGACATATTACTTTCCACATGTGCAGCCAAGAACATAGATCACAAATTTGGTTGCACACGTTATCCATTCATTTATTTTCATGTTTTTCACTTGCATCGTCCCAACCTTAGTTAGATTGTGCCCATAGGGGCTTGCTTTACATCTGAGGCACTTTCAGAATCCTCGCTTTTAACTTGATAACAAATTCCAGATTCAATTGAGTAATCAGGATTTTAAACAATTCCAGTTAAAAAAATTAATAAAATATATATATATATATATATATATATATATATATATATATATATATATATATATATGTATCCAAAAACAATGGCGCCACTCTCTGATGGCGGGCCACAGAGCGGGGTTCGCCTTACCCCAATAAATCCAACAAAGAGGTTGTCGCTCAATATCCAAAAGACAACAAGCTGAGGCCCAATGCATTCAAGGTGAGGTTTTAATGACAAAAACACCCAAAGTGTTTCGCAGCCGCAGGCGCCACTCGTGATCAAACGGCTGCGGCTGCGAAACGCGTTGGGTGTTTTTGTCATTAAAACCTCACCTTGAATGCATTGGGCCTCATCTTGTTGTCTTTTGGATATTGAGCGACAACCTCTTCGTTGGATATATATATATATATATATATATATATATATATATATATATATATATATATATATATATATATATATATATATATATTCATTGAAAAAACCATAGGTTTCAGGGGTGTTATAGTTAGCTGGACATTTCACTCATACAACCCCATTGAAATTCCTCCGTTATAGTTAGCTGTACTAACTGTAACTCTCGCACCCGCAATCCACTGGTTATGATGTCACATATTACATCATTCATGACATGGTCAGTGACATCACTGATGACATCTCAAATGACATCACTGATGACATCATCCAGTGAATGTGGTTTGGTTTGTTATTTAAATATGTATTATATATACACCAATCTGCATTGACGAATCAGTGGATATATAAATATCTGGACAGAGGATTTAGTAGCAATGTGATTGATTGTTTACTTGAGTAATTTATAGTGTCACACTAAATATATTGGATAGTGACTAAACTGTGTGAATATCTGTATTACTTGGTCAGTTGTTGTGTAAACTGCTGCACCAGTTGGTTATTATCTACGTGAAACTCTATATTAGTTATTGATTAGTTAAATGATTATTTGCAATGGAGAGTGAATGTGTGTGTGCTTCAGTGGGGGGTCTGTGACTGCCCAAAGATATGTGAATACTTAATTCAGTACGTATATGAGGTTAAGACTACGTATTATAATACTTGTTTGGGTGAGTGAATATCTTTATGGGTGTGGTGATGAGCAAAAACATTTCTCAATGGTACATGTCCAACAAAGTAGAAAAAATAAAAGACAGTGTATGTGACAGTTCTTGTATATAAATAAGTGTACATAAAACTCATTGATTGCATGAGTGACCGTATAGATAATTGTATACTTGTAATAATGATTTCATAACACACTAACGGCCAGATTCATCAACGTGAAATCGGCTCGCAAAGGGCCAGATTCTGAGAATCTGGCCCTTTGCGAGCGCAATTTTTGCATTTGGGATTCATCATCCCAAATGCAAAAATCGCTATTATAGAATTCGCAAATGTGCGAGGAATTGCATTTAAGGAATCTCTATTTGAGATTCCTTAAATGCAATTCATGAAACATTCAAAAATTGCGAAATCGCAATTTTGGGCCGCTATTTACCGCGAAGTCAAACCTCGTGGTAAATAGCGGAGACTTAGAAAAATGCACTTAAGTGCATTTTTCTAAGTCGTATGTTACACACACATGTACTTGGGACATGTGTGTGCATAACACCAGCGTCCAATATCATTTCAGGGGTGCAACAGGGTGTCCTTTGGACACCCCTGCACCCTTGAAATCGCAAACTCAAAATGGTAATCGCTAATAGCGATTCGCACATTGATATGTCTTCCCATTCATTCCTATGGGCCTTTAGGCCCATAGGAATGAATGGGGAGTAATCCCTTATTTGCGATTAGCAATTAGCTAATCGCAAATAAGGAAGATGTAGGAATCGCAAAATAAATAGCGATTTGGACATGAATCCCGTTTTGCGAGTCTGTAATAGCGATTCCTTAATAATCGCTATTACAGTCTCGCAAAACGGGACTTTGATGAATCTAGGTGTAAGTATGAGTTACTATTTACATGAATAAATGAAGTAATATTTGTATAAGTGTGTAGCTGAGTAAATGTAATTAAGGTACATTGTTTGCAAAAGTGAGTAGGATGACTGCATAACTGAATAGGAGGTGTGCTGGTGTGTAATGTTAATATAAGTGTATAAGTATATTTGATAGTGTTCTATTGATCATTGACAACATGTATGAGTGAATCTATAGGTAAGTGATTAGATGTGTGTAGATCTAGGAATTACTGAGTGGGTTTTTAGATACTTGTATTGCTGTGTCAATGGATTCAAATATGCTTTTTCAGTGAGTGAGGAAAAGTTATAGTTGTGTATGATGAGGTGTATCTGATTGTCACGTGGATGATGTCATCAGTGATGTCATCAGTGATGTCATTTGAGAAGCCATCAGTGATGTCATCAGTGATGTCACTGACCATGTCATGAATTATGTAATATGTGACATCATCACCAGTGGATTGCGGGCCCGAGAATTACAGTTAGTACAACTGACTATAAAGGAGGAATTTCAATGGTTTTGTATGAGTGAAATGTCCAGCTAACTATAACACCCCTGAAACCTATGTTTTTTTCAATGAATTCCTAAGGTTTTTTAAATGATAATTCCTAACTATAACCTGCTTGAAACCTATGGTTTTTTCAGTGAATGTCAAAGGTTTTTTAAATGATAATTCCTAACTATAACCTGCCTGAAACCTATGTTTTTTTTCAGTGAATTTCAAAGGTTTTTTAAATGACAATTCCTTATTATAATGTTGACCACTTCTCCATATTTTCAACAAGAAACCAAATTTGCAATGCTACTTAAAAAAACAGGCAATAGTTCCACTTACCACTAACAAATTAACATTAACATTTAACTAGTGTAAGGACGTTGACTATGTACTGCGTGAATTGCATCCAACTCACACCCATATTTAAAGAGCAATATGTGATAGAGGTACTAATTTTACACTTCCGACACCCAACAAAATCACAATACCCAGCGCTACTACCACTACAACCACCCCTCCTGACCCCTCTACTACCTTAGAGGCAGTGCAAAACAGGACAACAGACCTTTTCAAAATAATATATCCCCTCAACAGCACACTAGCTCAATATTCAGAGATGTGGCAAATACCTATATATAAGGGAAGAAATTCACACATCAACATAATGTACACAATGCTAACACTACCGGTGATATTCTAAACACAACTCACTATACAAACCAAAAACTTTTCCGTGTTTAGATATACCATTGATATGTGTAGTGTACTGCACAGTGGACACAACCATATTATCTCAGACTCTGGGTAATATCTCCGTAATGTTGCTGTGTTGTCTCCCCCCCTTCAAGCAGAACTGAAGTGGGCTGATCCAACGTACGCAACGTCAGCGTAAGAGTATAAATAATTAGCCTACGCCTTGGGGGTGGTTCACTTCTGCAAAGAGAAAATACTCTGCCACTGCAAAAGTCCTCACCCTGCCACGTGGCTGCCTCCATGACCACGTGCCTCCTCGATACAGGCCGATTGCGGACTCAGCGCCTCAGCACCGCAGACTTATGTCTGTAGCAAACACTGTCTTCCATCTACACTGCGGACAGCAGGGTTCACAACTTGAATTCAGCTTTGGATCTACACTACGCACAGCATTGAAGTTATCCTTCATTTATGTAAGGCAGAGACAATTTTCTTAAAGTTTGAACGGTAGGAAATTCAGCCTTCATTTATTTAATGCAGAGACAATTCTAATATATGTCATGTTTAAATAAGTGACAAAAAGCATTCGTCCATGTCTGTCTCAACAACTGACTTCAACCTACACTGCATACAACAGGGTTCACAACTTGAATTCAGCTTTCCATCTACACTATGGACAGCAATCAAGTTAGCCTTGATTTATGTAAGGCAGAGGCAATTTTGTTAATGGATGCCACAAAAAACATTCCTCAATGTCTGTACAAAGTACTGCCTTCAAATTTACACTGCGATCAACATAGTTTACCACTTGATACCAGAAGCGCATCAGCACTACAGACAACATTGAATTCATGCTCGATTTATTTAAGGCAGAGACAATTCTACTGTGTTGTCAGATTTTCTTAACGTACGTGACAAAAAAGCATTCGTCGACGTTTATGTGGACTACTGCCATAAATGTACTCTACGGACAGCAGGGTTCACAACTTGAATTCAGCTTTCCATCTACACTACGGACAGTAGGGAATTCAGCCTTGATTTATGTAATGCAGAGACAATTCTACTGTATGTGTTGAGATTTTTTTTACATAAGTCACAAAAATCATTTGTCGATATCTGTGCTGACAACTGCATTCGATCTACATTGTGAGGATTCAGGTGGAATGGTGATTGCACATGACGCATTCTAATAGCCAAGAGACATTGTACCAGTGCGGCCCGAACCACGAATCATCGCAGGGTGCGCACACGCTGAGTTCTTCATATACCACTAACTCACTGCACCACAAGTCCTCTCCACGTGGCCTTGTTAAAGCAGAATACACTAGGCAAAAAACATTGCTCCCAGTGCGGTCTGCCCGGACCACGCATCATCGCATGTTATGTACACGCTCAGTGCCAAAGGTACCAGTAAGTCACTGCATCATAATTCATTACCACGTGGCCGTATTCAGGCAGAATTCACTAAAGAAAAGACATTGGTCCGAATATGCCTCCCCATTTACCACTCAGTATCGCAGGGTACGCACAAGCTCAGCGCCAAAGATTCTACTAACTCAGTGCAACATAAATCACCACAAAGAAGAGTGAACATTTTCTGTCAGCAATGTGGCATAGCATCACTTTTAAATGGAATTCATGCAGAATTCAATCGACAAAAGACTTCAATTACTGTGCCCCCCAATCACGCATCATCGCAGGGTACGTACACGCTAAGCACCAATGGTACTACTAACTCAGTGCACCACAAATCATCGCCACGTGACCGTGTTGAGTCAGATGTCTTAAGTAGAAGTAAATATATCATTGTTTTTGGAGATGTACTGCAACTTAATCCCATGAAAGGACAACCAATATTCATAAGAAAACTTGATTTTAAAAACTTTGCTACCATTGCATCCTGCTCGGAACTCGCATCATCGCAGGCTCCACAGAAGTTTGTTGCTTCAGTTGCCACTAACTCTGTGCACCACTTATCATCACTGGCTGCACACACACTAAATTACCAATACTGTGCAGCTCTAATCAATGCCACTTGGTCGTGGGCTCTTGCTAACCGCTGCCTCCTGCCTACACTGCGGTCATCAGAGCTCACAATTAATTACACTGTTGATTTATTATTTGCAGAATACAATACCAAACTAAGTGTAAAGTTTATCAAACCCTATACAATATCCCTTTATTATGCTTCCTTTAACAACTTCTTTTATATCACCTATAGATTTACTTGAATGATACATTTCACGTTGCAAGTGCAAAGGTACACTTAATGATAGTCTAAACTGTAGATAGCATAGGTCACAATTTGAACCTCACTTTTTCTTCATTGGAAACCTGAATTTCTTTTTTGAAGACAAAAATGGCTACACCACTGAAAGAATCATCTGATTCTGATCATTTTGTTGCTGAAGAATTCATAACGATAGATGGTACTTTTTTTCCCCCTCAAAGTACATACAGTCCAGTATGCAACAGTCAATGCTTTGAGTGCAGCCCGTTCACACCACGCATGATCGCAGAGTGAGCACACGCTAAGCACCAGATGTACCACTAACTCAGTACACCATAAATAATCACCACAAGGCTATATTAAGGCAAAATTCTGTAGTCAAAAAACATTATCCCCAGTGTGGCCTATCCGGACCACGCATCATCGCAGGTTACGTACACGCTCAGTCCAAAAGGTACTACTAACTCAGTGCACCATAATTCATCGCTGCATGGCCGTATTCAGGCAGAATTTAACTGATTCTTCATTCGTTATTTATAAAGTGCAGTACCAAACAAAGTAACGTCCCACAAACCTACACAAAATCACCACATGGCTTTACTAAGCCAGAATTCACAAGTCAAAAACATTACTATCAGTACGGCCTGCCCAAAGCACACATCATTGCAGGGTCCACAGACCTTGTTGTTTCATGTACCACTAACTCAGTGGAAACCAAACTAAGTATAACACCTATCAAACCCTACACAATATACCTTTAGTATGCTTCCTTCAAAAAATGTTTTATATCACTTATAGATTTAGTTGAATAATAAAATGCACGCTGCATACATGTTCTATCTTCCACTTCAATCATAATTGAAGATGATGCAGTCCACCCTAAGATCTACACTGCGCACAGCAGGGTTTACAACTTGAATTCACCTTTGCATCTACACTATAGACAGTAGGACATTCAACCTTGATTTATTTAATGCAGAGACAATTATACTGTATGTATTCAAATTTTGTTAAAATAAAAGAAAAAAGCATTGTTCTGTAACTGTACTGACTACTAGCTTCTATGTACACTGTGCACAGTAGGGTTCACAACTTGAATTTACCTTTTCAACTACACTACAGAGAGCATTAAATTCAGCCTCGATTTATTTAAAGCAGAGAAAAAAATAGTGCTTTTGCACTGCTAGTATGTGCAAGCAGCTTCAATAGCTGCATCGTGTGAACTATGATAACAAAGAATGTAGAAGATTGCGCCAAAATGTACCTCCACCATCAGCAATACAAAGTACCTCTGGGGTATCACCTTCAACATCGCCACCAGACATACGTCATCAATTTGTGAAAGTTACAATGCACTGCGTGAAGAGGAATAGTTTAATTTGTTATGGGGAGCCATCAGTACACCTAGTTTGCACAGCAATTGATAACCATCGATGCTAGGTTTAGTCCAGTACGCAACAGAGAATGATTTCAATGCAGCCCGCTCAGACCACGCATCATCGCAGGGTGAGCACACACTAAACACCAGACGTACCACTAACTCAGTACACCATAAATAATCGCCACGTGCCCTTGTTAAGGCAAAATTCAATAGTCAAAACACATTTTTACCAGTGCGGTCTGCCTGGACCACGCATCATCTCAGGCTCCACACAAACCGTCCCTACCTCAGTGCACCACAACTCATGAACTCTTTACGATAGAATCTTCTGTGTATGTATTATTTCACATACAATGCTCCTACCTTTGTACAGCAGAAGTCATAAACCGTTTATGATTAAATATCAGTATATGATATAGTGATTACTATTCTACTTGTTACCAACAACAACGTACTAAATTGGAGTCGAGCACACGTGCCCGTACCCACTTCAACTATCTATCTGTGTCTGTGTATTTATTGTGTTTGTAAAATGCTGCTCCTCCGACCTACCACATTATATTGTGCTATAAATAGCGTATGCAACCATCCTACCTGTGATAGTAAGTGTGGGCTATTCCTCCTTTAAAATTTTTTTTTTAGCATATTTATATAGCGCAAAATCAACCCAAAACTATATTAGCAATTTACATGAGCACCGTATTTACAATACATTTTCAGGCACACGTACATTATGCCATTACTCTGCAATAACAGGATGTGGATGCAACTCTGAGCCTTGAACACTGATTTCCAGCACTAGGTTCTACAGTGTACCTGAATAACCACATACGTATATATATTAGCTTCCCTTCTTGTGTCAAAAACTGCTACTTAAACCTTTCACAGCCCTGTATTACTACAGCTACAACACCCGGGTGACGTCAGCACTACAAAACGGACACCCGAATCACTTGATTTCTCATATAGCTAATGACGGAACCACGCCCATGCACATAATAGAGGTTGACTCCTAGAGTAGCCAGGAGCATGGCCACTGGATAGAACAGAACAGGTACATCTGAGGCAGCACATGAGAGGGGCTAAGTGCATCAACAGTCCATGGTACAGAACAGGTACATCTGAGGCAGCACATGAGTAGGGCAACGAGCATCAACAGTCCATGGCACAGAACAGGTACATCTGAGGCAGCACATGAGAGGGGCTAAGTGCATCAACAGTCCATGGTACAGAACAGGTACATCTGTCATCTGAGGCAGCACAAGGACGTGTGTCATGCGCACCGTCCCATGGACAATAATAATGCCAGGGTGGTTACAATGGACATTCCTGACATCAATTACAATCACATTTCAATGAAGTGAACTGCACCTCACAGCACAGAATCAGGTGGACTGTGTGAGCCCTTAGCTTCGGACACAGTCGCAGGATCTGATACAGGAATGGGAGATACAGGCCCAGTACTAGTGACTGACACATGAGCCATAGAGTCAATGAGATGCAACAGTCTAGGTACGAAATATTGAGAGTTCATGGGATATACAACTTTGGAAGAAAAACAGCGCACAGACACCTCCTTACAGTGGAACTGGATGAAATACATTATCCTGAGTGTACAAATAAATAAAGCAAAGATATACGTGTGCAGTTGTATGTACTATTCAATTACTAACTTTATATACTATCTTTCAGATCAGTAAACTGGAGGGTGCACTATGAACCAGCACGTGCTTGGACACACAACAGAGGCAAAAGGTGAGCTACCAGTATTTTCTCCGATAGTAACTGCTCCATCTATAACTTTCTCTCACCATTTTAATGTTGTTTTTTCTCTCTTTCTCTCTCTCACTCTCTCTCACATCGTTTCTCTTTCTCTTTTAAAGTTATGGACACTGCTGTCCACTCTGCTGTGTACAACCAAAGCGGAGTTCAAGTTATGAACTCTGTTGGTCACAGTGTTTACACAAGGTAAGCAGAGTTGCCTAGATATACAATGCCTCCGATTAAATGCATTATAAATAAAGGAGCTTATTTACAAGCCCCTTGCCCCACTTTTGCGTCACTTTCAACATGGGGAAAGTAACACAAAAGTGGCGCAAGAGTCTTGTAAATAAGCCCTAAAGAATACTGTCCTGCATAATGACTTGATCTCTCACCTAATTCTGTCTCATTTCTGAATCATTTTAAAGACCTGTTGGTCCATAGTGTAAATCTGACGCAGTATGCACTTTCATACAGACACCTCTTGAATTCGGGCCTATAAGACAGGTGAAATGTATCAGGCACACTGCAGACGTGAAATAACTAAATTTCGCCAAGTGTTACCTTAACTTGTAATGTTTGACCTCATTTAGTCACATTGATCTAATTTTAAACACTTACTTTCATTTTTGTTTTCCGGAATACCTACCCTACTTGTATTGGAGTCCATATCACATTTTGTTGAATTGTTTTTTTAAAGTTATGGTTCTAGTTATTTATTACATTGTTATCTTTAAGTTACGTTTACAGTTATTTATTATTGTTTTAATAAAAGTTAATAAAAAAAAGTATATATTATTTAGTTTGATAATGATAAAGTTAGAAAACATTTAAAAATAGAAATTATATTTATAACTAGAAGTAAAATACTGAGGCTAACTCTTTAACAGATCTTTACCAGAGTCTATAGCTACGACTAACGGTTCCTATGGAAAAGTTTTAAAACTCCAGCACAGTAACTGTTTCGATTAGCAACATAGTGTGGTGAACTTCTAACCTCTGTGCTCATTTAAGTGTTCCATGAACTGTTACTATGGTAACAGACAGAAAACCGTTTGGGGGTAGGGTTGAAAGGTACTGGCTGTACAGAAACCGTTATATTTACATGCTGCTCAAATTCACACATTTATAGGGCCCTGAGCTGATATCAGTCGCACACGTCTGCAGCAATTGGTGTTCCCGGGCTGCCTCATTCAAAATGAACCAATGACTGGCCCTGCTGTAGCGGTGCACGGATTCCGCTATTTTTGAAATCGCTTCCGCGTCCCGCGTTACCTGTTTCCATTGGCTACATGTGCATGACCATCAGGCTCACACACCGCCAATCGCATGTGTGCGCTACCACGATGGTGCATCATTTGAAATTCATCACTCACTGGCGGAGCACGCATTCCGCGGGGGCGGGGCAGGCTAGCACATACATTTGAATGTGCAAGTGGAAATGGCAGTTGGTACCCCCCCTTTCAGTCACATTGCAGCACCCCCCGCAGACCATCGGGAGTGGTTGGTCACCCACCGCCTGGTGCGGGCGGTCACCCACCGCCAGTGTGGGCGGTCACCCACCACCGGGTGCGGGTGGTGGGTGACCGCCCCGTGTAATGACGTCACCCTGGCATGGATGGCCATGGCCGGTCACCCACCGCCGGGTGCGGGCGGTGGGTGACCGCCCTGTGTAATGATGTCACCCTGGCATGGATGGCCATGGCCGGTCACCCACCGCCTGGTGCAGGCGGACACCCATGCCGGGTGCGGGCGGTGGGTGACCGCCCTGTGTAATGATGTCTCCCTGGCATGGATGGCCATGGCTGGTCACCCACTGCCGGGTGCGGGCGGTGGGTGACCGCCCTGTGTAATGATGTCATCCTGACATGGATGGCTCTGGCCGGTCACCCACCACCTGGTGCGGGCGGTCACCCACCGCCTGGTGCGGGCGGTCACCCACCGCCGGGTGCGGGTGGTGGGTGACCGCCCTGTGTAATGATGTCCCCTTGGCATGGATGGCCATGGCCGGTCACCCACCGCCGGGTGTGGGCGGTGGGTGACCGGCCATGGCCATCCATGCCAGGGTGACATCATTACACAGGGCGGTCAGCCACCGCCCGCACCCGGCAGTGGGTGATCGCCCTCACCAGGCGGTGGGTGACCGACCGCTCCCAGCGGTCTGCGGTGGGTGCTGCAATGTGACTGAAAGGGGGGTACCAACTGCCATTTCCACTTGCACATTCAAATGTATGTGCTAGCCTGCCCCGCCCCCGCGGAATGCGTGCTCCGCCATTGCGATGCCAGTGAGTGATGAATTTTTAAATGATGTACCATCGCGGTAGCGCGCACATGCGGTTGGCGGTGTGTGACCGTGATGGACCTTGACCATGCTGACAATGGTACGCAGATTTGCAGTATCAAGGATCATGTTCTGTGATGGCGGAAGGCGTACCCGGATGCCGTGTGTATACACACTGCATGTCTCCGCACACATGTAATGATTGTAGGTGTACATGTGTGTCAGGCCATGTCCGGAAAACGACAATACTCGTTATGTCATGTAAATGGCCCCTGTCCACGTGTCACATTAATGTCCATTTGTTGCATGTGTGATCATGATAATGACCTTGCCAGTGCTTTACAAAGCACAGTGATGTGAGCCCAAGTTGCGTCAGATGTGCATGGCAATGTAGTGACATATTGTTATTGAGGTCACACGTTTGTAATTGTACACATCTCCACAGTCCATTAAGGCTGTGTACCAACATTTTGAAGCAGTCGTGAGTGTGTGTTTTGTGTGTGCAAGTAGCAATGATGGGGTATACATGCTTTCTGTGTATGCGTCTGGGTGTCGTCTGTTGTATGTCCATGCCTGTCATTTGAGGATGCACAGCATTGTTGGAGGGTTCATGGGTGCATGAAGGCAAGGAGGGTGCGTCCCATGTTCGTGTTGTGAGTGCACATCCATGTGTGTCTGTGGGGATGCTTGTCCACACATGGGCCCTCAGTCATGTGGTGTTGGCTGTTCTTTCAACATGTGTGCACGTAGCATTGGACACGTTTGCACACAGGATGTTGTTTGTGGGTGAACAGTGTGTGTGTAGTTATCTGTAGTGCCTTATATTTCTGTCACATCACACATACAATCAGTGTCTGCAACATGTATTATTTGAATTGTGTTGGTCAAGATGTGATAGTGTGGCACAGCTGTGCGGTGTTGGACGATTGACATCTGCTACCATCTACTCCCACACAGGAGGGCTCCAAATGTGCATCGACCATACACTGTGCTGGAGGACATGGTTGAAGAGGAGGTGATCTGCAAATTCCGGCTTGATCGACCGACATTGCAGGAGCTTGTAGCTAAATTGTCACCTCCTCTGCAGCCACGCAGGCCATATCCTGGAGCAATTACACCCACAGCTAAGGTGATGGCGGCACTTCACTTCTTTGCGACAGGCACATTCCAGTACACAGTTGGTCATGCTGGGGGGATGTCCCAATCCATGTTCAGCATGGTACTGCGGGATGTGCTGGAAGCCATGATGCGTTACAAGGATGATTACATCCATTTCCCACGTCCGGCAGAGTTGGCTGCAGTGAAAGGGGACTTCTATGCCCTGGGCCAGATTCCACATGCAGTGGGTTCCATCAATGGCACACATATTGGTCTGGTTCCACCACAGGCACGTGAACCCATCTATCGCAATCGGAAGCACTACCATTCAATCAATGTGCAAGTGGTGTGCCTGGCTGACAACATCATCTCACATGTGTGTGCCAGATTTCCCGGGTCTGCACATGACTCACACATCCAGCAGAGCAGCGTTGTCCCCAACTGATGGCCAATCTGCGTCAAGAATGTGTGTGGCTTGTAGGTGAGTGTGCTGTGATGACTACTGTGTTGTATGTGTGCCATGCAGTTCACACCAGTCCTGGTAATGATGTATGTGTCTGTCAACCCCCCACCTAGGTGACTCTGCGTACCCAAACCCGCCCGTGGCTGCTAAGCCCCCTACGGAATCCTACTACCCCAGGTGAAATGCGCTATAATGAGGCACATGGGAAGACACGTAGGGTGGTGGAACGTACTTTTGGACTGCTGTAGTCTAGGGTTCGCTGCCTGGATAAAACCGGAGGGGCCCTGCCATACTCACCCGGCAAAGTATGCAAAATCGTGGTTGCCTGCTGCATGCTCCACAACCTGGCCTTGCGCAAGGATATTGAACTGATCATGGACCCTGCTGACCAACAGGTTGCTCCGCCTCCCATCGCAACCATGTCCAGTGATGAGGATAGTGGGGAGGAAGAAGGTGTGGACCAGAGGCGTCAGCTCATTGATCGGTACTTTCCTTGATTGTGAGTAACTACCTCTTGTGCTGCTGTTCAATGCGTGATGTATGTCTGCTGGTGATGGGTGGATGTGGTGTGTGAATGCTGCCTGTTCTGTTATGTTCTGTTTGCACATGTGTGTGGGACATGGTGTACGAGCAGTGCTCTCTGATGTGTGTCCTGTGATCCGCTTACTTTGTGATGATTGTGGTTTGTGGGATGTTGCAGTACGTTGTTGTGTGATGGGTGTGATTCAGTTTCCTGACCTGTGCTTGCTGTTCTCTGATTGTCCCTAGGTCACTCACACAGAGCCATGATTCCAAACAACATTGATCCCCGCACCTGCTGATGACAACAACTAAGACAAACCTGTGTTTAAACATGGAGATCACACAGCCTTGAGTGTTTCCATGAGTTTTATTTACAGGGTGTGGATTTGTGTTAGTAGATATTTACAAATGTGTGGTGGAGGGGAAGTGTGAGTTGAAGGTCATGTCAGATGACACCACATTGTGTGATGTACACCTAGTCCAACAGACGTGTGCCAATGCTTGGCAATGTGGGGCAAGATAGTTCACAGAGTCAATGCCAGGCTCAAGGAAGGGTGTAGTCAATGCCGGCCCCTCTTCGTGCGGGTGTCTGGTGCTTTGCCACTGCTCTGTCCTGGATCCAGCCTCGGACGGCCCCTCCGTCTTGGAGCCTGAGTGGAGCCAGCTGTGGGGGCAGGTTGTTCGGGGGACACCTCCCTGTCAGTGGCCTCAGGTGATGTTGGCGGTGGTGGTGGTGTCCTGTCCCCCTGGCCACTTGGGGGAGGGGGAGGTGGTGTGGCGCGGGATAACCACTCCCTCCAAAGAGTTGTTTCCTGCCCCATGAGGTCCACCATTTAGCCCATATGGTTGTCCATGGACCGCAACAGCTGGCAGGTGTCATGTGAGTCTTGGCACGCCCGATCCGCCTGTGCCTGCGACCGCTCGCATGACGCTTGCACTCTTGCAATGGCATCCAGGGTCTCAGTCCCAGGATTGTGTGGGTCTTGTCCCCGACCTCGCCTTGCACCTGCCCTCATGTTCGTGAGCTGTGGCCTCACCTGTGTCCTCCCCCGTCCACTCTCCCTGCTAGCCTGTGATGTTGATGGTCCATCATCGGCCGATGGGTCAGGCAGGATGGCACTGGCAGGAGTGGTGGTGGTGGTGGTGGTGGTGGTAGCTGCACAGGTCACAATGGCAGTAGTTGCTGTTGTTCCACTGGCCGAGGTGGTGGAGGCAGGGATGTCCGAGGAGCCTGATGGCCCTGGGAGTGTAGTTGGACCGGCATCGTCCTCCGCACCCGAGTTGTCCAGGGAGTCATCACCACAGAGTCCAGGCTGTGAGGGGGTGGACTGGTGCTGGCGGCTGGTGTTTTCTCCTGTCAAGTCTCGGTCACCTGAGGGACAAGAATTTAAGAATCAATGCTGTGGACATGACAGGTTTGTTGTTGTTACATTTCAATTTTCTAGGGAATCAGGACATGGTTGTTGGTGTCATCAAATTGGTGTGGTACACAGTACTGGGCATTATGGTGGTGTGGAGGTGGGGAGACAATACTTAGATATGTGTGGTCCTGTCCTGCTATTGGATGGTGCCCCTGTGAAGATAGCTACCTACATGTAACTTTGAAGAGGGAGATGCAGTGGTCAGCACATGGTAGGCAAGGTCCATCTTGCTCTGGGATGGGACATGGGGGCCTATTGGGAGTTGTAGTGCTGGACCCATCCCCACCCTCCCTGTAGACATGGGGGCCTGTTGGGAGTTGTAGTGCTGGACCCACCCCCACCCCCACCCTCCCTGTAGACATGGGGGCCTGTTGGGAGTTGTAGTGCTGGACCCACCCCACCCCCACCCTCCCTGTAGACATGGGGGCATGTTGGGAGTTGTAGTGCTGGACCCACCCCCATCCTCCCTGTAGACATGGGGGCCTGTTGGGAGTTGTAGTGCTGGACCCACCCACACCCTCCCTGTAGACATGGGGGCCTGTTGGGAGTTGTAGTGCTGGATCCACCCCCACCCCCACCCTCTCAGTAGACATGGGGGCCTGTTGGGAGTTGTAGTGCTGGACCCACCCCCACCCTCCCTGTAGACATGGGGGCATGTTGGGAGTTGTAGTGCTGGACCCACATCCAACCCCACCCTCACCCTCCCTGTAGACATGGGGGCCTGTTGGGAGTTGTAGTGCTGGACCCACCCCCACCCTCCCTGTAGACATGGGGGCCTGTTGGAAAGTGTAGTGCTGGACCCACCCCCACCCTCAGCCTCCCTGTAGACATGGGGGCCTGTTGTGAGTTGTGGTGCTGGACCCACCACCACCCTCCCTGTAGACATGGGGGCCTGTTGGGAGTTGTAGTGCTGGACCCACCCCCACCCTCCCTGTAGACATGGGGGCCTGTTGGGAGTTGTAGTGCTGGACCCATCCCCACCCTCCCTGCAGACATGGGGGCCTGTTGGGAGTTGTGGTGTTAGCTGCTTGACCACATGCAAGCCTGGAAACGTAGGAGGCTACATTTGTGGTTGATCATGATGGGTGCATTTGAGCCCTGGCCTACACATTTGGGTGACTGTGTGGTCCACATGCATGGATTGGAGCCTGGGAGATGTGTCTTAGCAGTTGTGCAAGGCAGAACATGACAGTGTGATAGTGGTCATTGGTTTGTACTTACCAGCCTCAACTCCCTCTTCTATTTCTTCCAGACTCTCAGGGTGCAGTATGCCTAGCACGTCCTCCTCCCATTCGGCGTATGGTATTTGCTCCGCGGACCGCCACCGCCAGTGTCGTGTGCCCGCAGGTGGTTCTTGGACCTGATGCCTTTCACCCTTGCCTTGAGGTCATGCCACCACCTCTGGATGTCGTGTTTGGTACGTGGCACGGTCCCTGAAGCATTGACTCTGGTCACTATCCCGTCCCACATAGTGGTTTTAGTTGCCAAGGTGGTCTGCTGCACTAGGGTACCAAACAAATGTGGTTCGACACGGATGATTTCATCCACCATGACCTTCAACTCACTCTCTGTGAACTTGGGGTTTTTCTTGGGTGCCATGGTGTGTGATGTGCAAGTTGTTGGTGGTGTGGGGTGTGCAGGTGTGTGGTTTGTAGGGATGGTGTTGTGGGGGTTTGTGTGGTGGGTGTGTTGGTGTGCAGGTTGTATGTGTGTTTGTGTGTGTCTGTTGTGTGTGATGTTCTGCATCTTTCTTCCAGCTGTGCTGTGTTGCAAAGGATTGTGGTTATGGGAGGGATTCCTTTTATACTCTGTGTGGTGCTTGTGTCCCAATGGTTTTTAGCAGTCAGGGGGGGGGCTCCATTGGGGTGTGTAGTTGTTGGGGGTGGGTGTTCCAGGTGGGTGTGTGTCCTGTTTTGTGGGTTTTCTATTTACTTCTGTCCGCCATTTTTTAATCGGTTTGATGGCAGGGGTGATGTTTGTTTGGTCCTTCCGCAGTCATGCTCCGTTTGTCGATGCTTTTTTTCCGCGGCGGTCAAGGACGGTGGTGAGTTCCGTTGGGATGGCGGGGTTATCCTAATCATGTGCCCGGACCCTCCACAGGTCTGGCGGCGGTTGGGCCTGTTTTTGCGGTCATTGCGTCTGCGGCGGACGGTGTTTTTGTGGTTCCGTCCACGTGCGGCGGTCTTTGATGTGATCCGTCCGCCGCGGTCGGTGTGTGATGACAGAAATATCCTAATCGCATCCGCGGTTTATCCGCGGTGCGCTCGGGAGTATATTTGCCGCGACCATGGCGGTCGGACCAGTTTCCGTCCTCCATTGTAATCGACGTCATAGTTTGCATTTTGAAAGACACAGCAGTGAAATCTGTTCTCACTTTCGAAATCCAAACCAGATTTCTTTTCCACATGCAAGTTAGCATCTCCCCATGCGGAAAAGCAATTCCGGCTCCCGAAGGACGCAGGGAGACAGCAGGACCGTGGGGGCATTGTGGCTCCCCCCACGGTCCCCAACATTTTTTGTAAGACCCGGGGGATAAGGTCCCCGGGGATATTAGAAATTACTGATAGGGGCTATTTTTTTACAGTAAAATTAGAAGTTGCGCACCCAGCGCTGCGCTCAGTGCGGCCCCCTGGGGTGCACGCGCTGGATTCATGACTCATATAATCTTTAGGGTGCGCAACTCCAGCGCCTATGGTGCACAACTTTTACGCCTTTGGGTGCCGCCATTGCTTTTCCACATGGGGAGCTACTAACATGCAGCTCCCCATGCGGAAAAGCAATCTGATTTAGATTTTAAAAGAGAGAACAGACTTCCTTGCTATGGGAGGGCAGGATGAACACCCCGGGACACTGCAGGAGCCGGCCCTCCCACAATACATAAAGCCCCGGGGAGTGGTTGTCCCCGGGGCTTTGGAGACCTTGCAGCCCCCCAACCATATTTTTTTTGTAGTCCTGGGGGTAACGGGTCCCTTGAGTTCTCCAGGAGGGGGGCCACGCAGTCCCCCTCCCACAATACATAAAGCCCCGGGGAGTGGTAGTCCCCGCGGCTTTGGAGACCTTGGACCCCTTCCCCCACCATTTTTTTTTTAGCCCCGGGGGTGACGATCTCTGGGGTAGGGGGGGCCCGCTGGGCCCCCCATAAAATTTTATAAATTTGCCCCCTGTATTTAGCCCCCCCCCCGGGGAATAATTATAAAAAAAGCTCAGTTTAATTTTATTTATTTTATGGCCGAGTCCACGCACCCTACACGCACCGGCCGGGTCTTTTAAAAAAAAAATGTGTGGGCCCTGGGGGTCCTTCTGGGACCCCCTAAGCAGGTCTAGAGGGTAAAATTATTTCTACCATGCCCCCTTTCTACGTTTTGCACACATATTCCACTGACTTCCTCAGCCTCGCTTCTACCAAGGCACAAAATGAGCAAGATCTGAGTTTGAAATTTACCTGGAACTATAGCCATACCAATGCTACATACCTGGACCTGGAAATTGAAGCAACAGAGGAAGGAGGTTTGAGTACCCGGGTACATAAAAAACTTACCGATAGGAACTCCCTCCTACTCTATAGCTCATACCACCCCAGGGCCTTAAGGGATAACCTCCTGGTAGGCCAATTCTTGAGATACAGGAGGAATTGTTCTTCCACAGGGGTTTTCTTGGAACAATCGGCTGATTTGACCAAGAAACTTGAACAACGCAATTACCCCAGGAGAGTGGTTAAAAATGCTAAAAAGAGGGCACTTAATACACCCCGGAGTGCCCTCCTTGAACACAATAAAAAGGACAAACAAGATTGCCTTCCAGTTGTAATTACTTTCGACCCCATGGCAACTAGGATTCGACAGTCGATCAGAAAGCACTGGAAATTGCTTTCTGTCAAAGACTTCTCTATGCCACCACCGAGGTTTGCATTCAAAAGAGCGGGTAATTTGAAGGACCGGCTGGTCCACACCCGGGATCGGGTGCCAACACGCAGAGTGGATTCAACAGTACCCAATGGTCACTACCCATGTGGGACGTGCTCAGTGTGTCCACTCACCAAGAAATGCAAGAATGTGATTCTGGCTGATGGGAGAGAGTGGTACCTAAACCAATTTAGCAACTGCAACACTACCAACGTTATATACAGATTGCTATGCAGTTGTGGTCTCCAATATATAGGACTTACGTCTAGGAAAATCAAAGTGCGGATACAGGAGCACCTTAGTACGATGAAAGCAGCCAAGTTAACCACCAAACTGGTACAACACTATGTACAATATAAACATGACTTCACCTGGACTGTGTTGGAAACCATGAAAGGCAATCCCACGAACCCTGAAGCAGTTCTACTTGCGAAGGAGGCAAGATGGATTTTTAATGAAAAAAGTGACACAGAAGGATTGAATGAAATTATATTGTGGAATCAGGTGAAATAATCCCAAGTGTATGAGAAGGAACAGTGTACATCAACAGGAGGAAGTACCTGGCTCTGTTGGCCCTCCTGATTGTCTCACGTGGATTTTGGCGCTGGCGTTACTCACAGCCCTAACAATTCCTTTGGGTTGTTCCTTGGTATCCTACAAAAGGTTTCTATCTCGCCATGAACGTATGAGGAACATATATTGGACAAACATGAGTAGACGGATGTCAACATGGGGGTGTGTAAAAGTTTTTTTTTTTTTTTAAAAACCTTCTGAGACATCTTAAACCAAAAAGCATTGCCCTGTAACTACATGAATTGAGCAGGAGTTAAATGTATTTGATCTGAAGTGACATACGAACATAGGGAATTACATCTCCCTATGTAACCACTCCAAGATGGCGCCTGTCTTTCCACGGGCGCACATCACGTATGCGTCATCAGGTGACGTCGCCCCGGGAGTAACCTCGGCGTTTTTAAACACCGCCGGTGGCGTATTCCGGCGTTCCTGGGATGAGTCCAGGTCCCTTCTCTGAGACCTGTACGGTAAGGAGGTATCGGGCGGGAGCGTTTTCAGTTGCTGAATGAGCTCACTTGCTGGGATGTGCTATGATAGCGGGCCCTGGGTTCCACGAGTAAATTGGAACGTTGTTTGAATGGGGATCAATAAATAGGCTGTAGGTGGTTTAGCACACGAGAGCCTTATCACCAGACATGAACTGTACCTATTACGTCGTGATTACACCCTTTATACAACGTAGGCCAAGTAAGAGGGCTAAGGCATAACAATGAGTTGGATGATAGTGTGGAGTGTTACCACAAAGAACTGCTCCTACCCGGCTGGGCTCTCGGCGAGGGTGCAGAGTGTGCCGTGTCCTTAATGCAAAGGTGTTGCACTATCAATATGGCTTTTTTGCGCTAAGTGATGTCATCTAGGTGAAGAACCACACCTTGTTGATGAGTGCATCGAGGTAATTCTTGTACCCCGTTATCTCTTACATTATTCCATAGGTTGATGCAACAACTGACAGTTTTTATGAAATGCACCTTGTCTTGCTGGTATGAGAAGACGTGGCAATACGAGGGTAATGTGCTTTTAAAGACTACATAGACATTAGATACACTCTATATACACTATGTTCAGGATGTGATGAGGTCCATGGTGTGTGACATTGGATTGTCTGTATGTTTTAATTTGACAGTGCCTGTACGGATGATGTCCAACTCGGGTGCAGTGACTATGTGGTGAGCCCTGATGAAACTGCCAATAGACTCAGTAGGCAGTGAAACATGTCGGCCACAGGTAATGGTACGCTAGTCTAAGCTACCAGCCCTTTTATTTCCTCAGCCTACATCTGGTCCCCAATAAAGTTATATTGGTGTAGCTGTGGATTTTAATCATCACTCTTTAAGTCACACCAAGATTTTTACACTTGGTTTTTCTCGTGCACCTTTATGTTCTTCCTTTGAAACTCTCTATTTATACATTTTGTGTTGGACACGTATTTCTTTCTCTTCCGATAAAGAGAGGTGACCGATGATGAGAAAGGGGTGAGAGTCGGTACCATCAGCCAGTAACCCCGAGGGTGTGCGCCCGTGAGGTACCTCTCTTTGTCACCACATATTTTTTTGGACAGAATGTTTGCCATAAATGTGTGAGTGGTCTGTTCCTTTTAGAACGGACAGTGCGGGTACTGTCAAATTATAATCTGTATGTGTTTGAGCCTCTTAGATTAAATTTGAGACTACACTACCAGTGATGTAGTGTTGGACTGTCGGGCATAACCTGATCCACAGCTACATTGAGAGTGGCTCAGTAGTACTTATGTCAAATAATAAATATATTGACATAGGATATACATGCAAAATCGAGCCCAGTAGAGCAAGTTATATCCAGTCCTTGGTGCCGGGATTTGTTGTGATTGTACAAAATGGCTGCCAACAGTTCCTGCTTTCGAATGTTGACAACCACTTGACAGCCAATTAGCATTCAGCGCATGATCGGAAGGGTGCGCTTATGGTACGATGACAATGCGCGCAGACTCAGCGGATCCACCGCGCCCGTAGATATATAAATTATTTTAGCTGTAATTTTCTCAGGAACTACTGACCATATTGACACCATTTAAGCAAAAAGCACAAGTCTGAACTGAGGGCTACCTCTTTGAAAAATGTGGTGTCATTCCGTTCAGCAGTTCAAGCTGTAGCTGTGGCTAAAGGTCCAATGGGAAATTGCATGGGGAAAACATGTTTGGGACCCCACTTTTTTCTCGGCCCCCACTTGACGAATCACCGTGAAACTTTCAGGATAGGAGCGGACCAGAGATGGCCAAAAGTTTGGAAAATTTCGCAAAGATTCATCAATCGGTTCCAAAGTTATTCCCAATAGAATGTAGTGGATTTCCTCTGGATAATAGGTCCTAACTATAACTGCCTACTATACTACTATACTATACTATATATGTATATATATATCATGTGATCAAGCTCCGCCTGCGGAGCGAAACGCGTCAGGGAGGGCACTCGCTCTTGCACTTTAAACGCAATTAAATGGATTGCTGGCAATGACTCTTGTGTTGTGGCTTTTTGTGTGTTTACGATTTAACTAAACACTTGATCGAAGACGAGGTCCACGCCTGTTGTTACCGTCATCTTTGGCGGTCAGGATTCAGCGTGTAATATATATATATATATATATATATATTGAACCATCTCTCCAATGAATTGAAGAATTGGAGTCGCACTTCACTCGGTTCTCGGCAATAATTTATTAAAATCGCTTGGGTGATGGCAGTCCTAACGCGTTTCGTTCTCACTCGAACTTTTTCAAAGGTAAGCCCACACCTTTGCCTGTGCACCTTCTTACAGCAATTGCCTTTATTTTGTTCCTCTGGTGGAATGTCCCAAAAGTGGGCGTTGACATCTCGGTATGCTGGTACCTGTAGTCATGGTGCATGGGCTAATCAAAACCCTCCGGTGGGTGGTGTTTAGTTAATCCCTTGATGTTTTTCTGTCCTCGAACTTCTGTGCTCCGTGGCAGCCCACTTTGGAGGCTGGTACAGGAGTCATACCAAAGACGGTCTTTGGTGGCAGCCGCTTCCCCTTTCACCGCCTTCAACGAACAAACACTGTTGGTTCCTGTCGGGGAAGTCTAGGCGCTCTCTCTGAATGTGCGTCGCTCCCGCGGCTGAACCACGCCGCTAAACATTGAACCATCTCTCCAAAGAATTGAAGAATTGGAGTCGCACTTCACTCGGTTCTCGGCAATAATTTATTAAAATCGCTTGGGTGATGGCAGTCCTAACCCATTTAGTTCTCACTCGAACTTTTTCAAAGGTAAGCCCACACCTTTGCCTGTGCACCTTCTTACAGCAATTGCCTTTATTTTGTTCCTCTGGTGGATTGTCCCAAAAGTGGGCGTTGACATCTCGGCATGCTGGAACCTGTAGTCATGGTGCATGGGCTAATCAAAACCCTCCGGTGGGTGGTGTTTAGTTAATCCCTTGATGTTTTTCTGTCCTCAAACTTCTGTGCCCCGTGGCAGCCCACTTTGGAGGCTGATACAGGAGTCATACCAAAGACGGTCTTTGGTGGCAGCCGCTTCCCCTCTATATATACGCAAGTTGCGTTATGGCCGTGTGATTGTAACTGCCTCAGCTGACTGCTCATACTCTTGATTAAAGGCTTGCCACCTTGGTAAATGTTCGAGTGAGGCTCAATCCTTTGGGAAGGCAAAGAGCGAACATTTGAGGCGGCGCCCAGCTGTCGAGCCTGCACCACCCCGGTACGAGAGGGGGCCATGTAGCAGGAGATATCAAGAGCTGCTGCGTAGAGCACGTACCTGAGATCAGAGCAGCTACTGAGGGCGGTGGCCCATCTGAGGGCTTGAAAGGCACGGAAATTAACGCACCATCAGCGGTTAGAATTTTCGGGACTCCAGTAACCATAAGGCTTTGGGGACAATAGACCCGGCCATCAGGGGGCCTATTCTGCACTTATGGATGGCGACCAGAGCGTGCATCTATGACCGACTGCCTCTGAGAAAGAGGGAGAATTCCTTCAAAATGCGTCAGGCAAGTCGCGTTATGGCTGACTGCTCATACTCTTGATTAAAGGCTTGCCACCTTGGTAAATGTTCGAGTGAGGCTCAATCCTTTGGGAAGGCAAAGAGCAAACATATATATATTCGGCCAATTCACTCCCGAGGGAGTTAGACTCCGTGGGAGCGACCATTCTGATTGGTGGCCAGCAACATGAGAAAAATGTTACTTGCACCTATTACAGGACTCTGGACTTCGTCTCCTGTCCTGAAGTTAAAAAAATAAATAATATAAGGGGGCAGGGTAGGGATACCCAGCCCTTAAAGGCCCTGTAGGTTGGACCCCGAGGGATTTCCCTTTGGGGGAAAAAATCCGTTTTTTTACTCTTGTGGGACAAAAGAAAAAGAAAAAAGAAGTTGCCATTTTTTAATATACATATGGGGAAGGGGAGGTAGGAGGACCCTCCCAGCCCATTAAGGGGTCTGGGACCTCATCCTATGGGGCTGGGTATATTTAAGGAGAAAGAGGCCCATAGTTACAGGGCACGAGTTAAAGTAATTGAGATAACTATAACTGCTGAATTTCTGGGTTTTTGTGTGTAAAATCTGAACCTATTTAAAACTACCCTGCAACCTTTGTTTTTTGCAGTAAATTTCTATGGTTGTTTTAATGCTATTTCCTAACCAACGTCTCAACAACCAGGGCGTGTGAGTGTGTATGTCAGTGGTTGCTTGGGTGTATAAGTCGTTGTCAGAATGTGTGGTGTGTGTGAGTGCAGATGTGACTGGATGTGTGGTTCTGTGAGTGGGTGTGGGTGTGAATGTGTGGGTGTGTGTGTAGGTGTGTAAGTGGTTTTGAGGGTCTGTGAGTGGGTGTGTAAGTGACTGTATGGGTGTGTGAGAGGTTGTGTGGGCATGTGAAAGCTGTGTGGATCTGTGAGTGGTTTTGAGGATCTGTGATTGGATATGTAAGTGGCAGCATGGGTGTGTGAGTGGTTGTGTGGGTGTGTAAATGGGTGTGTGAGTGAGTGAGTGGGTGTGTGGATCTGTGAGTAAGTAAATGTTTTTTTTTCAATTATGGCCTGGATCCGAGGATGCACCCGAATCCGGGAGAATCAGCAAATCCTTGCATGGTTAAAAATAGGGTTTTGGACAATTTCGAGCCTATGAGGGGTTGCTCACAGACATTTCCATTAGTCGTATGGGGTCAGGGTACCTCTACCCTGACCCCTCTATTACTTTCCAACTTTATTTTTCCAGCTGGGAACAGAGTCCTGATGAACAAATGGCAGCTGCAACTTGTTTTTCAGGTTGTGGCCAGCTAATCACGGCATTGCTGTAGGCACATGGAATCGCGAATACAAGTAGGATCCACATCCCTAGATATACAAATGTGTTTTTCAGTTAATATCTCAACAACTACTGAATGGATTTACGCAAAATCACAAAAAGGTCACTTTCTGGACCAAGATCTACTTTTCTACCAAAGTTGGTGTAATTCCGTTCAGAGGTTTGGCTGTATTCATGTCTAAAATCCCTACGGGAATCAATATGGGAAAGTCACTTTTTTTATTCCCCCCCATTTTTTCTTGGCTCTTGCTTGACATATCACCCCACAACATTGCATACACAACTAGAATCAGAAGCACACTTTTTAGGTAAATTTGTATGAAGAATCGTCAAAAGATATGGGCAAGTCAAAAAACGCTTTCTATGGAAACCAGGACCTAATTATCTAATTATAACTACCTACTGGGGACCGTCAGTAGGTGATTTATATATATATATATATATATATATATATATATCTTATTCCGTTTGTCTCTTGGCAGAGACGCTTTTCCTCATGCACTCCCGTGTGTTTAGAAATGTACCACACCAATGTTTGGTCGATTCTCAGGTTTATTTCTCATCAAAAACCAGCAACCAGCAACACCTTACGCGTTTCGGTCTCCACAGAGACCTTGCTCAATATATATATTCCAGCTCCACTTGCACCAAAAAGCCGGTGCACTCATAGGCGGGTGCTCTCCAGTGGTGGTGCCCCACAATCTAAATAAACGCTCCAAGTAACTTTCTTGTTCACAGGGACACACTAACCAGCTTAACATCAAAGCAACAGGGACCTGTTGCATATTTTGGGCTTGACTGTATACCAATCCACTCGAGAGGAGGAGATAGGGTATCAAGACTACGTAGACTAGAATCGCGCACCATAATTGATTTACAAACTAAGATGCCTGCGGGATTTAATCGGGGGAAGAATTAGCAGTGCACTTAGGTAGCTGAATACCTTACAGTCCTTATGCCATTGGGTGGTACTATCTGCAATTGTGTGACATGTTTCCGTAATTTCCCGAATTAAGAAATTGCTGTAATTATTTGGTACTTTGCTTCAATGATGTGTCTTTTGTCTGATACTTGTATTTAATCTGAAACTACTGCCCCTCACTGTATATATGGGCACTTACTAGGGAATTGTTAATCGTTAAAAACTTTTTTCTTCCTCCGATAAAACTGACAGAATCAATAGCCGATTCACGGCATTATCACCACACCTTGTGGGCATGCCGAGACCCACCAATAAATGTTGAGGATTCCCGGCAGCTGCGTTACGTAGCATCAAGCCGCATTTGCGGCGTAATCTGTAAATATTCAGGTGTGACCAGCATAATATGAGTTTTTATGTAAATTCATTGCGCATTTGATCCACCGAATGAATTGAATATATTGTGTTTCGAATATACATACAATGCATATGGTACACCTGAATGTAATTGAACATATACTGGGATACATAGCGGTTGTGTAAATAAGCTTAGAAAATTGCCCGCATTCTGTTCATGAAATTACTGTCTGCATGAGGCACAGTTTGATAGACTGTGGTATTGTGACATGAAATTTCTGTTGTCAAATAGTACATTTTACTGTGCTAAGATGGCCACCCATTCTTTCGCAATTTTGACTGTTCCCTAAGCCGTCATCGAGTTCGGTGCTCGGGAGGCGGTGTAACTAGTTTAAATGGCATCCTCACAGTGCAGATTTTTGACACTGACGAAGGAAACGAAACGCGTCTATCTTGAGGTGCTGCTGGCGAATTAAAAACCTGCTACGCTACCAGATTCGAGTGCTTTGACTTCTTGGGAGGAAACAAGAAAGTTACTTAGAGCTTATATATATATATATATATATATATATATATATATATATATATATATATATATATATATATATATATATATATATATATATATATATATATATATATATATAATAGAATGTTGCGGATTTCCTATGGAAACTAGGTACTAACTATAACTACCTACTGGCGACCGCCAGTAGGATATATATATATATATATATATATATATATATATATATATATATATATCTATGAGATCCACAGGTTGCTTAAAAAGCACACAAGACGCACTCAGGAAATTGCAGCAATAACGGATTTAATATCCAGACAACACGCTACGCGTTTCGACAATTGTTTGTCTTGATCACACGTGAAAACCAGGTAGAGTGCAAAGAAATCAAAAAAGTCAAAAAAGTGAAAATTTCTACTTTCATTCTCGTGGTAGTGTTTTCTTGACCTTTTTGACTTTTTTGATTTCTTTGCACTCTACCTGCTGGCTGGTGTATATACAATCGATTATTTTTGTTGAAAGGACTTCTCTATGGATTGTTTAAGCATGGCACAAGACCGGCTTATGATCTGCTTTTCCAAACCGCCTAAATCAACTTAGTTAAGGTGTTATTCGACTGCATCTATGACTCAATAATTGTTTAGTCGTATGGGCACCAGTCCTTTTAACTACTTTGAATTTTGTTGCATTATTTGTTATGCCACATTATTTCCTTGCATAGTTTCCTATTACCAGGTGTATTGGTTAGTTTCCAATATGGCGGTCAGTTTTACTCTGTACTGTTAGTGGAACTACTTGCAGGTCCTTCCTTTGTGTTGATGTAATGACATGATCAAAATGTCTAATTCATTGTGGCCAGCAGGGGGTTTTCACGTGTGATCAAGACAAACAATTGTCGAAACGCGTAGCGTGTTGTCTGGATATTAAATCCGTTATTGCTGCAATTTCCTGAGTGCGTCTTGTGTGCTTTTTAAGCAACCTGTGGATCTTATTTGATTTTCGGCTTGCGTCGTTCGCCGAATCTTGGACGCCACCTGACTCGGGAGGAAGGATCCCGGAAGAACCCCTTGTGCTAATACATATATATATATATATATATCAAAGAAATCCCGACCGCCGAAGACTGCGGTCAAAGCCGGGCACGGACCTCCTTCTCCTCGTATATATATATAAATATATTGCGCTCCAAGTTGCACCCAGCGGATCACTCACGGGCGGGTGCTTTCTCGTGGTGGTGCGCCACGCTTCTATTCTGCTCCTTACTCCCAATTCTTTTCCTCCAAAGAAGAGTATCAGCACTCGCGGGGGGGATTTGCAGATATTTATTCAGCAAACAAACGCGTTTCAGATAACCTTTGTCAGTGTTTACAAAGCGACACTGCGAGCGGCCATTTTAACTTATTGTTTCATCATCATAGAAAGAGGAATGTACCCTTGCCAGAGGACTTTACCCTTGTTCGTAAAACAAATAATTACTTCATCATGACATTTACATATATACATCCCTTATGTACATATATACAGATTATTAATCTTTCTTTTTACATTTTACGTAACAGTTTTGTTCCTTCTTGTTATCTCCCCGTGGATCGGCGTATCTGCCGTTTTACGTGTCACAAGCCTCTGTGACCATATTCTAAACAAACAGCTACTATGAGCGATTGTCTACCCGTATAACCGTATATACATATTTACAATTTTTTGCATTTGTGTATCAGGTAAGGGTCAATGTGCACATCAAGCCGTGGATCGGCAAAGCCACCGTTATCATAGACCAAAAAGCTGGTCAGAACTTATAACGGTGGAAAAATATACAATGGCTCATACATATCATTTCTCTTTGGTGAATCAAGGAATAGGGTTATTTAGTCCAACACACTATATTATAGCTTCAGAGATCATTAGCGAAATTATATACTATTTACCCAGATGTATTGCCAGTTCTTCCCCTCTGTTGAGCCCATACGGTACCTTACACTGGAGATCTATGATATAACGCGAATCCAGTCTTCGCAACTTTAATATCCTATCCCCTCCTCTAGGGTCTGCTGGGACATGGTCAATAGTGAAATATTGCAACAGGTCCCAGTTGCTATCATGTTTAATGGAGAAGTGTCTGGCTACTGGGTAATTAAAATCTTTATTGGCAATTGCCCGTTGGTGCTCCAAAATTCTCATCTTTACATTATTTACAGTGCTGCCAATATATCGCAGTCCACATGGACATGTGAGGCAATATACGGCATGGGTGGTTTGACATGTGAGAAATTTACTGATGGGTTTTTCTTTTTCTAAACCTGGTATCTTGTACGATAGTACTTTCTTACTTTTAGCACAAGCTTTACACTTCCCACATGGAAAGAAACCCTACATATCCTTTATTCTACCTGTTTTCTCTGGAATTTTCTGAAGATGGCTATGGACCAGCCTGTCCCTTAGCAATCTGTCTTTCTTAAAGGTGATGAGTTGTACCTTTGGTATATCATTACCAATGATGGTATCTACCTTCAAAATATGCCAATTCTTCTTCAAGATTTTTCTTAGGGTATTGGCATCCTTTGAGTATGTTGTAATCATTCTAAATTTCCCAGCCTCAGAACTTTCTGCCTGGTAGTTTTCTTTTGGTTTTAAAAGGTCTTGTCTAGGGATTTTCTTCACCTTTTCTAAGGTTTTACTTAACAGGTTCGTATTGTACCCTCTGATTTTAAATCTAGCTATGCTATCATGGGCAGCTGCTATGAAATCACAGTCCCTGGAACAATTTATTTTGAGCCTAAGCAGCTCACCGTATGGGATGGTATTTATCAATTTGGGCGGATGGCTACTGTCTGCCTGTAGAATGGAATTACCAGCTGTTTTCTTTCTGTATAATTCCGTTTCTAGTTCCCATCCCTTTCAAACACTCTATGATCAAGATAGTTTACACTTTTCTCATTGATCTCTGATGTAAACTTGAGGTTAACAGAATTGTTGTTGAGATGTTGAACAAATGCTACTGCTGATGTCATTGACCCCCTCCAAACTAGGAAGAGGTCATCTATATATCTGTACCAGACTACGATGTTCTCCAGCCATTGCTTGTTTTCCGGGCTTTTGGATACCTGCTCCTCCCACCAGCCAATGAACAAGTTCGCGTAACTGTGGCGAAGCAGGTACCCATCGCCGTCCCGAATATTTGTCTGTACAGATCTTCTTCAAACAGAAAAATGTTATTCATTAAGCAAATACATAAAAGTTCAATTAACATTTCACTATGGACTTCATGCTTCATCGGTCTCTTGTTTAGAAAATGTTTCACTGCAGTAATTCCGTGCTCATGTTCAATGCACGTATATAGACTTGTGATGTCTAATGCCATCAGAATGTATGTTGGTTCCCAGACCAGGTTACTGATTTTCATTATGAAATCTTTTGTGTCTTTGATATATGAATTGAGTTGCAAGACCCACGGAAATAGAAAATGGTCAATGTATATTGATATGTTTTCAGCCAAACTTCCTATTGACGAGACTATCGGCCTACCGGGAGGATTCCTCTCATCTTTGTGGACTTTAGGCAGCTGATAAAACGTTGGTATTACTGGATTGTTCTTTTTGAGAAACAAATATTCTTCCTTATCTAGCATTGCCTTCGTATGCCATTTCTTGATGAGGGTTTGTTGTTGTACGATGCTTTCATTATAGCATTTCATGGTGGTTTTTTCGTAAAACTTCTTATCATTCAGTTGTCGTAGTGCCTCCTGGCAATATTGTTCCCTAGTCATGAGAACAATATTGCCTCCTTTATCCGCAGGCTTACAGATAATCTCGTGGTTTGTTTCAAGTTCTTGCAATATTTGTCTCTGCTCTTTTGAGATATTCATACATGCCATATTTGTCTTTTTTGGGGTTCCTCCCTTTGTTCGGAATTTGATTAAATCTTTCAAAACTGCATCTGAAAATGCGTCAATCGCATCATATGCCAGTTGAGGTGTGAATTGTGATTCAGGCTTAAAATTCGTCATTGGTGCCTCTTGTTCTATTCCCACGCTTCTGACTCTTTGTGACAGAGTATGATCTTCCTTATCTGTACTTTCCATTCGTAAGTTCTCCAGGATTTCCAACATGGATAAATCCTCCGTTATTAGAGTATCCGTGTCTCTCAACCTGAGTTCTCTGCTTTCTTTTACTGATGGTTTGGTCTTGAAAAATTTGTGTAATTTAAGCTTTCGAACAAATTTAAAAAGGTCTATTCTGGTTTGTGTGAACTCCATTTTTTCATTTGGGCAGAAAGTTAAACCCAATTTTAGTGTGGCTTCTTCCGTGGGTGTTAGAGATTTGGTAGTCAGATTGATGATGGTCAAGTTGTCCTCCTCATCTACCATTGCCCTCCTCTCTTGCTCCTTGTTATTCTCGGGATTACTGTTCTTTTTCCTCTCCCTTTTCCCCTTCCATCCACCTCTTCTTGTTCTTCGGTGGCTTCCGGTCGCTTGCTTTTTCCCCCTCGCAACCACGTTTGTCTTATTAGATTGAATTCCATGTGAAAAGGGGTCTTTTCGACTGGGGCGGTCGCGGTTTCATCTCCCGTGCCCTCATTCTCAGTCACCTCTGACTCGGAGGTCTCCTCTCTCATGGGCGGTATCGTGGATTTCTTTTGGTTCATTTCTTTCCTTGGAGCATCACATTTTTTAGAGAAGGTCAATATTCTACCTTGTAGATAGTCTCTTTCATCTCTTTCGAATTTTTCTTGCTTTCGTTGTTGTATCTTTGCTTCATATTTTCGTAAGCGTTTTTTCATTGCTTCTCTTAGTTGTTCCTTTTTATTTTTATCCAAATCCTTCGTGATTTCATCTTCTAAAGATTTTATTTCCATCAATGTCTTTTCTCTGTCACTCCACGCAAATCTAATAAGTAGTTCCAACATCCCTCTGATTGATAGGGCTGTGTGTTCTGCCCATAACTGCAATAGCAGGGGGTCAGGATTTTCATAGGCAGGGACCGTATATATCCTTAAGCCCCTAGGAACTCTTTCCACTTCTACGTAGTTCTGTAAGGAAGTGGCCTCCCACCACTTCCTTATTTCGCGTTCGTAGAGGCGTTCCATTTTTGTAAATAGAGTATTTAGATTGCCAGAGGCATCCGTGATTTCTGCTGTTTTTTCCTTTGCACCATTCTCTGTTTTACGTTTTTTAAACATGTCCGCGGCTGCCTCCCTCCGTGCCGCTTCGCTAAACATTTCTTCACTCATTATATATCTTAATCCTCCCCCTCGCCCTGTCTCTCACCGTCCTTTTCTTCTGCGAGCATTTGCTATGGCTTACCCAGTTAGATGTGACTGCCTCGGGGTGCCGGTCTGCTCCTGCGTTAATGGCCGTTCAAAAGTGTTTGTTTCTTCTGGCGGGAGGACGGTGTCCCCGTAAATATATTACGCTCCAAGTTGCACCCAGCGGGTCACTCACGGGCAGGTGCTTTCTCGTGGTGGTGCGCCACGCTTCTATTCTGCTCCTTACTCCCAATTCTTTTCCTCCAAAGAAGAGTATCAGCACTCGCGGGGGGGATTTTCAGATATTTATTCAGCAAGCAAATGCGTTTCAGATAACCTTCGTCAGTGTTTACAAAGCGACACTGCGAGCGACCATTTTAACTTATTGTTTCATCATCATAGAAAGAGGAGTGTGCCCTTGCCAAAACGTTCGTAAAACAAATAATTACTTCATCATGACATTTACATATATACATCCTTTATGTACATATATACAGATTATTAATCTTTCTTTTTACATTTTACGTAACGTTTTTGTTCCTTCTTGTTATCTCGCCATCGATCGGCGTATCTGCCGTTTTACGTGTCACAAGCCTCCGTGACTATATTCTAAACAAACGGCTACTATGAGCGATTGTCTACCCGTATAACCGTATATACATATTTACAATTTTTTGCATTTGTGTATCAGGTAAGGGTCAATGTGCGCATCAAGTTTCTCAAAAAGAACAATCCAGTAATACCAATGTTTTATCAGCTGCCGAAAGTCCACAAAGATGAGAGGTATTCTCCCGGTAGGCCGATAGTCTCGTCAATAGGAAGTTTGGCTGAAAACATATCAATATACATTGACCATTTTCTATTTCCGTGGGTCTTGCAACTCAATTCATATATCAAAGACACAAAAGATTTCATAATGAAAATCAGTAACCTGGTCTGGGAACCAACGTACATTCTGATGGCATTAGACATCACAAGTCTATATACGTGCATTGAACATGAGCACGGAATAACTGCAGTGAAACATTTTCTAAACAAGAGACCAATGAAGCATGCAGTCCATAGTGAAATGTTAATTGAACTTTTATGTTTTTGCTTAATGAATAACATTTTTCTGTTTGAAGAAGATCTGTACAGATAAATATCCGGGACGGCGATGGGTACCTGCTTTGCCCCCAGCTACGCGAACTTGTTCGTTGGCTGGTGGGAGGAGCAGGTATCCAAAAGCCCGGAAAACAAGCAATGGCTGGAGAACATCGTAGTCTGGTACAGATATATAGATGACCTCTTCCTAGTTTGGAGGGGGTCAATGACATCAGCAGAAGCATTTGTTCAACATCTCAACAACAATTCTGTTAACCTCAAGTTTACATCAGAGATCAATGAGAAAAGTGTAAACTATCTTGATCTTAGAGTGTTTGAAAGGGATGGGGAAACTAGAAACGGAATTACACAGAAAGAAAACAGCTGGTAATTCCATTCTACAGGCAGACAGTAGCCATCTGCCCAAATTGATAAGTAGCATCCCATATGGTGAGCTGCTTAGGCTCAAAAGAAATTGTTCCAGGGACTGTGATTTCATAGCAGCTGCCCATAATAGCATAGCTAGATTGAAAATCAGAGGGTACAATATGAACCTTTTAAGTAAAACCTTAGAAAAGGTGAAGAAAATCCCTAGACAAGACCTTTTAAAACCAAAAGAAAACTACCAGGCAGAAAGTTCTGAGGCTGGGAAATTTAGGCTGATTACAACATACTCAAAGGATGCCATACCCTAAGAAAAATCTTGAAGAAGAATTGGCACATTTTGAAGGTAGATACCATCATTGGTAATAATATACCAAAGGTACCTCTCATCACCTTTAAGAAAGCCAGATCACTAAGGGACCGGCTGGTCCATAGCCATCTTCAGAAAATCCCAGAGAAAACAGGTAGAATAAAGAATATGAAGGGTTTCTTTCCATGTGGAAAGTGTAAAGCTTGTGCTAAAAGTGAGAAAGTACTATCGTACAAGATACCAGGTTTAGAAAAAGAAAAACCCATCAGTAAATTTCTCACATGTCAAACCACCCATGCTGTTTATTGCCTCACATGTCCATGTGGACTGCGATATATTGGCAGCATTGTAAATAATGTAAAGATGAGAATTTTGGAGCACCAACGAGCAATTGCCAATAAAGATTTTAATTACCCAGTAGCCAGACACTTCTCCATTAAACATGATAGCAACAGGGACCTGTTGCAATATTTCACTATTGACCATGTCCCAGCAGACCCTAGAGGTGGGGACAGGATATTAAAGTTGCGAAGACTGGAATTGCGTTATATCATAGATCTCCAGTGTAAGGTACCGTATGGGCTCAACAGAGGGGAAGAACTGGCAATAAATCTGGGTAAATAGTATATAATTTCGCTAATGATCTCTGAAGCTGTAATATAGTGTGAGGGACTAAGTAACCCTATTCCTTGATTCACCAAAGAGAAATGATATGTATGAGCCATTGTATATTTTTCCACCGTTATAAGTTCTGACCAGCTTTTTGGTCTATGATAACGGTGGCTTTGCCGATCCACGGCTTGATGTGCACATTGACCCTTACCTGATACACAAATGCAAAAAATTGTAAATATGTATATACGGTTATACGGGTAGACAATCGCTCATAGTAGCCGTTTGTTTAGAATATAGTCACGGAGGCTTGTGACACGTAAAACGGCAGGTACGCCGATCCACGGCGAGATAACAAGAAGGAACAAAAACGTTATGTAAAATGTAAAAAGAAAGATTAATAATCTGTATGTATGTACATAAAGGATGTATATATGTAAATGTCGTGATGAAGTAATTATTTGTTTTGCGAACGTTTTGGCAAGGGCACAGTCCTCTTTCTATGATGATGAAACAATAAGTTAAAATGGCCGCTCGCAGTGTCGCTTTGTAAACACTGACGAAGGTTATCTGAAACTCGTTTGATTGCTGAATAAATATCTGAAAATCACCCCCGCGAGTGCTGATACTCTTCTTTGGAGGAAAAGAATTTGGAGTAAGGAGCAGAATATATAAATATATATACACTTTTGCACTTTTTAGTGTAGCACAACTTCATAGTATGTTGTTGTTTTTCAAAACATGTATATCCAGAGGAAAAAGAGCACTTTCAAATTCATTTCAGAAAGGCTACTGTGAAGCTGAAGCTGAAACACGTCGGTTCTGAGCATGATTAAATGGTATGCTGCTTCCAGTTTGCCACCCAATTTATAGATTTATGTGATGACATCCCTGCAAATATATATATATATATATATATATATATATATATATATATATATATATGACACGAACTCCCTCCCTGTAGAAAAGAGCAGAGGCCACACAGGGGGTTCAGAACAGGACACAAATTTATTTGCAGAAGTCCCAGCGGCGGCAAATGCATTTCGGCGTGGATTGCCTTCCTCAGCGCCCAACGCTGTTGAGAGTACTTCCCTGTAAATCTTGACCCGTGTAAAATACCCGCCCGCACCACAGTCTCCTCCCCCTGCAGCTGTCGACTGACCAATAGGAGTCCAGGTTAAGTATATAGGACTTCAGATCCCAGCAGGCACTGTGTCGGCGTTGCTGTGGTAGGTCGAATGAGGGAGTGAGAAAAACCATAGGGTCGGTGCTGGCTCCAGGTAAGTTAGGAAGCTCAAGGTTTCTGCAAACAAACAGCATTCGTCTTGGTCCCTGTGTAAACTGCAGCTACCATTCGCCATGTTGGAGACAGGGAGTGGGGGCAGTCAAATACGAGACTGGGCGCCCATTAGAGCATCAATGTCTCTGTCCTCTTCAAATCCTTCCCATGGTTACCGGTGGTCTTGGGGAAATACTGATACCTCAGTTAGTAGTTGCTGCGAGCAGCAGGTTGCCATCAAATTCCTGAGTCACTTCTTGCTGCAGGGCCATCTGTTCTGTGCATATATATATCAAGCTCACTGGGGTAACCGAAGCTTTATTCGGGACACGCAGCTTTGCATCTTAGTCCGCGCTGCCACAGCTTTTAATGGGGAAAGGCTGTTTTGTGCTTGCGTGCCTCTCAATTTGTGGTTATATATATATATATGATGCTCCAAGATCCCCTCTCTCCCAGCCGGGAAGGAAGGAAAACGGCACTCACAAGGTGGCTTTTGTCAAGAGTCACTTTATTTTTCTTCGCACAGACGCGTTTCGGGAAACCCCTTTGTCAATGTGTTCACTGTAGCTTTCTTATACAGAGACGCAGCACGTGATTCAATTGGGGAAAAAAGGAAATAGGACTGCTCACCGTCATTATTCTGGTGAGCGCCATCTTGCAGGGTGCAACATCGTTCCATATTTACATCAATGATGTTACTTGAGATGTCTTCTTTGATGTCATCGATAGTACCATTTAAGAGGTCATGAGTGAAGTAATATGTGAGTTCAAAAGCAGAGGGATGGCAGAAGCCTGAAGTTCAAGGATGTTTTGGCTTTTATACATTAGTTTTTAAATTATTACAGCACCTAACTATAGCATCACTTTAGCCTTAGTTTTTTCAGAGATATTCTTGGGTTTTTAAACTTAAAGCTTACCATAACTAACTATAACGCCTCTTTAAACTTTCTTTTTTTCAGTGAATTTCGGTTTTTATATCATATTCACCCAATTCCCTCACTGAGTACAGCTTTAGGTCATGCGCAGAGTGGGGTTGGCTGCAGGACCTAACCACACCCCTACCCCACTCAGGCACCCAATCCTCCCACAGACCACAAACCCACAGTACTGCACGACCGTGCAAGCTTAACTTATTGAAGCTTGGCTGTCTTGCAGTACCTAGGCTCTCAAAGCCGGTACTCACTGTACTTCAGATGGGGCCACACTGGGTCCCATGACAAGGTCTACGTTGCATCATTTAAAAAACATTTTTGGCCCCTGTGTGGGTCTCTTTGGGTCCACCTTTATGAGTGCCAGGGGGTAAGTGTCTCCCCTACCATGCCCCCTTCATTGTTATTTGAATTTTATCTACGGGACACAGGGATACAGGGACAGTGTTCTGTAATGGTGGCCACAACATTTTTAGGTCTCATCTTGGCAGCGCATGCGCTACACGTGCTGTCTCTGCGAAACATAAAGTAATCTGTATTGTGTGTGACACTGTGTGATTTGTCATTCCGCTTGTGATTGGTTTAACCATGGCATTGTTGTTCTTCTCTTGCTTTCTGTTGGTTGGTGGTCCCATACCTGACTTCCGTTTTCCTCCCATTTAGCAGGAAGCAGCACCGACCAACTACAGTGTAGTTCCGCTGCTGGCTGTTATCTACTCTTGTAAGCACTATTTTCGGGATTGAGTTTCTCCCCCTTCAGGCACAAGGACGTTTGTAGTCATGCTCAGTGCTTCACATTGCGTTGCGTGCTACATCACACACTATGGCAGCCACGCACCTTTGATTTTTCGGCACGGCGCTTGCAGCATCTTGCATCTATGGCATTTAAGATCCCTCCGTCACCCTAGGCACTGGGTATGTTGCTGCTGAAAACTCAGCTCCGTTTAAATAATTTGCTTAGCCATGGTCATTTCCTTGTGTTCAATTTTATTTCATTGAGTTCCACAAATTTAAGGTATTGGATTCATCTGATTTCAAAATTTCGTTCAATACATAGCTATAAATCCAATGCATTTCGGTGGTTAAACCACCTTCATCAGGGATCCATCTGTGAATAACAAACGATAATCTCTAAGCATACTGATAATCTTTGAACATACTAATAATCTTTAAACCTGTATCATCTTTAACCATACTAATAATCTTTAAACCTAAAACACTCAAGTTGTGAATACATGTTAATGAACGCATTCATGTTACGCTCCTATGCTTAAAGTCGGTTGCTGAACTAGCTTAAACCCTTAAGCTTAAATTGCGCAATAGACAGGTTTAAACCCGGAAGAGAAAGACGTGCGTAAACGCAGCGGCAGCTTTGAGACGCGAGTGAAGTCCGATTTCAGGTAAGAAGCGTTACCTAACATCCCCTAAGAGGTTCAGAGAGAGATAAGAGATACAGAGGGGGGCGCCCACTGAACTATAAAACGTAGCAAGTACACCAACTATGGGACTTTAGCTTATAACGAAGGGTGATGATATAGACAGAATGCACGGACGGAATGAATTCACCAACTGATTTACCGTTTACCATACTGCAAGGGGGATAGTTAATCACACCGAAAAAGGTTTTAGAGAGGGTTTAAGCTAGTTCAGCCACCGACTTTAAGCATAGGAGCGTAACATGAATGCGTTCATTAACATGTATTCACAACTTGAGTGTTTTAGGTTTAAAGATTATTAGTATGGTTAAAGATGATACAGGTTTAAAGATTATTAGTATGTTCAAAGATTATCAGTATGCTTAGAGATTATCGTTTGTTATTCACAGATGGATCCCTGATGAAGGTGGTTTAACCACCGAAATGCATTGGATTTAAAGCTATGTATTGAACGAAATTATGAAATCAGATGAATCCAATACCTTAAATTTGTGGAACTCAATGAATTAAATTTGAACACAAGGAAATGACCATGGCTAAGCAAATTATTTAAACGGAGCTGAGTTTTCATCAGCAACATACCCAGTGCCTAGGGTGACAGTTGTATATGACTATATGATTGCTACTATTACTCATTGATTACACTTCAGGCGGGAAGTGATACCCTGGCAGCACGGCAAAAGATAGTTAATTAAGAGGAACTAAAAGAGGCGGTGCACGTCCTAAGACTCTAAGTATTTAAGATCCCTCCCTCAGCCCTGGCTTTTGAATCGCCGCTGCGAAACTCCTCAGAAGGCAGGGCGCAAACAAAGCAAGTTCACCCCTCCAATGCTCTCAAACTCGGCAAGGTTGCTGACTCGTGCTCATGTCCACTGAGGGTCTCGAGACTCGAGAGTACAAGGAAGCTCAAACTGAAGGTGTGGGGCCACCGCATAGTTTAACGTAATAGTAAACGCGTTACTGGATTCTGTCTCCTCGCATGAATGGAGCTGCTGCCAGCGCCTCACTTCTGGTGAAAGGCTTGCATTCCTCGCTTCAGCTGAAAAGCTATGGAGCTCAGGTTATATAGCCAGAGGGTGATTGGGCGCATAAGGCCAGCAGGGTGCCTGTCAGCTCTCTCCGTGACCCACCGTGAGTGACGATCAGGCAGCCCTGGACTTTTCTAGTTTTTTATGGCTTTTAGATTGCCAGCGCACCTCTTCTGTGGCTTTCTAAGGCTTGCCTCATCCTTTGCAACGAAAATGGGGAGTATTGAGCCCTTGTACACCTGCATGCCCCCTCTGCAAGTGGTGCTGTTGGCTTGCAACATTTGCTCCTTTGACACCCTTGCTGCTGCCTCCCAACCACCGCCACTGCACCCGACCCAGTTGTGGAGACGGGTAAGTATGGGTGTACGTCAGGATGGGGACAGCTGACAGCTGGTGGTCGGGTGCAGGCTCCATACCAAATAGAGTGGCGAGTACACCTTGAGAAAACTTTGAGAAACATCAGGCCCATAAAGTGAAAGCTCGGCTGCGAGAGCTCCGTGCTGCACAATTTAGCTGCTGTAGTTGCTGGAAGGAAGGAGACTTCATTTAGACAGCCAAATCAACCAGATTAAACAGATTGAAAAGGTTATAATTTGGAGTTCATATCCAAGGTTTTATCATCTGCCAACTAATTAATCAATCAACTGACCAAGCAAACAAGTATCCCGTGGTCGTCATTGGACGCTGGACGTCAGAGTTGCCAGAGGTACGGACGCTGCCACATTTCCCCCTTCTGCAGCCTTGGCGTGCATGTGTGGATGGAGGCGGCAGTTGGAAAACGGGAAGGAGGTAAGTGGTTGACCTTTGATCACTGTGTCAGTCTGTTGCTGTTAGTGCTAGTGCTGCCACTAGTGGTGGTGCGATGCTGCCACACTATCTGACATGTTATCTGTACTTCCCTGGGGGCAAAGCGGATCGTATTACTAACTACACATGGTTTAAACTATGTCATTAGTGTGCCCTTGAAAAATGTGCAAGCCCAAGCTCCTCTGAGAGAAAATGGCCCTCTTTAAGTTAGCCCGGGTTCCACCACCAGTGACTTCTTTTTAGTCTGTGCAGTGGGGGTTATTGATAAGGAAATTGTATTGGCAGAGCGTCACCTATTCTTATCAAGTACTCAGGAGCTAACCAGCAAGCCATGCACTAGGGAGGGCCACCCGTGTAACTAAGCCCTACCATCAATGTTTCATCCCCAAATCAGCAGTTTGTTGCACCGCAAGCAATCTCAGTCTCTACAACCGTCCCTCGGGCAGCCATCAAGGATGGTCTACCGACAAAGAAAGGCAAGGGAGCTTAGCAAGCAGCCAAGCAACTGGGCAAACAAGCATTGACATAGCCAATAGGTCTCGCCTTTGGGACCTTATAAGTGTTTAGTCATGCAACAGTTGATGTTGTTGCACCAAGGATATTGTGCTGGCTAAATAAACACTTATAAGGTCCCAAAGGCGGGGCCTATTGGCTATGCCAATGCTTGTTCTCCATGTTGCTGTCAGCCAATCAGATTCCTCGGTCCAACTGGATAATTCCAGTCCCACGTGACTGAAACAACTGGTGGGAAAAAGCCCTGTGGAAATCAGATTGTTCTGGTTGTTTTTGTTGTGCTACCACGTAAATACTGCAGACGTCCAGAAGGCACAAGCGTTCAGATATCCCTAAAATTTGAATGCAGATTTCTCAAAAAATGGGCAATTGAATTTGCACCAATTCATGAAAGGCACACTTTCTGAGTAAAGTTCTAGCTTTCTGCCAAATTTTATGTAATTCTGTTCAACTATTTTCTGTATCGCTTCCTAAAATTTCTGTGGGAATAATCATAGGAAAAACAACATTTTGGGACACCCCCTATTCCTTGGCCAACGATTGACAGATCACTCTAAACCATACAAGGAAGGAAATTTGGTGAATGAATCTGTTTTTAAAATTTTTGTGACGCTTCATGAAACATCACCAAAGTTAGCAGAAAAACAACTACGGAAAATCTGACCTACCTATAGCTACACAGTGGCAGCCACCACTGTGTCACGTGAATAGATATACATATATAGATCTGTAAGCATACAAGTGTGAGGGAAGGCAGGATATTTTATTTTTGTTAATGTTACAGTTGGCTCATCTGACTTGACAAACAGAATAATTTTAGGAGAGCACAACAACTCAATGAACACAATTAAATAATTAGCAAATGTGTATTGGTCTGATGGGATAAACCCATCTTAAGCTGAAACATCGCCCCACCATCAATAAGTTTTTCTTTCAAGTGTAATACTAATTTTGTTAATTTAATTTCCGAGAGTTTGTTTTTACCTATGTTGTTTTTTCCTACTTAATGCATGTGTAGGTTTAATTTATTATTTCAACCAGTGGAACAAAGGACAAAGCACCTCATCACACACCACCAGTTTACCTTCTGCCTAAACCAAAATATTAAAGTACAGTAGTGTTTCAAGACTGCATCAAGGTACCCTGTCAGAGTTGATGACTTTTTTGTATAATTTTAAAATATATATTTTCACCTTTTCTTTAAAAAAAAAAAGATTCTTTGGTGGAAGAACGGCCCAGGCACCAAAGGCAGGCTTACTAATAGCAGTTCAGCGTTTGGCATTGTACATGCAGTACATGTGTTGAAAGAAGGCGGTCCCTCTTGGAGAATGAGCAGTGCCTGGGGACAGTGGAAGTCAGCCTCCTTAGAAATGTTATGGACATCAGCACTTATGTTTTTGTTTGGTTTTTGACAAATTAAGCAATGGTTCTGGTTCAGGACAACTTTCTGATTTGCCTATACCTCTGGTTCCCCTAGATGGATTTGCACAAAATGTGATACTCACTTAGGGTATGGGACACCTTCCATATTGTCGATATTTTTGGGCAACATAGGGGGGAGCCAGCAGTGGTCCAGGTCTACTTTTCTCAATTTTTTTGCAAATGAGAAGCTTTATTTTAAAGTAGCACCAGATTCTTTAAGGAATGCAGGCTGATATATAAAAAAAAAAAAGGTTATCTGTTTGAGAATGCAAGCACAGCCATGGTGGTCCGCTGTTCCTTGCAGCCAACATCCCTGTGTTTGAAGCCAGCTAAAGAGTTTTGCAAATAACAACCTACCTAATTGACATTCATTAGAGTGGGCAGAGCGACTTCCGGGTGGTGGAGGTCACAGGAGAGAGCACCCCCTCGCCTACTACTTAGGCCGCATGACATCGCGGATGCACGCAGCGGGCACGCCAAAGGCAAGCCCGTCCGTGTCTCTCCGGGGCCATGGGCCAGAACCCCTGCCCCTTTTCCTTTAAGTAAAATGATATGCTCCTCCAGCCAACTCCTAAGGCTACAGTGCTCCTGTAAAGATAAATGCCTTCATTTTTATTTCCAACTAATGACGATTCCCTTTGCACTCACTGCTCTTTTAGTCTGCATTCCGTCCCAAGGACTTGGCCAGACCACAGAACCTTCATACCTATAAAATGTTATTAATAAATTGTAGTTCTCTACCAAAACACTTCTCTGAACTTTATATAATTTTAGAAGGGGAATAACCCGATGCATATTTTTAACTGGAACTTGGCTTCATCAGGAATCTGAACCTGATCTTGTGCAAACCCTCCCTCCTGGTTACTATATCCAACGGAATGACCGTGAAAAGAGGAAAGGTGGAGGCATCACTATCATTCTTAAAGATTCTTTTACATGGCGCGTTGAGTCTAACCTTATACCAGACTGCGAAAGCTTCTCTTCGCAATCACATTCTCCGCTACCCACACCTTTTCAGGAATCCTAATCTACCGCCCCCTGCCCCCCCATAACCCCCCCCCCCGGCTGCTTCTAAAAAATTCCTTAAATCTCTCCCTGAAACTGCCACCACTCTACCTAGTTGCTCTCCTAACTTTAACCTTCTAGGAGATTTCAATCTGCATTTAGATGACCCATCAAAATCCAAAGCCTCTGAACTTGCCCAAGACCTACTAGCTATTCAGCTAATACAAAAAGTCAGTGGCCCTACTCATAATAAAGGCATTTTAGAACCTGTTTTACCAATAACAACAATCTTTTAGTGGGTGACCCTAGACCTGTGCCCTGGTTTGATCACGTTTCGATCCCTATTTCCTGGAACACGTCGTCTCAATCCGCAGCTGTTAAAACCATCAGTAGTGAAACTACCTCTAGAGCCTTGGCTCTCGGCCCTCAAAAATTCCAAGCCTACGCTAGCCTCCAACCCTATTTTAGCCACGGAAAAATTCACTCAGTGGATAGAGTCTTCCTTGGATGCAGCTATCCCCGTTAAATCTAGCTATAAAAGGGCAAGTGAGAAAGTGTCAACATGGTATTCACCTAAACTTCGGGAATATAACAAACCTGCAAAAGACTGGAAAGGCAATGGAGGAAAGACTACAATGAATCAAGTAAACAGAAAATCAGAGAGTCTATAAAACTCTACCAAACTGAAAAAAAAGCACAAGCACTCTATTACGAAGAAATAAACTATTTGGCAGCTGATGCTTCTCGGGAAATTTTTCAAATTGCAAAGAATCTGGAGCTTCCCCTTCCAGATATATCACCTGATGTCACCCCAGCCTGTTGCAATGAACTCGTAGAACTCTTTAAAAAAATTCCAAGATATATACAATGTATTTCCTCGCACCCCCTGCTCCAGTGACCTTCTTGCGAAAGACAATCCCCCTCCTCACATTGAACATCCACTAGAGGAACTTCGAACCATGAACTTGGACACTCTATCGGAAATATTTTCCTAAGTAAAATCTGGCTCTCCTCTCGATCCGGCATCTCCCCACTTTCTACGAAGGCAGAGGAAGTAATACAGTCATACTTAAAGTGATACATTTATCAACTCCACCAGCCAAGTCCCACCATCTTGGAAACATGCCATGGTGGGGGCACTGCTTAAAAAACCAAGCTTAAATCATGAAGTTCTGGGTAAATATTGTTCCAACTCTCTTCTCCCTGGCATAAGTAAGATTTTTAGAAAAATATGTTAATATGATTCTTTCTGAGTTTTTAGAAACTCATAATCTATTGCACTGCTACCAAACCAGATTCCTGCCACAACATGGTACTGAAGCTGCCCTTCTTGCGGTAGTCGAAGAGTCCAAGAAAATCCTCAACTAAGGAGGAGCAGTTGTTATCATCCTCCTTGATCTGAGCTCCACATTTGATACTGTCAATTATGACATCCTTCTGAGCAGACTTAGAAATGTCGGAGTTTAAGGTGGCGATATAACCTGGCTTCAGTCTTTCGTAGATGGCAGAACGTTCCAGGTTTTCAAAGGAGGTAACACCTCCAAGAGTCTGTCGCTCAGCTGCGGAGTGCCTCACATTGTTTTATGTGTATATGAGCCCTCTCGCAGAGATTGTCCTAACATACAGGATTAACACCGTCACATATGTTGATGACAGGCAACTGGTGGTCGCCTTTAAACACTCCCAGAACTTCCAGTCTGCCCTGGAATCCTGTCTAGAGAAAGTGGCAAATTGCACCTGCTCCTGTATCAAGCTCAATGGAGATCAAAAGGAGTTAATGGTCCTGGGCAACCCCTCAATCCCTGATCTTTGACTGGCATGGCGAAACTGTCTCTGCCCTGCTCCGGCCCCTAATACAAAGATTAAACGTTTAGGCATTTGGCTGGATAAGTCCTTTAAATTCAAAAACAACAAGCAGTGACACTGGGAACAACCTGCTATGGCATCCTCAGATTGCTTTGGAAAGTCCTACCTCTCCTACCCATGAGGGCAAGAAGAACCATGGTCCAGGCTTTGATTCTTTCCTGCCTGGAGTAGAATAATAATAATAATAATAATAAGCACATTTATAAAGTGCATGATTACACTAGGCCAGTGTGTCCCAGCGCTGCGGTGCAAAACTGCCCTCGACCACTACCCCCTATCCTAACCAGGAGTGACTATCCAGAAGGGAACCCACTCTATCTTGGGGTTCCGAAGTCAACAATAAGGAAACTGCAAGTTTTCCAGAACTGTGCAGCTCGGATTCTGCTTAATATTCCAAAAACTCAGTCTGCCAAGCCGGCTTTGAGGAGCTTACACAGGCTGCCAATTTATGAAAGAATTGGTACAACAGGGGGTGGTGATAGACGGAGCATCTGAACCAATCAAACACTCACACCCAGTCAAAAGATCTGGGTTTAATCCATCACCGTTCTTTAGCCCACTCTGCCACCCCAGTTCAGACATGGCTATATGCAAATCAGTCTGACCCTGTGCCTCATGGGAACAGTCCAGCCCGAACTGCCAAGCCATGCCTTCCCTGGACCGGAAACAAGCTTCCGAGGACCGGTTTCTGGCATTGAATAGCATTAACATCTCTGTGCATAGCCAACAAGACTCTCTGGGGGAAATTGCCCCAATTATTCTCTCTCTCATCACTTCGCATCGTCCCAGGAAATGCTAATGATCTGCTAACTTATTCCTAGCCTTAGTCCCTAAAACGAAAAGGGTAAGATGGGGAGGCCATTCCTTCTCATACAACACTGCTAGACTGTGGAGCTCCCTTCCTCCACATCTTCACTCAGTGACCCACCATCTCTCCTTCCGGAAGCCCCTCAAAACCTTGTTTCAAAACGCTGCCCCATAAACCTCCTAGCCTGCTGTTTTGCCTGATGCTGCTAGCGCTGGGATGCCTCCGGGTAGCTATGCGCTCAACAAATGCTGAATAATAATAATTATTAGGAAGTTCATTTTGCAGACCTCTGTGACTGAAGATTTTGCCACTTGACCTAATAGTGCGTAGATCACATTGCTAAATCAGAAACAGGTCACTAAAAGTCGGTGCTAAAATGCGACCACTTTTTGCAGCCAGTTTCTTACACGTAAGGTGCTATGTCAACCTTAAATCCCATCCCTGTTATTATTTAATAAAGCTTGTGTTTATAAGCGTGTCAAAGATCCTATGATGTTGTGATAAAGTTTTGACACCTAAGTTAATGTTTTGAAAGTAACATTATTGAGCATTGTTAAATGCTGGCTGTATGGGTGCATAATGGTTGGTATATTAGAGGATGCATCATGGTTTGTGTATTGGTCTTTAATGGTGGTGGTGCAGGTGTATGTTAGCAGATGTGTGCATTTACAATGGTCTTTGTTTGGATGTATGAGGCTAGCTGTAGTGGTGTGTGTGTGTATGAGACTGTAGAGTATATCCCTGTCATTACCTAAGTAAACTTGCAATACAATAGCCTTGAACCAATTGTTTCTTATGTTTCTAAGTTTTTGAAAGGCTATATGATTGCGTGATTGAGTACCCTCTACACTAAACTCATGGTTTGCCCACACGATTTCAAGGTGAGCAGGCAGATGACAGTTGATCACATTGCCTACTCTGGCTCAGTCACTGACATAACCCTGTATGATGTTGAGTCTGTTCGTGTATGATGTTGGTAGTGTGGACATGTGAAAGTGAGCGCCTTTGCATAGTATGATGAGTGTGTGGACTTATGATGTTGGTTCTGTGGCAGTGTAATTGGTTTGCTGGCATATGATGTGATCTATTATGATGGATGTACTGAAATGTGTCAGGGTCTCAGGGGTTTAGAGTACCTGTGATGTTGGTTGTCATGGTGTATGATGGTGTGTGTTGGTGTGTGATGTTGCTTGTGTGAATTCATGAAGATGGTGTATTTGCATTTGATCATGGGGTTGTTGACATATCAAGATGGTTGCCTTGGCTATGATTTTGTAGGTGTAGGTGTAGGTGTATGGTAGTGGGTGTGTTGGGAGTATGGTGGCAAATGTGTTGTCTTAAGATGTTGGTTGTGTGCAATTATGAGCATGGATGTGTTGGTTATGACATTGGTTGTGTGCACATACAATGTTGGGTGTATGATGAGTGTGTTGGTGTAAGATGGTGGCCTATGATGCTGGTTGTGTGGACATACGATTGTCGATGTACTGGGATATGATATTTGTTGGATGGAAGTGATTGTGGGTATTGGCGTACAAGAGTATGTGTGTTGATATAAGACAGTGAGTAAATTGGTATGTGACAATTATTGTTTTGGTGGACGAAGGAGGGTGTACTGACATAGGATGGTGGTTGTGCTTATGTATGAGGTGGGTGAGTTGATGTGTGATGTTGGTTTTGTGAACCTATGTTGGTAGGTGAGTAAATATCTGATGTAGACTGGGTGGGCATATGATTATGGGTGTGCACCCAATTTCTGCAGTCTCTCTGAGTGCTACTCTGCCTAACCACAGCAACTTCTATAGGTGGCCTCCCCTACATCACGTCTGTGCTCCCAACCTTTCTGCAGCCTTTGTCTAGCCCTCCCCATGGAAGCCTGTGTCTTGTTCTGGTGCTCCTCTTTGTATGACTCTGCACCCCTGCAACGTCTCAGTATGTCCCCATGCAACCTCTCTGTGTACCATCTTGCCTTACCTCAGCACACCCAAAGGGTGCCTTTACCTCTCATACACCACCCTCGCTATGGCCTGTCCCTCCTGCAGCCACTCTGGGTGGCCCAACCCCACTGCAGCCACTGGGTGCGGCTCTGTCTCCACTCCGTACCTCTGTTGATGCCCCTGCATTTCTCACTGCATCCCATGTGCCAACCAACCCCGTCACTGCTGGCCCTTTATGTGCCCCTGCGTCTCCTGCCGCCCATTGTTGTTCCCCACCTCTCTCCAGCCCCACTGTGCCCCTCTGATCACCTCTGGGGGGGTCTCAGCTCCTTGCAGTTCCACTGTATACCCGCCAGCCACTCTACAGTCCCCCTGTAGCCTCTTTCTGTGCCCTCTCACCCATTTCAAAGTCTCTTGTCTGTGCTCTTTGTGGCCCACAGCAACTATGGGTGCCTCTTCTCCACTGCAGCTTGTACGACTCCACACCTACAGCCCAAACGCCACCTTCCAGCCCGTGAGTCCCTTAGTGTGATTTGCTTTCTCCTGTAGCCATCTGTGTACTCACCTCCCTTCCCTATACCGTTGCAGCCTCTGCAGCCTCCATGTTCTTTTATGCCACGCTCCTGCATCCCTTTGCTTTGCCCTTCCACCCCTCTGCAGCCCTTCTGAGTGCCCTGCATTTCTGTGCCCTGCACCCTCCCTGCAGGGCCAGTTGTCCATCGCCTCCCTTGTATGTCCCTCCTGCTGACCCTCTGTGTGCCCCTGTAGCCCATTGGTGCCACTCCTTCACCTCTGCTATCTATGCTCTCTGGCTCATCCCTGCAGGCCATCTCCGTATCCACTCTTTCCATTTAAATGCTAGATTACTTTGCAGCTGTATTAGTGCTCAATTCTCCTGCATCTGCTTTTCACGCCCCTCACCACAGACCATTTGGTCTGGTTTAAGGTCTGCAATATTTAGCATTGTTTTCCTCATCGAAATTCCATGACAGTATCCTGACATGGGAAAATGTAAAATATCAACAGCTGTAGCCCCATGATCTGAAGTGACAACACAAGACTGCCGCTGACCAACTGGGGGAACTCATCCTTTTTCTTGGAAGTAGGTGGGCTGCAAACTGCTGAGAAGATTTGCATATGGATATGCCATGGCTGTCAATGAGAAGCTAAGCATTTACTGCTTCTGTAATGAATTAAAAAGTATCATAGACCGACCTGCCAATTGTATTTAACTGCCCATTCATTCTACCCAGAGGTGTAGATGCAGTCAGGCGTGCCATACTGGCATGTCTACTACATCATCACTTTTGTTATTAGGAAAGACAAAGCGCCTACGCAGTTGTCCATCTTCAGGAATAAATAACTAGGAAACTAGGAAATTTCTCCCTGTGCATGAGCTACTTTTAAGAAGATTTCTGTTCAGGGCCACTGTGATCGCACTGGAAATCGGACGCTGAAGAGCCGCCAACAAAAATTGTGTTTGACACACCACCCTTAATGCCTCAGTCCGTCCAGTGCCATTGCATTCAACTGCAGAGTATTTATAACGGCAGCTATGTAAAGCTGGCTGTGGCTCCACAAATTGGGGACAGCTCATACAGTCAATCTCAAAATGTGTCATCAGTATTGGCAGGTGTGGGCGGTGGTCAATCTCCTCTTTTTCAGAGGTCTCACTACCACACTTCTCTAAATTAGGTATATGTCTTTAACCTAAATGAGACTACAGTGATCTGCTTGAAACTACTATCAGCAATGCATCACCTGGCACTAGCAGAGGAAACACACCTACCTCATTTCAATCACTTGTGGTCCTTGGCCTTCGGGATCTCAGTTGACATAATCCAGCTTCATTGCAAGTGGGACAATTGTTTGAGTTTCTGTACTGGAACCCATCCTTTGGGGTCTGTCTCCAGGACCTAGAAAATTGACAACAGTTCCACCCCGCTGCCTTGCATATTGGACCAGCTGCAACGGTTAACTTTCCACCACGGGGATTTCTGCCATGTAGACCGAGCCGATTCAGGGGTAATATGTCACCAAAATAGCAGCAAATTCTAAATTTGATTGTGTGGCTGACACCACACGTGCTGTTTCATGGCTTGCGCTGCAAAAGAAAATTGACCCCCTTCCCCCCCCCACCAAGTCCTGTTCTAGTATTACTATTCGCCTAACACAAAACTAAGGAACTTCAAATAGTCATCACACAATGTGACTGTCTTATACACAGAAGCGCCAACATCACATAAGTTCCACCAGAGCATTGAAGTTCGCTCATTGTTATACTTGCTACTACACAATAAATCTACCATGTGAGTCTTTTGGTTCCTTTGGTCTCAGGGTATTATATGATATATTTGCACTGGGTCTTTTGAATCTGTTCACTAACAGATGGTCATTGTGACACTGATAGAAGAAAAGCGTTCACCACCCTGTAAAGAACCTTCTTATGCTAATTGCAGTAGGCCCAGTTCTTATGATGTACAGCTGATTCTCTGGTCTACATTGACTCAGTACAATTAGAGGTAAGCTTTCTTTTTACATGGAGCCTCCCCAAGGTAGGACTTTACACCGAAGACAGAAATGGATTTCACAGAATCAGCCAGAGTGGAAATTGAAAGCAGGCGTACTACTAGTGGAATTGGCTTCAATTAATCAATTTCATCTTCGAAGGAAAGAATATGTAGGCCCTTAATATAGCAACATGATGAAGAAAGTTGGCACATAGTAATACATTGAGACAAACAATGACTTGTAAAACGCAATGAACTGCAAGTGGCTAAACCTGTAGCCTAAAACAGCATCTTCAATTCTGAATGAGCCATGTAGAAAAATCTACAGTAAAAGCATTGGACTAGATTCCTTAAAGTCAAACCCAGGAGAACCATGATAGCCCACATATTACTGTCCATTAACCCTGGTATGTTTGGATTTTATAGAGATAGTGTGATGGCATGGGCACAATTCTGGACATTTTGTGGGCCTTGTGAATAAAAAAGAGGTGCTTACTTGTAATCCTAGTTCTCCATCATGATACTTTTTATTAATAAAATATAGCCCTAATCATGTCTCTGATCATGGAACACATTTTTAATGAATAAAATGTTTTGGAAAATAATGTGTCAAATAAGCATGCAAATTGGAAGCAACATTTTCTATCTTTTTTAGAATAACATTCTGTGGCTACACGCCTCATTTGGCTCAAAAACCACTTTAAATTTTGAACAAAAGAAAAATACAAATCAGGGAATTTTGCACTTTTACATGAGCTGTCACTTTAAGGATTCGAGTGGTTTTACTGTCCCGGAAAGATACGTTTGCTCAATTGGGGGTTCATATTTGACCATGTAAGGATGTATTCACTTTCAATCCTAAGCAAACGTCTAAAATCAAGGAGGATGGTGGGTTATTTATGAATACAAAAAAAATATCCATGATGAAGAAACAGGATTTGAAAAAAGTAGCTTCCTTCTACGTTTTCGGATTGTCTGCGTTGTATCATAAAGAGTAGAATAGTTTAGCGATCCCATCCCTTCTTTCCAGAGGTATAAAAAAACAGAAGAGTTGAGAAAGGGCAGGAAAAATTTCAGTCATACATACACATTACACAACCAAAAGGAGTATGAATCTTCCTTCTTCTTGGGACACATGCGATATTCACTGGAGGGTGTTTGGACAGAATATTGACTTGTAAATATCGGGAGGCGGAAATATCGACAGTAAAATATTGTGATACAAGAATATCATTGATAAAAATATAGGGGCATATTTACAAGCCCCTGTCACTACCATAAAGTCACTTTTTCTGATGTTGTGATGGCGGTAGAAGCTTCGCCTTATTTACAAGGCAGCGTTAACGCTGCCTTGTAAATAAGGCACTCTCTGACTCTATACTTAGCATGAAAAGGGCGTGCAATGGGCGTTGTGGTGGGCGTTCCACTGCAACACTCATTGATTTTTACGCTGCCCCATATTTGCAAGGGTGGGGTAAATGTGGAGCAGCGCCAAAATAAGACCAGGGAAAACCAGGTCTTACCCTGCCGCAACAAGAAGAAACGCTTAATTTCTCCTTGTTTTTGCTGTTTCCAAGTGTGTTGTGTTGTGCAGCACACGTCGCAACAGCAAAAGGCCATTGATTGTTTATGCGCAGGAAGGTGTCCCTTACTGCACATAAACAATTATTATTTTTTTAATTACATTTTGTATCTTCTGTGTGTGCTGCATTAAGCGGCACACATAGAAGTTACAAAACACCATTTCAGATTGTTTATATGCAGGAAGGGACACCTTCCTGCACAAAACAATATTCCCCTACAACGCAGGCACCTTTGCACTATGGTGCAAGGGTGTCTTCATTGATGTTAGGCGGCTAAATTAGTCCCAGAGCAGGGGGATACGCAGGGCTGCACCGTATCCTTGCAAATACGGTGTAGCCCTGCATTTCAGAATTGGCGGAGCGCGACGTTAAGCCAAGGAGGCTAACGCCGCGCTCCACCACTTCCTCCTAAATATTCCCCAAAGTTTTTTGAGGTAAGTAATATTGTTTTAAATAATATCATTTTTAATATAGTGGTTAAAAGTATCATTTTTGAATTATTTTGATGTGTTTTAGTTGATATTTTAATTTTATGTGAAGTATCCAATGCAAAGATCTTTAAACCTGAGCTTGTAACCGTTGTGAAAATATCTATCACCATTTTTCTACTGTTAATACTTTGCCACACTGGAGGGTAGTTGGTGATACTCCTTCCCATTGCGACACTGAAGAACAAGTTACTTACCTTCCGTAACAATTTTTCTGATGGATACAGTATCTGCCTGTGGATACCTCACCTTGTGAATATCCCCTGCGCATCAACCATTCGGAATTTTTTGTAGCTCTCCACGCCGGCGAGGTCACAGAGGGTACGACTCCACTCGCGATCCCGCTGACGTCACTGGATCCATAATAGGGCCTCGTTGGCGTGATGACGTCAGTGCCGCCCCTTTTTTCCGTGCCCCCGAAGCACACGGACGGGCCGACATAAACAAGTGCAGTATACACCGTACACAGTATTTGAACCAACACACCTAGTATGAAGAAAACTCAAAAGCTAAACATAATTAAACATTTCCATTGGAAAATACATCATAAACACTTACAGGTATAGAAGAGTGGACAACGGGGAGGCAGGTGGGCATGTGAGCAATCCACAGGCAGATACTGTATCCACCAGAAAAATTGTTACCGAAGGTAAGTAACTTGTTCTTCTGATGGATACATCTGCCAGTGGATTCCTCACCTTGTGAATAGAATCCCACAGGAGTCCCCACTCCTGGAGGAGGGTGTCCACTCTTCTATACCAGAAAATCCTAGAGGACAGAGCGCGCAAAGTGGCCGTCCCTCCTCACTTCAGAATCTAAGCAGTAGTGCTTCGCGAAAGTGTGGAGGGAGGCCCAAGTAGCCGCTTTGCAAATGTCCTCTACAGGCACACCTCTAGACAAAGCAGATGTAGAAGACTTTGGTCTAGTAGAGTGAGCTCTAATACCCTCTGGAGGTTCCTTACCAGCTAGTTCGTAGCAGATCTTAATGCACAAGATAATCCATCTTGAAATTGTGCGCTTGTGCACCGCTCTTCCCTTTCTGCAGCCAGCAAATCCGACAAAAAGCTGGTCGTCCACACGATAGTCTTTAGTCCTATTGAGATAGAAGCTCACCGCCCTCTTAGGGTCCAGACTGTGAAGCCGCTCCTCCTACTTGGAAGGGGGAGGGGGAGGATAGAAAGTAAGAAGGGTAATAGACTGCCCCAGATGGAAAGGAGTTACCACCTTAGGCAGAAAAGCGGCCCTGGTCCTTAGTACTATTCTTTCCACATGAATAGTCAAGAATGGGGGTTTCGAACTTAGAGCTTGAAGCTCACTTACCCTCCTTGCCGAGGTAATTGCTACCAGAAAAACTGTCTTAAAGGACAGTAACCTCATGGGACACTTGTGCAAAAGTTCAAAGGGTGAACCCATCAAGTAGCTCAACACAAGATTTAAATCCCATTGAGGCACGACAAAAGGAGTAGGAGGGAATTTGTTGGTAAGACTTTTATGGAATCGTAACACAATAGGTGACTTAAACAAAGACGGTTGGTCCGGCAAACAGAGAAATGCCGACAAGGCCGATAAATAACCTTGTACAGTTGCCACAGCAAAATCCTGCTGGGCCAAAGAAAGAGCAAACCGAAGTATATTGGACAAACAAGCTCTTAAAGGGTCAAGAGAATTCTGTCCACACCATGAAACAAATTTAGACCATCTATAAGAATAAATTGACTTGGTGGAAAGCCGCCCGGCAGGAAGAATAACATCCACCACGTCAGGCGGGAGAGAAAAAGAACTCAGGTCGCCCGTTCAATCTCCATATTTAAGAAAAACAATGGTTCAATGGTGTCCTGGATAGGTCCTAAGGAACTAAAGCATATAATTAAATCACGCTTGGGAGCTGAATATGTAGGGAGACATATAGACAGTCATTTATTTTCAACTCTTAACATGTACGAAGGTGTTTCAGATGCTCACATGAGTGACAAGGTGCATAACGTGACATAAGTGAACAAAGTGAAACATAACAAGATGTCGCATAACAACAAGGTATAGTCCACAAAGCTATATACAATGGGGTGGGGGCATTTCCTTGGATGGGTCGACGACGTTTCGATCTATTATAATTTTAGATCATCATCAGGACTGGGGAGCTTCCTGAAACTGCAATAAGGTAAGTAAGATTAGCAATTGGCCCTACATAATGCATTTTTAACGCAGTGATTTTATGTGCTCCCAGTGGCATGATGAATTTACTTACATGCACAATTATCTTTAATAGGAAGTCTATTTGGCGCTAACCTGGAAACCGTGTACTGACGCGCTGGGTCATATTTACATTGGTGATGAGGTCTACTAAGTGCGTGATATCAAGCTCTCTAATTGTTCTAAGAACTTACTTTTGTATCTAACAAATATCCAAGCTATTTCGGGCGCGAGAGACACTGCAGTCTTGAGAAGTACTAGTTTCAGTGATTTATTCTAAAGAGAGATATAGTATGATTAGTAAGGGAACAAATTTCATTGCATGAATTATTCTTATCTATTATATGAGACTTACTCATTTTGCCATTTTTTTGATGTCCCACCTCGTGGGTTTCTTAACGATGCTCGGCGTGGGAGAATTATGGTAGTTCTGTAATGTAGGAGGTTAGGGAATTAGCTCTATGAAAAGTTAAGAAGTCGCTTTATCGGGGGATAAGGATGCATATTCTTTTACAGTTAGATCGAGCTACTATCTAGCTTACTTGTGCTCATTCATTAGGTTGTCCTCATTCAAGTGGATTGGAACAAGGGAATGATGGACGGGTGCAATTCCCGGTAAAAAATTATAACATAGAGAAATGGGGATTATAAATATATTAAGCATGCGTCGGGATTTTTTTGTGCTGAGGGGATCGGGCGTTAGTGAAAGGGGGGTAGGTCTAATACCAGAGCTTGATCGTGATATGGCTCTTAGGAAAGAGCGTGTGCTGGCCTGAGTTGCAGATGTGACGCATTATATGCTAAAGGGAGTGAACTGCAACTGTATTAAAAAAACGGGTAAAACCATAATTACCAGGGTCCTATTTGTGGTCCTGCCGGGAGCTGGGGAAGATCGAAAAAAAGCTAAATTAAAATCACTGGTAGGTAAAGGCACGGCATGTTACCCAGCTAGGGATTACACTTACTTAATCTGTTTAGTCCGTGGCTGAGATCGGGGGTCTGAGTTCCTCGCTGTTCTCGCGTCTGTGGTCGGGCGAGGCATGCTGTATTTAATTTACTTCCGGGCACGTGACGGCGCATGCGCGGGGTTCCTGGCAGTCGCGCATGTGCGTGGGATGCCTGTCATCTTGTAGTTCACTCGGCAAATATCGTATTGTGCATCTGCTCTGCAGAGACAGTAGTCATGAAGACTGGTAGTGTCTAAAAGCCTCTACCATGTTGGTTTATGCAAAATATAGAGCTATTAGTACTATAACCGTGTATAGAGTCAGCTAAGGTGGTTATAAACCAAAAAATGTATTTATATCTTTATATAACGAACTAATGGTGGGGCTTGGCTGTGTCTTAACCATCCTGGCGAAATGACCACCAGTTTTTTTGAATACAAAGGGTAAGGCCTTTCTGACTTAGATGGACCTGTGGGTGGTGAGAGTCATTAAATTAGGTTGAAAAAACATAAGTCATAGGGTATACAGTATTCAATACATATAAAAGTAAAAACCTGTATAACAAGAAAGACAGTAGTACATTATTCAACAAAGTCGCCATCCGGCGAGAGGCAGTGCATGTAGGTAGTATATACTACAGAAGTTCTGATCCAGTATAAGGTTGTACTCAAGTACATGTATTCCACTCATCAAGAGTGTTGAGTCCTTTCTCAATAGTCTTGCAATTGTAAATCCATTTGCATTCCAAACAGTTCAGGGTGATTTGCTGATTGCCTCCCCTCGCATTTGGTATCAGTTTGTCAATCACCTGCCACTTTAAATCATTTTCTGAGTGTCCATGTTCGAGGTAGTTTTCCACGAGCGGTGCAGTTGTTACTTACCAACGGATTCTGCTCCTGTGCTGCGAGATCCATGTTTTTACTTGCTGGGTCGTTTGGCCAATGTAGAGCAGTTTACAGGGGCACTCAATGCAGTAAATGATGTTTTTCGAATTACAGTTCGTGAAGAATTTTAGTATGTGCTTACAACTCTCATACTCAAAAACTTTAGTGTTACAGTTAAATTTGCATGCCATGCAGTGATTACACTTATAGTGTCCTAAGATGGGCGGTAGATTGAGACATGCCTCAATTGTGTTATTTCTACTAGACGCAATCGCTGCTCTAACCAGATGATCTTTCAAGTTACGTCCTCTTTTGAAAGAGAAAAGTGGGGACCCTGTGTTGAGTTCCAATGGGTCCAGTACAGACCAATGTTTTTAACTAGTTTGGATAGTTTATTGCTAACTGTACTGAATGTTGTAACAGAGGTAATTCTAGACAATGTCTTTTTTGGTTGTGGTTCAAGCAGGTGTTCCCTGTGCGTGTACCAGGCCCTTTTCATGGCCCTTCTCACTAGTTTTCTAGGGTACCCCCTGGTAGTTAGCTTCTTGCATAAGATTTCAGCCTCTAGGAAGAAGTCATTTTTGAATTTACAGTTTCTTCTGATCCTCAGAAACTGGCCATATGGGAGGCCATCCCTGAGTGCCCTAGGGTGAGGGCTGTGGTATTCGAGCAAGGTGTTAGGCTCGGTCGCTTTTCTGAACAGGGTGGTGTATAGTTGTTCATCCATGCATTTAATTGTGACATCTAGGTAATCTACTTGATGTTTGTCATAGATAAAGGTGAATTTAAGATCAGGCTGACTAGTGTTGAGCCATTCACAGAATTCTTGCAGTGTGTTCTCATCTCCGCCCCAGATCATAAGGACATCGTTGATGTACCTACGCCATGGACAGATTTTGTCACGGTAGGGGTTTATACTGTTGAGAATGATGTTGGACTCTAGGTCATCCGCAAACAGAATGGCAAAGTTGGGGGCAAAAATTGCCCTCATGGATGTGCCCTTGCACTGTCTATAGTACGTGTTTTTGAATAAAAAATAATTCTTCGTTAGGGAAATCTCAAGCAGACTGATTATAAAGTCAGTCGGGACTCGGTGGGGTGCTGGACGATTGTTAAGGTGTTTTTGGATCACAGCAATCCCTTTCTGTTGCGGAATATTTGTATACAGTGACTCTATGTCAAGAGTGACAAGGAGTTCGCTGTCAATCTCCAGGCATGAAGGTGTAAGCTCTGGAGGTGGGGATGTAGAACCTGCCCCTGCGACTGCGAGAGGAGATTTACCCTGAAAGGGAGACGGAGCGGCGGGCACGAGGAGAGGTGGAGAAGATCTGTGTACCACACCCTTCTTGGCCAATCCGGGGCGATCAATATGACTTGGGCCCGGTCTTGGCGAATCTTCCTCAGAACCCGAGGAATCAAGGGTATGGGAGGAAACGCGTAAAGGAGTTGTGAACCCCAACTCAACTGAAACGCGTCCCCCAAAGCTCCCTGCATTGGATACTGGAGACTGCAGAATGGCGGGCAGGGAGCGTTCTCGTGAGTGACGAACAGGTCCACCTAAGGAGTTCCCAACGTCCGAAAGACATGACGAACCACCTCCGGATGAAGCCTCCACTCGTGGTCGGCCGAGAACTGCCGACAGAGACTGTCTGCACGTACGTTCAGAACTCCGGCCAGATGATTTGCCATCAGACAAATCTGATGGTCCTGAACCCAGGACCAGAGACGCAGAACCTCTCTGCAGAGACACTGCGACCCTACTCCTCCCTGTTTGTTGACATACCACTTTGCGGTAGTGTTGTCTGTCAGGACTTGAACCGACTGACCGCGAAGGGAAGGGAGGAAGGCCTTGAGCTCCAGAAGGTTGATATGAAGCAACCTTTCCTCCGGAGACCAAAGACCCTTGATCTCCAGATCCCCCAGATGAGCACCCAACCCTAGAGTGGATGCATCCGTTATCACTGTGGCAACCGATGGAGGAAGATGGAAAGGCCTTCCTTGAGACAGATTGCCTTCCACGCTCCACCAAGACAGATCCACTGCAGCTTCTCTGGAGATCCTCACTGACTCCCTGAGATCACCGTTGTGCTGATACCACTGCCTGCGGAGTCACCACTGGAGCGCCCTCATGTGACAGCATGCATGGTTGACCAACAGAATGCAGGAAGCCATCAGACCGAGCAGACGGAGGACCTTCAGGACTGGAACAACCGCTCCATTGTAAAACAAGGGAATCATTTCCTGAATGTCGAGAATCCTTTGAGGCGGAGGGAATGCACGACAGACAGTAGTGTCCAGTACTGCCACTATAAACAGGTTGCGCTGTGAGGGCACCAGGTGAGACTTGGGTACATTTATCGAAAACCCCAACCTGTACAACAACTGAGTTGTCACTTGCAGATGATGGCAACCCCTCTCTGGCGACTCCGCTTTGATCAGCCAATCGTCCAGATAGGGAAAAATCGGAATCCCCGATCTTCTGAGATGGGCTGCCACCACTGCCATCACCTTGGTGAAGACCCAAGGTGCAGTAGTAAGTCCAAACGGAAGGACCGCAAACTGATAATGTTGCGAACCCACCGTGAAACGGAGATACTTTCTGTGTGACTTCAGGATGGGAATATGAAAATACGCATCCTGCAAGTCGATCGACACCATCCAATCTTCTTCCAGCAGCGCCTGAAGAACCTGCGCAAGGGTAAGCATCTTGAACTTCTCTTGCTTCAGATAAAGATTCAAGGCCCTGAGATCCAGAATTGGATGTAACCTGCCATCCTTCTTGGGAATCAGGAAATACCGGGAGTAGCATCCCTGACCCCTTATCTGCTCCGGAACCACCTCTCTCGCATCATTCTTTAGCAAGGTCAGAACTTCCTCCTGTAGGAGATGAAGATGCTCTTCTGAGCAAGCCCCTTGGCAAGGAGGGTAATTTGGAGGGAATTCCCGAAAAAGAAGAGCATACCCATTTTCCACAAGATTGAGAACCCAAAGGTCTGTAGTGACCGATTCCCAATCCTGTAGAAAATAGGTAAGCCAACCCCCTACAGGACCATCATGATCCGGAATGGGGAATCTAGGGCTGCTTTGCTGCGGTGTTAGGAGGGGAGGTAGAGGAAGAGGAGGAGGAGGGCTGACGGCCTCGTGGACGACCTCTACTTTTTCCCCTATATGACTTGTACGGAGTATTCTGTTGCTGTTGTTGTTGCTGCTGATGAGGTTGGCCATATGAACGAAAGGATGACTTCCCAAATCCTCTGTATTTACGAAAAGAACCTCTAGGCTGAGCTTGTAAGCCAAGTGATTTTGCCGTATCCCTACTCTCCTTAAACCTCTCTAGGGCAGTGTCCGCTTTCTTACCAAACAGTCCTGAACCATCGAATGGTAAGTCCAACAGAGTAGCTTGCACATCTGTCGAAAAGTCCGTAGACTTCAACCAAGCACCCCTTTTTGCAGCCACTGCAGAACCCATAATCCTTGCCACCGAGTCAGCTCTATCTAGGCCACTCTGAATGACTTGACGTGCAGCAGCCTGGGTATCCTTCCTGAAAGTGTTTCCTGTCTTCATCAGACAGTTTAGGCAGAAACTGTTTTGAGGAGTCCATCAAGGCATGAATATACCTTCCCATCAAGCAGGTTGCATTTGTAGACTTCAACGCCATGCTTGCAGAGGAAAATACCTTTTTGGCAGACTGGTCAATCCGCTTAGACTCCCTCTCAGCTAGAACCTGAGCGAAAGCTCCTGAAGACCTCTTTGAGCATGCTGCTTGAACCACTAGGCTTTCAGGTAAAGGGTGAGCAGATAAAAACTCCGGGTCACTGGGCGCCACTCTATATCTCCGTGCAATAGACCTGGAGACTGCAGGCGCAGACAAAGGTTTCTTCCAAACCTCTAGCAGAGGTTCAAGAATTGCCTCATTGAAAGGCAAAAGAGGCTCAACAACTGAAGAAGGCGAATGTAATACCTCTGTCAAAATATTAGATTTGAACTCAGTGGTAGGGAGCGTAATGTCCAATAATTCAGCCGCCTTTCTTACAACCACATGATATGGGGCTATATCTTCTGATGGAGCATCTGAGCCAGGAGAAAACTCCCATTCAGGGGTGACATCAAGACCACTGGCATCCCTTAATTCAGCAAAGAAGTCCTCTGACTCAGGAATCTCACCTTCTTCCACCTCCTGTTGATAACGCTCCTCTTCTAAGACCCTTTGGGCCTCCCTCCTGGAGCGAATCCTTGGCACAGGCGTCGACGGGTCCATAACCGACTCCATCGGATTCAGGACCGGTGTCGAACACAGCTCTGACGGCACTGGTTGTGCCGAAGGAGGCCGAACAGACGGTGCCGGTCAAGTTTGGAACGGCGCCGGGAAATTCCAAGACGGCGCCGTCGGAAGAAAGGGCATAAAAGGGGCCTGGGCATAAGCCTGAAGAACCCCCAAATTGTAAGCTAATGGACCCAATGGACCCGTAGGTGCACCAGAGGGGTACATAGCCCTTGCATATACCCCATACATAGCATTAAGGTAATGCGAAGGGTCTTGCCCTGGAGCAGGGAATGGAGGGTAAACTCCTGGCACTGCACCCGAAGCCGGAGTTCCTGGAGTCGGGCCAGCCAACGCAGATAACCGAACTTCTTCTGGCTGCTCCTGATCTTGATCTTCCTGTCCAGGATGATCTTCACTCGGATCCAGAGAATGGACCAAATCCTGAGATGGAGCCGGCGTCAGTGAACGACACGGAGAGACTTCAGGTGAAACTACCTTCTCTGGAGAACCCGGATTCGACAGTGATAGAGAGATATGATCTTTTCTGTGACGTCGGGGCGAGGTCGACCTCGGCGCCGGTTCCTTATCAGAACGATGTCTTGAAGAGTGCTTCTTCTTCTTATGTCTGTTCGACTTCGAGTGTCCCGACGTCGACTTCGAGCCCGATCTGGACTCGACCTCGACCTCGATCTTCTCTTACTAGCTTTTTTATTCTTCTCCATCTTGGCCATAAAAAGCTTTGCCTCCCTTTCTTTCAATGCCTTCGGGTTCATCTTCCTGCAGCTCGGACATCCATCGACGTCATGATCGGAAGACAAGCACCACACACAGTCTTCATGCGGGTCAGTGATGGACATCTGCTTACCGCACTCCCTGCAGGGCTTAAAAACAGATTTTCTCCCAGACATTGTCAAAAGAATCAAGAGGAACAGATGAAAACAGCAAGAAATACAAAGTTACTATGGAGAGTCCCAAAGAAACCGTTGGCGTCAACGGCGCGGAAAAAAGGGAACTGACGTCATCACGCCGACGAGGCCTTATTATGGATCCAGTGATGTCAGCGGGGTCGCGAGCGGAGTCGTACCCTCTGTGACGTCGTCCATGACCTCGCCGGCGTGAAGAGCTACAAAAAATTCCGAATGGCTGCTGCGCAGGGGATATTCACAAGGTGAGGAATCCACTGGCAGATGTATCCATCAGAATGGTCTGGCAAAGTAATGTGTTTGCTGTTTGCTAAAGGCTGCTGGTTTCCTCTTCCGCTTTTGGATTGCCTCTTCTGCTGACAGAATGGTTGCTTCCACTACAGAGGGCGCTGTTGTTGTTGCTGCTTTTGCTTGTAATATGTCAACTCACCGCTGCTGATACTGCCCTACTGTAAGCCTTGATCTGCACATTGGGGATCTTTCATCCACTTCTATATCTGTATTTATTCACCTGAGTGGGATTTAGGAGCACAGATCTGTTAAAAGCAAGGCCTTGAATTTTTTTTTTCCGGGACTAGGTGTTAAAAAGTAACGACTGCCTCTGATCCACTCTGACTGGAGCTATGTGTAAACAACATTACAACATTTTAGGCATCACTGATTAACTGGTCAGAAGTGAGAAAGCCTTTTCTGCGATCACTTGGCAGAGGTCTTCAACCCTTTCCAGAGAGTTCAAAAGAACAAACCTTGGTGGCTGAGGCTATCACGCGTGAAGCATAATTGGCTTCTACCATTGTTTGCCACTTTTCTTCCAAGAAAGTTTGTGCCTTTACTTTCCTACTTTGGGATGCGGAGAAAGTGTAGGATGAAGTGTAGAGTCTCTTTCCACCGAGACCTTGAGAGAATCAGTTGGCAGAGGCTCTTTTATGAAGAGATGGTCTATATACCATGACAGGCACTTCTTGCGCTGGCCCTGCCTTCTCAATATTGGCCATATCGATGACGATGTGAGAAAGACTGCATTGTGGATTCTATATTCCTGTGATCCAAAGAATCAGACGTCTTCTACGATGTTTTGGCTGTAAAGTTACATACATTTGCAGTGGTGCTGATTTGACAATATTCTGTTTCCTACCCACCTAATGGTAACCAATCTCAACACATGGTTGTCATCCATCGAGTAGAAGCTCGTGGGGTCCACTGTGGACATTTTGGGGAATATGTTCCTCTGTTTTTTAGAGTAGAAACAGTGTTAGGGGTTCTTTAAATAACCTTGACTCTCATTTGGTGGGGGGTCCTTGGTGTGGGGACTTCCCTTAGACTCAGACCTACCCCCAGGCTTTTTCTTCAGGAGGATGTTTTGCCTTTGATACCTTTGATGATGAGGTACTAATTAATGCAGGCAAGAGTGGAGGAGCTGGAGGCATTGTGGTGGAAGTTGACGAGGTTCATCTGCTTGGGTGGTAGCCATAGGAAATGCACAGCTGAAGCTGTGTACACTAGAAGGTAGGCATATTTTCATTCCCTTTCCAATGCTGATTTGCATACAGCCAGATGCTGTCTGAAGGTTCATAGTGGGCAAAAAAAAGTCACTTGGTAAATTGTAGCTTATGGTTAATTTTCCAGTGACGGAAAATAAATCAAGCAGTCCACCTATCACTTTTTTGTTTTTTTCAGTGTGGTGCTCTTAGTGCCCATACATGACTCCTGTGTTTACCGTGCTATAGGACTAAAGCTGCACCCTACAGAAGAGGCCCAAATAGCTAAAATCGGTCTTGGGTTGTTTGTGTTCCAATTCACAGTGAAGCTGGCTTGGCAATTAGTAATTTACAACAAGGGGTGGTGATGGACAGAGTCTCTGAATTAAGCAGAATACTCTCACCCAGTCAAGAGATCAGGGCTAGATCCAACACCGTTTTTTGGCAATTAGGGCTGGACTATTTCTATTGGAGCAGGACCAAGATTGGTTTGCATAAGACAGGCTCCTTTCTGGATGGCATGATGGGCAAAAAGGATGGACTGGATTGTGTTAGAGAGTATTTACCAGTGCCAGGGATTAATTCAAGTAACCCACCCATCAGTTTTTGTTTTCCTCTGGATGTTAATTGTAGCACACTGTAGAAAGCAAGCCATTGCTATCATGTAGTTGTGGTGGGTCAGATGTGATTCCCTTTGCATTTGAAAAGATCGCTTCAAATGATCCTGTAAATAAACTGACACGTGGTATTTATTTATGAAATACACATAAAAGCAGTCTGAATAACCCTTTGTTGTTTGCCATTTTCATTCTACTAGGACCTCATTCTTTGTAAATTGTACCTGTCTACGGACAATGTTATAGGCGCTCTGAGAACATTACTTGGAGTAGTTACGAGAATGGTAGACGTTCGCTTAAACAGTTATATATTTTGCTCTGAAGCTGACTATGCGTGATGAAGGGCACTGACGTGCGATGATTTTGTATCCTTCGAATGTACCAAACCCTAAAATCTCACTTAGTACCGTGGTATCACCCTGTTATGGCAGAGAAAAGGAAGCATGGGCAGATTACTTGAAATGGAGGTGCAGAGAACAACCTTGCATTGCCTAATATGTTTAATAAAAAATAAACATATTTAATGTATTTCTTAGATGTTTCTTTCCATGGCATAGAAAGCACTGTGCAACAGATAATGTGTCTGCCCCTTTAGAATTCAGCCCTGTAGAAGTTCGCGGCAGGGTCTGCTCAAAAATAATTCCTCCATACAAACTTTATCCAGAAGACTTTGAATTTAATGATTGAAGCCTGGCCTGGATCTTTGGTGTCTTAGGCCCAATTTTACAATTAAGGTCAAACAGTGACTTGGAATCGAATTTTCATAAACAAGGCAAGCACAGGGGTGGTACCTTTTGTAGTGTCACCTTGTGGCTGCTAGATATAAAGTGTGTCAGAGAGTTAGCAATCCATGAACAAAGGGAACAACAAAGGCAAGTTATCACAAGACAATATTTGAAGTGACAGTACTACCTACACATAAGCACTCTAGCCTGACATGATACATCAAAACGCAATGCATTTCCACTCTCTGACTTAGAACACAGAGGAGCATGCCTAGTCTCTTTGCAGTTTCAGCGAAGCTCAAGAGCTTCGTGGGTTTACAAACAACATGCCCCTTCCATTGATTTTGGGGTCCTTTGTAGCAGTCACGTTTATGTATTTCTTATTAATATCTTTCGCCATCTTTCCCGGTACAAGCTATGACTGGTTTCAAAGGTGAATTGCTTTATTTATCATGTAGAAGTGAATTGCTCCGATCTTGTGTAAACAGTACTTTGACGGTACGAGATCGCCCATTCACTCGTGTCTCCCTCTGTGTAAATTACATCACTGGCAAGCGTTTCGCTTCCCAGCCTCATGCTTGACGTGAATTTCTGAGCTCATGCTTGGTCGCGCATTCAAGCTCGGCCTTGTGCTCATGCTTGGCCACGTGTTGGCACTGGGTCGCTGCTTCAAAATACCAGTCGGTGCTTGAGTTAGGCGAGTGTTCACTCTTTCAGATGGTACTATGGGAGAAATAATAGAAAAAGTGCATTAGATAAACCTAACATTTAAGAAATATTAAAAAACGTCAGAACCCCTTCTCTCAGCAAGACCAGCGTGTAAATAAAGATGTAAAAAACCCAAGCAATCACTTCGAATGATGGTGCAGTGTCCAAGGTTTGCATTTAGCAAACATATCTTTGAAGAGCCTGATAAATGAAGCCAACCACTCACCATGCCAGCTGCTTGCAAAACCAGCTCCTACTTCTAACATCCCCTTAATTGTAAAGACTCTAGAGTGATGTGTGGAGTGAATGAGGGTGGGCGGCTGTGGTACTGTTGTGCTCCGCAGCATCCGCCAAACCCTGCCACTCCTTTACTCTCACTCTGTGGTGTTCACCATCTGAGTGAATGCTAAGAGTGATAGGGGACCTGCCCTTGTCTAGTGGATATGAACATGGAAGACCTTGTTCACCAGGCATTTCATGGGAATTTTCTTCTCCTCAGGTATTGCAGTTGCAGTCCTAGAAAAGTCGGGAGGTGGTGGGGATAGTTTACATTTCTGTGAGAGGCTTTGTACCTCTTTGGATTTATTGGGAAAGAAACTATTTCCTCTTGCCGGACAACATTCAGCACCTACAATATTCATACAAAAAGTAGAGTATATCAAATTTGGTGGGAGATGGGTGATTGAGGGTTTGAAGGGGACTCTTCTCCGTTCTCGCAATGTACTTAATGAGTTAGGCTTTCATTGGAAAACAACGTCTTCGAACCCCACCTTGCTAAACAAGAAATAGCTACAACATCAAGGGGAATAAGTTATGCACAAACTCTTCATATACTTAGGAGTTAAGTGCCTTCTAACTGGTTTTTCTACGGAGGCTATTGTGCACTGAAAACTGTTGTATAAAGCTCTGGAAAAACCAGCAAATCTAGCTCTTGTTTAGTGTTTCCTAAAGACTGCGTGCACCAAAAACGTACATAAAGGAAACACATACACATGTAAGCACCCAACACAACTTACCCACCACAAACAGAAGGCATACCTAGGCATATACTTGCCTCTGTGTGAATTGCCCAGTTACTTAAAGATATTCTTAATTACTCCGAGCCCTGGTCTTACTGTCACATTCCTCTGTTGAAGTTTTAATTTCCCAGGAAAACGTTGACAAGCAATTTCCTTTTATTTTTTTAATTACCTCAATGGCCCACCCGCTGCTTCCTGTTTATGATGGCTAACAGTTGGTTGGACCAATACTGCTTCGTGTAGTAATCTTTTTTCCACATTCTGAAAGCCATTTTATGGGAGGGAGAAGGGGTTACTAGGACTGTGACAAGGAAGACCTGGGCTCAAAATAATGAAGATTACCAGTAAGTAACCAAGCCATTATCTTCTTGACCGCCTTCCTTGTCACAGTCCTTACTGTTGGAGTATATAACCAAGCAGAAAGCAAACAGTGAAATGTAAGAAAAACCCACAACAAAAAATACAGGAAATGTAAAATTCTGCTACACCCAGTGATTTGAATTGTTATGTGTGGTGAATTTACAAAGACTCTACAGATTCCAATACTTTAGCCTCAAAAGCTGAAGCGGATTCCCCTACTTGTACTCTATAATGTTCCATGAATGTGTGTGTGGGTTGGCCCTTGTGGCCGCCACACAAATGTCCTTCATTTATGCCCCTTTGAAAAAGGCCCGTGACTGTGAGACTCTGCGGGTGGACCAGCCTTGGACAGTCCCATGAAGAGTTGTTCCTTGTGACTGGTAGCCGATGACAATAGTAGACTTCAGCCATCTACTCAAAGTAGTGAAAGATGGCTTAAAACCTTTAACAGCCAGACCAAAGGTGACAAACAGGGAGTTCATTTTCACACAGAAAGTTGTTCTCCTAATATAAATCGTGAGAGCCTGATGGACATCCTGAGTAAGAAGGTCTATCTTGCCCTGAGATTATGATTTTGGGTAAAAAGAAGCGAACAGCAGATCCTGAGACATATGGAAAGACTTGCAGCCAGATTCATCAATGTCAAAATCTGCGATTTCTAAATTGCGAGAAATAGCGAATCGCAATTTAGAAATCGCAGAATGGCATTCATGATAATTAGCGAGAAAAAAATGCGATTCGCAATCGCCGATTGCGAGTTCCCAAAAATCGGTAAAAATTCGCAGAATCGGCCGATACCAGTGTTGAAATTGCGATCTCGCAATTACCGAAATCGCAAATTGCGATCTCGCTAATTGCGAGATCGCAAAAACGGGAAGTCGCATTCTGAGCACAGTGATGACATCACAACTAGGAAGTAGGCAGGTTCCACCCTCATTCAGCAGTGAGAGCCTGAAGTGGATACAGCATTGCCAGAGCTCCCCTCCAGAGTGCCTAAAGGTGAAAACCAGGAGACACCCAAGTGCCCAGCATGTCACAGGAAGCTGCAGGAGAAACTTCCACTGGAAGAAAACGGAAAATTAAATTTTCCGAGAAAGAGCTAGAATATTTGATCGAGGGAGTCTGCAAGGACCCTAATCGGCTCTTTGGTAAAGACTCTCGAAGGGTGCCTGAAGCTGATAAAAGGCGGATATGGGTGCGCATCCGCGCAAAAGTGAACTCTGTGGGGGTGACCCAGCGCACTGTTGATGAGATCAAGAAACGTTGATACGACCTCAGAGGGCGGGCAAAGGAGAAGATTGCAGAGAGGCTGGGGGAGAGTGCTGCGACAGGTGGAGGGGATCCCACTGTCCCACCAAACACACCACTCGAGGACCGAGTCGAGGACACCAATAATCCGCAGGCATGCATGGGGGTGATCCAGCTGGACTCCTCCCGACCCACCCAAAATACACAAGGTAAGTGCCATGCGACTGCGGCCCCCTGTCCCCTAACAATGTCCATGACTCCAGATCATCCCATTTCAAACCCCAGTCATGCAGCCAAAGCACACCACAAAAGCGCTATTGCATTGTGGGAGATGTAGTCTGACCACAATTACCATCTAGCCCCATTAAGCCAGACCTGTTTAGTGAGAGTCTATCCAACAGTGAGTCAGGGAATGGTAGCCTGCATGCATGTAGGAAGATCAAATGTGGAAGAAACATGTCACTAATCAACGTCCACTTTACATCACAGGTGGCGCAGAAGTCCCCAGTTCAGACAGCGATGCCCTGCAAATTGAGGATATACCAGAGGACACTGAGGGAGACTTAAATCTATCACCACAGCCAGGACCATCAGGGCAAGCTGCCGCACCAACGGTCATTCCACCACCTGCCCCTGTGGACAGTGCCACCTCTGCGCCAACAGGCGCAGCAGTACCACAGCGCGTCACTCAACCACCAGTGGTGCTGACAACACCAGCAGCAGCACGCCGACAAACCCGCCGCCCTGCGGCTGTGAGGAGCCAGTCAAGCGGACTGGTGAGGGAGCAGCGCAATAACACATCCCGCGCTGGCAGAGGAGCAAACGTGCGACCAGGTGGGCTCTCTATTGAGCACGTATGCTCCATGTCCATCAAACACAAGCCCGTCATCTTTCGGCTATACACCTCCAATTAAACAAGACCGCCAGGAATGTTGGTCAGATGTCTGACCGCATGGAGAGGATGACAGTTGCTATGGAGGCCAACACCCAGGCCATGTACAGCCAGCGGAACCTCTACCGGTGCAGACACCGGCAGCTGCTGACCCGCCTGTCAGCATACACACGGTCCATTTACATTATTGGCAACGCGACCTCCCAGCTCTCGCGACGCTCCTTGGCCATGCAGGTCCAAATGGTCCAGTGCTGTCAGGACGTCGCGAGAGCTCTGGAGCAGGTGACAACAGCAGTACAGGCCATGCAGGCACTGGCCATGGCCAGGCTGGGGGGGGGGGTGACGACACCAGTGAGGCTACTTCCAGCCATAGTAGCCAGTCCGTGCCACAGGGTGGTAGCACCCCACCGCAGCAGCAGGCCCTCTGCTGCCTCATGGCCGAGTCAGGAGGAGGATGTTGAAAGGAGGTTGGGTGCATCTGCCCGGAGGCGGCATTGAACAATTGAACATTACCATGAGGGGCCATGCTGCTGCTACAAGCATTCCCTCCTCACGAACATGGGACATATGACGAAATATGTCAATCATGTAACAGTTTGGGAAATCGCCACTTTATTGTGCTGTAACAATAACAAACATTCTGTCTAACTTAATCTGACTCATGTCATTATTACTATTGTCATGCATGAGTGAAGTAATGGGTGTGGGGAGTGGGTGCACTAGAAATAGTTCATGCAGATTTGGTTACGGCGCCTGTGTCCTTATGCAGGATTCTCCCCGCGTGCGTGACGCACATGTGCAGGTGGTCGGTTGTCCCCTTCCGACTCACTGCCAGAGATGTCTACAGGTATCCTGCGCTTGGTAGCAATGTTGTGGAGGATTGCACACACGGCCACAATGCGGCAGCAGACCTCTGGCTCATATTTGATGGCCCCACCAGTCTTGTGCAGTATGCGGAATCTGCTCTTCAAAAGGCCAAATGTCCTCTCAATGCAATTTCTTGTGCGTATGTGTACAGCATTGTAACGCCGTTGCTGTGGTGTTGCAGGATTGAGGTATGGGGTGAGGAGGTACTCACGGAGAGCGTAGCCGCTGTCACCTGTATGATAGGAGCAGAGGGTGAGTGCCTGTTCTGTGCAGCTACATAATCACAGTGTACTATTGTGGGTCATGTGTACTTACCTAGTAGGTGTCCTTCACCAAAGTCTCCCCTGGCCAGTCGTGTATGTATGCCGCTGTGCCGGAATATGAAGGAGTCATGTGTGCTCCCCGGGTACTGTGCCACTATGTCCGTGATGATGGTCTTGGCATCTGGATATTGAGAGAGTGGTAGCACTTGCGGTTGCGATACATGTATTCCGTTTGTGCTGGTGGGCAGATGTGGGTACAGTCAATGCATCCTATGATATGTGGAAATTGTGCTACGTTGTAAAATTGTAGCTTGGTGTCATTCAAGTCCTGTTGGCTGGTGGGGAATGAGATGTAGTGGTGTAGCCGGGTCAGCATTGCATCCAGGAAACTCCTTAGGCAGCGGGACATGGTGGGCTGGGATATGCCCCCTGCAACAGCGACTATCCCCTGGAAGCTTCCGGAGGCCAGAAGGTGCAGGCTACACAATACCTGGACATGTGTGGGCACGGCATTGGTCCTCCTTGTTGGGTGCTGCATCAGGGGGTCTAGGTCCCGGATCAGCTTGATGATCAGTGCCCCATTCAGGCGGTACTTAGCGTAAATTTGCTCCCTGGTTTGGCCCAGAAGGGTGACCCGCTGGCGGAATATCCGCTCCTGGATCCTACGTCTGTTCCGTGCTGCTCGCTGTAGCCTTCGCCGCCTGACCACAATGTAGAGTCCTGGCATTGTGAGAGTCCTCATGCTCCAGCTGCATGTCCTTAAGTGTGTTTGGTCAGGCCTGCACCTGTTGGTAGTTTGTTAACATTTTTTTGAATATTTTTTCCTTACTGGTTACCACCTGGTTTGAGTTCTCCTTAGATTGCACGTCACAAATAGCGATTTTCAGGTTTTTCGCATTTAGCGAATTTCCATGAATAGCGATAGCGAATATTTTGCGAGTTCACAAATGAATTAGCAGAATCCATGGTTTCTCGCAATTTCTGAATCGCAAATGGCCTTCTTCAAGGAATCTGCGAATTTATTTGAGAATTCGCAATTTTTCTTTAGCGAATTCGCTTTTTTGGTATTTGCACTATCATGAATTCCTTTTACTCAAATTGCGATTGCAATTGCTAAATCGCAGCTATTGCGATCGCAATTTGGCTTCATGAATCTAGCTGTTGATCTTAGTTAGGAAATCCCAGTCAGGTCTTAAAACCACTATTAGACCTGTCAGCCTTAGGGTGGTCTTCCCCCAAAACGTTTTACTTGCTTTCCTCCTCCTTTTGCTGATTCTTTTTGTTGGCCTTAGGACTCTGAGCACTTTACCACTGATGACCAGTGCTAAAGTGCCTGTGCTTCTCCCTTTAACCATGGGTACATTGGGTTAACCACAATTGGGATATTTCATTTATCTGTACATCCCTAGTAGAGTGCAGCACCTGTTTCCAGGGCCTGTAAATTAAATGCTGCTAGTTGGCCTGCAGCACTTATTGTGCCACCTACTCAAGTAGCTCTTTAAACATGTCACAGACCTGCCACTGCAGAGCCTGTTTGTGCAGTTTTACTGCCATGTCGACTTAGCATCTAGGACCCATTGCAAAGCCTTGAACTCCCTGTTTGTTATACATAAGTCACCACTAAGGTAGGCTCTAGATAACCCATAGGTCGGGGTGCTGTGTAAGTAAAAGGTAGGACATGTACTTTTAAGTTTTGCATGTCATGGTAGTGAAAAACACCTACATTCGTTTTTCACTACTGTGAGACCTACTCCTCTCATAAGTTAATGGTGTGAATTCTTTATTACACTTTTACGCTATAGTTCCTGATTGAGAAGGAGTAGTTCTGTCATGTTTTATATCATTGGAATGGTAATAATAAATCCTCCTCTGTAGGATCTGCACATTGTTTGGACAACATAAACTAGGGGCTTGGTGTCAAGACTTATTCCGGACACTCCCACAGGATATGTTGGCCTATAGACCTGCAACTTACATTGCCATCGTAAGCCCCCCTAACATACCAGGGAGCAAATGGTTTCTGGCAACCATTGAACATGACAAGTCTGATCCCTCAGGGATCGTGGAAACAGTACAGAACCTTTTGCTGAGTCACGCGTGCTCACTTTTTCTCATAAAAGTATGTAGAGAATACACAGTGGGACATTTTCAATATATTTATTGAAACAACGTTATTCTTTTATAGAATACATGTGCTGAAATGATTAACAGACAGAAGCAGATAAAAGTAATTATGAGCATCAAAAGCGTAAATAGTAGCTATAGTTCTACTATGGTGCCTAAACAGTGTATATATGCAGACATATAAAACATGGAAGTAATCAAACGTACTCCTACTATGCAAACCCTTCTCTAAGTGTACCTACAGTGTGAGTAGGTGTAAAGCCAAGTATCTCCCCAAGGGATATTCCAACCAAATTACTTGATGGTATAGAATGAAGGACCCCGTCTTGGTCACGTACTGGACACAGGAACACAAAAAGCGGGCCAGAGGAGGTTTATAGACCTGCGAGGGCAAACTCCCCAAAATCAATAGACAAAAAACAAAAGATCCCCCGGGTCTAGAAAGAGAGAGAAGTGTTATTACACTGTTAGTAACAATCACTAAATACGTGCCACTATTTGGGTGTTTCTCCCTTTCTTTTGATTAACAACTAAGATCAGCACAATATGGAAAAGTGCAATAAGTAGTCTATAGTCGGTTTCACAATAGAAACGGTTTAAATAAACGATGCTCGAACCTGAGGATAACTGGCTATAATAGCGGTATTATTTCTCCATCCCCTTTTTTCCAGATTGGTTATCTGAAAAAGAATAAAGTGTGACTAACTGCACACGTTGGATGATATTGTCCCCGCTAATCTGTTTACGGCTACATTCCGATGATATTGACCTCTCAAAACTGATCGCGGCATCATCAGGTACATGATTTATACTGTAGACAGGATATAATAAGTAGACAAGCACTAAAACAAGAGCAATAATTTGAAATGCATGTCTTATTTTTCCAGAATAAATCGACAAACACCATTGAGTGTCTTTATAACAGCACCTGCTCTGCAAATACGTTGAATCCTGGCCTTTTTTGAAAAGTTAGCAGTCTGAAATCATAGCTATCCCTCCTTTTTGTGAAGGTGGTTTGATATTATACTTAGCGACAGGTACCCTAATGTCTAAGGGGATCACTATAGAACAAGTTACTTACCTTCGGTAACGCTTTTTCTGGTACATACAATATCTGCCTATGGATTCCTCACCTTGTGAATATCCCCCTGCGTCAGCAACATTCGGAAATTCTTTTTGTAGCTTCGCGCCGACGTGGACCCGGACGTCATAGAGGCACAGCATCGCTCGCGACTCCGCTGATGTCACCGACGCCTACAATAGGCCCACGCCGGCGTGATGACATCAGTTCCGCCCTTTTTTCCGTGCCTTCGAGGCACACGGACGGACCAATGACAGTAGACATATACACAGTATACGCAATAGAAATAACAAGGTAACACACACAGTGTGAAGCAAATGCAATAAAACATTTGACAACAAAATAAACACATAATAGAAACACTGGCATAGAAGAGTGGACAACGGGGAGGCGGGTGGGTCAGTGAGGAGTCCACAGGCAGATATTGTATCTACCAGAAAAAGCGTTACCGAAGGCAAGTAACTTGTTCTTCTGATAGATACATCTGCCGTGTGGATTCCTCACCTTGTGAATAGAGTCCCTCAGCAGTCCCCACTCCCGGAGGAGGGTGTCCACTCTTCTAGACCAGGAAATCCTGGAGGACAGAGCGTGCAAAGTGACCGTCCCTCCTCACCTCGGAATCCAAGCAGTAATGCTTCGCGAAAGTGTGGAGGGAAGACCAAGTTGCCGCTCTACAAATATCCTCTACAGGAACACCTCTAGCCAATGCAGAGGTTGACGACTTAGCTCTTGTAGAATGAGCCCTTATACCCTCTGGAGGTTCCTTACCGGCCAAAGAGTAGCAGATCTTTATACAGAGGACGATCCATCTTGATAAAGTTCTTTTATGGATCGCTCTTCCTTTCTTGCAGTGAACAAAGCCAATGAAGAGCTGGTCATCCAACCGACAGTCTTTAGTCCTGTCCAAGTAAAAAGACACCGCCCTCTTGGGGTCCAGACGGTGCAACCTCTCCTCCTCCTTAGAAGGGTGTGGGGGAGGATAAAAGGTAGGGAGGGTAACAGATTGACCAAGGTGGAAAGGAGTCACCACCTTAGGCAGAAAAGCAGCCCTGGTCCTAAGAACCATTCGATCAGCATGAATGGACAAGAAAGGTGGCTTGGAACTAAGAGCTTGAAGCTCACTTACCCTCCTTGCCGAGGTTATTGCAACGAGGAAAACTGTCTTAAGAGTCAAAAGCCTCATAGGACATTTGTGAAGAGGCTTAAAAGGAGCGCCCATCAGAAAGGTCAAAACAAGATTTAAGTCCCACTGAGGCACAATAAAAGGAGTAGGAGGGAACTTATTTGTGAGGCCCTTCAAAAACCTTAAAACCACAGGAGATTTAAAAAGAGATGCCTGGTCAGGCAAACAAAGAAATGCCAACAGTGCTGAAAGATAGCCCTTCACTGTGGCAACAACAAGCCCCTGTTGCGCCACAGAAAGAGTAAACTGAAGAACATCAGACAAATGGGCTCTCAAAGGGTCAATAGATTTTTCCCCACACCACGTGACAAATTTTGACCATCTATAAGAATAGATAGACTTAGTGGAGTCACGCCTGGCTGACAAGATGACATCCACAACGTCAGGTGGGAGGGAAAAGGAATTCAGGTTGCCCCGTTCAATCTCCAGGCATGAAGGTGCAAGGTCTGGAGGTGGGGGTGTAGAACCTGCTCCTCCATCTGGGAGAGGAGATCTGCCCTGTGAGGGAGACGGAGCGGCGGGTGAGAGGAGAGGTGGAGAAGGTCTGAGTACCACACCCTTCTTGGCCAAACCGGAGCGACCAATATGACTTGGGCCCGGTCTTGGCGAATTTTCCTCAGAACCCGAGGAATCAAAGGTATGGGAGGAAACGCGTAAAGGAGTTGCGAGTTCCAACTCAACTGAAACGCGTCCCCCAAAGCTCCTTGCATCGGATACTGGAGACTGCAGAATGACAGGCAGTGAGCATTCTCGCGAGTGGCGAACAGTTCCACCCGAGGAGTCCCCCACATCCGAAAGATGTCGTGAACAACCTCCAGAGAACTGCCGACTGAGACTGTCTGCACAAACGTTCTGAACTCCGGCCAGATGATTTGCCATCAGACAAATCTGATGGTCCTGAACCCAGGACCAGAGACGCAGAGCCTCTCTGCAGAGACACTGCGACCCCACTCCTCCCTGCTTGTTGATGTACCACATCGCAGTCGTGTTGTCCGTCAGGACTTGAACCGACTGACCGCGAAGGGAAGGGAGGAAGGCCTTGAGCGGCAGACGTATCGCCCGCAACTCTAGAAGGTTGATGTGAAGCAACCTTTCCTCTGGAGACCAAAGACCTTTGACCTCAAGATCCCCCAGATGAGCACCCCACCCTAGAGTGGATGCATCCGTTATTACTGTGGCCACCGATGGAGGAAGTTGAAAAGGCTTTCCTTGTGACAGATTGCCTTCCACGCTCCACCAAGACAGATCCGCTGCAGGCTCTCTGGAGATCCTCACTGACTCCCTGAGATCTCTGTTGTGCTGATACCACTGCCTGCGGAGGCACCACTGGAGTGCCCTCATGTGCCAGCGTGCATGATTGACCAACAGAATGCAAGAAGCCATCAGACCGAGCAGGCGAAGAACCTTCAGGACTGGAACGACCGCTCCATTGCAGAACAAAGGAATCATTTCCTGTATGTCGCGAATCCTTTGAGGAGGAGGGAATGCACGACACACAGTAGTGTCCAGTACCGCACCTATGAACAGGTTGCGCTGTGAGGGCACCAGGTAAGACTTGGGTACATTTATCGAAAAACCCAACCTGTGCAACAACTGAGTTGTCTCTTGCAGATGATGGAGCACCTTCTCCGGCGACTCCGCTTTGATCAGCCAGTCGTCCAGATACGGGAATACAGAAATCCCCGACCTCCTGAGATGAGCTGCCACCACTGCCATCACCTTGGTGAAGACTTGAGGCGCAGTAGCAAGACCAAACGGAAGGACCGCAAACTGGTAGTGTTGCGACCCAACCGTAAAACGGAGATACTTTCTGTGCGACTTCAAGATGGGAATATGAAAATACGCATCCTGCAAGTCGATCGACACCATCCAGTCTTCTTCCAGCAGCGCTTGAAGAACCTGTGCAAGAGTGAGCATCTTGAACTTTTCCTGTTTCAGGTAAAGGTTCAAGATCTTGAGATCCAGAATTGGCCGAAGCCTGCCATCCTTTTTGGGGATCAGGAAATACCGGGAGTAGCATCCCTGACCCTTTTCCTGCTCTGGAACCACCTCTATCGCACCTTTTCGAAACAGCGCCAGGACTTCTTTCTGCAAGAGAAGCAGGTGGTCCTCCGAACAATAACCCTGGCAAGGAGGGTAATTTGGGGGAAATTCCCAAAAGGGAAGAGCATACCCATTCTCTACAAGATTGAGAACCCAAAGATCCGATGTTATCAATTCCCAATCTTGTAAAAATAGGGTAAGCCGGCCCCCCACTGGGCCCACATGATCCGGAATGGCGGATCTAGGGCTGCTTTGCTGCGGTGGTTGGGGGCTGGGATGGGGAAGAGGAGGAAGAAGAGGAAGCGTTACGGCCCGAGCTCTGGCCCTTTGCTTGCCTCTATAAGATCTATATAATGTGTTTTGCTGCTGCTGTGGCTGCTGCTGGGTTGACTTATAGGTTCGAAAAGAAGATCTGCCAAACCCTCTTGAACGTCTTCCAAAAGTGCCCCTGGATTGGAGACCCAACGACTTTGCTGTCGCTCTGCTGTCTTTAAAGCGTTCCAAAGCAGTGTCTGCTTTTTTCCCAAACAATCCAGACCCATCAAATGGAAGATCCATTAATGCCGCCTAGACATCTGTGGAAAATTCACTAGACTTCATCCACGCAGCTCTTCTTGTTGCTATGGAAGAGCCCATGACCCTCGCCACAGAATCTGCTGTATCCAATCCACTCTGAATAACCTGCCTTGCTGCAGATTGAGTATCAGAGATTACCTCTTGGAAGTCTTTTCTATCATTCTCAGGTATCTTGGGTACCAACTGTTTCACAGTGTCCATAAGAGCGTGGATATAACGCCCCATCAAACAGGTTGCGTTTGTGGACTTCAAAGCCCTACTGGCAGAGGAGAAAACTTTCTTAGCAGTCTGATCCTCTTTTCTCGACACCTTCTCTGCTGGGACCTGTGGAAATGCACCTGTAGATCTTTTGGAACAGGCCGCTTGCACCACCAAACTCTCCGGTAGTGGATGAGAGGTTAAAAATTCCGGGTCTTCAGGAGCCGCTCTATACCTCCTAGCTACAGCCCTAGATACAGCAGGAGCTGATACAGGATTTTTCCAAATCTCCAAAATTGGATCCTTTAAGGCATCATTAAAAGGTAACAACGGTTCAGTTACTGATGAAGGAGAGTGAAGAACCTCTGTGCGCAGATTAGATTTAAATTCTGCAGTTGGTAGAGCAATATTCAATACATTTGCAGCCTTTTTTATCACTACATGATAAGGTGTCACGTCCCTTGAAGGCTCATCAGAAACTGAAACAAGGTCCCATTCAGGTGACAGTTCTAGGCCACTAGCTACAGACAGGTCCTCAAAAGGATCCTCAGACTCTTGTAGTTCACCTTCCTCTAGATACTCCTCTCGATATCTTTTCTCCTCCATCAACCTCTGGGCTTCACGCCTTGATCTTTGCTTCACATTCGAAGCCGTTGGATCCGCCATCGACTCCGATGGAGCCGGAGCCGGCGTCGAACTCAACGTCGGACGAGGAAGAGATCCACGACGTCGCTCAGGGTTCGGCATCAAAGTTGACGGAACTGGCGTCGATGGAATCGGAGTCATCGATCTCGGCGTCGATGGCTTCGGAGTCGAAGGCCTCGCCGGAGTCGGATAATGCCAATGCGGCGCTGGAGCCGGCATAAAGGGCATAAAGGGCGCAGGTGCATAGGATTGAGGAACACCCAGACCTTATGCCAACGGACCCATAGGACCAGTAGGAGCCCCAGAGGGGTGCATAGCCCTTGAATAAATCCCGAACATCGCATTCAGGAAATGTGTAGGATCCTGACCTGGAGCCGGGAAGGCAGGGTATGAACCCCCAGGCTGATCTTGAGGGCGTGGAGTCAAAACGACGTCGATCTCCTCTTCGGGCTGTTGCACCGGAGTCGTACGACCTTCGGGCATCTGAGCCTCTCCCTCTCCAACCACCTCCTCCTCACCTTCATCCTCCCGACCTTAAGGATGGGATGGGTCCGGAGATGGAACAGCTTTCTGCTACGGCGAACTCGGTGAATCCGCATGCGACGCCTCAACTTCGGCATCCTGTTCTTCCGAAGCCGAAGATACTATCACCTTCTCGACCAGTTTCACCTGCGACTTCGGCTTGGAACCCGATTCCTTCCTTGATTGATGTCGGGATTCATGGGCTCTCTTTCTATGCTTCCTCTTTGAAGATCTTGAAGCATGGGCCGAAGACAAATCCGATCGCGACCTCGATCGAGACCTTGACTTCGAGCGTCGAGTTCGCGATCTTGATTTTTTCTTCTCTTTTCCTTCTTTAAACTTGGCAACAAGAAGTTTTGCCTCTCTTTCCCGTAGGGCTTTTGGTGTCATCTTCCTGCGGGATTGGCATTCTTCGACGTCGTGGTCGGAGCTCAGACACCACAAACAGCATTCATGTGGATCTGTGATGGACATTATTTTGTTACATTCTCCGCAGGCTTTAAATCCGGTCTTCTTCGAGGTCATGTCGAAAGAGAGAAGATAAAGAGACTAGAAAGAATAGCAAGTAACAAAGTTACAGGAAAGGCTACAGACGATCCCAGAAAACCGTTAGCGTCGACAACGCGGAAAAAAGGGAACTGATGTCATCACGCCGGCGTGGGCCTATTGTAGGCATCGGTGACGTCAGCGGAGTCGCGAGCGATGCCGTGCCTCTATGACGTCCGGGTCCACGTCGGCGCGAAGTTACAAAAAGAATTTCCGAATGTTGCTGACGCAGCGGGATATTCACAAGGTGAGGAATCCACACGGCAGATGTATCTATCAGAAAGTGTGTTTTTACACGGGTTACCTATATCTTTTTAGGAGTTGTTTGAGTTTTTTGATTTGAGAAATTAATTAAAGGAAGATAACATTTAAATAACAAGATGCATTATGTCCTTACAGGGCTTATTGTCACATGCAGCACTATTTTGTCCTGAAGATGGTCTAACTGATTTACTCGAAAGAAGACCGAAATGAAGACTATATTGACTGTTTCCCTAACAATTTGTGTTTGTGCAATGACAATTTGCTCTACCATGTAAATTGTTCAAAATTGGTCTATTGAGGAACAGACATTTGTATCCATGAACTATAGGTCAGAGTTGACTGTACCTTCTTCATGTTTCTGCATTTGATTTAACGAAATTTCTTTTGTATGTACCCTATCAAATATATTTATACATTTTGATAAGATATTCCCGTGTTTCTTTGTTTTTCTCGAGTTGTCCCTTTTTTCTTATGTATTGATTGCAGCCTTTGTCCAATTTATGTGACTGTTGGTTTAAGATTGATAGATTTGACATCAATTTAACACTCAGATTAAGAACTTTTTAGTATAATTATACACTTCTGAATGAAATCCCTTGTTGGCACCCTTTACATGTCAATACGATAACTGCCCAAGCCTCCAAGGTTATATTGGGTTATCCTACTCAACTAGTTCAGGCTGACGAAGAAGGTGTCCCTTTAAAGGCCAGTTTCCCTCACCCACCAGTGGTGGCATGCTTCATCATTGGGTAATCTCCTCACACCATGAAGCCTAGTCATGGTGCGGGCTACAACCCCTTCACTGAGCAGGAGGAGCTCAGGGATGTTTTGTGTCAGAGGGGTTATTACTAAAACCCAGCATTAGCTTACAAGATGTGGTGAGGGACGCAGTGCAAGTGATTGGGTGAATTAAAACTAGCTACAGGATTTACCACATGTCTTTATACAGGCTACCATGTGCTAGGATTAACAGGAAAAGGACACAAAGGGAACAATTAGACCTAGTTGAGCTACACTAGGATCACATACTAGACACCCCTCACGAGATGTCAGACCGCTGCATGAAAATTTCTAAGCATGTAAAGACCTTCGGTGTCAGCGGAAGAGCGCCTTGTGCTAATCTCTCTGGATCCTCATCATTTATAATAGAAAGCAGCCTTGCAATGTGCATATAGATTAGTGATGTTATAGATATGTAAATAGCCCTGTCGCCCTGTGGATGAAGATAGAGATGACATTTTTACATAGTGCAAACCTTGACCTTCTACATGATGTTCAGGGTGTTGTGATAATGTTGTGCGAAGTTAGATGTGTAAACAAGTTTGGTTTCAGGGAAACTAATCCAACACTGTCCTGCACGCAAATATGTGCAAAAGGTCCCAGCTGAAAATGTTATTTGTGAGGACATTGCAAGAAATAAGCTGCTTGGCTACATGGGCCTAACTTGGGACTATAACACACACTCCTTATACTAAGGGTTGAAATCTAAAAAGCTAGCAGACGATTTTAAAAACTACTCTTAAAAGCATCTAAAAAGCGGGCTTCCCCTTCAAATATTTATTTAAAAGTCTTTAAGTCATATTATTTGAAATCCCAAGCACTCAGAAAGCTATGGTGCCTAGAAAAAGAAAAAACTGCTTTGGCAAACTTTTATTTGAAAAGAGGCAAATTTGTTCCCATTTGGAGAAAGCCAATTGTTTATATGTTCTGAGTGGTAGATGCAACATTGCTGTTACCCACAACCCTAGACGTTCCCAGAGGTGCACCTCGTAGCATGTTTATGGAGCAAAAGTGATTCCATCCCGTTCCCCCAACAGCAGCTGAGGGAGGCGTTGTGTCCCATAAGTTCTCTGTAGAGCCGTTGTTCACATCACTAGGAGCTGTAGCATCCCAGGGTGGCTCTAAGAATGCATTAATCATCAATGCAATACGCTGGGGACAGCAATACACATGGCCATTTAAGGGGTTCCATCTGTACTTCAACGTCCGGTGGCGCAACCAGTTCTGATCCGAGACATATATCCAGGATGCATTCATGGCTGCAAAGCAGGCAGCGGAAGACAGTTTGTATGCAGACAGGCCTGAAGGATACGAACCAATGCACGTTTAGATCTTGAAGCCGAGGTGTGCCGAAGCAGTGTACCATGCACTCAGGGCAACGCAGCGCTAGCGCAGCTGCCTCCATTCCGAGTTGAACTGAGACGTCCATTGTGGAGCAGAAAAATGTATATCAGAATTCCCACAAGAAGTAGCAGGACAAACAGGAGCACTCCAAAAACGCTTCCCAACATGGAGTGTATGAAAGATGACATGACCCCAAAAATAGTCTTAAAGGTGCTAACCAAACCAGGGCAGATGCATTTAAAAAAGTGCACTATTCCCTTTGTATCAGACATGTTAAAATATGGTGGACCAGCTCCACAAAATGCAATGGGAAGTTAGTGTGTGTCTGTATCCCAGCAACCTGGAGATCAATTGTCTCTTTGGCTGAAGTTAAGGCCACATCTTTTTGAAAATTATTTATTAACATAACCCCTGTCATCATCACTACTTATCCGATCTCCGCACGGACTTAGGCACAATTTCCATGCGCCACGTACTTAGGCACTATTATGATGCGCCACGATTCATTGAGTGTTGCCCAGCATGACACGTTCTCCGCACATACGTAGGCACAACTATGATGTACCTCGACTCTTTTCATTACCCTTGCACTCTTTTCACTTTCTTTTTTCAACGCTCACAGTTTGAGCACACCTTATGCTCTACATCCCATGCAAGAATATTGGTAATTGTTTATAATTTGCGTTCTGATCATATGTTTTGTCATTTTACCATGTGCTGGTTTAATGCATGTTTCTGCTGACATGTTGAAACTTTCTGAATTCTAAGGTCGTAGACAGGCTCTCCTGTTTTTCTTCCTGTTTTTCCTTCAACAGGCATTGTGTTTCTTTCAAAGGCACTGTATTCTTTAGACCTGATGATGATCCGTTTATTATTTGAGCATGGGATTGAAACATCGTTGACAAACTAAATAGTGTCACATTTAACCATTGTGTATGACCAATGTGGCTACTGTTGTGGTTAGCTTGATTCATTCCCTGATTATGCCAAGCTTCCAAAGCTCTTGTTTTGCCTGAAATCTTTTTTGTTTAATGTTTTCTCTTTTCCTTGTTTTATGTACTGGATGCAGGATTGCGTCTCGCTATATTGTGCTGTTTTCCTATTTTCTTTCATTTGATTGCATTGATAAATTAAAAATTCTTTGTCCGGCTGGACATCGAACGCATATAGTACCCATTACGGTCTATATTTCATTTATTTCCAGAATTTCCTCTCTAAGGACCACTGTTTCATGATATAAACATCTTTTTGAAAAAGCATGGCTTTCAGCTTACTCAGGGAATCACATTTTATGTTGTAAACATTTATCAAAGGCCATAGCGCTGCCTCCCTCACTGTGCAGGCAGGTGGAAACAGTACTTGTGTACAACAACTCACTATGGAATTAACCGTCACTAGATAAAAAAGGCCCAGTTCCATACCACAGCAACCTTGATCATTCAGCATCAAATAGCTCTCATTCGAGAGCAGCCTGAACACAGGATGAATCACGGCAGCTGGAGAACCCTTCAGATAACAAGACAAGTTTGCCACTGAAGCATTGCAGGTCCTGAGGAGAAAAATGTACTTGCGGACTAAGGAACCACTTAAAGCATCCTCGTAGTCGGAACCGCTAAGAAAACCTTAGTGTCCCCATTCCTGCATCTAAACCTGAACGGTAATTCCCAATACTCATGCACATACCCTTCTCCTACTGCTTCGTATGTGCCTACCTGTTGGTATTGGAGACAGTATTGGAATTGGAACATCGTGACTGGTAGGGTGATATAACCATGGATTATCCAGTCAGTGGATGGTGTCTCAGCCACGGTGAAAGGTAATTGGTCTAATTCTTTAATCTGCAACATGGTATATTTTGCATCTCTGCATGCCATTTTTATCTGTTTTTCTGTTAAATCGTATGCCGAAAACAGACTTGTACTTTTCATGTAACACCATGCTACATGGCCAGAACATAATGTTTGTAACGTCCAGCTCAGTATTACAATTAACCATAATTGTGACTGTCTGTGCTATACAATAGACATTGTGATGTATTTACTATGGGTACTGTATCGATCCCCCTATTTCTGACCCTTGTCTGGTTAATAATTAACTAGCAGCCATTCAACTGCACAGAAACCCGTTATCTGATTAGCCACACAACGGCACAGAAGCCCGTTATCTGATTAGGTCATAGCGCATGCCATCTCATTAGGCAAGCACTATTTCTCCAGCCCCCTAATAGGCATACGGTGTTCTCAAAACAAATCAAACCTACCACGACCTGGGAAATCCCCACAGCCATTGTTTTGATTTAGCCGAGAACTTCAGTAAAGAATGTGCGAACGACCAGTTCGTATGACATCCTTATTGACGTATTTATGTCCATCCTTACGACAATCTCGGCACCTTTCAGGTATAAATAATACCGACATTGCCTTAAGCAAACACACGAGGTGGTGACAAGATTGGAGCAGCGAGACTTGCCGAGGAGCCCAGCTGACAGCGAAGCCCACAGACGCTGCCCCTCCTTTCTGACGCGCTGAGAGAGAGACGCTGCCTTTTCTCCTGCCGAGAAATCCAGCTCCGGTGCTTCCGCCGCCCTTGCAGGCAGCTGGGATATCAAGACCTGAGATAGAGATACCAGCCCTCCAGCCTTCTAAATCCCAGGTACTGAACTGAATAACCCCTTGCAGAGAATTCTTGAAGCAGACCCTTGGCAAAGCAAACTTAACTTAAACTGCTACTTATCTACTCCCGCCCACGTATTAGGCTTAGGTCAGGTACATTGGGGTAGGCGTAGTTAGAAGCACCAGTTGAGTACGATTAGTCAATGTATATATGTATGTATCTATTTTATCCATTTTAAGTATCATATGGCTAAGAAACCATATCAATGCTTTTACAGTATTATTTTATAATTCTGTTATTACTGTATGCACTTTACTTAACAATAAGTATTGCAATAATAGCGATTCATTTCTCTTGTATGAGAAAAGAGACTGATCAATAAATAACATCTTTTTATTGAACACGCCCGTCTCTTCCTTTTCTCTACAATCTGGTGAAACTAAGAATGCACTGAACTGACTGAGTAAAATAAGTTGTCCTTTGTTTTCACACGACTCTAGAGATACACTCTTGATTAGGGGAGAGCAAAGTTGTCATGTTCTATGGTTGTCAGAAACTAAATCCCTTCTTGTCTATCCAGGGAGGTTAAACTCCTCCTTGTCTATTCGAGAAAGTTTCTAGTGAACTCTGAGCTAGCTGGCAAACATTAAACTTTAAGTCTAATATCGACAGTAGAAGACCTAGTTAACCTCTGTCCTACGTCTATACTATTGAAGATATTATTCCAATGCGCAGAGCCTATTGGGATAATAGGAACTACACTACATGGCGCCCAACTGTTTGGATAGGCGATAAATCTAACGTAAGACATTAGAGTAACTCAGTCGTGCTTTTTCACACAGACCCCTTTTTTCCCCATAATACTCCAAAGACGTCTGGAGTGGGTGAAAGGTTATATCCGCCAAACTTAGTAGGAGGAGACTCCTATGTATGGTTCTTGGTTTATTCAACGTTGAAGGATACACTGTTCCAAAATATTGTGCATCTAATCTTTGTTTCCATAGAAACCTGATCTGCAAATAAATAAAATAACTTTCTTGACATTAGAATGTCACAAGCTGAAGAAGAAAGGGAGACAGCTAGAATAGCAGCTCAACTCCTAGCGGCTGACAATAGTCTCCTACAGCAAGACCCGGATGCAATACTCATCCCGGTCAACATAAGGAAATCTATAACTTTAAAACTTATAGAAAATGGGCTGACACCGAGAGGTGGTACAGTCATATTCGTAATTGAGGCACACGAATATCGGCAGACAGAGGTATTCTATTCATGGATAAACTTTCCAGCAGCAAACGCTGTAACAAAGGACTTCCACTATTACAAAATAGAGGAACCTCCAAATGAGTACACTCCTTTCGAGGAGGTGGAAATACCACTCAAATGCCAAGAGCACCTGCTCTGGTTTAATGGCGCCCTAAAACATAATAATCACATCACCAGGCTCGGTCCACTAGGTAGACCAGGAGCAACGTGGCCGGTCCTAGCCGGATACTCACCACATCCAGACATTGAAGAAATGTCTGCACCAGAACTTTTAGCACAGCTAAAACAATTAATTAAAATACATAGACAATTAGTCCAATATGTAATGCGGACTTCAACAGTCCAACCAGCTATTAAAATTCCACAGCTGATCCCTCACCAGGGGAACACAAATAAAATTACACCTCAGAACATACAGTCCTGTCTAGGTAAAGTACCCGTAAAACGGGAACAAATTCCATTCTGGTTAGCACAAAAAATCACTCAAATAGAGGCGGTATTTCCAGATACCACCCCGGTTGAGAAACACAGGATTCTGACTATCTGTCTTCCAATGGGAATCGCACCACATGTGGAGGACTGTGACACTTGGGGTACAGTCTTTGCTTCCATTTACACAAAAACACATGGTGTTCCATTCATGTCAGTAATACCAGATGTGCTAAAACAAATTCAAGATGAATACGGTCCAGAACCTGCTTTAACTCTTGATATGAAATTACTAAAAGACTTCAAGCAGGTCTCGGCAATATTACTAGCCAATATAAAGGGAGAAGCAGGTTGAAAGAGACAGATATAGCAGACCAACCATTTGAAATTGCCAGAATCATAGAAAAATCCTATGAAGAATTAGGAAGAGATAGTTTGGGTGGAAAACCGGTGAAACCCCAACTAATTGAAAAACCTGAAAAGGTATTTATTAAAAATAATCTAAACACTCAAAAAAAGAGCTGGGATGGAAATAAACAATCCACTCCTAAAGAAGAAAGATTCCAGTCCAGAGGAAGGTCTCCTCGGCGGAGAGAAAGATCTCCGGACCAAGGACATAAGTCTCCCCAGAGGGAGCCCTCTGAGAAAAAATACAACCTTAGAAATAGGGATAATATAAAAAAACCTGATAGATATCAAGATATTGATACACGTCCCTCTCAATCTTTTCAGACTTCCTTGCAGAAATCGGAAAGAAGAGGACGATCAGAACACAGGGAAGAGCACGTCAAGTCCAAAGACAAGGAACCTGCTCATCAAAATAAAAAATTACAGTTTCCAAAAAAGAAGGTAGCCAGTATTAAAGTAATCAACCATGCAGAGAATACTGAGGACACAGCTGAAAAACGGAGAATGGGCTCAGACAATGCTAGGCAGCGCAGCAGAAGTGAGCATAGCTCGCAAGATCCTTATGAATCATCTGGAGACAGTGGACACGAATGAATACATTCAGGTGGAAACTGCAGATACCAGAGTTAGCAAACCTCATAAAATATATGAAATAACATTGCGTAAAGAAGGGGATAAGACTAGGAAAATAAGGGGTCTCTTTTGGGATAATCTCTCCAAGGGCTATGACATCCTTCTAGCTGAAAGGGACTGGCCACCAGAGTTTGTCAGGGAGTGCCCTAATGGCGAAGAAATAATTATGCCTGCCTTCTCAATATTCCAATTCATAAAAGTATACACTTGCAAGAAAGTGGGCAGTAGCCCAAGCCCCTGCATTATATAAAAACCATGTGGGATGGGATGAGGACTCTCCTCCTCACAAAATCCAGTTAAAATCACAACCTAATGCACAGAGGCAGTACCCAATTAAGCAAGAAGCTAGAAAACGGGTAAAAGAGATCCTAGATCAACTTGAATACCAGGGGGTGATTGAAACTTGCACCTCACAAATGAATAATCCTTTGTTTCCTGTCTCCAAACCAGACAATTCATATCGTCTTGTTTTGGACTACAGACACCTTAACTCATGTTGCAAAACCTTTGCAGTACAAAACACGCATAGTGCTGCACTAATGAATAACATAGTGTGCAAAAGATACAAAACAACATTAGACATCTCTAATGGATTCTTCTGTCAAAATATAGCACCAGAGAGCAGATATTTGACCGCGTTCTCAATAAATGGCGCGCAAAAAAATTCTGTTGTTCGCCCCAGGGGTTCAAGAATAGCCCAGGATTATTCTCAGCAAGAGTAACAGAGTTACCACAAATATATGATGACGAGGCATTATCTTATGTCGATGACATCTATCTAACAGATGATGACTTGGATACTCACTTGAAGAGAGTGAACACCATAATACTTGGGTTCGCAGCAGAGGGTTACAAATTCAACTTTAAAAAGTCAAGAATTGCCCATCTAACAGTCCTGTTTTTAGGATATGAACTATCAAGTGAAGGCAAAAGCCTGGCTGACAATTTCCTAGAGAAATGTGCTGTAATCCAAGCACCTAGAACACTAAAAAACTTACAATCAATTCTAGGTTTCCTAAATTTCAGAAGAACTTACATTATAAATTATGCAGAGAGAGTTAAACCTCTCTATGATCTTATAAAACCAGATTTTAAAAGAATCAATTGGACTCAAAAACACACAGAAATTTTGAGATCTTTACAAACAGATATGTTAGTTAAAACAAAATTACAAACACGTGACAACACACGCAACCTTGTGATTCGAGTCATCCTAGGAAGATGCGGATTCACATACCTGACCTCCAATGAGGGAGAGAAGGTACCAATTGCATACAAATCACACTTGTACACAAAAGCTGAAATGAAATTTAGCCCAACGGAAAAAATTCTAACCGCGGTACAGACTGCAATAGCAAAAGAACGAGCCCTAGCACAAGGTAAACGAATAATCATCGTGACACCGATACCAGCCCTGGAGGCGGTAACAAAGGCAAGCATTCCGAATGCTAAAGCACTCCATCCGAGATGGATACAATGGGCTAATTCTCTTGCTGCAACAGACGTGGCATACGAATTTGATCCCAACTTAAAAACACAAGAGTTTCTCCAATATGAATTCGAATGTCCTCCGCCGACCGAGATTCTGCCTCTAGAACATTACGGCTGTGTAATATATACAGACGGTCATGCTCAACCCTCAGTTTGGGGAGAGCTGGCTTACAACGCCACATGCGAAATTGTAAAAGAAGTGTGGCGCGGAGGTAAATTAAGACCTCTACTTACAAAAACACACTCAGTGGAAAATAATTCAGAACAACAAACTGAAATAATAGCGTTAAAAATGGCGCTAGATAATGCCGATCGCGAATTCCCGACACTTATAGTGTGCGATTCGTATTACTGCGTCAAATCATACAATAACGATTTACAGAAATGGATTCAAAATGGTTACAAAGATGACACAGGTGCAACAATAAAGCAAAAAGTGCTTTGGGAACAAGTAGTTCTTTTACAGAAAGAACTACCAAAAACTCACGTGATACATTCACTGAGTCATCGGCGTGATGGCGTTCACGTTGCAGGGAATTCATTGGCTGAGACAGCCACAGCGGTAGCAACTAAATCGGCTTCCGTAGCTACAAAAAAGCGTGCAGTAAAATACATTGACGGAGAAACTGTGCTGGCAGTAAAAACGTCATCAAAAGGCGACTGCTCAGCGCTACCGATCAATTATCCACTCAATTATACATACATAATCGATGCAAACTCAGTCCCTTTTGCTCGAATCCCTGGAGTGGGGGATAGAGTAATTCCAAACACGGACAGGAGAGGCTTGTTAATAGCAGACGCACATATGGGTGAGGGTCTCAGACACCTTAAGCTAAAAGATTCTCTGGAAGAATTACAATCAGTGTACTGGTGGCCAGGCATGAGCCTGCATCATCACATTTTTGTAAAAAACTGCCCAGACTGCAACAGAGATCGCAGTGGCGAGAGAAACGGTTTAATACCATGGCGTTTCACTCCAGAATGTATCAAATCAACAAAAAGAATAAAAACCCAGTATGAATAATGCGTCACATTCACATGTAAAGACTATTTTCACTTATAATGTAGACCCCAACTTTCGGCTGACGTCGGAACTGTTATACAAAGATTTGCGAGTCTATAATGGCATATACGCTAGAAGCATGTTACTTTCTGACCAAAATCTTTCCTTTAGCTCTAAAACAGCTTATGGGGGGTGCCTGGCCAAAATGAACATTGCATTGCGGGACTCTTCTCACTTCCTTCCTGAGGGAAACGGGATGGTGTAAAGAAAAAACCAAGGCATAAAGCAATCTATAACAGCAAAGATATTAGGTTCAGGAGTTGGGTGGGTCAAACATTTAATAAGTGTCCAACGTAGTCTAAATAACCTGCCAAGAAATTCTCTGAAAGGACTCAGTCCGTACGAACTATTGTTTGGGACTAGAATGTTAATCCAGTACTTAGATAGTCAGACTTCTGTGGTTAAAGAAAAATGCTTTGATATCAAAGATCGCTTGGCTATTTTACAGGACTTAAATGAAACAAGAAAAGACCTGAGCAACATAAAGTTGAAACAGCAGCCAACAACCACTGAAGAAAAAACACCTGTCCCAGCAAGGCCTGTCTGGATTCCGAAAGTCAGGGATCTGGTCAGAGAGAAGATCGCGGTAAAGAAGGAATTTGGGCCTTCTTACAGAAAAGCAGTTCCTGTCTTGTCTATCAACGGGACAAGATCAGTAGTACTACCGCCCCTTGCTGGTAAAAAGGAGAACCAAGTCATATCCATTGACCTGGTTAAACCACAATCATGTGGCCGATAACAAATAGTAGGCCAAGTGGACTCCCAAGAAGTAGCAGAACACCAAAGTTTGCTACATCAACAGAGGTTCAAACTGAAAGACTGATCACATTTGAACAATCTACAGTGAAACAACAAGGACTATGCAATAAAGCAATGGAACTTGAACCTCTTAAAACCCAAATAAAAGCTTTTCATCAAGAAACAACAACCTACGATGATGTAACTACAGACTTTGCTAATGAAACAAAGCAAAATCCAAAAGCAAAAAGTAATCCAGAAGCAATTGGAACAATTGACAGAACGGCATCCAGCTACTTCATCAACTTCGATGATTTTTCTGAAGATCCAAGTGTAACAGAAGTACAGCCATCAACAAAAACTTTTAAAGACAAAGCAAAGGAACTTTTTCATCAACTAAAGGGAACCTATCTGACTTCTCCATGGATTGAAATTTGGGTGACATTAGGTGCATTTGTCCTCATACTTTGGCTCATCATGGTACTATGCTTGGGACATTTCATTGAGGGAAAATATGCTAAAATGGACACAGCAAGCCAGAAAATCAACTTGGTCCTTAAACCACACACATCTTCACACGTCAAGAAAAGAGGACTTTCTTCAGTGAACTTCACAGCCAATCCTATACCAGGCGGTGTAGCATGGGACAATACTGATTATGAAATCTATGGCCCGGTTGAAATCCTGAAGTATCCACATCAATTTAAGATCTCGTTAAGTGACTTTGTAAAACCAAGCACATTTGCTGATGATTGGGACTTTGAAAGTATTAATGATATGATGTCTGACTTAGTAATGTCTGCTAAATTTACAGAACATGATTATTTGCAGGGTTCGTCTAAATTATGATCAAATGTTCTGCTACAACCACTATGGTAACCATTATCTCCATAAATCTGCACAACCTAGAAATGTTTTAAATTATAACCAATGGGAACATTGTGCTACTCCTCCAAAGGGTAGTTCTAAAACATTTTATGATAAATATGCATATTTTTCAGGGTTTAACACAAGTAATGCAGAAACATTTTATTTCAAATTGTCGAATAAGACAGGTATGAATGCCATGCTTACAAACACGAAATTGATATATTCAGATTCATTTTTTGAGCAAATGAATACATTTGTTTTTGATTTCTGGAACAATAACATTGAAACAAAAACTGTTTGGGGTACAAAAGATTGGCAAGTACAAGGTATAGAATCATTGTTCAGAGCCTGCATAATCCCAGAACAAATTATATTTTTGAATGACACTATTCAACAAACTACCTGTCTTGGCTTAGCCAAAATCAAAGACTTAAACAAACCGTCTATTCCAGAGCCAACAACGAACAGTAATAACTCTATAGATGTTGAGATAGACGTGAACCATATTTTAAACCAAAACAGAACACATCCTGATTGGAAACAATGGTTGATCTGGCCCACTGATACAAATAACTGTCAAGACAGATTCCTGAACAAAATACAGGGGTTCAAATTGACCATGCCAGACCCTAGATATTCCCAAAGACAACATCCAGGGATAGTAACTACTTACAGTGTGGGCAAGCTCTGCCTTCAATGGCTACAAACATCCACACTGGCAGATATTAAGCAACACCTAACTTTACTTCAAGAGGGTGCTGACTTGCGTGATTTCATTATGGGACCACGCAAACAGCGTCAAAAACGTTTCATAGCGGCCTCTATATATGCAGCTTACAATGAAGCTTGGAAAGTAACTCAAATTGAGACAGCAGAAAAAATACGGGAAATTGACCGTATTAATTTGGAAAAATCACTTTCTGTTGTGGACAATGGGTTAATGACTCTGTCCTCCAGAATATATTCACTGGACAGTATTGTGTCTTCAGCAATCGATATAATAGAGCAAGACTTACTGATGTTACAACACGGTCAGTCCCAATTGCGTTCTATTGTACAACTTGGCTGGACGTTACAAAATCTGCGTTCAGGCTATGTGCTTTGGCGTTTAATCAACACAACGTCACTATTTAATATCTTTAACCTTACTGATAAACAAATCAGTTTGACACAGAAGGGTGCTGACTATACAATTCTGAGCATTGAAAAACTTGAGAGATTACCATTGACAATGTCAGAACGACCTGTCATTGAATGGATAATACATGGGATAATAAATATTCCGATAACAACTTTCCAGTTTCAATACTGCCAAAAATATATACAGGCCAGTATGAAAGGTTGGGTAAAGGGTACATTAAGTCAACATGGAACCTGCCCTATACACACACATGTGTTAGTAATAAAGGCCAGAATGTGTTTCTTAGTGGCAATAATTGTGCAAGGTCGCTAAGCGGTACACTTCTGTGTCAGGGTATTAGTTTGCATGGAGCCTGTGAAGGGACTACAAATAACCTTTCATGTCACCAGCTAGGCACACCTGCAACACAAATAGAACCATTCTTTAGGAGACTCTCGAACGGGAGTTACATTCTAATTGTAGATCGCAGATGTTGCAGTCTGCTGCCCGGAAAACCTTATCTCATAACCGTGACTACGAAGGTCATGTGCTGTGAACGAGTATTGTTCCCAAGCGATGCTCGAGACAGGGAGGCAAGGTTATGGCCCAGTTTGAAAATTTCTTCTATTCGAATTGATACTTTAAGCAGAATGAAGACTGTGCTCCTACAGACGTCAACCCAGTTAACGTCATCAAAAGAAACGTATGATCTCCAAGTTGCAAGGACAACTGCAGAAATTCATTCACTGTTATCAACCAATTCTCCCATACATTTCGCAGAAATACTGAGCGAAATCTTAAATATTTCTGATACAAGTGGAATCTCGAGTGTATTTAAGACAGTGTTTTCGGGAGCTTTAACCCCATTCAAAGCCATCCTGGGTATTTTTCCTGATTTTGTCCATTCCATCTTTGGCGGACTTCCTCTCATTTTGGGACTAGTGGCAGGCATCCTATTTTTGATCCTGTTACTTCGCTATGGCAAACCACGTCACAGACAAGACACCAGCGACAATGGAAGAAATGATCCTAGCCATACGCTACAGGGACCGCATAACTAAAGTCCTTGGAATAGCCCGGCTTAGAGACCTGAACATGACTTGGTTTCTTTCATTTAGACCGATGTGGCAAAGTTGTGTTATGCCTGTATTAAGGTGCTTGCTATGCGGCGAAGAATGCGTGTTGGACACCTGTCTGACACTACAATCGGATATGCCAATGGACGCAGAGACTTTGTTGGGTCCGGTAACGGCTCATGCATTGTACTGTCCCCAGCGGCTACCAATCCTGATGACGGCATTCGTGGAGACTTCACCACTGCGATTGAAGAGTTGTGAAGTACAAGATGGAAGCAGCATCGATCAGGTACGACCTTCTGTCAGCTATGGTGATCGAAACATCAATGAAGGCAATCATGCTCATGAATGCATGTTACAAAATTTTCCGAGTTAGTGGAACTTTCGCAAGAAGCAGTTGACAGTTTTTTCGAAAGTCTCAACAATATGATGTTTTCACCAGAGCAGAAAGAATGACTTTGAGCAAACTAGCACACGGCGTTCCCTACACCCTGAATTTGGCCTTCAACTTTGAAAATAAAGCAATAAGAAATTTTCTCACCAGTTTTTACAAAGAGCGAGACATTTTTTCCCCATCCATTTCCAAAAATATTTACGATTTTTTGGGACACTTATCTTCTGCTTAAAGTAAAACTATTCTTAGAGAACAAAGTTTCTATCTTTAGCTACTCTAGAAACATTAGCTACCCTCTAGCATGTTCACAAGTATTTATGATTTTGTGATGAAATGGTCTCGAATTTTTTCTTCTGTATTAAGAGCCATTTCATCTGTAATTTCCGCATTTCGTTCATGCTGATTTCATAATATGCGTATTAGATTTAGCATTATTATACTGCTTGAAGTGCATATAGTAACTATGCTCATCTTTTCGTGTATTTCGCATTTCCAATTTTCAAAATGCATTTGATTGTATTTTGGGGTGGTTCGGTATACACATGCACTACTAGTTTTGTTTACTATGCCTAGATTTGTAAATATGGACATAGATTACGTGGAGTGGGTGTGATGTATTTACTATGGGTACTGTATCGATCCCCCTATTTCTGACCCTTGTCTGGTTAATAATTAACTAGCAGCCATTCAACTGCACAGAAACCCGTTATCTGATTAGCCACACAACGGCACAGAAGCCTGTTATCTGATTAGGTCATAGCGCATGCCATCTCATTAGGCAAGCACTATTTCTCCAGCCCCCTAATAGGCATACGGTGTTCTCAAAACAAATCAAACCTACCACGACCTGGGAAATCCCCACAGCCATTGTTTTGATTTAGCCGAGAACTTCAGTAAAGAATGTGCGAACGACCAGTTCGTATGACATCCTTATTGACGTATTTATGTCCATCCTTACGACAATCTCGGCACCTTTCAGGTATAAATAATACCGACATTGCCTTAAGCAAACACACGAGGTGGTGACAAGATTGGAGCAGCGAGACTTGCCGAGGAGCCCAGCTGACAGCGAAGCCCACAGGCGCTGCCCCTCCTTTCTGACGCGCTGAGAGAGAGATGCTGCCTTTTCTCCTGCCGAGAAATCCAGCTCCGGCGCTTCCGGCCGCCCTTGCAGGCAGCTGGGATATCAAGACCTGAGATAGAGATACCAGCCCTCCAGCCTTCTAAATCCCAGGTACTGAACTGGATAACCCCTTGCAGAGAATTCTTGAAGCAGACCCTTGGCAAAGCAAACTTAACTTAAACTGCTACTTATCTACTCCCGCCCACGTATTAGGCTTAGGTCAGGTACATTGGGGTAGGCGTAGTTAGAAGCACCAGTTGAGTACGATTAGTCAATGTATATATGTATGTATCTATTTTATCCATTTTAAGTATCATATGGCTAAGAAACCATATCAATGCTTTTACAGTATTATTTTATAATTCTGTTATTACTGTATGCACTTTACTTAACAATAAGTATTGCAATAATAGCGATTAATTTCTCTTGTATGAGAAAAGAGACTGATCAATAAATAACATCTTTTTATTGAACACGCCCGTCTCTTCCTTTTCTCTACAATCTGGTGAAACTAAGAATGCACTGAACTGACTGAGTAAAATAAGTTGTCTTTTGTTTTCACACGACTCTAGAGATACACTCTTGATTAGGAGAGAGCTAAGTTGTCATGTTCTATGGTTGTCAGAAACTAAATCCCTTCTTGTCTATCCAGGGAGGTTAAACTCCTCCTTGTCTATTCGAGAAAGTTTCTAGTGAACTCTGAGCTAGCTGGCAAACATTAAACTTTAAGTCTAATATCGACAGTAGAAGACCTAGTTAACCTCTGTCCTACGTCTATACTATTGAAGATATTATTCCAATGCGCAGAGCCTATTGGGATAATAGGAACTACACTACAACATGTCTTGCTGTATTATGTCAATTGTGGAAGACACTATGTTGCTCCGTGAATACATCCTAAATGATAATGTAGTCATATCATTGTCAACCACAGCCAAAGCCTTTTCTAAGTTAACCCTGTTGATCTCGCTCAATCTCTCAGCAGCTTCCTGTTGAGAAATCGTCCACAGCTCATTGTATATTCCGTTCAAAAAGCGCTTTTGACATGGGTTCCGAGGAACTAATAAAAAATCCCTGTGATCCATGTCATCAGAAAAAAGGATCAAGAGTTGCTTCATCTGGGAGAGTGTTTTGGTTTTGAGCCAATCTAGGCATAACTTCCAAACACTATATGATGTCTCCACCCCAAATGCTCAGTTTGTATATAACGCTGATCAGCCCTATTGAACCTAAACCCTTCGGTGTTACCCAGGAATCTAGATTGACACCTGTTTGTGTCCACAGGCCAAACCAACCATCCCTTCCAATTGTGGTCTGCTGAATTGAAGCAACGATTATGTATAATGGTGTCTAGTATGTCCTCACTAAAGTATGTTAAGTGCTGCCAATTCTAGAAGCGGGAAAATGTGGGACTATGCGGTGTGTTCAAATCCTTCATTTTTGCTATATCAAGACAAGAAGTTTGTTGTAGTGTTTTGTTCAGGAAAATCATTTGTTGTGGAATGAGGCATGCTCTAAATAAGGCCTATGTTACATAAACCTGCCAATCTTTTGTCCCCCAAACAGATTTTGTGTCTATGGTGTCTTTCCAAAAGTCGAAACCCTGTTTAGACAGCTTGTAAATAAAGAAAGCAGAGTATATCAGCTTGGTGTGTGTAAGCATATTTTTATTTGCAGGTGTAAGTGCAAGCCTATAATAATGCGAGGCTGGGTCTGATGTATCAAAACCTGAAAAATAAGCACATTTTTGTGCAAAATACTTTAAACTACCTTTCGCAGTGTTGGGCAGTGTTCCCATTGTGTGCAATTATAAACAGCCCAAGATACCAGCTGTGAGTAAAAAATGGTGACCATATGCTGAAAACAGACCATGTCTCCATAATTACTTGTACCATCATACAAGTCATCATTCGAAAATGCAGCTGATTGTGCTAGATCTGCTAGCAAATTATGCACAGATTCAATGTCCCAGACATCAGAGAAAGTACTAGAGGTGATGATGAAATTTAAAGAAATTCTGAACAAATAAGGAATTTGCAAAAGTTCAGTAGGACCATACACATCATATGATACCCTGTCGCATGCAATTCCTTCAGGAACTGGAATTGGTGTAATGTTCACCAGGGACAGATCCCTCAGTTCATGATGCGATGATGTATGTGGTTTAATAACCAAGTTCACAAGTTGTCCTGCGGAGCGTTCTGAGAGAAAGTGTCCATTCAGAAGTAGGAAAAAGACAGCCACTAAACCACTCCAAAGTACCAGGAAATGTAATCCAAATGTAATCCAGGGATGTATCCAGGGTACAACAAAGTAAGTCTTTTATAGCCAATGATAGAGAGCATACATTTGTGGCTTGAAAGGGAGAGGCGGTGTTGGCAATTCAGGTTCACTTGGATCCAATGCGAATTTGTCACAATGCACGAAGTAGCCAGTTTCCGTCCAGTCTATTCTTGGCAGCTCATCAGGTTTTGTAGAATTGGTTGATGACTTGATCTGTGGCATGTTTACATAGACGTCATCAATTTTTAGAATTGACATCTCTGTACTCGTTCATTGTACAGTTGTAGTTGTTTCAACAGGGAGAAGCATCATTTTACTGTTGCTTAAAGCTTCTCTTTGGAAAGTGGAGTCTTCAGTCGTTATTAAAGCTTCCATCTGAACTTCCTGTTCAGTAGCAATAGGAGTACCACGGCTACCCCGGAACCCACATGACCTACTGTTTAGAATTGGCCACAAATTATGGTTTGATCAGATCAATTGAGATAAACATTTGTCATCATTCGAAAATGCAGCTGATTGTGCTAGATCTGCTAGCAAATTATGCACAGATTCAATGTCCCAGACATCAGAGAAAGTACTAGAGGTGATGATGAAATTTAAAGAAATTCTGAACAAATAAGGAATTTGCAAAAGTTCAGTAGGACCATACACATCATATGATACCCTGTCGCATGCAATTCCTTCAGGAACTGGAATTGGTGTAATGTTCACCAGGGACAGATCCCTCAGTTCATGATGCGATGATGTATGTGGTTTAATAACCAAGTTCACAAGTTGTCCTGCGGAGCGTTCTGAGAGAAAGTGTCCATTCAGAAGTAGGAAAAAGACAGCCACTAAACCACTCCAAAGTACCAGGAAATGTAATCCAAATGTAATCCAGGGATGTATCCAGGGTACAACAAAGTAAGTCTTTTATAGCCAATGATAGAGAGCATACATTTGTGGCTTGAAAGGGAGAGGCGGTGTTGGCAATTCAGGTTCACTTGGATCCAATGCGAATTTGTCACAATGCACGAAGTAGCCAGTTTCCGTCCGGTCTATTCTTGGCAGCTCATCAGGTTTTGTAGAATTGGTTGATGACTTGATCTGTGGCATGTTTACATAGACGTCATCAATTTTTAGAATTGACATCTCTGTACTCGTTCATTGTACAGTTGTAGTTGTTTCAACAGGGAGAAGCATCATTTTACTGTTGCTTAAAGCTTCTCTTTGGAAAGTGGAGTCTTCAGTCGTTATTAAAGCTTCCATCTGAACTTCCTGTTCAGTAGCAATAGGAGTACCACGGCTACCCCGGAACCCACATGACCTACTGTTTAGAATTGGCCACAAATTATGGTTTGATCAGATCAATTGAGATAAACGTTTGTCTCAGCGACCGGCCAGGGGCGGAAGAAGTACAGTTCTGGTACCCTCAATAACCAGGACAGGCACTGTGCTGACACTATCGAGGTCTTGTACCGACATTCTCACACCAAACAGGAGTTCATATGGTGTACGACCCCCTAGGGATTTTCTTAGCATGTTCTTAAGTGCCCTCTGGACCTCATATAGGTGACTGACCCAACTCCCACCGGAGCCTAGTACCCTAGCTGTTAAGGATTGCTTTAAGTCGTGGTTCTTCATCTCGACAACCGAATTTCCCTCTGGATGGTGGGGAGAGGAGTACTGCGAGTCCATACCCAAACTTCCCATGGCTTCTTTGTAAGCCCGAGCGCTAAACGCCGGACCTGGTCGGCATGAACTGTGCCAATTGCGTATGTTCCGATAAAGACTCACAAACCCTTTATAACAGTTTGAGCGTCAGCCGAGCGTTGTGGCCAAACCCACAGGAATCAGGAGCATGAATCCAATGTACTTGTAGGCCCCATCTAATTGTAAGGGGATGCAGTGGTTCAAATAAACACAAGTCACAGGCTTGTCTGAGATCAGTAGAGGTGTCTGTGCTGGATGTGCTACAGTGGAGCCTTTCGTCTACTGCCAGATGTCGCATTTAAGGACAAAGTCCTTGGTCTGTTTGGTAAGACCCGGCCACCAATAGCGATGCTTCAGTAATTAAACTGTAGCAGTAATCACTGTGTGAGCGGTACCGAGTCCCTCATGTGCAGCTAGTATCAGTCCAATCTGCGATCAATGTTTGGCATAACTCTATCCCCCACTCCTGGAATTTGAGCGTACAGAATGTTTTGTGCATCTAACTTGTAGGAGTACTTGAGTGGAACGCCCTTTGGAGGGACTGTCTATTGTGCGTGGCATTAACTACCACCATAGTTGTTCCCTCTATCCTCGTACTTGAGCAAGATATTGCAGCAAAGGCAGCAGTACAAACTGTTACCTTGGCAGCTTCAACCGCCATTGAATTCCCTTCAACGTGAACGCTAGCACATTGATGACTCAGTGTGTTAATAACATGAGCCTGTAGAAGGCCTTCTTTCAGCTTTGCCACCTGTTCCCAAAACATCTAGTTCTTACCTCTGCAATCTTTGGATCCCTAAATCCATTCTGGCCCCAATAATGTAAATATTCGTTATAGTACTGGCCACAGTAAGATGAATCACATAGTGTGTGGAGTTCACAATCTGTATTTTGAAGTGCCAGTATCAGAGCTTTTAGTTCCACCAGCTGCGCCGTACAGTCCCCTAGGGGAATGGATGTGTGTTTCTCCAGGATGGAACTTCCAGTCATGCAGGTGCCTTTTTAAAATAACGCATGCCTCCGGATATTGCTGTTTTGTTCCTATGGACAGCTGGGCAGAACCATTGATATACATGATGCATTCATATCGATCTAGAGTCATAATTTCATTTGGCAGAGGAAATTCTTGTTCATACGGCAGCCACCTCACCTGTGGATACCCTAGGAACCAGGATACCTACACCAGGGAAGCCGGGTGCATAGGTGCGAAGTGGCGCCAGAAACAGCCGTCTAACTAATTGGAAGACTTCTGGAAGATGCCGCTACTGGAGAAGGTGAAAGTGTACGATGGAACCCAGAGGTTGATTCAAGGTGAGAAGTACCTGCAAGCAGAGGGGACTGATTCTATGCCACATAGGAGTGATCGAGAGGCACGGAAGACTAATGCCCAATGATGTCTGGTGTTGCAGGAGAGATGATGGTGACCTTGGAGATGCAGCTGGGAAGACCAGGTGTTGCTGTGGAAGACCAGAAGCCATTTACGAGCTGTCCCACGCCGGATGTCGAGAGTTGAGGGGTTAGTGTCAGTCGGGAGCACCACCAAGACTTGGCAACTGTAAATAAAATGGAAAGCGAAGAAGGTGCAGTGTCGGGGCCAGCATGTTCCAGGTGACTCGCCACAAGCAGGGCGCCAGGGCAGGCCCGAGCAATCAGGGGAGCCTGAAGAAATCAAAGAAAACCTCAAGAGGACCCACTGGCCGGAGCCCTGGAGTTGCAAGAGGACCAAGTAGGTTGGGGCTACTTGGAGCCTGAAGATCTTGGAGGAAGGAAGCCACCCAGCCTTTGCAACAGCAAGTTGATGCAGTACACAGGGGTTCCGTTCCTGCGGCTCTGACAAGGGATACTGGCCTCAAACTTGATGAGAGAACAGGGCAGGCCTTGAAGGGTGTAAAGAACCCCCACCTGTGTTGCTGAGCCATACAGAGTCTGTGGGAGCTTGGGATCAGCAGATATGTCAGCTTCATTGCGGTGCCTGCAGATGCAGGGAACTGACTCCTTCACTTCAAAGGAAATTTCTTCAGGTGTCTTGGATGTCTGCAGGACTTGGAAGGTTCCGGTATGGCGCACAGCCATGGACATTGCAGCAGATGAGCAGGGCAATGAGACCAGGAACAGCAGGAGTCTTTCTAGTTGCAGTCTTGATGCCCAGAGCAAAGTCCAGCAAAGTCCAGAGTGGCCAGACGATTGAAGAAGTAGTGGTGTCTTGAAATAAATCTTGTCCCACTACGAATCTAGGGACCAACATATATGTAAGCCCTTAAGTACCCTCAGGAAAGGGTTGCGACGATTCAGGGCTCACTCCCAGGGGAGGGGTCAGACAGTGGGGAGGATACTCCCATGTCCTTTGCCCAGTTTCACGCCAGATCGGGAGCCAACGGATCCCTGAGCTGGTTTGAACTGAACTATGCAAGGAGGGATCCAAATGTGCAACTCAAGCAGACTGAGTGGACGCCTTTTTTGAACTGACCTGCCGCCTGTAAGGATTGCTTCTGTGTGACCAGATCCCACACCTCGCGGTACCCGCTTCGCGGGTCCCGCATCGTTATTCACCGCTTGCCAAACTGGGAGCTGTTGTGGGCGGAGGTAAGGACAGAGGGGGTGCGAGCATCTGAACCGGGACTCACTTTCCCAGGAGTCCCGGTAATTCAGCGCCTGTTCCACTTGGCGGGCTCTCCCTATCTGCCCCGCCCTACTGGACTCCACCCTGTTAAAACACCTGGGCTTGTGACACTGCGTGGGACGCCTTTTTGAACTGACCTGCCGCCTGTAAGGATTGCTTCTGTGTGACCAGATCCCAAACCTCGCGGTACCCGCTTCGCGGGTCCCGCATCGTTATTCACCGCTTGCCAAACTGGGAGCTGCTGTGGGCGGAGGCAAGGACAGAGGGGCTGCGAGCATCTGAACCGGGACTCGCTTTCCCAGGAGTCCCGGTAATTCAGCGCCTGTTCCACCTGGTGTGCTCTCCCTATCTGCCCCGCCCAACTGGACTCCACCCTGTTAAAACACCTGGGCTTGTGACACTGCGTGGGACGCCTTTTTGAACTGACCTGCCGCCTGTAAGGATTGCTTCTGTGTGACCAGATCCCACACCTCGCGGTACCCGCTTCGCGGGTCCCGTATCGTTATTCACCGCTTGCCAAACTGGGAGCTGCTGTGGGCGTAGGCAAGGACAGAGGGGCTGCGAGCATCTGAACCGGGACTCGCTTTCCCAGGAGTCCCGGTAATTCAGCGCCTGTTCCACCTGGCGTGCTCTCCCTATCTGCCCCGCCCAACTGGACTCCAGCCTGTTAAAACACCTGGGCTTGTGACACTGCGTGGGACGCCTTTTTGAACTGACCTGCCGCCTGTAAGGATTGCTTCTGTGTGACCAGATCCCACACCTCGCGGTACCCGCTTCGCGGGTCCCGCATCATTATTCACCGCTTGCCAAACTGGGAGCTGCTGTGGGCGGAGGTAAGGACAGAGGGGCTGCGAGCATCTGAACCGGGACTCGCTTTCCCAGGAGTCCTGGTAATTCAGCGCCTGTGCCACCTGGCGTGCTCTCCCTATCTGCCCCGCCCAACTGGACTCCACCCTGTTAAAACACCTGGGCTTGTGACACTGCGTGGGACGCCTTTTTGAACTGACCTGCCGCCTGTAAGGATTGCTTCTGTGTGACCAGATCCCACACCTCGCGGTACCCGCTTTGCGGGTCCCGCATCATTATTCACCGCTTGCCAAACTGGTAGCTGCTGTGGGCGGAGGTAAGGACAGAGGGGCTGCGAGCATCTGAACCGGGACTCGCTTTCCCAGGAGTCCCGGTAATTCAGCGCCTGTGCCACCTGGCATGCTCTCCCTATCTGCCCCGCCCAACTGGACTCCACCCTGTTAAACTGGCCCTTCATTAACAAGTCACTTCCACCGCGGCGCGGTAGCGCGCGGGAGCGCCTTGGCTAAGCCCGGGCAAAGGGCGGGTCCTCTAAGGCCCTCATAGGCCGGACAAGGCCGGGCTGGGCCTACTCTCTTCAGTTCATTGTCTGCACATTGGACTATCATTTGTTTTTTGCTACTTTCTTCCTCTAAGCCTTGTACCCATAGTTTTTTGTTATGCCTTCCCCGGCCATGGAGGGCACCCCAATGAAGCTGGGGGGAGTTAAAAATGGGACTTTAGATAATTATTTCCCTCGGGCTGTGGGAGATGGGGAGAAGGAAAGCACTTTGACCAAGCTCAGGGCGGAGCGTAGACGCTCTATTGAAAACCTGAAAAATAGGCCCCTTGGAGATAACTGTATATCACTTAGCGGGGAGCCACCCTCATTGGACGATGTCCCCCTTTTGCTGAGGGATTGCACCAATAACCCCATTGAACCGACCACTAACGTTACCCCCCCTATTAGCCCAAGTTGTGTGACTGTTGATCTAATTACCCAGCCCCCACCTGCCATTAAAGTCAGGAAAGCCAAACCTAAGCCAACTCTTGTGCAAGGGGTATACGGCCCCCCACCTAATAAACGCAGGAGAAAGTCGAGGGGTGGCCAGGGAAAAACTAAAACAAAAACTCCTCACTCTGATTTTGGGAGTACTCTAAACCCCCCCCCAACTACTGAGAGGTTATTGGAAGATGTACATATAATATCGCCCGAAAAGGCTACTATTACAACCGACTTGGCTGATGCCACGGTAAATAACGTTACCAATGTTCCTCTTTCTGTTGTCCCGTTAGGAAATCTGGAATTTTTGCTTAGGTCACTGTTATTGCCGATTAGTGAGAGCATTAAAAAGGTTGAGATTAGACTCACTATCCTGGAGGCCACATTAAGTAGTATGAAATCTTCGGTTAGCCACCAGGGTAGATCTCTTGAGACTAATCCCCCTCCCATTGTCCCTCCCAACTGCCCTAATACGCCAGGTAGTTTGGTGACCACTGCTGCTCCCCCCCCACAATCCCTTATGGCTAATTTAGCCCCAGTTCAGCCACGAAAACTTAATATTCCACCCTCGCCAGTAGGCCCAGCTCCCCCTATGCCAATCACTGGCAGTACTGCTCCCCCACCCCCAGTGAAGCCTGCTGCCAGACCCCGTAGACCCAATCTCCCTCCAGAGGCAAATGATTTTACGGTAATTATGGCCGGTGTTCCCCCACTTGAAGTGGGCGAAGACGAGAACTTTTGCTCATTGAAAAGTAAGGTCATCAAGTGGTTGAATTGGAACCGACCCCTTCCGGCCTACCTTAACAATGAAATCATTATGGTGAGAAGGGTACCTTGGGTGGGTAATACAAACAAATCTATAATAGGGGATTGCATGCTGGTGAGCATTCGAGACGCTGGGACTGTTACCCATATATGTCATGGGAAGAACAGATCCCTCGAACATACAATCCAGACTCTACAAGTGTCGTTTTTCTTCCCTCCAACCCCTATGTATCTCGATCAAGCCCACGACAACTGGACGAGGGTCGCCCGGAGGGGTAGAAACCATGACTTTAAGGCTCGGCCAGTTTTTCATCGCCCGGTGACACCCTTCCATAACTTTAATCGATTTAGCTGTCTGAATGGACTCGAGGGGGTTGATTGACATATGGATAGACATACCAACACAAGGGGAAATGAATGCCCAGGTGCTGTAAATATAGGGGATTCAATATTGGAATCCGGGCAGCAAAATCCGTTGGCACTGCAAATCTTACCTAGTAGGGCTAGGGGGATGGAGGCAAGTGAGATTATGGTTATAGCTACTGAACCTATAATGGGAGGAAATGGGTTAGAACCTGGCCAGGTGGAGACTGTGGAACGAATTGGGCTTAATGGGGGAACAAAGCATGTTCATGACCTAATGAGAGCCATTTCCTGGAATATAGCAGGTTTGGCAGCCAAATTTAATAACAAAGAGTGGCACAACTATATTAGCAACTTTCACATAATTAGCCTCCAGGAGACATGGGCCCTTGAAAACAGCAACTTCCACATCCAGGGGTATAAATGCTTTTTCGTCCCGGCACAAAAAACGAGATCGGGGAGAGCCATGGGAGGACTATCTATATATGTGGATTTAAACCTTCCGGGCAGCTGGTCCATTACGGACTGGAATTCACATGCTATACAAGCAGTACGGTTTAAAGGGAAGGGGCTAAGACTAACTGTTTTCAACATTTATAACAACGGGGCAGGGGGAGCCCATACTTCATTTATAGGAGAACTAGATGACAGATTGGGTCAGGAAATCTTGGCTAGGAAAGCGGGACAGGTACCTGCCCTACTGGTCATGGGAGACTTTAACTGTCACCTATGCTCGGCATTGGTCCCAATAGATGCAGAGTGGTCTCATTGCCCCGTAGTGAAAGGGCCGCATTTCTCGCACACGCCGGATGGTCTAGCTTTTAGTAAACTCCTTCTCAACTACGATCTAGAGCACACTATTAACATGATGGGTGTGCAGAGGGATGGCAGTTTACCACCAACATTTAAGGGTAGAGGATGCTCCTCTTTTATTGACTACATTTTAGTTTCTAGACTTCTAATAAATAGAGTTATTAGCGTAGGGATAGAATGGAGCACTTTTAGTGACCACAATCCCCTTGTATTGGGGTTGCTGCATTTGGCGGGTTCAAGAAGTAGATACCAAGGCACAATCACAGAGAAGGTAACAGACCAGGGAAGGAGATTAAGGTGGTCCAAAATAGACGGGGAAACCTTCTATAAATCCTTGATGGACTCTGGAAAACCCGCCATGGATGACTGTTTAGATATGGGTGTACAAGGTCCGCGGTTGCTCGAAGCATTTGGCCAGATTTCTGACCTTATAGACGGTCTATTAAAAACTGGCGCGCCCATAAGGAACCAATGTAATCCACGTTGGTTTGATAGAGATTGCTCAAAGGCTTTGAGGGAGCTCAAAAGCACCCTCAAAAACAAACCAAGGGATATCCTACAAATTGCTATGTGTAGGAATAAATATAAGAGGGAGACCAAGAGGAGGAAACTAGCTCTACAGGGAGAAGCGTGGGCCGACCTAAGAGAAGCGGGGGAAAACAGGGACATGTCCGGGTTTTGGAGAATTATCAATCAACCAACTTTCCAGGAAAATAATGCCCCTGAGATAGGATCAAACATCCTACCAGAACAGTGGGTCTCTCATTATAAGGGGCTGTACAATCACGAGCCAGGCCCAACTGAAGAGTACGTAGCGACTTTACACCAGGGCACTACAGTAGTGTTTCCCATCAAGGAGATCACTGCTGGAATAGAGGGCTTGACAAAAAACAAGGCCCCTGGTCTGGACGGGATCCCCCCTGATTTGTTTCTGAGCTGTGTAGAACTGTGGGCCCCCATAATGACTAGGGTCATAAACACTGCCATCACTTGTGGTTTACCGCCGTCCTGGTCAAAGGCTATAATCGTCCCTATTTTCAAGAAGGGTAACAGGGACGATCCCCAGTGTTATCGCCCTATTTCTCTGACTGATGTGTCTGCCAAACTCCTGGGAAGGGCGATCCTCAACAGATTGTCAGAGTGGACCGAGGAAAATAACATCTTTTCGGACACTCAGTATGGATTCAGGACGGGGAGGTCCACTAGTGACCAATGCCTGAACCTCTACATGCTGACTGCCAAATATACCATGGCCAGCAACGAAGCCATCTATATGGGGTTCATGGACTTGGCAGCGGCATTCGATCATGTAAATAGGGAGAAACTCTGGGTTATGATGTCTCTTATGGGGATTGAGGTTGACCTAATTAATATTTTAAGGGAAATCCATAGTGATACCTCTGCAAAAGTCAGATTTAATAGGGAGGGCGGGCTGACCGATCCATTTCCCTGTAAGAGTGGGGTACGGCAAGGCTGTATTCTTGCCCCATTTTTATTCTCACTCTATATAAATAACCTGGAGCAGTTCCTGTTAAATTTAAAAACAGATTGCCCAAGGGTGGGGTTGCATCATATTCCCGTACTGCTTTATGCAGATGACGCGGTCCTGCTCGCACGTACGCCTAGGAGCTTACAGATTTTGATTGACGGATTTGTTAAGTTTATGGGCTCTTTAGATCTTTTTGTCAATCTGGGCAAATCATACGTGTTGTTGGCTGGCAATAAACCATGCACCAAATTCACGTACATGATAGGAAACCATAAAATAGAAGAGGTCAAAACATTCTCCTATCTAGGTTTAATCTTTGACGGGTCTTTACAATTTAACTCCCTGGTCGAGGAGCGCTGTTGTAAAATGATTGCTACTAATGGTGCTATTGCAAGTTATGGTAGGAGGGTAGGAAGATGGAGCCCTGAACAGGTGATGAATCTGTATAGCCCCATATGCTGCTCCAAAGTGATCTATGGGGCAGAGGTATGGGGCTTCGTCAATACTGTGAAAATACAGCGGGAAGAAAATAAATACTTAAGAACCATTCTGAGAGTACCCCCAAGCACCGCTGGCTTCATAGCACATAGGGAACTGGGGAGGCCTTACCTAGAAGATCTGGTAAAACTTAGACCAATAGTGGCTTGGCTAAAAATTTGGGTCAACCCCGAGGCGTCTCTGAGCAGGGAAATTCTAAATGATTGCTTAGAAAGAGACAAATGTATGAGAATCCCATAGCTCAACTATGTAAAGAGTACCCTAGAGGCAATCGGCTACAGGAACCTCTTCACTGACCCGGTAGTAATTGTACCACAGCACAAAGCGTTAGTAAAAAAAGCTTTTTTAGATCAAAAAGCACAACAGAGAGCTGAGGCTGAAGGGCCCAAAAAGACTGTGAGGGCTCATAACCTGGTTAAGAGTACGGAGGGAATGGAGCCATACTTGTACCTCATGCATAATGTTCAGGACAGATTTCTGATGTGCCGTTTTAGATTAAACCTACTTCCGTATTTATTGGCATCACCAGCAGGGTTTTTAACTACAACCGAGCAGAAGGGAACCTGCGGCCGCGACAACAGGTCTCCGCAGGATTCCCTTCACTTTGTACTCCTATGTCCTTTTTACTCAATGCCCAGGCGTAGATTTTTAGTGAAAATCCTAAAACAAGCCAAACTGAAACATGCTAGAGAGGCCTTAATCTATTTACAGAAAGCATCTGATCCTTTAACATTGTGTTGTATAATGAATTTTATTAAAGTGGCGGTCCGATTAAGGGTAACCAGAGGAGAGGAATGATTCCTAACATCTGTTATTAATCTTCTTTTAAAGTGTCGAATTCCTTTTCCTCTTTTGTCACATGTAAATATTTATCACAACTAGGATTCTGATAATGGTTTAATGAAATTTTATATATATATTTTTTTTAATCATGTATATATGTATGTGCTTTTATGGTGATTTTTAATCATCGAATAAAGAATCCTTGAATTGAATTGAATTGAGTGGCGCTGGCAAGCACTCCCACCCGGCCACAATATACTAAGCCCTGTCTGGGAGTTGGTCACACCTCCCTGTGACAGGATACCTATTGCTCTGCCTTCTCCTACTCGAGCTTGGCTCAGCAGCAGGAGGGCAGAATTGTGTCTCTGGTAGGCAGCAGCCACGTTGTGCTGTCCAGGTCTAGAATACTGGTGCCGGGAGCACTGAGGGCCTCCCGGAGGAGCTTTACAGTGCATGGAGCCATACCTCCCACACCGTTTACAGTGTGGGGGTATGAAACGGTGTGGGAGGTATGATTCCAATATGTTTGATATCAAACATGACAGGGTTCATTACAGCCAAATAAGAGATGGTCATAACGTAATGACGCATGGCAACTCTATGTATTGTAATGGCTGATCTAATTACAACCCGAGAGAATGGACTCCAAAGGTTGTAGGGGTGTCTTTCTCATGCAGGGGCACCCTCACACTTAGAACCGAGCACCCTGGCTTTAGGATTGAAAGGCATGCTTTAGGGGTGACTTGTAGGTTTTAAGTGCAGTGACCTCAGGTATTGGGAAACCTACATCTGTTGTAAGTGGTGCTGGCACCAGCCAACATAGGCTGCAATGGCAGGTCTGTAGTTACAGTTTGACTGATCCCCCATGGCATAAAACATGCTTCAGCCCATGGGGGAACCCCTGGTGTACCTATGCCCTGGGTACCTTAGTACCATATACTAGGGACTGATAAGGGTACACCAGTGTCCAATCTGGGATGTACCTAAGTACTTACCATACCAATTTAGGGAAGTAAGCACAGAGACTGGGGTCCTGATTAGCAGGATCCCAGTCAGACTAGGAAGAGACAGCATAGTACCAGTCAAAAAATGGGGGTAACCATAAAAGCAGATCCTACCTAATCATTTTTAAATGTAAATTGTGTTACTTGCAGCGAAATTTGCACATCGTGATTTTAATATTATTTTTAGTTATACAGGTTCCTTTTTAAAGCGCAATTTGCTTATTTACCTTATCTGCCCCAGATCTGTCCCATGGCAGGCGATTAAAGCACTGCCCGGGACCCGACTTTGGCCGCCATTTTGGGTGAGGAGACTGGAGTGGAGCTGAGGCGAGCGGACTAGCGCTCGGCCCCTCCCGCCCTCAACCCTTTAAAATGGAACCCCCCCCCAGAAAGCGCAGCGGACGAGCGCAGCGGGCACGACGTAGGCGCGCCGGAGTTGCGCCTGAGTTAAGCCCGTCTGCGCCCGTCCGCGACCTGATGGGACATGGGGCCACTCCCCCTGCTTCTGCCTCCATTATCTCCAGACTTACTTACTCTCGATCTACACTGTATGGTTTACGACCTTCGCCTAATAAGTACTGCTCTCGCATGCGTGGTCATGATGCCCCTCTATCCTGCCCTGTATGTGCTTTGGCTCTTATATCTCTCCCCTCGGAGTTGTGTATTTCCCCATCCCCTCTCTGGATTGTAACTCCTCTCCCAGTAAATGCTCACCAGCCCAATCCCTCTCCTGTTTTTAGTTTTATTAGCTTAAATTGCCGCTCACTGCCCAAACACAAGAGGGACATATTTGATCTCCTCACTTCATCTAGCCCGGCGGCCTTGTTTCTAACTGAAACTTGGCTCAAGGATTGTTCTGGTCCGGATATTGCCACCGCCCTCCCTGATGAAGACACTTTTGTGGGGCGTAATAGACCTCTCAGGGATGGAGGTGGCATTGCCATTATTTTTAAAAGGATCTACTCCTGTAAGTGGGAAGACCTCGATATCCCTAACTGTGAAGCTGGCAGTTTTAAATTGTCATTGTCCCCTAACTTCACATTGTCTGGTGCTCTTTTGTATCGCCCGCCTGGCGCGGCCGGCGCATGGGCAACTGCCCTTCCGGAACTCATTGCCCCCCTTTTGCTAGACTCTAATAATTTCCTGTTGTTGGGTGATATGAATATACACCTCAACAACACTCTATGCCCTATTAGCACTCATTTTATACAGGACTTTGCCGCCCTCAATTTAAGTCTCTTAAACTCTGGTCCTACTCACAAAGGCGGCAACCTATTAGACCCAATCTTCACTAATCTAAATATTGTTACATGTCTTCCCTCCAGACCTATTACTTGGTCAGATCACTTCATCGTAGAGTTCCACATTAAGATAATGGATGTACCATGCCCCTCTGGCAGCCCACACTCCCTTAGAACTACGAGAAATTGGCAAAGACTTAATTTGGAGCAACTTAACAATTCCTTAGAAAAAACCTTACCCCCTCTTGCTAATATTTCTACGGATGATGTGAGTAAAATTAGCACCTGGCTTACCTCTGCGCTTGATTCTTGCCTTCCGAAGCGTAAATGCAAGCAAAAGTTCCTGCACCCACCTGCCCCTTGGTTTAATGAAGAACTTAAAATGGAAAAATCCCGCTGCAAAAGACTGGAGCGTATTTGGAGATCCAACTATAATTCGACAGACAAAGAAAACTATAAACTAGCATTACACAAATATCACATCTTATGTAATACTGCCAGGGCCAATCATGTTAACAACACAATACTAAAAGCTCAGAACCGTCCTAGAGCCCTCTTTAAGGCAGTTCAGGAACTATCTGGTATGTCATGTGTCCCCAAAGCTCCTTGTCTGGATAGCAATCAATGTAATTCCTTGGCAGACTTCTTTACAACGAAAATTGATAGCATCTATGCGGGTTTTATAGCTTCACCACCTGCTTCACCTAAGTCATCCGTTCAGCAACATGATCGTCCATCTACACAGGACGACCCTGAACATTCCTCTTTTCCTTTATTAGACAAGTGGGAATGTATTTCTATGCCAGTTTTCCAGAAACTGCTGGCTGAGATCAAATCTGGCTCTCCTTTGGATCCCATGCCCCCCCAGATTCTCTGTACTTTAGCTACCGCCCCTTTGGACTGTATTCTAGCTCTCTTAAATGCCTCTCTCATGGAGGCAATTGTTCCTAACATCTGGAAACATGCGATGGTGGTTCCACTTCTGAAGAAAGCCAATGCGGATGTTTGCAATCCTGCCAACTTTCGGCCCATTTCTTTGCTTCCCTGCCTCTCGAAGGTGTTGGAGAAGCATGTAAATCGTCACCTTACCAGCCATATTGAATCAGCGAACGTTCTCCACTCTTCCCAGTCAGGTTTCCGGGCGGGCTTCTCTACGGAGTCCACCCTTTTGGGAGTCTCGGAGACAGTAAGGCGCCAGGTAGATAGAGGGGAGACAGTGGCACTCATCCTTTTGGATTTGAGTGCCGCTTTTGACACTGTCTCCCATAACATCCTTCTCTCTGCCTTAAAGTCCGTTGGTATCTGCGGCTCCGCCCTTGCCTGGATCTCTAATTTCCTTTCTAATCGTACTTTTCAGGTTTTCTCCCCCTCTTCTGTGTCCACTGTTCACAATTCTCCATATGGGGTTCCCCAAGGTTCTATTCTTAGTCCGTTATTCTTCAACCTTTATGTTAGACCTCTTGCTTTTCTCGCTGAACAGGCTGGACTTTCTATTTTTTCTTATGCTGATGACACTCAAATTATTTTCTCCCTTTCTTCTAATCAGCACTCCCCCTCCTCTTCTCTTCGTTCTGGACTCACTGACATCGCCAATTGGATGCTGACGAACAAACTAAAGCTAAATGGCGATAAAACAGAGCTTCTTCTGTTTGGGCCGGACTCTGCTCTCTGGGGCCCGCAACATTGGCCTCAGCAAATGGGACCACTGCCGACCCCGGCAACTACAGCACGCAATCTTGGGGTCCTCTTTGATAATCAGCTATCTATGAAACATCATGTGGTCAAAGTCTCAGCCACCTGTACTACCATCATCAGGTGGTTGAGGAAAATCACATGGATGCTTCCCCCAGACACCCAGAAGTCAGTGGTCCAGGCCTTAGTTACATCTCGCCTGGACTACGGTAATGTACTTCTTCTGGGTGCCTGCAAAGAGGTCACCCGGAAGCTCCAAGTGGTTCAGAACATGGCTGCCCGTCTCCTCTGTAATTTGCCTAGAACTTCCTCTGCTTCTTCCTCCCTGCGTAGCCTGCATTGGCTGCGCATAGAATCCAGGTCCAAATTCAAAGCATTATGCTTTATGCACCGTATCAAAGCTGGAAAATCCCCTCACTATTTATCCACTTTAGTTCAACAATATTGTCCCTCGCGCACCCTTAGATCGTCCACCCACTGTAGATTCTCTGTCCCCCGTTTCAAGCGTGCCAGAGTTGGAGGACGCTCTTTTTCTTACCTGGCACCCACGCTTTGGAACTCGCTTCCCATCCCTTTGCGGTCTGAAACATGTTATCTCAAGTTCCGCAAAGGAGTGAAAACATGGCTGTTTTCCCGATAATCTGTTCCCTACATTTCCGTCTGCCTTCTAGCACTTCTGTTCCCCAAGCGCCGGGAAACCCACGGGTAGCTGTGCGCTCTACAAAATCAGATATAATAATAATAATAATAATACCTTCCTACACCTGGGCATTTCTCATTTTAATCCCGGCTACCTTCTTCTTTTTAAATTGATATTTTGAAGTCTTTTGTTTATCTTCCTGTTTAATGAGGTAGTCCGAAGTGCGATATGTCTCCCTTTTTGGCTTGACTCGCTTTTTTGATGTGTGTTCTGACCGTCTGTCTCTCTCCGAATGTTTTTCGGATGACTCCTGAAAGGAACAAGAGGAAAAAGTATCAGTATCCTGATACCTGTCAGCCTTCCTAATATTGTCATGCTTTATCAAATAGTATTTTCTCTCAGTGTGTTCCTGTTGAGGAGATCCACCTTGTGATTATGTTTTGTTTTGTTTATTTTCCATTTTATTATTCCATTTCTTCTTTGAAGAATCGGGTGCTAGCTTAGAGTTATCCTTTTCAGAATTGCTCTTAACTATTGGTTTCCAAGGTCTGGCTCCCGGATTATCTCTACCTAGTGAAGGATATGTATCTGCGATAATCTTAGGCAATTCTCTCTCCTGCTGTGCAGAAGTCAATTCCCTCATGCATTTGCGTATAGCCACTGCTGCTGCCTCCCCTTTTATGTTACTTATCATAATGGCTGATTCCTGGGCAAAATTGCCCATCAGTTTCATCCCTAGATCTAGGGCAGACCCTGCCCTGTACTCATTCTGCATTTGTTTCAGTACGTCTGGTATAACTGCTCTTGAAGGGGTACCATGTGTTTTGGTATAAAAGCAGCAAAGATTGTACCCCAAGTAACACAATCTTCTATCGGGGAAGCCATTCCCATTGACAAGCAAATCATGACTATTCTGTGTTTCTCCTGCAGGCCCGTCCGGGGAAAAACTGCTTCAAGCTGTGCTGTTTTCTGTGCTATCCAGAACTTGATTTTCTCGCAGCTGGTGGGAATATTTCCCATAAAGGCATTCAGTGTTTTGGGGATAATATCTGTAGTAGCTAATTGACATTGTGCAGCCTTAGCAGCCCTTGCAGGTTGGACTGTCAATGTTCTAATTATGTATTGAGTAAGACTTCTGTAACTTTTTACTAAATCTCTGTAGGGTGTATGCATTCCTGCTGCTGCCAAAGCAGCAATGTCTGGATGCAGTGTATATAAAGCTCAGACAGGCCAGGTCGCTCCTTCTCAGCTGAGCGGACCGAGTCTCACGTTTTCAGTGGTATGGAGTAGGGCGCCTTTAAACAAATTAATAAACTCTTGGTAAGTTAACAGGACTTCTAAATCCACATATGGGAAATATTCATCAGGTGGTTAAGCTTCAATGTATTCGTGAAACAACCATGTGTGTGCATCTGCAGGCGGGAATTTAACCCAAGAGTAGAACACCTCTGTTCTGAAAGCTTTGTGAGCCTCAACCATGAAGGTAACGTCTCCACCTATTACCGGGAGGCCATGTTGTAATCATTTCATAGTAACTGCTTGTCAGCAATATTGTCAAGATCAAATAAGTACTCTAAAGTGAGGAGCACTTGATAGAAGTTTCACAGAGACGCCAAGAGCCAACTTCCCAAACCCTACCTTTTAACCTGTGTAATATGAGACAAACACGAGGGCAAAGGAATAAGGTGTAGGGAGGAGGGCCGGATGTAGACGCTGCTTCTTCCTATTGTCGACCTGCGATAGTCAGGAGTCTTGCGTAGCATCCATGGAGTCTTGTGGTAGTTGCTCAATCAAATGTCTTGTGCTGAGCTTTTCTGTACTTATTTCTCTAAGGTCTCCTGTTCAGTCACATGAAACTGTAAAATAATTTTCAGTTCAGATAATAATAGCAAAAGTTAACTTATTTCTTGACTTTGTAGCAAACTGTAGTATGTCCTTTAAATGTTTCTTCTTGTGGAAAAAACGTTCCAAAAATTAGTCCCTTTATTTCTTCATATAGGTTGTCTTTCGATGGGCTCCAGCGAAATAAGAAACTGTTCATTTAGCGGTCATATTCTTTTGTCATTCAGGTCCGAGGAGTAGAGAGGAAAACAGAAGATATTCGTATCCAGGCAATGAAGCAAGATGACTCCCACTCGACGAAGATCAGGTAAGCTGTGCTTCCATTCCACTCGATGAAAGGCTAAGCATTTTCCAGAACTCGGGTTTGGCTATTTATAGTTTGGCCACACCCGAGCTTCAATATGCACGCAGTTCGTCTTACGCATGCTGCATCTGAATGTTTACCGGAGCCTTTGTTTAAAGAAAACAACAGTGAGCTGCGAGTGAACTTAAAAACATTTTCTCTTGATGCTCATTTCTTTATGGTGAGTCCAAACGAACGGTACAATCGTGAACACGGCATTAAATAAATACAAAATATGTCGAAGTTTTTTTACATTAAGCAATAAGAATGCATAAATGAACAAAAGCACAAATAATATTTCTAACAAAGTCCACATACATATTATGCTTTCTGAATACACATTCATGATTCTTGAGGGATGAAATCGATTCTCTGTATTTATCGTAATCTTTTGTGTTAGCATGATGTATCTATATATACATTTATCATTGTTTAGACTAATTAGTTACATCATTACGGGAACTCTTTCCATGCTCTTGCATTGTATTTCTTGTACTCAATTGAGAACCAAACAGACGCCATTGCGCACCGGCTGGGTGACGTCGGAGAGGCTCCTCTATAGAGTATTGGTTGTCTAATAAACGATTGACTTTTCTTCACTGCCAACTGTCTGATTATTTGGTAAGACGATAATTTGGGGCTATTGGTAGCCATAGCTCCATAGATTATTTTTCTAATACGACAGTTGGCGACTCTGGTGGGACTCCGCGTTTGGGGTCGTCCTCCGGTAAACGGGGTAAGAAAGGACAAAGAAAGGGGAACTCTGGTCGAGGGGGTGGACCGACTAACGATTCTGGCTGAACTCCGCTCTCGCGATCAGAGAGCCCCAGCTGCTAGTGACCCCTCGCCGGAGTCCTACGAGCGTAACCCAGGAGCTGACCGTGTTGGTCTTCAGGAGTGGGCAGTGGAGAACACGCAATCATACCTGTATGCACCAGGTGAGTGTATTGATTTGGTGTCTTTGGATTACGCTGTTGAGCGGCGTCTTGGAAACAGTTAACTGTATTTGGTTTCGGTGTACCACGGAGAACTTTGGAGGTCTGACGGGGTGGCATTGAGGCTGCACGGGCAGATGCTTCACGGACTTGTTTGGTGAATAATAGAGGTTTTCGATCGGGCGCCTTGGTGAGGCACGTGTGGTGCTCACCCGGCCGGACTGTTCTCGGAAAGGCCCGTGGTTGCACCTGGGTAGCCTTTTGGACACATCTGAAGTGGCGCTAAGGCAGCAGGCTCAGTCAGAATAGTCCTGAAGGTGAACCAGGAAGACCACGGGATGGTCTGTAAGCCGGTCTGTGGTTAATTCCTGTCTGATGGCCTCTTGGTAGTCTCCGGACTGCCTGTTTTTGGTATCTGTTGGTCTGGTGTTCGAAAATCTGCGAGTTCTTCACGAGCGGGAGTCGACGGGCTCCGTTCTTTGGTTTTTGGTTCTGGAAAAAGACGTCAATGTAAAATACTGTATGTTTTGTTCGTCCATTTTGTGCGTCAGACCCTTTTTGAGGAGAAATTGAGCATGAGTGAACATGGCCATGTTTAAGAGTTTGTATTACTTGTGAGCGGGTGTATTGTTGATAAACAAAATGTTGTGTTTCAGTAAAATATGTTTCGGATGTTGTTGCCGCCGTAAGAGCTGACGATTGGATGAAAGCCAGCCTGCTCCACCAGAGGGCAGCCCAAATTTTGATATGTATGTAAAACATGGCCTTACGCCTATTTTGTTTCATAATTTATGGCACAAATACACAAAGGATAATGTGGAGTTGCAATATGCCCTTAACTGGATCATTCGATGAGAAAAAGATATAGTATTTACAGGATCGATTGTTCGCCAAAAGAAGCCGGCAGGCAATGTTCGATTCTTTAAAGCTGTGGCAGAAAGAGGCGGAACGCGGTCGTATAAGGGAAGAAAAGTTGCTCAAAATAAAAAATGGTCAGACCATAACTCAGAAGGCTGTAGCATACGATAGGGAGCAAACTGAGAAAAACATTGAATGTATCGACAGTTTAGGTTACAGGTGGATAAAAGTTACACAGCTCGAACTGAACCGGACGATGAAATAGAGGACCTATTGGATGTACGTCCTCCGCCTCCTTATGCCCCGCAACAAGTATACACCGCTATACCGCTTGTAATGGCCCCCGCCACGTCCGCCCCACAAGCTACGGCCCTGGCTGTTACTACAGCCCCTACCCCTATGGGGCTAACTTTCCCTCCCGCTTCCCCAGTACCAGTCACGGATACATTATTGACTGGCACCCTGTCACCCCCCACTATGTCCTCTGTAACATTAGCTTCGCCGGCCTTGGCTTAGCCATCTTTGTCAGCCAATTCGACGCCTGCTATGATTGACTCAACCCCTTCCCATGCCTCCTGGACTCTGGGTACCCGTCGGTTGTATACCCGCGCTACAGTGAGTTCCAGGGAAAACAGATGGTAATAGATCAAGCATCCCAATGGGTGCGAAACGCCATCTATACTGTTACAGATAAATGGGGGATCATGAAGTATGTTGAACCAGTTATGCATCAATATGCTTTAGAAACCATGGCTAATCGTTTAATTTCCTTATGGGAACAATGTTTCGCAGACGGGAGAGCCCCAGAGGTCCTATATGACATTGTGGACCGGGCACATAAATTCAAATTAGGTTTAGAAGATGTCTATGGGAATCTGTTGACTATCATGAAGTACCGAGAAAGGCTGTTCACTAAATGCCCAAAGTGGGACTCTCAGCATCCCATGCGGGAAGTTCATCCCATTTACCATCCCGAAATCCCCGAGCTCAGGGACAATGGTAATCAATTCATTCAAGCCCACGTTGAAGCCCGGTTCCAAGAGCAATGGGTTTATACCCCTTGGAAAAGGAGTGAGGTTCTTTCCCTGAAGTCACAGCTACCTGACCCTCGGAAAAATCCCATTGCTTATTATAAAGAACTTACTGAGGCCGCTTCATCGGCCGTGATGACCCTATCTGATACAGAATTATTTTTTGGTTACTGGTCCCTGTCGATGTATGGTGACAGGTGAATGATCACCATTACATTAACGAGTTAGGAGGAACTTGGGATCAAATTAGAGATTGGGACAAGTATCGGAAACCCGGAGATAAACCAAAACCAGAAATTCTAGCCTTGCCTGGTTGGATCATTACATATATGCATTCTTTAATCCCACCCTGGAAGGTGGATTGGGGTAAATTAACCGCTTGCAAACAGAAGAAGGATGACAGTGTGTCTGATTTCTTTACTCGATTTGAGGGGGTGTTCATTGATTTTAGTGGGCAAGATTTGTCAGTGGAAGGTGGGATAAGATTATTTGTTAATCGTTTTGTGACTAATCTGAAATATCCGCTCGGCTCCAAGCAGCAGAAAGTACTTGGACCACCTCCACTCCTTCTGTTATTTTGAGTATGGCCCAATATTATGAACATGGGAAAAACGAGAGAAAAGATAAGTCTGACAAGAAGACGAAGGATCTTAAGACTCAAGTGTTATTACAGCAAGTAGCCAGAGGACGGGGTAGAGACGGAGTTGGAAGAGGGTTTGTCCCAAGAGGGGCGGGAGCAGGACGGGGAGGAGGTCCAGCTGTTACTTTAGGAGCAAACCAATGTGCTTACTGTAAACAGGAAGGGCATTGACAAGCTCAGTGTCCCTTGCTCCTAGCGCAAAACGGAGCCGTGAGAGGCAGAGGAAGAGGACTAGGAGGAGTTTATCGGAGTGACATGAGAAGAGAAGAGGTGATACGAGGTGAGGCAGGGGGAAGTTGTTTTGATAATTCAAAAGGCAGTACTATAATGAAGATTATGGAACTGACGGGCCAGATAGGTATTGCTATGCATAGGACAGCTCGGACAGAGTAGGGGCCAAGTGTCGGTACCCGTTGATCAGAGAGGGCCTTATGTTAAAGGGCAATTAATGGGGACTGTCAAGGATTTTCTAGTAGAAACGGGTACAATTAATAGTTCGATTGCTCGTACACTGGTCCCAGGGGCTGCTCTGTCTGGGCAAAATAATGTTTCAGTCAGGTTTTCTGGAATCCCGGTAGTAAGCAACCATTTCTAAACCTCTCCCACTTAACATAGGTCCAGTTACGGTAGATTCCTCATTTTTGTTGACGTCACATTGTGGGGAAAATGTATTGGGATTGGACCCGCTGAACAAATTACATGCAAAGGTTTATTGTTCTCCCGATGGAGTGTATTTAACTATTCAATTGCCTGGTCAGCACACTCGGCAGTGTTTTGCGAAAAATGAACCCCCCCCCCTCCTGAGTTTGCTGTCATTCCATCTACATTGTGGGCGACTGGTGATACGGACGTTGGCCTTTTAAATATTCCGCCAGTCTCTATCACCTTAAAACCAAATGCTCATCTGCCACGTATCCCGCAGTATAGGATCTCACCTATATTTTTACTCAATGCCCAGGCGTAGATTTTTAGTGAAAATCCTAAAACAAGCCAAACTGAAACATGCTAGAGAGGCCTTAATCTATTTACAGAAAGCATCTGATCCTTTAACATTGTGTTGTATAATGAATTTTATTAAAGTGGCGGTCCGATTAAGGGTAACCAGAGGAGAGGAATGATTCCTAACATCTGTTATTAATCTTCTTTTAAAGTGTCGAATTCATTTAAAAAAAAAATAAAGTGAATGATTGTTTTTTTGATGACGTTCGTTTTTTTTCTCTACAGACCGCAATGGCTAATTTTTGAACGCGCATTCATAAGAGTAAGCGTCACGCCTGTTGTAAGTGATTTTCACTTTTCACACCCGGAGCACATCGCAAAGCACAATAATTATTGACAACTCACAATGCTCCCTTCATTTTTTGTTCACCGTTGCCTTTTAGATTTATTAATACCATTTCAAGGAAGTTGGAGAACTCGCTCCACACATATTGACAATTCCTAGGTATGTCCTTATAAATTTTGACTATGAGACATGAGGTTAGCCCATGTTTGAATTACATTACGTGGTGCTTGCTCTGTATACATTCACTCTTTCGCATCTACCTTTTTATTCTGGCGCCTTGGTTTCTTCTACATGTTACACTGGAATATATCAGTACACTGTTTCGATTTCTGATTGTTTGACACACTTTACGGACCAACTGGGATATAAGTCATTCATTGTTCATCGTATCACACATGTTTGTTTACAATAAGTATTTGAGAACTCTGACAGTTTATTATGTTGTGTATATTCTTCCTAAACAGTAAATGAAGACCCTGAGGAAGGGCACTATGCCCGAAATGCATTGGGGAAGAACAATACTGTTCTGTTGAACCTTTTTTTGATATGAATGTAACATCAGGATATTATAAAAAGGACAAGAGTTAAGTGAAGGATTCAGGGTAAACATTTACACTGATAGCCAGTACGCCTTTGGCGTGGCTCATAGTTTCGGAAAATTGTGGGCAGAAAGGGGGTTCCTCACCTCGCATAGCCAACGAATACAACATGGCCCTTTGATCTTAAGGTTGTTAACTGCTTTGACTCTGCCCCAAAAGGTAGCGATTGTGAAGTGTAGTGCACACAAGGCAATAGTGGATACTGTGAGAGAAGGGAATGCTTTTGCTGATCAAATAGCAAAGGAAACTGCCAGATCTAAAATGTCTTCCATGTATGTAAGTTCGGCCAGATGGGTTGAGGAATCTGATATGTTTGATAACACCATGGAAAGTGTCCGAGAAATACAGAAAGAAGCTACCTCTGCTGAACTGTCCCGTTGGGAAAATGAGGTGGGGAGGTTGGAGGATAATGGCTGTTGGATTGACTTAAGTGAGAAACAAAGGTGGATGCTTCCCAATGCATTTGTTAATGCTGTAGTGACTATGGCTCAAAGAACAGCCCATGTTGGAGCAAAGGGCATTTGTGCTTTCTTAGATCCAGTTTGGAATAATTCTAATATCCCCAAAACTGCAACTCATTTAGTTCAGCACTCCATGGTTTGCTTACGACATAATCCAGGAGGGCGGGAACCTGTTCTCAGTGGAAACTTTGCACCCACGTCTTTACCTTTTGAAGTACTTCAGATGGATTATATTCAGTTCGAAAGAGTGAATAATTCGAAATACGTTCTGGTGGTGGTTTGTGCTTTCAGTAAATGGGTAGAAGCCTACCCCACCAAGGAAAACACTGCTCTGGCGACAGCCAAAGCCTTGATTAAGGAGTTTTTCTCTAGATCCGGATTACCTAGTGTGATCTGGTCAGATAACGGGGGACACTTTAATGCAGATCTTATCAAGCATATTTGTAATGTGTTACACATAAAACAGAAATTACATGCTGCTCGGCATTCCCAGTCTGCAGGGTTGGTTGAAAAATATAATGGAAGTTTGAAATTGAAAATGGCCAAAATTCAGGAAAGCACCGGGTTGAAGTGGCCTGACGCTTTGCCTTTAGCTTTAATGTCCTTACGTATCACCCCCCATTCCTGATCAGGATTGTCACCATATGAGGTTATTTGTGGGCGGCCAGCTAATGTTTGAGGTGTTCCACGACCAAGAAACTTTCGAGAGATTGATTATCCAATGATTACAGATTATTTGTATACTTTGACTAAAGACCTTCGATCTATCCATCAACAGGTGTCAGATACGTTGCAGCCCCTGCCGGAGGGTCCCGGACGTTGTTTGGAACCTGGCCAGTGGGTGCTGGTGAGGAATTATCAACGGAAATCTAGTCTGAAGCCTAGGTGGACCGAACCAGTCCAAATTCTACTATCTACTCAGACAGCGGTAAAGGTGAACGGTCGGAAACACTGGATATACGTTTCCCACCTAAAGAAGATACCTCTCCCGCTTCCTTTTGATCAATAAAACCCGGAAGGAGTTGCTCCTCGTGTTGTTCCTTTTTCTGACGCTAAGGGAATCGAGAAAAGTCAAGAGGAAGGAGCATCGGGCACGGGAGGGGCCTCATCATCAACCGTGGAATTGGCCCCGGAATCTGTTGCCCCTGTTGTTGCTCGAGGAGTTCATGATAAATCAGGCATCACGAATGCCACTTCATCTGTTTTGTTTGCTGACCAGGAGTTACCCGGTCATGTTCGCTACAACCTGCGGCCCAGAAAACGACATGGTATCCCCAACCAACATGGTAGGAGATAGGGAGAGACTTGAGTACTAGGGTATTGCTAGATTAGTTCGGGGGTGCTGAGCGAGACACTGGACTGAACACGTTGAGAGCTGGGAATATTGTATTGCTCTGTTCAGAAAGAAAGACTAAGAAGCTGAAAAGGGGCCCAGGTTGCAACTGTATAAAAAAAATAATCGCAAGGATCTGTCTTCTTTTTGATGAACGATAGAAGCCTGCCTGTGAGGCTCTAGATGGACACAGGAAAGAAGTACCCTCTGGCAGGTTGGACTGCGTCCCCTAGTGTAGTTTGGACTTTTAGTTAGAATGTATTCCTTTGGTCGTTTTATTCCTGAAGAGGAATGCCCCCTCGCTCCTTGATATATGCCTACTTATGTACCTATATTTTCTTTTTGGACCACACGTGTGAAAATTGCTTTTGTGATTACCATTGCAGTACTTTTTATCGTAATGATGAGTGTATTTTTATATTTAGAATTTCATCATCCTATCCATACTGTGTTAGGAACTTCCACCCCACCCCACCGACTGAACATTATTTTCTTACTTTGGCCCCTCATAAAGAAAGGCATCGCCAGACTTATGTTAAAAATGTATTTGTAGAAATTTTGCATCAAACGCATAGTACTACCAATACGACAAATTGTTGGGTTTGTGGTCTGCTACCGTCAGTGATGCATAGACATGATCTTTTCATTTCATTGCCTTTATCCTATTTGGGAAGTTGTGAGGACTGGTTTCAATCTTTGGCGATGATGTACATGCATTACATGCTAGATTCATCTCGATACTCTGAAAGAGACTATGAAATGATCCAGGCCTATAGAGAGGTGCATCAGGGGTTTGATCCACAGGGAAAATAACGGGGAAGGATCACTTGACCCGAATGCTTGTATGAATTTATATACAGAATATGAAAATGTTACATGGCTGAAGAGTGAAATTCTCCACTTTGCAGAATTTAATTTTACTCAGTACTTTCAGCAATTTCAGGATCGAAATGTTACTGATGATAAAGCTATCCCGGTGCCTATATTAAATAGTACCTCTGCATTCTGTGTACAAGGAGATGGACACATTTCAGTGGGAGACAGCCGTAATTATACTTATCGACTACTAGCCCACCTTTGTTAACCCCTCCAAATGTCTATTACGTGTGTGGCGAGAATGCCTACACATGGCTTCCCCGGGGATGGACAGGTCATTGTTATTTGTTTTTTCTGTATTCACCCGTTTATATAGCACACTCCAATTATCATAAAGATCATCGGTTAGATGAACAAAGTTTGCCTGTAATACTAGACCAACGAGAATTGGACATGAGATAGATCAAACTGATACTCCTGAACAGCACTTTATCGACATTGTCAAGAGAGTATTTCCTATTTGGGGGCCCATAATCACTAGTAAAGAAGTAAGGTGCCTATCTAGGGTAGGTGAGAGAGTTATAAATACCACAGCAGGTATATTAACTAATTTGACTGTAGAGCTTCAGGCTACGAGACTCGTTTCTCTTCAAAACCGTATGGTGCTAGACGTTATCTTAGCAGATTGTGGAGGAGCTTGACGCGTGATCGGCAGCTCCTGTTGCGTATATATCCCTGACTCCGCCCCCTCTGTCCATTTGGCTAGTCAAAAGTTGCACCGTTTAGCTTCTGAAATACATGCAGACACTGGTACCTGGTCCCTTTCTGGATGGTTTTGGGGTTTGTTGTCTACCTGGGGTTGGAAGATTCTGATGATATTAGCTGGCATAGAAGGTGTCATCTTTGCCTGTTGTCTCTGCGTACACTGTGGACCTGCCTGTTGTTCTTACTGTGCAGCAAAAATAACTTCCTCTGTGACAGAGCCATCCCCAACTAAGGTAAAAGCTCAAATGGTTCAACAAAAAAATTCAAGAAATGATGCAGATTGATGAAGGTATTTTCGAGGACTGATTTTGTTGATTAGCTACATCATGCTAAAAGGGTGGTTCTGAGGGATGAAATATATTCTCTGCATTTATCGTAATCTTTTGTGTTAGCATGATGTATCTATAAATAAATATATCATAGTTTAGACTAATTATTTACATCAATACGGGAACTCTTTCCCCGCTCTTGCATTGTATTTCTTGTACGCAAATTGAAAACCAAACAGACGCCATTTTGATTGTACATGTATTAGGCTCGGACGGCGGTCACGTGCTACCCTCCAGCAGTCAAGTAAGCCCCGTTAGTTGAGTTACACAAGGCAGATGAATTCATATTATTCTTTCCTGTTCTGAGACCCAAGGTTGCATCTGGTTTCAGAGGTGATAAGCACATTCCTGGAGTCGCCGTGCCCGTGCTCCCAGGCACCGAGATGGAAAGGAAACACCCCTCCTGACCCTCCCCAATAATAGCAGAAGCAGACTTCTAAACTAGCTTTGTGTGCCATATATGGTCTTTCCTTTAAGCTATTGTGCCTACTAGTATTTTTCCATGTACGGTGATCTCATGTAACGCAATGAAAGTATTTATGCCATCATCTCTGCACACCGCCTGGGTGACGTCGGAGAGGCTCCTCTATAGAGTATTGGTTGTCTAATAAACGATTGACTTTTCTTCACAGTTGTTAGAAGCGGCTGTCTCTAGTTGGCAGAGGTATACACTTCTGACAAATAGAGACTGACCTTTTCTAGTCAGGGCAAGGGAATCACACACTTAGATAACCCCTGCTCACCCCCTTGGTAGCTTGGCAAAGCAGACAGGCTTATCTCAGAGGCAGTGCGTTAAGCATTTATGACCACATACAGTAATAAAGTGAATACACTACAAATGGACACGACACAGTAGTATTATAAAAATAAGGATTTTTATATAAGGCTTAGCACAAGACCAAATAACGACAAAAATATACCACAGTCTTAATAAATACTCTTGGAAGGAAAAATAATAGTTCAAGCACGGTTTCTTCTTAGCACAAAGTCTTTAGTATCAAAAGCAACTCTTCTTCTCTAAAACACAGTTCTTGGCAACAATGTATCCCACACGGGAGTCACACGACGTCGAGGCAAAGTTAATCCAAAGGTTCGGCGTCGACCGCGAGGAGCGCTACGTCGAGCCCGGAGTCGCACAGACCCCCACAACACAGTACCTTGGAAAAGTGAAGCACTCGATGATCAGCGGCGTCGAGATGTCCGGCGTCGCGTCTTCGGCGTCGATCGGGCCTCGGAGTCGGGGCGATCTGCAGCGGCGTCGACCGAAGTCAGGCAGGAGCAGCGCTCACGAGGTGAAGCAGGATACGGCGTCGTCGATGTCGATGTTGCAAGAGTGAGCAGCGCTCACGGCGTCGAGAGGGCTCGAAGTCGATGCGATCAGCAGCGGTGCAGACACGAGGTCACTTGGAGCTGGAGCCGAACTCACTACTCACTGGCGTTGTTGCTGGCGTCGATCTGGCCCGGCGGCCGGCGTCGATGAAGCGGGACACTGGAGCCGTTACTCACGATGTCGAGCTGGATTCGGCAGCGTCCGTCAGCTGGATTCTTTCAGAGGTGCTAGATTCACAAATTCCAGCAAACAGCACTTTAAGCAGATGAAGTCCTTTAGCCCTGTGACTTCAACAGGAGACTGGCACTCTTCCAGCCCTTGGAGATTTTCTTAGCAAAGATTGAGAGTACACACACAGTTCCTCTCTCCTGGTTCCTTGGCAAAAATAAAGAAGCAATGCAGGATTCCCCCAACAAACAGCACTCTGGCAGAAGGGGTAGGCAGTCCTTAGATCAGCAGGCTTCTTGTCCTTGGTTCAGGTTTCCTTGTCAGAAGTGATCTAAATTCTTGGTTCAGGGGTCCTTCTCTTATACCCCTTTTTGGCTTTGATCCCTTTGTCCATGCAGGGGAATTTCCCCCCATCTTGGGTTTGTTGTGGGTGTTGCCAGGCCGAAGCACCTGGCCTATTCACTGTGCAGGGCAGAGTCTTCAGCCGCCCAGCAGGAGCGGAGCCAGCATTGTCACTGGCAGGGGCAGGGCCATCAGTTGCCCGGCAGGAGGTGGGCTAGGAAAGTCCCAGGCAGGCACAGAGTCATCAGTCGCCTGGCAGGGGGGCGTAGCCAGCATTGTATCAGGCAGGGCAGGCTATCAGGAGCTACTCTTCCCCTACTCTCAATGCAAATGCCCCACTCATCCCACACTGACTCATTCAGACCTCTGGAGCCACCCAGCTCCTGTCACACGCACACCAGAACCAGCAGTGACCGGTAGACAGTTAGACAAGAAAATAGCTACTTTCTAAAAGTGCTATTTTCAAACACAGAGTCCAAAAACCATCCACACAAACGGATGCGTTATTAAACCCTGAGTTCAGGGATACCAAACTCGACATTGCACCATGCTCCCCGAGCCCGCTAGGATTATAGCATTAATAATCCTGGCAGCCCATTCTAACTGATGGAGAGCAGGTTACCTTACACTAGTGAAAAACGAATATGGCTGTAATTCACTATTAGGACATGCCAACCTTGTCAGGCTTGTCCTACCTTATGCTTACAATGCACCCTGCCCGTGGGCCTACCATATGGGTGACTAACATGAAGTTAAGGGAAGGTTTAGGGACTGGCAAGTAGGTGTACTTGCGCAGTCTGCGTGACAGTACCAGACTGCACTAAGGTCTAGCAATGGTAGACCTTCAGACATACTTTTACTAGGCCGCTCTTGTGGGTGGCACAACACGTGCTGCAAGCCCACTAGCAGCATTTGTATTTACAAGCCCTGGCACTCCTGGTGCACTCTACTAGGGACTGACAGTAAACCAAATAAGCCAATCAATCAATACAGCAATTTCACATAGGGAGCACTTGCACTGTGGCACTGATCAGCAGTGGCACAGTGCCCAAAGCATTTACCAGCAAAAACATCGTAAACAGAGGAGGCAAACAGAAAAAATGGAGGAGAGACTCATGCCAATGATGCCAGGTCTAACACGTGTCCCCTCCAGCTGAAATGTGGGGAGAACTACCCTTACCCTAGGGAGTCCTCATCACTAAGGCGGAAAAATCTGGACAGACCATCAGCATTGGCGTGATCTGTGCCAGGGCGGTGTTCCACCGTGAAGTCCATCCCCTGTAGGGAAATGGACCACCTCAACAGCTTTGGATTCTCACCCCTCATTTGCATCAACCATCTGAGGGGCCTGTGGTCTGTCTGAACCCGGAAGTGAGTCCCAAACAGGTAGGGTCTTAGCTTCTTCAGCGCCCAGACCACAGCAAATGCTTCTCTCTCTATCGCACTCCACCTCTGTTCCCTGGGAAGTAACCTCCTACTGATGAAGGCTACAGGTAAGTCTCGGCCCTCTTCATTCACCTGAGCTAGAACAGCCCCCACGCCATGCTCTGAAGCGTCCGTCTGGACAACAAATTCTTTAGAAAAGTCGGGTGCCTGGAGTATGGGTGCTGTGCACATTGCAGTTTTCAGGGTGTCAAAGGCCGTCTGACAGGTGTCAGTCCAGATCACAAGTCGTGGCTGCTTCCTGGAAGTCAGCGAAGTCAAGGGGTGCACAATGTTACCATAATCCTTGACGAACCTCCTGTAATAACCCGTGAGACCCAAGAAGGCTCTCACCTGAGTCTGGGTTTTGGGCGGTGCCCATGCCAGGATGGTATCAATCTTGGGTTGCAGGGGGGCCACCTTGCCGCTCCCTACTTGGTGCCCCAAGTACACCACTGAACCCTGCCCAATCTGGCACTTACAGGCTTTGATTGTGAGGCCTGCTCTGCGCAGGGCCAACAACACTTCCTGGAGGTGGTGCAAGTGTTCCTCCCAGCTGGCGCTGAACACTGCGATGTCGTCCAGGTAGGCGGCACTGAAATCCTCCAGTCCACCCAAGACCTGGTTGACCAACCTCTGGAAGGTGGCAGGGGCATTCTTCATCCCAAAGGGCATAACCCGGAATTGGTAGTGCCCATCTGGTGTGGAGAATGCTGACCTCTCCTTTGCCCCATCAGTCAAGGCGATCTGCCAGTACCCAGACGTTAGATCAAACGTACTAAGGTACCGGGCAGCCCCTAACCGATCTATGAGCTCATCAGCTCTGGGGATGGGGTGCGCGTCAGTCTTGGTGACTGAATTGAGTCCTCGGTAATCCACACAGAACCGAAGTTCCGGTGAAGCACCAGGCGCTGCAGCCTTTGTGACCAAGACCACTGGGCTGGCCCAAGGACTGCTAGAGGACTCAACCACCCCTAAGGCAAACATTTTGGAGACCTCCTCCTTGATGTATGCTCTGACCTTGTCAGTCACTCTGTAAGCCTTGTGCTTCACAAGAGTGCTGTCCCCGGTGTCCACATCATGGACACACCACTGCGTGACACCAGGAATCAAGGAGAACAGATCAGGGAATTGTCCCAACAGTTGGCGACAATCCTGCTGCTGCTCAGGGGTCAGTGTGTCAGAGAGGACAACACCATCCAATGACCCATCTTGCTCTTTTGCATACAGGAGGTCAGGAAGAGGCTCACTCTCCTCCTCCATTCCAGCATCTGTAGCTAGGAGCATGCCCACTTCGGACCTTTCTAAGTGGGGCTTCAAACGGTTGACATGCAGGACCCGCAAGGGGTTCCTGGGAGACTTCAAGTCCACCATGTAGGTGACATCGCTCTTTTTCTCCACAACCTCAAATGGTCCAGTCCACCTGTCCTTGAGCGCACAAGGTTCCACAGGGGACATGACCCAAACTTTCTGACCAGGCTGAAGCTCTACCAGAGTGGCCTTCTGGTCGTACCACCGCTTCATCTCCTCCTGCCTGGCCTCCAGATTTGCCTGAGCAAGATCTCTGAAGCGCCTGGTCTGGTTCCTAAAGGCCAGCATGTAACTGTATACATCCTGGGGAGGTTTCCTGGGAGATTGCTCCCAGCCTTCTTTGACCAGACTCAAAGGTCCTCTTACCGGGTGACCATACAAGAGCTCAAAGGGGCTGAACCCTAGAGACTTTTGCGGCACCTCACGGTAAGCAAACAACAGGCATGGCAAGAGGACGTCCCATTTATGCCTCATTGGTTCTTCAAGACCCATAATCATGCCTTTAAGGGTACGGTTGAATCTCTCAACCAACCCATTACCTTGAGGGTGGTAAGGAGTGGTGAACTTGTAGGTTACCCCACACTCCTTCCACAGAGACTTCATATAGTTGGAAATGAAGTTGGTGCCCCGGTCTGACACCACCTCTCTGGGGAACCCCATTCGGGAGAAAACACCCATCAGTGCCCGTCCCACCACGGGGGCCGTCACTGTTCTGAGAGGGATGGCTTCCGGGTACCGTGTGGCATGGTCCACCAAGACCAGGATGAACCTGTTGCCCAGGGCTGTCTTGGGGTCCAGGGGCCCAACAATGTCAATCCCCACCCGGTCAAAGGGGGTACTGACCACAGGAAAAGGTTGGAGGGGAGCCTTCTGCTTCCGCCCGCTTTTCCCACTTGCCTGGCAAGTTTGACAGGTCTTGCAATGGATATCTGTATCCCTTCTCATCTGAGGCCAATAAAAAATGGGTGACAAGCCTGTCATAGGTCTTGTCCTGCCCCAGATGTCCAGCTAAAGGAACGTCGTGAGCCAAACCCAGTAGGAAGGCTCTGAAGCGCTGGGGTACCACCAGCACACGGGCTGACCCAGGCTCAGCAGCCTTAGGCTCGCTATACAGGAGGTCGTTCTCCCAGTAAACAAAATGTGACCCTGACTGATCACCTGAGGTTTGGGCTGAGGCCTGCTGCCTCATACCCACAAGAGAAGGGTACACTTTCTGTTCTGCACAGAATTCTTCCCTGGAGGGACCACCATCCTGCTGCCAATGGGTCAGCTCGGGCAGGTCTCCCAGTTCAGCAACTTGTTCACCTGTGGGTTCCAGGGCATGCCCCTCAAGGCCTGCCTCCTCCTGGACCACGGGAACTACGGGGGACGGTTTCCCGCGCCCCCTGCCTCTTCTCTTCACAGCTGGGTCCTGGGCCATACTTTCAGGCTCCAGAACACCATCAACACCCTTACTTGCTGTCATCGATCGAGTGGTTGCACACGCCCACTCTGGCACACCCAACATTTTCAAATGTGTCTCCCTCTCCACCTTAGCCCAAGGGGAGTCTTCCAAATCATTGCCCAGGAGACAATCAACAGGCATGGCGGGCCTTACAGCAACTTGAAGAGTACCTGAAACTCCCCCCCATTCAAAGGAAACTTGAGCTACCTCACACTCTCTCTGGGAGTTGTCAGCAGCTATCACAGGGTAGAATGCGTGGGGAACAACCTGCTCTCTGGACACCAAGTGACACTTGACAGCTGTCACACTCACTCCGGTGTCTCTGAGATCTTCCACTCTATGGACATTAATGGTCACCCACTGCCTATATTTCTTAGTGTTACTAGGCAGCGGGGGTGGAGGGACCAATTCCATGTCTCCTAGAGAGACCAGGGACATTTCTGCGGGACCCTCCCCACCATGGGCAACCATCTCCTCCCCTCCCAGGGCTACACTCGCCAACTGACGGGGGGCGGCACGTGGTGGTCCACTAGAGTTCTTCAAGGGACACTGGGGATCATAAAACCGGTGTCCCACCTGCTTACAAGCGAAGCAGGTCATTGAGCCCCTACGAACAGGTTTACCTGTCGGGGCCTCTGATTTCTTCTCTGGGGGAGGCTGGGAACCCTTCCCTTGGTTCCCTTGGGGATTACTTTGGGGCCCTTTCTGGAACTCCCTCTGTTTACCCTTGTCCCCCCCACTCTTCTGCTGGGGACCCTGCCCACCTTTGGCTGAGTCTCCCACTGGACCCTTGTGGACCCTGGTACTGACCCAGCGGTCCGCCTCCTCAGCAAGTTTTCTAGGGTTAGATATCTTGCTATCAATAAGGTGCTGGCGCAGCTCTGGAAAACAGTTATTAGACAAGTGCTCCCAAGCAAACAAATCATAAAGAGCATCATAACTTTCCACTTTGCTGCCCTTTACCCAACCATCCATGGCTCTGCAAAAATATGACACATATTCCACCCACGTGGTACCAGGCAACTTCTTACATTCTCTAAAGGCCTGTCTGTACTTTTCTGGGGTTAGGCCATACCTTAACATTAAAGCATCTTTCATATGAGTATAAGACATCCTATCCTCAACAGGCATGTCTAACAGGGTATCTCTTCCCTCATTCACAAAGCGACCCCACAACCCCGCTCCCCAATCCTTCTCAGGGACCCGGTGGGCCAACAATGCTAACTCATATGCTTTAAACCATTGACCAATATCCTCATTCTTCTGAAAATCTTTGATCACATCTTTGGGAAAATAAAACCTACTTTCTGCAGGCACAGATGGGATGCTGCCACCAGAGGGGTTCAATTCTAACTCTTTAGCTTTGAGCTCCAACTCCCTCATCCTGGTATCACGCTCAAAAGCTAACTTCTCTATTTCAAACTCTAACCTTTTGATCTCCATATCAGCTTCTCTCCTGCCTCTTGCATTCTCTATTTCCAACTGCCCATTTATCTTAAGTTTTGCCATTTCCATGTTGTAAGCTCGCTCTTTCTCCCTTTCTTCTCTTTCTTCAGGAGAAAGACCTTTGGAGGAAACACTGCTGCCAGGAGAGGATGCGGGCCCATTCACTGGCACCTCCTCCTCCCCTTCCCCTGGCGGTACCACCACCGCATCAGAGGGATCTCTGGCTTCTACCCAGGCCTGCAATGCTTTGAGATATTCCTCCTTCGCTGAGATGCCTTTGGTAGGGACTTTAAATTTCTTGCAAAAGGATTTCAGCTCCTTTAACTGATAGTCGTTGATCTTACTCCTATCAAATTCCTCCTCAACAACAGGTGTAGTGCCTCCAGCATTACTCATGGTCAAAACTGGCAGTTTCCAAAATCAAGCTTCAGGAAATTTGGAGAACAAAAATAGAATATCCAACCAAAACAGATTGTGGCTGCGCTATGGTCTGCTTTCACTATGTAGCGCACACTAATCACTGCACATGGGTCATAAATGCAAAGTTCAAATCCTCACCGCTGACCCACCAATGTTAGAAGCGGCTGTCTCTAGTTGGCAGAGGTATACACTTCTGACAAATAGGGACACACCTTTTCTAGTCAGGGCAAGGGGATCACACACTTAGATAACCCCTGCTCACCCCCTTGGTAGCTTGGCAAAGCAGACAGGCTTATCTCAGAGGCAGTGCGTTAAGCATTTATGACCACATACAGTAATAAAGTGAATACACTACAAATGGACACGACACAGTAGTATTATAAAAATAAGGATTTTTATATAAGGCTTAGCACAAGACCAAATAACGACAAAAATATACCACAGTCTTAATAAATACACTTGGAAGGAAAAATAATAGTTCAAGCACGGTTTCTTCTTAGCACAAAGTCTTTAGTATCAAAAGCAACTCTTCTTCTCTAAAACACAGTTCTTGGCAACAATGTAACCCACACGGGAGTCACACGACGTCGAGGCAAAGTTAATCCAAAGGTTCGGCGTCGACCGCGAGGAGCGCTACGTCGAGCCCGGAGTCGCACAGACCCCCACAACACAGTACCTTGGAAAAGTGAAGCACTCGATGATCAGCGGCGTCGAGATGTCCGGCGTCGCGTCTTCGGCGTCGATCGGGCCTCGGAGTCGGGGCGATCTGCAGCGGCGTCGACCGAAGTCAGGCAGGAGCAGCGCTCACGAGGTGAAGCAGGATACGGCGTCGTCGATGTCGATGTTGCAAGAGTGAGCAGCGCTCACGGCGTCGAGAGGGCTCGAAGTCGATGCGATCAGCAGCGGTGCAGACACGAGGTCACTTGGAGCTGGAGCCGAACTCACTACTCACTGGCGTTGTTGCTGGCGTCGATCGGGCCCGGCGGCCGGCGTCGAGGAAGCGGGACACTGGAGCCGTTACTCACGATGTCGAGCTGGATTCGGCGGCGTCCGTCGGCGTCGAGATTGCTGGATTCTTTCAGAGGTGCTGGATTCACAAATTCCAGCAAACAGCACTTTAAGCAGATGAAGTCCTTTAGCCCTGTGACTTCAACAGGAGACTGGCACTCTTCCAGCCCTTGGAGATTTTCTTAGCAAAGATTGAGAGTACACACACAGTTCCTCTCTCCTGGTTCCTTGGCAAAAATAAAGAAGCAATGCAGGATTCCCCCAACAAACAGCACTCTGGCAGAAGGGGTAGGCAGTCCTTAGATCAGCAGGCTTCTTGTCCTTGGTTCAAGTTTCCTTGTCGGAAGTGATCTAAATTCTTGGTTCAGGGGTCCTTCTCTTATACCCCTTTTTGGCTTTGATCCCTTTGTCCATGCAGGGGAATTTCCCCCCATCTTGGGTTTGTTGTGGGTGTTGCCAGGCCGAAGCACCTGGCCTATTCACTGTGCAGGGCAGAGTCTTCAGCCGCCCAGCAGGAGCGGAGCCAGCATTGTCACTGGCAGGGGCAGGGCCATCAGTTGCCCGGCAGGAGGTGGGCTAGGAAAGTCCCAGGCAGGCACAGAGTCATCAGTCGCCTGGCAGGGGGGCGGAGCCAGCATTGTATCAGGCAGGGCAGGCTATCAGGAGCTACTCTTCCCCTACTCTCAATGCAAATGCCCCACTCATCCCACACTGACTCATTCAGACCTCTGGAGCCACCCAGCTCCTGTCACACGCACACCAGAACCAGCAGAGACCGGTAGACAGTTAGACAAGAAAATAGCTACTTTCTAAAAGTGCTATTTTCAAACACAGAGTCCAAAAACCATCCACACAAACGGATGCGTTATTAAACCCTGAGTTCAGGGATACCAAACTCGACATTGCACCATGCTCCCCGAGCCCGCTAGGATTATAGCATTAATAATCCTGGCAGCCCATTCTAACTGATGGAGAGCAGGTTACCTTACACTAGTGAAAAACGAATATGGCTGTAATTCACTATTAGGACATGCCAACCTTGTCAGGCTTGTCCTACCTTATGCTTACAATGCACCCTGCCCGTGGGCCTACCATAGGGGTGACTAACATGAAGTTAAGGGAAGGTTTAGGGACTGGCAAGTAGGTGTACTTGCGCAGTCTGCGTGACAGTACCAGACTGCACGTGGTCTAGCAATGGTAGACCTTCAGACATACTTTTACTAGGCCGCTCTTGTGGGTGGCACAACACGTGCTGCAAGCCCACTAGCAGCATTTGTATTTACAAGCCCTGGCACTCCTGGTGCACTCTACTAGGGACTGACAGTAAACCAAATAAGCCAATCAATCAATACAGCAATTTCACATAGGGAGCACTTGCACTGTGGCACTGAACAGCAGTGGCACAGTGCCCAAAGCATTTACCAGCAAAAACATCGTAAACAGAGGAGGCAAACAGAAAAAATGGAGGAGAGACTCATGCCAATGATGCCAGGTCTAACAACTGTCAACTGACTGATTATTTGGTAAGACGATAATTGGGGGCTATTGGTAGGTATAGCTTCATAGATTATTTTTCTAATACGACAGTTTCTACACATTTTGGAGTGCTGGGAGCATGGGATAGGGGTGGGTTTTAACAGGGACAAAAAGCTGGTCCCATTCTAGTTCTGTGCATGATAAGCAGCTATGGAAGGGGGCTAGCAATGGTATATCTTGTAGCAGACATAGAGTAATCATGACAGTACCCCCCTCTCAAAATACCCCCTAAGACCACAGGAATAGGTTTGGATTTATCAGGGTAGCGTGCATAAAAGGATTTCACCATCCTTGGTGCATTTTGTAAATTAGCTAAAGGTTCCCATGTTTGTTCTTCTGGACCGTAATTCTTCCAGTCTACTAGATAGTACAATTTCCCCCGAATTCTCTTTGATTCAAGAATAGCTTTTACTTCGAACTCAGGGGTACCATCAATATTGATGACTGGTGGGGTTAAGTTAAGACAAGTTTCAGGAATGAATGGTTTCACTAAAGATTTATTGGAAAACTGGATGGAATCGGTATTTTGATGGTAAATTTAATCTTACACTTACAGGATTAATAATTTTTTCTATAGTAAATGGACCAATAAACCTGGGACAACATTTTTGTTACCTCTAAAGCGTGCATGTTTGGTAGATAACCATACCTTATCTCCTACAGCATAAGAGGGCTGAGAGGTTCTATGCTTGTCAGTTGTGATTTTCTGTTTTTCTTTGAATAGATACTAAATCTTTTACATAATCACATACTGAAGGTGATAATAAAGACGTGTTCAATTGACCTGGAATATTTTTGGGGTGATAACCATATTCACAAAAGAACGGAGACATGTCTATGGACGAATGTTCTGTGATATTATAAGCAAACTCTAAGATTCATAAAATTTCTGCCCATTCCTGATTGCTATTTGGTAATTTGCAACGCAAACATTGTTCTATAGTTTGACTTGTGCATTCCGTTAAACCATCCGTCTGTGGATGATAGCTTGATGATGTGCAAACTTCCATGTTTAGGATTTTGCCTAAATGTTGCCAAAAATGAGATATAAACTGAGAACCACTATCTGAAATTACCACTGACGGGATTACATGTAGTCAAATGATTTCTTTAGCAAAAATCAGAGTCAATTCTTTTGCAAATGTTAATTTTTTCAAGGGTATAAAATGTGCCATTCGGGTAAAATGATCAACAACCGTAAGTATTGTGGTAAACCCTTCCTTGGTTTTGGGTAAGTCCACTATAAAATCAAGTGACACAGTGTGACATGGTTGTGGGGGTATAGGCAAGGGAAGTAGTAAACCACTGGGGGCTTGATGTGATGATTTGTTTTGGACACAATTTGCACAAGTGTCCACGTAGGCTTGTATATCTTTAAACATGGAAGGCCACCAAAACCGTCTCTTGATTAGCTGATAAGTCTTAGTGACTCCTGGATGAGCTGACATAAGAGTATCATGATGTGACTGAATTACTTGTTTGTGTAAAGTAGCAGTTGGTACAAACATTTGTTCATTCATAAATAAAATATTGTTTTTTCAGTGAAGTAAAGGGTACACTTTTTGCCAATAGTCTTTATTTTTATTATGTAATTCTTTTTGAACATCTTCTTCAACAGTCTTATATGTGATACCAACTTGAAAACATTGAGATGGTAAAATTGTTTGCGGTAAATTGTGGGCAGTATTCAAGTCCTATTCTTGAAAAAGCATCTGCTTTGTTGTTATCTTTCCGAAGACAATATGTAATTACAAAATTATAATCATTAAAAAGGAGTGTCCATCTCAGTTGACGAGCTGAAAGAGCTTTTGCTGAACTTAAAGCTTGTAAATTACGATGATCCGTGTATATGGTAATAGGATGACGAGCACCTAACAAATAGTGGCGCCATTCTTCAAATACAGCTTTTATGGCCAGAAGTTCTCTATCAGCTATGGCATAGTTCTGTTCTGCAGAGGATAATTTCCTAGAATGATAAGCTATGGGATGCACCTGACCTGTATCCCGATGTCTTTGTGACAAGATACCTCTGATAGCAAATTGCGAGGCATCAGCTTCTACAATGAATGGAGAGGAGGGATCTGGATGCATAAGAATGGGGGCAGATGTAAATTGCTTTTTAAATTCTTGGAAAGCCTGTTCAGCTGAATGATTCCATTCAAATTTCGTATTCTTCCGTAATAATTGCATGATGGAGGATATAATGGGAGAACATTTTTGAATAAAACGCCTATAAAAATTGGTGAATCCCAAGAAACTCTGAATTTGTTTTACTGAAGTGGGACTGGGCCAAGAAAGTACTGCTTGGATTTTCTGTGGATCCATCTCTATGCCTTCAGGACTGATAGTATAACCAAAGAAGTCTACTTTGGTGGTAGAAACATGCTTTTTTCTAATTTTACATATAAGGAATTTTTTAAAAGCTGGTGAAGAATGGTTCACACTTGTTGTACATATTCTGATATATTCTTTGAATAAATAAGGATATCGTCAATATATACTACACAGCATATATCTAAAAAGTCTTTTGAGCACTTCAGTAATAAAAAACTGGAATGCTGCTGGAGCGTTACAGAGTCCGAAGGGCATGACTTGATATTCATAAAGACCAAATTTGGTACGGAAAGCCGTCTTCCATTCATCACCCTCTTGGACTCTCACAAGATGGTATGTTCTGCGTAAATCCAGCTTTGTATAAATGGTGGCATCCTTAATTTGGTCTAACAACGTAGGTATCAGAAGAACAGGGTACCTATTTTTGGTTTTTACATATTAAGTGTGCGATAGTCTATACACATACGCAAATCTCCCCCCTTCTTTGGTATAAAAAAAAGAGGCGAGGAGACTAGAGACTTACAGGCACATACATCTAAGGATTTTGCGATCGCAAACGGTGCGAATCGCAAAAATCGGTCGTTTGTGATCACAAAATATGCTTTTGGAATGCATGAAGGGTGAAGGCCCTCGCAATTTGAAAATTCGCAAATATTTGCGAATTCTCAAGTTGCGATTGCATTTAAGGAATCGCATTTTGCGATTCCTTAAATGCAATGCATGAAACTTTAAAAAATTGCGATTTCGCAATTAGGGGGAGCAAATTACCATGAGGTTGAACCTCAAGGTAATTTGCAAAAACTTTGAAAAATGCACTTTTGTGCATTTTTCAAAGTTTCATGTTGTGCACACACATGCCCTTAGGGCATGTGTGTGCACAACATATGTGCACAGATTGATTTCAGGGGTGCAACAGTCACCCTTAAAATCGCATTCTCAATTTGCGATTCGCAAATTGCTAATCGCAAATTGAGAATGTCTTCCCATTCATTCCTATGGGCCTCTAGGCCAATAGGAATGAATGGGGAGGTATTCCTTAATTGCGACTCGCAATTTGCGAGTCGCAATTGAGGAATATTAAGAAATCGCAATTTATTTAGCGATTTCTTGATGCATTGCATTTTTCAATTCCTTAATTGAGATTCCTTATTTTTCGCAATTAAGAAATCGCAAAAAGCAATATTGATGCATGTGCCTGTTAGAGTGTTGTATAAAACCATTTGCTACATATTCGTCTAGTTATTCTCGTAGATGCTCATTCTCCTTTTCTGTGAGAGCATAGATCCAACTACACGGTAAGGTTGCCCCTGGTACCAAATCAATACGACAATCAAAATCCCTATGTGGTGGTAAGGTATTAGCCTTTTTTTATCGAATACGTCCACTACTAAATCAATTAAGTCTTCTATATCCTCTGGAGGGTCTAAAATTCGAGTCACCATATCCTTTAGCTCAAAGTCCTTTATAAAAAAAGAGAAACTCTTTTTTCTTCAGGCCATGCTGCTTCAATAACTAATCTATTGAATTGGGAAATATAATGCAACAGATCAGCAGATCCCTGCTTTAGGTGTAATAATTAGTGATCTGCTGATTGTACAAATACATGTTTAGCAAAAAGTTTCTTCATTGTATTTTTAAATCTTCTTAAATCATAAAGAATCGGGTCATCTCTTTCGACTATAGGTACTGACCATAAAGCTGCATCCCCCCAGGCGACACTGGAATAAACTGAGACTGGAGGATTTCTACCTTCTGCTGGAAGAGGCTCCGTTGGGCCCCATAACCGATGCGGAACATGGATATGATCGCTTCTGTGAGTGGATTACACACGCCCTCGACTTATTGATCCCCATGGTTTGGTCTAAGTGTCGCACAAAAGAACCCAGCCCTTGGTATGACAGTTCTCTAGCGCTTCTGAAAAAAGCCTGCAGACAGGCGGAGAGGGAGTGGCGGAAATCGTTTGACCCTGGAAAAAAGGCATGCTACTTCGCCAAAATCAAAATCTACCACAGGGCAGTGTGTAGAACATGAGCAGCCTTTTATGCCCAAGAATTCCAAAATAGCTCCAATCCGTCAAAACTCATTTTTAAGGTGCTAAAGGACTTGATGGCTAAAAGAGCAACGGCGGCGGAAATTTGTTCGGACTCCCACTGCAAGGACCGGGCCTCCTTTTTTCTCGAGAAAGTTCAAGCCATTTATCGAACCTTCCCAAATGGTACTCACATCCCGGAGCCGGTCAGCTGTAGTCTGGGTGGATGTGAGTCTCTTATTACCCTGCCCTTTCTATCATTTGAGGCCTTCAACACTTTGAGCCTTAAAATTAAATCAGGATCCCCTGTAGATCCGCTGAAACCGGCTCAGTTCAGGATTATGTCCCCGTTATGCCGTACTCCGATGCTCTCTCTGATCAATTTGTCTCTATCTTCAGGTGTAGTTCCCAGTAGGTGGAAAAAGGCTGTAGTTACACCTATTTTGAAGAAGGCTACCCTTGACCACCTCAAACCCGAGAACTACCGCCCTATTTCCCTGCTTCCTTGGGCTGCGAAAGTAGCCGAGGCCCATGTGAACGGAATTCTTTCTGACCATCTTACTAGGGCTAAAATCCTCGATCCCACCTAGAATGGTTTCCGTGCGGGTCATAGCACGGAGACGGCCCTACTCTCTATGGTCGAACACCTGCGCTCTGTGCTTGATGCAGGTCGGACGGCGGCACTATTGCTATTAGATCTTAGTGCCGCGTTCGACACGATCTCGCACAGGATTTTGCTTCAGCGCCTGGAAGAAGTAGGTGTCACGGGCTCCGCCCTCTGCTGGTTTTGTTCCTTTCTTGCCGAACGGTCTTTTAAGGTTGTGATCCCGCCCGGTCAGTACAAATCATATCCGTTGGAACTAGGTGTCCCGCAGGGCTCTTCGTTAAGCCCCACTCTATTCAACCTTTACGTTAGGCCGCTGGCTGCGGTCGTCAAGCAGTGGGGCTTGACGATGGTCTCATATGCAGACGACACGCAGCTGGCGGTCATGTTGAGAGGGGACTCTGACATGGAGGCTCCTAGGTTCTGTGACGGACTACGGGCAGTGGCCAACTGGATGAATTCCAACTGTCTCCAGTTAAACGCCAAAAAGACCGAGTTCATGGTGGTCGGCAAGCAGGCGGAATTATGGGGTGACTTGTGGTGGCCTCCTGAACTGGGTGTGACCCCTACTCCAGCATCGGAGATAAAAAATCTAGGGGTTTGGCTGGACCCGACCCTTAGTTACATCTGCCACACTAAGAAGGTGGCGGCTACCTGCTACGGCATTATCCGAGGTCTAAGACCTATTCTGAAATTTTTCGATGCGCCCACCAGGCAGCTAGTGGTTCAGGCGTCAGTGTTGTCCCAGCTAGATTATGCTAGCTCGCTTTTGGTGGGGATTAATCAGTAGGAAGTCATCCGGCTGCAGCGAGTTCAAAATGCTGCAGCCAGAGTGGTGATTGGCCTGCCAAGGGAGTGCTCTGTTTCAAACACGCTGCGCTCTCTCCACTGGCTTCCTGTGAACCAGAGGATAAAATTCAAGGTACTTTGCCTTGCTTTTAAAATCCTCAAGGGTTCATCTCCCCAAATTTTGGAGAATCTCCTGGTGCCATATGTACCCTCGCGAACCCTTAGATCTCTGGGCCAAAATCTGGCAGTTGTCCAGCGTTTTAGGTTGAGCAGAGTTGGTGGTCGCTCTTTTCGGGTGCTGGCGGCAAAGTTGTGGAACTCTCTTCCCCCTCACACCCGGCTCTTGAAGACCTCTTTCTGTTCAGACGCGCCATCAAGACCATTCTATTGTTTAGACTATACCTCTCTGCTTTCCTGTGGTTCCATTTTTTCTGGCCTTTTTACTGAGTTGTGTTTTGTGTACCTTGCAATGCGCCGGGATGCCCCTTTGCTGGGGCAGCTGAGCGGGGTATAAGTGTAGATAACATAACATAACATAACATAACAAAGCTACTTTGGAAGAATCATCTGGAAATGCAGCCGGCTTTGCAATAAAATGTAAATGACATTGATTTAGTAAAATTGTAAATTTCTACTATCTCTGTAGAAGCGTTCTGGAGCTGCTAGAGGCATAGTGACTGAAGTGACTACTTGAATCTGAGTAGGGGTAAAAGAAGAAGTACTAGTATGCAGTGTTTGCATTGCGGGTTGAAATGAAGATGGTCTCAGAACAAAGCTCCAGGTAGCTGTTTGCAGGACATTAGTAGTTGGAGCATTCGAAGCTTGCATGGTAGTTTGGAGAGCCGATACGTCTCTTCGATGTGCCGCATTTTCTGCCAGTCTATTTGTTAAAATTGCAGATATATCCTGCAAGGGTACTTCCGAAGTTTGATTCATAGCATTTGGGTGAAACAATTTTCAGGGATATCAAAGTTTCACCACCTGCTCCTGTGCCTGGTCCTTTAGAAGTAGACTCAGGTGTTTGCTCAAGTTGAACCAACGCATTTCCCATCTGCATGAAGCAGAACCAATGCATCGTTACTGTTGCGGGGGCACTCGGAACCAGTACATCACCTTAAAGTAACAAAAACTGGGAACCGCCACATCGCCACCACTGCAGAGTTGAAAGATCGACGTATGCCCCGAATGCATGGAGGAGAAAGCCAGCGCATCATATATGGAACCAAAGCCTCTCGGTTCTGTGCATTATCTTTGGAACCTGCACATCGCCACCACTGCATAAAGAAAATCAATGGATCACCTCGACTGCAGATTGACACCTACGCATCACTCGACTGCAACCTGCATCTCGCTGTTGCAACCAAGATCAAGGTACTTTGTTCAGCGGGCCTTGTATGGCTCTTGTATCTGGCCCGCACTTCATCACGGTCAGCCTGATATCTTGACTTTGCCCCAGTCCAGTGCGAACAGATAATTCCCATAGGTGAAAACAGCTTCTAAGCTCTATTTCCATTGGATCTTATTGTTTCCGTCTTGTTTTATTTGTATAAATAACATATATTTTCCTAAACTGGTGTGGAGTCTTTTTGTGGTGTTTTCACTGTGTTACTGTTTGAAGTGTTACACAAATACTTTACACATTGCCTCTTAAGCTAAGCCAGACTGCTTTGTGCCAAATTATCAGAGGGTGAGCACAGGTTAATTTATAGTGTGTATATGACTTACCCTGACTAGGATTGTGGTTCCTGCTTGTACAGGGTGCACACCTCTGCCAACCAGAAACCCGATTTCTAACAACCACTTTGTTTGAAAAGAAGAGCAAAAAGGGATAAGTATGTAGTAAGGCTCATGATTCTCCAATTCTACACAATGAACAGACTGCCACAAAAAATAGCAGGCCCGATTCACAAAGGATAAACTTACACTCCCATTGTTGTTTCATGGCCTTGGAAAACTCAAGAAAATGAAATTACAGCTTCACGTCAATGAAGACATTCCCCTTGTGGCCCAATGACACCACGGAGTTACCTTCAATTTACAAGACTCTGTAGAGAGTGAGTTGAAAGCACTTTTACAGCATGACATCATTGAACATTCCACAGTGCATATTTGCATTGATATGCGCCAGGCAAGCAGAGTCATTGAGAGAGAGAGAAACCCTGATCCACACATCGCGGATATCATGCAATTGAATGGAGCCAGAGTGTTTTCCCGTCTTAACCTAAATAAAGGATACCATCAACTCAAGCAGGAGGAGAACTTCAAGTACGTTACTACCATTTGGATTGGACTCATGTTAGGGTTTGTTCAGATATAAATGACTGAGTTTTGTAGTATCTTCAGCTGCAGAGATATTTCGGGACATTATTCGCCGAGTAGTCCAACCTATCCCACTCCCCCCATGCTTTATTTTATTTATTTATGAATTATTTATTTATTTCATGCTGTGATACTTTCTAGGAATGGACATTTATTGCTCAAGATACATTCGCAACTTTACTACACTGAATGCCGCATTGATAGACTTGACAAAGTGAAATCTGTATTTCAGTGGTCTCCAGAATGCGACCAGAGTTTCAAAGACATCAAACATGCAATTGAGAATGCAACTGAAATGGCCTACTTTGACCTCAAGCTACATACCAAAACAACGTTTACTGCAAGCCCGGTAGGGCTAAGGGCAATCCTTTCTCAACATAATGGTCATCCGAATGCTCAGAGATATATTGTGGCCTATACCAGTCGAAGACTGTCTGAGACAGAACATGTCTATTCTCAACCAGAGAAGGAGTCTGGCTGTGGTGTGGGCCCGCAAACATTTTCATGTATTCCTCTACGGATAATGATTCACTATCATCACAGATCACCAGGCATTACTTCCAATTTTTGGCAATCCAAAGGCTAGAGGAGGGAGTTGAGACTGCAAGATTTGGACTATGAGATCGAGCATTAACCAAGGAAGGATCAAACCCCAGCAGATTACGTTTCTCGAATGCTGCTACATCGTCACAGTTCGACATCCAAGACAGCCGAAGCCTATCTCAAATTTATTGTAAGATCCAGCGGAACAGCGGCTCTGTCTATGGAACAAATCTTTACTGCCACCAATGCAGATAAAGACGTGACCATAATCAAAGAATGCATTACCTGGGGTGCGATCTGGGCGAGGACCAAGATTGGCGCACGAGCCTGAAGCTCCGGAGCCCACGCAGACGTCGGACAGCCTTTCTCTGCCCTTGGCCTCTCTGGCACTGCAACGCTGTGGGAGGGTACACCGAGTGTTCCTGGACCAATGGCCGCTGCACGTCCACCTAAAACTCGGCGGTATGGTGCAGTGGCTGGCTGCGGCCTGACATGACCTTCAGAGGCCCCGTGACAACAGGGCCATGGCGCTAGGCGAGCCTGAGGGTGGGGCTGCGGCCGTGCCTGGCGGCTGCGCTGTAACTGAGGCCCCCGTAGCCTAAGCAACCTTCACGTGTGGAACCTGGATTGGCACACTTGCCGACGATGGAACCAGCAGCCATCTCATAAAACGCACTGAGCCCCTGGCTGCGGCAGTGAGTCTTGCAAAGCTTGCAAATACCAATGCCCTCTGCCCCCGGCCTGCTGTGAAGACGGAGTTGAGTGGATGGGCCCAGCTGCCCGCAGTCAGCTTGGCATGGCCCAGGCTGCTTAAAGGACCCTAAAGTCTATCCCTGGTGAATGGTCATGCCTGATGATATTGAGGGCGACTGACCACATTGTCTCTCCAACCCCCTGAGTGCCCCCGGAGATACGAGGTGTGCAGATTCACTTTCCAGGGCAACAATGAGAGCCCAACACGTTGTGTTGCACTCTCATTGTTGCCCTGGAAAACTGCTCTAAGCAATAGGTGCCCTCATCTAGGGTTCCCTGTTGATACACTCTGAATTTTACGCTCCAGTTGGCAACCTATTCTGTTGGGGTATCTCTGCTACACCCGGGTGACCACCGTGAGTCCTCCATAATCGCACCTCTAAATAGGTAACTAGCCTGCCTATTACCCATCCCTGATCACATCAAGCCCTGAGGCGCATACTTACCCTTCTTGCCTTCAGGTTTCCGGCTCCTCACACCTGATGCTGTCCTTCGGCCCTTGCCAGCTCCCTCTACAATGGGGCCAACCGGCCCCATCAGCGCCCACTCTCCTTTGATGCCACTGATGCCCCCCGACGTGGGGATGATGAGAGCTCCCGTAGGGCGACCTCTGGCACGGCGAAGTCAGACGTCCCGGCACCGGAGGGCGCAGCGACCATATTGGCTAAACTGAGAGCAGGGTTCAGATCAGTGGATTCCTGCCTGGACATGCTCACAACCCAGGTGGAGAACATGCAAGAGCGACTCATTCAGCATGAGACACGCATCTCTAACGCTAAACATCGCATTTCAGGTCTTAAGGATGCTGGTCCTACGGCCACTAAATGTATCAAAAAGCTCGAGAAGCTTCTCAAACAGACCGCGGCAAAAGCTGAGGATTTGGAAGCAAGATTGCGTAAAAATAATATACACACAGCCGGAATTGCAGAATCCCCCAACATAGGTCACAGGAGTTCTTACATGGAACACCTACTCATGGATCTCTTTGGCAGGGAAGCATTCTCGTCCACGTTTGCAATCGATAGAGCCCATAGAACTCTCGGCCTGCGGCCGGCGCAAGAACACCTTCCCGGTTAATTATAGCAAAGCTTATCAACTATCAGGATCGAGACACTATTGTGCCTCGCCTGCAAGAAGGACACACTACAATTCCAAGGTATGACGCTTTCCTTTTTTCCCGATTTGACCCCAACTGTACAGGAGGTTAATTTACTGGTGTAAAGCAAACTCTCCAGAAGGCTAATGTAAAATACTCCATGCTATATCCAGCACGACTGAGAATACAACTTAACAGCAAGACCCATAACTTTGACTCGCCTGCTGAAGCCATCCAGTTTTGCAGGCAGAGCTGCGTTGGACCGGGCTCACCAGATGAGGGGAGGGGGGCGGGGGGGACTGAGAGTTTCTCCTGCTCATTCACCAATGGTTTAATGGCATCCTGCTTATCCTGCCTATTTTGCTTCTCAGAACTGTTTTCATTCCTGCCTGCCTGCCAGCATAATAGATGAGCCATCAACGGATCTGGCCGTATGCCCCTGGGCACTGTTGCACTGGCATCACCTCGACAGACTCGATCTACATTTCTATTAAGGCTATCCTCGCCACTAGCAAGATTAGGCTTTTTCCCCTGAGTGTCGGGTCTCCCCAAGGATGACTCAACCAGTTTGATCCTACCTTTGGTTGTTTAAAATGTCGATGCGATTCACCGGTAGCGGTATGGTAGCTATCCGATGTGGGTGGGGGGTTTTGTGGGTTAGTATGCTGTACTATCCTACTTTTGTTTTTTACTTTATGCAGGGCAATGATATCATAATGGGTGTTGCATTACTTGATAGTTACGCACCAGTAACCCTACTCTTTCCTAAGCCTTTCGGAATGCCTGCACCCACTTTTGAAGCTGAAAAAATGACAATGAATTTCATAACTTGGAATGTACGGGGACTGTCCAACCCTCGAAAGGGGCGGCAGGTACTATCCTATTTAACCAGACACAGTGTGCAGATAGCATTTTTACAGGAAACCCACTGTGCTTCTGGCTCCCCTGACCGCTCTGCTTCCAACTGGGGGGAAAACCGCTTGTTTCCTAATTACGTGAAACCAAAAAGAGGATTTGGGCTCAATGCAGTAAGGTCAAGCCTCGCTGAATAGCAAAACAAAACACCAGTACTGCAAAATTACTCTGGAATGAGTGAACTTGATATAGTGAAGCAAAACACCATATTGACAGGACTACTTTTTCTGTCTGAATTGAATCTTTATATATATACTTTTTTTTCAAAAAATCAAATTTTTCATTTTTAGCACATTGACACATAAACTACAGAACACAATTAAATTTTTTATATATCACATATATATTACAAAAGATTACAAATATACAATCATCATCTCCAATCACACCATCCAAACTCACATTCACCCAGACTCACTATGCAGCTACATTTTGAAGCCGGCATTACGCTAACCACCTAAAGTCACGGGACATCCGCCACGAGCAAAACAGAAGTGAGCCTGAAGGATAGTCGATCAGGCGACTGCTGATTAAAACGAACAAAGAATTATCCGGATGTTAAAGCAAAGAAAATATACGTCGGTGCATTTCACACAAGCACAAATCCTTTAAAATCAATATATCTCATTCAAGGCAGCACATAAGACCTCTAGAATAATTCTCCTCTCACCTCGCGCCACTACAAGGCAGAGATATGTGGTCCTGACGAGAGCACCCCTCACTAAGGGTGTTCGAAACGCGTAGACCAGCCTTTGTGCGACCTTAGGAAATTTGAAATATCAAAAGTATATAATGAAGTGAAATTGACTCCAAGGTTGCTTCTTGATTTCAAGTTACTGATATTGTTATATTAGTTGAAAAATGTATAATGTGTAAATAAATAGTATGAGTGGCTCTAGTGAGTCTGGGTGAATGTGAGTTTGGATGGTGTGATTGGAGATGATGATTGTATATTTGTAATCTTTTGTAATATATATGTGATATATAAAAAATTTAATTGTGTTCTGTAGTTTATGTGTCAATGTGCTAAAAATGAAAATTTTGATTTTTTGAAAAAAAAGTATATATATAAAGATTCAATTCAGACAGAAAAAGTAGTCCTGTCAATATGGTGTTTTGCTTCACTCATTCCAGAGTAATTTTGCAGTACTGGTGTTTTGTTTCCTAATTACAGCACATACTCTAGGGGTGTATGTATCTTAGTGCACAGGGCAATCCCTTTCACAGCGTGTGAAATAATTGCTGAGCCCAATCGTCACTATCTGCTGGTCCCTGGCATGCTCGCTGCCATGTCCCTCTTATTGGTTAATATTTACGCCCCCAACATGATACCCTGAATCTTTCATCAACATTTCCACACACCTCAACCAGTTGCAGGCCCACACTGTTCTTATGGGGGGCAACTTCAACCTCACCTTAGTTCCCTCCGTGGACTCGAAGAGAACTGGACTGGTAACCAAACTCCACTCCCTACAGGCTCTCGCTACCCTTCTTAAATCCATCCTCCTCGCTGATCCTTGGCGCTTCAAGCACTCATAGACTAGGGGTTACACATTTCACTCTGCCCCCCCTCATGGCTCCTGGTCCCGCATCGATCAATGGTACCTGACCACGGATCTGTCAGTCACAACCACTAATGTTGAACATCTCCCCAGGATCTTGTCGGATCACTCCCCGGTGCTCCTCACTCTCCGACTTCCCAAAGCAATACAGCCTTGTGTGGCTCTTCCCTACGAATGCACTACTTGATGAGGTTTTCAGTGCTGAAGTGAGAGACGCAATAGTTCAAAACTTTCAACTCAATACGGGAACTGTGCAGCAGTACTCAACCCTCTGGGATGCTTATAAGGTATACATCAGAAGGGTGGGCATAGCTAAGCACTCAGGGGTGCTGCGCTCCATACACGGTGAGCTGGGAACCTTTGAGTAAACGCTAATGGATTCAGACACACAGAGACTGACTGGCAATTACCCTTCGTTGCTCTGCCATCGTGCCTCCCTAATGCAGGAATTCCAAGACCTGCAGACCCACGAGATTAACTACCTGGGCAAGTATGCACGAGCTCAGATTTATGGCGTGGGTCAGAGTCCTGGCCGCACTTTGGCCGGGCTGCTCTACCCCCATACCAAGCTTCATTGATTAAGCTCCTTCAGCTTGATGATGGCTCCTCCATCACAAACAGTGACAATATAATGAATGCTTTTCTTAACTATCACACTCCTCTATACACATCGCAATGCGATGCTCCCGATGACAATTTGCAGACTACTTGGCAGAGGTTGCCATGGTTTGGCTGAAGACGGGACAGCAGCAGTTTCTCGCTTCCCCTAACTCCTGCCACAAGATTTTGCAAGCCGTTGATGACCTGAGTGACACGCGTGCCCCAGGTCTTGACAGCTTTACTGGGGTATTTTATAAGACTGATCCCTCACCTACTTGAGGTCTATGCAGAATCCCTTACATGTGGAAGCCTCCCCCCGACAATGCGTGAGGGTGTAATCACTCTGTTACTAAAGCCAGGCAAGCCCCCAGACAGGTGCACCTCATAAAGACTGCGGTCATTGTTGAACCACGACAATAAAATTCTAGAAAAAGTCCTAGCCACATTGCCTTTCCCTCATAATAGACAGAATAATTTCCCCATTACATTCTGGGTTTGTCCCAAATCGTTCCACATCAGTTAATCTTTGGACTATATTTGCCATTCTTAATCAGGTCAATCCAGAACTCCCTGCCACAGTGGTGTTCATTGATGCCGAAAAAGAGATTGGTTTGCTGAAATGGCCATTTCTACTTGCTACACTGGGTAAGCTTGTGGTACCTAAAGGTTTTCATGAGCTTGTTAGCCTACTGTGCATGTCCCCGCCGGCTCGCCTAAAAGTGAATAGAGCACTACTAACTGACCTATTTGTGCTATCTTGCGGCACTAGGCAAGGGTGCCCCCATCCCCTCTTCTATTTATTATCACCATGGATCTCCTTGTACAACATTTTAAGGAGCCCACTTTACGAGAGGACTATGTTTCCATTGCGGCCCCCTTCTGGCAACTCTGTATGCAAATGATATAATGTTTTTTGACAGAGACCGCAAGATCAACCTCTCCCCTCTACTTCAGGAAGTTGTCCGCTTCGGAACGCTCTCTGGTCTCGTGAGCGAGTAAATATAAGATCTTCCCCTTGACGAATGCCACAATCTCTTGTTCCCTGGAGTTTCCCTTAAAATGGTGCACAGACCCCCTAAGTATCTCAGCATCTACCTCCATCGACAAAATTCAGAGGTTATACAGCTAAATTATGGCCCGCGATTTGTTATCCCAAATTAATCAGTGGATTAAACTCCCACTCTCCATCACGGGGTAGAATTGTGGAGCTACCTCATTTTATACTTATTCCTAAATATCCCTATAGTTCTAGCGAATAACTTCTTTGACACTTTACGTGGTATGCTCACATGCTTGGTATGGGCTGGCAGACAACCAAGAATCAGCAGGCAAAACTTGATCCTGCCATATGAATGTGGGGTTTCGGTGTCCTCGATCTCTACCTTTACTATTTAGTAGCCCAGGCGCACTTTTTATACCACTAGTTCCATTTTGATGCACGCCTACAATTCCTGAAGATGGAGTGATCACAGGTCCACCCATAACCACTTTCCACAATTATACCACACGGCTTACCTAGGAATTCTTCTGAAATACAGACACTCTCAACTATGTGCAGGGCTTGGACCAGACTCCAATGGTATCTGGGTTTTAGCCATTTGTACTCTCCTCATGTCCCTCTTGAAGACACCCCACGGCTCCCGGTGACCACAGAAACACTCAACAAACAGACTTTATCCACTTACCGATTGCATAGACTGGGTGACATTTTTGCAGATGCCGAAATACGCTCTGTCCCTTCGCTGGCGGAAGGACACAACGTATCATACATGGACAGATTAATTTGGCATTGACTGTATAACACAGTACACGCCACGATTCTGAATGCTCCTGCAGAACCTCCGGACATTCTGCCATTATCCCTGATCATCTCGACCCCAGACAATGCCAACTTGGTTTCTCAATTTTACCACGTGGCCCTCTTGTTGAGGCCAGTTGTGGAGAGGGTGGCGTGGTTGGTGTGGGAGAGAGACCTTCAGCCCATTACCAGACAAGACATGGTACTTTTGCTGGGAGCAGGCCTGGTTAGTTTCTAATATTCATCAACACAACCTACTACATTTTAAATACCTACACCATGCCTACATCACCCCTCATTTGCTAGCCAAATTTGATTCCACTAAATCACACTGCTGCCCAAAATGCACAGCCAAACCCGCTGATTTCTCACACCTGGCATGGAACTGTGCACCGATACTTGCCTATTGAGAAGAAGTGCTTCATATTCTATCATAGATGATCGAGACTGATATCGTTCCAACTCCAATAATGGCATGATTAGGCTACGTTCGGTTGCTCCCTGCGGGAGTTTGGCGTTTTGCTGCTATTGCGATTTTGTTAGCGAAGTGCCAGGTGTCTCTATATTGGGGTGACACATCAGTCCCAATGGTTAAGAGATAGATGCGAGATCTAGTTTGCTGTGACACCATGAGTGATATCTATCCTGCGTTATAACTAACGCTGGGCGTAGTGGGCGTAGTAAGGCTATGTTAAGCACCACAAAGTGGGGGGGAATCTACGCGCACCCCCCACTTTGCGTAGCCCCACTACGCGCCACCTGCCTCCCTCCCGCCCTCCTCTAATGCCCTTAAAATATTAAAAAACATTCTAAAAGTAAAGAAATAGACTTACCTGCGATGCGGCGTCCAGGGGCTCCATCTTGCTGGTATCTCTGCCGACTTCTATTTCACAAAGAAGTCGGCAGAGATTACAGCAAATGGAGCCCCGGGACGCCGCATCGCAGGTAAGTCTATTTCTTTACTTTTAGAATGTTTTTTAATATTTTATGGGCATTAGAGGAGGGCAGGAGGGAGGCGGGTGGCAGGCAACTTCGCTCCGTCCACGGAGTGGGCGTAGTGTTGCCTACGATGCATACTTTGTGTAGCGCGAAGTAGGCAACACTACGCCCACTCCGTGGGCAGAGCGAAGTGCTAACCCCACCCCTAGTTATAATCACCCACTTCCAGGCCTGAAAACATATGGAAACCACTGCAAAACTACTTATTACTCTTTTCACCTGATATTGGGGGACTTGACCATGTCTGAGTTGCATCCCGTCCTGGGATAAGTATCTTTAATCATGCACTGTAACTACATGATCCTATTGCTGAATATACAGCTAGAGCCACTAGAATAAATGTCCCCTAGATTAGGTTTGCTTTCCGGACATTAGCCCTTCCATTTATTATGCTTCATACTCTTCTTTCCATTGCTTGCGCTCCTATTCTCATTCCCTCCTTACGGACGCCATTTATTTGTTTTACATGCTTATTGCTGTGGTTTGTTTTTTCAGGTAAGCACAAACAGATTGTAAATTCCTATTAGCTTTAAATTCCCCCATGCATTTCCATTTACTTATGCTATTGTTTCGTACTGTTTGGTCTTCTTTAAAAATCAATAAAGATTTGTATTTTTATTTTTAAAAGAACGTATTGCCATGCAATCATGGATGTGAAGTAGCCGGCCACTTGCCGATGATGTTGAATTTCATTTTTTTTTTTAATTGTTTTTATTGCCGACGTTGGGTCAAAATAGCATAGTCAAAATAGCATAATACATTCGTAAAGTCCACATATATACATCCAAACAATTTCTTATGCAGTTGATTGATTCCAGTTTGAAAAAAAATTAAATTAAATTGATTCGTTACAAAATACCCAAATCAGGAGGCTATTCCTGTATATATTCTTTAAGTGGCCCCCATGTCAATAAGCCAATCTTTTTTTTCCTTACCCCTTTTAAAGCATATAGATTCCATTCTAGTTCATATACATTAAATAATTTTCTTCTCCAAAATTCAAACGCAGGTGCTTCAGGTTGTAACCATTCAGTAGCTATACATATCCGAGCTTTAGTCATTGCCGCAAACAGAAAATTCTTAAATTTACACAAATCCGTATTTTCATTAAAAGATTGGGTCCCCCCTATTAACATAAGTGCTGGAGATATTTTTATAGGAAAATGAATGACTTTGGTTATGAATCTTTCTATACTTGAAATAAAAGGCATCAATTTGGAGCAGTGATAAAAAATATGAGGTATATCTGCCTCCTCCCCTCCACACCTAAAGCATTTTCCATCATATTGTGGACCCCATGTGGCCATTCGTTTAGGTGTATAATATAGTCTAAATATAGTTTTATATACTTGTGCTTTCATGTTGGCTGACATACAAATATCTTTAGCCATTACTATAGTGTCTACAATATTCAGGTCGGTTTCCTCCAGCTGATTCTCCCAATATATATTATATTTGTTGAGGTCATCAGGTTTATACTCCAACAATAAACGATATATCAGGCCAATCTTTTTCTTTGTTTGTATTGCCTCCATTAGTCTATTAGAGGTAAGATTGCTTAATTTCTTTAAACAGAAATCTTTAAGTTGGAGATACTTAAAAAAGTTGGAATGGGGTATTTGATATTTACTATTCATATCAGAAAAGGCTCTGAATGTTCCATCCGCCTGAGATAAATCTCCAATTCTAACCACCCCTTTCTTACTCCATTCCTTAGCCACATGGTCCCAGAATATCGAGGGGAGTATCTTCTCCACTGAGAGCGGGGTGTGATATATAATTTTCTCTAATTTCATTATTTTCTTAACTTTTCTCCAAACTTTGTATGCTGAATCAATCACCTTAAATCGAGTATGTTTGTAGTAGTTCCCTTCCAGCTCTTTCAATAAACAACCCTTTGAATGTTCTCCCAATAATAAATAAAATATTGAGGGAGACTCCGCCGGATCCTCTATTTGTTCTCCGGTCAGTAGAATTCGCATTCTTTGTAAAAAACATACATAATAATAAAACAAAAAATCCGGGATCCCCAGCCCTCCTCTCTCTTCCGGGAGTGTTAACCATTTCATAGCTCACCTGGTTTTCCCAGGTGCCCAGAAAAATTTGGTACATAATGATTGGAGTTTAAATATATAACTTAGAGGTATTTCTAAGGGAATACTGCGATATATATATATAATATTTTATCTAACACATTCATCTTAATGATGTTACCTCTCCCAATTATAGAAAGTTGAAGTCTCCCCCACCTATCTAAAGATTGCTGAATTTGTTGTAATATCTTAACCCAGTTAGCTTCCATTATCTCCTGTGTATGTGATTTTATAATAATTCCTAAATATGTCACTTCTGAGATTACCCTAGTATCATTGAATTGAACGCTATCTGTACACAATACCTGCATTTTCGCAGCATTAAGTTTATATCCAGAACTGTTTCCAAAGTCAGTAGCTAAATGTTCAATCTCTATGATTGCCTGCCTGGGATCTGTAGTAATAATGGCTATATCGTCCGCATATGCGAATATTGAATAAGGTATATTAGAAACAATAAATGGTTTGATATATGGTGACTCTAGTCATTTAATTAAAAAGGGATTAATAAATAACGCAAAAAGAAGTGGAGAATAGGGAAACCCTTGCTGAGTGCCTCTTGTAATTATTATCCTTTCTGATTTTTGCCCCATGGCTACGACTCTTGCATTAGGTGATCGATAAAGTACCTTAATGGCTCTTAAGAATTTTTTACCAAATCCCATTCTATCCATGACTTCCCAAAGATAAGCCCATTCTACGCGATCAAACGCTTTCTCAGCGTCAAGTAATATCAGCGCTAGATCTCTCTTCTCAGTTTCGGCTATATCAATTAGAGTGATCACCTTATTAATATGGGCTACAGTTCCTCTGTTGGGGATAACCCCATGCTGAGTCAATGATACTAAAGGTGTTATAATCTTAGACATGCGATTTGCTAGCATCTTCGAATAAATCTTACTGTCACAATTTAGTAAGGATATAGGTCGATATGAGGCAGGCTGTTCAGGGGGTTTCCCTTTTTTGGCAAAGACAACTATTGAAGCCTCATCCCAAGACTGTGGAGCTTTCCCCACTTGTGCCCTTCTAAAAGTCTCCAACATAAGGTTTTTTAGAGGTTCAAAAAAACATTTATACACCTCACCTGGGATAAGGTCGGGGCCAGCTGCCTTCCCATTGGACATGCTTTTAACTGCACTCTCCAATTCTTCCATTGTGAAGGGTTGATCTAAAGTAGCTTTTTCTAATTCAGTCAACTTGTTAAATGTAACTTCATGCAAAAAAGTATCGGGATCTACATTAGGTTGTTTAGTATACAATTCTGTGTAGAATTGATAAAGTATTTCCAATATTTTTTGTGGGTCTTCGAATATTATCTAGAGTTGTGTACGCATAATCAATGCAAATACATCCCCACATGAGGCACACCGGGTAAAGAATGATTCATTAGTTGGTCATCCAAAATGTAGAATTTATTGGGACAACGTTCATCGTGAAAATGAAGTGGATATTATGTTCATATCAGTCCAATATTTTTGGTATACATGTCCAAGATAAGGAACAATCAAAATAGGCAACTCCAATGCATTTCGGGCGGGGCCCTTTCTCAAGGAGTGCTGTAAAGAAGACAGGAGAGGGTAAAGATCGGGATCTATAAAACGCGATGAGAACAAGAAATAAATTAAGGTGTCGATCAATGGGTGTGTAAGTGCGATTTAAAAAAACTAGGGGGTGTGCGAAGGGTAGTGTCTAATGGTGAAAGGCGGTATGTGCACTTAAGGCTAAGCGGGCGTGAGTGGCGGGCTCTGGAATCAAGGGTGCAGGAAATGACTTACTTCTACTTCGATGTAACGCTGCGCGTTACTGACGAGTTCTGGAACATGCCGAGAACGCTATGGGGAGGTGGCCGGGGAGCCGGTGAAGAAAGCTGGAGGTGGGGAAATCGAAAACGGACTGTGGATAGAGGGGGCTGAGTGATAAACATGGCGAAGCCATGTTGGAGTGGTGAAACAGGGATGAAATAGGTTGAGTGTTGGTCAAATCATGAAAAAAAGGATCAAGTGAAAAAAGTGCAAAAGAGGCAGTAAGAGGCAATGTAAAGTAGTCACTCAATTATAAGTAGCAACTATATTCAAATCGATCATTGAGGCCGAAAGGCTTCTGTGTCTGTAGACGGAACATCCATTCCAATTCTCTTTTTAAGAGCAGTTTGTTGTTATCGGTTCCTTCTTTCTTGCTGACGATCTCGAGGATGATGAATTGCAGTTGGGCGATGGTATGGCGAGTTTCAAGAAAATGTGTCGCAATATTAGATTTCTCATTTTTGAGTCTGATGTTGGATTTGTGCTCATTCAAACGTATCTTGATTTTTCTTTCTGTTTTGCCAACATATAGTTTGCCGCAAGGGCATTTCAAGGCATATATCAAATTGGAGGAGTCGCATGTGGCATTAACTTGAAGTTTGATGGCGTTGCCTTTCATGGGATGACAGATGGTATTACCTTTTATGATGCAGTTACAATGGCTATAATTGAGACAGGGCTGAGTGCCTTTGTAGTGTTTAGCAACGATGGTAGGATTAGACAATATTTCTTTAATATTCTTGCTTCTTGTGTGAGCAAACAAGGGGGGAGTTTTGAACATATCTCCAAAATCGGGTTCGATTTGAAGAATTGGCCAATGTTTGAGTATGATCTTTTTGTAAGTTGTACTTGCTGTAGAATATTTAGAAACAAGAACGATACGTTGTTGTTCTTTAATAGGTTTCTTGGTGAGAGCCTCTTGTCTGGTTATTTGTGCCACTCGGGTTTGTGCCTCAGTTAGAATCTGTGCTGGGTACACTCTGTCGAGGAATCGGTTGTGCATTTCATTCATGCGAGTCTTCATGGTGTGTTCATCTGAAACTATGCGTTTAACACGTAACAGTTGGGAGAACGGCAGGTGTCTTTTTAGCGACTCTTGGTGATAACTATTATAATGTAATGTGTTATTGCGATCAGTAATTTTTCTATGAAGATCAGTTGTGAGACCATTTTGGGTGATTTTTATGTTGACATCCAGAAATGTAATTTCAGTGTCACTGATCTGCCATGTCAATTTGATCCGTTCGTCCTTAGAATTGAGATGGTGAAGAGATTGTTCTAGAGATTCTTTGGAGTCCGTCCAGACGATGAATAAATCGTCGATGTATCTGACGTACATTTTTATTTTTTCATGGAAGTTGGTGTTGCCATATATATGTGTTTTCTCAAAATTCTCCATATAGATGTTGGCATATGTGGGGGCAGCGCAATTTCCCATCGCCATTCCGGAAAGCTGGAGGAACCATTCACTGTTGACTTGAAAATAGCTATGATATAAAGTGTATACCATTAGTTCCATAAGGAAAGATTGCATGGAAACGTCAATGTCACTGTTTAGCAGAGCTCGCTCAATGGCTTCAATGCCTCCCTGGTGGGGGATGGATGTGTATAGGGAGTTAACATTAGCTGTGCACAGTATGTATTGGTTATTGTCATCGACTTGAATGTTAGCCAATTTAAGCAAGAATTCGGTTGTGTCCTTGATATAGCTGGCAGCTTTGGTAACAATGGGTTGCAGATATCTGTCTATCAGTTTACCTGGAGATTCGTGAATTGAACCTTTGGTAGAAACAATGGGCCGAAAAGGTGGATTTTTGAGGTCCTTGTGTATTTTAGGGCTCATGTGAATAGTGGGACTCCTGGGATGCTCCAGCAATAAAAAGTTTTTAGTGCGTTCTTGAATGGTGTCATTTTGAAAAGCTCTCATGACTATGTCTTTGAGGATATTCTGAAACTCCCTAGTCGGGTTGTTGTCGAGTTGCATATACAGAGTGGTGTCTCGTATATGTTCTTGAAGTCGTTGTGTGTACATGGTGGTATCTAGAATAACCAATGCTCCGCCCTTGTCGGCTTTTACGCATCGAATTTCCTCATTGTTGGCCAAGTATTTGAGGGTGTCTCGGTCCTTCGTAGTAAGGTTCTGATGTCTGGAATTTCTATGGAAGTTGATTTTAGACACTTCGTTGCGGACCAATTTTTCAAATAGGTCGATTGACTTGTGGCTGCTTGGAGCCTGGTATGTGCTAGGCGGTCTGAGGCCTTTGAGTTCATCAGGTTTATTCGCTGTGGTAGGTGGCAAAATGTTTTCAAAAAAGTGACGTAACCTGAGTTTCCTTACGAGTTTGAAGGTGCTCACTTCGAGTTCCAATAGATTGGTATGTGCTGTCGGGATGAAAGATGTGCCTTTCTCGAGTAGGTTCATCTGGTGTGGGGTAATAGTGGTGCTCGAGATATTGATGGCTAAGTGTTCTTTTTTGGTTTGGGATCCTTCGTGGTGACTTTGCTCCGTGTGGTTGGGGCGGTTGATTCTTTTTCTTTTGTTTTGGCCCCTCCTGAGTCTTCGGCGGTTTCCGTGCCACACTCTAAAAAATGAACCGCAGAGGTTTGATTTTGTGTCATTGTAGACGTGCTTGCTTGTTCATGAGCTGGTCTCGGAGTTGTGTTTTTTCGAGGTGGACGGGTTGAACTGTCGCTACCAGAGGATGATATATCGGTCTGCATATTGGTAGGTCTATTGCGTCGTCGCTGGGAGTCGATGTCTGCCCAGGAATAGACTTCATCCAGCTTGTAGTCAAGCGTGTCTCTGCGAAATTTCCTGATTCGAATATTATCCCATTTTTATCTTGTAATTTAGCAATTTGGTGAGTCGATTCTTTCATTTTTAATTTTAAGGCCAAAGCCCTACCTATAGCTTCCCCATATTCATGCATATACCGCTTGTATATTATATATTTCTGCGCTATCTCCTCACACCAAATTCCTGTAATGTCGGCTTGCCGTTTGGCAATTAAACCCTCATACTCATGAATTTTAGTTAAGTTATTATCCCCCTTCTTAATTTCTGTCATTAAATGTTCTTTTGCATTAGAGAGCTGATCATATAAATCCCGCATTTTTCCCCGTTGTAAATATTGATGATAAAATCCATAACTCGTTGTTTCCCCTCTAAAACATGCTTTCCATGTATCCCATATTATCTCAATATTAGCCGAGCCCGTATTATTCTGTATAAATTCTATAATCCATTTACCCATGACCTCTCTATATTGTATATCCAGGCATAATTTCCTATCAAACGTAAAGTTCCTATTCTGTTTCAATTCTCCTATGTGGGCAACCTCAATAATCAGGGGAGAGTGATCCGATGTTACTCTAGGATATATCAGAATTTTTGTGTTAGATTGTGTACTGGCTGAGGTAAACAAATAGTCCAAACGAACAAAATTCTTTTGCGGAGAGGAGTAATAAGTATATCCTGGGGCAGTAGGGTAATTTTTACACCAAATATCGACCAATGCATGATCTTTCACTAAGTTGTATAATGCTTTAAAGACTCGAGGCTTTCTCCCCTTATAGTTCTCTGCTCCAGCGTCTAGCTCACCTCCCCTCAAATTAATGTTTAAATCTCCACATAGAACTAGAAGGCATCTCCAATTAGCAAGTTCAAGATTTAAATATTCAAATATTTCCCCGTTGTCCTGATTAGATCCATAAATTGAGCATATCGTTATAAACCTGCCTCCTATACTTAGTGTAGCTATCACCCATCTGCCCCATTTATCCGTTAAGCTATTGACTAGTGAACCTAACCGTGGTCTTATTAAGATCATTACCCCTCTTATCATACTTGTTTGGTGGGATGTTGCCAGTATTATGTACCCTAAATCAGATACTAAACCTCTTTTCTCCCAGGGTAAATGTGTTTCCTGTAGACATAATATGTCCGGCTTCAAAAATCGAATTTCAGATGCAATCCTCTTCCTTTTATTTATATTGTTAAGGCCGGAGACATTGAAAGAACATATTTTGATATTCTTAGCCATTACAACAATTCCCAATTATACCTCTGTTTACGTATTTTGCGATAGAGTACCCCATCTTACTCCTTGCACCTCCTTTAATACTGGATCTATTCTTTTTTATTAATTCTATGTAGTCATTTGACCTCAACGTGGCATTTTCCCCCGCTAACCCCCGCGCCCCCCTCCACCAACAACCCCTTTGCCCAGTGACCCCCCCCTCCATTACCGAGGCTTTCGGACTCCTGGTCCTAGTGATGGTGCTGAGTTCAACCTCTCCCCCGTCCTGGCCCACAGGTTAACATTTCATCCATCATTGTATAAGTACTATTCCAATCTTTCAACCTTTCAAATATTTTCGAACATATACCAGTGGATACTACTGAAACAATAATCCTGTTTTATGATTTTCATAGATGTCTTTAGTTCATATATAAAGAAATTATATCCCTAAGCTATAACAGCGAATAATCCACAATCTAGGAATCTTTTATATCATGCAGGTATGCTTTAGCAGCTGCCACATTGGTAAAAAATCGAGTGTTCTCTTTATAAATAATTTTCAGTTTAGCCGGATTCATAATATAGGCTTGTGCGCCTTTTTGTTGAAATTAATTCACCAATTGTCTTAACTGCCATCGGGTGTCCATTGTATATTTACTGTAGTCCGGAGTTGCAAAGAAGGTAAACCCTTCACCCCTGCCTTTACTGTTTGGTCGAGTATTCATATATACATCTTCTCTAGCCCGGAAGCTGTTAAAGGCAACCAGAATCGGTCTAGGTTTACTGGCGGTTTCGCCAGATCTAAGTTGAATGTTAAATGGATATCTATGGGCACGCTCAATCTCTCGGTCCCAATCCCATCTTTTCAGCTCCGGAAATGCCCCTTGAAAGAATTCGACAGTGAATTTGCGTGGATCTTGTCCTTCTTTACCCTCGGGAATTTGCATTAGCCTTAGATTGTTACGTCGAGAGCGGTTTTCGAAATCGGCCATTTTCCAAAGTAAGTCCTCTTTATTAGCATTTAAATTCTCAGTGACAGTTTTTTGTTTTGCTAGTTCATCTTCAATATTGGAGACTCTAGTTTCAACCTCGGTGAATCTTTCCCCAAAGTCAGAGTGTGACTTTGCCAGCCTACGAATGGAACTTTGCAGCTTCCGGCATGAGTTTTGAATTTTTTGGCTATCTCGCTCCGTTTTATCCATGTGGCTTAGGATTGTCTGATAAATCGTAGCTAAAGTAATATTGTCGGTTGGCTCTACTTGAGAACCTCCTGTTGCCCCCTCAGTTATAGAGGCATCCCCCTCACCTCTCACTGTAATAGGGCTGTCTTCAATATATTCCTCGGCTTCGTCATCATCATCAATTTCGCTCTCACCTTCCTCCAAACGCATTTGTTTAGAGTATTGAACAGCCAGATCTTCACATGAGGAGGCTGAATTCTCAGAGACTGAATAAAAATCCAGTGATTCTGTCTCGTTAATTACATTTGTATCCAGATTTGGTCCTGTCATACTAAGCCCTTCCACAGACTCTGTGACAGTTCTCCCCGGTTGGCCGGAGCTGAGATCACCTCCTGAGGGAGTGGTAGCTGAGTTTTCATTCGCCGATGCGGCAACTACTGGCGTAACAACAATTTGAGGCACTGCAGTAGTTAGATGCTCACCTTGCAACCCTTTCTCCACTGCCAGCAAGGTAGACTCTCCATTAACTATTTCTGATACTGTCTGGAGGGGGCTGCGCATCGCTTCCTTGCGTTTTTTCTCTTCAGCCGCCATAAGTAAGGTAGAGATCGTTTGTTTAACTAAGTTGGGATTATCAGCTGGGATCACTCCCCCCGTTTTTTTTTGTGAAACTCCACTCATGTCTTTCTCTGCACCACTCGTACTCACAGTTGTACTGGCCTCTGGGACTCGTTTTTTGCGTGTTCCTTTAGGCGCCATAGTAGCTGATCCTTTTGCAGCTCCTTTTGCGGTTCCTTTCTCTTCCCTGAATCCCAGGACGCGGTGCTCGAAGCATCGGAGACTCACGGCACCTGTGTGGGAAACCGCCCACCAGACTCGACGAAGTCTCGTCAGGGCTGTCAATGCTGTGATCAGTTACCGTGGCAGCGTTCAGTACTCAGCGTCCTCAAACAAACGACGTCTTCAACATTCAGCGTTTTCGGCGTTTTCAGCATTTACAGCGTTGCAGGTATGAAAACAAAAAAGCTGCTCATGCGCCTCTTGATGTTTTTTTTTCCATCTCTGGGTCATTCACTATCGGCACTTGCAGCTTCAAATACCTTCCAGATTTGGCTATGGCAGCTTTCAAATACATCCTGGTATCTCACTGGTAACTCGCATAAAGAAAACCTGTGAGTCAGTGAGTCAGTGGAACAAAGGGCTCACACGTCCGGTACGGCTCTGCGTACGGGCGCCATCTTGCCTCTCGGACGATGTTGAATTTCAAAAGTAAAAAAATATACAAGATGAGTTAGCAATCCCCCAAGAAGGTGTAATACTGAGAGGCTCAAGAATCGTCATACCTGTAAGCCTAAGACAGTGGGTCATCAAGCTGGCCCACAAAGGACACCATGGTATTGTGGCCACTAAGAGAGCCTTAAGAGATCGAGTGTAGTTCCCTGGCCTAGACAGGTGAGTTGAGAAGGAACTGAAGGAGAATCACATTTTCAAATGTCTCCCTAGGTGACGTAGCACCCAGTGACAATGTCTGACTTTCCTGCCCATGCTTGGGAGAAAGTTTCAGTTGACTTTTTTGGGCCTTTAGATAATGGGCATCATCTCATGGTAGTCACAGACGAGTATTCATGTTTCACTTTGGTGGAAGACCTATCCTCTACAATCCACGGCAGTCATAGAAAAGCTTTATGACATCTTTGCAACGTGGGGCATCCCCAAAAACCTTAAATCTGATAACCGCCTGCCATTTAACAGCAAAGAGTTCAAAGAACTTCTTGTCCGACTCAAATCCTAACACCAAAAGAGTACACAATTCTGGCCACAGGCCAATGGTGAAGTTGAACAATTCATGGGCACCCTCAAGAGGGTCATTCAAAAGATCCGTGGAGAGAATTAACCTAAGCATAGCCCTATACCAGGCCCACGGGCCTATCAATCAACCTCCTTACTCACAACTGGTGAGAGCCCAGCCACCTTGCAATTTAGGAGAGCCATCAGAACAAAACTCCCTATTGAACCTCAGATTGATTAGTGAACAATGACAAGGTTCGAGACACAGACGCAACTCGGAAAAGAAAAATGAAGAGGTGTGCAGATCTGGGTCGCCATGCTAGAGAAACAACTTTTGACAAAGGAGACTGGGTACTGGTTAAGCAGAGACGAAAACAGAAAACAGACATTCCTTTTGATGTAAATCCTTTACAAGTTGTAGTGTACAAGGGACATATAGTGACAGCACGTTGTCCTGGACAATCCATCACTGGCAACTAGCTAACTGTCAAAAAAAGTGCATTCGAACCCCGGCGGTGTCCACCTGTCAGAGTGGGCCCGTCGTGCTGTGGGGGTCAGCACTCTAGTTGTCGCACAGTGTCGCGTATAAAGCGTTACTAGGCAGCGACCGCGCAGCTAAAAATATATCTGCTCATGATCGGGGGGATTGTAGTGAAGAAGTCCTAATCCTACTCAGTGTTTTTTTTCTGCACATATTGTAAATTTTACCGGCACCTACGTGCTTTTAAATCAATACAAGGGTGAAATTGTGTAACTTTTAAATTGAGGAAACTGATGGTAATTGCAACTAGCTAACTGTTAAAACAAAGCGCATTCGAACCCCGGCGGTGTCCACCTGTCTGTGTGGGCCCGTCATGCTGTGGGGGTCAGCGCTCTTGTTGTCGCGCAGTGTCACGTATAAAGTGTCACAATGTAGCGACCGCGCAGCGGGTGCGTCGACGGTGCGCCAAAGGCAATCCCATCTGCACCCGGCCAAGCATAGCGCTAGCCATGCTCCCGGTTTTTGCAATATGATTTTGATCCCTCCCTGCTATAGATGCTCAGGGGAGCTACTTCGAGACATAGGTAAGCGAGGAAACGGTATCAAAGGGGACCCATGCAAATGAAGAAAGGGAGGGTGGAGCAGGTAAAATTCCGAAACACCACTAATACAATAAGTCACCCGCCCAACAGGATTATAAGAGGCCTAAGAACCAGGGTCCTAACATATCAACAGTGAGGGCTGACCCACACAAAAGTACAATATTTCAATAGGACATTTATTTATAAAAAATATATTATTCTTTTTATTTTCATCATATCAAACAAGACTCATATTTCAAGAGAATTTTTTATCAAGAGGTATAGATAAATCATCTATGGATGTATAGATGCATTTGTCCCACACACAAAAGAATCATAAACCTCAATCATACTTGCATTCACTCTCAGTGATATACACATTCATTCCTCAGCACATACACGTTCCTACAAAATTACAAAGCACTCCCGATGGTAAAGCTGCCACTTAAAAACAGAATGTAACATTCTCGTGTCCTCCAGATGGTAAGAGGAAACTGGATCCAAGTACACAAGGAGAAAAAAGCCAACAAGCGTTTCGGTCTAACGCCCTTACAGGGTCTCCGGAAGGTGTTGCCACTGCTACCTTCCCAGGCCAGAGCCACAGTGGTTAGGAGTGTGATCCTGAGCCGCCTGGATTATTGTAACTCCTTGGTACTGGAGTCCCCGAGTTACTTGATTACGAGGCTCCAGAGAATTCAGGAGGCAGCAGCAAAGCTTGCATTGGCAAGACCACGCCGGTCATCAACAACTCAGGCGTTTGCAGAGCTGCACTGGCTCCCATTGACCCAAAGGATAATGTTCAAGTCTTTGTGCATTGTCTTTAAAGCACTAACCGGATTTGGACCTAAACCTCTGCAGAGTAGGTTCGGATGGTGTTCACCGACACGCAGCTTACGATCCTCCTCAGCCAATCTTGTCAAGGTCCAGAGGCTAAAGAGATCTACAATGGCGGGACGAGCGTTTGGTGTGGCAGCTGCCCGCATCTGGAATAGCCTTACCTTGGAGTTGAGGCAAAGACAGGACCTACTGTCGTTTCGAAAGAAAGTCAAGACCTGGCTCTTTATTAGAGCATAAGCATTGGCTCCATCACACTGCCTACCCGCCAGCATCTTACTCGTATTTTAGCGCCAGGATGCCCGAGGGGTTACAGCGCGCTTTATAAATGTCAATACAAATACAAATACAAATACTGGGGACACATCACACTTTAAACACCTATAGCAACACTTGTCGAGTCTTGTTATCATGTGTGAGGCGACCCCGCCAGCAGGTGAGGCTCAAGCGCCTGAGCCTGTGTCACTGTTGCCCGATCAGGGTATACTTCAATCATCTCGTATCACCTGAGCCAGCAGCGCCTAGTCGACTAACCGAAGAAATGTGATTTTAGTGATGTGTGCCACCTTTTATTTAACAAAGGGGAAGATGTAGCATATTGATATTAAGCACTCTAGGACCCCCATGGTTCTGTGCCTATATTACAATAATGGGTGCACTATCCCTGTTGAACAAGTTACTTACCTTCGGTAACGCTTTTTCTGGTAGATACAATATCTGCCTGTGGATTCCTCACCTTGTGAATATCCCCTTTGCGTCAGCAACATTCGGAAATTCTTTTTGTAGCTTCGCGCCGACGTGGACTTGGACGTCATAGAGACACGGCATCGCACGCGACTCCGCTGACGTCACCGACGCCTACAATAGGCCCACGCCGGCGTGATGACATCAGTTCCGCCCTTTTTTCCGTGCCTTTTGGTATTCATTTTTATTATATTATTAATCAAAAAATCATGGTTCTGGGCCTATATTACAATAATGGGTGCACTGTCCCTGTTTGCCTCACCAGGCCCTTTAAACCAATGTGCTAGGCGCAATTAATACGCTGCCCTTAGGGCAAACTATGTAATACAGCTGCTGCTATAACTCTACTAAAGATTTTGTACATTCTCTTATGTTCATGGAGACGGATATCTGAAATATGAGTGTGTAAGCTTAAAATAAAATCAGAAACTGATGTCCCAGCAAGATCTCTCAGCTGTTCTCTCAACTTGCCTGCTCTATTGCTGTAGTTAGCTGTTTTTTTAATAACTAACATTTGTATTGTTTTCATTAAATTGACAATGGCAATTAATCATAGTAAACACGGTGCAATCTTCAAAATGCCATTCATCTGGACAAATTACACAAAAAATACATTACATAATCTGCTTAATAAATTATAGCCCTCCCATCATTTCTCCAGATCCTACAGACTTCCTGAGAGCAGCCCCTCGCTTGATATTTAAGTTCCTCAAGCTATGAACACCAGTTCATTGCTACACACAGCTTGGCAAGGAGGGTTGGAGGAGATTTCTTTTAGTAAGTATGGTACCAATACCTACCAATGCCCGGTCCCTTCTATCCCCACCATATTGTCTAGGATGCCTAAAAGGGTAATTCTGGGTGAGATGTAGCTGTACTACTGAATATCAACCCCTAGATTATAGACATTTATTTATTTATTTATAATTACATTTATTAAGCGCGCAGCTACCCGGAGGTTTCCCGGCGCTAAAGCAAACTGAGCAGTATAAGGAGTGCGAGGAAATGTCAAACTAGGAAATTAAATATCAAAAAGCCAAGTTTTAATTCCTTTACGGAATTTCAGAAAGCACAGTTCAGAGCGCAAAGATTGAGGTAGGGAGTACCATAGAGAGGGTGCCAACAGGGCAAACGAACGTCCTCCCATTTTGGCTCTGTTAACACGGGGAGTCCTGAATTTGTTCTGAGTAGAAGACCTAAGTGTACGGGGGGGAATGTATAGCTGAACCAAAGCAGAAAGGTAGTGAGGGGCTCTTCCTGTCATAATCTTGTGCATATAGCAAAGTGCTTTGAATTTAACTCTACTCTCGATGCATAACCAGTGCAGTTTACGCATATGCTGTGTGACCGAGGATCTAGTAGGGAGGTGACAGATAAGGCGGACTGCCATATTCTGTACCACCTGAAACTTCCTGGTCACTTCCTTGCAGGCACCCAAGAGTAGGATGTTCCCATAGTCCAGGCGTGAGGTGACAAGAGCCTGGACTACAGTTCTCAGGGTGTCGGCCGGCAGCATCCACGTGATTTTCCTCAGCCACCTGATGATGGTGGTACAGGTGGCGGAGACTTTCACCACGTGTTGTTTAAATGATAGTTGGTTATCGAAGATAACCCCTAGATTCCGAGCTGACACTGTGGGAGTAGGTAAAGGGCCCATCTCTGGTGGCCAATGTTGTGGGCCCCAGAGCAAGGTGTCTGAGCCAAACAGGAGCAGTTCTGTTTTGTCCCTGTTTAGTTTTAATTTGTGCTTCAACATCCAATCTGATATTTGTTTCAGCCCGATTTGAAGAGAGGAGGAGGGGAGTTTTTTATTAGTAGAGAGTGAGTAGATGACTTGAGTGTCATCAGCATAGGAATAAATTGTGAGACCAGCCTGTTCCGCCAAAAAAGCAAGAGGTCTCACATACAGATTGAAAAAAAGAGGACTAAGGATAGAACCTTGGGGGACACCGTGAGTGGAGGGGAGTATGGATGAAACAGATGTGGAAGAGAAAACTTGAAACGTGCGATCAGAAAGAAAATTTGCAATCCAGGCCAGGGCGGAACCACCGACGCCAAGAGCCTTCAAGGTGGACAACAGAATGGAATGGGAGACGGTGTCGAATGCGGCACTCAAATCAAGCAAGATGAGTGCCACCGTCTCCCCATTGTCCACCTGACGTCTGATGGTCTCTGACACACCAAGAAGAGTGGTTTCCGTAGAACCACCAGCCCTGAACCCGGATTGAGAGCCGTGTAAAAAATTGGAAGTTTCAACATAAGAATTAAGCAGGGAATTAACATGCTTCTCCAAAATCTTGGAAAAACATGAAAGCAACGAAATGGGGCGAAAATTAGATAGGTTGTTGGGATCTGCGTTAGCCTTTTTTAGTAATGGCACCACCATTGCGTGCTTCCATTCGTTTGGAACAATAGCTTCTGTTAGTGAGGCGTTCAAGACATCCAAAATAATATGGAGTGAGGCTGGGTCCAGTGAACTCAGAACTTGAGGGGGCATAGGGTCCAGGGGGGAACCAGATTTGATGTCTTGAAGATATTTTTTTAGAAGCACGGGAGAAATGGGATCCCACACTTGGAGTAGGGGAGTCACGGGCTCAGAACAGGGGGTGGGAATAGGGGATGGGTTGCCCAGGACTTGAACAGAGTGAGTGGAAGCTGCGGGCATAGAGTTAAAAATATCATAAATCCTATCAATTTTCTCAAGAAAGAAATTGGCTAAAGCATTGCACTGGGCCATGTCCAAACAAGGGTCCTTAGGAACAGAGGACGCACCTGACAGCTCTTTAACTATTTTAAACAGGGCCTTAGGTCTGTTTTGTGCTGTAAGTATGGTGCTGTTAGCAAAGTTGGCTCTGGCGATATCACAAGCCGAGTGATAGGCTTTAAGAGCAAACTTATATTTTGCTTTGTGATCTGGGTTGTAATTGGAGCGCCATATACGTTCCAGCTTTTTGCATTTGGATTTTTCTAGGCGAAGGGAGTCATTAAACCAAGGTGCCGGTGGATGATGAATTTGTGTTTTGTTTTTTTGAGTGGGGAGGCATGAATCCAAAGCAGTTGTCAACCATGATCTAACAGCAGGTAGCTCTTTAATGGTCATGCTAGAAACCGTGGGTTTTGAATTGGCAAGAAGAGAATTTAATTTGTCTATATCTAGACGTTTCCAGTTCCTACTGGCTTTATGGGGAAGAGCAGAACTCGAGGAGTTAGCTCCAGTCATTTTAATTGAAAAGTTGACGATAAAATGGTCAGACCAGAGGACAGGAATTGCCGATTGATAGAAGATGTCTGTAAGGTTTGAAATAATGGGATCTAGAAGATTGCCAGCCTTATGGGTAGGGTCCGAATTATGGAGGTGGAGGTCAAGCGCTTCAAGATCCTGTAAAAGACGTTTAGAAATAACACAAGAAGTAGAATTGAAGTGAATGTTTAAATCACCTACAATAATGAAATTAGTTGATTGCACTAAAAGCGGGGCAATAAGTTCAGGAAATGAGGCAGCCCAGCTGCTAGCAGAGCCCGGTGGCCGATAGATCAGGGAACCGGTCAAGGTAAAATGAGGGGAAAGTGTCAGTTTAAATAAACCAGCTTCACAGTTAGGAAAATCGAGGTCTTCCCATTTGCAAGAGAATTCTCTCTTGAAAATAATGGCAATTCCCCCGCCATCTTTAAGAACTCGGTTACGTCCTACATAGGTGTAATCGTTAGGGAGAGCCATGGCGATGTCAGGGCCAGAGCTGTCATTTAACCAAGTTTCTGTGACAAACATGGCAGCTGGACTAGCTGTCTCTAGAAGATCAAAAATATCTCTCTTGTGCTTCGAGAGAGAGCGGCAGTTAATACTGATGAAGCTCAGAAAAGTGCAGGGATTGTGCAGAGTAGTAGGAGGGATAGACTTAATGGCAGGAATATTCCAAAAGGTGGATGAGATACAGTCAATACTTGAATTGAAAGAGTCCAAGGCAAGGGAACAGTGAGGACAAGTGATGGGCGCGTTTTGGCAATTCAGAACAATGTCCGAGGAACAGGATGATCCCCGCAACCGAAGTAAGGCAGTGCGAGAATATGACGTAAAAGTACGGGCAGGGGAACTGGTCCCTGGGCCCGTACTGGCGCGGACGGGCGCAGACGGGCTTAACTCTGGCGCGACTCCGGCGCGCCTACGTCGCGCCCGCTGCGCTCGTCCGCTGCGCTGACGCATGTGGGACGGCTATATAGCATACATGAATATAGTGGACAGAGTATTGAGGGAAAAAGTATCGAAAGATAAATGCATAAAGCGAAGTATAGATTTACCATCCCTAATTCCACGTCTGCGTACTTTGAAAATACCAGACCATAGACCATTTTGTTTTAGGGACAGTTCTTCTTGGTCGTTGACCGGTGGGAGGCTTCTGTTCTTTTCTGATGAGTCTGGTGATCCATGGGAAGGTCAACGGGTCTATGTAATCACCTCCTTCTCCTCGATTTGACCTCACTGGCCTCCGCATCGCTCTTACTGTCTTTCCAAGATGATCTCTGTCGTGGGGAGAGTTGCATGTAAGTTTTCTGTTCAGCCGCCAGGTCACACGCAGCCTCAGGCGGTTCAAAGAATAGAGAACAGCAGTTCTAGATCACCTTTAACTTGGCTGAGAAAATGATCATATATTGCAAGCTCATTGCACAGAGTTTTTGTTTGTCCGCATCAAAAGACTTTCTCTGCATCTTAGCTTGGCGGATATAGTCAGGAAAGATCATGATGCAGCAGGAGTGGAGACACAATTTTTAAGCCATCTATGCTCTCCTGACGATCAAGTCCCTGTCACTGTAGTTCAGTACTCTGGAGATCATGAGGCGTGGTAGGGCACCCAGTGGGGTTCTCTGTGTGAGTGATTTGTAGTCCCCTTCAATCATAAAACACACAGAGAGCTTGTCAGTGGGCATCCATGTGGTAATCCAGGATTCAAAAAATTTCTCAGGAGTCAAGTCCTCAGGGCCGTTAATAAAACCCATGAACCGACGTTGCACCTTCTTGTCCTGTTCTTGGCATCCTCTGCCTGTTCTTCTAGAGACTCTGAGGTTGCAATGAATAGGAACACTGTCAACTACGATTCAGTGACCGCAACTTCCAGTTATGCAATCGGCCCCTCTCTCTCTAAAACCCTCTCAACCACATTCCATAGGTCTTGCTGAAGACACATCTGCCCCAACATCTCCCATTTTGGTCTCCAGAGCCAAACAGGACACCTGTATTGTCTGAAGTATTGATCCAGTATCTGTATCTTCCAATACCCTTTGGGCTACGGTTGACTCAGCTACCTATTTAGTTTGTCCTACCCAAGGGTGGTGTGAAAATGTGTCACTTTTAGTTTGGCCCTGTGAAGCTGAATTATGGTCTCCCTCCATGGCTCCCAATTTGTTGGGCAATGACAGATCTGGAGGTGGGGGCTATCCCAGCTCCCTGATCTCCCAGGCAACCACTCCACAGGAGTCCACTCTCTACATATATCTCTGCAAGCCGTATTTACTCACAGGACCACCATGGAGCCAGCTTTGTTGGTACTGAGCCCATGTTGTCACCTGTATGTTAGTGTTCTCTCATGCAGCAACTCACAGGGAATGACCACTACTATCTCAATGGCCCAGGGTCTTAGTCTCAGTCCTTGGGCACTGGGTCATTGCTATCCTCTGCTGACAAGTTATAGACAGTTGATTCACAGTGAGACTGCCGCAGAGCTTCATTGCCTCTGTTGGGATGGTCTGAAGATAGTTTGTGTGTCTGTCCACAACTGTGCAGCTCAGCCCTCTTGCTCCATGAATCTTCAGTCAACCAAGGGTAGCACAAACAGCTGGCCCTGTCTTACCAATTTACTCACTCCCATGTCCTTCTTTTTCCTCCACTCCATGAGTGAGAGGGATGGAATTCCCAATCTTCTCACACCTACTCTTTGGCGGAGACTCGAGTTACTGGCAGACCCCAGGAGTCAATCAATCAATCAATCAATCAGGGAATTGTAAGCATGCCACTCACCTGTGAGGGTCTCACGGCGCTGGTGGGTTGAGCAGCTCCGTTTAGCCGGAGAGCCAGGTCTTGAGTGTCTTCCTGAAGTTGTTCAGGGAGGGGGCGCATCTGATGTCAACCAGGAGGTCAACTTGAAACAACAAGAGAGGAAGGGAAACGAGAAACGCTCCTATTCCCCTCGGATGAGAATTCAATAGAACAACGAAGGAGCGTCACTGATAAGAATGACTACAAAAGGAGTAAGCAAGAAGTCTAGCACATGGTCTAAGTCGCTTGCGAAGGAAACCTTTATAGGTTAATTTGAAAGCCCTCACTCACCGACCTGGTCGGTGACCTGTTTCGTCATCGGGCCCCACCAGGAGTGGCCGAATGCCACCCTGGTGTGCTGCAACCCAGGTTACTGTGGAGCTGTTTTTTTGTGAATGTGAAGTGAATAAAGAGTGCAAAGTTAAAATGTCACAATTAAGTCAAAAAGGGAATTTATTCGTTTAGCCAAATGGACAGGGATAAAAAATATATATAGGATAAGGGACCAAAATTATAAGTCCAGTATTATCCTAGTGTCAGGTCAACATGTTCCAGCCTATGTGAAATGGTATATCAGGCATTCGTCAGGACCAGTGAATTTTAAAAGATGTATATATGTAGTGTCAAAATTCCGGTGGTAGGGGCGCGCTAAGGCCCACCCTAGCCTGGGGTTACTTGTGTGGAAATAGAGATAAAAATCACTTTTCTAGGATTCTAAAGCGTTGGAGTGGAACCGAGTTTATTGGGGGGCGCTAAAATGTAAAGCACCATGGATCTCGGGAGGGGGTGGTAGCAATTTGGCACACCGCCCTGTTAGCTAAGCACCCGCTTGGCACCTGCATCGCCCTCGTAAGCCAGACCCCGAAGAACCTTCGGGGTCCGGCTTACGAGGGCGATGCGACCACCCCCCTCCCGAGATCCATGGTGCATTCGAAATTTAAAGATGGCCGCCGATAACATTAAGGCCCATAGTCCTTTTTTTAAAGTTATGACAAGGTGCCGGCTGAACTACACAGAATCACTCGAGATCACGCTGATATCGAAACACACATAACGGAAGGATCTGAACAAACACTCTAGCGTAATTCTTCTTCAAGTGGACAGGGAGACGTTGTGAGAAGTTGGCCTGGTATATGATGTTCACTATTCTAGTGAGCACCTTGCACCAGTCCAAACAACTCTTATAGTGATGGTTGTAAGTCAACCTTATAGACCAGCTATCCTAGTGGTAGCGTGGACAGAACAGTCTTAGGCTAAAAGACTCTTGAGGGCGTGTAAAGCCAGCTGTTTTACCATATGTAACCCCTTGAATACCAAATGAAAGGACACCACACAGGATATGTATAAAATATATATGTATTTATTTACTAACACACTCCTCTGAACTCTTTATGAGATCAGAGGCAAAAGCACGTAACAAGTTACACTTAGAAATACTTTAAATAGCACAATTTACAGTTAGGCCCTAGGGGCGCGTAAAACCATATACTAAGTAAGTGGTATAAGAACCACGACTTGGGAAAGGAGAAGGCCTAGGGCCTAGAGAATCGCTGGGGCTACACTATCTGACCCTTAGGTTAGGAGTAGGAGGCCCACCGGCGGTGCGTGCAGTGTCTTTACACGCACGCGGGAGTCAATGTTAAGTCATGGGGAACTTAGAAGGTAAGTAAATGAAGATTTAGGACACTTCGGGTCTAGCTAGGAGGAAACAACTAGTAAATCTGGACACTAGGATAGCCAATCCCTACTGGAGCACCAAAGTACTCGCGTTACCTCACCCACGGGCTGCGGGTGCATAGGTGTCAAAGTGTGTCGGGTTTCGTCGTTGTTCTCAATGGAGCCTTGAAGAAAGATGCTGCAGGTGACCAGGAGGAAGATGTACGGGTGGATCCAAGGGTGGATCTAGGATGAAGGAGACCTGAAAGCAGAGAGGACAGAGTCTAGGTCACTAGCCAGTGACCGGGTGGAACCAGGGAGGAACCAGACGTCGTCGAGGAGCAATCAGGTGCGGATGTGAAGCTTGTCGTTGCAGCCGCGCGGACCAGGAGGCGTCGTCAAGGACGACCAGGTGCTGGAGAGGAGCTGTCCCACGAAGGTTCTCACAGATGGAGGGGTTGACTTCAGGATTGGAGCCAACAAGCCTAAGCAAAGGCAGCCCACGCAGGATACACAAAAGGCTTCTGGTGCAGACCAGGAGGGTCTGAGGTACTTCACCTTTTCAGGAAAGCGAGGGCCAGTCTGGAGCTACCAGACCAGCGATGGATTTTCACAAGGATCGTCGTCAGAGGGCTACTAGCCAACGGGCCAGCAATCGGACAACACGTCAAGCAGAATACAAGCAGAAGGGCCCCCACGCAGATCTCGTGGAGTGTGGAGGGCTTGTCTTCGGTGCAGGTGGAGCTCGGTGTCGGGTGTCTCAGTCCCCAGTGCACAGCTTCGAGGATGCCTCAGGAGCTGCGCTGTTAGCAAGTTGAAGACTTTCCAAGTTGCCTGGTTCCACGGATTCCGACGCCTTCTACGGAGCTCAGCTGTGCTGGAGTCGTGCAGTGGGGTCAAAGGAGTCCTGGAGTCGAGGTCTTGTCAGGCTCTGTGCTCGAGTTCCGGTGGGAACAGGGACAAAGCAAGCCGTCGAGTTGCTGGATGGTGCCTGGTTTCCCAGGGTGGTCACTCCTTGGCCACAAGGAAGATTCTTCAGTCTTCAAGTTGTTTGAATGTCGAAGGGTCCAGAGTTTTGTTTCAAGTTTCAGTTCAGGATCAAATCTAAAGTCTCCTGGGTCAGCTCCTATCTTTATACTACTAAAGGGGGCTGGGTTACTCACTAGGTCCCTCCTAAGGGTGGGACCAGGAAGGGGGGTGGTTACACCCCCTTTCCTTTGTGCAGTTTCGTGCCAGAGCTGGGGCTGGAGTGCCCAAGCAACCGGTTTGAACTGGGGTATGCATGGAAAACCTAGTGTGCCCCAGGCATGTCTCATTCTATTCAGCCCTCCCTGTCCCAATACACAAAATCCTGTCTGGGGTGGTGCTCGTACCTCTCCAGACAGGATACCTATTGTCCAGGCCTCCCTCACTGGAAGGACTCCCAGCAGCAGGAGGTCAGACTTGTGTCTGTGGCAGCAGCATCCATTTTGTGACGCTGGGGCTCTGGTTAACTTTAACCGGGATAGTCAGCAACAACATGTATTCTCCCTCTAGAAGGGTGGAATGCTACCCCCGTTGCCAGAATTGGCGAGGGGGTAGTATTCCAAAGCGTATGACACCGTACACGACATGTTTAAATAAAGCCAAACCAAAGTTAGCATTCAACCGCGAGGATTATAATGCACTTAAGAGTATATGGTATGGCAATATCATAGAACAGCTATTGAGGACATGGTTCCGAAAGCTGTAAACAGGCTCAGCAAATGCTAGAGCACCATCTCACACATAACCAAGCACTCTGCCGCCAGGATTGTTAAGGCCTGCAATAGGAGTGACTTATAGGTTACTGTGTGTCTATATTTAAGGGTAGTTGGTTTACATAAAAGGGGTGACCCTGTGTCCCTCAGAACCTGGGTAAGCGTGGTTAAATACAAAGTGGTTCCGTCGGGTAGCGAGAAATTGCTTTAAAAAATGGTTGATTTCAGTTCAATCTATACTTAAAGTAAACCCTCTTAGAACAATGCAGTCAAAAAATATATAGTCTTTATATTGACAAATATTCGCGATACACAGGAATTACTTCATTCCGCAATAACACATGTTTCAATAAATGGTAAAATCATTACAAACAACAAACATGTGGTGCATGTGACTGTCAGTGAACAAAGTGATCAGTGCATTTAATCCAGTGACACATTTATACAATATATACAGTGAAATTGGAAGGGGGGCAGGGGGGTTTTGAAAGGCCAGTATGTTCAATTCGTACTCCAAGGAGACAGGGGTTAATTTATACAAGCTCCTGGAGTTATCTTGACTGGTGGTGAGCGTCGACGTTTCGACCCTAAAGCGCCCCAGTTGGTGGTCGCAGCGGGTCTTTATCAAGACAGGGACCGTATATAAGGCAGATCCAGATATCACTGCCTGGTGGGTGGCCAAATGGTCCGACCCCTGGAAATAGCAAAGCGCGGAGTGAGTCCGTTCGTCTATGCGGCAAAACACAGGGACGTACACGAGGGTTTCTAATAACGCTCCCTGTGTTTTGCCACGTTCATTGCTGGCAGGACTCGCACATAGACGAACACCACCAAACTTTTCCTGAGCAACCGATACTCACACACTGGTGTGGGGATTATTTCCGTACTATTAAGTAGAGCATGATGTATAGCAACATGGACCACTGTTTGAGACCTAAAACACATACGTTTTGTCTGTTCTTTTACTTTGTACAGCCTTGAGAAAGTCGTGGAAAGATTTCCCATTACGACGAAACACGTGTCGGCTGTGAAACAATATCCAGTAGAAACCACACAAGAATAAAAGTGGACAAGAAAGAAAAAAAGAAATTATCATTGTATTTTATTACTTGAATAATTTGTGGAAACACTTACTCACTTGAGTTTAACATAGCTATTACGTGTGCTAAGGAGTAGTTTGCATCGGAGGTTTCTCTTGGGTGCGTGGAAGGAGATTCTCCCATTGAGATGTTGGGGTCTGGTGTTGTGGAGGCATTTGTAAGCGTGGGTGAGTATCTTAAAAGTAACTCTCTTCCCAATGGGGAACCAGTGGAGGTTCCGCAGGTGACATGTGTGCCCTCTCCACTCAGGGTCCTTTTTGGCATGTGTGACCTCTCCTCTCAGGATCCTTTGGGCATGCACACCCTCTCCCCTCAGGGTCCTTTGGACATGCATGCCCTCTATCTCAGGGTCCATTGGGCATGCATGCCCTCTCCCCGCAGGGTCCTTTTGTCATGTATTGCTCTGTCCCCTCAGGGTCCTTTGAGCATGTATGCCCTCTACTCTCAGTGTCCTTTTGGCATGGATGCCCTCTTCCCTCAGGGTCCTTTTGGCATGTCTTAGACTTGACACCATTGGCGTGAGTTTCCCTTCCACTTTTTGCTGTTGCCTCATCTGTTTTTGCTGGTCTAGATGCTTTGGGCACTTTGCCACTGCTGTTCAGTGACAAAGTGCAAGTGCTCCCTATTGTAAATTGTTGTTATGGATTAGTGATTCCATGATTGGTTATTTTATTTACTTGTCAGTCCCTAGTACAGTGCACCATGTGTGCCCAGGGCCTGTAAATCAAATGCTGCTGGGGGGCTTGCAGCACTGATTGTTCCACACACAGAAGCAGCTTGTAAAATGTGGCTCAGGTCTGCCATTGCAGAGCCTGTGTGCAGTCCGGGACTGCCATGTCGACTTGGCAAGTGCACCCACTAGCTAGTCCATAAACCTACCCTTTTCTGCATGTTAGTCACCCCTCAGGTATGCCCAATGTACCCCCATGGGCAGGGTGCATTGTATATGAAAGGTAAGACATGCCCTGGTGTGTGTGGCATGTCCTGATAGTGAAATACTGCCAATATCGTTTTTCACTATTGTAAGGCTATCTGTTCCCATAGGCCAGAATGGGCAATTTGATTATAACATCTTATAAACATAACTGACCCAGGGAACAAGATGGGAAAATAAAGTTTAGTATGCCTGAACTCAGAATGTTAAAGTACATCTTTTAGTGTGGGTGATTTTAACATTCTGTGTTTGAAACACCACTTTTAGAAAGTAGTTTTTTTTTCTAACCTAACCATCCAGTATGCCTCTGCTAGGTTTGTGTATTGCATGTCTGGCTTGTGAGTGACAGGAGCTGGGAGAGGGCTGCCGCTACAGCAGTCTGATGAGTCAGGGCTGGGCTGATTGGAACCTGGGTTGAGTTTAGAGTAGGGGGAGGCGAGGTCTGCTTTCAACAATGCTGTCTCCACCTCCTACCAGGAAGCTGCACCAGTGAGGATAGAACTGGTTTTGGCTGGGTACCGACACTCTCTGCCTTCAGAGACAAAGGATTTGTGTGTATAAAAAGGGGGACCCAGACCCCAGAACTTTAGATCACATCTGGGAAATCAAGAAGAACCTTTGCCAAGGAGAAGAACCTGAGAAGCTGAAGGAGGATTACTGCCCCTGTGCTGTTTGCTGTTTGGGGTTGACCTGCAGTGGTTGCTTGCTGCCAAGGAAAGGAGAAAAATGACTTTGCTATTTGCTTTGTCACCTGCTTGAAGAAAATATCTCCAGGAGCTTGAAACTGAGCTTCTCTCCTGTCTGAAGTCTCAGGGACACAAAGACTTCACCCCCGGCTGCCCTGAATTCCCTTGCTGGGAATCCCAACCTGCAAAGAGGTACCCGCTGCTGTTTAGTACCTCTAGAGACTGTTTGTTGATGGGAGCGGGAAGATCGTCGCAACGAGGAAGAAGCGTGTCGCATCCGCACTGATGCCCGACACATCGGTGAGTCACACAGATGCGTGCCGCATCCGCACCTGGACCAGACGCATTGCTGAGCCCCGGAGAAGAAGCACGCCACATCCACGCCAAGTCCCGATGCATCACCGAGAAGATCGTCACCGCACCTGCAAACATTCACGCATCGACCGGATTGTCGCATCGCATCAGACCGCCATTTTGTCGCATCGCACCGAATCATCACCACGCATCGAGGCGCCATCTTGTCGCATCGTAACCGGAATGCAGTAAGAAACTGACGCATCCCCTCATCTCCGGTAATGAACAGACGCATCGCCTCCCCTGCGCTGCAGTAAGGAATAGGTGCGCGACCTCCCCAGAAGCAAGGAACTGACACATCGCCTTCCCTGCGACCCTTTTGTTTATTTTGCGTGACGCATCTAAGGTTCTTTGTTGGAAAAGTGTAGCTTGTACAACTTGCATTGAACTGAACTATTTCTACCATTGGAGAGCCTATTTTTGATACTGTATAGTAGATTGTTTAGATAAAGAATACCGATTTTTCTAAACTGGTGTGGTGTCCATTTGTAGTGTTTTCACTGTATTACTGTATGTGCTCACAAATGCTTTACACACTGACTCTGAGATAAGCCTGTCTGCTAGTGCCAATTAAGGGGTGAACACTAGGGGTTGTTTCAGGAGTGTATCCCCCTTTCCCTGACTAGAAGCAAGGGTCCCTCTTTGGACAATGGTGCAAACCATTGCCAACTAGAGACCCCCAGTTCTAACAGCATGGTCTCCCCTCAAGGTCCGATGGGCCAGGGTTCAGGAGTTCATTTTCTACACCTGTGTCCCATCTGTGCCCCAAGGCTGCTCAGCAGCTGACCAAGGCCCCAAAGCATTTCACATAAAAAAAATTCTGGTACTGCAGGATCCTGGGTTGCCAGTACACCAGCTAATGACCACCTCTGTGAGTCAGTCTCACCTTCTGCCGTTTTGTTGCGGGTGCTACAGTAGGCCAGCACCAGTCCATTCCACTCCCAGGGTCCACTCTGGATTGCAATCGATTGGGATGATGGTGTGATCCATCAGAGGTTCCACTGTGGTTCTGAAAATCTGGACCCTGTTGTCATCCCGATATCGAGGTCCAATACCCGTGTCACACAATATCAACGTACCATGACGAATTTGGTGTCAGCGAACCGATAATGATTAGGGCATCATTCCCATGCATTTGCGTCATAATCGAGGGTCGCCAACACCCCCAAATCGTAGTTTCCGTCCCGACCCCTTAGACTCCATTTTGTGAACGGCATCCATCTTACGTCTTGCCCTCATGATAAGTCAATTAAAGGTCGAGCTTGATCTAAAAGGACACGTCCTCCTTCCCTGACTTCCCCCTGACCTATCCCAACCGACTCCATTGCCTTTAGCCAAACCTGTCTGGGCAGCCCCTCGCCCAGTGGCCAAATGCGATAGCATCGATACATAACATTCCTCAAACCATTCACTACATACAAACCATGCTTTCTACAAACACACACCTGTCCTGTTCCCTGTTTATGGCCAGTTTTATGACTAGGAGGTGCCTTCCTTTATTAGGGTTTCATCGATATCTGATGGGAGTTCCGGGCTTGGCAGAGTAATCTATCACACATTGGACATCTAAAATACGGGCTTGCCTACATGACTTCGCTCTTTTGTATTATTGTAGAAATATGTGTATAGCCATATCATAAACTCAAGAATTCTCGCTCGCAGCTATTATTTCTGTATATAAGGAGAATGCTGGTTCTGTAAAAACGAACAGTCTCCTGAGAACACATGACCCGTGTTTGTAGTGCTTCTAGGACACCTGTTACTTGGTAGCTATCAATAAAACTCGATCTCTGACTCAACTAGAAGACTCCGTGTTTCTGTGGTCCGGAACAGGGAGAACTCAGAGGTCTTCGGGTGTTATCCCCTGGCACCAAACGGGTTCCTAAAAACCCGTTACCTCAGTTGGCGCCCAACTCGGGGCGGTATCAAGCGGCGACGGTCCAAGCCAGATGTTCGTGAGGAGCTTCGTGTGAAAATTCCGGAGGACGGCCAGCCACTTCAGCGACCCCTGTATGTCGACGTGGTTCCGAAGGTCTTTGCTGCGAGGTTCCCCGCGTCCCGACGGCTACGAAGGACTGCTGCCCTGACTATCGCCTTGTTTTGGACCCAGTGATCCTTGGTAGAGCGAAACGATAGACGAGTCTTCTAGCGACGTCACCGATCTTCAAATACTTCAGTTAAGTATAAGTGGAGCGTCTCCCAGTCCTTAGTTTGTCCTTAGTTTTTGGTATCCTTGAGATACGCCTTGATTTGGTACTTGCAAGCCCCAAAGCCGAAGGACTTGTGTTTTCACGAGAAATATCGTAATTGATAATCCTTTGAAGTTTGAAGCTAGACTAGTGAGCAAAGATGCCTGGTTTTAGCAGACTTGGAAACTTGTTTTGTCTTGGTTATAGTAAGGACTCCCGATTAGAGGATTCCTGTCCGGTTCCTCCGATTGGAACTCCAACATATGAGCTCTACGTAAAGCACGGCGTAGGCCCTATCACATATAATGAAGTGTGGATAAAATACACCCGCAAGGATGGTGTTTTAAAATGGCCCCAATATGGTAGTTTCGACTCAGAAATATTAGATAACCTAGAGGTCAAATTATTTAAGAGAAAAGCCCGGCCGGCGATGTTTGACTCTTTTCGCTTATGGCGCAAAGAAGCCAAACAGAAAGAAATAAAGTTAGCGAAAAATAATAAAAGAGGTATGTCGATGGTGCAAGCTGCCGTTGCATACAGGGATAACGAGGAAGAGCAAGAAAGCGAACAAATACTTAGGAGCAAGAAACTAGCAGTAGATAAATGCTACCCGATGTTACCAAATAAGGGACAAGGTCAAGAGGAAAGATCCGAGAAAGATCCATTAATGTCCCACTTATTAAGCTCACCTCCACCTTATGCGTTAGACGCTACTACAACGCCAAAGCGTTTTTCTATACCACGCCCCGGCGCACGAAACACAGCTTTTGCACACACACCAGCTACTGTTCAGCTGGTTCCTACTTCTCCGGCGCAGCCTTCTCAAGGGTCTCTGTGGTTCTGAAAATCTGGATTCATATAATAGTACTGGACTCGAGAATAAAAACTTCGTCGAAATAGGACGAATTTGGTATCAAAAGACCGAGAATGACGAGTACATCATGTACATGTATTTTCGGCGTATTCGAGTGACGATTCCACCTCGAAATCGTCATTTACATTCTGAACCCTTAGCTCCCATTTACATGTTGCCCTTTACATAGGCCTTAATCCAGTTGAATTTGATTCCACAAGGACACATACTCCTTGATCGACTTCTCCCTGACCCCAGTACAAGTTAGAACCATTGCCCCAGGCCGAACTCGTTAGGTCAGTTCCCTCCCAGTGGCCGAGCAAGATAGCATCTAGGCTCAACCAGCCATAAAACCATTTGAGCACGCACACCTGCCATATCTCGCTCACATCTTTTCTCCACTCCTTTTCTTTACTTGCTTTACGATGGGGAGGTGACCGTTTTTATTGGGGGTCCAGCGATATCTGATGAAATGTTGGGCCTTGCCGGATGATTTGTTATGGGCAGCACGACATGAAATATGTACATGTCATCATGACTCTGCTTTTCTTTTGTAACCAGTAACTATAAATGAAATACCACGAATTCAAGGAATGTTTTGCCCAAGGCTGAAAATCATGTATAAAGAGAGAAGCCTGACTTCGTGAAGGCGTGCAGTCTCCTGAGAATATACCCGTATTGTACTTCTAGGACCCTGTTACCTTGGTTGCAGCCAATAAACTAATTTTTGACTTCACCTAGAAGACTCTGAGTTTCTGTAGGTCTGACTCAGGAGAACCCGAGGTCTCTGGGTGTTGATTCCCTGACACCGCTGGGTTACCGGTTCTGTGCCGGTTCTTAAAAACCCAGTACCTCAGTTGGCGCCCAACGTAGGGCGATTCCAGTGGTACCAGTCAGCCTGAAGATCGTGAGGAGCTTCGTGTGGAAATTCCGGAGGAGGGCCCACCACCTCATCGACCCCTGCATGTCGACGTGGTCCGAAGGTCTTTGCTGCGAGGTTCCCCGCTTCCCGACGGCTACAAGGACTGCTGCCCTGGCTATCGCCCTGATGTTGGACCCTTGAAGTTTTCGGTAGAGCGAAACACTGAGACGAGTCTTCTGGTGACGCCATCGATATTTTCAGTTAAGTATAAGTGGAGCGTCTCCCAGTCCTTAGTTGGACTTACTTTGTGGTATCTTTGGGATACAAAAGGTTTTGTATTGGTACTTGCAAGCACCATAACCGAAGGACTCGTGTATTCACGAGAAATATCGTAATCGATAAATCCTTTGAAGTTTTGGAACTAGACTAGAGAGCGAGGATGCCTAGTCTTAGACTTGGGAATTGGTTTTGTCTTGGTAGTAATAATAGGGACTCCCGATTGGAGGACTCATGTCCGGTTCCTCCAGTTGGAACTCCGACTTACGAGCTATATGTTAAACATGGGGTAGGCCCCATCGTTTACAACGAAGTATGGATTAAATACACTAGGAAAGATGGTGTTTTAAAATGGCCCCAATATGGTAGTTTTGATTCTGAAATCTTAGACAACCTTGAAGTTAAACTCTTCAAAAAGAAAGCCCGGCCGGCGATGTTTGACTCTTTCCGCTTATGGCGCAAAGAAGCCAAACAAAAAGAAATTAAATTAGCTAAGAAAAACAAGAGAGAAGGAGGACTTTCGGTAATGCAAGCTGCCGTGCAGTTTAAAGATAATGAAGAAGAGCAGATAAATGAGCAGTTGCACAGGCAACGTAAAATGGCAATAAATAAGTGTTATCCAGTTTTGCCGTCTCTTCAGCAAGAGGCAGCAAAAGAGCGTGAAAAAGACCCATTAATGTCGCAATTATTAACTTCACCACCCCCCTATGCGCAGAATGCCACAGCACCCCCGCAACCTTTAGTTACACAAGCTGCGCCTCCTGCTCTTCCACAGCACCCACCAGCTGTTCTTCAGCTGGCTCCTACTTCTTCGGTGCAGCCTCCTCCAGGCCCACCGACCACTTCTGTTTCACCTGTGTTTTCTACAATTTTGCCTACTGTACTTTTTACATCTCCTAATGCTCCCTCTACGATTCTGCCTAGTACCACATCTATTTTCCCTGATACCTCTTCTGCCATCTCTACCCCCGCCTTATCTCACCCCGTTTTTCCATCTGTTTGTCCTTCAGTTTCACCTTCCATTCGGCAGAAAATGGCCAGCACTGTTACTAATCTTCTTTTACCTCTTTTCGGGTCGCCTGCTACGACCCCTAACATAGGAAGAAGACAGTTGCGAAGTCAACTGCCTGATTATCAAGAGAGAGATTCCCTGAATAGTTTAGCTCGGAAATGGGTCATGGACACTGCAAAATATGATGTACAGTCTGTCATGGAAGTCTTCCATCAATGGGAAGCAGCGACACAGAGATATGTTTTCGAACAGATGTGTGTCTTTCTTGGCGAGGATTTAGAAGACAATGATCAAGAATGCATCCCACAAGAGATGTGTCGTGTACGATTTAAGTTTGGAGAGGGTATGATTGTAGGTCCCGATGTGGAAAAGGCAGTTGAAATGTTATTATCATATCGAAGTAAGGGAAACAGTTCTGGGTCACCATCGGAATCTAGTGCATCTAGTAGGAAAAAGGCACGACAATACCCTATGAGAGAAGTTCCCCCACAGTGGAGAGAGGGTGACGCGACCGCTGTCCCACCTGTCCTGCCACACTTTCACCGTGTATGGGTACATGTCCCATGGAAGCGAGCTGAAGTTTTAGCACTCAAACAAACATTACCAGATCTGCGTAAAAATCCTGCAGGGTACTATAAAGAATTGTCGCAAACTGCTGGGTCATGTATAATGAATTTGGCCGATATCGATATGTTATTTGGGAACGTTGTTCCACAGCCTTTATGGGGTAAAATTCGTCATGTAGATCATGACCAGGAATTAGGTGACACGTGGGCTAATATTACCGCTGCAGATGCACGACAAGTTGGTGGTGCCAAGCCTGAGCCTCTGATAGCAGAACTACCTGGTAGAATAGTAGATTACATGAAAACGATAATGCCTGCAATACGCGTAAATTGGGATAAGTTATCTGCATGCAAGCAAAAGAAAGAAGAAACTGTTTCAGATTTCTTCACCAGATTTGAAGAAACATTCATTGACCACAGCGGTCAAGATATGACCACAGAAGGTGGTCAGAGATTGTTTGTCGATAAATTTGTGCACAATCTGCTTCCAGAATTGTGTAGGAAATTGAAAGATTCAGAAAGTTCTTGGGCAGTCTCATCTTCAGCCCAGATATTAGCTACCGCACAGTACTACGAGAATAGAGACAAAGATGAGAAAGATAAAGTAGAAAAGAAAACTAGAGAACTCAAAACGAAGGTTTTGCTACAGCAAGCCTATCCGCCACGTGGTGGTGGTAATCAAAATAATAATGGTCAGAATCACTACCAGAATACTTTTCAGCAGCCTCAACAATATCAGAGAAACTTGCAAAGATTCGATTACACTCAACCCCGCGTAGGTCCTAACCAGTGTTTATATTGCAAACAGGAGGGTCATTACAAGTATAACTGTCCTGCCCTACCACAACGTGCAAATGGGATTTCTGGTGTAAGAGGTCGTGGCAGTCAGCAAGCGCCTAGAGGTAGAGGGCGTGGAAACGCCCTTCAGGACGCGCGTCCCCTTCCACCACAAAACTCTATGAACAGGTTTGATCAGCAAAATAACGTATCTGACAGGACAGCTCAATACTACGTTGATGAGTATTACACAGAAAATGAGCAGTGGGAAAATGAGGATTGCTAGGACATCCATAGACGAAGAGAGGGAGTCGTTTCAGTTCCAGTAGATCAGAGTGGACCTTACGTTGAGGTGATTACATCAGGTGTGTCAGAACCTTTTCTGTTGGATACTGGTGCTACAAAGAGTTCTATTATGCACTCCAAACTCCCTGGCGCACCTTTGTCTGGCGAAATGAACATTTCTGTAGGTTTTTCTGGCGCCCCAGTTAGAAATCCGATTTCTGACCCTTTATCTCTTTCTGTTGGTCCTTGTGAATTCGAAGCACCCCTTATTTTGACAACAGGTTGTGGTGAAAATGTGCTAGGATTAGATTTGCTAAAAAGATTGTATGCGACTTTGTACTGTTCTCCTTCAGGAGTACAACTTACTTTAGGTAAAAAAGTGGTTTCTCCCATGTATTTGTCGAGAAATGCACTTCCAGCAGAATTGTCGATTCTCCCAGATATCCTTTGGGCTACTGGTCCAAATGATGTAGGTCTTTTAGAAATTCCACCATATGTTGTAACATTGAAGTCGAATGTCAGAATGCCACGAATTCCCCAACACAGAATATCTAATGAGGGTGAAAGAGCTTTGCTAGCGATCGTTTACGAATTAATTGAAAAGGATGTGATTGAAGAAACACGAGGCAATGTTTGCAATAGTCCTGTTCTGCCCGTTTTAAAACGAACTGACCCTTCTCAGCCACCTGTGTACAGATTTGTGATTGACCTTAGAGAGGTGAATAAAATTGTTGTGCCACAATTCCCAGTTGTCCCCGACATTACCACATTATTGACCATGATTCCAGCCTCTGCCTCCTGGTTTTCGGTGATTGACCTGAAGAATGCTTTCTTCAGTATCCCGATTGCTGAGGAAAGCAGGGATATTTTTTCCTTTAGTTTAGGAGGTCGAAGCTTCCGCTTTAAACGCGCTCCTCAAGGCTACTGTGAAAGCCCCTCAATATACAGTCAAGCACTGAAAAGTCAGCTCGACACAATGGTTTTGCCCAAAGGTGCCACTCTCGTACAGTACGTGGACGATTTGCTCATCGCTGCGGATACTGAGAAAATTTGTAAAATGGCCACGTTGTCATTATTGCGTCATCTATGTGATTTGCATCACAAGGTGTCACTTTCCAAGCTTCAATATTGCCGACAAGAAGTGACCTACTTAGGTCATCTCTTATCGAAGGAGGGAAGGAAACTGACCCCAGAAAGAATTCAGGCAATAGCAAAATTGAGTGTGCCAAGAACACAGAGAGAAGTACGTGCTTTCTTGGGCATTACATCGTACTGTAGACAGTGGATTCCAAATTTTTCGTTATTAGCCAAACCCTTGGTGGCATTAACGTGTAAAAATACACCCAATCCCATTCCTTGGTCGGAAGAATGTCAGAAAAGTTTTCTCGAATTACGCACAGCATTATGTTCGGGCCCCTGTGTTAGGTACCCCCAACTACAGTAAGCCTTTCACATTGTATGTCCACGAGAAGGAAGGCTGTGCATTGTCTGTGCTGACTCAGTTATTCGGAGATAGACAGCGGCCATGCGCCTATTTTTCGTCAACTTTGGATCCGATAGCACGAGCATTGCCAAGTTGTTTAAGGGCCACAGCAGCAGCAGCTGTTTCCATTCGACAGTCTGCTGGTCTAGTAATGAATAATACACTAATCGTGATGGTCCCGCATGCAGTAGACACATTGTTAAATAGGACCAAGACACAGCACTTAACTAGTGCTCGACTGTCCAGTTACGAATTGACGCTGCTAGCGAGCCATGTGCACATAAAAAGGTGCAGTACCTTCAACCTAGCCACATTGTTACCAATTGCAGAGGAATCAGATGCTTCAGAACAGCACTATTGTTTTCTTAGAACAGAGGAAGAGACGAAAGGGAGAGTTGATTTGTTCGACACTCCTCTTGCTGAATGTGATGGTACATTATGGGTGGATGGTTCATGCTTTAAGCTCCCAAATGGTAACGTGACTACAGCATATGCTGTCACAACTTTGCACACAGTCATTGAAACTGCACGAATACCACATGGTTCAGCTCAAGCCGCTGAACTCGTTGCACTGACGAGAGCATGTGTGTTGTCTAAAGGAATGAAAGTGACTGTCTATACCGACAGCCAGTATGCTTTTGGAGTGGCTCACAGTTTTGGACGATTGTGGAGAGAACGTGGGTTCCTGACTTCGCATGGAGCTAAGATTCAGCATGGTCAGTTGGTGAATGAGCTTCTTGAATCACTGACGTTGCCCCTTCAAATAGCGGTCGTGAAATGTAGTGCTCACAAGAAAGTGACTGATGATGTTGGTCGTGGAAATGCATTTGCCGATGAAACCGCTAAGGAAACTGCAAAGAATGTGATGAGCCGAATGTATGTTGCAAGCCCAGAAAGATGGACTGGTGATGTTGGAATATGTGAGGACACGATAGAAAGTGTGAAGTCCATCCAAGCTGAGGCCACGGAGAAAGAGTTAGGCATGTGGAGAGAAAGTACAGGGAGAATGGATGCAAATGGTTGTTGGATTGAATTGACAGAGCAACAGAGATGGTTGTTACCCGATGCATATGTGCCTGCAGTGGTTACAATGGCTCATGGAATGGCCCATATCAGCGCGAAAGGGATTTGCGAGTTGTTGGCCCCAGTGTGGAAGAATTCAGGGATTCCCAAGTATGCAGAGAATGTTGTCAAGAATTGCATGGTATGTCTGAAGCACAATCCTGGTAGGGGAACCCCAACTCCAGCTGGTCATTTTGCACCTCCTATGTATCCGTTCGAGGTTTTGCAGCTAGATTTCATACACATGGAGAGGTGCAACAACTTAAAATACGTGCTCGTGGTTGTTTGTGCCTTCTCAAAATGGGTAGAAGTCTATCCCCTAAAAGACAATACTGCCTTGTCCACAGCGAAAGCCCTTGTAAAAGAGTTCTTCCCCAGGTTTGGAATGCCTAGAATGGTCTGGTCTGACAACGGAAGTGAATTTGTGGGTCGTGTGATGAAAAGAGTGTGTGAAGGGCTAGGCATTAGGCAGAAGTTCCACGCTGCAAATCACCCCCAATCAGCTGGATTAGTGGAATGTTACAATGGCACGCTTAAACTTAAATTGGCCAAAATCCAAGCGAGCACAGGTCTTAAATGGCCTGACGCTCTACCCTTAGCACTCCTATCCACCAGAATGACTGTGCATTCGCGAGTGAAACTCAGCCCCTATGAAATAATCTTTGGTCGGCCAGCCAACATATGGGGAGTGCCTAGGCCCACGAAGTTTAGCGAGCTGCAACACCCTATTTTGCTTGACTATTTGTATGAATTGACGGCTAAATTGCGTGTTTTATATCAACAGGTCCACAACACCTTGCCTCCGGTCTCTGAGACGCCGGGTCACTCCATTGACCCCGGTTCCTGGGTGCTTGTCCGCAATTTTCAAAGAACAAGAAACGACCAGCCCAGATGGACCGGGCCTCACCTCGTCCTCCTGTCTACAAGGTCGGCTGTTAGGGTGGAGGGGAAGGCCAATTGGGTCCACGGGATCCATTGTAAGAAGATACCCTTCCCTCTGCCACATGACCAATGGGTCCAGAAAGGAGGCACTGACTCAGAGCGCACAACTGATGAACGTGTAAAAGAAACTAACCCTGACTGTGAAAGCGAGAACATTTTTCGAGAAACTGTGCCACCACCAGAACAATTGGACTCTGTGGAACCTGAACTACTATTTCTGGACCAGACAGTACCCGGGAAAAGACGCTACAATTTACGACCAAGAAAAACAGACTAAAGTAAAAGTGATTTCTTTTATGATCCGAGAGAAAAACCTGTGGACTAATAAAAAATGTGTTTTTTTCCCCAAATCCTTTTTTTGAAAGTGCAGATCTCCCATCTAGGTAACTTGCTTATTTTTGTTTTTTTCGAACCGCCATCCGGGTTCCGCTGCTAGGGTCGCGGTTGATTAAAGACTTTTGGGTGCAGCTGACGACGTTAGGTCGCTGGTTCTGGTTGGTCCAAGGGAGTTGCCCTAGACTGACGGAAGCATCCTTTAGCAGAGGCAACCTACCACCGCGGGCAGCACCTTAGAGAGGACGGAGTTTCCTGATGTGGAGAGGCCTGCCAAACAAATGAACTTTAAGCAGAGACTTTTTAACACGATGACAAAGAAAAGTTTTATAATAGTGTGTATTTTTATGCTATTCAGCGTAATGGTCTTTTTGATAAGCTATGTTTTATTCTCTTTTCATGTGACATTTGCGCCCACTACATCACCCATACCTCCTCCTACTGTTTCCTCTCATTCTTTCCACCCTCTGCCTGACCACGAATCAAATAGGAGATTAGAGTTCATTAATAACTCCTTCGTTCAGTTATTACACCAACACCAACTTGTAATGAACACAACTAACTGTTGGGTGTGTGGTCTCATGCCTCACACAACGGATAAAGGTATCCCCTATTTGGTCCTGCCATTTAGTCACAATGGATCAGTATGGGCATATAGGACAATGTTCATATATGCACGAGAAATCCAACCCCTACGTTCTGTAAAAGACAACCTCAAGACTAGCGCCCTAGTCAAAGGTATAGTTGACATGATCAAGGAAGTAACTTCTTACGAAGATACCCCGGATGATGAGATACTTGCATATGTAGGTTGGAACGTGACCGGATATGGCACTACATTAAGTGAGAAACAGCAAGCCAAGAGATCGTCCCCTATCTGGATCGTACCCCATCAAGGTCACCTGTGTCTGCAAGGTATTGGCAAGAATCCCAGAGCTCAGCTAGGGAAGAGTGTCTGTACAGAAACGTATGTTTTTGGATCTCAGACTTCCCCTGCGTTTTTAGCCGCTAAGGGTACTTATTTCATCTGCCATGATAAAGCCTATACATGGTTGCCCCCTGACTTCTCGGGCTCATGTTTTGTTTCATTCCTGTTACCTCCCACCTACACAGCAGCGGCGGATTACCATCGGACAAGAGTAGTTAGAGGTGTTTTGAGTAAAGAAGACACTGCAGGTCAAGAATTTGGTGACTTTGCAATGGGTTTTCTGCCGTTCTGGGGAGCCATGGCTAACAGCAGGAACATAAGGCAATTGACAAGGGTAGTTGAATCCACCGTGGCTGAAACTGCTGGTGCCCTTAGTAACCTGACTGCTGAGCTCCAGTCGGATCGTCTTATGACCCTTCAGAACCGGGTCGCTTTGGATGTAATACTTGCGGACCGAGGTGGAGTATGCAAATTGATCCAGTCCAGTTGTTGCATTTTCATCCCAGATAATGCTCCAACAGTGTACAGGGCCATCTCCAAACTACATAAGATTTCCGAATCTATTCATGTGGATAAAGGAGATTGGTCGTTAATGGGATGGTTCTGGGAACTGATATCTGCCTGGGGATGGAAAATTCTGATGGTCATTGGGATGGTCTTAGCCATTCTTTTCCTGTTCTGTCTATGCATACAGTGTGCTCCTGCAATATGTGGCCTCTGTGCTACATCATGTGTAAGGAAGCCTGTGTCAAGAAATGAACTCAGCACTAGAATGATGTTACAGCAACATCTCAATGACTTTAGGAATATAGATCTGGACTCAGACTAACATGAGGATAGATTAATTGCCTATGTAAGGGCAAAAGGAGGGTCTGTGGTTCTGAAAATCTGGATTCATATAATAGTACTGGACTCGAGAATAAAAACTTCGTCGAAATAGGACGAATTTGGTATCAAAAGACCGAGAATGACGAGTACATCATGTACATGTATTTTCGGCGTATTCGAGTGACGATTCCACCTCGAAATCGTCATTTACATTCTGAACCCTTAGCTCCCATTTACATGTTGCCCTTTACATAGGCCTTAATCCAGTTGAATTTGATTCCACAAGGACACATACTCCTTAATCGACTTCTCCCTGACCCCAGTACAAGTTAGAACCATTGCCCCAGGCCGAACTCGTTAGGTCAGTTCCCTCCCAGTGGCCGAGCAAGATAGCATCTAGGCTCAACCAGCCATAAAACCATTTGAGCACGCACACCTGCCATATCTCGCTCACATCTTTTCTCCACTCCTTTTCTTTACTTGCTTTACGATGGGGAGGTGACCGTTTTTATTGGGGGTCCAGCGATATCTGATGAAATGTTGGGCCTTGCCGGATGATTTGTTATGGGCAGCACGACATGAAATATGTACATGTCATCATGACTCTGCTTTTCTTTTGTAACCAGTAACTATAAATGAAATACCACGAATTCAAGGAATGTTTTGCCCAAGGCTGAAAATCATGTATAAAGAGAGAAGCCTGACTTCGTGAAGGCGTGCAGTCTCCTGAGAATATACCCGTATTGTACTTCTAGGACCCTGTTACCTTGGTTGCAGCCAATAAACTAATCTTTGACTTCACCTAGAAGACTCTGAGTTTCTGTAGGTCTGACTCAGGAGAACCCGAGGTCTCTGGGTGTTGATTCCCTGACACCGCTGGGTTACCGGTTCTGTGCCGGTTCTTAAAAACCCAGTACCTCATCGCCATCTTTACTACCTACCCCATCTACTTCTACGACTTTGCCTACAGCTCCAGCTATTGTCTATGATACCACGTCTGCTACTACTTCAACTTCCTCTACTATTGCCTCTACTTCTTCTTTGCCTCAGCCTGTTTTTTCCGATGCACTTGCTCCTCCGCAAGCTTCTCCTTCTATTAGACAAAGAGTGACAGGTACCGTCACTGGTCTGCTTTCACCTTTCTTCGGGTCGCCTAAGACGACCCCTAAAACAGAAGATAGACAGTTACGTAGTCAACTGCCTGATTACGAGGAAAGAAAAGTGCTAAATGAACTAGCCCGTAAATGGATTACGGATACTGTTAGATATGATGTTCAGTCTGTTATGGAAGTTTTCCGTCAATGGAATGCACCCACTCAGAGATACGTATTCGAAGAAATGTGTGTATATCTGGGCGAAGATTTGGAGACAAATGATCCCACATACACAATGAACGAACTATGGCGTACACGCTTTAAGTTCCACGAAGGCATGATTACAGGCAGAGATGTTGAGAAAGCGATAGAGTTATTACTCTCTTATAGGAGTAAAGGAAACGTCTCTAGATCTTTGTACGAAGACGACGTATCAGATAGGAAAAGAGCGAGACAGTACCCCATGAGAGAGGTTCCTCCGGTTTGGAGGGAAGGCGATGCAAATGTAGTACCGCCAATTCTGCCTCATTTCCAGCGTGTATGGGTACATGTCCCCTGGAAACGATCCGAAGTCTTGGCGCTCAAGCAGACATTGCCTGATCCTCGTAAAAACCCGACTGGGTATTATAAGGAGTTATCGCAAACTGCAAGCTCATGTATAATGAATTTAGCGGACATAGACATGCTGTTTGGGAACGTTGTCCCACATCCTCTATGGAGCAAAATACGCCATACGAACCATGCCCAAGAACTAGGTGACTCATGGGCGAACATTGCCGCTATAGATGCTAGACAAATTGGTGGTTCTAAACCTGAGCCGTTAATAGCTGAACTTCCCGGTAGAATTATTGCATACATGAAAACAATAATGCCTGAAGTACGCGTAAACTGGGACAAGCTATCTGCATGCAAGCAGAAGAAAGATGAGAATGTGTCTGACTTTTTCACAAGATTCGAGGAGACTTTCACCGATCATAGTGGTCAGGATATGGCTACCGAGGGTGGCCAAAGATTGTTTGTAGACAAGTTCATACATAATTTAATCCCTGAACTATGTAATAAATTGAAAGATTCAGAGAGTGCTTGGGCTGTCTCTACGTCAGCTCAAATTTTAGCTACGGCCCAGTACTATGAAAATAGGCGCAAAGACGAGCTAGATAAAGTAGACAGAAAGACAAAAGATTTAAAAACTAAAGTTCTTCTCCAGCAAGCCTATCCGCCTCGCACGGCTAGTCAGCCCAGTTATCAACCGCAACATCAGTATTCGAGAAACGCGCAAGGAAACGAGTTTTCCCACCAGCGTATTGCTTATGGCCCAAATCAATGTGCATATTGCAAGGAAGAGGGTCGCTTTAAAAGTAATTGTCCGGCTCTTGCGCGACGTTTGAGCGGTGCTTCGGGTGTAAGGGGAAGAGGTGTTCAACATGCCCCTAGAGGTAGGGGCCGTGAAAATTCCACGCAGAATACAACTTCTTTTACGCCTCAGAATTCGATGAACAGCTTCGACCAATAGAATAATGCGTCGACCAGGTCAGCTCAGTACTATGCTGACGACTATTACACCGAACATGAATACGAGGGTAACGATTGCTAGGACAGCCATGGACAAAGAGAGGGAGTTGTTTCAGTTCCAGTAGATCAGAATGGACCTTTTGTCGAGGTAATAGCCTCAGGAGTGTCAGAGCCATTTCTGCTGGATACTGGTGCTACAAAAAGTTCTATCATGCACTCGAAACTTCCTGGCGCACCTTTGTCTGGCGAAATGAATGTCTCAGTAGGTTTCTCTGGCGCCCCTGTTAGAAACCCGATCTCCAGTCCTGTATCTCTTTCTATTGGCCCATGCGAATTAGAGGCACCCCTCATTCTTACAACAGGTTGTGGTGAAAATTTGTTAGGATTGGATTTGCTAAAAAGGTTATATGCGACTTTGTACTGTTCAACTTACTTTCGGTAAGAAAGTCATTTCTCCAATGTATGTGTCGAAAGAAAATATTGCAACTGAATTGTTGTGTCTTCCTGATGCACTCTGGGCAAATGGTTCTAATGATGTAGGTCGTTTGGAGATAGTACCGTATGTCATAACGTTGAAAGCCAACATTAGGTTGCCACGTATTCCCCAATACAAAATATCTAGCGAATGTGGAAAGGCGTTATTGACGATTGTTTATGACTTGATTGATAAAGACGTCATCGAAGAAACAACAGGAAATGTTTGTAACAGACCAGTTTTGTCCGTCTTAAAACGTACTGATCCTTCACAACCCCCTGTGTATAGGTTCGTGATCGACCTCAGAGAAGTGAACAAGATAGTTATCCCACAGTTTCCAGTTGTCCCCGACATTACTGCTTTATTGACGATGGTTCCAGCTTCAGCAAATTGGTTCTCGGTGATTGACCTGAAGAACGCTTTCTTCAGTATCCCGATTGCTGAGGAGAGTAGAGATATTTTTGGATTTAATTTAGGAGGACGAAATTTCCGCTTCAAGTGCGCTCCTCAAGGCTACTGCGAAAGCCCATCAATATTCAGTCAGGCCCTGGAAACACAACTAGACACGATTGTTCTACCAAATGGTTCAACTCTGATTCAGTATGTAGACGATCTACTGATCGCTGCAGACACTGAAGAGATTTGCAAGAAAGCTACGTTATCATTATTGCATCACTTATGTGACATGAAGCACAAAGTGTCTCTTTCCAAACTACAATTTTGCCGACAAGAGGTAACCTACTTAGGTCACATCTTGTCGAAGGAGGGAAGGAGACTGACACCAGAAAGAATACAGGCAATCGCAGAACTAAGTGCCCCAAGGACACAGAGAGAGGTTCGAGCCTTCTTGGGCATTACATCGTACTGTAGACAATGGATACCGAATTTCTCACTACTAGCTAAACCCTTGCTGGCACTACTCTGTAAAGACACGCCAAATCCTATGCCTTGGTCTGAAGATTGCCAGACTAGTTTTCACAAGTTGCGTGATGCATTATGTTCGGCTCCTGTGTTGGGAAACCCCAACTACAGTAAGCCTTTTACATTATATGTCCACGAGAAGGAAGGTTGTGCATTATCAGTTTTAACACAACATTTTGGGGACAGACAGCGCCCATGCGCGTATTTTTCGGCAACTCTAGACCCTGTGGCTAAAGCCCTACCAAGTTGTCTGAGGGCTACCGCCGCAGCAGCTGTCTGCATCCGACAGTCCGCTGGATTAGTCATGAATAATACTCTGATCGTTATGGTTCCGCATGCAGTAGACATTTTACTAAACAGGACGAAGACACAACACCTTACTAGCGCTCGACTATCCAGTTACGAACTTACGCTGCTAGCAAGTCACATCCACATAAAGAGGTGCGATACACTGAATCCCGCAACGTTATTACCCATTCCGACAGGAACAGACGAGATTGATAAACATGACTGCTGCTTTAGGACAGAAGAAGAGACAAAAGGGAGAGTAGACTTACAGGACACTCCCCTTCCTGAATGCAATGATACTTTATGGGTTGATGGTTCATGTTTCAAGCTGCCGAATGGTGATACGACTGCAGCATATGCCGTAACGACATTACACACCATTATAGAGACTGCGCGCATTTCCCATAATTCTGCACAAGCTGCAGAGCTAATTGCGCTTACCAGAGCATGTGTGTTAGCGAAAGGAAAATGAGTGAATGTGTACACTGACAGCCAATACGCCTTTGGTGTGGCTCACAGTTTTGGGAGATTGTGGCGTGAACGTGGGTTTCTTACGTCACATGGTGCAAAGATACAACATGATCAGCTAGTTAATGAGCTCCTCCAGTCACTGACCTTGCCACTACAAGTTGCCATTATAAAATGTAGTGCACACAAAAAGATTCAGGATGATGTTGGCCGCGGGAATGCATTTGCAGACGAGGTTGCGAAAGAGACTGCAAGGAACACAATGAGTCGGATGTATGTTGTAGGTCCCGCTAGATGGATTACTGATGTAGGAATGTGTGAGGACACCATTGAAAGCGTGAAATCTATACAAGCCGAGGCAACTGAGAAAGAGGTGAAGGAATGGAGAGAAAGTAAGGGTAGATTAGACACGAATGGTTGTTGGGTCGAATTGTCAGAACACCAGCGATGGTTATTGCCTAACGCCTATGTACTTGCAGTAGTAACAATGGCTCACGGATTTGCACACATCAGTTCGAGAGGAATCTGTAAAGTATTGGCCCCAGTATGGCAAAATAGCAACATCCCAAAATATGCAGAGAATGTGGTCAGAAACTGTATGGTGTGTTTGAAGTACAATCCCGGTAGGGGAACCCCAACTCCAGCTGGTCATTTTGCGCCTCCAACGAATCCGTTCGAGGTTTTGCAGCTCGATTTCATTCACATGGAGAGATGCAACAATCTGAAGTATATGCTCGTTGTTGTTTGCGCTTTCTCCAGGTGGGTGGAAGCGTACCCCCTTAAAGACAACACTGCCTTGTCAACCGCCAAAGCCCTTGTCAAAGAGTTCTTCCCGAGGTTTGGCATGCCTAGAATTGTCTGGAGTGATAATGGAAGTGAATTCGTAGGACGCGTGATGAAGAGAGTGTGTGAATGTTTAGGCATACAGCAAAAATTCCACTCTGCGAATCACCCCCAATCAGCTGGATTGGTAGAGTGCTACAACGGCACTTTAAAGCTCAAATTAGCCAAAATCCAAGCCAGTACAGGTCTTAAATGGCCTGACGCCTTGCCCCTAGCACTCTTGTCAACGAGAATGACAGTCCATTCCAGATTAGGACTTAGCCCCCATGAGATAGTGTTTGGCCGCCCAGCCAACGTCTGGGGCGTGCCAAGACCAAAGAAACTTAGCGAAATAGAGCACCCCGTACTGCTTGACTATTTGTGCGAATTGACAACTAAATTGCGTGTTTTACACCAACAGGTTCACAGTTCCTCTCCACCAGCCTCTGACGATCCAGGTCGCTCCATCAGACCCGGCACGTGGGTTTTGGTGCGGAACTTCCAGCGCACCAACAACGGACAGCCGAGGTGGACCGGACCTTACCTGGTACTTCTTTCCACGAGGTCAGCGGTTCGGGTGGACGGCAAAAAGAACTGGGTGCACGGGACCCATTGTAAACGGGTCCCTCTGCCCCTTCCATACGACCGGTGGGTCAACGAAGGAATTGCCGACTCCGAGACAGAATCCATACCTCGCTTCATCCCTTTCAGCGATGCACGTTTAAAAGAAACTGGTACCGAAAAGGAGAGTGATCATATTTTACAAGGATTTGTGCCACAGTCTATGCAGTTGGACACTACCGAACCTGAGACATTGTTTGAAGACCACACCGTACCTGGGAAAGACCAGTATAATCTAAGGTCAAGACAAAGAGACTAATAAAAAGACACACAAACGAATGTGATTTTCCCTTCCCCCAAGAACTATTTTTGATTTTTCAGCTCTCTCGCTCTCAGGAAACTTGCTCATTTTTGATTTTCGAACCGCCATCCGGTTCTGCTGCTAGGGTCGCGGTTGAAGGCTGGGGAGTGCAACTGGGGACGTTTAGGTCAACGGTTCTGGTTGGTCCAAGGGAGTTACCCCGGACTGAACAGAGCGCACCCCCTGGCAGAACCAACCTATCACCGCGGGCAGCAACTAGAGGATGGAGTTTCCTAGGGTAAAGAGACCTACCAGACTCCCAAACTTTGAAAGACAATTGTGCACTGTACTGGCCAAAAGAAAGTTTCTGATAACATGTATTTTAATGTTGTGTAGCATAATGATGTTTTTGACTGGTTATACTCTATTCGTATTCCGCGTTACCTTTTCAAATGACACCCGGCCACAGCCTCCTCCTACTATCTCTCCACACTACTTTCACCCTCTACTTGAACACGAATCTGCCAGAAGACTCGAATTTGTAAATAACTCATTTATTCAACTCCTACACCAACACCAGTCCATCATGAACACATCGAACTGTTGGATATGTGGACTCATGCCACACATGACGGATAAGGGTATCCCATATTTCATCCTGCCTTTCAGTTATTATGGTTCTCTGTGGGCTTTCCAGACCATGTTCCTATTCGCCCTAGAACCATACCCGACACGTTCTACTGAAAGTGATTCCAGTAACAAGGCACTAATAGCAGGGATAAGAAATATGAGTAGAGAGTTCGACACCTATCTTACGATTCCCAAGGATGAACTCACTCCGTACACTCGTTGGAACGTAACCAAATATGGGGTTTACCTGAGTAAGAGCCAGACAGCAAAGAAATCCCGCCCAGTTTGGATAGTACCCAACCGAGGTCACTTATGTTTACAGGGTATCGGCAGGGATCCCAAAGCTCAATTAGGGAAAAGTATATGCGCGGAAACATATGTGTTCGCTTCCCGAACTTCCCCTATACTATTAGCAGCCAAAGGCACGTATTTCGTCTGCCATGACCAAGCTTACACGTGGTTGCCCCCTGACTTCTCAGGTACATGCTTTATCGCATTTCTGCTGCCTCCCACTTACACGGCCAGAGCAGATTACCATCGGACAAGGACAGCTAGAGGTGTCGTGAGTAAAGACGACACCGCGGGTCAGGAATTCGCTGACTTCGCAAAGGGTTTTCTGCCATTTTGGGGGCCTATGGTAAACAGCAGGAATATTCGCCAGTTATCGAGGATAGTTGAATCCGCCGTGACTACAACGGCCGGAGCCCTTGGAAATTTGACGACCGAACTTCAGTCGGATCGACTTATGACCCTTCAGAACCGAGTTGCCCTAGATATCATACTCGCCGATCGTGGTGGTGTGTGTAGAGTGATCCAATCCAGTTGTTGCATTTTCATCCCTGATAACGCACCGACAGTGTACCAAGCCATCTCTAAACTACACGAAATATCTGATTCCCTCCACGTGGAAAAAGGAGATTGGTCCTTACTAGGGTGGTTCTGGGAACTGATCGCTACATGGGGATGGAAAACACTGATCTTCATTGGGATGATCTTAGCACTTCTGTTTATGTTCTGCCTGTGTATACAGTGCGCTCCTGCACTATGTGGCCTCTGTGCTACGTCATGTGTACGGAAGCCTGTGTCAAGAGACGAACTGAGCAACAGAATGATGTTACAGCAGCATCTCCACAAATTCCTTAATACGGATTTGGACTCCGATTAATATGGATTATTGCCTTACATAAGGGCAAAAGGAGGGTCTGTGGTTCTGAAAATCTGGACCCTGTTGTCATCCCGATATCGAGGTCCAATACCCGTGTCACAAAATATCAACGTACCATGACGAATTTGGTGTCAGCGAACCGATAATGATTAGGGCATCATTCCCATGCATTTGCGTCATAATCGAGGGTCGCCAACACCCCCAAATCGTAGTTTCCGTCCCGACCCCTTAGACTCCATTTTGTGAACGGCATCCATCTTACGTCTTGCCCTCATGATAAGTCAATTAAAGGTCGAGCTTGATCTAAAAGGACACGTCCTCCTTCCCTGACTTCCCCCTGACCTATCCCAACCGACTCCATTGCCTTTAGCCAAACCTGTCTGGGCAGCCCCTCGCCCAGTGGCCAAATGCGATAGCATCGATACATAACATTCCTCAAACCATTCACTACATACAAACCATGCTTTCTACAAACACACACCTGTCCTGTTCCCTGTGTATGGCCAGTTTTATGACTAGGAGGTGCCTTCCTTTATTAGGGTTTCATCGATATCTGATGGGAGTTCCGGGCTTGGCAGAGTAATCTATCACACATTGGACATCTAAAATACCGGCTTGCCTACATGACTTCGCTCTTTTGTATTATTGTAGAAATATGTGTATAGCCATATCATAAACTCAAGAATTCTCGCTCGCAGCTATTATTTCTGTATATAAGGAGAAGGCTGGTTCTGTAAAAACGAACAGTCTCCTGAGAACACATGACCCGTGTTTGTCGTGCTTCTAGGACACCTGTTACTTGGTAGCTATCAATAAAACTCGATCTCTGACTCGACTAGAAGACTCCGTGTTTCTGTGGTCCGGAACAGGGAGAACTCAGAGGTCTTCGGGTGTTATCCCCTGTCACCAAACGGGTTCCTAAAAACCCGTTACCTCACCACCATGCAAAGGATACCTACAGAGCAAGAGGGATAACCCACGGAGCACTCTAAAAACTCTCTGCCATCTTGGCTATTTTGGCCAAGTCCCTATGTTGTTAGATGTTTAAGTGGTTTCTTTACATTTCAATCTGGAACTTTCTGAACATTGCTAGTTTATTATACATATATGCTATAAGATTTAGTTCACAAAATAGCAAAATGTACTAGACCTATCCATGAAGGTCACTTAAGTTTGATTACCTGCATGTGTGCCAAGCATGACGTTGCATATTTGTGTTCGTAATGGCTAGACTATTGATGTGATGAACATACAGCTAAATCTGTAATGTGGCTAAGTGAACAGATAGGGCAATTGGCCTTCAAGAGCATGAACAACACATCATTTTTGCACTATGCAACACAGAATCAAAGTAAATAAAACACAAAATCTGATGTGCAACAGCATAATCTAACACGAATAAAAGTATATTTGTTTACCTTTCACCTGTTTGTGTAAAACATGGCCTCTATTTTGGGCATTATTGCTCTGATGAATTGTGCTCGGTGGAGTACCGGTGATCTTCAAAACCTGAAGTTGACTATCTACTACAAAAAGTAAGATAAGGAGACAAAAATGAATCTAGATCATTGATTCAGTGAAACAAATACAGCATCCAAGAAAAGTGTGTATGTTGAATATTTGTCAATGAGGCATTTTGTCCATGAAAATGTACAAACAAACATCATGGAGAACAAAGGTACACACACAGAGTACATCAGCCCATATTTGTCATTGTCCTTAGTTCATTTTTAAATCTCTCTTACCAGGGATCATAGGTAAGACAAGTAGTGGCAAAGCTAAAAGGTCTTGCTTAAATGAGCGAACACATAACATAAAATGCATGTGCAAATGCTGTTTGCCTGCATTTGAACATTAAAGCCAGACCTATTGGCTCTGCCATTGTTTATTTACTTATTATGCTCACAATAACTTTAAGTTGTCTATTCTCAAAACTGTACCTATACTTTACTGGACAAAAGTTCTAACTGCTGAAACAATATGACAAAAACAGTTACATACATTTCCAAATTCAAAAGTACTGTACTGCCTATCCTACATACAAAGGACTGGGGCTACATTTGTAATGTAGTATGCACCTAGAAAGTCATCTATTCAACAGTGTCAAAGGCTACGAATAAGAAATGAGATACTTACCTGTAACTCCATTTCTTCAGAGTTGGTATCTTTCAAATATTCACATGTTTGATTCATAACCTGTCATCAGGATGGGAATCACTGGTAATCTGAAATAGCATTAATCAGTGTTTGTTTAGTAGCACATCTACCTCATTTGAAGTAACCTGAACTTTAGCAAATGTGGTTAAAGTGCTGGCTGTTAAGTGTGAGAAGAGCATATTATGAATGAGCCTCTGACAGAGGAGGTGGTAGGGTTGCATGTGAATATATGAAAAGATACCTGTGCTATAGAACTGGAGTTATATGTAAGTAACTAATTTTTCCTCCAGCATTGGATCTTTCCACGAAAGGGGCGAAAGGCAGACTGCATGGGGTGAGAGGTTGCCGCGAGGCCCAAGGATCTGGCAGTAGCTCTAGAATCCTTGAAGTGCTGAGTCCGCCTTGTCACCATACAGGCGACGGCCATCAAAGGGCATGTCCCGAAGGGCAGATTGGACATCCCATGAAAAACCAGACATCCTCATCCAAGTGTAGCATCTCAGCGCTACCGACGTGGAATCCGTTCTGCCCAGAGAGTCGGCGGTATCCAGCTCACACCGGATGGTGAACTTCGCTGCGTCTCGACCCTCTGCCACTGCACAGGTGAGCACGGCCCAGGCCTCCCCCAGGTACTGTGGCAGCACTTGCGTAACTGTATCCCACACTGTATGGCTGTAACGGCCCAAGAGGCATACAGTGTTCACCGACTGCAGCCCTAAGCTGGCAGAAGAAAACATCTTCTTCCCAAGGTGGTCCAGCTTCTTGGATTCACTATCTGGGGGAGCAGTAGGGAAAGCACCTTTGGAGGAAGAGGCTTTGACCGGGGTTGGGGTGTTGGAAGAGGAAAGTGGGTCGCCCTTGGCCGGGTGGTGGCCTTGGGCAATCATCCTGTCCACAGGAATCGGCGCCGGGGAAGGTACCATGAGGTCGACCGGCACCGATCCGGATTCAGGCCTGGATCCATGGGGACCCTTTGGCAACAAGGCCGAGTCGCTGGCATCGAAGGCCCAGGACCCCCAGCTGAGTCTGTGGGGCCCAAAGCCTTGCCTGCAGAGTCGGGCTGCCCAAAAATGATATGGAGCACTTCGTAAAATGCATGAAGTTGGGCAGGGGGCGCTCCGGGAAAGGGAAGGAAGCAAGGAGCCTTCCCAGCGGGCTTCGAAGTCGGAGCCGGAGAGAGCGAAGATGCTCCGGGTCCCGCGTCGTGTTGGCTGACAGACGTGGAGAAGGCGAAGTGCTACGGTGCTCCTTCACCTTCTTATTGTTCTTTGACTTACCGGAGGAGTGCTAAGACTTTGAGGACGAGTGTCGATTACTCCGTGACAGGTCCCGCGACCTTCCTCTCGACCGGGACCTCGAACAACGTGGAAGGGACTGCCGGGCCTCCAAAAGCTTACTTTGAGTTCATGGCCAGGCAGTCGGAGCATGACTTTGAATCATGGTCGCGCTCCAGGCACCAAAGACACACGAGGTGAAGATCGGTGACCGACATCAGCTTGTGCCAGGAGTCACAGGGCTTGAATCCAGTCTGACAATGGGACATCCCTCATGTACCAGAAGTTGAAGACTCGAAAAAGATGTTGACAAAAGTCAAAAAAAGTTTAGGCAAAAAAGACTAAGGGGCATGCTCTCTCCTGATCAGCGCTGGCTGGTGCAGAAAAAGAAGGAACTGACGTCAGCATGTTGGGGCGGCGTCTAAGTAGACACAGCAACGTCATCCCGGTGACCACAACTCCGATGACGGACGCGGAGTCGACAGACGCTACCTACCGACACACAGGGGTACTGCTATGAAAAAAGTCTCATGCCTGGGGGTAATTCTACGGTATGGAATCTATAACTACAGTCTCTTTCAGATAGTTTTATTATCTTCAAATTTTGCCACGAAATTGCAGTACCATTTTTTTTTTATAACAAGCATGGTCTCCCGCACTGGTTTTCAGTTTTCGCCTGCACAGCGCTTGCACTGTGCTTGTGAAATCTATTGTATTTAATATAAATCTTAAAAGAGGCTTACATCCCACCCTCACTTTTCATAGGTTTTCAAGTACTGGTATTTCTGTTAGGGGGCTTAATTGGTTAGTCAAAAGTTTTCGTTCACCGTCTGATCCAATTTTCACTCTGCGCTGTAACTTTCATTTCATCCACGAGACTTGTAACAACAGTGATAGCAGTGGATAGCTGCTTGTCACATGCATATGTTATCCTGAGCAATGGAAGTGTCAGGAGCTGCACCAGTCTTTCTTACAGCAGTACCGTTGAGGATGTCCTGACCATGCAGGTTCGTCTTTCTATGCTGCTGAAAGATCAGCAAGGTGCACACTGAGCCCTGCCTCGTCGTGATTCGGGAAACTGCCCCCCACCCCTGTTTCATCTGCACATGTGCACAAGCACAAGGCATTCCTTTGAGATGGCCTCCGTCTGGCAATGCATGTCTTTTGTGTAGAGAGCACTGCTGGTGAGCAATAGGACCAATTTCAATATCATGATGATTACTTTTAAATCACAGTAATGCATCAAACCTGCAAACGGTCACTTATCTTAGCACTCGTGTGCCCATTCATCCCTCCTCTCTTGGCAATGTTTACCCGGTGACGTGGCAAAGACCCCTTTATGAGGGCCTTGCACGGTACTTCCATGGCAACGCCTGTCAGCTCCTTATGCCTCTTTGGTGTTCCATTTCATATCAGAGTTAAAAAATATAGTGGTTTTGATGTCCTAAACTCACTTTTTATTTGACTTTCACTGCTTATTTGACTGTCCCGCTGTTTCTCCCTATGGCTCTAGATATCTGTATTCATCTTTTCTCAAGTGTACTTTATTCTCTCAATCTCGCCTTTGGGTCTCCCTGCTCTCTCCTTTGTTCTATCTTCCTCTCATCTCACGTGATACCCTCCCTTTCCCTTTATTCCCCTCACCCCCTTTCTCTCCTTGTCCGCCTTTCTCTCTATGTTAACATTTGGGAAACATCCTTTACAACGCAACTTTTACCACTCAGTGCTTTTACATCGCAACTTTTACAACGCAAACCATTACAACGCATTGCGCTGGGGGGCGCTCTAGGTTAGGGAATAGATTTAATTTACTATCCAACACCTTCCCTACTATCCACGGGGACTGGAGTTGGAATAGTAAATTAGACTATTCACTATCCAGCACCCCAAAGCGCTATGCGTTGTAATGGTATGCGTTGTAAAAACTGCGATGTAAAAGCATGCGATGTAAAAGCATGCGTTATACATCCTTAATATTTAAATATAATAGTTATTCCAACTATACCTCCAGTCACCATGTCCCTGCATCTTCGACCAGTTATTGAGCTATTTTTCTCTCTCTCATTCCTTGGAGCTGTATCTCGTTCTCTATGCGTTTACAGTCTTGCTCAATTTCATTCTCTGAATTCTCTCTCCAGAATACTTCATTCTCTCCCTTTCTTCCAATAGGAGACTGACTTCAGAAGTTTTTTTTAAAGAAGCGTTTAGCCCTTAATTGGCTAGTCATCTCCCGGGTCCCCCTGAATGGCCAGACGCATTGCTTGATTGTTCTTGATGAATCTCACTAGCCCAGCTAGGCCAGTGGCAATTCATAACTGATAGATGCAAGGCTTTCCTTCTGCACATCAAAGATGCTCTGACTCACACAACATGCAACAGGCTGCATGATGTGAAAAATCTCTCTCTCCTCACCCGCTTTTTAAGAGGCGTATCTGGTGCCTTTTCGGGAATGTTGTAAAGTTTTGAAAATTGTTGGTCCAAGTGCAACATTGCTAACAGCTGCAGAGCCTTTAAATACCCCAACAATTAATTTATGGATTTGCATAGTGCAAGAAGAACTAGATGGCGGGGACCTGACCCAGAGTAAACAGAGTGCCAAAAGGTGAAATGTAGAAGGCCTTCGCATAAACTGCACGGATAGGAGACACGTATTGATAGACATCGCATAAAGCGTTTCACACTACTGTACATGTAACACGCTTGTTAAATTATAGCTGTATATGATTGTGTACTTGTTCTTTACACTTCACCTAATCTTCCTCTGTTTGCACGCCGTCACTCTATGCTAGTTAACAACTTCATGGAGAGTGGAGATATTTCATTAATAGTGCATATAATGTGTATTACTTTTCAGCTGCATTTTTGGTTTGGCTGACGCTTTTACTTTAATTTTCATGTGTCAGCAAGTATTTCAAGTGCGCTTGTGAGCTGTGTGATTTTTTTTCCCATCAGCTTTTAACTCATCTTTTCGTAGTTTCTACAATGCACCTTTCCACCCCCTACATCACAACCATACTAAACATGTTTCTCATATTTATATTTGGAGAACGTTGTGAGCTGCATTTCCTTTTAGTTAAATCCTCTGTCCTTCACCTAATATCACCACCTTATATTACCACCAGCAACTGCACAATATATTGCCTTTCTCAATAAACAAGTCCTAACTATTTTTTGCAGTTTCAGTAAATTATATTGCACAACTACTCGCCAAGCTGAAACTTGCAACAAAAAAACTTGTCATTGGGGGGCGTGGCTTAGCTAGCGACCGGGATGGACGCGCTGGGCTGAAGCTCTCCAGCTCTAAGTAACCCATCCGGCAATTCCCATGTACATAGGTGGCCCAAAATTAACAGAGAGACATCGGAGCAGCGCGGCACCAACTGACGAAATTCTGGACCGGAGTCCGGCCCGAATGGTGTAGATATCCGAGGAAGAAGATCGGAGGAGCGCGCGAGCGCGTCAGGCAAGATGGCAGCTTGGTGAGCGCTCCCAGCGCTACCTCCCAGCGCCTGGCTCGTGGATCGGTGGCGCGAGGAGTGGCGGTGCACACCCTGCGGTCCCTACACCAGTGCCCCTACATAGTGGTAAGAATTTTGCGGCCCCAAGCAGACACCAGACCTCCGTTGGGCGGCCCGCTCTGCCACCTGGGCGCTGTTCACAACTGCAGTGGGGGGGAGCCTCCGACGGAGTGCCTCTTATCCTGCCAGGATACAGACACGCTGCAAGGCACGGCCGATCATGCAGGCCCCCCTGGAAAGTGTGGAGGCAGTAATATCCAGTAGTTGGGACCGCATTGACATCCAGGCCCCCCCAGCCCCCAATCACCCGCCTCCTGCGCTGCCGAACGCGCTATTACCGACGCGATATCTGCCACGGCTAAACTGATGTGTGACCCTTCACGTTAAGGACAGCCCAACAAACACTGATTTGAACACTGAACACAATATATTAACACACAGACAGGCAGTCCTGCACAGCTCTGGCCAACACCATGGACGAACGCAGCTATACTGAGCACGTGTAGATGCTACTGTTCGCAGTTTATTCACCCACTGCGCCATCACGGGTCGCGCTGCAACACGGGCCAATACCGCTTGACTGATTGTCGGAATACCATTCTAAAGACTACAGTTTCATTAAGAGTCATTCCTGCGCAGCTCCAAGTACCCACCTCCCACATAATCCACTTACGGCTGGTGCGGCATGGGCCGCAAAGATCTGAATCAACGTCAACTCCCTTTTGAGAAACTAGTGGACGCTAAAAGGGACTTACCTAACAACATGGCGGCGGGTGGACAGGTACCGCCCACACCTGCAGAGGACGCTGGCCAACTGGGCCCTTTGCTACTTGAGATGCGGGCAGGATTCAAGGAGCTGGACGCCCGCTTCGACACCTTAGACAAACACATAGCGGACCTTGGGGCCAAAATCCAAGTACATGACAGATGCCTGGATATGGTGGAATCCCGAAAATCCGACCTGGAAGACGGCATGGCCCAGTCCCTGAAGAGGGTTGACAGAATGGAGAGAATACTGAAGGAAGTGGCAACCAAAAATGAAGATTTGGAAGCCAGGAGCTGACGCAACAACATCCACCTCGTGGGCGTGCCGGAGTACACAGCCGCTGGACGAATGGACAATCTGGTGGAAACCATCCTGGTAGATCTTTTTGGGAAAGAGGCATTTACCCCGGGCTTTGTGGTGGAGTGCGCACACAGGTCGCTCGGACCGAGACCTAATCCTGGCCTCCCACCAAGGCCAATTATCGCCAGGATAATGAACTTTAGAGACAGAGACACGGTGTTACGGATGGCCCGAGAAAAGGGGGAACTCTCCTGGCAAGGCTCCAAGTTATCATTGTACCCTAACTTAACCACAATGGTGCAAGACGCTAGGAGAAAGTTTCAAGGGGCTAAAGCTACTCTCAGAAATCTAGGATTAAAATACGGCATGTTATATCCTGCCAGGCTGAGGGTGGAGGTTAACGGCCGTTCCCGTATATTTGAAACCCCGACGGAGGTGCAGGAATTCTGCCACACCTACAAACTTAATAACAAAGCCCCATCCGACGATGTCACCTCCTCCCCCCCTCAGAGTGGGTCTGATGCCAGTGCGGACCTGTTTTCTAACTCAGGCCATGGCTGTACGTTTGATTTATGTACATTTCCGCTCAAATGTTCCTTCATAGCAAATTACTGGGATTTGTCTGATAAATAGCATTATTTGTTCTTGGTTACTAGACCGCTGGGTAGCGTACGTCCCCATCTTTGGTGTACACCTATAGATTGTGTTTTCTACGCTAACATGTACCCCATAAGTGTTACTTTACATAGATGCCAAATGTTTTGGGAATTGTGGGTAACTACTGGAAACTGGGTATTGCCTTTCCGATTGGGCGGGAAGGCTGGGTGGGGGGTGGCGGGAGGGTAATTGATGTTTCTGCATTGCACTGAGTTTATGTTTTATCTAATTGCTGACAAATTTGTTGGCTACAGGCCTTGGCTACTCTTCATTATTGCAAACATGGTTCAGATATGGCGCAAATAGGTCACAACCCTGGCCCCTCCAACATTACCCTGGTTACATGGAATGTTAGGAGTTTAAATGATACCTGTAAGAGACGGCAGGTAATACATTACTTGATTCGACACAGGGTAGACATCGCCCTGATACAAGAGACCCATCTCCCTCTCAAAGACTGGTCCCGGTTTGCATCCTCGTGGGGCCCAAATTGTTACTTCGCCAATTATAGCAATTATGCTAGGGGCACGCCATCCTTATTCATAAGCGACTCCCCTTCAAATACCATTCTGTTATGTACGACGATTCCGGTAGGTTTGTAATTGTAGAAGGCACGCTTTTCCACTACAAGATTGCACTGGGGTGAATTTATGGCCCTAACACTGACTCTCCTGATTTCTTGTTACTCTCTATGCGAAGTTACTACGACTGGGCTCCACACCCCCGTTGCTGGGAGGCGACTTTAACGTTACGTTCGGGTTAGTCCCTGACCCGAAACCAAGAGCACGCAAAGCCCTGCATTCAATGTGCGACCACCTCTCATTATTGGACCTGGGACGGGTCCGCGCCCCAGACCACACCACTTATACACACTACACTGGCGCGAGCAACACTTGAACACAACTTGACTACTGGCTGGCCTCCCCTGAGCTCTCCAGATGGCTCCACAAACTACGAACATTACCCAGATCTTACTCTGACCACTCCCCAGTGTTATTAGGGCTGCTGATTCCCCGCCCGGAAGGGTATGAACGACAGTGGAGGTTCCCGAATCGCGCCCTGCATGACGAATTGTTCAGGCAGGAACTGTATGTAGCCATTGAAGAGTACTTTGACATAAATTCAGGTTCTGTGGACTCCGAAGCTGTGTTGTGGGGGGGTTTCAAAGCTTATATGAGGGGAATATGTATTTCAAAAAGTGCCGGGGTACTCCGGGACTTACGTAATACACTCTCCTGGTTAGAAAAATGAACTGACTGCATTGGACGCCTCACAGAGGGTGACAACTGACCCGGGGTATGACATGAAGTGGGCAGCTCTACTTCTGGAATACAGGGAAGTAGCTGATAAGGAAATTTTATACATGGGAAAATACCATAGTGCCAAAGTTTATGGAGAGGGGGACCGCCCTGGCTGGATTCTAGCCCAAATGCTCAGACCGCCCTATGCGAAATCATACGTCACAGAACTGCACTCCACTTCCGGAAACACACTCACGGACCCCCTATTGATTCAGAAAGAATTTCTATCCTATTTCAAAACACTATACACTACCAAGTTAGGGCCGGATCACTCTGGACAAGAGGAATACCTTTTGGAAATAGAGTTAGTTTATTTAGAGAAATTTATGCAAGATTTCTTAGCGGAACCCATAACAGCTGACAGTATAAATGAGGCAATTACCGCCCTGAACACATCCACAGCCCACGGGTTGGATGGATTCACAAGTGAGTTTTATAAAGCCTACATAGACCTCTTGACCCCACACTTGTTTATGCTGAGGCCCTAGAGAAACAGAAGCTCCCCCCTACCCTGAGAGAAGCCGTTATTATATTGCTCCCGAAGCCCGGCAAGGATCCCCTACAATGTAGCTCATATCGCGTCCTGATATTGTTAAATTTAGACTATAAAATTCTCGCGAAAGCTTTGGCATGTCGCCTCTCGTTACTCATGGAATCTATAATATCACCTGCCCGGTCAGGATTCATCCCGCACCGGTTCACCGCTTTCAATCTCCGAACCTTGTTTAATACCCTGCATAGATTAGACCCGGAAGTACCTGCGGCGGCGATCCTACAGGATACCGAAAAAGCTTTCGACTCCCTAGAATGGCCCTTCTTTCTTTCCATTATGCAACGCATGGGAATGCCACAGGGCTTTATCGCAACTACGGTCCTACTATACACACACAACCTACAGCTAGACTCCGACTAAACGGTACCCTCTCTGCCTCCTTTATTTTATCATGCTGCACGCATCAGGGATGCCCCCTTTCCCCTTTATTGTTTATTTTAGCAATGGACCCCTTGATTAGACACTTCCAAAAAAAACACCTCCACAGGGGATTGGTATTTAACACTGGCCCATTATTAGTCTCCCTATATGCAGACGACACAATCCTATACGTCCATGACCCCCAAACAAATCTTGACCCACTACTTAGGGAGATCCTCCGCTTTGGCACCTTTTCTGGCCTAGGGATCAACTGGCGCAAGTCGGTTATTTTTCCTCTCACGACAGGGACGCCCCGTTGGACCCTGGAATTTCTGCTAGACTGGTGTACTGACTCGGTGAAATATTTAGGGATCCATATCCATCATGACACCGAGCAGATTGTGCGCCGGAACTATGGGGTGGCAATCTCCCAGTTAGAGATGCAAATTGACTCCTGGCTTAAACTCCCTCTTTCCATGGTGGGGCGTGTAGCCTTGATAAAAATGATAGTCCTCCCTAAGTTTCTATATTTATTGCATAACATTCCAATCCCACTCACCAACAAGTTTTTCAGTACTCTACTGTCACTAATAATCAAGCTAGTTTGGGGCAACAAGACACCCAGGGTGAAGTGATGACTCTTCCCTATGACCGGGGTGGGTATGGGGTCCCTGATCTACACTTATACTATTTGACTGCACAGTGCAATTTGTGCACACATGGTACCACCCAGATGCAAGGATTACCTACCTCCATCCTGAATCGGACTTCGTCCTGCCTGCCACACTTGCCTCCGTTTTGCCCACCGGTATCCCTCGAGACCCTAAAGATATACAGCCAGTTTCCACTACCATCTGGGTATGACTCAGACTGAGCAGTATCACCAGCACGCAGACACTGTACTCCTCCTCCCTTCCACTACCAAATGCTAACTTATTACCTATAACTGGTGAAAAGTTGGTGCAAAGAACCTGAGCCAAATTCAACATTCACACGCTAGGAGATCTCTTTCCCGTGGGTCATGTCTTTGACCTGGAGGATATGTCCACGTTTTCGGAGGCTACATTCATGGACAGGTTCATTCTGGCCAGACTACGCTCAGCGTTACGAGACAGATTTCCAGACTATCCACTGGAACCCCCTTCATTTCCCCCCTCACACTGGTGATAGACAGCAGCAAGGGGCTCCATATTATATTCCAGTTATATAGGGCTTGCTTCGACCTGGTGCCAGTGGACGGCGCAAGGGTACGCTCTGCATGGGAATCGGATTTGGGCAACCCAGTCACGGATGAGCAGTGGCTAGCCTGCTGCAGGGTTACTAGAACAGTGTCGTTGAACAGCAAACATAAACTGATACACTTTAAATTCCTGCGTTGAATTTACGGTACACCCGCCCGAACGCACAAGATAGATCCCTCCAGACCTCACTCCTGCCAGCGTTGCCAGGCCCCACAAGCGGACTTTTCACATCTTGCCTGGAATTGCCCACGAATCCACGCTTTCTGGGTGGAAGTTCATACACTTCTATGCAAAATGATTCAAATCCCCATGGAACCTTTGCCTGAGATAGTATTACTGGGGTATGTGGTGCAGATTCCCCTGAAAGTTCGCAGATTTGCTGCCATTTCCTTATTCCTAGCTGAAAGAGAAGTCGCAATTTATTGGGGTAGCAAGAGAGCACCGACGACAACTGGATGGATCCAAAGCTTAGTGAATTGTTCAATAAAGAGTGATTTGTATGCCTGTACTGTTCCGACGTCTGCTAGACCCAAAGATATTTGGAGGCCGTTCCGAGCTTTCCTTGCATCACAGCAGCAAGCCCCTCCTACGCAACAAGAGCAGGGTGTGGAACCGAAGGGGGTGGGTTGAAGGAAGCATTGTACTCATAATGTGACTGTGTATGCCCTATATAGTATGATAAATGGTACTGAGGACATTTGGGTCTATGTGGACTAATGGAGGGTCGGGAGGAGTCGCCTTAAATTGCAGGAATGACATGTCAATTGCTGGGGTTTTTAGAATACATCAGCTGTGCTGTGATTGACGCTGTGCTGTCATATTGTGCATTAATGATGATGCTGGAATGACTATGTAGAAATGTACCCTATATCTAATGCAATTGAACTCTGTGCTCTGCTTTATTTTTTTCACCAAAACTGCTAAATAAAGTTAAAAAAAAACAACAAAAAAACTTGGCATTAATAACATAGGCAAAACTTATTGCATTTACTTATGCGTCTTCAATTTTCCCCCCAGGTGGACCAGGCCTGGGGGGCAATCTTTTAAACCAAGTATCACAAAACTGTATATCTTACAGTGACCATAATTAGGTGAGGTATTAATATATACAATGCTTTTCTAATTCGCTCTTGTGCAGCTCCCAGGGCTCACCTCCACTGGCTGCGCTTTAAAACATCACATTTTAGGGCTGCAATGTCTGTAAAATGACAGTGATTAAGAGGCACATTTTTAGATAATACAGACCAATGCCCACCAGCTGCAAGCTCAGTAAAAGTTGCGGCAAGAATCAACAGGAAGCATTACACCGCACCTCTCCCAAACTCAACCTGCAATCACACCTAGGACTTCCGGGCCAGGTGTGATCTCCAATGCTTGGCTAATCAATGCAACCCTCCTGGTTTGTCCTGCTATACAGGTACACTCACTAAAACGGGATACTGCTGCAGTAGAGCTGCAGTAGAGCACACTATCCTGGGGACCTGTGTGCCTACACTATAGTCTTACTACCCTTCCTTGGATTGGGTAGTCTGCCCCCGTTCTGCCTCCCCTGGGGAGGCAGAAAGCTCACTAGACACCAGGGATGACACCCCCAAAAAAATGCACATACATGCCCCCACCCCAAAAAAGACCATAGAGTCTTTCTGTCCCCCAGGTTGGCAGAAAGTCTACTCAACACCAGAGAAACAGGCACAAGTCTTTCTGCCCCCCCCTCCTTCAGTGGCAGACCAGTGGGGTTGCTCCCAATCCATCCTTGCCGCCTCCGGGAACAAAAGCTCACTTGACACCTGGGAAAATAAACAAAAAATACAAACACAGGGTTAGGCAGCCCACCATGTTCAGGGCCATGCCACCATAGCAACATTACCCTTAATATGCCTCCCTGGTGGTGGCAGAAAACTCACTAGACACCAGGGATTTTACATTTGGGTAAAATAAATGTGTGCGGACATCTCAATAGGCATTGCGTCATGGCCTCACCTCCTGTTTATCAACCCCCCTGGAGGAAGATGGGGGTTTGGACCCAATTTGCACCTGGAAGGATAGAACACCCATTAAACACTGGGGATTTCAACATGGGCACAAAACAAACAAAAGGATGCAGGTGGTATACTTTGGCATCAGGTCATATCTCAACCTAAGAAGGGGAAATTAAGTATTTCTGAACCCCTGGGGGATAAGAGGAAGTTGTCCCAAATAAAGAGGTTACTTTAATCTGCCCCCTGAGTAGAAAGCACACTAGACACTAGGGATTTTACATTTGGGCAAAAGTAAGAGGTGCAGGCATCCCGTGCTGGCATTAACATTACCCCACCATGTAAGGGGCAAACCAGCATTTATGCACCCGTGAGGGTAGAGAGGGGGCTTGCCCTCAATTTGCCCACAGGGGGATAGAAAGCCCAGTGGACACCAGGGATTTCAAAATGGGCCCAAAGCAAACAAAAGGATGTGTGGGTGGTGGCATAGCATGACAATGGGCCATATCCCAGCCCAGAAGGGTCAATAGAGTCTTTCTGCCCAACTGGGGGAAGATAAGAGGTATGACCTGATTGGAGGTTGTCCCTAAACCCCCTTAATTCGCCCAGGAAGAAGAAAACCCACTGGGCCCTGAGGGACTTTACATTTGGGAAAAAGAAAGGGGTGCAGGTGTCCCACCCTGGCATCATCGGTTCATAACCACACCCCAAAAGGGGCAACGCAGTTTTTGTGCCCACCCCCCAGGGGCAGAGAGTTTTTCCCCCCAATTTGACCCACGTGAGGGATGGCATAGAAAGCCCACTGATGCAAGGAATATTTTCCATAAAACATGGGATGGGGTCTGGCCCTTTCTCACCCCCCAAGTTTAAAGCCTCAAATGTCTTTCTGCACCCCTGGGGAACAAGGCATCCCCATCCCAAAGGCAACATAGAGAACATTTTGATTTTTTTGGGTGTTGTTTCTACAAATGGGCCACTAGAGTGGGACTAAATCCCAATAGCACCCTACTTGCCATGCTGAATGGCTAGACTTCTCAGGCTTAGGGCTGCCACCACCTAGGGAAACCTACCAAACCCAGACCTTTCTGAAAACTAGTCACAGAGGGCAGTCCAGGGTGGTAGCCTCATGTCCATATCAATGCGCTTTCTTACCCAAAATGCCCTTCAAACCTAAAACTTTGCCTAAATCACTTATTTTCCTTGTATTTCTGTGATGCAGTAAAAACTGTACATCACTGTGTGTGTGTGTTCAGTGAACACCAGCTGCCCAATGGGACATTTTTCGCATGCCCTTTGGGACTCAGTAGCTCAAGTCCTCCGGCCTGGGGAATGGGGGAAGGAGGACTGTGCGCCCTCCCTCATTCAAAATAGACCCGGCCCCAGGGGATGGGGTCGTCACACAGCACTCCTCCCTGAATAAATACAAAATTAAATTATATGAAAAAAAAGACCGGCAAGTCACCAGAGGCCCCACCCCCTTTCACCACCACTCAGCACTCTGTCAACACGCCTCCTGGTGTACAACTGTTTGGGGGATGAAGTCCCCTTAGTTGGAGAGTGTCCTTGGGGGCCAACAAGCCCTCCTGGTACCTCCAGTAAGAACCCAAAGAGCGGGATTGCTGAGAGGTCTTTGTTAGACATACCCCCTTTCTTCACCACTCTTGCCCTGGTGCTCCCCCTAAGCCATAGCAAACTGCAATGTCCCAGGGGTGGACACCCTGGGACATTGCTGGAGCTGACCCTGGGGGGTGGTGGTCCCCAGGGCCACCTACGGCTCCACGCAGAGGGCCAGGTTGCTCTGCCTCCTTTCTTTCTTTTAAATAGCCCTGGGGAGTTGGTGGTCCACGGGGCTAGGGGTCTGCAAAAAAAACCTTAATCATTCTGCATATATCTCAGAGAGGTGGCAGACCACGGGGTACCAGGGGAACCATTAGGCTCCCCTGTAAATATATTATTTCTGCCAGGGAGGTGGTGGTCCCCGGGGCAGTGGGGGAGACCATGGAGAGTCCCCTGCACTGTTTTAAAATAAAGTATGGTGTAATTTCATTCGGCGGTTCGGGCTGTAGTTGTGTTCACGAAATGAAATTCCCTATTGGCACCCCCCTCTTTTCTCGACCCCCGCTTGATGAATCACCCTAAAACTTTTAACATAGCAGCTGCACCAACAAAACAAAAAACTTTTTTCTTATGGAAACTTTAGTCATAACTATAACTACCTAAGTTCATGTTCCATGCTGTACAGCTCATTTTAAACACACACATGTATATATGTGCGTGTGTGTGTGCATGTGTTTGTATAAAATGAACAGTAAAGTGTTGAACATTACAAGTGAAATCTGAGCCTAACTATAACATCCCTGTAACCTTTGTTTTTTATATATATATATATACACATGTGTGTATAAAATAAGCTGTACAGAGTTGAACATAAACTTAATAGCTTTAACGGACAAGTTACTTACCTTCGGTGATACCTTATCTGGTAGAGACATAGTCCCGCCGCAGCTTCCTTACCTTCAAATTCTCCCCAGGTGCCAAACGGGACCCAGAAATGTTTTACAGCAGAAACCCGTGCGTCGGTTGAGGGCGTCGTGCGATTCCGTAGCGACGTCGTCTACCAGATGTGATTTCTCCGGAGGCCAAATAAGCTCTTCCTGATGTGCTGACATCAGTTTCTTTCGTGATTAATTTCTGTGCCAAAACACGAAGCCGCCATAGAAACTGGCTATGGAAACAGTGTGCCAAAAAGATAGGTACATCTTTGGATTAACCACATACTATATCATGAATCAACCACCACAAGTAGTGTTGTACTATATAATAATTTCAACAAACAGATCTTGTAGGTAAGAAGAAAATAGTTTGGGGAGGATGGGTGGGTCAGTAAGGAATCTGCAGCTACACTATGTCTCTATCAGATAAGGCATTACCAAAGGTAAGTCACTTTTCCATCTGATAAAGGCATCTCGCTGCAGAATACTTACCTTAGAATTAGATGCCACAGGAACATGTTCCCTGGAGGTGGGACTGAACTCACCAAAAAAAACACATGCATAGCCAATCGGTCTACTGAAACACAGAAAGGACCAGTGGAGTCAGAAAATCAGTTGAGAAGGACAATACAACTCGCCGTAAGCAATATGGAAGAACCACAGACAATAATAGTAAATAGGAAAGATAGGGAAGCATGGGTAAGTAGAACCCATGCCAATGGAAAAACAACATGTCAAAAGACACTAATCAATATGTTTCAATATATTACCCAGACCCATGGTGGGAATTGGAACCATGAGTAGCTAAAGCCCGGATGATCAGAGCCACAGGAACCACAACAGTACAAAGCTCTGAGTACCAACAGCATTTGAGACTGGGGTTAAAATGCTGAGAATAAATATTGAATGTACAAGAGAGGAAGAATGAGGCGTGCTTCCACTACAAATCCGCCAGGATAAAACAAAAACAATACTTGTCCTGGGAGAACTCCAGACAGAGGAACACCACTAGGAACACCCAAGGCAGAACCACAGACAGGGTGGAAAAGAAAAACAATGCAAACAAAACTATTTGGAAAACTATCTCGAAAAGGTGACATGGGGGATCTGGTATGAAAAAACATATAGATATATAATATTGAGATACAAATATATATACCTCTATCTAAGACATTCACATCTCCAGGGGGGGGCAGGGAGGCATGGGAGAGGTTCTTGCATGGGGTCCTCAGTTTGAGGGTGTGAGGAGTCGTGGGATACCACATCATGAGAAGACAAGGCCAGGAGTTGCTGTGACTTCAAGTGTTTGCAAAGCGACTTACCCCAGGATGTCGACGATGAACAACATCTACGAGAACAGCTCAGCGAAATGACCGTTGATCAAGAAGGAGACCGAGATCAGAGAGATTCAGAGGATTTCAACAACCGTGCTATCAGGCGCCTCATCTGTCGCTCCCGCAGTGCCAACAGCTTCATTTGTTGACAGGTGTTGCACTCCTCGGAGTCGTGGTGCTCGCCCAAGGACCACATACAGACAGAATGAGGGTCTGCGGCTGGCATCTGTGGAGCACAAGACTCACAATGTTTAAAATTGGAAGGCATAGAAAAAAAGCACACTGTTCCAGACAAAAAAAACTACGGGAAGGCCAAAAACAGCCAGAGGAACTGCTTTTCTGGATTCGCGTTGTAGCATGGGAAAGAAAAAACTGACATCAGCGCGTTGTGGAAGGGCTTATATGGACTCTGTCGGCATCACAGCCAGTAGACTTTGCTACAGAGTCACACAATGCCCTCAACCGAAGCGCAGGGGTTCTTCTGCAAAAAACTTCCAGATTCAGTCTGGCACCTGAGGAGAATTCTTAGGCAAGGAATCTGTGGCTAGATGTATATCAGATATAGCCACAGCAGTAGCTCACCCACATTATTATAAAACACCCACACTCAGCCAATCAGAACCAAGCACCGTATTTACTTCTGCTCACCCAGGGTAGCATGGTTAGATTTTGGATCACAAGAGTAAATAGTTGTTTTTTTCAGCTTGAGTTGGGGAGAAGGGTGGGTCTTGTGAATCTATGAAAGATATCAATACTGGAGAACCTCAATTATAACTAAGTAACTTTTTTATTCTGCAGTATTGGATCTTTCATAGATTCACATGCTTAAATCAGAATAGCAAGCAGTAAACAGTTATTAATTATTGAAATCAGTAGGAGGCTAAATCGTCTTACCTTATTGGAACAAATGAAGCCGGACCGCTTGGCCCACTGCCACATCACTCTGTGATACTGAGTCCAGGCAGTATTATTGTGAAACGGTGTACCTATTCTCCCACGTCTCTTCTCTACATATGTTGGCAATAGCAAAGAATGCTGCAGAAGTGGACACACTACTGGTAGAATCAGCTTTTACATTTCCTTGTAATGGGTGTCTTGGTTTTTAATGACAGAAAATTATTACTGATGACACCCAGCGAGCTATACTTTATTTTACAGGTTTTCAGATGGGTTTAGTTTTCTCAACATTACATTTTAAACATCTTCAGATATCTAAAGACTAAAGTGTTCTTTCCGCTGCATTAGTTGGATGTGGGAAAAAACTCAGAACTACTGGTTTGTTTAAATGAAAATCCGATGATACCCAAGGTATGAAATGTGGATTAGTTTTAAGGATAACGCTGTCTTTTCTACATTGATGGAAAGGTTTGATTTATTGTGAAGGCTTCAATCTCTCCTATTCTTCTGGCTGAAGTGAGAGCTCATAAAAGCTCTACTTTTCTTGAGATATATTTTAGTTCCACCCTGTGAATGGGCTCGAAGGGTTTCTTAATTAATTGAGTCAAAACCATATTTAACCTCCACGATGCAGGAGGACATCTTATAGGAGGGAAAGTTCTAAAAATACCTTTTAAAAATTCCTTTATAAGTCTATTTGACCAAATAGATTGCTGATTCCATGTTTTTTTTAAGCGAGAAATGAACACTAACTGAATCATGACTGAGACCTGAATTAGTTAAATGCAGCAGATATGGCCAAATCTGTTAAGGCAGGGAAGATATTGGAATTGATTTGCTCTGACTATACCAACTACAGAAACATTTCCATGTTTTATTTGCAGATACCGCTCTGGCATCAAGTAGTATTTCCTGACAGTCTTGTGGGATGTCTAGTAGATGGAATATATTGAATTCAGGAGCAGGCTGACAGACTGAGAGGGTCTGGGTGGAGAATATGCCCATTGTGGTGAGACAGTAGATTCAGTGCTGGTTCCAACGGTGTTTGTTGTCCTGACAGGAGAAGCAACTCCATGAACCAATACTGTCTTGGCCAACAAGGACCTATGAGGATTATTCTACATATCTCCCTCTGCATTTTCAATAGTACTCTCAGTATCATTGGAATTGGAGGAAATGCGTACACATAGGTTCCTGACCAGGTTATAAACAAAAACAGATTCCCACACAATCCTGACAGGTGGTGCATGCTTGCGAAAAACTATCATTTCACACCTTGGGTCTGGTTGATAGCAAACAGTCCTAAATTTTTTTGACCACAATATTTGAAATACCTTCATCAATTCAAACTGAATGAGGTCCCATTGGAGATATTCTTTCATTGTTCCAATGAGACTATCTGCTGATAAGTTTAACAGGCCTGGGAGATGCTTTGCCTGTAACAAACAAGATACTTACCTTCGGTAAGGCTATTTCTGGTGGATACAGTATCTGCCTGTGGATATCTCACCTTCTGAATACCCCCCTGCGCCAGCATTTCGCGGGAAATTCTTTCCTAGCTCTCCCACGTCGACAAGGACGTCTCAATAGGTAGGCTCCACTCACGACACCGTATGACGTCATTGGAGCCATAAGAGGACCTCGTCGGCATGCCGACGTTAGTTCCACCTGTTTTTTCCATGCCACCAAGGCAAACAGTGAAACAGTAAAGGTATCGGATCCTACATCTGACCAACCTGGATCTCAACAATAGGAAAAAACAGAACAAGGTGGCTGGACAGGATTATTCACAAAACCATTCCCCAATCACACAGTCAATATGTACCATGTGACCACTGGATTTATATTCCAAACAAATTTATTTTCTTTTTCATATAATTACCACACAATATTTTAAAAAAACAGGCACAAACAGAACCACTGTCAGATCAAAAGGTTCATATATACAGTACCTACAAACGTACACATTTACAAATTTGCAACAATGAATCAAGCAAAAATGGTTTAACACACTGTCAGGGGGTCCCCTGCTCGGCACAGGCTGAGCTAACCGACTCTTCGTCTTCCCCACAGACCGGCAGCTACGGGCCCTTTAAGGACAGCCTGGCCTTGCAGTTCCCCGGACCACCTGACTTTGTTGGCCTATCAGGGCCGGCCTCGCGACTTAAGGAGGTGGATCCGGAAGACGCCAGCGCTTGTGAGCCGCGGAGAATCACGTCGTGGGAATCCGACGTGCAACGCCAGGAGAAACAAGCCGACGAGGAGAAACAAGCCGACCAGGACACAGAAGGACCGTGTCTGCCCGGACCCGAAGAAGACGCGGAGGTGCCCCTGCTGAGTGACACCGGAGACGGGAGCCCGACGGAAGGCGTAGCGGAAGCAAGGAAGCCAGGAGGCCAACGGTTCCGTGTTCCGCCCAGCCACGCGAAGGAGGACGCGTGGCTTCTCCAGGTGCGTGGGCGTTTGCGTGCACTGTTTCAGTTTAAGAGGGGAGGGACCGGGTAGGCAGCGAGGCGCTGTTTGGGCACTAAAGACTTCATGTGCACACACTCACGGGTCGCTCTATTTTGATGTCCTTGCTTGAGCGGTGGTGGTTACCTGTTCCCTCACTCCCTACCCTGACTTTAGTCTTAGACAATAGGACAGTCTACTAAAGCCCGTTGTTCTCTTTTTTTTCTACATACGCTGGAGTCCGGCTACATCCACCCAGGGGATACTACACCTGAAGCCCTAGGATCCTGGACTTTGCCTGATTTTGTACACCTGCAACCCTATGTTTAAACGTTAAATAAACAGTAGAACTGTCGCCCAAGTATTGGCTCCTTCCTTCTTGCACCCTCAAAGGTGACACACACCAAAAAAAACAATAACCTATATGATAGTCCAATTAAATTGCAATTATATACAGTGCAAAGATTAGTACATAAGCAAACAACGGGCACCAGTCCTAGGAACTAAAAAACCAAACGACAGGCGGGATTGAGATCGAAAAACCAAGCCTGCCTGTCTACAAGAGCCTGTGGTATAGTGTTTTTATAGGGTTGCACGGCTAGGATACAGAGTGGTAATATAATTTACATCCTAGCGGCACCCTTTATTGTAGCCACAGGGTGGTAGTGTCGACGCGTTTCGAACCTCAATGTTCTAGGTTCTCTTCAGGACGGGGACTGGGGGAAAGATTCTGCAAAAGAGTACAGAATTGGTGTCAGAAAAGTACATCATAGTACTGCAAAGAGCCTACTCAGACTCCAGGGAAAGTAAAGAATAATTACCTGCACGGGGGCACAAAGATTGCCGTAGTGTAGGTATAGCGTGATTCGCAGTCACACCTAAAAAACATATGAAGAGGTGCTCAGTGCGGGAATGATAATTGGGTCACACTCGAGTGGCGCAGGGTCTAGTCTATGTATAAATCATACCTGCAGTTTACGCAGAGCAGGACTTTGGGCGTGGTGTCTGGCTTCGAGAGCGTTCAAGGATGAAAACAGCTCACATTTTTTAGCACGTTGGTATAGGACTGGATAAATGATAAAAAATATAAAATATATATATTAGCGTGAATCCAAGGTGTGTCACACCCCCAACTCGCCAAGAACATATGGCGCAGGGTTCCTACCTGGGTCTGAAACACGCAGAGCAGAGAGCGACCGGTCACTGAACCCAATTCAGGCCGGCAGGCGAAGTTGGCCCGCTATAAAAGAAACGAGTTTGTATGAATGCCAAGGTCAGAAGGCAACATAGAAGCTGGTGAAAAAAAACGCTGCGCACGGGATGCTTACTTGTGTGAAGGAATTAATCCAGCCTCACATCAATCGGTGTTGCTCACTCTCTCCAAATGACAAGTAGTCTGTAGGAGAAGCGCCAAGTCACCGTTGAGTATTTGAAAACCCGGGTCAGAGTATCGGGGGGTGTGGTCAAAACGGAGTAAGCCCCTATGGGATGCTGGTATCTGTAGTTTACTGGTATTCGTAGGGAACCTGGAGTTCTAGCATGTCAGATGATTTCATACTTGAAAAACCGCCAGGAAAATGATGATCTGGCAATTCTACAAATTATTAAACAGATTTAAGTGAAATTAATCCCAGCACGGGGGCATATTCACAAAGCCAATACAATGAAAACATTTAGCATCAGTATGAGTGAGAAACATTTTCACTAAAATAGTACATGTCATCGTGCTCATCACAACACGAAATATCTAAATTCATTATACAGTCTGATAGATGGAAATTTCTTTTCTGAATCACCTGGCTGGATTGTCACAGAAATTACATTGCATAACGATCGTGGCACTTCAAGTCCGTTATAATTATAGACAAAACCATGGCTCAGTGCACAGGGCAACTCAATACACCAGTCCATTGCTGTGGCCCATTGTCAATTAACTATCCCTTACTAAGAATACCTGACCCCATTGTCTCATGGCCGATTAATAGACCTGTGGGACCCAACGAAAAAGGGGAGCAGTGTTTTAAAGTTGAAAAAAGGGGGTGCAGTGGTTCTCTGGTCAAAAAACTTGTATCGAACTGAAGGGCGAAATCGAACTGAAGGGCGAAATCATGTGTACAATCAGGAGTGGTACCGATGGATCACTCATGATCCAACTGCACAGATCCAGGACGAAATTAGAAGACTTGTCAATACCGCCAAAGAAGCGGGGATACTTGGACCGAAAGAATCAGAATACCTTGTTAAGCGACATCCACGGACCCCCCATCTGTACTTTCTCCCCAAAGTACATAAGGACCCCTTAATACCTCCAGGACGCCCGATAGTGTCCGGGTGCGATTCAGTGTTTGAACCCATTTCCAAATTTGTGGATGTATTCTTGAAACCCCTTGTGGTTCAGGTGTCATCCTATCTCAGAGATACCATGGATTTTATAAACAAGGTGGAAGGGCTGCCATTCGATCCCATGTGCCAATTGCTAGCCACAATGGATGTGTCATCTTTATACACACAGATTCCCCAACAAGATGGCCTGGATGTCATGGAATTATACTTGGAGAACCGACCACGTCCACATAGGGTGCCCACTGAACTTATAATTTCTTTTGCAACCTTGGCTTTGAAGAAGAATTTCTTCACCTTTGAGGACGAGATGTTCTTACAAATCAAAGGCTCGGCAATGGGCTGTCCATTTGCCCCTGAAATGGCAATTCTGTTTATGGGCTAATTCGAGGAGAAATATGTTCTGAATAACAACCCCTACAGAGGCCACATTGCACAATGGCTTCGTTTTATAGACGACGTGTGGTGTGTGTGGAACGGAACATCGACACAACTTGAAGAATTCCACGTGTGGTTGAACGACAGGAGCCCAGACATAAAATTCAGCCTGACCTACCATGAAAAATCCTTACCATTTCTGGATGTTGAGATATCAGTGAGAAATGATGTGCTTTCATGTTCACTATATCAGAAGAAAACAGATAAGAATAATGCTTTGCATTATAAGAGCTACCACCCGCGAAGTTTAAGGGATAATCTCCCTTACGGACAATATCTCCGGGTGAGACGGAATTGCACCACTATCCAACAGTTTGAGTTGCATGGACACGGATTGACCGCAAAATTACAAGAACGAGGATACCCTCATAAGCTCTTAAAACACTCTATGAAGAGAGCGAGATGGACACCAAGGGAACATCTCCTTGAGAAGAGACTCAGACCAACGACGGAAAGGATGGTTTGCGTGTCCACTTTTGGTCCCCACACCAACCAGCTCCAAAAAATTATCAGAAAAAGTTGGCACTTGGTCCAGGAAATACTCCCAGAGATAGGTGCACCACTCTTTGCCCTAAAAAAGAACAGGAGTATTGGCCAGATGATTACATCTACTCGCCCGTCTCCAAAAAAGGACTTACAAAGTACGATCTTTGGAGCCAACCCAGTCATGGGGCATCGGAAGTGTGGGACATGCTCCGTCTGTGACTTAACAATAGAAGGATCCCTGTTTACGGATGGCAACAAGTTCTGGCGCCACAACGAACATACGAACTGTAAGACAAAATACACTGTGTACGCAATCCAATGCCCGTGTAAAAAACTGTATATTGGCAAAACCACGCAGGAGGTCCGCCAAAGAATTATTCAACACCGTTCACGAATCAATAATAAGAACTTGACTGCTCCTCTTGTCTCCCATTTCCTGCAACAGAAACATTCAAGTCAGGATATAAGATGGACTGTCTTGGCGGTTATCAGGGGTGGCAGCGGAGATCCTGATCTTCGCCTTTCTCAAAAAGAGGCGTACCTTATACTGAAGTTTGATACATCCAATTCTGGCTTGAACGAGATGTCCGAAACTGTCAATTTATGAACTCGTCCTTGACCTATGTTGTTGAGTTTGGCTGTGCTGCATTATCATAACTCTTATTGTTCACTCATTCTTCACTTTTCACTCTGCGTTTTTCAACTTTAAAACACTGCTCCCCTTTTTCGTTGGGTCCCACAGGTCTATTAATCGGCCATGAGACAATGGGGTCAGGTATTCTTAGTAAGGGATAGTTAATTGACGATGGGCCACAGCAATGGACTGGTGTATTGAGTTGCCCTGTGCACTGAGCCATGGTATTGTCTATAATTATAACGGACTTGAAGTGCCACAATCGTTATGCAATGTAGTTTCTGTGACAATCCAGCCAGGTGATTCAGAAAAGAAATTTCCATCTATCAGACTGTATAATGAATTTAGATATTTCGTGTTGTGATGAGTACGATGACATGTACTATTTTAGTGAAAATGTTTCTCACTCATACTGATGCTAAATGTTTTCATTGTATTGGCTTTGTGAATATGCCCCCGTGCTGGGATTAATTTCACTTAAATCTGTTTAATAATTTGTAGAATTGCCAGATCATCATTTTCCTGGCGGTTTTTCAAGTATGAAATCATCTGACATGCTAGAACTCCAGGTTCCCTACGAATACCAGTAAACTACAGATACCAGCATCCCATAGGGGCTTACTCCGTTTTGACCACACCCCCCGATACTCTGACCCGGGTTTTCAAATACTCAACGGTGACTTGGCGCTTCTCCTACAGACTACTTGTCATTTGGAGAGAGTGAGCAACACCGATTGATGTGAGGCTGGATTAATTCCTTCACACAAGTAAGCATCCCGTGCGCAGCGGTTTTTTTAACCAGCTTCTATCCTTCTGACCTTGGCATTCATACAAACTCGTTTCTTTTATAGCGGGCCAACTTCGCCTGCCGGCCTGAATTGGGTTCAGTGACCGGTCGCTCTCTGCTCTGCGTGTTTCAGACTCAGGTAGGAACCCTGCGCCATATGTTCTTGGCGAGTTGGGGGTGTGACACACCTTGGATTCACGCTAATATATATATTTTATATTTTTTATCATTTATCCAGTCCTATACCAACGCGCTAAAAAATGTGAGCTGTTTTCATCCTTGAACGCTCTCGAAGCCAGACACCACGCCCAAAGTCCTGCTCTGCGTAAACTGCAGGTATGATTTATTGTAGTGTAGTTCCTATCTTCCCAATAGGCTCTGCGCATTGGAATAATACCTACAGTAGTAAAGGCCTAGGCCAGACGTTAACTAGGTCTACTACTGTCGATACTAGACTTAATTTTTGGGTTTGCCAGCGTAGCTCAGAGTTCGCTAGAAACTTTCTCGAATGTTCAAGGAGGAATTAACTTCCCTGATTAGACAAGAAGGGATTTAGTTTCTGACAACCATAGAACATGACAACTTTGCTCTCCCCTAATCAAGAGTCAATCTCAAGAGTCGTGTGAGCACAAGGCAATTATTTTACTCAGTCAGTACGTGCATTCTTAGTCTCATCAGAATGTAGAGAAAAGGAAGAGACGGGCGTATTCAATAAAAGGTGTTATTTATTGATCAGTCTCTTTTCTCATACATGAGAAATGGATCAATATTATTGCAATACTTATAGTTAAGTAAAGTGCATACATTAAAAGCAATAGTATAAAGTAATACTGTAAAAACATTGATATGGTTTCTGAGCCATATGATGTTTAAAATGATTAAAATATATTTACATACACATATACATTTGACTAAACGTACTCAACTGGTGTTTCTAAATACGCCTACCCCGTGTACCTGACCTAAGTCTAATGCGTGGGCGGGAATAGAAAGTTACAGTTTAAGTTAAGTTTGTTTTTGCCAAGTGAATAACTAAAGAATTCTCTGTGAGGGGTTATTCAGTTCTGTACCTGGAATTTAGGATGAATGAGGAATGGTATCTCTTTCTCTGCTCTCGATATTCCAGGCTGCCTGCGAGGGCTGCCCAGAAGCGCCGGTGCTGGGTCTCTCGGCTTGAGATAGCAGCGCGTCTCTCAGCGCGTCAGGAAGGCGGGGCTGCGCCAGCGGGTCTGCTTCTGCTCTCGGCTTCGGCAAGGATGGCTGCTCCGTCTTGTCACCACGCGTGTGTTTGCATAGGGCAAGATCGGCAATATTTATACCTTAAAGGTGCCGAGATTGACGTAAGGATGGACATAGATACGTCAATAAAGATGTCATACGACTTGCTCGTTAGCACATTCTTTACTAAAGTTCTCTGTGAAATCAAAACAATGGCCGCAGGGTTTTTCCCAGGTTGTCATAGGTTTGATTTGTTATGAGAACGTCGTATGCCTTATCAGGGGCTGGAGGAATGTCGCTTGTCTAATTAGATCTCAAGCGTTATGACCTAATCAGATAACACGTTCCTGTGCCGTAGTGTGACTGCGTCAGATAACGGTATCTGCATCATGGGGGCTGTTCTTGCCTCATGGGCTGACTGTTAGTTAACTTGATAGTTAGTTTAACCAGAATAGGGTCAGGAATAGGGGGATCGATTCAGAACCTATAGGAATACATGACATTATACATAGACTAGACCCTGCGCCACTCGAGTGTGACCCAATTATCATTCCCGCACTGAGCACCTCTTCATATGTTTTTTAGGTGTGACTGCGACTCACGCTATACCTACACTACGGCAATCTTTGTGCCCCCGTGCAGGTAATTATTCTTTACTTTCCCTGGAGTCTGAGTAGGCTCTTTGCAGTACTATGATGTACTTTTCTGACACCAATTCTGTACTCTTTTGCAGAATCTTTCCCCCAGTCCCCGTCCTGAAGAGAACCTAGAACATTGAGGTTCGAAACGCGTCGACACTACCACCCTGTGGCTACAATAAAGGGTGCCGCTAGGATGTAAATTATATTACCACTCTGTATCCTAGCCGTGCAACCCTATAAAAACACTATACCACAGGCTCTTGTAGACAGGCAGGCTTGGTTTTTCGATCTCAATCCCGCCTGTCGTTTGGTTTTTTAGTTCCTAGGACTGGTGCCCGTTGTTTGCTTATGTACTAATCTTTGCACTGTATATAATTGCAATTTAATTGGACTATCATATAGGTTATTGTTTTTTTTGGTGTGTTAAACCATTTTTGCTTGATTCATTGTTGCAAATTTGTAAATGTGTACGTTTGTAGATACTGTATATATGAACCTTTTGATCTGACAGTGGTTCTGTTTGTGCCTGTTTTTTTAAAATATTGTGTGGTAATTATATGAAAAAGAAAATAAATTCGTTTGGAATATAAATCCAGTGGTCACATGGTACATATTGACTGTGTGATTGGGGAATGGTTTTGTGAATAATCCTGTCCAGCCACCTTGTTCTGTTTTTTCCTTTACCAAGGCAAACAGGCAGACCAACACATTTTCAAATATATACATAGCATATCAAATATATACACATATGTAAAATCACAAATGCATAATCAATAAAGCAAAAGAGAAATAGCAAGCGAAAAAGCATTTCTCATTATTAAAATATAAACATGATTACAATAAAACATTTTTTGGTAGAAGCAGGTGGACAACGGGGAGGTGGGTGGGACCGTGAGGAATCCACAGGCAGATACTGTACCCACCAGAAAAAGCGTTACCGAAGGTAAGTAACTTGTTCTTCTGATGGATACTTCTGCCTGTGGATTCCTCACCTTCTGAATAGACTCCCAAAGCCGTACCTCTCCTAGAGGAGGGTGTCCACCTGACTAGACTAAAAAATCCTGCAAAACAGAACAAGCAAAATGGCCATCACTCCCAACCTCAGAGTCCAAGCAGTAATGCTTTGCAAAGGTGTGGAGGGAGTCCCAAGTTGCTGCTTTACAGATATCAAGAACAGGAACACATCTAGCCAAAGCAGAAGAAGTAGACTTAGCTCTGGTGGAATGAGCTCTGATACCTTCAGGAGGGTCCTTCTTTGCCAGGGCGTAGCAAATCTTGATGCACAAGATAATCCACCTGGACAGAGTCCTCTTGTGCACAACCTTGCCTTTCATCTTCCCAACGAAGCCCACAAAGAGCTGATCGTCCAGCCTGAGATCTCTTGTCTGATCCAAATAAAAGCTGACAGTTCTCTTAGGTAGTCTCTCTTCCTCCTTAGAAGGGTGAGGGGGAGAATAGAAGGTGGGTAAAGTAATATACTGTCCTATATGAAAAGGGGTAACCAGCTTGGGAAGGAAAGCAGACCTGGTCCTTAGAACCAACTTATCCACATAAATGATCAGGAAAGGAGGTTTCGAACTAAGAGCCTGAAGCTCACTTACCCTCCTAGCCGAGGTAATGGCAATCAAGAAAAACGTTTTAAAAGAAAGAAGCCTCAACTGGTAAGTATGAAGAGGCTCAAACGGAGAACCCATTAAAAAGGTAAGAACTAAATTCAAATCCCACTGAGGCATAATAAAAGGTGTGGGAGGGAACTTATTTGTAAGGCCCTTAATGAACCTCATGACAATGGGGGCCTTAAATGAAGACGGCTGGTCTGGCAAACATAGAAGGGCCGACAAAGCTGACAAATAGCCCTTAACAGTGGCCACAGCACAACCTTGCTGTGCCAAAGAAAGTGAAAACTCCAGAATATTAGACAAACGGGCCTTCAGAGGGTCAATGTCTCTCTCTCCGCACCACTTAACAAACCTGGACCATCTGTAAGAGTAAACAGACTTAGTGAAGTGTCGCCTGGAAGATAAAATAATATCCACTATATCCGGCGGGAGAGAGAAGTTACTCAGGCTGCCCGTTCAATCTCCAGGGGCAAGCTCTGGAGGTGGGGGCGTAGAACCTGCCCCTGCGACTGCGAGAGGAGATCTGCCCTGAGAGGGAGACGGAGCAGCAGGTACGATGAGAGGTGAAGTAGATCTGTGTACCACACCCTTCTTGGCCAATCCGGTGCGATCAATATAACTTGGACCTGGTCATGGCGAATCTTCTTCAGAACCCGAGGATCAAGGGTATGGGAGGAAATGCGTAAAGGAGTTGCGAGCTCCAATCTATCTGAAACGCGTCCCACAACGCTCCCTGCATCAGATACTGGAGACTGCAAAACAGCGGGCAGTGCGCGTTCTCGTGAGTGGCAAACTGGTCCAACCGAGGAGACCCCCACATCTGAAAAAATGCGATGGACCACCTCCGGATGAAGCCGCCACTTGTGATCAGCCGAGTAACGCCGACTGAGACTGTCCGCATGACCATTAGCACACCGGACAGATGATTTGCAAACACACAAATCCAATGGCCCTGAGCCCAGGACCAGAGTTGCAGAGCCTCTCAGCAGAGACGATACGACCCTACACCTCCCTGTTTGTTGACGTACAGCATCGCTGTAGTGTTGTCCGTCAGGACCTGAACCGACTGACCACGAAGGGAAGGAAGGAAAGCCTTCAGTGCCAAACGTATCGCCTGCAATCCCAACAGGTAGATATGAAGCAACCTTTCCTCTGGAGGCCAAAGACCCTTGACCTCCAGATCCCCCAGATGAGCACCCCACCCAAGAGTGGAGGCATCCGTGATCACTGGCCACCGGAGGAGGAGGCTGAAAGGGCTTTCCTTGAGACAGGTTGCCCTGCACACTCCACCAAGTCAGCTCCGCTGCAGCTTCTCTGGAGATTCTGATCTTCTACCCGAGATCTCCGTTGTGCTGATACCACTTCCTGCAGAGGTACCACTGGAGTGCCCTCATGTGCCAGCGTGCATGGTTAACCAACAGAATGCAGGAAGCGAACAGACCGCACAGGCGAAGAACCTTCAGGACTGGAACAACCGCTCCATTGTGAAATAAAGGAATCATCTCCTGTATGTCGAGAATCCTCTGCGGAGGCGGGTATGCGCAACATACAGTTGTGTCCAGTACTGCCCCTATGAACAGGCTGCGCTGAGAAGCCACCAGGTGAGATTTGGGTACATTAATCGAGAAACCCAATTTGAACAAAAGATGAGTTGTTACCTGCAAGTGGTGCGAAACTAACTCTGGAGACTGTGCTTTCAACAGCCGTTCATCCAGGTAGTGGAAAACAGGAACCCCGGACCTTCTGAGATGAGCCGGTACCACTGCCATCACCTTTGTAACAACTCGAGGTGCGGAAGTAAGACCGAACTGAAGAACCGCAAACTGATAATGTTGCGACACTACCATGAACTGGAGATACTTCCGATGCAACTTCAGGATGGGAAGATGAAAACATGCATCCTGTAGATCGATGGGCACCATCCAGTCTTCCTGATGCAGAGCAAGAAGAACCTGAGCCAAGGTCAAAATGTTGAACTTCTCCAGTCTGAGGTAAAGGTTCAAAATCCTGAGGTCCAAGATTGGTCTTAAGCGACCGTCCTTTTTGGGGATCAGGAAATACCGGGAGCAGCAACCCTGACCCCTTTCCTGATCCGGAACCACCTCTGTCGCACCTTTCTGAAGCAAAGTAAGAACCTCCTGCTGTAAAAGCAGTAAGTGGTCCTCTGAGCACCAACTCTGGCGAGAAGGGTAAGGAGGAGGAAACTCCAAAAAGGGAAGGGAGTACCCATTCTCTACGAGATTCAAGACCCAACAATCGGATGTGATCAGTCTCCAATCTTGTAGGAAGTGGGACACCCGACCTCCAAATGGACCAACATGTTCTAAGATGGGGGATCTAAAACTGCTTTCCTGTTGTACCAATGGTGGCGGGAGGGGAGGTCGAGGAGGAGGAGGAGGAGGATTGCTGTCGAGCTCCTCCCCTGAGGCCTCTTTTATTATTCCCTCTGTACGACTTGTACAAGGGATTCTGCTGTTGCTGGCCCTGTTGAGATTGCTGGCGGCCACGAAAGGAAGCAGATCTCCCAAAACCACGATACCGCTTGTAGTAGTACCCTCTGAGCTGCATCTGGAGGCCCAGAGATCTTGCAGTAGCCCTGCTGTCCTTAAAACGCTCTAAGGCTGAATCCGCCTTTGAACCAAAGAGTTTTGACCCATTAAAGGGCAAATCCAGCAAAGTCGCCTGAACATCAGATGAGAAACCAGACAACCGAAGCCATGCCTGTCTGCTTGCAGCCACAGAAGACCCCATCACACGAGCCACAGAGTCAGCAGTGTCCAGGCCCAATTCAATCACCTAACGTGCCGCAGCCTGCGAATCAGAAAGGACTTCCAAGAACTTAGCCCGATCCTCCTCAGGCAACTTTGGAGCTAGCTGCATGGCTGAGTCCATCAAAGCATGGATATATCTCCCAAGAAGACAGGTTGCATTAGTGGATTTAAGAGCCATACTTGCAGAAGAGAACACCTTCTTTGCCACCTGCTCCATTTTTTCAGAATGCCTATCACCAAGAATGGTAGGGATAGAACCCGAAGATTGCTTCAAACAAGTCGCTTTGGACAACCAAACTTTCCGGTGTAGGATGTGATGATAAAAAAGCTGGATCCCCAGGAGTGGGCCTGTCCCTTCTAGAGATATAATGAGAAACCGCAGGGGCAGATAAAGCCTTCTGCCACACCTCCAAGATTGGCTCCGTCAAAGCATCCGTAAAGGGAAGCAAGGGTTCAGAAGTTGAAGAAGATGTATTAAGAACTTCCGTAAGAATATTAGATTTCACCTCAGCTGAGGGAAGCTGTAGACCAAGCAAATCAGCCGCCTTTTTTATGACCACATGATAAGGAGCAATGTCCTGCACAACCCCAGCATTTGCAGATGGGAGATTATACTCAGGAGAAGTATCCAAGCCACTAGCCTCATGAAGGCCTTCAAACTCATCCATAGACTCAACAATCTCTCCTTCCTCCTGATTCTGTGCATATTCCTCTTCTTCAAGGAGCCTCTAAGCCTCTCACCTAGAGTGTTGTTTAGGAATTGGCGTCACCACACACGGCGCCGATGAAAGACATCAACGATGTCGACGGAGGAGCCTCGGCTTCGAACCTCGACATTGATTGAACTTGAGGCGGCGCCGACTCTGCAGTTGAAGGAGTCCAAGGAGCCGGAGTGGAGGACCTCGGAAATGCCAAGCCGGAGTCAATGGCAAGAATGGCATAAAGGGTGCTGAAGGATAAAATTGAGAAACACCCAGATTAAAGGCCAAAGGACCCACGGGGCCCGAAGGCGAACCGGATGGAGCAGAGGCCCTGGCAAACATGGCAAACATTGCATTAAGAAAATGCGAAGAATCTGACCCAGGAGCAGGAAAGGAGGATATGGATCCGTACCTTCCTGAAGAGGAACCACCTGAGGTCGAACCGGAGGCTGCGGAGCGGGGACGGCACCCGCACAGGAGAAGCCACCCGGACTTGAGAAGACTCCCAAGGTGCCGGAGACATCGCTGGAGCTGGTGAGTCTTCATGCAGCAAAGAGCCTTCCGAAGCGGGCGCCTCCAGAACCGGAGATGGAACTGGCGTCACCCGAGGAGAAGGAGATGGAGAAACGAAGTCCTGTCTTCGAGGCCGCTCAGCCGGAGTCGGCGACTTCGAAGCCATGGCCTTCGAAGAACTGTGCCGAGAGCCATGTCTTCTTTTAGTCTTCTTATGTTTTTTCGACTTTGTATGGGAAGATGAAGACTTTGCCCTCTTTTGGCCCCTCTTCCCCTTCTTGGCGTTGGCCATGAACAGCTTTGCTTCACGCTCCTTAATAGCCTTGGGATTCATTTTCCTGCAGCTTTGACATTCTTCGATGTCATGATCCGAAGATAAACACAGAGGCAATCTTCATGCGGGTCCGTGATCAACATATACCCGCCACACTATCTGCCGGGTTTAAATCCCGTCTTCCTAGAAGTAGCCATCAGAAACCAACAGGAGATACAAAGTTTTCTCAAACGAAAAAGGGGCGCCCCTAGAAAAACCGTTAAGCGTCGACGTCGCGGAGAAAAGGAAACTGACTTCAGCACATCGACGAGGTCCTCTTATGGCTCCGATTACATCATACGGTGTTGCGAGCGGAGCCTACCTATTGTGACATCCGGGTCAACGTGGAAGAGCTCGGAAAGAATTTCCCGTGGAATGCTGGCGCAGGCGGTATTTAGAAGGTGAGGATTCCACAGGCAGAAGTATCCATCAGAATGTATGTGATGTTCCATTGCCCAGTTCCATTTTTTTGGTGCTTCACTGGACGATATAAGGGTATTGTGTCCCTCCTTGTTTGCTGATATAGGAAAGAATCAAGAAATGTAGCCCAAATGCAATTGCCCTCAACTCTAGGATGTTAATATGTATCTTCATTTCTTTTTCCGACCATCTGCTGCTTACTTGCAATTCCTGTATGTGTGCACACCAACCTTCTAAAGAGGTATCTGTTGGCATGACAAACTTAGCCTCCTGCTTCAGAAAAGACAAACTAACTGCTGTATTTTTGAGTTGCAGCCACCATGCGAGGGCTTTTTTCATTGGAGGAGTTATTCATAGCTAGTGTATGAAGGTACCTGTGAAGCCGGCAGTGTCGGAATAAATGAATGCAGTATGACATCATCCCTAAAAAGTACTTTCTACTTGCGTGTCACCATAACTGCAAGACAAGACAATTTTTCTTACGTCAGAAAAACTTTGGGGCATAGTTACAGGCCCTTATTGCCACAGGAACATCACGTTTTACGATGTTTCTGTGGCGATAATGCCTTCACCTTATTTACAAGGTGGCGTTAAGCCACTTAACGTGGCTTAACGCTGCCTAGTACATAAGGCCTCTTTTCACACTACAGTTAGCGTGGAAGCGGTGGGCAATCGGTGTTGCAGTGTTCGTTCCGCGGCAACACCCATTGATTTTGAAGCTGCCCCTATTTACAAGGGTGACATAAATAGGAGGCAGAGCCAAAATTAAGACCAGGAAATCCCTGGCCTTAACATGGCGAAACAAGGAGAAATAGTTAATTACTTCTTGTTTCTGCTGTTTCCATGTGTGCTGCATTGTGCAGCACACATAGAAACAGCAAATCGCCATGAATGATTGTGTAAGTGCAGGTAAGTGTCCCTTCCTGCACATAAACAATCATTAAACAAATGGCGATTTGCAACTTCTGTGTGCTGCACAATGCAGTACACATAGGAGTTTCAAATCAGCATTCTGGATTGTTTTTGTGCAGGAAGGGACACCTTACTGTCCATAAACAATAATTCCCCCCAATGCAGACACCCTGGCACTATGGTGCAAGGGTGAATGTGTTAGATTTAGCTAGATTTAGCGCCCGCGATAAGGGAAACTTAGGGGTGCACCGCATTCTTGTGTATACGGCACATCCCTGCATTTTCAGAATGGCGAAGCGTGGCGTTAGCAATCTTTGCTTAATGCCACATTTCGCAATTCTGTTGTAAATATGCCCCTTTTTTATTTTTGTATCCAGGACTGCTACTAAAAACTAAACATTCTGTTGAGGATACAGGCAGTTATTTTTTTTGTTTAATCTGAGACCGAGAGTCTTGAAGAATTTTTCGGTACTTGCTGTAGGCTATGTGGTTGGTTTTGAAGTTCTTGCCTTGATTATCCAATCATTTAAGTATGGGAAGACTTGGTAATCTTTTTACCTGAGATAGGCAGCTAGTGGTGCCATGCACTTGGTGAAGATTCTGGAAGGTGATTTGAGACTGAACATGAGAATTGATAATGACAATTGATCACTTGGAATCTTAGGAATTGTTGATACGTTAGCTAAATAGAATATGAAAGTGTGATTCCTGTAGGTCTAACAATTTCATGAAGTCTCTGAATCGTAGAAATTGTAGAACTTCCTGCAATGGTATCATACCTAATTTTTGCTTTTTTAAATATTTGTTGAGATTCTGTAGATCTAAAATCGGTCTCCACTCTCCTGTCTTTTTCCTTATGAGGAAGAAATGAGAATAAAATCCCAAGTTCTTTTGTGTTTGGGGACCAGTCTATTGCTCAATTTTCTAACATGATGTTCCTTTGTAATACATGTAGATATTTCCTTTTTAGCAGCGGTGTCAATGGAGGTTTTGCTACACAATCTAATGTTCCTTTGTAATAGATGTAGATGTTTCATTTTTAGAAGCTGCGTCGCTGGAGTTTCTATGAATAATGTGTGACTATAATTTATCAAGTCTAATACCCAGCCGTATGATGTAATACTGATCCATTTGTCGTAATGGTGACAGATATTTCTGTTCACATGCACAATTTGGTGTTTCATGGCCTTTGGCATTTTGACATTTTGTTCTAGATCCCTCATTGTTTTTGGCTTAATTTCCTGTTTTCTTACTAGGAGCTTGCTTATGGTAGGCTGCAGATTGTGGGTCTCTACATTGCTGTTGGTAAGATTGTCTATATTGAAATTGGGGTGCACTATTGTGTTGGAATCTTTGGAGTTGGAAACCCACTCTGTAAGAATAAATGTCCCATCCTTGAACCACTCGACAGGACTGTGGACGTCTTTGTTGGAGGTCACCTAGAGCTTTGGCTGTTTAGGTGTCTGATTTGATAGATTGCAATGTGTTGTCACTATGACACCCAGATAGAGACACCATAGTAAGGCATATCTAAAATCCTGCTTTGCACTTTGGCTCTGGAAGAAGTTGCTCACAGCCAACCCTGTCTACATTGTACCACTACTCTCGCTAGTTGTCTAAAGCCTGTTTATGATCTATCCGTGTCTATGCCAATAATCACTAACAATGCTCTTTCTCCCTCCTTTAATATTGCTTTTGCCTCCGCTTTATTATCCTCCAGTAAGTAATCAAGATATTTACCTATATCTGACCCCATCTGTCGATCATATCAGGCGAGGATTGTTGGAGTATTTGAGGCTCCTATAGCGGCAGCAGCAGTGGAAGATTTATTTTTCTATGTTGGCAGGTTTTCTGCCTTTTCTATCCTGTGGAGCTGTACATGGAGCAGATGAATTTCTAGACCGTCTTTAAGCAACCTGTGCAACAACTGAATCAGCTCGCGGACGTCCAAGTAGGTATACATAGGTGTTATCTGGAGCCTTATATTTTTTAAACAGTTGTGGAATTACAGCTGCAGTCGTGGCTGATGTCTTCATAATCTTACGGACTTCTTCCCAAATATGATCTATTATAGGTGTGGATTTGACAGTTTTCTTCATAGGCTCCTAGAAATCATATAAAAAACTATAGTTTTCTTTTGTTGTTACTGGTGTAAAAGGTACGTACCTTAAAGTAATGCTACATCTAGTAGTGACACAGTCTTGGCACAGATTCCTTAATTTTGAATTCTCTCCAGGGGCCAGTGTGGATCCGGAAATTTTTGAGCAGTACCTCTGCGCGGCAGGGGAGGGCGTCGTACGACTCCGCGATGACGTAGTCTCTGGACATGACATCAGTGGAGCCATATAAGTCCTCTCTGGCACGCGGATGTCAGTTTCTTCTGTGAAATCCTCTGCGCCAGAATACGGAAGCACTACAGAAACTGGATGTGGAAACTGTGCTAAAAAAGATCAAAATCTTTGAAAGATTAATAAAGAAAACAAATTAAATGGTATATTAATACCAGACGTGGATTTTAAATAACACCTTCAAACAAATTAACGAACACAGGTCTACATTATACTCTTTACCAAGGTGAATAACCCCTATAATAGGGAAAATACTATGCACTCTATAAGCCATCCTGCAATGGTAAGAATGGTATGGCAAAAGCCAACAAAACCTACAACAACAACACACAGTTGTGTTTTAAATCATACCAGTACATGGTAATTGACAGCAGCAATGTAAACGTATGAAGATAGCAAGAAGACTTCATAGAAAGAATAAAGAAATTAATACTACTTAGGGTCCGATTCCGATCTGGGTCGGAAAGCTCTCTGACCGAGCCGGATCCGAAGTGTTTTCCGACCAAGCCGGACTCCTGCAGTCCGACGGAACGAGTACAATGCGGCCGCATGCTGCCAGACTTGGTTCGGTCGGGCTCCCATAGAAGTCAATGGGAGCCGGTCGTACGACGTGTACATATGCTCCCATTGACTGAATGGGTACGTCTCGCACAAGGGTGCCCCCTACAGTGGGTACGCGTCGGTGCCATCCGCAATGTACAAGCATGTGTTGGGGAGACCCTTGGGTCTCCCCCTGTGTCCGAGTCATAAGGCTGCGGGTGACGGGGGTCCGACAAGGACCCCCCAAGACAGTTTCCCAAAAATTTTGCGAGCCGGAAACTTCGGCTCGATCCGGCTGTCCGACGGGTGCATCGTACTGGCTCAATCGGAATTCGCCTCCATTGCATGGCACGGTTTGCTTATGGGCGAGGCGTACGGAGGGGTTCAGACCCAGAAAAGATTCGGTCGGCGATTTAGCATTTCTCGCATCGTACTTGTTCGCTCGTACAGCTGTACGAGTCAGGAGGAGAAAACGCGTACGGCTCGTAATTTTTACATCCGGATCGCGTTCGTGGACCTTCTGACCGGAATTGGCCCCTTAGTGGTCTGTCATCCAGAGGAAAAACAGAGAGAACACCCCCGCTACTCTACCAACCACACATGATGTTATTGCCAAATTTAAACAAAAGCTAAGTGACCAGGTCAAGTGATTTGTTTAGTCCCAAAATAGATTAAGATAGTGATCACTGGTATATCAATTCATCACTGAAAGGGTAAATAACTTTTACATCTGATAGAGACATCTAGCCGCAGATTTCTTATCTTTGAATTACATGGCATAGCTATACCCCACTGGAGTAGGGTCTGCAAACTAATCCCACAAAAGTTCTTAAGGAAAACTAGGCGGTCAACTAAAACTGACCAACAGCATAAGGGATAGAAAAACAAGAGCTGGCTCTTAATAGAACCTTTGACTGCTGTAATAGAGCATACAAATAAAAGCAACTGTGCAAGCCCAAGAAAATCATGTAGAATTGTAAATCAAGCGCTTGGCTCTTAATAGCAACTACGACTTCTGTCATGGAGCATATAAATAAAAGCAACTGTATATGGCCAAGTAAATCGGACCTTGAAGGGAAAGAGTTTAAAAAAGGGCTTTAAGAGTCATCTTAAAGCTTTAAGCATCTTCCGGCAGAGAACAGACATGACCGGTTTACCCTTAAAAAGGGAAAAGAAAACTGGAGGACCAAAAGGGCCAAATGCCTGATAGACAAATAATCTCTGCTGCTTCTGACAATAAGAAACATAAAAAGAGATGTCCTACTGGAAACCTAATAGGACCTTCAGAATCCATTTCCCAAAGGAAATATGGACAACACCCCTTTGTCATGATTAATAACGTGTGGACAATAAGAAGCGTCCACAATCAATCCATGACACAAAATATGCATATATAGACATAAATATATACATATAGATATAGACTTACTACTTACAGCATCCTGTCCCAACCCTAAATGGCAGGAGTATGCAAAGCAAGAGTATCTAGATCACACATGCCTTGAACATATACCGAAGTGTATCAGCAGATTCTCCTATTGGCCCATCCCTTCACAGAATTCTACCAGCCAATGAATACTGTAAGAACGCAGGGGCATATAGATGATGTAACGCAAAGGGGTACACATAAAGTGCAGTTTAAATAGAGGTACAGCCTTGTCAACAACAGGCACCTACAATACCTATTATACAAGACAATACGAGAAACACAACAACACACAGTAATATGTATGTTCCATATCTCATCACACATAACATCCCTGAAATGAGAGATTTGGTAAAACAAAATTACACTGCCCCAAGAAAACAGGGAGCAAGGAGGAAGGGGATGCCACCCCCACAACAGTATATGTGATTTGTCAGAAGAAAATAACTACTTATAACAAGAACATTCACTAGAAGGGTGAATGTACCAATGTAAGATAACTTGAGGCAAGGTGGCCCAAACCCAACCGTTGCCAAAATACCGCACCACGGCATGGAGCAGGGATAAGTATACTGCCCCCACAACGTGGAGCACAGATAGGTATACACCATGGGTCGTTATTGACTGCATTGGGGTAATAAAGTCATGTTTATACTAGACACTGTTCTTTACCTTAAAGGAAGAGCTCACAAGCAAATAGCATTCGAAGAATACAAAATGTGAATTGTGAACCAGTGTACAATCCACCTGCTAAACCTCTTCAAAGCTCTGATGCACTCAAAGAAATACGTAGGAAGCAAAACAGATCACACAGAAGTCACTGGTTTGAAAAAAGCCATAAATGGCTATCACAAGAAGAAAATAAAGCCCATGCTCACTACAATAGTCCTAGAAGAGCATCATGCAAAGTCTGAGGAGGACACAGTGGTATAACAGACAGAGTTTATGGTAAAGGAAGAGTCTTACCATGGTAGTATTCCTGAAGAGCCATACAATAGCAAACCAGTACTCAACATAGAGTAAGTCATATACCAATAAAAATGTTTATAGTCTCTTGAGCTGAGCTCTTTTTCAGAGATAATGGAAAAGAAATTAAACCAGCTACCAAGCTGCAAACCCTATACGGGAAGTAAGGACTCAAACTCAGAGGGCAATAGTCTACCATAAGTCCGAAGTATTGCTTACACTTTAACACTAACAATACCATGAAAACCATAACACAGAGACCACAGCCGTGGATATACTACAACAAAATAAACAAGACCTGATGAGGTCCAATCACAAGTTGTCAGCCATGAGGTGCTGTACTGCAGAATCAGCATGGCTATTGAATATCAAAAGGTAAGTCCTTTAGACTTTCCAGAACATTCTCGGGGAAACTTGAATCACGCAGCCAGGTGTGCCTCCTTAGAGCTATTGATCTAGCCATAGCCCTACCTACAGAATCCTTAGTGTCCACCCCGACTGTGTAGGGAACGTAGTCATTTCACGACCATCCTGTACCAACTGAAAGAATTCAGCTCTAACTTCTTCTGGAAGAGAAGGAAGTAGAAGGTCGATCGAATCCCTTAGCATAAAGGAATCCACAGGGTGTGTTCAAAGACCTTAGGGCCAAACTAGTGGATGCAACAAATTTCGGCCACATGTCTCCAAGCACCGAGACCCCCTCCTCGGTGGAAGCAAAGGAGGAGTTTCCAAATTCAGCGAAGCCAAAGTTGCCTGCACAACAAGCCCTCTACCCTAAAGGTGTTGAGAAAGACAAACAGGGACATCTGGAGCAGCTCGATGAAGGTGTGCAATGGCACGCTCAATAGAGACTGCTGACGTTGGCTTGGTCCATGTCCCCAAAAGAATGTTGTATAGTGGCTCCCCAAAAGGAAGCAAAGGCTCAACCCCAGTGCCTCCTTGATGGAGCAGATCAAATAAGGGATCAGAGGGCAAAGTCACCACAGGAAGCTACAGCTTTAAAATGTCAGCAGCCTGTTTGCTGACACTATCAGAAGCCGCACTAGCCTCTGTTGCTATTCTAGGAGGTGAAAGTAAATCGTAGGTAGGAGAGAGTTGAAGGCTGACGTCCCTACCAAAAACCAAAGAACATCCTACATGCAGCTAGCCAAGAGCACCCAAACATTTAATACTACCAGTATCTGCAGGATCATCCTGCAACACTGAGGAAATGGCAACCGAAGAAGCCTCCTCCTCAATTTGTAGAGGAGATGGAACAGGAGCCTCAGTGTCAAGAAAAGGCGTCCCTGGAACCGACCGACATCGAGACGGCATCATATCGATGTCCACCACTAAGGGTGTCATCGGCATCGTGCAGCTTAGAGGAGGTGCCAAGTCACCCTCTGCTGACGCCATCTATGTCATAGCAGGAAGCCGCACCGGGCTGTTTCCTGATGTCGTAGCAACTCCAGCTTTGGGCCCAGGGTCCTCGATCGGCACTGAAGGCGAACCCACCATCGAAATCCCAATCAGAGTCTCCTCCACCACTTTGGGACCCAAAGGTGCTCCAGGGAGAGGGGCTGACCCAAAAAGGCTTGTAAACCCTGGAAGTACACTTCAATTTGGGCCCTAGCCACCCCCTCACCAGGATATCGTGGAAAACTCAGGGTCGACTGTTGCGCACTGGCCACCGGTAGGGACTGGGAGGAACTGGCACCAGCGTAACGACTTTGCGAGGCGGATGGCCTCGATGACTTTGATCCCTTCTGGTGCGATTTACCTGATTTCGACGAGCGATGTCCATGGGAACGGCTCCTCGACGAGCAATGTCTACAGGAACAGCTCTCGACTTGCCCCCGAGCAGGATCTTTAGAAGAGGAGGGAGATCGGCACCGCTTGGATTCTGAATGGGACAGCCGGGCCAATAGCAACTTCACCCGACGTTCCCGTAATGACTTGGACTTCAGCCTCTGAGAGGCGTCGCACTCCTCTGAGTCGTGGGGCTTTCCCAAGCACCACATACAAATGGTATGTGGATCCATTGGCGACATGCCGCATATAGGTCTCGCACGTTTTAAAGCCAGAAGGCATCGCCACACTGTTCCAGACACGAAAGGTATCAAGTAGGCCAAAAAATAAAAAGAGGCCTGAGGAACCGCTTCTCCTGTATCCGCATTACAGCGCAGAAAAGAAGAAACTGATGTCCGCGCGCCAGAAGGGACTTATGTGGCTCCTCTGACGTCATGTCCGGAGACAATGTCATCGCGGAGCCGTACAAAGCCGTACCCCGACACGCAGAGGTACTGCTGAAAAATGTCCAGATCCAGACTGCCACCTGGAGAGAATTCAAAGTTAAGGAAACTACGGCTAGATGTCTCTATCAGATATACCAAACCTTTTTGATGCCCTTTCAATTAGATTGTGAAAACCCTCTATAATCTATATCATCTGGTGGAGAATCCAATGATGGAGGTTTGATGTCATCTGGAGTAGTAGCCATGTGCTGATCCCACTCAGGGCCTGAATAATGAGGAGTACTTGTAAATTATCCCTTTTCCTGGTCATCATCCTTATCCTGAGATGGTGGTGGAATGGATTACGGTGGCACTGGTGAAAGATGTGGTGAAAATCTAAGCAGGTTGAAAACACTGCACTGGTGAAAAAGGTGTAGTAGGCCTTTGTAGAGGTCTTGAACCTGTTGGTGTTCCAGGCATCAATAATTATCATTTAGGACGAGCAGTGGGAGTTTGTGGAAAACGGTTATAGTAACCTGGTATCAAAAGGCATGCATCTTTAACCAAAGTCCATGGTATTTACATAATTTCCGCTTGATGATGTTGTATAGCTTGTTCTGATTCCTCCATTCCATATTCATCCTCATTTTGCACAAAATATTGGTAGGTGTGTTACAGTTTATTTGAATACAATACTCTATGTTCATACTCACAATCCTCTTCTGCAGCGGTGTGATATTATACATTAAATTCAGTTGGCAGATAGGCTGGACTAAAAGGACCTTCGTTATCCGACTTTTCTGTGTCAGAAAAGGTGCTGTGGTGGATAAGGGGACACCTTGCTAGGGGAAGAGTTTTCTGACAGTGGCGTACCAGGGATCCCTGCATCTGAAACCAAGGTTATTCTGGAATACTTTGGAGTGGATAGTATCTACTCTTTTGATGATGTTACTGTTTTATTTGATGGTGTTTTGACAGTAAACATTGTGGTTGTCATAGCCATGAAACTGAAGATATGTATCAATAGTCATTGCTGATGGTGTTTTAGTTGATGGTATTTTCGTTACCACAGACAATGCCATCGATGTTATCTTCGTCAAGTACGTTCCTTCTGATGTCTTTGTTATCACTGTTGTCAATGACCTCTTCGGGGGTATTACCGTCTACGATATTTTCACTAATGACCTCGTGGATGGCGTGGCTGTCTATTCTGCCATCGACTTTGCTCCAGTCAACTGAGATTTTGTCATTGTTGAAAATGGCTTTTTCATGGATAGTGTCGTCAAAGCTGTTGTCATTGACAACAATGTTGTTGTCAGCAATAAAGATTCAGCCTTCTGTGCTGGCAAAGGTGATGAGTGCCTTGTTGGTTCCTTAGTCAATTTCTTTTTCTTTGGATTTGGAGATGCAGATGATATTTTTTGTTGCTTTTCAGACAGGATTTTGTCAGATTTAGCTGGTAATTCTGAGGAAGTAGCCTCCTCTCTTTATGGTTTTTAATGGCTTTTCTCTAAGGCTCGCCTTCAGATGTTTTCTTTGAGTGCTCTTTTAGGAGATTTTGAAGAGGTTTCCCCTTCTTACTCAGAAGAATGAATATCTTCAGATGTTGACCTTTGTAGCCATAACAACAATCTTGCCTCTTTTTCTTTCAGTTCTTTGCAGAAAATGGTAAAGAAATCTTACATTCCTTGGCTTTATGAACTGGATGTAGACAATAAATACACTCTTTATGTGGGTCTCTTTTTACCACCAGTTCCACAAAGAGCCTATAAAAGGGTCTTCTTGGGAACTTCAGACATAGTTAGATAAGTGAATATGTTTGTAAATTCTAAATATTATGTAACTACAGATCAGACTGAGTAAGCAGTTCTCAAAGAAACTCCCTTAGCACATGACGTGTGTTAGAAATCTAACCTTGCTAGCCTGGTTGAGGAGAGGTGAATACTGTGCTTGGCTTGGATTGGCTGAGTTTGGGTGTTTTATAATGGTGTGGAAAGGCTACTGCTATGACTGTTAAAGCTATTATGTGTATCTTTAATATTGTAATGCTCGTTTTATATATAAGTATATCAGTACAATGCATATACCGTAGGACTCCCAGCTCGATGACTGGAATTATTCAAGCACGTGATTCTACTAAAGATCCTGATGTCAGTGCACAGGAGTGGCTCCTATATAAGCCCCACATGTCATTTTTTGAGTGAAACGATGTCAGTGCAGAGGCACATGACGCCACCTACAGGTGTGCCGATGTACTTCTGAAAAGTTCTAGATTCAGTCTGATGCCTGGGGATTATTCAAAAGGTGAGGAATGTGAAGAAGTCTCTATCAGAAATGCTCCTGTACAACTTAAAATTCTGATTGATCAACAAATAGACATAACGCTATGTCATTAACATATATGCCTTTAATTTGGAATAACCTTCCATAGGTAGCTGGATTAAGATACTTGTGTAGATGGAGATGCTAACGGTTTAAGGAACAAAGTGAAGAGTATCAGGGAGACAGGACATCCTGTTGTATACCTATGGAAGCTTTTACAACACCGATGTAGGAAGCTGGTTCTGTATATACTTGCAGTGGTATAGTGTGCACAGAGTCCAGTGGAACCCCAAAGGTAGGCAGAGGTAAAAGTAGATAGCACCTTACTCTCTATTTGTGGTAGTGTGGACGAGCAGTAAAGCTTTATCAGAGGACAGTTTTAAGCATTTGTTGTACACACTCAATCAGCAAATGATTTCACACACTCAAAGACTGAACTTCAGACCAATTGTTTTTGTATAAAAATATTCTTTTAGTTATTTTATTTTCTAGAACCAAGCAAGCCTGGCACAGGTAAGCAATAGATACTTTACAGTAGTAATGCACTGGTAACACAGTTTGGATTGCAATTGTATATGCACTTTGTTTTGATTATAGTACTGTTACTGAAAATGCAATGCTTTGGAAATACAGTACATATACTTTGTATAGGCTTTTTAGTAAAATGACCAGTAGATTTCTTTGCAGATTACTTTTATTACACAGTGCAGTATACCTGGATACTGCACTGGGACATTTCCTGTAAACAGGTGAGTAAAAGTATTTTTGTTATTTAGTACAATTATAAAAGGATTTCTTAGATTTTCCAACTCCACACTTCTCATAGAAAAACAGTCAATGGAGGAAAATAGTGCTAGCGGTTAACAGTTAAGTACTTTGTTGTGGGAGTTGGTATTCTGGGGATAGACTCAGTGGTCCCCCATTGTCAAGGATGCACTCTTGTTACACCCTCAGCGGCACAAGGGCGGCCGGGTGCAGAGTGCTGAGGCCAAATACTATCCAAAGGGGGATAGGGGACCTCCGTTTGGTGGCGCCTGACGAGCGACCACTGGGTTGTGGGAGCAAAGCTCCTGGACTTCATCTCAGGGCAAATGGGGGTTCAAGCCAGCGCAAAGGTGCACCCTCTGCGGCACTGGGGCGGCCGGGTGTAGAGCACTGTTTTTGCGTTGGGCGCCCTGTAGCTTTCAATGAGGTTTCTCCGGTTTGCAAAAGCACTGCAGGCTCGGAGACGAATGTCTTCTGAGTGTGACCACCACTTGGAGAGGTAATTTGGGATGCTGGAGGTTTAGTTAGGCACCGTCGGTTGGGCCACACAAGACCATCGGTCATCGGGTGCAGGGGTGCCTTTTAGTGCCAGATCTTCTTACCAGCTCCTGGTCGCGGTTGGGGGGACCTTCCAGTTCAAGGCTGCAGGTGTCGGCTAGAGGCTTGAGGCAGGTCAGGGATCCCTGGATCTCAGGTCTGGATCGCCAGGGGGACCTCCTTGTGGTGATGGGCCACTCGAACTCGGGCCGTAGGCGTCGGGTGCAGAGTGATGCAGACTTGCGGATCCTTGCGGAGCTGGAGTCTGTGGGTGAACAAATCCGGTGTTCACAGGAGACAAAGTCTTTGGGATTGACGGCAGGCAGGTCCTCTGGGTTTCTCGAGGTTGCTGGCTGCAGGACACACCGGGATTTTGCCGGAGCAGGTTCGAGGTGAGGACAGGCCGGTAGGGCTGGGGCCAAGTTAGTGGGCGCCCTCCTCTTGTTAGCTTCAGCACAGCCGTTCGGTCCTTCTTCTTCATTTCTTCTTCTGGTTTCTTATCTTGTCTGTCTTCTTGGTTCAGGCTGCCCCCTAAATACAGTATTTCGAGACGTTTTAGGGGTTTTGAGGTCAGAAGCAAATGGGCTACTGGCCTTAGGGTGCCTACACCCTTGGTGTGCTCACCCCACATGGGGGAGTGAGCACAATCCCCAATCTTGAATGTGGAGTACCTGCCATCTGCAAGATGGCGGGCACTGAAGAGTGGGCTTCACCTCACCTCCCCCATCTGAGGAGTGGGTGTTAGTAGAGGTGGGCACACCTTCTGGGTTGGCTTAGTTTTCCCGCATATCTTCCCACCGAAAAGGAGGGGAGACAGGAGGGGGGCCTGCGCCTGATAGCAGCAGAGGCTGGAAGTTTTTACAAACGCTGCAAAGCCTTTGAGGCTCCCCTGACACAGATTGTTCTTTCTGGCCTGGGAGAGGTGTGACCACCTCCTCCCTGGAAAGGCTTTGTTTCTGGGCTCAGGGAGCAAAGGCTCCCACCCCGGGGGTCCAGAACATCTCGTGGTGGCAGGCTGGTGTGTACCAGTCAGGGAACCCACCAGAGGCTGGTCGTTTTTCAGGGTCCCTCTCTACGATTCCCTCTGAGTGCATTTTCATTAAATCCCACAGTGGCATCAATGGGGGTTTAATTTGCTGAGAAGTTTGATACCAAAGTTCCCCATTTTCAGTAAAGCCACTATGTAAATGTAAATGTATGTGTCTTGTAAAGCGCACTGCTGCCCTGAGGCGTCGTGGCGCTGTAGACCGCTGGGGAACCCGTCCTGGCTATCCCTGTGAGATGGTCCCTACTGGGTATCTCCAAGGTGAATCCAGGCATCCCCGGCGAATGTGGGGGGCCGTTGTAGAGATGAGGCAAGCTAATGCCCAGAGTTGCCGAGTGTGATCCCTGGTTAGAGTAGGCACCGAGGCGAGAATTATCGAGTCCGCTGACCCTGGTCCACGACCCTGCGGCGTCAGGAATTGAACCCTGGTCCCGGGCCATTCTCTGCTTCCGGGTCTGCCGCCTCTAACCAGTGAGCCACACCACTCCACTATGGTGCTGTGGAGTTCGTAATGACTAACTCCCTGGACCATATACTCTTAATGGCATTACTGCACTTACAATGTCTAGGAATTGGTCTAGACACTGAGGGGTACAGGCTCATGCACCTGTACCCTCACCACTGGTATAGTGCACCCAGCTAGAGGGGTGGCTAACCTATGCCAAGCAGTGGGTTGTAGGCATGGCACACAGGATGCCATGTCGACTCTTCACTTTGTTCTGCACCAAAACACGCAGCCTGCAATGGAAGTGTGTGTGTGTATGTAAAGGTACGGGGCCTCTAAGGGTGGAACAACAAGTGCTGCAGCCCTTAGAGGCCTTCCCTGGCCACAGTGCCCTTGGTGCCTTTCACAATGGACTGACAGGTGGCCAGAGTGGTTCCAATTGGGGGTACAAGGTACAGTTTTGGGGAAAGAACACGGGCCCAGGGAACCTGATTGCAGGGACCCATGGCACATCATTTCAAAGTGCATCAGTAGTCTGGCAAAAAGTGGGGGGTTTACTGCAAGAGAAACCCAGCTTCTCACACCTGGCCTTTACAGAATTGTTATGTTAGCTGAAGACCCTTGCAAATATCTCATTAAACTCATGAGCTGGGATGGAAATTCCAGTTGCAGTCCTCCTCTTGGAGACCCATTTTCAGAATAACTGCCCTATTAAGCTGAAGCCCCTTGCATACAACATTATTTTTGTTCTTTGCCTCAGTATCCCTTCAAGAAAAGGTAATCTTTTATCGTAGGAGTCTGTTGGTTGATGTGTTTTTTCGATCCTAGATCAGCTAGATCAGTGGTTCCCAAACTTTTGACTCCTGAGGACCCCCATTGAGTCACCACTGGAAGCCGGGGACCCCCAAGCAATTTGTATAATTAAATTTCAAATATTAAAACAGTAATTCGAGAAAAAAAACACACGTGTGCACACAAAACAAATACTCAAAGTACTTAGGGGCAGATTTACAATAAGTGACGCATCCATGCATATCAGCAGGGATGCGCCACTTATTGTGCGCCATGCCTTTGCCACCATTAATGCGCCGCATTTACAATGCTGCGCCTCATGGGGAAAAAAAGCACAGATGCATGACGCATCTGTGCCGTAAAGGTGGCGCATTGCTGGATTTGCGTCGCAACCGCGACATAGCTCCAGCAATGCTCTGGGGGGCTGAATCTTGTTAATGCTGCGTCAATCCTTACGCCTGCTTCAAGCAGGTGCAGGGTTTTGACGCAGCATGGGCCCCAAAGTGACTGAGTGAAATCTTGTAGATTTCACTCAGCCACTTTTAGGAGGCGTTCCTGCGCCGGTACGCCTCCTTCTGGCGCAGGGCTTTACAACGTGGCGCATCTCCCAGATGCGTCACGTTGTAAATACCCTGCACCATGGCGCATCTTTTGCGTCGCCGCTGCATCACGAAAGTGACGCAACGGTGGCGTAAAAGAGGCGCAAGGGGCTTGTAAATCTGCCCCTAAGGATTTCGGGGCCAGATGTACGACCATTTCATTTAGCGCCTCGCAATCGGCGACACATTGCGAGTGGCAAATTGCGAGTCGCTAAATGAAATGTACAACAGTGTAAATAACACTGTTTCGGATTCCGAATGGGGTCGCAAATTGCGAGGTTCATTAATATTAATGAGCCTCTCGCAATTTGCGAGCCTATTGGGAATGGCAGCCCTCCTAGGTATGGTGCCTGCTGGGCTCTGCAGGCCACCATGTCTGGGACTGCTTTTAAATAAAGCAGTTAAAAAAAATGCAGCCCATTTATTATGCATTTAAAAAAAAAAAGAAAATGAAACGTTTTCGTTTCATTTTCTAAGGGCAGGCAGAGGTCCCTGGGACCACTGCCTGCCCTTAAAAAATAATTTTGCATGCATTTGCAAAGGGGACCCAAATGGGAAGGGGTCCCGTAGGGACCCCTTCCCATTTGCAAATGCATTACCATCTACTTGAAGTAAGTGGTAATTGCGAGTGTTTTGCGACCGCAAAACATTTGTACATGGTTTTAAGACTCGCTATTTGGAAGGGAATGCCCCTTCCAAATAGCAAGTTGCAAAATCTATTTAGCGAGTCGCAAACAAATTGCGACTCGTGAAATAGGCAATGTACATGGCCCAATACGTTTTTGCATGTGAAAGCGGGTTCACGAACCCGTTCACGCATATAAAAACGGATCGTACATCTGGCCCTTAGTATTTTATATTGAAGTAATAGCCCCTCTGTCTAATTATACAAGAAACTTTTCTGTGCTTTTAAAACTGTTGCCTGCGGACCCCCTGGGAATGTGTCACGGACCCCTGGGGGTCCGCGGACCACAGTTTGGGAAACACTGAGCTAGATGGTTTGGTTGTGGTTTTATTTGAGTCTGAGAATAAGGAATACACTCTGGTTAGTTTGTTATGGCCCTAGCTTGGCTAGTCCTCAGCCACTATCCATACTACTATTATAAAGGAAGAACTTTGTAATGTAATGTAATGTATGTATACTTGTAAAGCGCACTGTTACCTCGTTACGTGGTGTCCTGGCGCTGTATACCGCTGGGGAACCCGTCCTGGCTTTCCCTGTGAGAGGGCACCACAAGGTGAAGCCAGGCATCCCCGGCGTTGCTGGGGCCGTTGTGGAGATTAAGCAAGCTATTGCCCAGAGTTGCAGAGTGGGACCCATGGTTAGCTTAGGCACCTAAGCGAGAATTATCGAGTCCGCGGACATTGACCCAAGACCCTGCCGCGTCGGGAATTGAACCCTGGTCCCGGGCCGACCTTTGCTTCAGGGTCTGCCGCTTCTACCCAGTGAGCCACACTTCTCCAACTTTGAGGCTTTGAGGCGGGTAAACTCGGGAACCACAGCGCCAATCCACACACCCGATACATCGTTGGAATCCTCAGGGTGTGCAGATGGACATAGGTTATATAAATTTAAAAAATACGTTATATTTAAAAATGTACATTAAAAAAAGTAGTCCCCTCGAAGTAGCGCCAGCCGTGACCTGCGTGCTGACGTCATCCAGGAGCGCAAGGAGGAGCGGCGTCCAGGATCGCGAGGAGGAGCGGCGGACATGGCGCGGGGGAGGAGCACTGACGAGCGGCACACAGGCGGTGAGCAGCAGCAAACCGGCGGAGCGGCGAGGAGCACTGAACTGCGGCGGCTGAGCGGTGGACATGGCGCGGGGGAGGAGCACTGACGAGTGGCACACAGGCGGTGAGCAGCAGCGGACCGGCGGACCGGCGACGAGCACTGAACTGAGGAGCGGCGGCTGAGGTAAGGCTCCGGGGGACAATGTCGGGGCAGGCGGGGGTCGGGGCACGCGGGGGACGGGGAGTTACAACAAAAAGGCTCCGGGGGACAATGTCGGGGCAGGCGGGGGTCGGGACAGGCGGGGGACCCTCTGGCATATTTGTGCTCAAGCTCCCGACTCCCGCCGGCCGCTCCATACTCTGTGAACTCCTACTCTTATCCCTGCAACCTCTGCTCATCCTTGCCTCCCTGCAAACAGAGCACCAGAGCCCCACTTACCCAGAAAGCTCCCCAGTGCCTCAGGCGCTGCTGCTGGCCACCACTGCAACACTGGGCCTCTGGCATAATTGTGTGAGGTAAGCCTTCGGAGGACAATGTCAGGGCAGGCGGGGGTCGGGGCAGCCGGGGGACGGGGCGGACGGGGCCCCGGCTGCTGGCCAATATCGGGGCAGGCGGGGGTTGGGGAAGCCTGATTGCTCCCGGACAAGGTCGGGACGGGCTGCTAGTATTCTATAAGCCTGGCCATATCACCACTTCTTGGAATGAGAATTATAGGAGGCAATTTCACTTTAACCGAGTCAGCAAATGGTGACACTTTTAACCCCAGAAGAACACTAAGTAAACCAAAAAAGGTCAGGATTTGCAAGCATTGAGGACTGATTATAAAACCATGGCATTTTGAATTATATGTGTTTTTTTCTGCTAGTTTAACCAACTTTTTAACTAGATTTGTTTAGTTCCAGTACATGAACTGGTTGCATTGTGGATTGTATTCCAGTCTGTTTTACTGATTTTGCTTCAGTTAATCGAACATTAGCCTCATGGATGGCAGAAGCATCTAGAGCTCCTTGGTGGCGATTCAAAAAGTAATTATTATTAGATTAGGTCTCTTGTAGCTAATGAATATATCTATAGCAAGATTATTTGAAGAACATGCAGGCTCAATGGAGAGAACAATGATATGGGAGGTCTATTAATCCTTGTCTAATGAAGCTAGTGCATCTTTATCGATAATTGCATTAAAATAAAGCAACACAATCTTATTTCTCTTAATGCTGAACTGAGGAATTTAGAAAAAGAACATTTCAATACCAGGATACAAGACTTAAGGAAAGGCTAGGAAGGGGTACATGCAAAGGCCAAAGAATATAGTTTAAATACAGAAATAGTAAAGCAGCACACAGAAAGGCAGCATATATAAAAGGGAGCGTTTGCAAATACAATGTTATCATGGTCAATGAAGTCAAAAGACAATAGAATTACAACTGTGTCAATTCATAATTCTACTGCAAGTAAAGTAAACGGAGTTCCAGTACTAGTCAATGAAACATTCAGAGCACATTATCAGGAATATATTAAGCTCATTCTTCAGTCTTGCTTGAAGAAATTATTATGTTTTTGGGAGCTTAAGAGGTTTCACATCTCTCTAAAGTCAGGGCTTTTCCCCTCTCGTACTTTCACACCAGATGAGATAGAAGAGGTAGTTAATAGTGTTTCAAATTGCAAAGCTTGTGGAGAAGATGGATGTTGAAATGTATTAGATCATTGCTGAGTTAAATCATGTAACCAATCTATTAAATCATTTGTTTGCTGGGATGAGACTACTTCCATCGTTTAGAGTGGGTATTTTTATTTGGCCTTCGTAAGCCTTGCAAATCTGCTATCTATCCAACCTCTTACAGGCCAATGACACTCATAAATACGGGCTATAAAATTTCCGCCAAAACTGTTGAAACAGAATTGAATCATGCGCTGATCACCTAATCCACACTGATCAAAATATTTTTACTCTGTATAGACAGCTTGCAACAAAACACGCTTACTTTTAGGATCTATTAACGTTTTGGTTTTTTAAATGGCAAATTCCAGCATTAATACTACTTATTGATGTAGAGAAGGCATTGGACATCATGGCTTGGCATTTTATGGTTGTCATTTTGAAAAAAGAAAATAGTCTGCAAAACCTTCAAAGAGAATCTTTTTTCAGAGGTTTTTCCAGTCTTGTCTGCTGACCCAGGTAGTGCCAATCACATGGGAAGGAGGAAGAGCAGAACAACATCGTATTCATTAGTAATATAATAAAAACTTAAACCGCTTACCTTTGCTGACAGGGAACTTGACCTTCGTGGCAGACGGGGTACTGTGAGATAGATTGCTCATGGCTGTTGATCGTAAGAAGATTTTCATTGGCTGGGTAGGCTTCGGGAGCCTTAGATCAGAAACACTGTCCATTTTACGGACGGGCATATTCTTGGACTTATCCTTTTAGGGATAGAAGACATAATTATTCAATGTTCAGGGTCCATTGAAAACCTCTTTGGCGCCATTAACATAAGAGAATATCTCACAAAATATATAGTGAAATCTACACATTACAATGTTCCCTAAGACACTGGGTAGTTACCTAGTTTTCCCATACAGTGAGTTAATTTATGACCCAATGTAGTCATGTTTGCAAACTAGGAATAGTCAAATTGCATACTGATTTGTTCGTGAATGGGGCTGTATTTTGCTAAGCAACCTATGTACTAATAAGTCACATTGCAAATTCCTCCTTTGCAGGGGGTCAGAAAACGATCTTCCAAATGGATAGTAGGTGGGTGTCATTTTGCAAACATCTGTGAAAGACTGCAAATGCAGGAATGGTGGCCTGCAAGGTACAGCAGGCCAGCATACCTGTATTTGCAATGCCAAACAGGATTGTATGTTTTTTAAAGCAGCCTGTGTCCATTAAGCTGCTTTAAAAAAATGCTGGCGGTTTAGGAATATATTGGTGTCCTGGACGACTGCCTCTTCTCTCTGAGGCCATTTGACACCAATCCCAAAGGAAGGCTGGACAGCTCCCCATTAGGAATTTTACCATCCTAACATGAGGGGATATTTCAATGGTTTGTGACTTCTACTGAGGTCACAAACCACCAATACATTCATTTGAGGCTTGCAAAGAGGAGAGAAAGAACATGTATTACTTACCTGTAACGTCTGCTGTCTAGCATCGGTACCTTTCATAGATCAACATGCTTAAACCATTCCAAGTTCTCAAGCTTGGAACCCTTGGTAGTCAATGTTAGCATGGCAGTGAATATTATTCTCAATAGCTTTGAAGAAAGCAATAAGCTACATACAACCAATCCACCTCATTTTGGGACCCGAACTTCAGCCAATAAGGCACTAGGACCCACAGCTCTTCCCCTAACAGAGACTTCCAACAACCAGATTTTCTAGCTCGTGACAGGATAAAGTAGGGAAGAGACTCATACAAGGGGAAGAGGGAGGGTCACATTTGAAGCTATGAAGTACATTGATGCTGGAGAACACAGTTACAGGTAACACATTATATTCTCCACCATTGGATCGTTCATAGATTCACATGCCAGAATCAAGATTAGCAATCAATACTAAGACAGCGGAAGGCAAGCATGATGGTCACCTTATGAAAATAGGTTCCAGACCACCACTCATCTAACTTTCCTGGATTTAATGTCAAAGCAGTGTTCGTTTGAGAAAGTACATATCACTCCTCATGTCGCTGCTTTACAGATTTCCATGAGTGAAGCTCCATTAAAGAAAGCTGCTGAAGCTGCTATACACCTTATTTAGTGGGTTCTTATAGTTTCAGAAAATGATCTGCACAAAGACATGTGGGTCAGAATTATACATTAAACAATCGATCTGACAGGGGTTTTATTTGATATTCATCTCCCTCTATAAAAAGGCCTTAAACTATGAAACGCTAGTTCAATCGGCAAAAGTTATTTTTCTTTGCAGGTAACATTTAAGACATCCTTTAACGTCTTAATGAAGAGCTCTCACCACCCATTGTGCAGGGTTTAGGAAAAACTTTCGCAAAGAGATCTTTTGAGTAAAATGAAATGCTGTGGGAACCTTAGGTGTTGTGAGGATTCAGTGTAGACGAAAGGCTCAAGAGGGCTGGAGGCCCTGTCAGTGGAGGCTACAGAGGTCTGGTACACTAGACCGTCAACTTAATTCTGTCTGCAGGTACTCCCTGGGTCGGGGTCACTTCTGGATGAACAATGGTAGTGCAATACTTAAGTCTCACTCTGAGCAGCAGTATGTACTAGGCAATGTGTAACTTTGAATTTCTGACCTCTGACTACTCATTATTGAGTCTCTCACCTTTGTTGTTTTCCTTTCTTTTTCTGTTCCCTCGGTTTCCCTAGTTAGTCATGTATTGTCTTTTCCTCATTGTATATCGTCTCTTGGCTTGTCTGATGTAGATTCTTGTGGTGCTTCCAACAGTATCCTGGGGACCCTCGCTTTTCTCCTGAACAACTTTGGCATTATAAAATCTGAAATTGCTCCTGGAAGTGGTAAGCATACCTCTACTTGTACTATACTGTTTGGTAGCTGGCTGAACACATACTTATCATCACCTGCCGGTGCCATCCCCTGAAAGAGATGAACCTTGAAGGAGTAGTGGATGGCAGTCTATGATTTCGTTCTCAATCCATTCCCTGTTGCCCGCCCCCCTGAATCCTAAATCTGGTGGTGTATCCCATTTCGCTCACCAGCTCAGGTTTCATGGGAGGTTTAGGAGTTTTCAGCAGGTTTACAACTCTGAAACCTGACAGTTTGCGAGGCTTGTCTGAAAAAGCCATCCACATAAATAGCACAAGCTAAAGCCAAAATACATGAAGAATCAGACAGGTAGTTACCAGGAATATGTCCTATAGTTAAAACATCTACATTAAATCGCTCTAAATGCAGAGGGTCGCACTTCAACTCATCAGGTAGCAAAAGCACTTTGTCAGGTATTCTTATTCCACCTGAGCCTATGAACAGTAGTATCAGAGATGAACAACCCTCCATAGTTCCAAATAATGCAATGTCAGCATCTACTGAAAAAAATTAAAAGGATCCCCACAAACGTACAAACTTTCTGGCAAAGTCCAACATACTGTTTGCGAGACCTCAAGTATTTAACCATGACTCTGCCAACATAAGGGTCTATTAGGGTGGCGGTCGGAAAATCACTCCGACCGCCATGGTAGTGGGAAAACACCGCTTGCTAGGACCGTGGGAAAACCGCCGGTCCAATTAGTATGCTCCACAGTCGAAATCCGACCGCAGCGGTCGGATTGCGGCATTTAACATTGCCGCAGTTGCTGCTGCCAGCAGCACCGCCGCGATGTCCAGGAAAGCATATCCTGCATGTCCCTGCACTGATACAGGGACATACCCCCCCATTGCACCCCCCCAACACATTGGGGGCCCGCAATGGACCCACGGAGAAATTCTCCACATACCTTTCCATGGTGGTCCCACCACCGCGGAAAGGCTGGCTACCGCCGGCATCATAATAGTGCCGGCGGTGCTTGGCCCTGATCTCCCACAATTGTAGCAGTCCAGCTCCGCCCACCAGGCAAGCAGGTGGACTGCAACCAGCAGAAAAGTGGCGGGCGGTAAATCACACGGCTGCGGTCACGACCGCAATGCTAATCGGACCGGCGGTTTTCCGGGTTTCGATTGCGGGTGCATGGCTGCCGCCGTTCTTGCGGTTGCCACAGCCGGACCGGCGACGTCTATCCGCCCGCCATCCTAATAGACCCCTAAGTGTTCATATTATCTTACCCTACAAAAAATGCTTTGGTGTGGGTTACACCCCTTATATTAAATCAAAGTCTCTAATTGAACAGTTGGGTGCAAATTTTGAATAAGTTCTCAGTTTGTTTGGACAACACCATATAATCCACTCTGCACATGCTGGGTTATTAAGTTTAAAATAAGGCACTAGAAATTATTTGAACTTGTCACTGTTGGGGGCGGGGCCACGGCTGCCCCAAGATGGCTGCGATATTGTGATGCTCCAGCGGCATTGGCCCTAATTCACTGTTAGTCACCGCCATCATCGACTCATGTTGTGATTTCTCGAGCCCTGCGGAGATATGGGAGGACCAGGACTACTGCGGAGTGGTGGCACTCTGCCTGGACTGAGCTTCTGACTCCTAAGGGGCGACGCGCCCCAGCACTGCCTCAGAGGCCCCGCCGTGAAATGGGCTGTGGGTGAGCCTGAGGCAGAGTCCACCTGGGTTCTCTGGGACCGTGGCCCCTCCCTCAGACCTGCTTGGATTCCTGCTGGCCAGGAGGAGAGGATGGAAACTGCTTCTGGTGCTGGCCCCTGCGTGCCTGCGGGCTTTGGGCCTGCGGATTCGCACGTGGCGGCCCATCCTGTGCTGTGTGGTTCCCCCACCCTCTAGGCGAGGGGGACAGTGCCACACCCTCGCTGATTTCTGCCCCGTTGTGGATCATTTGGATTGTGGAAGCTGCGGAGATTGCGTCTGTGACCCTCCCCATTGGCCTTACTGATGAGGAGCTTGGTGGCTGCGGTGGCGGCCCCACCCTGGATGGGCCCCCTGATGCCCAGGGCCCATTGTGCCTGGGGGGATTGTTGTGGTGGGTGTTCTGGCAGCCTCTGCTATTCCTTTAAATCAAACAAATTACCACCCACTGGGCCCCACTCTTCCTCCTGCAGCCTCCTCTTGCCTGATGCTGCAGTTCTGTTTTTCTGGGCCTGGCTGGCTCTGGCCTGCCGCATACCACATCCGCCCTCATTTGTTGTGTGAATGAAAACAATGGCCCATGACCAAAATGAAAAGTTTACCAATTTAAGTTGTGTGAAAGCACTACAACCTGGTTATTTAATAACTGAACAGGGATCATATGCATGTTATTCATACCTATTTAAGCATGCACAGAAGTTAGTGGACAACACAAACAGAAAGCATCAAATTCTGTAATCAATACCAAGTATTTATTTTGCATAAATCACAATTATTTCTTCTGTCAATGAACAAAGGTTGCGCGCAAAAAAAGAAAAGGGAAGGTAGTGGTGGTGGGAGGTGAAAGCCTGAATCAAAGAATGAAGGTAATATGTTCGATATTTTTCACATACTGGTAATAAAGACCAGTCATTGCAAGCCTGTCCATATTGGATTTACAAGTAATCTGTAAATTTAAATAGTGCACCCAATGCAATTTTCAAGGCCGCACATGCCTCCGTAGGGCCCCACGGTGGAGAAAGCAGCTCCCCCGTGGGCGAAGGCTGCAAACTAAGGTGGACGTCCCCGAGGTCCAGTGGGACAGGCAGGGGCCAGATCTGGAAGCCGGGGGAGCCAAAGAATGAGGGACCTTCCGACGAACACCACTGCCTCAGGAAGGTGCGGAGCCTCCCTTCGACGCCGGTGAAAAAAACACCACACGTCGGCCAGTCTCCGGAGAGGACGACACCAAAATACAGCCTGCCTCCGGGGAAGAGGGAGCGTCCGAATACGAATCCGCAGTACGACCCCTGCGCGGCTCCGTAGAGTCCGACGCCTGAGGCAAGATGCCGGAGCCATCCGGTGTCATTGGGCGAGAGTTCACCAAGTCATCCCGCACCGGAGACCGGAGTGGAGTTGAAGTCGAACTGGCCCCAGGACGGCGCCGGGGACGACGATGCCCCGACCCCCTCTGAGGTAGACACCTGCGTGGGGGAACGAGACAGTCCCGGGGAGTGACACGAAGCCCTCCGCCAGCCACGGCCCAGAATGAGGCGGAGATCGCTCTTCAACCCATATGGCGGCACCAGAGACGATTCAGCCACCGACTCGTCCTCTGAGGCAGCCGCCTGCTGGAGGGAACGAGAGGGACCCGGAGAGAGACGCGGGGTCCTCATCCGGCCTCGACCCAGAGGGGGATGAGGAGGGGTCGCCGACCCCTTTGGCTCCGCATGGGCCAGCTGCTGCCGGTGCCATAGCGGCGTCACCTTGGCCTTAGACAGGACCACCTTGTCAAAGGACCGAGAGGGGCTTGGGGATGCGACCCGAGCCCTGGTGACCTCCTGCAAAGCCACAGGGACCCCTGCAGGAGTGTGCGGCGAGGCAGAGACACCGTGGCGTGACGGAGGTACCCCAAAGGAGCCGCACCCCAACATCATCACATCTTCCAAGTCTGAATCCGAACCAGTTGGCGCCGGGGCCGGGGATGCCGGCGGCACCGCAGAGGGTCCCGCGCAAGGCAGGGGATCCGCAGACGCCCCAGGTGGAGGAGGAGATGCCAGCGAGGCCTGCAGCGCTGCCGCGTATGTCTCCATTTGGACTCTCGATGCCCCAACACCGGGAAACGGTGGATAGGACGGCACGCGGGGCCGCATCACCCGTGGAGAGTCCACGCTACCGACAGGCTGGAACCCAGCCCCCTGCAGCACTTACCCACCAGGGAGCGATGCTCACGTGACATCGAAGAAGGGCGAGGGCGACGACCACGGCCGTATCTGAAGCCGTTAGCTAAAGTGGACCGAGGGGAGGACGTCATCCGGTGCTCCCGCCTCGACTTCCGCGTCACTGTCGACACTCTGGACAATCAGTGGCGTAGTGATCCTCCTCCGAACACCACATACAGATGAGGTGCGGGTCGGGTCGGTCGCCAACATAAGACGCCCACAAAACGAGCACGTTTTGAAGCCTGAAGGCATTCGCACACTGTTTCAGCAAGAAAAATGGGGGGGAAAAAAGGGCTCCAAACAGGCACGTGGAAAAGGAAAAAACTGACGTGAAGGGTCTTATGTGACCTCGCTGACGTCACGTACACGGACGACGCCTGGGCGGAGTCGCGTGATGTCGCCCGCACCCGGCGCGCAGGGTTGCTGTGGCAAGAAAAGTTTCCGGATCCAGTCTCACGCCTGGGGATAATTCTACCCTAAGGAATCTGCGGATAGTAGTCTCTATCAGATTATTGAGTTAAGGTAAATAATATCGATTTTAAAAATATCGAAGTGTTTAATATTGTTTGCAAAAATAAAGTTGTTAAAAATATCGTTTTTTTATTATTGTTATGTATTTTAATATATATTTTATATGTATGTGATGTATGTTTTTGTGTATAAGAATTGTTTGTATTTTTAATATATATGTTAAATTATATGTATTTATAAAATAAATGTATTTCAATTTTGCGTTTTTAGTTATGTAGTGGCTTGTGAGTTTAGCGGGGAATAGGGTGGGAAGTAATTTATTTATATTAAATGTTTTTTTATTTTTTATTTTGCGCTTTTAGTTCCGTAGCGGGTTGTGGGTTTATAGGGGAATAAGGTGGGAAGTAATTAAATTACATTAAATGCATTGATTAATTTGTATTTATTAATATTTCTTTAATTGATATTTGATAGTGTTGAATGTGTAAAGTAATGTATTATTAATTAATTATTAATTGATTGTTCATTAATTTTAGGTGTGTATTGTGGTGGGAAGTAATTTATTTTTAATGTATAAATTAATAAATGGTTGTTAATTAATTTTTATTTTAATTAATTAATTTGCAATTAATTTTGGTACTTTTGTAATTAATTTAAGATATGTGTTGTGGTGTTTATTGGTGTAAAGGGTGGGATGTAATTTATTTTTATTTTATGAATTAAGAATTGGTTGTTAAATTTAATTAATTGATTTGTAATTCATTTTGGGAATTGTGTAATCAATTTTAGGTGTATGTTGTGGTGTTTATACGTGTAAAGGGTGGGAAGTAATTTGTGTTTAATTCATTAATATACAGCTGTTATTAATGTTAATTAATAAATAATTATTTTGAGTAATTTATTTAAAAAAAAATTATATTTATCTTTAAAAGGGGTAAAGGGTGGGTATTAAATACATTTTAATTATTTAACTATTAGATGCTAACAGTAATTGTTGTTAATTTTAAAATAAGTTTTAATTGTGTTTTATTATTTTATAGTTTAATTTAGGTTGGTGTTGTGGAAATTATAGTGTTAAAGTGTATGTAGTAAATTAATGTTTATAGTTTTTTTACCAATGTTTTTTAATTGATTATTAATTATGTTAAATATGTAAATACATTTAAATTTTAAAAAAGTATTTTGTTACTGGTGTGGTGTTATAGGGTAGGAAACAAAATAAATACATTATTTTGTAATTAATTGTTTTGTTTGTAAATATTTTCTAGTTGAAAAGAAATATTCATTTGTAAATGTATTATTTTATTATGTAAAGTATTTGTAAGTTTTTGTTATATGTAATTAATATTATATTATATATTCTTTTTATATGTTTAATACATTTTCTTGTCATTTTAAAATATTTTTTATTAATTTTATTATTGTTTTTATTTTTTAACACCTTAGGTGCTGCGCACGATCAACGGCCGACGGCACCACTACCTCCATAGTGCTGCCGTCGGCCGTTGAACGTTTGAACTGCACCTGCGCAATGGAACGTCCAGCACTGGAGCTGGACGTTCCATAGCAGCTAAGGTGTTAATATATAAAAAAAAATTTAAGTGTTTGAGTGTGAATAGTAATTTCTCTTTTCTACGGTATCCAACCCTTTCCCTACTGTTGCATTCACTGGAGTGTGAATAGAAATGTGTACCCCTCTGCTATCCAGCAGTTTCCCCACTGTTGCACTCACTGGGGTTGGAATAGTAATTCTTATCCCTCCGCTATCCAGCACTTTCCCTACTGTTGCACTCATTGGAGTTGGTACAGTAATTTTTAAATCTCCGCTATCCAACACTTTCCCTACTATTGCAGTCTACGGAGTGGGAATAGTCATTTTTGCCCCTCCGCTATCTAACACTTTCCCTACTGTTGCACTCACTGGAGTGGAACAGTAATTTTTACATCGCCGCTATCCAACACTTTCCCTACGGAGTCTACGGAGTGGGAATAGTAATTTTTGCCCCTCCACTATCTAACACTTTCCTTACTGTTGCACTCACTGGAGTTGGAATAGTAATTTTTACCCGTCTGCTATCCAGCAATTTCCCTACTGTTGCATTCACTGGAGTGGGAATAGTAATTTTTTACCTCTCCTCTATCCAACACTTATCCTACTGTTCCACTCAGTGAAGTGAGAATAGTAATTTTTACTCCTCCGCTATCCAACACTTTCCCTACTGTTGATCTTACTGGAGTGGGAATAAAAAATGTTACCCCTCCGCTACCCAACTCTTTCCCTACTGTTGCACTCACTGGAGTGAGAATAGTTATTTTTACCCCTCAGCTATCCAACACTTTCCCTCGAGTTGCACTCTTTGGAGTGGGAATAGTAATTTTTACCCCTCCACTATCCAACATTTTCCTTACTATTGCACTCACTGGAATTATAATAGTAAATTTAATTATTTTGCTATCCAACACTTTTCCTACTCTTGCATTGACTGTATTGGGCAATTTAAGTGTAAATATTTTTTCATAGTTTAATGTTTTAATTTATTGTAGAATGTTTTATTTGTATATTCTAAATTATTGATGTATACATATAAATTACCTACTGGCGGTCGCCAGTAGGTAGTTATAGTTAGGACCTAGTTTCCATTGGAAATCCTCAACATTCTATTTGGATTAACTTTGGCCCTGGTGGATGAATCTTTGTGAATTTCTCAAAGAAGATGGCTCGGTCCGCTGCGCTCCTTCCCTGAAAGTTTGGGGGGGATTGGTGAAGTGGGGGCTGACATAAAAGGGGGGTCCCAAAACGTGTTTTCTCCATGTTATTTTCCATAGGACGTTTAGACACGGCTACAGGTCGAACGGCTGAATGGATTTATAAGAAATTTGGCAAAACTGTAGAGTCCGGCTCGCAGATTACGCTTTTTTTGGAATGGTGTAAATCCGTTCAGTAGTTGCTGAGAAAATTAAAGTTAAAGTCAATTATATATCTATATGCACGCATGGGTGCGCGCACTCAAGCGGCTGCGCGCGAGCGGAATTTCTTTTTTGCTGCGTGACGTCTGTTAACGTTCGATTCGAAGGAAATCAGGAAGTGTTGACCGCCATTTTGTCACTGCGAGTAAATATATTGTTCATTTCAAAGCGTTGGAACATGGAAAGGGGAGAAGGTAGAGATTGTTTTGCTGCGTAGGTTTTCTCAGGGTGTGCAGTAAGGCCCTTAAAGGCGAAAATATATATATATATATTTTTTTTTAAAGTTGCGGGGTGCGCGCACTCGGGTGCGCACACCTATTAACAAGAGTGTGAAAATGGAGATAAATCAGAAGTTTGAGTGCTTTGATATAAGGTGGCTCTGAAAAGAGCCCTTGTGTTAATTGAGTTTTTTCTGCATTTATAAGTAAGTAGCGATGCAGAGCCTGATGTTGCAGAGGAAGATTCTGTTTCTGCCTTCCTTCTTACCTAGTTATGGTTTTTTCACTCCCACTCCAGGCTTTTAGTCTGTGGATGGAAAACCATGAACCTAGACTCACCTATGAAAATCTTACTATTGATGCTTGACTGAGGCCAAGGAGATCAGAGTGCATGTCTGTGTAAGGTGATGTACCTCTGGGGAAATGATGTTACGTTTAAACATAGCCCCTGAGTGCTTAGTTCAGTTCTGTTCTCTGTCACTGTTGTTGATTTAGAGCCCCAAATACAAAGGCTTGTTGTTGCTTGTGAATCCCCAAGTGTATATTTGCCCATACTGATCCATAACGCCCCGGCCTATCCATGTCGTAGGCCGTAAGAGTGGGCGAAACTCAGCTGGCCGAGCGAGACTTGGGGAGGGGGCAGGAGCCAAGAGGAAACAAGGAGGGGTTTTCATCATTTGGGACAAAAAATAGTTCTAAACCAATGAAAAGTTTTATTAAGAAGTCACATAACCTGTTATGCTTACGTTACGCGCTCCGCGCCGCGCCCCGGATTGCTTCCAGGAAGCTGCGCTTCGCGCCTCGCGCACCAGAGCACTTCCGGGTGCGCTAACACGGCGTGTTATATGACGCATTATGCAACAACGCGATACGTCGTTGGGGCTCCACCGGAACTGATCGAATTGGTAGTCTACAGTGTTTCTGGATGTTTCAGACTGAAGCTGGCGTCAGCATGAGAGAACCCCGTGGCTACGTCGTGGCCATTCCGCGAGCTATCATGGCAGTCGCTCCCCACCGGAACTCTGCGGGAGTCGGGGGCCCCGGTGACTCTTGTAGAATCTTCAAGGCTGATGGGACGCTTTTGGGAATGGGGCCCATGCCCCAGCAGTTACGCGTCCGAGTTCCAGGGTTGCCGAGAGCCATCCTTGCAGGCCAGGCCCAAGTCTGTGGTGCCGACCGCCATTTCCTGAGCTCCGTGGCAGCCGCCTGTCGCTGTATCGCAAGAGTGGGTGCAATTCAGCCGGATGGCGGGTGAGACGCTGTAATAGCAAGAGCAGGCGTAATTCAGCTGGCCGAGCGAGGCAATGTGCCGCAGGAGCGGGCGCAACTCAGCTTGTCGAGTGAAGCGCTGGGGTGTAGCTGAGAAACCTCCACCTGGGGAGGTGGGGGAGGCTCGTTCGCGCCGCCTCTCCCTTCCAGTGCACCCCACGCCGTCTCCTGGCGCAGGTATATGTGATGGTTGGACCAGGGCACCGCAGGACGTGTCTTTAGGTCAAACCCTCAACTATGGCACCCAACATCCGGGACTTATGCCATTTGTGCAAGGCAGTGACATCGAAGCATGTCAGGGACCAAGCATATCCAGAGTCCTTCCTACAGTCTCTGCCTTCCTTCTTACCTAGTTTTGGTTTTTTCACTCCCACTCCAGGCTTTTAGTCTGTGGATGGAAAACTATGAACCTACACTCACCTATGAAAATCTTACTATTGATGCTTGACTGAGGCCAAGGAGATCAGAGTGCATGAGTCTCATGCTCGATCGATTGAGCTGGCCGGATCAGGCAACAAGAAGGTGGTGGGGGTGGCGGCATCAGCAAGGCATCCCCCCATACAACTTGTCGGACATCACCTCTGGATGTACTGGGGACGAGCCTTGGCGCATGGTGTCGTCCCCGGGGTATTTGCACAACGGTCCTCCACCCCTAGGCCGCCAGCTATGCTACCTCGACAGGAACAGCATCATGCATTTGGATCGATGTTGCAGCAGGCTGCCATGTAAATAGTTCTTTAATAAAATGTTTTACCCTGTTACTTTGCTGGTGTGTTGTATATATTTATAATATTTGCATAGGGTTTGTCGTTATTTTGGGCGGGGTGGGCGGCGGAGCCGAGCTGTCTTGCAGCCATCATGGCGTCGAGCTCGGTTTCTCTCACTAGTTTCATATTTCTCATGAGGGGTTGTTCCTAATGTTTCTATTTTAGCGAGGTCAAAAAGAGATCCCATCAGTGGCCTACTGATTTTGCTCGATTCCTTTTGTTTTTTCTAACGATTTTTAAGTTAAAGTTTGCTAGCACGATACAGCGGCTAGTCCGCATTTTATATATATGTCCTTTTTATTAGGGGTGTCCTCCGGTGGAGTCGGACGATCTACCTCTAATAAACGGTAAGTGTTCCTCTGAAGGAATGCGTCTTGAAAGTGGCTGACTGTAATGCATGATATTTCACTCAGTGACTTTCAGGCCCATGCTGTTTCAAAACTGTACATGTGCTTGAAGCAGGCGTAGGTATTGACGCAGCATTGTGAATATAGTGCATTGGTGAGCCTTGCTGGAGCAGCATCACACTTGCGATGCAACTCTAGCAATGTATTACTTTTTCAGCACAGATGTGTTACGCATGTATGGTGTTTTTGTACCATGGTGCGCCACATTTCAAATGTGGCACACCATGGGTAACGGAGCACTAGCATACTGTGGTGCACATTAACTGGTGCATATCTGGGTATGAAGTAGTTAACATAAATCTGCCCCATAGGTTACAAATCCGCGTTTAGTAGAGTGTACGGCCTTTGTAGTGTTATGTTTTTTCTGTTATTCTATGTAGGTATGTAATATTGCAAGATTTTTGTCACGAAAAAGAAGCCATGAGTATTGGGTTTGTGAAAGATTGCAAGATTTTTAAAATTAAAAAGCAACAACCATGGCATTGTTTAATATAGTATTGTAAATACTTATCTTTAACAATGATGAGAGAGTAAAAAAAGGTTAACCTGATGTTTTAAAGTTATTCACAGGCTTCTTTAGAGGAAGTGTTCTATATGATTGTAGCGTGGGTGTTTCACTTTTTTATAGGTAATAGAATGCATTCTGTATGCTGTAGCAGGAGGAGTAGTACATACTTGAATATTCTTCAGTGCTTATTTTCATTTCGTAAGTGGTATTGAGACCGACACAGAACTTCAATGGATCGGAGGGGCTGTTCCTGTGCATCTGGAGGACTGCCAAGCCGTTGCAGCAGTGGGAGTGAGGCCTCTCACAGGGGCGTAGCGCAGCTCCTTTTGATGTTCACAATTGCAGATAACAGGGTAGAGATGTCCGTGGAATTTATGGATGGTTAGTCACACTAGAGTGTGCACGGCGCCCCTAGCACCTCATTACGGCACACAGGGGAGCCGCGTTGCACAGTTTGAGAATCAGAGACTTAGGAGATAAACCTTCATAATAGGAAGGCTTCTAAGCGATAAAAATCGCCGGTGCGCGGCGTTAAAAATATCACTGCTATCGGTGGAATTTTCCACGGTGTTAGTGCTTCAACAGCAATGGGAACACATATCTGATAGAAAATCCTGTAACAATCTCAGTATTTCACATTATCGCGTGAAAAGAAAGTCTTCCGAAAGATGTTGAACGTTGTTCTCTATTGAGAGTAGAAAACATAGTGAGGGAAGTGGGTGGAGTGCTCCGTGTAAATTGCAGAATAGAAACTACTAAGAACCAATTGGAAGTGTTGTTTTCAAGTCACATGACTTCACATGCGCGTCTCAGGACGTGTACGCGGTGACAGTATCTGGTCACGTACGTCATTTGGAAGTAGCGGTCTAATTCAGCGAAGTTTCAAAACGTGAAAAGGAGTAAATCCAAACACATCCGGATTTAAAATATCTTCTGAGCTCGATTCAAGCATACAATTGTTAAAGTATAAAACCTTTTATATTTTTTTTAAAAATACCAAGGTGTGTACATTCGGTCACGCACGAAAGTTTAAAAAGACATTCGGCTCCATTTAATGACAATTTTCATAATAATAAAAAAGAAGCCTAGGTTTAGTGTCTTTGACGTAGTATAAGTTCTTTGATGGGTCTATGAAGAAATTTAATAAGTTGCAATTGCAAAGTTTTCACGAAATATATAGGCGGGTGCGCGCACACGGTCGCGCACGAACGAAAGCCAAAACAGCGGAGATAAACCCCCTTTATAATATGCTCCTGGAGCTTTTTTTGGTACAATGAGTTAGTTCTGAAAAGAACTTTTTTTTTTTTTTTTTTTTTTAAAACAAGTGTTATGTTGTTTTTGATTTTTTAAACTTGCAACAACATTTTCATGTGTGACACAGGATCAAAATGAAATGAAGAAATTTATCTTTTCTCGGGGCATTTATGACTCTCAATTTTTAGTTTAGTAAGAATGAGGCTCTGCTCTCCGTACAGAAGAAGTTCTCCACACTCGTTGCATTTCATGTGCACCTTTGCAAGATATGGTCTCAAGTCCATCACAGCACTCGATGGAGATACAGGTCATCCACCAGAAGATGTGCTGGCTACCTCTGATGGTAATAGCAAGGCCAGGGCTCTTGTCGATGCCTGTGCAAATTCCACAGGGTGCACTTGTTTGACATGCCGCACCATGGTATGTATGGAAAAGGAATATTTTTTTGTTGGATTTCCTCTTGATAGAACCGATTTGCTCATCGTGCAGGTAACTTTTGGCGCATTCACTTTCTTTTGTTCTTCAGGATAACTGAAAAATTGCCAAATAAAAGATTCCTTTTTTCTTTTTAAAGGTAGTCGCTCATTTCCTTCAGATTCGGAAGATGAATGCGGAATGGCAGCCATTTCAGCAAAGTTTTCCGAAAGATGTTGAACGTTGTTCTCTTTTGGGAGTACAAAAGATAGTGAGGGAAGTGGGTGGAGTGCTCCGTGTAAATTGCAGAATAGAAACTACTAAGAACCAATTGGAAGTGTTGTTTTCAAGTCACATGACTTCACATGCGCGTCTCAGGACGTGTACGCGGTGACAGTATCTGGTCACGTACGTCATTTGGAAGTAGCGGTCTAATTCAGCGAAGTTTCAAAACGTGAAAAGGAGTAAATCCAAACACATCCGGATTTAATATATCTTCTGAGCTCGATTCAAGCATACAATTGTTAAAGTATAAAACCTTTTATATTTTTTTTAAAAATACCAAGGTGTGTACATTCGGTCACGCACGAAAGTTTAAAAAGACATTCGGCTCCATTTAATGAAAATTTTCATAATAATAAAAAAGAAGCCTAGGTTTAGTGTCTTTGACGTAGTATAAGTTCTTTGATGGGTCTATGAAGAAATTTAATAAGTTGCAATTGCAAAGTTTTCACGAAATATATAGGCGGGTGCGCGCACACGGTCGCGCACGAACGAAAGCCAAAAAAGCGGAGATAAACCCCCTTTATAATATGCTCCTGGAGCTCTTTTTGGTACAATGAGTTAGTTCTGAAAATAACTTTTTTTTTTTTTTTTTTAAAACAAGTGTTATGTTGTTTTTGATTTTTTAAACTTGCAACAACATTTTCATGTGTGACACAGGATCAAAATGAAATGAAGAAATGTATCTTTTCTCGGGGCATTTATGACTCTCAATTTTTAGTTTAGTAAGAATGAGGCTCTGCTCTCCGTACAGAAGAAGTTCTCCACACTCGTTGCATTTCATGTGCACCTTTGCAAGATATGGTCTCAAGTCCATCACAGCACTCGATGGAGATACAGGTCGTCCACCAGAAGATGTGCTGGCCACCTCTGATGGTAATAGCGTGGCCAGGACTCTTGTCGTTGGTTCCCTGTGCAAATTCCACAGGGTGCACTTGTTTGATATGCCGCACCATGGTATGTATGGAAAAGGAATATTTTTTTGTTGGATTTCCTCTTGAGAGAACCGATTTGCATATTGTGCAGGTAACTTTTGGCGCATTCACTTTCTTTTGTTCTTCAGGATAAGTGAAAAATTGCCAAATAAAAGATTCCTTTTTTCTTTTTAAAGGTAGCCGCTCATTTCCTTCAGATTCGGAAGATGAATGCGGAACGGCAGCCATTTCAGCAAAGTTTTCCGAAAGATGTTGAACGTTGTTCTCTTTTGAGAGTACAAAAGATAGTGAGGGAAGTGGGTGGAGTGCTCCGTGTAAATTGCAGAATAGAAACTACTAAGAACCAATTGTAAGTGTTGTTTTCAAGTCACATGACTTCACATGCGCATCTCAGGACGTGTACGCGGTGACAGTATCTGGTCACGTACGTCATTTGGAAGTAGCGGTCTAATTCAGCGAAGTTTCAAAACGTGAAAAGGAGTAAATCCAAACACATCCGGATTTAATATATCTTCTGAGCTCGATTCAAGCATACAATTGTTAAAGTATAAAACCTTTTATATTTTTTTTAAAAATACCAAGGTGTGTACATTTGGTCACGCACGAAAGTTTAAAAAGACATTCGGCTCCATTTAATGAAAATTTTCATAATAATAAAAAAGAAGCCTAGGTTTAGTCTCTTTGACGTACTATAAGTTCTTTGATGGGTCTATGAAGAAATTCAATAAGTTCAAATTGCAAAGTTTTCACGAAATATATAGGCGGGTGCGCGCAGTCGGTCGCGCACGAAACCCTGGAAATGCGCTATCCATTTTATTGAGAACTGTTGCAGAGAGTGCGCACACCGGGTCGCGCACGAAAGTTTAGAAAGGTTATTTTTATTTACAGACAAATTTTAATGCGTTCAAAAAAAGGCAAGGTACAGACTTTCTAATTCTGTATCGCTTTACAAGGAGTCTCTATGCAACTTGAACAGTGAAGAAAACGGCTTGTTTCCGAAAAAAATATTGCCAGAACTTTATTGACAAAAGTATAGGTTGCATACACGAGATATTTCTGAATTAGCATTTTAAAAACCAATGAAATTCACTGAAAAAACCATAGGTTTTACACACGTTATAGTTAGGAAGTAGCATTTACAAAACCTATGAAATTCACTAAAAAAAACATAGGTTTTACACACGTTATAGTTAGGAAGTAGCATTTACAAAACCTATGAAATTCACTGAAAAAACCATAGGTTTGACACCAGTTATAGTTAGCTGGAAATTTTACTGATATAAAACCAATGAAATTCCCACGTTATAGTTAGTTGGACTCACTATAACTTGCGCGTGCAATGCACTGCTGATGACGTCACATATTACATCACTCATGACATGGTCAGTGACATCACTCATGACATCACTGATGACACCATCCAGTGAATGTGTGTCTTTCTGAAAAATAAATATTAGTGAGTAATGTTTAAATTTTTTAATATATGTATTATTGTTTCACTTTGTGTATAAGTGGCTGCATGGGTTGGTGAGTAGCTACAGGTGTATGTATATGGGTTATTAGATGTTTTTCTTAGTATCAGTATGAGTGTTTGTATGGTTTGGTGGGGGTATTACTTAGCACATAGATGCATGAATGACTGACTTTCTCTTTGTATGTGTTTTGAAGATAGCATATGTGCAGGACTGTATGGGTGGATGAGTGTGTATATGTGTGTGTTAGTGAGTGAATGACTGTCTCACTAGTGTCTTTATCAGTAACTACATATGTTTTAATCTAGTATATGTGAATATTGATGTATATAAGTGAGTATATGTGAGAGTGAGGGATTGTAAGAGTTCCTGTTTAAATTAGTATGTGTTTCTATAAGTGATTGTTTAAGAGAGTAAGTATGTGTAAGTTTCCTTAGAAGTAAAGTGGTAGTGTGTGTATAACTGTATATGCAAATAAATGGATGTTCAATGGTTTATTTGCATGTGTGAGTATGTGTGTGAGTAACTTTTGGATGCCTGTCAGTGTGTAACAGGATGTATAAGTGTATCACTACATATGATGAGTGAGTATATGTATGAGTGACTATATAAAACTGTTGGTGAATGAGTGGATGTGTATATAGATGGTGGAATTATTGAATTGGTTGTTGTAAGTGGTATGGGTATCTGCATTTTTTTGAAAATTTTAGTTTCTATTTTTGAATATGTGTTTCAAGGGTTACATTACAGTAAAAGGAGGTCTCTCACTCTGTCACAAGGATGGTGTCATCAGTGATGTCATGAGTGATGTCACTGACCATGTCATGAGTGATGTAATATGTGACGCCATCAGCAGTGCATTGCACGCGCAAGTTATAGTGAGTCCAACTAACTATAACGTGGGAATTTCATTGGTTTTATATCAGTAAAATTTCCAGCTAACTATAACTGCTGTCAAACCTATGGTTTTTTCAGTGAATTTCATAGGTTTCGTAAATGATACTTCCTAACTATAACGTGTGTAAAACCTATGTTTTTTTTAGTGAATTTCATAGGTTTTGTAAATGCTACTTCCTAACTATAACGTGTGTAAAACCTATGGTTTTTTCAGTGAATATATATATATATATATTTTATTTGTATATACTTTTAAAGTTTTAAGATAAATTAGAGATAATAGTTTATTAATTATTTTAAAGTTAATATATATATGTATACATTGTTGTGTGTTTATTTTTATTTAATTTTATTTGTATTATTTTGTAAAAATGTATATTAAATGTAATTTATTTGGTTAAAATTAATATTAATATTTAATATATTATTTGATTGTATATATATTTTAAAATCGATATTTTTTACATCTATATTTTTTACATCTATATTTTTGATTCAATATTTCTGTACTTACCTGGGTAGGTATGGGAGTCGATATTTTTATCTGTATTTTTGTTTTTGATATTTTTTACATCAATGTTTTTTCATCGATATTCTATCACTGAATCAGGCCGCAGACCGTGAAGCGTAGTGATCAATGGCATAACTGCAATCATGTCGGAGCTCAAAACGGGCTTCCATGCAATGGATGCTCGCTTTGACACTGTCTGTGGCCGGAGGAGCACATGGATCAACAGGGGGAGAGGATAGATGGCGCTGAGTAGCGAAAATCAGGGCTAGAGGCTCCCAGCACTACAGCGCAAATGAGACGTGACAAAATTGCATGTATCTTGAAGCAGGTGGCCATAAAAAATGAAGACCTGTAGGCAAGGTCTCGGAAAAATAATATACGTACATCTGGCATTGCTGAGACCACCAATATGGGGAGGCCGGACATTTTTGTGGAGCAACTCCTCACAGACCTGTTTAACCGCTCCATTTTCTCTCCTACCTTTGCAGTTTAGTGTGCGCACCGATCCCTTGTCCCCAGTCCTCCTGAGGGCACCACACCTCATTTTCTCATTGCACGCCTCCTCATCTATGGGGGCAGGGACACTGCTCTCTACCTGGCATGCGAGAAGGGTCCCCTTCGTTATCAGGGTGCCAACATCTCCATTTACCTTGACTTCACCCCCATGGTCCAGGAGGCTGCTGCAAGTTTAGTGGCGCCAAGAACTCCCTCCAGAAGCTGGGCATCTGATACGCGATGCTCTACCCAGCACATTTGCGAGTGGAGCATGATGGAAAAACCAGAATCTTCTACGCCCCTTCGGATGTCTCTGCCTTTTGCAAATCTCTATGAGCCAAGTCTCCTTCTCCTGGATGGTCTGCCTCGGATGTTGCTGGATCCTCTGCTCACGGGCCGCCACTCCGGATCCCGCCGCTCCGGTGTGACTGACTCCGTCCCTCATGCTCAGCATTTAGTCACTGTCTCCACCTCCGGTGCTACTGGTGTTGCCTGCATCGATGCAGGTCTAGCTTTTCTTGGTTACATTGGTATAATTCCAGTTGACTAAACCTTACTAATGCATAATGTTTGAATAGCTTTATTTCGATATATTAGTCATATCATAAAAGCATTGCAATATAAAACAGTTAAAAAAGTACAATACAATTTACAATTCATCCCTCTAGACATTTTATACCGTTTCTCAATTCCTCAATCTTGCACAGAGCTAAAAATATCATAGTGGCAATTCATTTGCCATAAAATTATTAAGATAACTGGATCAAATGCAGAACATATTACTGGAGAAGCAGTTTCCTCACGGATCTTATCCGCCATGTCCAACCCAGAAATTTTGCCAGGCAACAGGCGAACAAGGGACGAGCATCAGATGTTAAGATGCGTAGAGCCTCTAAATGCGATCTACTGCCAAGGCTCCTGCATAATGGTTTCAGCCATCTGCACCGAGGTGATACATAGGCTGGGCATTCAAACATTAAATGGACAATGGACTCCTCCCTATTTTCGCAAAAAGGGCAGAACGGTGTAGTTTGCAGCGGTGGCTTCCAGCTTGCTGTCCTCTGTCCTAAAGGTAGAACTCCCACCCTAAATTTAAGATACAAAGACCTATCCCCCGGGTTAAGGATCAAATCCAAATAAGGTTCTCTAAAAGGGAGCTCCTTAAATAACAAAAACTCAACAACAGATCTGCAAGGTTTAGAATTGCTCATTTGCACATTTGCCACCCAAGACCAATATAATTTCTTTAGCACCTGTTTGGGTGGAGCTGTTCTGTTGGCCCAAGCGTCTTCAAGTCCCAGTTCACAGAGGAGCCGCTTAACTTCCCTGAGCCAGCCAACCTTGTACCAGCCAGAGGATGAAAGGAGTTCGCTTAGGGCTTCCGCATAGCTCGACAGTTCTGGTATATTCCATATTCGAGTCCACAATAAGAGGGGACGTAACCTTGCTTGCTCGCATATTGGACGTGTACCTGCATCTAATAAGAGTGGGAGTGTGGGGGTGCTGTAAGGTAGCCTCAAGAGATCTTTGTGGAATTTATTTTCAAGATGAGACAGAGTATCAACTCTCTGAACACCCCACAGTTCCGCCCCATACAGCGCCGCACTCACCACCCTTGCCCTGTAGATGTCTAGTATCGCCCCAATAGGTTTAAGAGTCGAGGCACGATGTTCTTTTAACAGAGCCCCTGTGACCCTCTTATGAGTCAGAAAGACTTTTTGGTGGTGGGCCTTCCAACTCATGGAATCACAGAGTCGGATGCCTAAATAATCAAATTCCTTTACCCTTTCAAGTGGGACTGAGTCTAGGGTTGGAGGGATGACTGTCTTCCTAGGGGGGTTTAAGACCAGGAATTTGGTTTTGCTTACATTGATGGCAAGGCCCCTAGAGTCACAAAAGCCCTTGAACCTTGAAAGCAACATTTGCAGGCCTGACGGAGTTTTTGAGATCAGGAGGGTATCGTCTGCAAATAGGAGGGTAGGTATTTTCCTGCCAGCCAGGGAGGGTGCATCAGCTGGATGATTGAGAAGGTGCTCCACCACTCCGTTCACATAAAGTGAAAACAGAGTGGGGGCTAGCACACAACCCTGGCGGACACCCCTATCTACAGGAATACGAGATGTTTTTTGGCCCTGATCTCCCCACCTGATCTGTGTAAAGTTGCCTTCATGGAACTTAGTAAGCAAACCCAACAAGTATGGAGGGATGCCCAAGCCCTCTAAGACATTCCACAATTGGTCCCGTGGGACCAGGTCAAAGGCAGTCCGTAAATCGATAAATGTGAGATACAGACTGCCTTTGCCCAATACGACCACTTTCCAATAAAGCATTAAAAGGCGGAATGTCTGTTCAATGGTACCAGTTCCTGATCTAAAACCAGCCTGGAAGTCAGAGAAGACCTGATTACCCTCCACCCAATGTAAGATCCTACCTAAGACTACTTTGCCCGCTACCTTCTGGGTGGAATCTAGCAAGCTAATGGGGCGGTAATTAGCAGGGTCGTCCCGACAGCCTTTCTTAAAAATCGGGACGACCTCCGCGCCCCCTCCATGAGTCCGGAAGACAGCCTCCCGACACGGCCTCATTTAGGAGTGAGGCAATAAGTCTACTCCACACCTCTATATTGATCCGCAACAGATCACCCGGGATGCCATCTGGGCCTGCAGCCTTATTGGCAACAAGGCACCTAATTACCCCATCAACTTCCTTAGCAGCAAAGGGGTAATCATTGGTTGGGTTGGCAACCTGCGTTATATACAAAGAACCCCTATTCGTCTCTAGTGCGCCTGGAGGGATGGAGTAAAGCTTGGAGAAATGGGCAAACCAAGCTTCCCCTGTAATGTTACAAGTCAGTTGTGAATCAACAGGCTTATCCCTACCTCTAAGCAAGTCCCAAAACCCCTTCGTGTCCTTTTTAGAACTCGCATCCATTAGCTCTCTCCAGAAGATTTTTTCGTGTGCTTCCCTTGCCACGGATAAAGCTTTTTTATAGCTTTTCCTAGTAAGTCTAATTCGAGCTGGGTCTTTTTGTTTCACAGCTAGAATAAGTTCCCCTTTGGCTTCACGACATGGAAAGGAGTACCATTTGTCTCTTCCCTTGGGTACGGTTCTGCTTGTGGCCCTTGCCCTGCTCTGTGGGACTATAAACAACTCACTTAGAGCTGAGACTGTTTCTGTGAGGACCGTAAGGACATCGTGATTGATAGTTTCCGGTGTATCTAAACGGAGCTTCACAGCTGTCATTATAGTCATGGCTTGGGCCATCCTTCCCTCGTCTCCAATAACTTTGGCCCATTTTAATTGCCTACCACAGTTCGAGGGAACAAGTTCATGGGATGATTTCCATATAGGTAGAGACGTGCTTGGATTCCTGACTAGCCACGGGGGAGTAAGGGTGAGGGCCAGAGGGTTGTGGTCACTATCAGCAGTCAATAGGACTTCCATGTCTTGGAAATACGACCATAGCTTATAGTTCAAAAATATATAATCTATTCTAGAAGTATGGCCCACCCTATTATAGGTGTGCACTCCCCTGGGATCTGACTTAGATCGACCATTAGTTGCTCTAAGGTCGTATTCCATACAAATTGAGTTGATATCTATGGCACTCTGGGTCCATTTTTTAATCGGGCCAGAGAGATCATTGGAATGCCTCTCCTAGCATCATCTACCCAAGTGTCCAAAATGTCCTCGCTGGCTAGGGGTTCAAAGCAGTAGTTAAAATCTCCTGCTAAGACAACAAGGGAATCGATGTTGCAAGAGCTTAGCGCCTCTTCTACTCCGGATGAGGATAACATAGAATTCCCCCCCCTAGCCCCCCTTAAGTAGAGGTTAAACACTTCTAGCTTCCCACCCCCGTGGCACTGTATTGTGAGTCTCTGGAGATCGGGAGATTGTGTATTAGTGTGCCTTATGGATAGACCTAATGCAATACTGACCCAAATAAGAAGACCACCCGACGGGCGACCTTTGCTGCCCTGGGGTTGGGATGCAGGCACAAAGTAGGTTGTGTACCCTACCCTGTGGCGAGGTTCCAAGCACCATGTTTCTTGTAGAAGGCAAATCCCAAAGGGATCCACAAAGGAAATCCAATCTGGGTTGTCAACATTACGTGCCAGCCCTGCTACATTCCAACTTAAGATCTTCAACTGGGGTATTTCTATATTTCTATGTCTGGGCAATGGGGCAGGAGCAGGGGGAACAAGATTGGTAACAGAGCCTAACCTAGAGCCATGCTCAGGCACTGACGTCGCTACATCAATTCTAGCCTCTTCCTGGGTACGAGTGATAGCCCTGGTGACGGTAGTTCGTTTTCCAGCAGGCAGGGGCATCTGGTGGGATAACATAGGCGTCGATAGCAGTGCAGCTGGCTCATGCACAATTGCATGGGCTCTAAGGGTGTTTAAGGTGTTCGGTGCTTCCTGCACTAACGAGGCATGTGCCTTTAGTTGGGCAAATCGAACGGAACTTATCCTGTCAGATTTCGTTACCAGGGATAAATAATCAGAGTCCCCATGGGATAAAGAGGTCTTTGGAAGCAATGGAGAGTCAAGAGGCTTTGGGAGTCAATCTACTTCTTCAAGACAGCTGTACCTATTCGAGGTTGGAGCCCCGAACCAGCGTCTAGATGGAACTTGCTCTTTAGTAGAATACCCCCTCCCGGACTGGTGGTGTACCATGGACCAATCTCCCCCATTAAGATGTGTAGTGTGTGGTGGGTAAAAGAAAGATAGTGGCAAAGGTGCAATGGATAAATCTTCGCCAATAGTACACCATGAACAGATAAAGTGGGCCGTGTGTGGATCCTCAAACGTCACAACTATACAGTCACCAGGTCTAGACTTCCGCGAAGGACCTACCCAGGGAACTCTTCGCACCATTTTAACCCCACTTGTCCGACCATTTGGAATCGGTCTATGCACATTAAGCCAGTGCATGACTTTGTTCTTCAGAGACCAATGGTTTTCGTAGTGGTCATTCCCCACTTCCGGCACACCCGTCAGTACCACTACGTAATCATTGGCCTCTGGGGGGAGATCGATATAGCCCCCTCGAAAATTGCTCTTGTTATAGGGACCCTGGGTGGGGCGATGGGTAGTGTTACTGGCATTCGGCCTCTGAAAAGCACCCCCATTAGTATGTTTAAAGGCTTGGGATATAGGGAGCTTTAAATTTACCACCCTAGGCGGGGGAACAGAGTTTGTGTGAACAATTCCCTTAGTGCGAGGTTTGGGGACTGGCTGTGATATAACTGGTGCTGGAGGGTGAGGGAGTAACGTCTGTGGGGCTATATTATTCTCTTGAATCATAACTGGTACTGGAAGGGAGAGGATTGGGGTCTGAGGGCCACATTATTTTCCAAGAGACCTTGATTTTCTAGGCTTCGCAACCCAATAGTGGCCAAGGCTATAATGCTTTTGTCCATCTCTAATAGATGATTCTCGATGCGAGCTAGTCTGAGATCCAGGGGAGATAAAAGCTTTTTTAGGGTTTCCCAAACTATTCCTATAAACTCCCCATCCCTCCCTTCCTGGTCCTTTAAATGTAGCCCGTTTTCCTCTACAATTAAGTTATCATTGGTGGGTGTAGAGGCTACACCCTCACTATCTTTTCCCCGTGAAACCTGTGTCGAAGAAACATGCCCTCCTATGCCGCTATTCACATAGATACTGCCAACGTTAAGTTGATGTGCCTCAGCAATTTTAGTCTTCTTACGTGAGTAAGCAGACCTTGAGGGACGTTTCCTTTTGTGTAGTATACCTTTAGTACTGTCACATATAGGAACGTTGGAAATATCTGGGGTATAGGGGCTGTCAGTTGGCTGGTCATCTGGAGTAGCTACAGGTGGAAGCTGACTTGCAGACGTGGATGTGGAACACAGGGGTAAGGGTGAGGCCAGCGAAACCGGAGTGTGATGAACATCTGCCTGCGTAATTACGCAGCGCGGATTGTCCAGACGCTTCGGGGTAATAGCAGATGCTATATGGCCCAGGGATGATTTTTTAGAGTTGGCAAAGTCCAGCGACAATCGTCTAGCAGCGGCCAGATCTAAGGAGACTCGAGTCTGCAATTTGGTAATTTCATTGTCTATAGCAATGTTTGTGCGCGTGATGAAATCATCCATGGGACCATTTTGTTTCAGGCCCCCCTTAACAGCCCTACTGCGGCTAGCCCGTGTACACATATATAAATAGATAGGGCAACCAGCATAAACAAGAAAAAAGGCAGTATGGACTATACTAGTGACCAAGCAAGGGGCTTAAGGGAGGGGCCCAGACCAGACCTCTTGGACCTCGAACGGCCTCAAACGGCCCGCTCTTTGCCCGGTCTTCGCCCCGAGCTGCGTCCCGCGCTGCGGGAGGTGTATGCTCAAATATAGGGTCCGTGGAGGGCGGGGGGCGGGCCAGCAGGGAGAGCGGACCGGAAGCTGGAGGTCGGTCTCGCAGGGACTCCTGGTTGCTGGAGTCCCCGCACGCTCGCAGCCCCGCTGACACCTCTCACCCAGTGCCGCCTTCCTCTTGCTCCTTCACCAGTTCACCCTGCGCCTGACAAGGCGATGCGGCACCCGCGAAGCGGGTGCGGCGAGATGTAGCCGAAGTTGCAGTGAACGCCGCTGAAGTCCTGTCGATGGGTAAAGTGCCTCCGTAAATAAATTACTCGTGTCCCACGGAGAAGGAGATGAGGGACGCTTTTAAATCCACAGAAGGGCGGGGGCCGTCCAGCAGGGAGAGCGGACCGGAAGCTGGAGGTCGGTCTCGCAGGGACTCCTGGTTGCTGGAGTCCCCGCACGCTCGCAGCCCCGCTGACACGTCTCACCCAGTGCCGCCTTCCTCTTGCTCCTTCACCAGTTCACCCTGCGCCTGACAAGGCAATGCGGCACCCGCGAAGCGGGTGCGGCGAGATGTAGCCGAAGTTGCAGTGAACGCCGCTGAAGTCCTATCGATGGGTAAAGTGCCTCCGTAAATAAATTACTCGTGTCCCACAGAGAAGGAGATGAGGGACGCTTTTAAATCCACAGAAGGGTGGGGGGCGGGCCAGCGGGGAGAGCGGACCGGAAGCTGGAGGTCGGTCTCGCAGGGACTCCTGGTTGCTGGAGTCCCCGCACGCTCGCAGCCCCGCTGACACCTCTCACCCAGTGCCGCCTTCCTCTTGCTCCTTCACCAGGTTACCCTGCGCCTGACAAGGCGATGCGGCATCCGCGAAGCGGGTGCGGCGAGATGTAGCCGAAGTTGCAGTGAACGCCGCTGAAGTCCTATCGATGGGTAAAGTGCCTCCGTAAATAAATTACTCGTGTCCCACAGAGAAGGAGATGAGGGACGCTTTTAAATCCACAGAAGGGCGGGGGGCGGGCCAGCAGGGAGAGCGGACCGGAAGCTGGAGGTCGGTCTCGCAGGGACTCCTGGTTGCTGGAGTCCCCGCACGCTCGCAGCCCCGCTGACACCTCTCACCCAGTGCCGCCTTCCTCTTGCTCCTTCACCAGTTCACCCTGCGCCTGACAAGGCGATGCGGCACCCGCGAAGCGGGTGCGGCGAGATGTCCTATCGATGGGTAAAGTGCCTCCGTAAATAAATTACTCGTGTCCCCTAATGCATAATGATGTTACAGAATGGGCCACTGCCTGTAGTGTTGTTTCCTTGCCCCCATGATGTACACCACATCTTTGTTGCCAGGATTGTTTTGTTTTTTGGTTTGCCTTGTTGGGTTTCACTGGATACCTTATGTTACAGTGTGGGTGGGGGAGTGGGGGTTGGGAATTAGGTTTTGTCTTAAACTCTTGTCTAATTACTCATTTACGTTTTACTGCTGCAACAACTCCTCTGGTGTTCCTATCTTCATCTCCTGTGCTCCTTCACATACTTTTCCCTTGTTATTGTTATGCCACTTACCCAAGGTAATAGGTTAGTGTACGTTACTTTCATCATCTGGAACATCCGTGGTATCAACAATTCCAGCAAAGGTAAATAGGTCCTGACATACTTGAACATGCATAGCGTCAAAATCGCCTTTTTGCAGGAGACACATTTGCCTCCTGCTGCCGACTGCACTTATGCCAGGCCTTGGGGCGTGCATCCATATTCCTATTCCCGGGGCACTTGTATTCTTATTCATAAAATGGCCCCTTTCACTTTTTTCCCCAGCTACCTAGACCTTGATGGTCGGCTCGTATTAATCCAGGATGCCCCTGTCAATAAACGGCTGCAGTTGCTGAAAGTTTACGCTCCCAAAGTAGACGACCCTGAATTTTTTCACAATCTCTTATCACACATGGACCTCTTGGATGCAGACTGTGTGACATTGGCAGGGGATCCAAACATGATGATGTGTGCCCAAATTGTCTCTACTAATACATACCATAGTGGTAAACCCTGGGTGGAGAAGCGCTGCAACACATCGTGGATGCCTATGTGGTACAGGGCACCTGCACTCCTGTTACCCCTCTCCACCAGGATTCACTTTTTATTCTGCCCTCATTCCATTTGGAGCAGACTGGTCTATTGGTTATTCTCGGCCAATGTGGGCCCTTGGTTACGGGAAGTCTCGGTCTTATCACGCACACTGTCAAACTACAGCCCGTTCTTCTTTCTCTACAGGTCCCATATGACCTTGGTGCGAAACGTACATGGATACTTTCTAGTGAGTCCCTTCGAGACCCGGTGTTCCGGGGGGAAGTGCTTGTTTCTATCTCGGAATATTTTGAGCTAAATGTAGGGTTGGTGGGTCACAGGCCACACTTTGGGAAGCCTTTATGGCCTTTATCCGTGGAGTGTGTATCTCCAAGCACACAGGAATTTTACCTGCCATACGCACACAGCAGCACACTAATGAATCCACTTTATGCGACATTGACGAAGGGGCCGCTGCAGGCAGGTACACCTGCTTACATCGAAGCTCAGCCTTGTTAACGGAGTTCCATGATCTGGCCGTCAGGGAGGTTGCTTATATGGGGAGGAATGCCAGGGCTCGCCGGTGCAGGGAGGGGGAGCGCCCGCGTTTCACCATTGCCCGCCTTCTGAGAGATTTCACTGTGCCACTTCTACAAGACTTTTAAAGTGGGAACGTCCACCATGCATATATTATACCTGATGCAGGTATAATGTAGCACAGGGCTTTACAAAGTGACGCATCTGCTTTGATGCATCACTTTGTAAATAGGGCGCAATATGGCGCATTTTTTACGCCGCCGGTGTGTCACAAAAAGTGACGCACCAGTGGAGCAAAATTGCCACAAGGCCTCATAAATAAGGCCCTATGTTTGGTACAGCGTCACACTGAACATACCAAATTGGAGCCGATCCTTGTTCACAAGCAGGGTCTGCTCTTCGGCAAGGTTTGTTCTTGTGCCGATAAATTATTTTGTGTAATGTTTGTGCAGAGTATTATCTCCTTACCTTTTGTGCAGTTTGCTACTCAGCACTGCGTGATATTATACAGTCTGCTCTTCTATTTGTGCAAGGTTCTCCTTTTATTCTAGTACATGACGTTGTCATGCTTCCCCATAAACCCCTCTCCCCAAGGAAGCCTGATCCCTCATTTCATTTTTGTATTGTCTGAAGGCATGTGCAATACAGAAAATCCAAAATCTTGGGAGCTTTTTTTTTCATAGAACGAATTGGGTGGACCTCTAGAAGTACTTGAAGTGGGGAGTTTTGTAATGTACCCTAAAGTAAAAGATCTACTCATGCTGTGCAATTATTATACCCTACACTTGCATGGCCCAGTGCTTGATTCTTCTACGGGGTACATGGCATCAGTCATATTGAGTGGCAATCATTTTGGACAACGTTTAGTGCTAAAGTACTAGGGATTGATGGTTTCCGTCTGTTTGTCAGTGCTATTCTGGTACTTTGTAGATAAACTAAATCTGCATAATCTGCAATTAACTTTCTTTGTTGAAGGTTTTCCTAAAATGTGCAGTCTTTAGCTCTTCCTTGAATATGTGGTTACTTATGTGGATTGGAGTGTTGCTTGTATCGTATGTAAACCCCAATGGTTTTCAATGGTGTTCCATCATGTTTTGGCTGACACACCTTAGGTCAGTCGGGGCAGATTTGCTATGTCAGGCGTAAGGAAGGCCATCCACCACTCTAGTTGGTAGTTGGGCCCATTTGCAAGAGAAGGACTTGACAAGGAGAGGATGCGGCCTAATGGATTGAGTGGTCAAGCTCGAAGCTGAGGAAGCTCAACATCCTGTGATTCTTGGCAAATCACTTAATTTCTGGGTGCCTAACCTAAATGAATGTATCTGTCTGTAACGCAACTGGTGCTCATGTAATGCCTCTGATACCTTCGGGTCGAGTTTGCGCTAAATAAAGCTTAAAAAAGAAAAGTGCTTTTTATTTTGTAGAGGATCACTAAATATGTGAATAAATTAAATCCACAATGATCACGCTTTGTAAACTTATAAGGTGGAATATCATTAGCTCACATTATAATTTTTAGTGTTTTTTTTTCTATCGGTCAATCGATTCTACGGCCAGTGGGAGCAGAACAGATGCAAGGGCATGACCAACAGCAGAGCATTCGTTTGTAAATAATACGGTTTCAAATATTGTCCATGCATGACATAGAGAGTCATATGTTTAGCTTTGTTTCAAACCCAGTTCATAAAATACTTATTATTCACCGGAAGATCACTGTAATCAGAAATTACTTATTTATTCCATACAACTACATCCAAACTTCCTTCTACCCTCACCTACGCACCCATCTATCCACCAACAGTTATCTGTCCATCCTTCATTCAAATCATGCTAACCATCTATTTTTCAAGCCAGTCACACACTCACTCATCCACTCATACGTATGCAAACATTGCCTATTTGCAAGTGTCCATCATTCATCCTTACTGAAACATCCATTCACCCACACTCTAGCATTTATCTGTCAACTCAAAATCAAAGATTCATCCACATATAGTTGGATCAATCAGCAAATGTAACCACATCCATTCTTCTAGACACCCTCCGCCGTCTACACGCAGAGCCTTCAACCATCTATTTATCCTTGTATACAACCACAAAAATCATCAATATACCCATATTATCAACAACCACTTGTGTATTTGTGTTGTCTGACTGTATGCCGTCTGTATGTGTTTTCATTTGCACCTGGATGTGGTCTAAGTGCATATGCACCCGTGTATGTATGTCTTCTGTTTGTACACCCAAATATATCACACAACAACATAGCCCTATCGCAAGAAAAAAGCCTGACAAACCAGACGTATTGGCTTTGCTAATGCTTGTTAATTTGCCGTGTGCCCCCAACAACGTTCATCAAAGGAAAAATGTCAGACAGTCCTTACCTTTGGGGAGACTGTTTCATACGACTGGGATCTTTTCTTACTGGATTTCTTCCTCGCATGCATGTGTCTCAGTCTTTGCATTCTCAAATCGTCCATTATTTTAAGCAGCGGGTGATCGGTTATGTTACCGTCATCCTTTTCCGGCTCTTTGTGCAGGCTCTCTATGCTACTAGCTCCTTCCATTCGATGGTGTGGGCTGTAGGTATTTTTCAGGTACCTTGTCTCTTCCATGTCATCGAACAAATTAGTGGATAAGCGAGTGCTTGCCTTTTCCCGATCCAGTGCTTGGGAGGACCCAGGGACATGGACTTGCGACCGTCTTCTGGCTGCAATGAGAGATATGTGTTTGGTGCCGACTGTTATTTCCTCCAATGCTTCTGGGTTAAGTGTAGACCCAGGGTTCTCAGCTACTGACTGTCGACTGTCCGAACCCAGAGAGGTGGGAGAGCGCAAGATGGAAATTATGTCTTTTAAGGAAAGTGCCGTCACGGTCTGCCTCTATGGGAAAATAAGAGACATTACTTTTCAGGTATACTCAACTTTCTCCAGTCACTTTACTTAACGAAGAACAGCTAATAACCAATAAATATATCTGACCAAGGGAATGTAAAAAGAGAAAATAATTAAACTGTGGAAGGGATGAGTAACGTCAAGAGTGAGGTACAATTTTACGATTCGTTGTGGAAATAACAATTACATCTCCATAATGATGGCGCGCAGAGCAGGCTCCCCTAGCAACTATAGGTTAGTGACAACAATTCTCAGACGTGGGTTTGTGTAATTGATACAATTCAATCTCTGTTGAACACTATGGGGCATATTCTCAAGCCCCTGTCACTTTTTTTTTACGTTTCCGTGGCAAGAGGGTCAGCGCATTATTCTCAAGGCAGCGTTAACCTTCCTAACGAGGCTTTAAGCCACTTTAAGTGGCTTAAAGCTGCCTTGAGAATAAGGCCCCTTTCACGCTAAATTTAGCGTGAAAGGTGTATGCAGCGGGTGTTGCAGAGGGCGTTCAACTGCAACACCCATTGTGATCGACGCTGCCACCTATCATCAAGGACGGCGATAATAGGTGGCAGCGCCGAACTTAAGATCAGAAAAATCCTGGTCTTCAGTTGGCGAAACGAGGAAAAAAGCTTTATTTCTCCTCGTTTTTGCTTTTTTCGATGTGTGCTGCCTTGTGCAATAAAAAGCAAAATGCCATGGTTTGTGGATGTACAGGAAGGTGTCTCTTCCTGCTTCCTGTACATGAAAAACCTTTAAAAAAATGCCATTTTGTAACTTTGAAGTGTGCTGCACGATGCAGCACATATGAAATTTACAAAATGGTATTTTAGGATTGTTTATGTGCAGAAAGGGGCATCTTCCTGTACATAAACAACCCTCCCCTGCACACAGACATCATTGCACTTTGGTGCAAGGATGTCTGCATTGGCGCTAAGTCGTGAAACTTAGCGCCATCACAGGAGGTAACGCCAGGCTGCTCCACATTCTTGAAAATAGGGTGCAGCCTCGCGTTTCCGAAGTGGCGGTGAGAGGCGTTAAGCCAAGAAGACTAACGCCTCTCACCGCCACTTCCTTGAGAATTCCCCCTATGATTTTTATCAAGCCAAGGCTGAATCACCAAAAAGATCAAAGTGGAATCCCAGTTTTGGACTTCTGCTTGGAAATCCCTGTATTCAAACAGAACTAACAGGCAAGTAAAAGGCGGTTACACTATATTTTCCAAGAGCTGACACTTGCAGTTACCAGCATATTTGCAGGACTACATCAACCCAGGATAATGATCCCTGAAACCAAAAATAAGAACACAAAATGCACCAAAATTGTTGGCTCACCCAACAATACCTGCAAAATCTTATCGCGCTAAAAGGATGTATACTAGACAAAACCATCAATATACAAACACAATGATTTACAATGATAAAAAGCAGTCACAGATATATGGCTCATAACGGAGCTTCTAAAAACTTAATAACATGCACCCGAGGGCAAACACCTAAAAATATCTTAATAGTGAAGGCATTAATAGCAACATTTAACCCTCTCTTACAACTCACAGGAACATCAGCACACCATGGTTGCCTGCAAGGTTTGCAGCGAATGAGAGCAGCTCAAGCTTGTGCACATGCAGATATGATTGTCATATTTGGAACAAGTTACTTACCTGTACACTGTAATTCTCCAGTATTGATATCATTCATAGATTCACATGTGTGAATCTTTACCGTCACTGAGATGGGAGTCCCACGGTAATTATAACAAGTAGTATAAAGGAAATAATTGAACAAAGCTTAAACAAGTGACTCTGATAACCAATTCACATCATTCTTATAAGAAACAAATGAGACAATCTGTAAGCAATTTCTGAAGCATTCTTACACTCAAGGGCCACCATATCACAGGTTTCTGAGCACAAGTAAAGGTACTATAGATGAGGTATTACATGTGGTGAGCTCCTACTGGGGAGGAAGGAGGGTTGCATGTAAATCTATGAAAGATGTCAATACTGTAGAACTACAGTGTTCAGGTACGTAACAGGTTCTTTCTCCAGTTTTGAATCTTTCATAGATTGACATGCTTAAATCCGAATAACAAGCAGTTATCAACTCGAGAGGGTACTTTATAAGCAGAGGTGGCAAGCGGATATTGAAGGTAAAAGATCAAATATGACAAGGGATCAACTCATTAAAATAGATGGCTAAGGACTGCTTGACCCACTGCTCTGTCATTGTTCACTTTTGCATCCAGGCAGTATGCTGTGTAAAGGTATCCCTATTACTCCGTGTAGCAGCTCTGAAGATGTCTTGTAAGGATACACCAGCAAACAATGCAGTAGAAGTAGATATCCATTATAGTAGAGTATGCACTGACCTTTCCATCCAGAGGACCCCCAGCAGAAATCCCTCGTGCTATACGGTGTCACAACAGTGCACACCTTTTTCTTGGAGGTCCGTAGAATATTGGAAGTTGATCAATATTTCTGAATATGTTAGTCTGTTCATATAACATTTGAGGTGCTTGACATCAAGAGTAAGAAGTGCTCTTTCTGTTGCATTAGTAGGATTTCGGAAAAAAGACTATTGGCTCATTTAAATGAAAGTCTGATGTGACTTTTGGATAATGCAAAGGTTGGTTCTCAATATCACTCAGTCATCCCTGAATTGCATGCATGGTTTCTTTATAGTAAAAGGTTGGATTTAACTAATTTCTCCTGGCAAACATTGGGGCCAATAATAAAGCCATTTTCAAAAATAGGTGCTTGAGAACTGCTTTATCAATTGGTTTGAATGGGCCCTTCATCAGCTGAAAGAGAACCGTTTTAAACTCCTTTACCAGACTACTATACCAAAGCGACAATTGTCCTGATGATCCTCTAAAGCATGAAATTGCTGCTTGACGGACCATGACAGAATAATGAGACAAGCCTCACTGGACCATGTGTAACAAATGGATGTATGACGTTACAACGCATACTTTTACAACGCCTACCTTTACATCGCAAGTTTTACAACGCATACCTTTACAACGCATAGTGCTTTTAGGCGCTGGATAGTGAATAGTTTAATTTACTATTCCAACTCCAGTCCCCGTGGATAGTAGGGAAGGTGTTGGATAGTACATTAAACCTATTCCCTATCCTAGAGCGCCCCGCAGCGCTATGCGTTGTAATAGTTTGCGTTGTAAAAGTTGCGTCGTAAAGGCACTGCGTGGTAAAAGTTGCGTTGTAAAGGATGTTTACCGTAACAAATATGGTACGGTTTGTTTAGATGGAGATGAGAAGGGATGTATGTCATTTTAAGAGCACTATATGCAGAAACAAGTTCATTTACCTTTCTAGGTTGTGCTAGTCATTTCGACTCTGGCTTTTGCTAGGATCTTTCTCCAATCATCTGAAATATTTAAGAGATGGAAATCTTTGTATTCAGGAGCCAGGCACATACATTGAGACACTGGTGTTGGATGAACAATCTGGCCTTTGTTCATTGTTAAAAGTTCCGACACTGGCCTAAATGGAACATGCTGCTGTCCATAGAAGTAGCTCTGTGTACCAATATTGTCTTGGCCATACTGGCGCTACAAGGATAAAACAACATGGTTCTCTCTTCATTTTGTTCAGAAATCTGGGATGTAGTTGTAGAGGGGAAAAGCTTAGGCAAATATTCCTGACCAGGCTACCTGAAAGGCATTCCCCCCATGAACCTGCCTGTTGGCATCTGCTGGCACAGATGCGTCATTTGCGATAAAGATTTGTTGCATATAAGTGTAGGAGTGGACTTCCCCGTTTTTGAAACTGCTGACTTTGATTAAGTTTCTTCTTGTAGCACAACCTTTATGTTCTGATGAGAATGTCTGCCCTTTGATTGTCCATTCCAGGAACACGTTCCAGCCTTAAAGTAATCTAGTGTTGACGAATCCATTTCCATATGGTTTGGGCTTCCATTGTCAACAGGCATGACTTCATCCATCCTCGCTTGTTCAGGTAGTATATCATAGCCGTGTTGTCTGTACGAACTAGCCCAATGAGTGTTTTATTCTTGAAAGAAAGGATTGAAATCATAGGGCAACTGTCTTACCCCAGGAGATTGAATTTTAGGTCCTGTAAATGCCCTCCCCATCCCTCTAGGGATGCGTCTGTGGTCAACAAAAATTAGCAGTGCGTCAGGAATGGCCAATCAAATCATGTACCCAATGGACAAGAAAAAGGAAAAGCTATCAATTAGAACGAGTTCCCATCAGTCCACCATCGAGACCGCCCTTCATCATCTGGGATCTCTTGTTCATTTCAAGGTAGGGAAACCACAACAGACCTGGCAGATATTAGTAACCAAGTCAAGGGTGTCCCAAACAAATTTCCACAGATGTGAACAAGGTGTGTCTAGTGAAGAACTGGATAGCAGTGCTGAAAAGTGTGTAAGTGAAAAAGAAAAGAGAAAAAGGCTCTAAAATTAGGTAGTGATAGGGGAAAACAACTTTAATATACACCCTCACACTCCTAAATTAATAAAAACAGTGCAAATAGTAGTGTAACAAAGAACTACTAGCAAAGATGTTAGGTCGACATGTTTCAGCAGTTACTGGAGCCTATAGGTCTCCTGCTGCTTCCTCAGGACCATTAGTGCTACTGCTATTTAAAAAGGTAAACCATATTACCTGATGCGTGTAAATCTACTCGTCTTCCCAACCTGGACAGAAAGAAGAAATATTGAAATATATGGGTACATAAAAGAAAGCACAACACAGAAAAAGCACAGTCAATAATGGTGACACTGTGTCTTAATTATAATGTTATTTTCTGAATAGACCACAAGCCGTTTCTGAAATATCGACTGGTGCTGGACAATCATTGTTTGTCACAAGTATATAATTTTTAAATTCACTCACCCATTTGTTGGGAAGGAACAGCCCCACCTCACCTGGCACCAGCTCAGGTAGTGGGTGCACCGCGCTATAGTAAAACAAAAAGATAATGTTTTGGATAGGTATGTACTACCTCCCATTCCGCATTCCACCAGTCTCTCACACGCCGCATACGGCGCTGCAGTCTCTCACTAATTTGATCTTTATCATCCAGCTTTAGAAGCCCAGCGTGATATAATAAAAGATCAAAGGCTCTGTTTTTAGAGAAATCGTGCTCACAGTCCGATATTCCTATCTTTAAGCAAGCTCACACTATAGGTCGCAAGCATCCCCCATTTTTGGAATTCCAACGACATTTATTCCATAGCCCACACCGCACTGCTATTATTTGCCCCTTACCTCTCCGTCGGTACACCGGTCGTCCCTCTGAAGCTGTTTCGTGGGGAGGTACCGACTCGGTGTACCGGCGGTGGATAAATAAGTTCATTACTTCCGTGTTGGGCGGGTGCTGCATGCGTACACGGCACGTGATGACGTTGTGACGTATAGCGGCCTTCGGGAGGTGTAGTTCCCGTTTTGGCAAGCAGAGACCTGGTTCGAATCCCCGCTATGTCCCACATTTAAGACAATATTTTTTGAATGAGCAACAGTGCGTAAGGTTATAAAATTAATATATTTCATTTTAAACGCCCTGCAATGGCGTCATGACATGTAATAGCTATAGTGCCCATATTTACAATAGAAACACTAAGCATGACATAGTATCAGTGTTTCTACAATACAGAAAAGATGTCAATTCTGATGTATAAATTGTAACACTGGTGATCCAAGACTAAATGGTTGGATCCCAAAAGATCAAATACGCACACAGTTCTGAGCGCCATGATAGGATGACAAACAATATGATAGATCTTCAGAGTGACATCCATGGGATATCTTCATTCAGCCCTGATTTATCTGTCTTGAGTCTAAAAACCCATCTTTGTTCACATTTAAAAAGAAATTTAGAGACAGCAGTGATTGTTGGAGGAATCCATGGTTGGTCAAGTACTGTCCCAGACAGATGAGGGTTGATGACCCACTTGCAAGAAGTGGTTAGTCAATTTTGTCGCTTGTTTACAACAGCGAATAGAGCTTTTATGCTCAGAGATTCTCAACTTCATTTTTCTTGTAGTCATCCCTACGTAGTTCAATTTGCAATGACATGTAATTAAGTAAATTAAATTCGAACTGTTACAGTTCGTAAACCTTCTGAGTTGCCACGGTCGGCCAGTGCCTATGTCGATTGTGAGTGTCTTGGTCATTTGCCCTCTAGGACTTGAATTTCAACTAGTATTTCGTCAGCTGTTTTTTTGGCGGTCTTGATGATTAGCACCAACCAATATCGAGTGCATTTCCATGCTATAAGATACCAGTCCCTGCGAAAGTCTTTGTTGTCAAGAAAAAGGCGGGGGGCATTGTTTACAATTAATCCACTGGGGGCACAATTGCCCCTTAAATATTCTGCCATGGTGATACCGTGGACACTGACTCTGGCCTGGTTCTTTTTTAATACTAAGATTTTTGCCCACCCATCATCGCTGGTTGTCTGAATGGATGGTAAAGTATCTAAAATACTAGGATTGTCTGCTAAAATTGATTCGATGGAAATGCACTCGAGATTGGTTGGTGCTAATCATCAAGACCGCCAAAAAAACAGCTGACGAAATACTAGTTGAAATTCAAGTCCTAGAGGGTCAGATCAGGACCACACTGTCAGGAAAAATGTTCGGGAAGGGACAGGAGGAGGGAAACAAGACCAGTAAAGAGTTTAGGGACTCCATCCTGTTTAATAAACTTGAAAAATTCAAGAAGGATTTGGCAAAGTTCTCTGCTGAGAAAATATATCTGTATACAAGTGATAACTATGTACCTGTGCCTTTCAACAAAAATGGTCGCACAGGAGGATCAACATACGGAACGTCAAATTCTGATGATACATCAACTGATTCTGATTCCTCGAATCAAGGCAGTAATAGGGGTGGTGCTAGAGGAAGAGGTAGCAATAGGAGAAATTGGAGGGGCCATAATCCCTACTATGGCCAACCTCCAATCCCGCCATGGTGGCAACCAACACCTTGGGGTCCACCAACCTTTCCTCCGTCAGGTCCGTTTGGACCACAACAACCATACCCTGAATTTAACCAACAGTCTTTTTTAGGACAGGCTATGGACGTCCAAGAGGCCGGCGGAGAGCCCAACAACAAGGACAAGTGCGTTGGAATCTCCCGTCTGCAACAATGGACTTGAGAAACGGAAAGAAAATCCCTCAGGATCAGGCGGGGACATCAGCGGGGCCAGCCTCGTGATAAATCTCAGTAGACATATTCTTACTGATATCGAGGAATCAGTCCTCAACAAGGGACTAGGTTATGTAACAACCAACAGGGGTGACCCTTTCCTTGTGCAAACCGAAATGGGAAAATTCTTTCGTGAAATTAGGCTCCACTATCTGTTTGCTAACAAACAGGGTTGCCTACAAAGGGAAGAGACAGAGAATACTGGACTTAAGAGACCCTCTACCTTTAACCCGACAACTATTGGGTTACCAGCTAAAGTCTTGACTTTTGAGGAGGCGGTAGATCACGATCTGAGACAATTGTATCACCAACCATGTAACTATTTTGTGAACCTGTCTAAACAGGAACAAGAGGCAGTGAAGACCTTGGCCAATCAGGAATCTTTTGACAGTCAAGCCAGCCGATAAAGGCGGGGCGATTGTATTGATGGATTCGGACTCCTATCGAGACGACTGCCCGCGCCAACTTAATGACACTAGGGCTTATTGCAAATTGGACAATGATCCTACGGAGAGACTCACCACTGTCATTGGGCATATAGTGGAGGAAGCACTGGCTGAGGGGGGATTACCCAAAAAGAATCCCAATATCTTTGTACTGTGAACCCCAAAATGCCGTACTTGTACATATTACCAAAAGTACACAAGACCCAACGACCCCCACCTGGTAGACCTATTATATCAGGCATTGGTTCATTGCTTGAACCCTTATCTACCTTTGTAGATTTTTTCTTGCAACCAATAGTGAGGGAGATGCCTACCTTCCTAAAGGATACAAAGGATGTCTTGAGAATTCTCCCTGACATTGAGTTCAATGAAGACTTGGACTTCTTAGTGTCATTTGATGTGGAAAGTCCCTACACTTCAATCCCACAGACAGAGACGTTGGAGGTAATTGAAGCACTGCTTTCCATCACGCCTGTCAGATTCATTATGACCTTGGCCACTGTGGCCATGACTGAGAATTTTTTCCAGTTTGAGGAGTCGATCTATCTGCAGGTTAGCGGGACCAGCATGGGCAGTGTTTTTGCTCCGAGTCTCGCTAACCTGTATGTTCATAAATTTGAACAGACGTACATACTCGCAGACACCAACCCCCATCTTCGGTGTCTGCGAGTATGGAAAAGGTATATAGACGACATCCTGGTGGTGTGGCGTGGCATGGCTGATGAACTCCACCAATTTCATGTGTGGTTAAATGAGAGGAATCGATTTCTTAGATTCACTATGGAATTTGATAAACACCAACTACCATTTTTAGATCTACTGATCTCTGCATCTGGAGGGGGATTACAACCAGAGTTATACCGTAAGCCAATGGCAAGGAATTCCTTGTTAAACTACGAAAGTTTTCACCCAAAAGCACTTAGGGACAACCTGCCCTTTGGGCAATTCCTCCGTATTCAGAGGAATTGTTCCACAAAATCTGCTTTTCATGAACATTCACAAGTACTTGAGAAAAATCTGCTGGTCAAGAAATATCCGAAACATCTGATCCGACATGCCAAGAAAAGGGCCTCCAATAATAACAGGGAGGGTCTCTTGGAATTGGCACCTCAAAAACCCAAACAGGAGAGAATCACTTGCGTAAATACGTATTGTACTTACTCCAACAAGATTCAAAAAATTGTAAAAAAACATTGGAAAAACATGGGCACTGATACGTTGCCCCTCCCTTTGTTTGCATTTAAAAGAGGGCAGAATTTGAAGGACCAGCTGGTACATACCAGACCAAAGACAGATATTCCACGAGCAGTCGGTACCTTATGGGACTTGCCTGCTGTTATGGAACATCATCCATGTGGTAACTGCGCGGCCTGCCCGCAAACGACCAAGACACTCACAATCGACATAGGCACTGGCCGACGTGGCAACTCAGAAGGTTTACGAACTGTAACAGTTCGAATTTAATTCACTTAATTACATGTCCTTGCAAATTGAACTACGTAGGGATGACTACAAGAAAAATTAAGTTGAGAATCTCTGAGCATAAAAGCTCTATTCGCTGTTGTAAACAAGCGACAAAATTGACTAACCACTTGCAAGTAGGTCATCAACCCTCTGATCTGTCTTGGACAGTACTTGACCAACCATGGATTCCTCCAACAATCACTGATGTCTCTAAATTTCTTTTTAAATGTGAACAAAGATGGGTTTTTAGACTCAAGACAGATAAATCAGGGCTGAATGAAGATATCCCCTGGATGTCACTCTGAAGATCTATCATATTGTTTGTCATCCTATCATGGCGCTCAGAACTGTGTGCGTATTTGATCTTTTGGGATCCAACCATTTAGTCTTGGATCACCAGTGTTACAATTTATACATCAGAATTGACATCTTTTCTGTATTGTAGAAACACTGATACTATGTCATGCTTAGTGTTTCTATTGTAAATATGGGCACTATAGCTATTACATGTCATGACGCCATTGCAGGGTGTTTAAAATGAAATATATTAATTTTATAACCTTACGCACTGTTGCTCATTCAAAAAATATTGTCTTAAATGTGGGACATAGCGGGGATTCGAACCAGGTCTCTGCTTGCCAAAACGGGAACTACACCTCCCGAAGGCCGCTATACGTCACGACGTCATCACGTGCCGTGTACGCATGCAGCACCCGCCCAACACGGAAGTAATGAACTTATTTATCCACCGCTGGTACACCGAGTCGGTACCTCCCCACGAAACAGCTTCAGAGGGACGACCGGTGTACCGACGGAGAGGTAAGGGGCAAATAATAGCAGTGCGGTGTGGGCTATGGAATACATGTCGGTGGAATTCCAAATATGGGGGATGCTTGCGACCTATAGTGTGAGCTTGCTTAAAGATAGGAATATCGGACTGTGAGCACGATTTCTCTAAAAACGGAGCCTTTGATCTTTTATTATATCACGCTGGGCTTCTAAAGCTGGATGATAAAGATCAAATTAGTGAGAGAGTGCAGTGCCGTATGCGGCGTGTGAGAGACTGGTGGAATGCGGAATGGGAGGTAGTACATACCTATCCAAAACATTATCTTTTTGTTTTACTATAGCGCGGTGCACCCACTACCTGAGCTGGTGCCAGGTGAGGTGGGGCTGTTCCTTCCCAACAAATGGGTGAGTGAATTTAAAAATTATATACTTGTGACAAACAATGATTGTCCAGCACCTGTCGATATTTCAGAAACGGCTTGTGGTCTATTCAGAAAATAACATTATAATTAAGACACAGTGTCACCATTATTGACTGTGCTTTTTCTGTTTTGTGCTTTCTTTTATGTACCCATATATTTCTATATTTCTTCTTTCTGTCCAGGTTGGGAAGACGAGTAGATTTACACGCATCAGGTGATATGGTTTACCTTTTTAAATAGCAGTAGCACTAATGGTCCTGAGGAAGCAGCAGGGGACCTATAGGCTCCAGTGACTGCAGAAACATGTCGACCTAACATCTTTGCTAGTAGTTCTTTGTTACACTACTATTTGCACTGTTTTTATTAATTTAGGAGTGTGAGGGTGTATATTAAAGTTGTTTTCCCCTATCACTACCTAATTTTAGAGCCTTTTTCTCTTTTCTTTTTCACTTACGCACTTTTCAGCACTGCTATCCAGTTCTTCACTAGACACACCTTGTTCACATCTGTGGAAATTTGTTTGGGACACCCTTGACTTGGTTACTAATATCTGCCAGGTCTGTTGTGGTTTCCCTACCTTGAAATGAACAAGAGATCCCAGATGATGAAGGGCGGTCTCGATGGTGGAAAGATGGGAACTCGTTCTAATTGATAGCTTTTCCCTTTTCTTGTCCATTGGGTACATGATTTGATTGGCCATTGGTGACTCACTGCTAATTTTTGTTGGTGTCATTTATAGTCAGGGGGTTTAGCAGTCAGGGTCTTTAAACACTCCCCTGGGACCTTCCTTTGTGTTTATATGCGTCTGTGGTCATCACAAATTGAGGCGTTGAGCTTAGGAATGTTAAGCCTAACAATAAACTATTTCCTGGCATCCAGCAAACCATGGCAGACTTCACTTTGCGAGTGATTCGAATGATGTCTTTAAAAGATCCTTGGTTTGAAGTCTATTGTTTGTCGATCTCTTCCTGAAAGGGCCTCATGTGTAGGCAGCAGTAATGAATTAGTGGAATGCAGGAGGACACCATGCCCAGGAATGATTTGAATATTCTAACTCAAACACTCTTTTCAATAGGGAAACTGCTAAATTAGTTAGTCGGAGCAACCTTTCCTTCATTGGGAAGGATTTGTATCCAAAAATGCCCCTAGAAAAGTTCTGTTTTCTGGGGTGAAGGCAAGAATTTTCCCTGTTTAATGTGAGGCTTAAATCTTTGAACACATAAAGACAGGACTTTGTGGATTGCTTAGCACGATGAAATGAGGAACCCTTTATGAGGCAGTCTTCTAGGTGTGGGAAGATCTGATGTCTGTTTCTGCGACTGGGGCCATGCATTTGGTGAATATTCGAGTGGATAGAGACCAAAAGGTAGAACCTTGAATTGGTAATGGCATCCGGCCACCATGATCCTTAAATATTTTCAATGTTTGGGATCGATAGGGATATGGAAGTAGGCATTCTGGAGATCTAGTGATGTCATAAGGTCTTCCTGGTCTAGTAAAAGGAGGATTTCCTGCAGGGCAACAATTCAAAATGATTATTTTTTCAGGAAGTTGTTTAATTGTTGAAAATTGAGTATTTGCCTCAATTAATCCTGATTTTGTCTTGAAAAGGAAGAAACTGGATTATAAACCTGTTTTCCCAGTGAGCACAAGGGACATCTTCCACGGCTTCCTTCTGAAGGAGTAAAAGAACCTCCAATTTTAACAGATGAAGATGATGTGACCTTCTAAGAGGTGCATTTCAAGGAAGTTTCTAAACAAATTCTAAAATGTGGCCATGTTGAATTAGATCCAGCACCCATTGATCTGTGGTCATAAAGTTTCAGGTGTGATAGTAATTGGAGAGTCTTCTGGCCACCTGTCGTGGGGTGGTATTGCCCGCTGCCGTGGCATGCAGTTGAAATGATGCATCGGTTCTGAGATGCAGCGGAGCTGCAGTTCGAGGTCCGGCTGCACTGTTGTTGAAGATCCCTTTGACGAGGGCTTACTTTGCAAAGCCCGGAGTTGGGGATGCGTTGCGCAGTCGGGGTGATGCATCAGTTTCAAGCAGCTGCAAGGCTATGATGCAGAGTCCATCGAGTCTGCCATTGACAAGAGGTGCGAGGGCCTGTACAGAGGATTCGATGGGCTGCAATGTGGCGTGGGTCTTTGCAGTAATACTGATCCACGCAGCAGTGGCGATGCGTCGGTTCTGCTCGGGATTGTGCCACAGAGCAGAGTTATATGTTGGTTCCACTAGATCCACAGAGGCTGGCAGTGCACCTTAGGCTCATTTTCAATGGTCCAGGACTGGGGGGCACCACTTGGCAGGGTAGACTCACAGATGGCAGTGTCCAGGTGCAGGAGCAAGGTTGTTGGAATCCTAGGCTTCAGATAAGGGGGCCAGCCAACTAGCCCTTGGAGTCACTCTGGGTTCTGGTTTCAAGAGATACAGGTCCAGTCCTTCTCACCCAGGCAAGAGGGCAGCAGGCAGCAGATCAGCACAACTGGACACCAATTCCTTCAGAGCATTAGTCCTGCAGAGTGGCAGCCCTTGTGGCAGCATAACAGTCTTTCTTCCTGGCAGAGTAACCACAGGTCCAGTGGAGTGAAGTGGTGGTGTCTGATGTTCAGTATTTCTACTCACTTATGCCTTCGAAGTGGGGAGAATCTTCTAGAGTTTTCCCTTTGAAGGCCCAAAGCAACCTACTTCCCTTTCCTAGCTCCAGACTAACTGAAAGCGAAAGGTCTGGGGGAAGACCACCCTAAAGCTGACAAGTCTAACAAGTATCCATCAAAGCTGAAAGTAGTACAGAACTACCTAACCCCTTGAGAGTTCTCATCACTAAGGCAAAAGAAGCTGGAAAGACCATCAGCATTGGCGTGGTCTGACCCAGGACTGTGTTCCACTGTAAATTGGAGATGGGGTGTGCTTCAGTTTTAATGACGGAATTGAGTCCCCTTTAGTCCACACAGAATCTAACTTTTGGAGTGGTGCGCATTGGGGCAGCCTTGGGTACCAGCACCACAGGGCTGGACCAAGGACTGCTGAAGAGCTCAATTACTCCTAACACCAGCATGTTGGGGAACTCATCCTTGATACTGGCCCTCACCTTGTCTGATAACCTATACTTCTTATTTTTAACATGTGGACTGTCTATAGCATCAATGCCATGGATGCACAGATTTGTGAGTCCAGGGGTGAGGGAGAACATAGATAAGAACCGCCCCAGTAACTTGCAACAGCCACTCTGCTGTTCTGGGGTCAGAGTAGTGGAGAGATTGACACCCTCTACTAACCCATCTTGCTCTTGGCCAGACAGGAGGTGAGGGGGAGGCTTGCTCTCATTTTCCACTCCTTCATCCATCACCAGGAGCATGCTTGCTTCGTACCGCTCAAACTGTGGTTTGAGGCGGCTCATGTGGAGCACCCAAAGGGGGTTTCTCAGGGACTGAGATCCACCAGGGTTGTGGACTCCCCCTTCCACTCCTACACCTCATATGGACCTGTGCAGCGACCCTCGAAAACCCTAGGCACCCCACAGGCTCCATGACCCACACTTTCTGGCCAGACTGAAATTCTAACAGAGCGGGCTTCTGGTCACACTAGAGTTTCATAACTTCTTGACTGGCCTCAAGGTTGCTTTTTGCCATCTTCCAGAAGCGATGCATCTGGTTGCAGAGGGCCAGCATGAAGATGACCACATTCTGAGGGGGTTTCCTGGGAGCTTGCTCCCACATCTCTCTGACAAGGCTAAGAGGTCCCCTAACAGGGTGGCCATAGAGGAGTTCAAAGGGGCTAAACCCTACTCCCTTCTGTGGCACCACCCAGTAGGCAAAGAGAAGGCATGGCATCCCACTTACACCTCATGGGTTCTGGTAGGCCCATTATCATGCTTTTTAGGGTCTTGGTGAATCCCTCCACAAGACCGTTGGTTTGGGGGTGATAGTGTGTGGAGAACTTATGATCCACACTCATCCCACATGGACTTCATGTATGCTGACATGAAGCTAATACCTATGTCAGACAATACTTCTTTCTTTGAGGAACCCTACATGGGTAAAAATCCCCATCAGTGCCCTGGCCACCGCAGGTGCTGTCACTGACCTCAGGAGGATGGCCTCTAGGTAGCAAGTGGCGTAAAACATCAGGACCTGAATCAACCTGTTACCTAAATCTGTCTTGGGGTTCCAAGTGTCCAACAATGCTGATGTCCACCCTCTCAAAGGGAGTGTCAATGACAGGTAATAGAGTCAGGGGAACCTTGAGCTTTTCCCCTGACTTCTCACTGGCCTGGCAGGTACGACTGGGCCTACAGAATGATGCATCTGATGCTGTCTTAATCCGGGGCCACTAGAAGTCGGCAACAAGCCTTATAAAGGTCTTGTCTTCCCCCAGGTGTCTGACCAGTGGAATGTCATGAGCAAAACCCATTAGGAAGGTCCTGTAACACTGGGAGACCACCAGCATGCAGGCTGCCCCAGGTTTAGGAACACTAGACTCACCATATAGGAGGTTATTCTCTCAATAGATTAGGTGGTCTCCAGGGGTGTCACCTGCTGCCTAGGCCTCAGCTTGCCGTCTCAAGCCCTCAAGAGTGGGGCACCCTTTCTGCGAATGGCAGAAATCCTCCCTGATGGGCCCACCCTCAACTTGTCATCCAGCAAGCTCAAGCAGGTCACCCAGGGTGGCAGTGTCCTCCCTGCTAGGCTCAGAGGCATTCTCCTTGGGTGCCCTGTCAATCTGCACAGCAGGAAAATTCTCCATGCCCTTCTTCTTATTGGCAGCTGTCTGGGCCATTGTTCCAGGCTCCAGTTTCCCTTGCTCCTTTCTCGGGCAGTCATGAACCTTATGGCTATACAGCCCCATTCAGGCAATCCCAACATCTCCAAGTGTGACCTAGGTTCTACCTCCCTCCAGATAATGTGCTCCAGGTTGTTGCCTAACAGACTATCTGCAGGCATGGCATGGCTCACAGCTACTTTTAGAGAACCCGAGAACCCCCCACACTCAAAAGGAATCAGAGTAATTGGTAGAAGACTCTTGCGGCTGTCTGCAACTATGACTTGGATGAATGCGTTAGGGAGGACCTGCTCTGAGGACACCAGCTGTTGCCTTACAGTAGTCATACTGGCTCCTGTATCTCTCAGAGTCTCCACCCATTGATGGTGACCCACTGCATGTACTTAGGTATATTGGCAGGCATATGGGCTTTTGGCGCAATCTTCTTATCCCCCTGGGACACTAGGGTTACCTCTGTCTGCTCCCAAAGCTAACTGGGACCACCTCTTCTCCAAGTGATACACTCGACAACCCAGGTATCTGCCCACTTGGAAAATTTGGAATCTCCCTTGGAGTGCCCATATTTATAACAATCAGTACATACCTACCTGTCTGCTTGTCATATAGTTCCTTTTTCTTGGGCTTCGAATGGGACTGGTTACCACTTTTATCTTGGCAATTATTTTGGGGGCATTTTGAGAACTATTTACTTTTAAGTTTTCTTTCCCTCTTTCTTCTGGTGGAACCGCTGACCATTGATTTGGGAGTCCTCCCTAGATGCCTTTTTGGACAGATTGGTACTAACCCAGAGATCTGCCTCCTCAGCAAACCTCCTGGGGTCAGTCAGTTTGCTGTCCACTAGGTGCTGGCGCAGCTCTGTTAAGCAAGTATTGAGTATGCGCACTCTGAGAATCAAGTTGTACAGCCCATTGTAATCATCAACTTTGCTGCCCCTCACCAAGCTATTCAGTATCTTGTTATAATAGTCCAGAAAATCCACCCAAGACTGATTTGGGAGCTTGTGACTGTCCCTGAAGGTATGTCAATGGCCCAAATTTAGGTAGCAAGATGCCTTTCATGGGGATGTATCTGGTTTGGTCCTCTACTTCTTAGGTCAGAAAAGTGTCCCTCCCCACTGTAGGCATATGCGTTCAGTGACTAACCCAAGTGCTTCTCTGGGATCTGGTGGACCCCTAGGGTCAACTCATAAGCTGAAAACCACTTGTCAATGTCATCTCCCACCAAATAACTGGTTACCAGGTCTTTGGGAATCTGGGCCTTCTTGTCTCCTTCAGACAATACAGCAGGATGTTATACTGCCACCAATGCTACTGGTCTCTGCTTGTCTAACTTTATGGTCCAGCTCTCTGAGGCTCCTTTTGTGAGCCAAACATTTCTCCTCAAAGGCCAGCTTCTCCTCAACTTTAAGTTTGGCCATTTCCAGTTGAAACTCCCTTTTTGCCTTCCTGTCCACCAGATCCTATAAGGACGGACCATGGGAAGAGACACTGCTTCCTTTTCTGGCGGGGGCTCCAAAACAGGTCCTCCCCCTCCCCAGGAAACTGCATTTCAGGGCTCATGTCCACATTCTGATCCTGCTCCTCCACATTAAGCTCATCATCCTGCTCCTCTGTTGGTGTCATCAACTGGTGAACCTCTGCCCAGGCCCTCAGGGCCTTCTGCAACTCCAACCCATTTGGTGCCTTTTTATCTGTAGTTTCCTTTCCTGGCAGAACTGTTTAATCTCAGCCATGGTATAACTCCTCAGGGTGGCCAGCTCAAACTCCATTGCTACAGGTATGGTTTCAGACAATACACTTGTAGGAATGAGGATAGATTTGGAAAAACAAAAAGAAGCCAATCAATGAGAGTTTAAAACCTTGAATTGGTCTTAAATTATTTATGTGGGGTAATAGTGTAACATATCATTACAGCATGGCACTGCTCCAAAACAAGTCCAATTCCTCACCACTAAACGCCAGTGCAAGAAATGTGGTTACTGGTTGAAGCCGGTGAAACCCTTCTCAAGCAGCAACAACAATTCTTCTCAGGGTGAAGACAAAAGCAAACTCTAAATTAACCTATGCTCAACCCTCGGTTAGCTTGACACAGGGCAGTCAGGCTTAAAACAGATGCAATGTGTAAAGTGTTTGTACAACACTACAAACAGTAACCCAGTGAAAACATGCCACAAAAGAAGCCCACAACAGAGTCCGACACAAAGAGTTGTTTTTAATAAATAAAACAAGACCAAAACAACAAACATCCAATCAGTAGAACCAGAGATATTCAATTTTAAAGATTTTAGTAAAAATAGTGTCAAAAGGCACAAAACCCCAACTATGGATACCTAGTTGTGACTGAGCGGACAAAGTCACAAGTTTAGGTTGATTGCGATGGAGTGCCGGCCAGCTACAGGGACCCAGTTTCCCGCTGAACAGAGTACCTTAAAACTGGTTTGCGTCGCACAGCTGAAGCGATGAGTCAGTTCTGAGATGTGACAGAGCTGCAGTGCAAGGTCCTGCTGTATTGTCGTTGAAGATCCTGTTGAAGAGGGCTTGTGTTGCGAATTCCGGAGTCTGGGATGCGTCGCACATTGGGGCCAATACGTCGGTTCTGAGGAGTTGCAGGTCTGTGATGCAGAGTCCATCGTCATCATCGAGGCTGCCATCAACGAGAAATACGAGGGCCTGCACGACAGATGTCTCGTGCTGCAGCAGTTCCGATGTGGCGAGGGGCTGCGATGCAACGTGGGTCTTTGCGGTGGTTCTGACTCATGCAGCAGCATCGATGCATTGGTTCTGCTAGGGGTTGCACTGCACAGCAGAGGAGATGTGTTGGTTCCGCTGGATCCACAGAGGCTGGCAGAGTACCTTAGGCCCACTTCCAATGGTCCAGCACTAGGGTGGCACCACTTGGCAAAATAGACTCACAGATGGCAGAGTCCAGTTGCAGGAGCAAGGTTGTTGGAAACCTGATGTGTCCCTGAAGCTTCAGGTCAGGAGGCCATTCAACTAGCCCTTGGAGTCACTCTGGGTTCAAGAGATGCAGGTCCAGTCCTTCTCACACATGCAAGTGGGCAACAGGTCAGCACAGCAGGGAGGCAGCTCCTTCAAAGCAGGAGTCCAGCAGGGTAAACATCCTTCACAATGCGGTCAAAACACTGCGGTGCCATTACGACACGTCTTTTACAACGCAAGTCGTTACCACGACTTGCACTGGAGGGCGCTCTAGACTAAGGAATAGTATATTTACTATTCCAACACCTTCCCTACTGTACATAGGCTGGAGTTGGAATAGTAAATCTTACTATTCCTAAGTCCAGCACCCTACAGCTCAAGTCGTGGTAACGACTTGCATTGTAAAAGATGCATTGTGATGTACCGCAATCATTTTGATCGCGTTGTAACATCATACATCCGTCCAGCAGGGTGGTTTTCCTTGTCACAGCACAGCAGTCCTTCTTCCTGGCAGAGTATCCACAGGTCCAGATGTGTACTAAAGTGGGGGTGTCTGAGGGCCAGTGTGTATACCCAATTGTGCCTTTGAAGTGGGGAAGAATCTTCTAGAGCAGTGGTTCCCAAACTTTTGACTCCTGAGGACCCCCACTTAATCACTACTGGAAGCCAGGGACCCCCAAGCAATTTGTACAATTTAAATTTCTTTTAAAAAACGCCTTTGAAGCAGAGGCAATTTCAAGAGGGAGACAGCCTGAATTGGGTCTATTGGCATGGACATGTATGCATACAGCAGTGTATTATTTAGTGGTACCAAAGGGCTTGTGGAAAGTGAGCAATCAGACAGCAGCACGAAAATCCTACTGCTGATCCTGGCTGCATCTATTTTTACCTGCCTGCCAAGTAACAGTAACCTATACACATGTGCCTTTCAACGTTTTATTGCTTTTATTGTATTGCCTGTATTTTCATTGTTGTGTCTGTGACTGCTGTTGTCTGTCTTCCCCCGCTGCCTGTATGTGATCTGTTAATTACAACAAGGGGTGGTGATGGACAGAGTCTTTGAATTAAGCAGAGTACTCTCACCCAGTCAAGAGATCAGGGCTAGATCGAACACCGTTTTTTAGCTCATTGCACCATCCCAGTTTCAGAACCTGGCTGTATGCAAATTAGTCTGTCCCTGGCCCAGTGCATCATGGGAACAGGGCAGACCAGACTACAAAAGCCAATTCTTACACTGGGAAGGAAACAAGCTTCCGGGGACCGGTTTCTGCCATTTCAGGCGTCTTCGGCCCGGCTTGCTTGAATCTTGATGGTGCAATGAGCAAGGGACTCACATCTGAGTATACCCTTCCACGCTTAGGGTGGACAAAATTAATTACAACAAGGGGTGGTGATGGACAGAGTCTTTGAATTAAGCAGAGTACTCTCACCCAGTCAAGAGATCAGGGCTAGATCCAACACCATTTTTTAGCTCATTGCACCATCCCAGTTTCAGAACCTGGCTGTATGCAAATTAGTCTGTCCCTGGCCCAGTGCATCATGGGAACAGGGCAGACCAGACTACAAAAGCCAATTCTTACACTGGGAAGGAAACAAGCTTCCAGGGACCGGTTTCTGCCATTTCAGGCGTCTTCGGCCCGGCTTGCTTGAATCCTGATGGTGCAATGAGCAAGGGACTCACATCTGAGTATACCCTTCCACGCTTAGGGTGGACAAAATTAATTACAACAAGGGGTGGTGATGGACAGAGTCTTTGAATTAAGCAGAGTACTCTCACCCAGTCAAGAGATCAGGGCTAGATCCAACACCGTTTTTTAGCTCATTGCACCATCCCAGTTTCAGAACCTGGCTGTATGCAAATTAGTCTGTCCCTGGCCCAGTGCATCATGGGAACAGGGCAGACCAGACTACAAAAGCCAATTCTTACACTGGGAAGGAAACAAGCTTCCGGGGACCGGTTTCTGCCATTTCAGGCGTCTTCGGCCCGGCTTGCTTGAATCCTGATGGTGCAATGAGCAAGGGACTCACATCTGAGTATACCCTTCCACGCTTAGGGTGGACAAAATTAATTACAACAAGGGGTGGTGATGGACAGAGTCTTTGAATTAAGCAGAGTACTCTCACCCAGTCAAGAGATCAGGGCTAGATCCAACACCGTTTTTTAGCTCATTGCACCATCACAGTTTCAGAACCTGGCTGTATGCAAATTAGTCTGTCCCTGGCCCAGTGCATCATGGGAACAGGGCAGACCAGGACTACAAAAGCCAATTCTTACACTGGGAAGGAAACAAGCTTCCGGGGACCGGTTTCTGCCATTTCAGGCGTCTTCGGCCCGGCTTGCTTGAATCCTGATGGTGCAATGAGCAAGGGACTCACATCTGAGTATACCCTTCCACGCTTAGGGTGGACAAAATTAATTACAACAAGGGGTGGTGATGGACAGAGTCTTTGAATTAAGCAGAGTACTCTCACCCAGTCAAGAGATCAGGGCTAGATCCAACACCGTTTTTTAGCTCATTGCACCATCCCAGTTTCAGAACCTGGCTGTATGCAAATTAGTCTGTCCCTGGCCCAGTGCATCATGGGAACAGGGCAGACCAGACTACAAAAGCCAATTCTTACACTGGGAAGGAAACAAGCTTCCGGGGACCGGTTTCTGCCATTTCAGGCGTCTTCGGCCCGGCTTGCTTGAATCCTGATGGTGCAATGAGCAAGGGACTCACATCTGAGTATACCCTTCCACACTTAGGGTGGACAAAATTAATTACAACAAGGGGTGGTGATGGACAGAGTCTTTGAATTAAGCAGAGTACTCTCACCCAGTCAAGAGATCAGGGCTAGATCCAACACCGTTTTTTAGCTCATTGCACCATCACAGTTTCAGAACCTGGCTGTATGCAAATTAGTCTGTCCCTGGCCCAGTGCATCATGGGAACAGGGCAGACCAGACTACAAAAGCCAATTCTTACACTGGGAAGGAAACAAGCTTCCGGGGACCGGTTTCTGCCATTTCAGGCGTCTTCGGCCCGGCTTGCTTGAATCCTGATGGTGCAATGAGCAAGGGACTCACATCTGAGTATACCCTTCCACTCTTAGGGTGGACAAAATTAATTACAACAAGGGGTGGTGATGGACAGAGTCTTTGAATTAAGCAGAGTACTCTCACCCAGTCAAGAGATCAGGGCTAGATCCAACACCGTTTTTTAGCTCATTGCACCATCCCAGTTTCAGAACCTGGCTGTATGCAAATTAGTCTGTCCCTGGCCCAGTGCATCATGGGAACAGGGCAGACCAGACTACAAAAGCCAATTCTTACACTGGGAAGGAAACAAGCTTCCGGGGACCGGTTTCTGCCATTTCAGGCGTCTTCCGGCCGGAAGCTTGTCTCCTTTCTGGTGAAGAATTGGCTTGGTAGTTTGGTCTGCCCTGTTCCCATGATGCACTGGGCCAGGGACAGACTAATTTGCATATAGCCAGGTTCTGAGCTGGGATGGGGCAGTGAGCTAAATAACGGTGACGGATCAAGCCCTGATCTTTGGACTGGGTAAGAGTGGTCTGCTTAATTCAGACACTCTGTTCATCACCACCCCCTTTTCTGAATCATTTTGTCCACCATAAGCGTGGAAGGGTATACTCAGACATGAGTCCCTTGCTCACTGCTCCATCAGGATTCAAGGAAGCCGGGCCGACGACGCCTGAAATGGCAGAAACCGGTCCCCGGAAGCTTGTCTCCTTTCTGGTGAAGAATTGGCTTGGTAGTTTGGTCTGCCCTGTTCCCATGATGCACTGGGCCAGGGACAGACTAATTTGCATATAGCCAGGTTCTGAGCTGGGATGGGGCAGTGAGCTAAATAACGGTGATGGATCAAGCCCTGATCTTTGGACTGGGTAAGAGTGGTCTGCTTAATTCAGACACTCTGTTCATCACCACCCCCTTTTCTGAATCATTTTGTCCACCATAAGCGTGGAAGGGTATACTCAGACATGAGTCCCTTGCTCACTGCTCCATCAGGATTCAAGCAAGCCGGGCCGACGACGCCTGAAATGGCAGAAACCGGTCCCCGGAAGCTTGTCTCCTTTCTGGTGAAGAATTGGCTTGGTAGTTTGGTCTGCCCTGTTCCCATGATGCACTGGGCCAGGGACAGACTAATTTGCATATAGCCAGGTTCTGAGCTGGGATGGGGCAGTGAGCTAAATAACGGTGATGGATCAAGCCCTGATCTTTGGACTGGGTAAGAGTGGTCTGCTTAATTCAGACACTCTGTTCATCACCACCCCCTTTTCTGAATCATTTTGTCCACCATAAGCGTGGAAGGGTATACTCAGACATGAGTCCCTTGCTCACTGCTCCATCAGGATTCAAGCAAGCCGGGCCGACGACGCCTGAAATGGCAGAAACCGGTCCCCGGAAGCTTGTCTCCTTTCTGGTGAAGAATTGGCTTGGTAGTTTGGTCTGCCCTGTTCCCATGATGCACTGGGCCAGGGACAGACTAATTTGCATATAGCCAGGTTCTGAGCTGGGATGGGGCAGTGAGCTAAATAACGGTGATGGATCAAGCCCTGATCTTTGGACTGGGTAAGAGTGGTCTGCTTAATTCAGACACTCTGTTCATCACCACCCCCTTTTCTGAATCATTTTGTCCACCATAAGCGTGGAAGGGTATACTCAGACATGAGTCCCTTGCTCACTGCTCCATCAGGATTCAAGCAAGCCGGGCCGACGACGCCTGAAATGGCAGAAACCGGTCCCCGGAAGCTTGTCTCCATTCTGGTGAAGAATTGGCTTGGTAGTTTGGTCTGCCCTGTTCCCATGATGCACTGGGCCAGGGACAGACTAATTTGCATATAGCCAGGTTCTGAGCTGGGATGGGGCAGTGAGCTAAATAACGGTGATGGATCAAGCCCTGATCTTTGGACTGGGTAAGAGTGGTCTGCTTAATTCAGACACTCTGTTCATCACCACCCCCTTTTCTGTATGTGATCTGTGCCCCTTTTTCTTCCCTCTGTTCCCCTTGCTGTCCCCGTGCTCTCTCTGCCCGGTCTTTCCTTCTGTACCCCTCGCTGCCCCTTGTCTCTGCCCGGTTTTCCCTTCTGTTCCCCTCGCTGCCCGCTTGCCTCTCTGCCCATTCTGCCTTCTGTTTTTAGCTGCCCATATATTTCTTTATTCTGTATTTTGCCTCTGTGCCATTCGTTTTTTTGTGCCCTTCTGCCCTCTGTTCCACTCGTTTTTGTGCCTTTCTGCCCTCTGTTCCACTCGTTTTTCCCTTGTTTTTTGTGCCCTTCTGCCCTATGTTCCACTCGTTTTTTGTGCCTTTCTGCTCTCTGTTCCACTTCATTTTCCCCTCGTTTTTGTGCCCTTCTGCCCTCTGTTCCACTCGTTTTTTGTGCCTTTCTGACCTCTGTTCCACTCGTTTTCCCCTAATTTTTGTGCTCTTCTGCCCTCTGTTCCACTCGTTTTTTGTGCTTTTCTGACCTCTGTTCCACTCGTTTTCTTCTCATTTTCTGTGCCCTTCTGCCCTCTGTTCCACTCGTTTTTTTGTGCCCTTCTGCCCTCTGTTCCACTTGTATTTCCCTCGTTTTTTGTGCCTTTCTATCCTCTGTGCCACTCGTTTTTCCCTTGTTTTTTGTGCCTTTCTGCCCTCTGTTCCACTTGTTTTTTGTGCCGGTCTGCCCTCTGTTCCACTCGTTTTTTGTGCCTTTCTGATCTCTGTCCCACTCGTTTCTTGTGCCTTTCTGCCCTCTGTTCCACTTCTTTTTCCCCTCGTTTTTTGTGCCCTTCTGCCCTCTGTTCCACTCGTTTTTTGTGCCCTTCTGCCCTCTGTGCCACTCGTTTTTTGTGCCTGTCTGCCCTCTGTTCCACTCGTCTTTTGTACCTTTCTGCCCTCTGTTCCACTAGTTTCTTGTGCCTTTCTGCCCTCTGTTCCACTTCGTTTCCCCTCGTTTTTTGTACCATTCTGCGGTCTGTTCCACTCGTTTTTCCCTCGTTTTTTGTGCCTTTCTGCCCTCTGTGCCACTCGTTTTTCCCTCGTTTTTGTGCCTTTCTGCCATCTGTTCCACTCGTTTTTTCCCTCATTTTTTGTGTCTTTCTGCCCTCTGTGCCACTCGTTTTACCCTTGTTTTTTGTGCCTTTCTGCCCTCTGTTCCACTCGTTTTTTGTGCCTGTCTGCCCTCTGTTTCACTCGTCTTTTGTGCCTTTCTGCCCTCTGTTCCACTCGTTTCTTGTGCCTTTCTGCCCTCTGTTCCACTTCGTTTTCCCCACGTTTTTTATACCCTACTACGGTCTGTTCCACTAGTTTTTTTGTGCCCTTCTGCCCTCTGTTCCACTCCTTTTTCCCTCGTTTTTAGTGCCTTTCTGCCCTCTGTGCCACTCGTTTTTCCCTCTTTTTTTGCCTTTCTGCCCTCTGTTTCACTCGTTTTTTGTGCCTGTCTTCCCTCTGTTCCACTCGTTTTTTGTGCCTTTCTGCCCTCTGTTCCACTCGTTTTTCCCTCATTTTTTGTGCCCTTCTGCCCTCTGTTCCACTCGTTTCTTGTGCCTTTCTGCCCTCTGTTCCACTTCGTTTTCCCCTCGTTTTTTGTGCCTTTCTGCCCCTCTGTTCCACTCGTTTTTTTGTGCCCTTCTGACTTCTCTGTCACAGCTCTTGTGTGCTTTGAGGACGCATGGGCGTTTAATTTTTCACTACGACAGGCACTCGAGTCCTGCGGACCCCCTGGGAATATCTCACGGACCCCTGGGGGTCGATGGACCACAGTTTGGGAAGCGCTGTTCTAGAGGTTTCCCTTTGAAGTCTCTAGGCATCCTGCCTTCCCTGTCCTGCCTCCAGATTAACTACAGGAGGCATGCAGCCCTTTGTGTGGAGGCTGGACACAGTTTATTAAGGGGTAAGTGGGGATGTGCCCAGCTTCTTCCACCCATCCTGCCAGTGATAGCCCATCCAGGCACACCTAAGGTCCCTACTATTGTATGTGGCTGTCTTACAGGAATACACAAAGCCCCACTGACAGCTACACCCAGTAATGTGACCAGAGGCAGGCAATAGGCACTAAATAGGTAAGGCAGTAAAATGCCAACTGTCTAAAAGTGGCATTCTCAAAATTGTAATTTAAAATCCTACTTTGCCATAAGTTACAATTTTACATTAGGAGTCCAGAGACACTTAACATAAACTGGTTACCTATTCCCATTTGGAAAATTACACTTATCACTTATAAAATGTAATACAGTAACTCCAATGTTATTCTATGGGAGCAGTAGGCCTTGCAGTAGTGAAAAACAATGTAAAAGTTTTGTTACTACCAGGACATGTAAAACTTTCTAAATACATTGCACCCTGCCCTCTGGGCTGTCCAGGGCCTACCCTAGGGGTGACATATCTATTAAAAAGAAAGGCTTGTGCTTAGAAAAAGGTTTATTTTTCCAAGTCGAAATGGTAGTTTAAAACTGCACACACACGGACTGCAAAGACAGGCCTTAGACATGTTTAAAGGACTACTTATGTGGGTGGCACAATCAAGGCTGCAGGCCAACTAGTAGTATTTAATTGACAGGCCCTGGGTAAATACAGTGCAATTTGACTAGGGAAGTACAATTAAATAAAAAATGACAATTAGGTGCAAGCCAAAGTTACCATGATTTAAGGAGGGAGCACATGCACTTTAGCACTTGTTAGCAGTGGTAAAGTGTGCAGAATCCTAAGGCCAGTAAAAATAAGACAAGCAAAATATGAAGGAGGGAAGCAAAATGTTTGGGAGAAGACCACCCAGGTCTAACAAGACGGTAGCAGTAGTGTAGCAAAACTCTAAAGCCTTGCAGTCTCCCTATCAAATTTTATGGACAGGAGAGCACTATCTACCGGTTTTCTAAATAGGGTTTGCCCCTGATAGGGCATGTTCAATATTTTAGCCTGAACCTCCGGTCAAAAGGCTGTGGGACCTCGAAAGTGAGAGCACCACAGTTATGAATTTTGGAATAACAACCAACCAGTGCGATGGAATACAGCCATCACTGCCTTTTTTGTTTAAGTGGTTTCACCTACACGTTTTGTTTATAATAGTACTGAAATAAGTCTAGCATTGATGATCATATGGAGAAGTTGGTAAAACAGCTATTAAGACAAAGCACGGATAAGAAACCATACAAATAACCAAAATACATTCTAAAGACAGTTTGAAAACATCATTTATAACGTTGGAGGCATTAAAGAAAACAGACCTTTCTAAATGCTGGGATTGTATTACGCTCTAGAGATACATTGAGAATAAGTGCATTCCTAGGGGATTACGGATATTGATTTTCCCCATGTTTGATGAGTTGGAAGATGACCTTCTGAAAAAATGGGAGGAAAATCTATACTCTTTTCTTTGATTAAAAAAAAGCTCGGAAAGAAAGGCTGCCAAGCTGAAAATTCAAATTGAAGAGTTCGAAAAAGAGACTAAGCATATGAATTTAAAAGAACTAATCGAACAGAAGTACGAGATTTTAAATGGAGTAATCAAAGAATACCAGTTATCAATTAAGGAGAGAACATTTGGTAATATTAGGCGAGACTGTGATAGAGGAAGAGTGTATGTTTGCCAAGAATTTTGATGAGGGAGCCATGACTAATGACAAACCAGATAAGAAGCTGGTTTCTGAGACAGATTCGATTTACTATAGCAGTTCATAGTTATCGTCTTTTGATGAACCCGGTCAGTAACCACCTGGCTTTAAAAGTGACCCCCTCATAGTTCCTCTTTTTCCGTGAGGTACACAGAATAAGGGTGGGCACATGAGAGGACCAGTAAATCAAGCAGAGGGGGCAAGAGGAACAGAAAATTCAGGGATGCAGACACGCAATCGAACAAACAACAAACTATAGCCTGGAATAAGGTGGAAGTGGGTAGCAGCTCTAATCTCTATGTCACAATATACTTAATGTTATTAACATCTATAACAGACAGCTAAATGATGTAGAGATGAATGTGTTACAGAAAGAATCAACATTCTGTCCCACCGAACACTGTCACTTTAAGGAATTGAACATCTATTTTTACAGATTTGCCAAGAAATTGAAACTTCAGAGTTTTTTGCCACCCTTGATAAAAAAAGAACTCCAGCGAGTAGAGACAATAAGAAGGTTTGAGTTTTGTATTTCTGACAAATATGATGAACACAAGTTGATGACAATAAATGATGAGCATGAACTAGTAATTGGTGTTGTGAATAGATTGCTGAATGTGAAAACACATTATAGCTGTGGGAGTGGACTTAGTCTTCTATCTAAATTTGTCCTTCAGGCTGATGACTTTTCAAATATAGATGTTTTTGTTAAGAAGATTGTGCAGGAAATACACAGGTATAAATGTATGAGTAAAAAGAAAACATGATCATGCAATGTGAGAAATAATTTAACCCTTGAGGAACGTAAAGCTTTGAGCAGCCTGTGTTCCGATGGATCCATGGTTATCAGTGAGGCTGACAAGAGGGGCAACATTGTTATAATGCAGAGGTCTGATTATGATGATCAGATCATGAGACAATTGACTGCTGACAAGTGTTATGCGAAATTGAATGGTAATCTTATGCCAAGTGTTAAACTGATCATTTATAAGAAGATGTTTGCTTGGAAGGAAACAGGATTGATCAATGACGCTGAATATAGATATATGAGAATAGAGATTCAATTTTTTCCATTCATATATGTTCAACCAAAAGTACATGAGCCCAGCAGATTTCCTCCTGGAAGACCGATTATATCTGGCCAGGGGGGCATAACAGAACACTTGTGGCTCCGTTTTTTAAACTGTTGGTTATTAATCCGCTATGTTATGTGAGGAATACGATGGACATATTAAATACATTTGACAATATTATATGGGATCCCAATATGCTCTATGTCACCTTTGACGTTAGTATTTAATTTACTTGTAGCCGAAAAGATTTTGCATTAAGGGACATGCAACACTTCCTATCAGCTAGAAATGCGAGTTTCTTTGAATATTCCAAGATGATGGTCGAGATAGCTGATAATGATTTTGCTGAATACTTTTTTCCTGCTCAATGGGAAATGGTACCAGCAGGGAACAGTGATGGGTTCGAGGTTTACATCTTCTTATGCAAACCTCCTTATGAAGTGGTTAGAGAAAGGGTATGCATGGGCCTCTCTTGCCAGTAAACTAATGGAATTGATTTAATTTTGATGTCCTTATTATTTGGACAGGTACTAGAACTCAACTATATGAATATCTTAGCTATTTGAATGAAAACACATATTTACTAAGTGTTGTGATAATAGTAGGATCACATTTCTAGATTTAGAATTACATGTGGTATACTCCATAGCAATATCTTCCAACAAACAGGAGACAGTGATTCATTAGTTGCACATCCCTCTCCTTAGAGCAATATAACATAAGCCAAAAACAGAGGTGCTCTAATACTACAACACACCTGTTGCCACATTGTGTAGATCTGAACCCGAGGAAGTCCAGACCAGTCATCAACAAAATAAAACACAGCAGAGCACTCGTTATGTAAGAAAACCTCAACCGTGTCTGGTTAGGTCCATTTGTGTTTCAATTGGCACGTCCTGACATATATAATACTTATTTTTCTTATACAATGTGGAGAAGATACCCCTGAAATGATTTACAACTTCAAACATTCAGGTGAGTGATATTTTCTTTTTACTTCAAATGAGTATCAACAAAATAACACATCATGGGCCAGATGTAGGTGGCCAATTACCGTTCGGTAACGGCCGAATTCGGCCGTTACCGACCGGTAATTGGATTTTGAGATGTAGGGCCAGTCATTTTACAGAATCAGTAAATTTACCGATCGGTAAATTTACCGATTCTGTAAAATACCGAATCGGTATTTTTACCGAGTCGGTAAATTTGATATGTAGGTGGGACTCTTCTGAGTCCCACAAGCCTTACTGATTCGGTATTTTACCATCAAATTCAATTTGATGGTAAAATACCGATTCTGGTGTGCAGCACACCTGTGCCATATGACAGGCAGACCTGCCCCTTAGGGCATGTATGCCTGCCACATGGCACCCGACCCTGTTATGGGGGTGCTAGAGGGTGTCAAAGTGACACCCCCTGCACCCTTGTGAAATTCGGTATTTACTGATTCGGTAAATACCGAATCGGTAATGCCCATTCATTCCTATGGGCTTCAAACCCCCTAGGAATGAATGGGCATTACCGGTCGGTATTTACCGAATCGGTAAATACCGAATATTACCGATTCGGTAAATGCACATCTGGATTTACCTACATCTCCCTCCTTCTATTTTACCGATTCATAAATACCGAATCGGTAAAATTCGGTATTTATGAGTCGGTAAAATAGATTTACCTACATCTGGCCCCATATCTTAGTTCCAAACACAGTTGTTTGCCAATCTCTTGATTATAGGCACAATTATTTAGCGATGATTTGTAGATATGTTGATGTTATCACTTCGTGGATGGCTTTAGCTGCTACGTGTTTCATCCCTGTTGGGACTTTCTCAAGGCTATAGTCGGGAAGAATGTTTCAGGAAAATTGGATAATGGTCCCTCAAGCTTTCTCAATGCGAAAATATTAAATACCTCAGCCCAAAGATGTTTGTAGGTAGTTTTTATTTATATATTTATAAAGTTTTATATAGCGCGAACAAGACCTGCGAGGGTATCAGAGCGCTTTACAACGGGGGAGGGGTGGAGAGGACACATTGGTGAAAGACAGTAATAAAGTGTATTTAAGAACGTAAGATATAAACATAGAAGAGTATCAAATCTGGAGCGCTAACTCTTTCAGCAACCAGACGGGTAAGAACGTGAACAGCAAAAAGAGAGTTCAACAAGTAAGTTCAGTCAATAGCTCATGTGGAGATGGCTTTTAGTCTAACCACTTAGATATTAGGAATGATTTCACTTCTGATTTAAAGGAGGTGGAAGAGTAAATCAGATGGATTTCATTCGGCAGATAATTCCAGATTTTCTGTGAGATGCTAGAGAAAGCTCTATAGCATGTTTTTTTCTTGCGGAAAATCTGTGGTTTCAGAAGCATTGAGCTGTTGCTACAGGATATCCTACAACCGCCCGATGGTTCCAATAACCCTGGGCACCGAACTCCGCTCCGCTCTGCTGGCGGAGTTTGCGGCATGTTGCATACTCCACGTTCCGCTGAGAACGCGAAGTTCCTGCAAACTTCTGACTCCACAGCGGAGCTTAGTTCAGCCCCGGACCCTCCTACCTCCCCCCCTACAATAAATATTTTTTCATTAAAATGTAAAATTCAAGTAAAATAAAAGCACCCATACCTTATCATGGCGTCTCGGGCTGCCCTCCTCCTCCTCGCCGTAATCGCCTACGTCATGGAAGGACTGCGCATGTGGGTGCATGCACAGTCCAACCATGACCTACGGGATTATGGCGAGGAGGAGGGGGCCAGCCCGGGACACCGCAATAAGGTAAGTGCACTTTCATTTAGCTATATTACATTTTATTTTAAAAATATTTATTGCGGGGACGGGAGCCACGGACCGGAGCTCCACTGAGTTTTTGGCCAACTCCGTAGAGCTCCACGTAGAGCAACTCCGCCTGCTATGGCCGTAACTTGGGGTGTTGAAATGTAAAGCTTTGTGGGTCATGCCAATGATTTTTAGATGAATTTGTGATTCAGACGGGAGCCAGTTTAATGATTTCAGGTCACGGGAGATGTGATTATTTCTTTTTGTTCTGGTGCTGAGTCTGGCCACCGCGTTGAGGGAGGTCCGTAAGGGGGGCCAGCTTGTACTGGGGAAGGCCGCTGAGTGTCGCACTTCAGTAGTTAAGCCTCGAGAGGACTAGTGCTTGGACTGCTGATTTAAGATTTTTCTGGGGTAGTAAGAGTTTCAGTTTCCTTAGAATGCTCATCTGGTAGTTTGCTCCTTTGATGGCATTGCTGATATGTTTCTGCATGTGCAGATGTTGGACTATAATAATTCCCAGAGATCTCGGAGAGACTACAAAGTGAGGAGTACTGTTGAGAGCAGTTAGATGTTTCATCCAATGATCGATCTTCAGATTGTGTTTGAGTGGGGTAAAGAGGAGGAATTTCGTTTTGGTGGTATTAAGTTTGAAATAGTTGAGCGTAAGCCAGGTCTGAGTATTCTGTAGGATCGTGTTGAAGGTAATGAGGTCATCGGGAGAGGAGATTTTCAGGTACAGTTGTGTGTTATCAGCATACATATGGTGATGAATGTTGGAGAACGCTAAGGAATCTGCTAATGGTTCCATGAATAAGTTGAAGAGAATGGGGGAGAGGGCAGAACCCTGTGGGACTCCCAGAGTGACCATAGAGGGCTTTGACAGACAGTGGTTGACCTTGATTCTTTGGGTTCTGTTCTGGAGGAATGAAGTAAACCACTGGAGGACGGTCCCAGAGAGACCCATCCTTCTTTCAAGTAGGCATAGAATGTTGTTGTGTTTCATAGTATCAAATGCAGAAGATAGATCAAGGAGGATAAGGAAACACGCTTCATTCTGATCAAGCATTGATAGGACGTCATCCATTATGAGAGTGAGTGCTGTTTCGGGGCTGTGGTCGTGGCGAAAGCATGACTGGTATTAGTCAAAGAGTTGGTACTGATCTATGTGATTACAGAGTTGGATCTGAACACAGTTATCGATAAGCTTCGCCAGGGTGGGAATGTTGGAGATTGGACGGAAATTGTTTAAAGTCTGCCGTTGTTTTTTTAGGATGGGGGTTACCTATCCAACATTTAGACAATCAGGGAAGGTGCCCTGGAGGAGAGAGGCGTTTACGATCTTAGTCCATAGAGGGAGGATGGACAGTTTGATCTCCTTAAAGACAGATGGTGGTAAAGGGTCAATGAAGTGGTTCGATGGCTTCAGGAGTGTGAGCAAGTAGTGAATGTCACTTTCCTTGAGAGGGCTGCCAAGAGGTATTGTTTTTGGGGGAGAGGTCAGGGTGGTTTATCAGGATAGCGGACTGTAATGGAAAATAAGAGGAGGGGGAGTTAAATGGTAACAACCCCCTCATAGTTTGTAACTCTTGCTCAATAATGGTGTTTTTTCCCTGAAGAATGAGGTGAATCCTTTGCAATTTGGAGGCTTTTTGGAGCTGTTATCATGGTGGGGTTGGTTGCTGGATTGTTGCTTGACAATTTCAAAAGGTTTTTTAGGTCGACTTCTGGCTTGGTCCAGTTGGCTTCTAAAGAAATTGGCTTTTGAGTTCCTGATGCTTTTGTTGTAGGTGTTTCTCACTGCTCTTAGCCTTTCCAGGTTTTCCTTGGAAGGTGAGGATCTCCCGCCACTTTCAGCTAGTCTCAAATTGCGTCTTTCATTGTTGAGGTTTTTGTTGAACCAGGGTTTAGACATTTTTGTGGATACGTTTTTAGTTGTAATGGAGCGATAGAGCCCAGGACGATCGAGATGGAGGTATTGAAATGCTCTGTTAGGTCGTGGACGTCCACGAAATTCAATTCAGGGGTTAGGTAGTTAGGGCTAAGGGCTGATAGGTCATTGAGGTTTATGCTCTGTAGGTTACGGTTCCAATGTTTTTGGTTTTTTACTTGAGCTTTTTTAGGAGACACATTGCCATTGATGAGGAAGGTAAAAGGAAAGTGGTCTGTACAATCGCAGGGCAGGATGGACTCCAGTGTTGTGGAGCCTCGATCTGCAATGATTAGGTCTAGAATCTCGCCTTTATTGCGAGTGGGGCAATCACAGATTTGGGTCAGTTCGAGGTCTGACAGGAAGTCTTTGAAGGTATTGACTAATTGGTCATTTAGGTCATTCCAGTGAAGGTTGAAGTCTCCAAGCAAGATCTGACTGGTTTGTTGGCCAGCCTTGTTAGAGATTACTTCCATGAGTTGTTCGATGAAAGCTGGATTGTTTCCAGGCGGATGGTAAATTGGATGAAGTTTGCAAGTAGGTCTGTCATTGCTAATGATATTGATGCAAATGTTTCCGTCAGGATAACAAGGTCGATCTCCTGAGTGCAGGCGAGGTCATAGATCTCGGAAGCATGGCTGACAGCCGATCTGCAATTAATGAGTGTGCATTTCAGGGGGGTGTTGGCATGAGCTGTGACAGGCCGATTGAGGTTGATAGGCTTGAGATTACCTTTGTTAATCCCTCTGGGGTTGTGGGAGGCTACTCTGTTGCAAGTGGGTATTTTAGTGGTTGCACGATCCAAAGCATGTGATTAAATAATTAAATGAAATAATTAAAGACAGCTGGCAGGTCCGTGTAATGAATACTAAGGGTGTAACCAATAGCCCTTTATGTTGCTAAGGACAGTGATAAGTTCTTAGTGAGATCGTGTTTAGACACCGGAGTGCCACGTAACCTGTCCTCTGTCCCAACATTCGAGCATAGAAAACTGTTTAGAAAACCTACAGCCACGAATATTAGTCTGAGGGCTGACGGCTCATATCCTACATCTGTGATCAGTGGAATTCCATATGGAGAAATGACCAGATTACTTTGAAATTGAAGTGAGATCATCATTTTGAAAACGTATCTATGAATTAAGAAACAGGGACTAAGGGACACTCTCTTGGACCATGCAGACACAAGGATTAAACAGGTAACATGGATACCACCCTCGTATAGAAGACTACGGGCATTACTGGAAAGAAACAGAAACTTAATGGGATTACTGGAAAAAGACCGGCCCTGCTGTCAATTTATAGTTCAAAACACAATATTGTTTAGACAGTTTTATTAAAATGCTGGCCATTACTCAAAGGGGTATCAGAAATGTAGAATGTGATCTCGAAAAAACCCTTGTTACATACAGGAGGGGGTGTACCATTATCATTAGAGGCAGAGGTATCACAATTATCTACCTCCTCCAAGATTTCAAGAGAAAAGTAATTGGCTACCAGATCCACCAAAGGTTTTTTTTCATCTGAAGTGAATTTAGCATATGTAAATTTGGGATGAACAAAATGAAAAGTTTCAAGTATAACTCTGACAGGCTTCATTATATGGATCAGTTAATCAATTCTAATAGCAGTTTTGTGGTGCATGCGATTATATGTAATTGTTCAATGGTTTACGTTGGCAGTACAGCAAGAGCTTTGAAAATTTGAATCCAGGAACATCACAGAGCTATCAAGAATAGAGATACCTATTCCCCTTTTGCACAACATGTCAAAGATTGTCATTCAGATATATGCAACTTTAAATTCCATGGCTACAAAGGATTAATCTTAGCCCATGGGAGGAGACATTCATCTTACTCTTCGCCAGATAGAGGTGAGTAGGATAAGCAGATTGAAGACCCTAGGAAAGGGTTTGCATATAGAAAGTGAGTGACATCACTTTCTGCGATCAATATGATAGTGTATTGTCGAGGGCAGTACGCTTTTGGACGGAATGACTCTATTGATTATTTGGATGTATGCGGTCATGAGAATGTATGGCTGATGATACTTAACTCTATTGAAACTGCAGTGCATGGATAATAGTATGACTTAGAAGTAAGTCATAGGGATCTGGCTCAGGGCAACAGAATTAATGAGGATTCTTTCTCTGTTTGGATTATATTGTCTTGTTATACTTGTTTTGGAAGGATTATTTAAAAAATGAATTGCAGACTTGGTTATATAATCAGCTTTTTATTGACAAGGATATCTTTGAGGACGGAGCTAATTATAATTTGATCAGTATAGTAGGGCTAGGAGCTCTCTTTTCTATTTAGATTGTATGGCTGTTTCATATTTGGTTTGGCATATTAATTGAAGCTTGGATTGTGTTACTTGGGGGTTTGATCAATAGTTGTCAGAATAAGGAGTTAAATGGATTTGTATTCAGAGTTACTGGATGTTTCAAGATGGTGGATCCAGTCACATGAGAGAACCATGTTATGAGAGTATATGTATGGAGTTGGCCTCCCTATAACGGTAGTATGGCCCTTTTTGTCCTTGTAAATTGCACTGTCTTTACATTTGGGTAGGGCTGAGCTATTTAAGCATGGGGTTTACATCTGGGATGTTTAAATGTATATGTAGTCCTGTATATTTGTGTTTTGATTGTAATTTGTTGGCGGACTCTTACCCATCGGGACATCGTGTACTATGATTGTGGGATTGGTATTTTATTCTGAATATTTTTGAGAATAAGGCTTTGAAGAATGTATGAGATGTTTTTTGTAATGACTTTTTGATTTGAATATGATTAGAGTTTGATTTTTGTGAGAAAAATGGTTTGGGTACAAAGATTATTTTCTATACACTAACAACTCCAATATGGTAGTGAGCTGCACTGATAAATATTTTGTGAGTTTTAGCTCCAATGGATTGACCGATGGGATCAGATGTGCCTTGCTTTAATAACCGTCCGAGTCCGCAATGACCACTTTGATCCCAGCAACTTCCTCTGTGGTTGTGGTGATTCGGTACTATATGAGGTAAGCTTGGGGGCTTTATTTGGGGTATGAAATAGGGAATGGCTTTGTCTGCCCACTGAGGCGTAATATGCCAGTGGCTCCCTTTTAACTGTATTTACGGGTAACAGTGCAATGGAGCACGTAAACTGGAGAGTAAATGCTTTGTTGTGGGCATTAATATTGTACTGTATAGTGTCTATATGATATGTATGGGTTGTCCCCTCCACTCTGGTAGTGCAATAGGCCTGTGCCCCTCCCCCCTTTGATCACATTTATTGATAGCTTTGGAAAGTTTGAATTAGCTACATTTATGAATGGGGAGCCAGTGAGGCTTCTTGAGGTGCGGTGGGATGTGGGTGCGGCGTAGGAGGTCCAGTATGAGTCTTGCAGCGGGGTTCTGGATGGTCTGGAGTCTATGTAGGAGTTGTTCAGAGATTCCCCTATATCCGTTAGTGAGGTGGAAGCCTTACTTCACACAATAAAATCAGGCTCCTCCCCCTTGACGTTATTCCATCCAAAGTAGTCACCTCCCTCTCCAAACAAATGTCCTCGCACATAGGCACAATTCTCAAACTCTCTATGCGAGAGGGATACCTTCCCCGGGAATGGAAGGCGGCAACACAGGTCATCACTATTTGGAAGAACCCCAAGGTCCCTAAGGAAGAGCTTTCCAATCTATCCCCATCTCCTTACTACCTCACGTAAGCAAAGTATTGGAAAAATACATTAATAAGCAGCTGTCTAACCATGTCAAAACTACAGGCAGTTTGGATTCCTCTCAATCTGGTTTCAGGCCCAAATACAGCACGGAGTCTGCACTGTTGGAGGTCATGGACAACATCAGAATGACCTTAGACAGTGGCCATTCAATGATTCTCGTGCTGTTGGACCTTTCTGCTGCGTTCGAAACGGTATCCCACCAGATCTTGCTCAGGAGATTGGGGGAGATTGGACTAAGAGGGACTTCAGGGGTTGACAAGCTTCCTGTCCTCCCGCACCCAGACCGTCAGTCTTGGCCCTTTTCAGTCAAAGTCGATGGAACTGACCAAGGGAGTTCCCCAGGGCTCATGTTTGCGCCCTACTCTGTTTAACATCTATATTACTCCCTTGACCAACCTTCTCAGATCCTGTGGCTTTACGCCCATTTCATATGCTGATGATACCCAGCTCCTCTTCTCATTTTACAAATCTGACATGAAGGTTCAGACCACATTCTCTGAGAGAATGACAGCCATCGCAAATTGGATGAAAAGCAATTTTCTCCAATTTAACGCAGGGAAGACGAAGATTATGCTCTTAGGAGATGCACCATTGCTGTGGACACCAGACTGGTGACCGGCAGCTTGGCTAAGGCCCTTGTTGAAAATGTTGGCATTCGCCTTGATCGCGCCTTGTCCTTGAAGGAGCACGCTGCTCACACCCCGGATCCTGTTTTTACGTGCGGGCCTGTTACGATGAGTTTTCCCTCTGCTCCTGGATTTCATTCGTAAAACCCTCATTCAGGCTATTGTAATGAGGAAGCTAGACTACTGCAATGCTCTCCTGGTCTCAGCCAATCAATCCTTGCTCCGCAGATTGCAGGTGGTCCAGAATACTGCAGCGCGCCTTGTCATGAATGCCCCGCCGAGAACTGCCTTCCTTCCCCTTCTTCAACAGCTTCATTGGCTTCCAATCTGCAAGCGTGTTAAATTCAAAGTTTGCTGCATCGTCCACGAGGCTTTGCATAACAAAGGTCCTCTTTACATCTCTTCGAAACTCAAGCCTTATGCCCAGGCCCGGACTGGCCGTAGCGGGCACCGGGCAATCCCCCGGTGCGCCGCACAGATGGGGGCCGGTTTTGGGCCCCTGGGGGCCGATTTTGTTACTGGGCCGTTTTTGCAGCATCGGCCCTGTAACAAAATCGTCCGTAAACCGGCCCTGGCAAAGAGCTCGGGGGCACCTCCAACCCCCCGAGTGGGGAGGGGGGGAGAGTATTTTGCCAGGGCCGGGTTTGGTTCCCAGTCCGGCCCTGCTTACGCCCCTTTTAGAACCCTCAGGTCTGGAAACAAAGCGCTCCTCTTAGTTTCCCGGATCAGGAACACTAGGCTAGGCAGGAAATCATTTTCCTACCTCGCTCCCTTCCACTGGAACCAGCTCCCTATTCACCTAAGACAATGCCCCGGCTATTTGCGTTTCAAGAAACTTCTCAAGACCACTCTATTTTAAGAATGCTGTCAGCCTGTCTAGCAGCACAGTCCAAAGCGCAGAGATACCCCGTTGGGGTGATTCAGGCGCTATATAAAACCTATAAATAAATGAAAAATTCAGGCGTAATTTTGCCATAGTCCAGCCTGCTGGTGACGAGTGTTTGCGTGACGGGCAATCTGGAGTTCTGAAACAATCATTTGAAGATTTTTTGCAGCAAGCATAGGATGTGGAAGCAAGAGGTGTACACTGCATTGACTTGAGCCGTCATTTTGTGCTAGTCATCTATGATGACCCAGCACCAGAGCTAGGGGGATCAGGGTGTTCCTACACTGCCCCCTTTTCAATACTTTTTCTGGGGGTTTTGGGACTTGGCTGAAGCCGAGTCCCAAAATGTCTGCCCTCACTTCCTGGTTGAAGTGTTGACAGCCAATCTGATCTCTTCACAAGACCGTCATTATTTGCAAAGGCTTCACACCCCTAGATATAGAATTTGGGATTTCCTTTAACCCCTTCAGTGCTAATGACAAGGGTAACTCGTCATGGAGTTTCCATTGATTTCAATGGAAATGACATGGACCTACTAGCACACCCCTTAGCATCCAAGTGGTTAATATTTAAAAAAATACTGAACAGATTTAGAATCAAATAACACAAAGCATGCTTCCTGGACCAAAAGTCACCTTTCTGCGTAATTTGGTGTAAATCCGTCCAGTGGTTCAAGCTGTAGTCATACTCAAAATACCCATTAGAATTAATATGGGAAACTCACTCTTTTGACCCCTCCACCCCCCTTTTTCTTGGCCCCTGCTTCACGGATCACCCCAAAACTTTCCATGCACAACTAGAACTAGAATCCCCAGCACACTTTTTGGGAAAATGTCATGAAGATTCGTCAAACTGCGCCACATATATAGCCAAGTTACAAATCGTGTTTCCTATTGAAACTAGGTCCTAGCTAAAACTACCTACTGAGATAGATAGATAGATAGATAGATAGATAGATAGATAGATAGATAGATAGATAGATAGATAGATAGATAGATAGATAGATAGATAGATAGATAGATAGATAGATAGATAGATAGATAGATAGATAGATAGATAGATAGATAGATAGATAGATAAAGTTTTGTTGTAAGGGCAGGGCTGAGAAATTATTTTGGAAGATGTAATAATGGACTGAATGTGAAAGGACTAGATTTTGGACTCTGAACACAATAGGATCTACATGAATCTTATGAATGAAGTTGTGCCTTTGTTTACTGATTGAGTTCTCCTCTGACGTTTATATGTACCTGTAGGAGGAGGTTCAAATGTGGTGGGACCTCAGGAGTGAGAGCACCACAGTTACAAATTTTGAGTTAACTACCTACCAGTGTGGTGAACTGTAGCCATCATTGCCTTCATTGTTGTTTTTTCTTTTGTTTAGGCGATTGTGTAAGAAGAAGAATGCGACTATGGCAAAGGCATGTTGTTAAACATTAAACAAGGAGATATGGAGAAGGTTATGTGCCAAAGTAGTTTTTAGACTATAAAATACCGTTTTTGGGGGGGAGATGAATCAATGAATGGATCACCTCCTCTCTCGATCTACTCATCCCTAAAACCTCCTCCCTTAAACACCCCAAAAGAGTAGCCTCGGCTCCATGGTACACACCAGAGCTTAAAGCCCTGCGCCAAGAGTGCAAGAGGACGGAACGATCCTGGAGGAAAGTCAAATCGGAAACAAATAAAGAGATCTACTCTGCTTCTCTCCTTAATTACAAAACCACCATCCGTAAAACCAAAATTGCGTTTTTTCAGGAGAGAATAGAGAAAGCAGTATGCTCCAGCAAGGAATCCTATGCCATCCTAAAAGACCTTCTGAAAACCCCAGCACCCGGACCTAAACATCCCATTGACCCTACAGCTGACCAGACCAAATGCCAACAATTGGCGGATTTCTTTCACGGGAAAATCCTAAAAATCCTCGAGTCTATTCCCTCCGCGACTCTGTGCGAGGAACACGATCCCCTGCAACCTTCAACACCCTGCCGTCTTTCTTCTTGGGGTCAAGTCACGACTGAAGAAGTGGGAAACACGTTAACATCTATAAAAAGCGGCTCTCCTAAGGATCCCACCCCCCTCCGAATTCTTAAAAAGGTTGCCCCCACGATCATCCCCCCCGTGACCCACCTGATTAACACCTCACTCCAACAGGGAGTTGTACCCCTAAGCTGGAAGGCGGCGGTCGTGAAAGCTCTGTTAAAAAAACCCTCCCTTGACCCCGAAAACCTGGCGAACTATAGGCCCATCTCCCTACTCCCAGGAATCAGCAAGATTGCTGAAAAACTGGTTAATAGAAAACTTTCCCAGTTCCTGGAAGTCAATAACATACTAAAAAGCTCCCAGACGGGCTTTCGCCCAGGGCAGGGCACAGACATCGCCCTCCTAGCAGCGGTTGAGGAGGCCAGAACGCTACTGGACGGAGGAGGATCAGTGGCAGTGATCCTCCTCGACCTAAGCGCGGCCTTCGATACCGTCGATCACCGACTTCTTATTAAAAGACTCAAGGGAGCCGGTGTAGAGGGCTCCGCCTTAGCCTGGCTCACATCTTTCCTGGCTCAACGGACCTACCAATTCTGGGAGAACAACGCCCGCTCCTCCGAAATTCCCCTCCAATGTGGCGTGCCTCAGGGCTCCTCCCTGAGCCCCACATTATTTAATATCTATATGTCCACATTGGAGGAGGTCATCACTCCATTCGGAGTGAGTGTCGTCAGTTACGCTGACGACACACAATTGGTTGTGTCATTATCCCACCCCAAACAACAACCAGCAGACCTATTCAATTGCCTTGCGCAGGTCCATCACTGGATGAACACCTCTGCCCTAAAACTAAATGGGTCAAAAACGGAGGTTCTGCTCCTTGGCCCACCAGGATTCACACTGTCCCCGAACATCTGGCCAGCCTGTCTGGGCCCTCTTCCCGAACCCAGAGAAGAAGTAAAGAGTCTGGGAGTGTGGCTTGATACCGACCTCTCGTTCACTGTGCAGGCAAAGAAAGTGGCCGGGACCTGCTTTGGACTTCTGAAATCATTGAGGAAAGTCCTGCCCCTCCTGCCCACCGACTCCCAAAAGTTGCTTATTCAAGGCCTAATAATCTCGAGGCTTGATTATAGCAACGTGATATACCTAGGCGCCCCAGAGGTGACTCTGAACAAACTTCAGAGAATTCAGAATACCGCGGCCCGGATTCTCACAAATACCCCTGCCAGAGCATCGGCCAAACCGGCCTTAAAACTCCTCCACTGGCTTCCCATAAGAGAGCGGGTCAAATTCAAGGCCCTGTGTCTGGCCTACAAACTACGACGAAATCAAGGCCCCCCTGTTCTCAAGAAATTCATCACACCTTACAAATCCTCAAGACCCCTCCGCTCTGACACAGAAAATCTCATTGTTGCCCCCAAATTCAAGAGAGCCCGGTCTGGAGGAAGGCGTTTCTCAGTCCAGACTGCACGACTTTGGAACACACTTCCCCGAGTCCTCCGCCTCGAACCTCAATACCTCCGCTTTAGGAAACAGCTCAAAACCCACCTCTTTCCACAGTGAATCACTCTTGGCCCTTATCTTGTTCTTTCGTTCCACCCTCCCTGTCCTTTTTCCCTTTTCCCCCTCCCTTGTCCCACTGTACTCAGGAGATAGGATTTTCTAACGCTGGGATACCTCTGGGTGACTACGCGCTCTACAAAAATATATAATAATAATAATAATAATAAGATGGGGTGAGTTGTAACTAATTCAAAGGAATCGTCCTGGGTGGAGTCGTGCAAATGAAGAGGTCTCCTACCACACACTTCCCCATCATGTTAGCTAAGGACAATAATGCAGCAGTGTCCCAGTTTAATGAATGGCTTCTGGCAGCAGCCAATTTTGTTGCGCCTGAACAACTGGCGATGGTAAAAAGGTGTAAGACGTCGTCACCTTGGTATGGCCCTGAGCTTAAATGCCTAATAATAAACTGTAGGAGAGCTGAGCGTCTCTGGAGACTGGACTACAGTAGTGAAAAGAAAGCAGCTTACAATCTAGCTCGGCAACAGTACAAGGAAGCAATTATTGCAGCTTAGAGGCTATTCTTTATGACAAAGATTGAGGAAGCCGGAAACTCCGCTATGGAACATTTTTAAATCCATTAAACTACTGGCTAAACCACAGCAGGACAACGAATTTAAACCAGACCAAGCCATGTGTAACAAAGTGGCCTTATACTTTCAGAATAAGTTGCAATTGATTTATAAAGATCTCTTAAAGACTCTGGGAGCTCCAGAGAATCAACACCAACCGCTTTGTGATGCTAGGTCAACCTATTGCAGACTATCCTGCTTTCAAACACTCTCTAACGATGAGGTACACAAACTCATCCTCTCTATAAAATCCGGTTCACCTAAAGACCTCTGCCCACCAGCCACTATGTTCAAAGAGAGAGCGAGGTGGCTCACTCTGTCCCAGGGGGCTGAGCCTAGTCTAAGGAAAGCAAAAGGAGGTTCCCCTGGACTTACTAAAAATAGGCCACCGGATAATTACTTGATTCCAAAACTTGATTAATAAGGGGGGTAAGCTAATCACAGATCTTTCTGGAGGCCAGGTGCATACTGGCTAGTGAAAGCAAAAGGAGGTTCCCCTGGACTTACTAAAAATAGATACAAGTTTGCATCCAATTCTATAGTTCACTCACACATACTTCTGCACAACACAAACACACTTCCTTCTATTCTCCCATGTAGCAGGAATCTATACCAAACTAGAAAATAGTGCTAAATAATATTTATTTTCATTTAAAAACAAGCAATATACACAAATATTTAATTGTATTAATACAGATATTAAAAACCCTTCATACAGAACTATGAAGGACACTAGTCCATTAAAAACATTCACATGTTTTATAAAGAACAACAAAAACAAATTATACACCATTCATAAAACTCAAGTACAGGACCCTATGGACTTCAACAACACGATAATACAATTCAGTTGAGGCCTAACTTTAGATCCAGAGCTGATAACTAATTCAATGGTAATTTCGGCATGAAGACTGTATTTGTCTTTTTTTGTCCTAAAATACCATTCAGCGGTGGTTTCTTAGCAAGTGCGTCGACGAGAACCACCTCTATCGCACCTTTTCTCAGTAACACCAGGACTTCCTCCTGTAGGAGAAGAAGGTGGTCCTCTGTGCAAAACCCTTGGCAAGGAGGGTAATTTGGGGGAAATTCACGAAAGGGAAGCGAATACCCATTCTCTACGAGATTGAGAACCAAAAGGTCCGATGTGACCGATTCCCAATCCCATAGAAAATGAGTAAGCCGACCCCCTACAGGACCAGCATGATCCGGAATGGCGGATCTAGGGCTGCTTTGCTGTGGATGGAGGGGGGTGGGAAGAGAAAGAGGAGGAGGAGGTAGCTTGACGACCTCTTGGGCGGCCTCTGTTTCTACCCCTGTACGACTTGTACAGAGAATTTTGCTGCTGCTGCTGCTGAAGTGGCTGCTTGTAAGAGCGAAAGGAAGATCTCCCAAATCCTCTGTATCTCTTACTCGATGTACCTCTGATCTGCAGGCCCAAAGACCTAGCCGTCGCCCTACTGCCCTTGAACCTCTCCAAGGCAGCATCCGCCTTCCTCCCAAATAATCCGGAACCATCAAAAAGGAAGGTCTATTAAAGTAGCTAGTACATCAGGAGAAAACTTGGAAGACTTTAACCAAGCAGCCCTCCTGGTGGCAACAGAAGATCCCATGACCCTTGCCACAGAGTCAGCCGTATCCAAACCACTCTGAATGACTTGGCGAACAGCAGCCTGAGTGCCGCAAGAACCTCATTGAAGTTCTGCCTGTCCTCTTCCGGTATCTTTGGTACCAACTGTTTTGCAGAGTCCATCAAAGCGTGTATATAACGTCCTAGAAGGCACGTGGCATGTGTGGACTTAAGAGCCATGCTAGCTGAAGAGAATACTTTCTTAGCTGATTGGTCCAACTTTTTAGACTCCTTATCAGCTGGTACCTGCGGAAAAGCTCCAGTTGATGTCTTGGAACAAGCTGCCTGCACAACTAAGCTCTCTGGAGACAGATGAGTTGAGAGAAAGTCAGGATTTCCAGGAGCCACCCTATATCTCCTAGCAACAGCCCTTGAAACAGCAGGAGATGAAAAGGTCTTTTTCCATACTTCCAAGACAGGCTCTGTAATTGCCTCATTAAAAGGCAGCATAGGCTCCACCACTAAAGAGGGAGAATGGAGCACTTCAGTTAAAATGTTTGACTTAAACTCCGCAGTGGGCAGTTCGAGATTTAAAAGTTCAGCTGCCTTTCTCATCACCATGTGATATGGCGCAACCTCCTTCGAAGGGACGTCAGGAGTTGAGGAAAGTTCCCACTCTGGAGACAATTCCAGACCACTAGCCTCCTTAAGATCTTCAAAGAAGTCATCGGAGTCCTGCAGCTCACCTTCTTCAATCTCCTGCGCTCTATATCTAAGCTCCTCCAAAAGCCTTTGGGCCTCCCTTCTAGACCTCATCTTCGGGGTCGGCGTCGACGGAGTCACAACAGACTCCGAAAGAGCCGGTGCCGGCATCGAACTCGGAGCCGGTGGAGCAGTATGGAGTGCACGAGGTCGGACCGGAGCCCGTGAGGATGGAATCGGCGTCGACGACCTTGGCGCCGGAAAATGCCAAGCCGGAGCCGGCGTCGGCATAGAAGGCATAAACGGCGCCGGTGCATATGCCTGAGGGATGCCCAGGTTAAAGGCCATCGGACCCATGGACCAGTCGGTGCTCCAGAGGGGTACATGGCTCTAGAGAAGACACCATACATTGCAGTTAAATAATGCATAGGGTCTTGTCCTGGGCCTGGAAATGGAGGGTATTGACCCTCAGACTGCTCCTGGCTAGGTGCAGGCACTGTGCCAGCCAAATCCACTGGCTGTTGCTCCGGAGTCGCAGACCCTTCTGGCAAAGGAGCCTCTTCCTCTTCTCGAGGTGCAGAACAGGACGGCGCCGGAGACGGATTCGATACCGGCGTCGGAGAATGCTCCGGGGAGTCAACAGGCGAAGTCTCACCTTCCGGATCCGGAACAACAGGTGAAGGAGACACATAATCCTTCCGATGACTTCTACCTGGAGACTTCGACTTCGTGTCCGAGCCCTTCTCAGAACGACGTCGAGACCCATGCTTCCTCTTCTTATGCTTCTTCTTGGATCGAGGAGCATGCCCCGAAGACGACCTCGAACGCGACCTCGAGCGGGACCTCGAACGCGACCTCGACCGCCTCGAGCTTGACTTCGAAGTCTTCTTGTCCTTCTTGCCTTTCATCTTCGCTACAAGAAGCTTCGCCTCTCTTTCTCTCAACGCCTTGGGGTTCATTTTCTTGCAGCATGGGCACCCTTGGACATCATGGTCAGAAGACAGGCACCATACGCAGTCCTCGTGCGGATCCGTTATCGACATCATCTTCCCGCACTCTCCACACGGCTTGAACCCGGTCTTCTTCGAGGACATCTCGGCAGGAAATAAAGAAACAAGAAAGCACCAGAATACAGCAACAGTAACAGAGTTACCACAAAGCTACTGAGGATCCCTAGAAAAACTGTTAGCGTCGACGATGCGGAAAAAAGGGAACTGATGTCATCACGCCGACGTGGGCCTATTATGGAGTCGGTGACGTCTGCGGAGCCGCGCGCGATGCTGTGCTTCTGTGACGTTGTCCACGTCGGCGCGAAGCTACAAAAGTATTTACGAATGTTGCTGACGCAGGGGATATTCACAAGGTGAGGAATCCACTGGCAGATGTATCCATCAAAAATCTGCGGACACATTTTGATGGTAGGAATGGCAACCAGATGGTGAACTATGCTTAATCTCAGGCGAATCAAAACAAAACTAAGAAATGGCCTGGTTACTACTGTCAGGTAATCTTGAAAGCCTCTTCTAACCTCCAGCTGGTAATAAAATACAGAAGTAGGTTGCTTCCCAATAACTTTCATGCACACTTCGTTTTGATAGGTTAAAAAGGTACTTTTGATCCCCTGTTTGGATACTAGTGTAATACAACCAGGATCATCGTTGATTGAGAAATTAAATAAATTGTTACACCAGTTCGAAATATTCTTCAACCAGGGGATCTTGCGACTTTTATCCAAGGATAAACAGTCAATGATAATGGATTGGGTACATTTAGTCTCCTCTTTCGCCCAAATGGATCTTCATAACTATAATGGTCGTAATCCAATAAGATCCGATAAATAATTAATGCCTACTTCACAGTGTATGATTTCAGTGGAAGCAGATGGAGGTAGGCACAGAAGGCGTTTTAAAAACAAATTTTCTTCTAACTGGAGTGTCTGTGCATGATTATGGCCCCAAACAACTGCACCATAAAGAGCTATTGCAACACATCTGACCTTGTATATGTCAACCATATCCTTGATTCAGCAGGTACCTAACTTAGCTGCAAATCTAAAAATTCTGTGGGCACTCTTAACCGGTAAACAACCTTTACAACGAAACTTTTACAACGCACTACCATTACAACGCGGTCATTACAACGCAAACTATTACAACGCATTGCTCTGGGGGGCGCTCTAGGATAGGGAATAGGTTAATTTACTATCCAATAACCTTCCCTAGTGTCCACGGGGACTGAAGTTGGAATAGTAAATTAAACTATTCACTATCCAACACCCAAAAGCACTATGCGTTGTAATGGATTGCGATGTAAAAACCGCGTTGTAAAGGGAGGCGTTGTAATAGCCAGCGTTGTAACGTCATACATCCTTCTTAACCATCTTGGAGCATACATTCATAAGTTTGTTCGACCAATTCCCATTTCCTGAAAAGGTTACGCCCAGGTAACAGAAGGTATTTACCAGTTCCATTGGAGAATTATCTATATAAAAGGATTTGCTGCTCTTAGTTTTCTGGCCACATACCATAACAAAGGTTTTGGTCTTATTTATTAGCAGTTTCCTGTTCTTAATAAAAAGGCCAAAGCTGTCCATTAGACGTTGAAGGCCAAAGGGGGTTCTGGAAAGCAACACTGCATCGTCGGCATAAAATAAGACAGGCACGGGTTTACCGGCTATTTGTGGTGCATCTGCCTTGATCGACCTTAGGGCTATACCTACTTCATTTATAAATAAAGAGAAGAGTAAGGGTGCCAACACACAGCCCTGTCGTATGCCTCTTTTGACCTCAAAATATGGGGTACATTCTCCCCGCTGTCCATATCGCACCTTACTCGACAGTTTTTCATACAACCTGGCTAAGAAAATAATTATTTCTTTGGGGGCACCTAAATTAATAAAGTTGGCCATAAGATAGAGTGGTCGACGAGGTTAAACGCACTGCTAAGGTCTGAATAGCACAAATATACTCTGCCCTCTTTGGCCAGGGTGTATTTCCCTATCAGGAGTTCTAGGTTAATACATTGCTCCTGAGTTCCTAGCCCTCTTCTAAAACCATATTGAACTGGGGAGAGGATCTATTTTTCCATACCCATTCTTCGTCTTACCAGAAGTATTTTAGTCATCACTTTGGCAGAAGAATCCAAAAGTGAAATGGGACGATAATATTTTGCTTCTGTCTTGATGCCTTTTTTAAAAATGAGAAATATCACAGATTGTACGGCGGAATAGACACTATTGCTGCTAAGTTAAAAACTCTAGTTAAAATGAGGCTCCATAGAGCTATTTCACTTTTATATACATCGATGGGAACCCCATCAGGGCCAGGTGCTGTACCTCCCTTACTGCCAGTCAGTCCATCTTGAACTTCCTCAATAGTAATGTTTAATGGCACCACCGGCCACTGGCTTCCTATTAAGCCTTGCGGGCAGAATGTATTACAATTAGATGGATTAAAAATACTAGAGAAATGTTCCACTCACGCCTCCCAACTAACGTGCGAGATTAATCCGGGATAAGCATAATTTTTTAGGAACGGTGAATTGATAGTTTCCCAGAATAGCCTACTGTTGACTGTTTCAGCTGCCATGGTTAACTTATCCCATGCAAGCTCCTGGAGCTCCTTTTTCCTAGCCATGAGAATCACTTTATAATTATAGCGTACATTTTTTATGGTCTCAGTGTTTCTAGGTCTACTTCCCAGGGCTTGTTTGAGTTGGTTTGAGGCCTGGTTACAATTATGGTCAAACCAGCCTCTAGGTTGAGTACTATTACCCCCTAGAAGTGGCGGTCAAAATCCCATCGATTATGACATTCATTTTTTGAAAGTTAGCTAATAATTGATGGGGTTAACATCCTCATTGAGGCAATAACAGATCTCGAGCTCACATTTAGTGACAATTTCTTTAAAAACGTTTACAGGGTCTACACCAGCCCATTTGATTCGTATCCCATTAGGTCTAAAGGGGGTAATGCTAGTTATCGAATCATAATCTACTGTCGTTTTTGCACCCCAACATAGTGTTGACATAGAGATAATATTATGGTCACTTAATAACTGATCTGTAATCCATGGGGTAGAACACAAAAACTGCTATTGGATGAAATAAGCATGTGATCAATGGTAGAAGCCACATTTCTGGCAATAAATGTAGGAATTGATACTCCATTAATATCCTGTACACCTGATAATAATTCTAAATCATATTTGGCCATCAGTAAATTAAGAGCTTCTCTATAATCATTCTGAATAAACTGCATACATTTGTCTTCCTCTCCATGGGAAAATGGGCAGGGTTGGATGTTAAAATCCCCTACCCAGATTATAGTAATAGATGTCCTAATAAGGCTTGTTAATTTATCCAGCACTTTATCCAATTCCAACACGACATTACTACGGGTTGAATCAAAAACATTATTGTAATAGTTAACCAAAATCATGTCCCTACCATCTTTGCAATATAACCATAAAATCTGAAAATGATTTCCCACAACAACAATTCTTTTAACCTTGAATACAGTTATCTTATTTGAAATAAGGATCATGAGCCCCCATTTCGCTCTGCCCGCTGGTGAGGGCACCACCGGGAGCCAATATGACATAGACCCGTTAACATATATTGGTTCGATACACCACGTCTCTTGGAGACAGATTATGTCTTGATCAGAAGTTATAAAATCCTGCCAGGTTGGTAATTCCAGTTTTTCCCTTAGGCCTGCGATGTTCCAGGTAGTAATGATATAACCATTCTCCAGGCTTTTCCCAATATTACCTCCTACTGGCTTGCCATAAATTCCTTTTGCTATAGTTGCTAGAGCGGTCTCAGGAGATATACTCTCTATGTCGGTGATATTTATAGGCTCGATCTGGGGAAGGTCGGGTATAAGTAATCCCCCTCCATAGTTATCATTAACCCTTCCTTCATTGGGCAGTACTTCTAGTCTAAAATGATTTGTATCCTTATGTCAATCGTTCTGATCAAGTGAACTCAGAGCTTGATATCTGTTAGAGACTGGTATATCTTGGTGGTGTAGGATTGGTATGGGTGAATATGTACTCCGGGGATTTATATCATCACCCCTTGTTTGTCTGGCCCTTAGATGTCTATAAAAATAGCCAAGAGGTAACAGTGTCATACATGATTCAAATGGTAACTAGGGTGGTGCTCTTACCAGGGTATTTCTAGCCCAGCTAGGTTTTCAAAAATGTATGATTATACAGTCCCCTTTCAAGTTTTTAGAAAGGGGGCCAATCCAGCCCACCCTACGTGTCAGGAAAATCTCATTTGCACCTACCATGGGGAAATAATAATAATAATAATAATCATTTATTAAGCGCCTGGCTGCACAAAACTGTGTGTCCCCGCGCTGACTGCAAATTCAACCCATCAAGAAGGCTATAGATCGGGCAATGGAGTTAATTTGTGGGAAATAAATGAGTTTTAAGTCTGGCTCTGAACCTAGTTTCAGATGGCTCCATCCGGAGCTGGATCGGTAAGGCATTCCAAAACTTGGTGGCTAAATAGCGGAAGGATTTTCCTCCCATTTTAGCTTTAGTGATGCGAGGGATTTTAAATAGCATCATGCCTGCTGATCTAAGATCTCTGATCGGCCTATGGATGGTAATGAGGCCTCTCAGATAGCTAGGACCTTTGTTTTGGGCAATGCGATGTGCGTAGCAGAGAGTTTTAAATATAATCCTCTCTTTAATAGGGAGCCAGTGAAGCTTGGCTAGCGCATTTTTTGTGGATGCTCTCCTGGGGAGACCCTGCACCAGTCGTGCTGCAGAATTTTGTATGCATTGTAACTGGTGCAGACTCTTTTGATTAAGACCAAGTAGGAGAGCATTACCATAGTCCAAATGGGGGGATATTAGGGCATGGACTATGGTCTTTCTTGCTTCAATCGATAGAAGGTCTAGTACTTTACGCAGTACTTTTAGAGTGCTATAGCATTTGCCTGTCACTTTGTTTACCTGGGTTCTGCCTGAGAGATCGGCGTCAAGCATGACTCCGAGATTCTTCACCTTCTCTACAGGCACAGGTACTTCTCCCAACTCACTGGGCCACCATGCTTGCGACCAGACCGAAGTCTCCTTCCCTACTATCAGTACCTCTGTTTTATCTCCGTTTAAACGGAGACAGTTGGCGTTCATCCATGTCGCTATCTTTAACATACAGTTAGAGAAGTTGGAAGCTAGGTCTCTACTGTCTGGCGTTATTTTGAACACCAACTGGGTGTCGTCAGCATAGCTGACAATGCCCACCCCAAATTCCTCCGCGATGTATGCCAGGGGTTCCATGTAGATGTTAAATAAGGTAGGGCTCAAGCTAGAGCCCTGTGGAACCCCATGGCTAACACTGCGAGGTGATGATTTAAAGGGTGGGCAATGAAGTTGGAAGGTTCTATCAGTGAGGTATGACTGAAACCAGGTGAGAGCAGAATCTTTTACTCTCATGTCTGAGAGCCGAGACAGCAGCGTTGAGTGCAGCACGGTATCAAATGCTGCACTTAGGTCCAATAGGACCAGCGCTGCTGTCTCTCCCTCATCCACCAGTTTCCGAATCAGTTCGGTGGAATATAGAACGGCTGATTCCGTTGAATGGCCTGATCTAAATCCTGATTGGGAAGGGTGGAGGAGTGCTTCTTTCTCCAAAAACTCCATGAGTTGGAGATTGGCCACCTTCTCTATGATCTTAACACAGAAAGGGAGAAGGGAAATTGGTCGCAGGTTTTGAAGCTGAGTAATAGGAATGTTCGGTTTCTTTTTTAGTGGTAATACCTGGGCAGATTTCCAGTTTCTCAGGACATTGCCTTCCCGGAATGAGGTTGTGATCATGTTGCTTATATGATCCAATAATAGGCTTTCCATGACCGCTTTGTACTGTTCCGGTGGGCAGGCATCCATAGGGGAGCCAGAACAAATAGTATTTATAATTTTCATAAGTTCCTGTTTATTGGGGGTCCTGAAGTTGGTAAACTGGGGTTTGAGGGGGCAAGAATCTAGAATCTCCACCTTATTTTTATCTGACCTGGTACTGCTGGAAAATGTAGCATGAATTTTTTCTACCTTCTCCACAAAGAAGTCGGCTATCTGGTCGCATGTCTCTGTGGAGTAGGTATCTTTAGTATCCAGGCGAGAGAGTGTGGTAATTTCTCTGTAGATACCGAATTGTTCCTTGGTAGGGTTTTTAGCTTCCACAATTCTGCTCTTGTAATAGAGACTCTTCTCTAATCGTACCAACTTTTGATATTTTTTTAGCTCGATTTTATAGTTTTCTTTGAGTTCTGGAGTATAGTTTTTCCTCCACTTTCGTTCAATGGATTTGCATAGGGCTTTAGCTATTTTCAATTTTTCAGAGAACCAGGGGGCATTTTTAGATTGTCGAGCTGGGGGTTTGGTCGTCCAAGGAGCAATTTTATCTAACGCTTTAGTTAGCCATGATTCAAAGTTATCCCATACCTCCTGTAGGGAAACGCCTGTTGCCGGGGGATGTTCGGTAAGGTCCTGCAGCAGCAGTTCAGGGGTGCACTTTTTAAAGTTACGACGTCTGTAAGGAGGGTTTTTCGCATGTGACTTAGTAATCTTGTTTATGGCTATTTTGAATGGCACCATACTGTGGTCAGACCATATTAGTGGAATGGGTGGAGAAGTGTTAACACCTTCCCAGTTCGTGAATATCGGATCTAGTAGATGCCCTTGTTGATGCATGGGCAAAGTGGATAGAAGCTTGAGATCGATTGCGTTGAAAGCATTCAGGAGGAGTTGTGCTTCCTTGGAGTGGCTATCCTCTAGATGGATGTTAAGGTCGCCAAGTATGATCATATTTTTATGTCTAATGGCTAACTGAGTGGTCAGTTCAATAAGTTGGCTACAGAAGGATTGTGCTGCTCCAGGAGGTCTGTATATTAATAATCCCATGATTGTATTGTTGGTATCTAATTTGATGGTGAATCTTCCACATTCACTATCCATGTTTTTTTGTTCAATTAAAGTGCACTCAAGTTCATTTTTGCTAATCATTGCCAATCCACCCCCCCGTTGTTTCTGACGGTCTATTCTCAAAAGGCAATAGTTGCTTGGTATAGCCTCTAAGATATCCGGGGAGGAGGCTTCATCTAACCATGTTTCAGTAAGAAACATGATGTCCAGATCGCCTTCCGTCAGCAGAACAAAAATTTCAGTTTTATGCTTAGGCATAGACCTACAGTTAAGTAAAGCCATATTTAGGTCCAGCGTAATGTTCGTGGAGGAGATAGTATTGGGAAGTAATTGATGGCATATATTGCAATGTGCGGGTATAGATATCGGGTCTATAGCGTGCAAACAATAGGATGATAGTGGCATACCAAGTTTCAGCAGGTCATCTTTAGTGTATTGATAGCACGGACTCTGATTGTTATGTGCCTCCAAAGGTGATGGGGAGCCGGGTCTGTGGAGTCCTGCCCCGAGCCCCGTCCGGTCACGGACGGGCACAGAAGGGCAGGACTCTGGCTTGACTCCGGCGCGCGATCGGCGCGCCCGCAATGCGCGTCCGCTGCGCGGAGCCATGGACGTATGTATTTATGACGTCGTCCGAGCGACGTTCCCAGCGAGCCCACACTAATATGGCCGCTGTTGTATTCCCCCAGTCCCCGCAGATGATGGCTCTTTAATCGGCCACACCCACCGAGCGAGTCCGAGCAACTGGTCTGCTCTGGCTGGGAAAACGGAGCGAATGTCCAGGTCTCATGCACCAATCCTCAAATAAAGATATGGGCGTAGCAAGTGGCAAAATTTGGATTTTTAAAATGACTAAGTGTCAAGATAGCGTCTAGTACTTCAGCGCTATGGGGGAGGAGAGGACACACAGGGAAATTCAACAGTTCACAGTTTTTAAAATTAGAAGCGTTAAAAATGGCATAACCTCCCGGCTCAAGCCTCAGGAGGGAAAAGCAGCAGTCTACCGTCCTGTTGTCTGTCCTATATTTATGACGTCGTCCGAGCGACGTTCCCAGCGAGCCCACACTAATATGGCCGCTGTTGTATTCCCCCAGTCCCCGCAGATGATGGCTCTTTAATCGGCCACACCCACCGAGAGAGTCCGAGCAACTGGTCTGCTCTGGCTGGGAAAACGGAGCGAATCTCCAGGTCTCATGCACCAATCCTCAAATAAAGATATGGGCGTAGCAAGTGGCAAAATTTGGATTTTTAAAATGACTAAGTGTCAAGATAGCGTCTAGTACTTCAGCGCTATGGGGGAGGAGAGGACACACAGGGAAATTCAACAGTTCACAGTTTTTAAAATTAGAAGCGTTAAAAATGGCATAACCTCCCGGCTCAAGCCTCAGGAGGGAAAAGCAGCAGTCTACCGTCCTGTTGTCTGTCCTATATTTATGACGTCGTCCGAGCGACGTTCCCAGCGAGCCCACACTAATATGGCCGCTGTTGTATTACCCCAGTCCCCGCAGATGATGGCTCTTTAATCGGCCACACCCACCGAGAGAGTCCGAGCAAGTGGTCTGCTCTGGCTGGGAAAACGGAGCGAATCTCCAGGTCTCATGCACCAATCCTCAAATAAAGATATGGGCGTAGCAAGTGGCAAAATTTGGATTTTTAAAATGACTAAGTGTCAAGATAGCGTCTAGTACTTCAGCGCTATGGGGGAGGAGAGGACACACAGGGAAATTCAACAGTTCACAGTTTTTAAAATTAGAATTCTTATCAAGCCAATGTACAATTTTATTCTTCAAAGTATTGTTGCTCTCCGTAAGTCATGGTTGTAGGGGTGGCACATTCACCACAACTGCAACGTATGGGCAGCACTCTGGGGGAAGGTTGATAGCATCATCAACTCTCCTCTCTTGGCTTAGGTTATAGCGTGCTTTATTTGTGGTAGCACTTGGGTAATCAACTCCCAACCCTTTCATCTGAGCCCCATGGGGTGATCGGGAGTGATTACTCTGGGCTTCCTGTCGTGGTGGTAAATGGGCTGTTGATTCGTTAATTTGTATACTTGCCATGTCATTATGTCCCCCAGGGAGATCGCAACCTGGTCCTTTGGTTGTACTATTTACACTAGTGGTAGCTGTCCTGTACTCCGCCTCTTTAGTTCCTCCCCAGGAAGCATCCTTCCTTGACCTGTTGCTGATGTTGGAGTCCATCATTAAACCGCTAAACTTGGTCATTTCACTAGATAATTTATCAATTCTTTCATGAAGCAGCCTAAGTAACTCCTCTATCTTGAAGGTAATTGTGGCTATAATTAGTAAAGTTTGTGGGTTGGCGTTGTTATCTTGGCCAACTTGGGCATCACTTGTCAAATCTATGGAGTTCTGCGTGGAACTTTTCTTGCCTTTCGAAATGCACCCCCCCGTTTGTTTCTTCTTGCCGCCTTTCTTTCTTTTCTGTGTTGGCGACCTACCGAGTGTATGTATAGCAAGGGAATCAGGGTGGGTGGGTAAATCATTGGGAAGATCTAATACATTTTCCTGGGGGCTACAAGTGCCATGGTGAACATCAGAGGTGACTTCTGCAGTTTGCATAGGGCCGCCCTGATGGGGTCCACTATCATTACTTGATTGTTCCCCGACCACCATACTCGAACTCAACGATAAGCGGCGTTCTGTCCTATCAATCTCATCAGTGATAGCACTGACTGCTCGCACTAAAAACCAATCTATTGTGTTGCATGGTTTCTCAATTATAGTCTTTGGAATTCTACGTCTTGCCATAATGGCTTCTTAGGCAATATTAATATTAGTATGGGTAAATATAAGGGATGTAGATGAGTATAGTTGATATAATCTATGGTCAGAGACCCCACAGCTACGGAATAAAATATAAAGTGCCTAGTGCAAATACAAAGTGCTAGGCTTTAACAAAGTGCTAAGTGCTAGGACGTTTGTAGGATGAACAGTATACAGTACTATCCCCTGTGAACAGGGATCTGCACTCCAAAGTGCAAACTGCAATATAAAAAGGACCCTATATCTTTTTAAAAAGCACACGATAAAATAGAATACACAACACGACACAACCGAGCCCTTGAAAAATGTCTCTGCAGCTAAAATACTTTCAATAAGGATGCAAATTAAATAAACCAAAACAAAAATTAAAAAGGAATATTGTCACTCAGCTTGGCATCCTGGCCAGCAGTAACCCTTGGTGGGACCTCGATAAGATGGCATGTAGATAATGGTCCTCCCTGTAAGAAACAAAATCAAGGGGGATGGCCCGGCCCGACCTCAAACTGCCGCGGGCGCGGCCCGCGTTGCGGGAGGGCCACTGTTGGTTTTATTGAGCCCCCCGGCGCGGTGTCAGGTGCGGGACAAGCAAGGGCCTCTGGGTATTGCAGTTCGTTGGGCCGTTCCCATCACGGCCGGGAATGGAAATGAAGGCCGTTCACCTCACGGCGGCAACGGAGGCTGCTTCACGATGGCCCCAGTCAGGTTGGTGTCCCACTGTCATTCACCTGCTTCTTACTCATGTCCCAGCTTGACAATCTTAGGTGTACCCCTCCCACGGAGCATAGCCTCTTTACCCTCCTGATGGCCTATCCTTCGGCAATAATTTCTGAACCATCCTCCTGTGGTAAATAAATAAATAAATACCCTATTTTTGAATGTATAAATGAATAACAGATAGCTCAATAAATAAGAGTCAAAATTCGAGGTAGTAGGAGTTTCGCAGGTTTATTACAGCATAAAGGACAGGAACAGGACAACCTGCATAGGAATAGGATGGCAGGGCCCAGCAGCGCTGCTGGTGTCAGGATCGGGACAAGGGAACAACCCTTTAATAACAGTGCATGAGCATATATACATAACGCAAACACATAGCATTACATTGCAATAGGCGTAGCAGTGGGTGGAGCAATAGGCGTGACGCGTAGCAGTCGCGAAAGATAAGGGTGAAAAGAGGTGTAACAGGGCGTATACATAGACATGTGATGCAAACGTAACAGAATATGTCATGAATGGGGCGGAAACCATGGAGGGGGCTACCTGAGGAGCCGGGACCTCTAACCTGGTGGTGCGCGCAAACTGGCAATGACGTATCACTAGGAGAAGCTGGGGGCTTCGAACTCTGTGCTAGGAGCAGAGACTGAAGTCTGGAGAGTCAGGGCGACATGTACCTAAGCAGTATCTAGTATCTGATGTTTAGAGAACATGTTGATATAAACTAGAAGTCAGGAGGGGAAAGGCTAACTTGATTCTAAGACTGGAGCATGCATTATTCTACATGTAGTGCGTGATGAAGAATATTAAATGACCATTAAATGCAGTATTTCTCTAACGTGGAGACGTGAAGGCTAGACAATGACGGAAACTATCGATGCGATTCAGTAGCTTTAGGAATGCAGAGAAGGAGGACTGAACTGATAACTGGAATCATAACATACTTTTGGCAGACTCAGAGGCAGAGCCAGGCTGAACCGGGCACTGCAAGGCAGGAAGTAAGTGAAGGGTCGAGGATACAGGTGGGGGCTGTATCGCTCCTCAGCGAGGTTTCAGGAGACAGGAGCTGAATCTGGTGTCCAGGCCCTTTTGAGGCCTAGAAACGGGGACTTTATAATGGAATAACGTGCACACTGAGAAACGTGGCAACGTAGCTTTACATAGACCTGATATTCGTAGTATTCACGAGAACTGGAAACTGGCATATTAGAGGTGGACACAACTATAATTGCGTCTTGAATCGAACATGGGGAATACATATGCATATTAATCATGCACACATAACATATGATGGAGGAGGCGTAGGGACACAGAACATGGCAGAATTTACTTTTCCACATTCCCTCCTTGTCACTACGTTTCCATCAGGAAACATCAATATTCATGATACCATCTATCATTTCATACAGTATCATTTGCTCGTCTCGAATTTTCTTGGAACGGGATTTAGAACGGGGCTTGGGACTAGGAATACAAGAGGTAGCACAAATGCCGCAAATCGCAGGGCCACATTGTATACAGAGACAGCAGCTGAATATGATCGCTACTGCAATACCTAGAAAGGACAAGACTTTCCATCCCCAGGCGGAAATTATATTCCAGAACCAACCGGACCATGTCCAGGTGCCTGGATCTTGGTGTAACAGATGGGAAATTTTATGGAGTCTGGTTATAGCTGAATAAACAGACGGCGCGTTATTTGGAATAAAAATGCAGCAACTAGATCCGATGACTCTACAGGCCCCGCCCCTATCGGCCAGTATGACGTCAAGGACGAGACGGTTCTGTAAAACGACAAATCTCATAGCAGATTGCTCTTCAGTTAAATTACCTAGAGCAGAGGCAGTCTCATTTACTACAACTTCGAGGGTTCTGGTTAACCTACGGATTAGCTTACTATTCTGGATAGGTCCTATAAAGAAAAAGAAACCTCTATTGAAATCTGTATACTGTTCTAGAGCAGTTTCAGTATAATCGACAATTGGGGACTCCCTTCTATGTCTAATGTGTACTAGATGTGTGTTTCTATGATAATCAGGTGGGGCTAGGAAAACTGGTGGCAGTAGGAAGGCAATGTAACAGGTTCCCTCCCAATCGAGGGGCAGACGAACATATGCACTTTGACCACAAATAAAATAAGAATGACGTGAAGCTTTGAAGATAGATTTCCCGCTGTCACTATACTTGACAATAGTAGTACAATCACTATGTCCTACATGTACGGAACCATAATTTCGGACACATAATTCGCCTTTGACTGGTAGTACTGAAATAGCAGGTAAGTCTGGAGTAGAATCAGACTGGACATTCAGGACCATGAAATTCGACGAATAATTACCTAAATTATACACTTCATTTTCTAGATCTAACCCGGTTCTGTGGGGAAGACCTTGCTTGTCTGGAAAACATGTACTGTTAAGAAAAGACATATCTGTTGAGGATGACGTTAACGTGGACCATGCTCCACACGAACCATTATGTGAAAATGGATAAGGAAAAAGTGGCAGAACTCCCTTCGGTGTCTGGAAAGGGGGGAGTCGACCACACACCCAACAATTAGTGGCATTGCTGGTCTGATGTGAGTAATGTAGCATGCGGATAAAAGAATTATTTCGCATAGCGAGGCGGTAAGAGAGTTCATGAGGAGGCAGATCACTAAACATATGCTCTACTGTAGCATTAGAAGACATATTTACATGAGGAACTGGAAGATACAGGTAAAATGCATAACTGGTGCAGGAAATCATAATGCTGAGAAATAATATGAAACATAGAAAAATGATACATCGGATTGAGTTTTGACTAACTCTCTCACTATGGGGGTCTATTTTATACATGTCAGAAACAGTCTAACCGTTTCACCTAGGGGAGGACTTAGACAATCAAACTGGCTGACTTATTTTACTAGACCTTAACTTGAGTTTATACTCCTGTTGCGGAGTTTTCTCTAACAGGGGAGGGTTTGTAGCAATGTCTTTTGCGGGACAGTCCTTGAGAACAATATTTTGGCAATCCTTCAAATCCTGGGAAATGTTCTTTAAGACGGGTTTCAGTCCATAAAACTTTTTTATATGAGAAAGGTGCACCCAGCCTTTGCGACCTTCCAACTTCACGGCTGTACGGGTGGTGAGGAGGACCTGTCGGGGCTCCTTCCAGCGAGGCTCCAGCGGACTTGATCTGTCAAAATTCCTCACCAACACCATGGATCCTGGAACGATTTCATGCGGTGCCACCTCGGTATTGTCTGGAAATGCGGCGGCAACCTGTGAACGACATGAGTTGAGGGCAGACATCAAGGAAGCTAGGTAATCTGTCAGCATATTACTTGAAACATCGGTAATACTTCGGGGTCTAGGAGTACCCCACATGTTAGGGGGGCGGCCGAAAACGACCTCATACGGGGACAGACCTGATCTGGAATGTGCGACCATGCGCATATAAAATAAAGCGACTGGCAGAGCTACTAGCCAGTCCACACCTTTCTCTTTACACACTTTTGCAATTCGGATTTTCAGAGTCTGGTTATGTCTCTCTACGAGACCGGCTGCTTCAGGATGGCGTACACAATGAAACTTCCACTGGTACCCCAACAAAAGGGAAACATGCTTCATCAACTCAGATGAGAATGGCTGGCCGTTGTCAGAATATACGACTCTAGGGAGTCCATAACGGGGGAAGAACTCACGAACCAACTGCTTGGCAGTGGTCGCGGCTGTGTAATCTGGAACTGGATATGCTTCTGTCCACCTGGACAAAGCGCATACAACTACAAGGACATACTTGAAACCTCGACATCGCTCCATCTGAATATAATCCATTTGGAGGACTTCAAAAGGGTGGTCAGGGGGCTGGAATCCACCTTGTTCCACCGGGACACTTTTACCTGGATTAAACTGACAACATATCATACAGGTACGGACTTTCTGCTTGGCTGCAGCTCGTAAATGCTTGTTGAACCAAATGTTCTGGATACTGTCTAACATAGCTTTTTCTCCTAAATGTGCTGGACTATGTGCGGTATTAATAATGACTTGAACCATAGAGTCGGGGAGAAACCATGTGGCTCTACCCTTCGTTAACCATCCTTGATCTGTCTGGACCCCTCCTTGTTCGGACCATTTCTTGATTTCTTCGGGAGTAGCATGTAACTGGATATCTATGACATCTTGTGTAGGGTCCTTAACTGTCATACATGTAGTCGGATCTGGAGTATGTGTCTGATTAACTGGAATGTCTGGAGTCTGTGCTGTAAGCTTGGCTGTGCGATCTGCTAGATCGTTACCTTGGGAAATAATGTCAGTAACTTTCGTATGTGCTTTGCATTTCATGATAGCGATAGATGTCGGTAAGTGTATGGCATCTAACAGAGCTTGAATAAGGAGACCATGCTGAATCTTGGTTCCATGAGAAGTCATGAAACCTCTCTCCTGCCAGAGCACTCCGAAGTCGTGTACAACTCCAAATGCGTAGCGTGAATCTGTGTAAACATTAACTTTCAAGTTCTTGGCGTGTATGCAGGCTTGTGTCAGAGCAACTAGCTCTGCTGCTTGAGCGGACAGGGTGTCAATACGGTGTGTTTCAATAACTTCGGTGTCAGTAGTCACTGCATACGCGGCGACTAGTTCTCCTGTACTTGTTCTCATACATGAACCATCCACATAAAGTGTCAGGTCGGGGTCTGGTAACGGAGTATCTGTCAGATCTTGTCTTGGCTTTGTCGTAATGTTAACTACTTCCACACAGTCATGTGTGGCAGAATTCGAAGTAACTGATGGTAACAGTGTAGCAGGGTTCAGGATGTTGCAGCGTCTGATTTCTATGTGTGGCTGGAACAGTGTCAATTCATAACCTGTTAAACGTGCAATTGTCAAGTGCTGAGTTTGTGTTCGGTTTAAAAGAACTTCCACGGAATGTGGAACTTGTACTGTCAAGGTATGTCCTAAGACTATGGAATCACTTTGTCTGATAGCTAGGGCTGCGGCTGCAACTGACTTGAGGCACGCAGGCAGAGCCTGGGCTACAGGATCTAATGTGCTCGAAAAATAAGCACAGGGCTTGTATTGTCCTGCTTGATCTTGTGTGAGAACAGATAATGCTGTACCTTCGCGTTCAGTGACGAAAAGTGTAAAAGGCTTACTGTAGTTCGGTGTCGCTAGAACTGGAGCTTGGCATAGGGCTTTCTTTAACTCATTGAAACTAAGTGTATGTTCAGATGTCCAAGGGAGGACAGTCGATACGGCTGCCTCCTGTGTCGTTAACTGTATCAGTGGCTTGGCTAAAAATGCATACTGAGGAATCCATTGTCTGCAGTAAGAAGTGAGGCCGATAAAAGCACGTACCTCCTTCTGGGTCTTGGGCTGAGGAAGACTCGCTATTAACTGGATACGGTCTGGTGTCAACTGCCTACCCCTCTTGGACAGTAAGTGTCCTAAGTAGACCACTTGCTGGACACAGAATTGAAGCTTAGAAGGGGACACCTTGTGCCCCATCTCGGCTAGGAAATACAAGACTGTAAGGGATGCTTGCTCGCAAGCACATTCAGAACGGGCTGTGATCAGTAGATCATCGACATACTGGAGCAGGGCAGTGTCAGTTGGCATGTGAATGTTGTCTAGTTGTCTCTTGAGTGCTTGACTGTAAATACTAGGACTTTCTGTGAAACCTTGAGGAGCGCGTGTGAACATATAGCTCCTTCCATTTAAACAAAATCCGAAAAGGAACTGGCTGTCTGGATGAATGGGGACACTGAAAAATGCGTTCTTGAGGTCTATGACAGTGAAAAACGTGGCTTCGGAATCAATGGCTGTCAATAGGGAGGAGATATCTGGAACAACTGGGTACTGCGGAATAATACATTTATTAAGTTCTCGTAGGTCAATCACTAATCGATATACTGGGGGTGCATTTGGATCAGTACGTTTCATGACTGGAATGATCGGAGAATTGCATACGTTGGAGTCAGTTTCTACAACCACTCCTTGAGCCATGAGCTCGTCAATAATTTTGGATAAGGCTGCTACAGCCTCAGGTGGCAATCTGTACTGTCTGATTCGTGGTAACACTACACCTGGCTTGAGAGTCACACGATAGGGTGTGATTTGCATGTAACCTACATCAGTTGGACCTTGCGCCCATAAGTGCTGTGGAACATTAGACAGTCTTGAATCAAAATCTCGTAATACATAGTGACCCTTAAAGTCACGTAGGAACAATCGTATTCCCTCTGGGGAACAGCATATAACTGCACCTAACTCTTTCAGTGTTTTAATGCCTAATAGGTTTTCTGGACATGACTTAGTAAGTAACAGATCAGTAGTGCGGGACAATGGACCTACTTCTAGAGTAACTGGCTTTGAGATCTCATTTACGATAGGCTTTCCTGAAAATCCAAGGGAAACATTTCTTGAGCCTGAGAGCGGAGCCCCTGGAACTTCGGCGTGACTAATTGTGGTCCTACTTGCCCCTGTATCGATCAAAAACTTTCTGTCTTTCCCTAATACTTGACTATGAACATAGGGACCTTCTTGATCTACAGGTATCTCGATGAGAGGCAAGCCTACCTCCCTCTCTAGGCTGTTTCATGAATACTGTTGGTACTCTGGATACTCAGACTGTGCATACTGGTACATCTGCTGTGTGACGTGCTGTGTTGCAGCGATAGGCTGCGGAGCTGTAACTGTCTGTGGTGTATTCTGTGGCTGAGGAATCTGTGAAACTTGTTCTTGTCTAGGCGGACGTGGTCTTTCTTTAATCTTACCAGTAGCTATGTTGTGTTTCAGAACTGCACACTCATTTATAAAATGACCTGGCTGTTTACAATAATTGCAGTTCCCTTTAACGGGAGCTGCAGGATGACTGGCTTGATTTGGACCCCTCTTCTGACTGTCTTGAGGAACAGATTGTGCAACTAGTACTTTCATTTTCGTGTCTTTCATACGTTTTCTCTCGTGTTCTTGCTCTTCCCTGATTCTATTCTGGTGGTATTGGAGCATCTGCAACATCTGGGACGGGGTATTAGCTTGCCAGGTACTTTCGACTTTCAGAACTCGATTTTTAATTTGTGGGCTTGAATTCTCGACTAATTTAGTAACAAAAAGGTGAGGGTATGACTCACTACTTGTCTTGAGGCCACTGTTGATGCTAAAACATTTCTCGAATCTAGAATAAAAATCACTAATATCTTCGTCTTGTTTCTGTTTACAGGCTGAGATTGCATCCCAGTCTTCTTTTCTAGTTGTCAATAATCTAGGTAAAACTTGTATTAATAATTCTGGTAATTCTTTACATTTCGCTCCAAGACCGGTACCTGGTACTCGTGCCTTGTCTTCAGCTTCTAGAACTGCCCAATCGATCTTTTTCTCTCCCACCTCCCATTCTTTTTCCTTGAGCTTTTCATACACCCCTGCGGGCAGCAGAACCTTTAACATTTTAATTATATCTGGATACGTGTATTCTCCCATACGGAGCATGTCTTTTAATTCTCTATGGAACCCTGCTGGATCTTTGTCATGACAGGGAATTAATTTCTTCATCTCGAGGAGTTCCATCTTTGTAATCGGAGTGTAAACAAACACTCGTTCTAGTTCGCCACCCGTTCCTCTAACTGGGTGGACTTCTCGTAACGGATTCTGTCTCTCCATGTAAAATGGTTTACTTTCTGGGGGTGAGACATGAACAAAATGCGGGTTCAGAAACGTTCTATATTTGTGACGCTGTTCTAGAATGACACTAATTAAGTCGGTACCTAAACCTTTCCATCTATACTGGAGTAACTCGTTCAGGACATCATGTAGCGGGCCTGGATCAGAGTGTTGACCCTCATACAATGTAATGAGGTGCTGAATCATATACATACCCACCAGTCGCTGCTCGGCTGGGGGCATTTTTAGAAACATTTGTGCCACTATTTCGTCTGGAAAAGTGGTAGAATCAGTAATCCATCGGACTGCTGATCGGGCTAGTTCTTGTTCATGCATGGTACTTAACTCACTGTAACCGATTCGTGATTTCAGAATATGATCGGTAGCTTGAAACACTTGTTCTAGAGAACCTTGTTCTGGTGCTGGATGATGAAAAATAGACTTGTGTTCTAGGCGTAAATGGCGATCTGGAAATCTAGATTTTCCTACATACGCTATTCTGTCAGGATTCTCGTCGTCTAACTCTTCAGGATCAGAGTTACTTTCTTTCTCGCTTACTTGTGCTGCTTTACGCTGTTCGTGTAATTTTATTATTTCTTTACGGATTTTCTTGTACATACTCTCCATAGCACCGACGGTCTTGTGCTTACCCTCGGCTATATTATCACTCCACCATGTCAGGGTTTTCATTTCAGCCGGATCTTTAGACGGGTAATCTTGTTCTCTTATTAGACAATTGATCAGAAACTTTAATATCATGAGCTGGGTCTCAGCATTCCTTTGAGACATGGCCTCGCTAATACTTTCTGGATCATCCCCTGTACGGATGAAACGATATATTCTGTCTAGATCTTCTTTCATATTCGGTAAGGTGACTAGATACTCGGCCACCTTTCTTACGCGGAATGAATATAAAACCATATTATCCTCGCCTGGGACTGGATCATAGCCGCATTCGGCAAGGGATTTTCTTATTTCTGCTACAGTCTGATGTCTGGGCGTACGCTGTGATGCTTGTATATGTAATTCGGCTGTCGTTAAACGCTTGTGTGGCGGCGGGGTTTGAGGAGTACCTCCCCCTGCGGCCCCTAAACTAGAGTCGTCTACTGAGGCTCTTCGTCCTGGCAGAGTGGGAAATGGAAATGTAGGCTGGACTTGTATGGCGGGCTGGACCGGGGGTACCGTAACAGGTACTCCGGTGTCTGGAGGAGCGGGAAGTGCCTGATTTACAGGGACTGGCGGAGCGCGAACAGGATTTGCATATTCTGGGACTGTGTCGTCCAAATAGGACGAAATAAAAATATCAGCTGCGGTCTGTTTGTGACATAGCTTGGTCGGAACTAATGGTGGCGGGAAATTACTGGATGCCTCTGGGGTCGCTTTTGGCAAGCCCTCGGCAAGGAGAGGATACATACCCCTAATAAGGGCATGCCTCTGTCTGTCTGACTGTTCGGCTTTGACTTGTTCACCTATCTCGATTAGTTCTTTTTCTTGTGCTCGTTCTAAGGATTCTCTACTTAATTCTGACTTTCTGATTTCCTTTTCAGTTCTTTTATGAGCTTCTTTGCGCCATAACTCGATGGCATCTTTCTGTGACTGTCTGGCTTTCTTTTTCCATAATGCCTCTTCTACTCGCATGATGCACTCGGCATCCCATGTGCCCGATACGGGCCATCTATACTTTTCTTCTAACTGTTTGGTATACTCTACCCATAAATCTAGATACAATATGGCGCTTATGCCATGCTTCTGATACATAAAATGACCTGGACTGTCCCTAGGCGGAACTGGAACTGCTGCTTCCAGCAGACCCTTTCTAGTTTTTAACTGACGTAACTTGGAAAACAAGGGCATGACTGGACTGTAATCTAGACACAATACAATACACAATGAACACGATACTTATTCCCCATTCATACCACGACATTAAAATACATGAAGAACATTTAAAATAACAGTTCGAACAGAATACTACCTGGAATACGGAACACAGAATACATGAATTTTCTCGAGAACAGAACTGACTAGAACAGGAACTAGATGCACTGCTGAAACAGTACGAAACTTACCGGTCTCATAAAGAGACACGTCAGGACCCGCATCCACCGAAGTGGACACTTCGTTTGTGGGTCTGTGTACCACCAACCCACGGACCAGAGTCAATTAAATTGACCCTGTCTAGATACTACCCCAGTAACGGTACTCACCGGGCAGCAAGAACGGAAAGCCTCAGACTGGACTGGACTGCCTCGACGTCGGACGGACGAACTTCGGACTTCTGTTACGGGTGGGCCTCCGGATACCTCGGACCTTGGACTCTCGGCTTGGGCTCTGGTCGGGACTCGCCGCGTTCCTCCACCGTCTCGTTTGGATGCTGGACCGCCTCCTCCGTCTCCTCCGTGGGCCTGAGGGATACTTGAAGCAGAAATATCTGCCGGTGCGCAGAAGAGTTCCGTCACGACTGCAGAGGGTCAGGGGGTCGGCGTGGCTTCACCGACGCGTGGGGAAAGGGCAAGTCCCTGTTCGGGCGCCATTATGTGGTAAATAAATAAATAAATACCCTATTTTTGAATGTATAAATGAATAACAGATAGCTCAATAAATAAGAGTCAAAATTCGAGGTAGTAGGAGTTTCGCAGGTTTATTACAGCATAAAGGACAGGAACAGGACAACCTGCATAGGAATAGGATGGCAGGGCCCAGCAGCGCTGCTGGTGTCAGGATCGGGACAAGGGAACAACCCTTTAATAACAGTGCATGAGCATATATACATAACGCAAACACATAGCATTACATTGCAATAGGCGTAGCAGTGGGTGGAGCAATAGGCGTGACGCGTAGCAGTCGCGAAAGATAAGGGTGAAAAGAGGTGTAACAGGGCGTATACATAGACATGTGATGCAAACGTAACAGAATATGTCATGAATGGGGCGGAAACCATGGAGGGGGCTACCTGAGGAGCCGGGACCTCTAACCTGGTGGTGCGCGCAAACTGGCAATGACGTATCACTAGGAGAAGCTGGGGGCCTCGAACTCTGTGCTAGGAGCAGAGACTGAAGTCTGGAGAGTCAGGGCGACATGTACCTAAGCAGTATCTAGTATCTGATGTTTAGAGAACATGTTGATATAAACTAGAAGTCAGGAGGGGAAAGGCTAACTTGATTCTAAGACTGGAGCATGCATTATTCTACATGTAGTGCGTGATGAAGAATATTAAATGACCATTAAATGCAGTATTTCTCTAACGTGGAGACGTGAAGGCTAGACAATGACGGAAACTATCGATGCGATTCAGTAGCTTTAGGAATGCAGAGAAGGAGGACTGAACTGATAACTGGAATCATAACATACTTTTGGCAGACTCAGAGGCAGAGCCAGGCTGAACCGGGCACTGCAAGGCAGGAAGTAAGTGAAGGGTCGAGGATACAGGTGGGGGCTGCATCGCTCCTCAGCGAGGTTTCAGGAGACAGGAGCTGAATCTGGTGTCCAGGCCCTTTTGAGGCCTAGAAACGGGGACTTTATAATGGAATAACGTGCACACTGAGAAACGTGGCAACGTAGCTTTACATAGACCTGATATTCGTAGTATTCACGAGAACTGGAAACTGGCATATTAGAGGTGGACACAACTATAATTGCGTCTTGAATCGAACATGGGGAATACATATGCATATTAATCATGCACACATAACATATGATGGAGGAGGCGTAGGGACACAGAACATGGCAGAATTTACTTTTCCACACTCCAATACTAGAGGTCCGAAAAGGAGTTTTAGGAATATTACTAATGAGGTCCTTGCTCCATACTTAGAGAAGAGTAGATACTCTCCCTTGGGAGATGTGGAGGAAGCAGCTGAACGGTATTCTGCCTCCATCACCAAAGCGGTCGATGAGTTGGCCCCTCTATCTTATAGATATTCGGCCCGCCGCAAGCCCACTGCCCCGTGGTTTACGGAATCTCTAAGACATCTTAGACAAAGTTGTAGAAGACAAGAGAGAAAATGGAGGAAATCCTGGGACCCCACTGAAAGGGAGCTCCATAAGGGCCTGCTAAGAGATTATAAAGCCAGTCTCATAAGGGAAAAACAGCAGTATTTTTCAAACCTTACCGCTTCTCTCACCTCCTCCAGGGAGCTTTTTAAGATCGTTGACTCCCTGTGCTCCCTTCAGGTACCTGACCCAGTTGTGGGCTCGCAGGAGCTATGCGATAACATATCAGAGTTTTTCTACAGGAAAATTGAGGATATCTATCTTGCCCTGGAATCCCAGAGAAATACCCTGGGTGATTCCTCTCTTCAAACTTTGGTCAACTTAGAAGCTTGGCCTAAAGATCACCCTAAGAGTTTCACAGACTTCCCGTTACTTACCTTTGAAGGGCTTGAGCTTCTGCTTGATAGGATTAAATCCTCATCCCCTCTTGACCCCTGCCCCCTGAAGACCTTTAAGGAATGTAGATCCACACTCCTTCCGCCTCTCTTGGAGGTAATGAATGGTTCCATAACTCAAGGCATTTTTCCCTCAGTCTGGAAGAGGGCGATAGTGAAGCCTCTGCTTAAGAAGCCCACGCTAGATCCGGAACAGTTGAAACATTTTAGACCTATCTCACTGTTACCTGCCCCCGCAAAAATGCTTGAGTCTCACCTCAACTTTAATCTCTCTAACTTTCTGGACTCATCTGGGTTTCTTGATAGCTCCCAACATGGATTCCGAAAGGCCCATAGTACGGAGTCAGCTCTGACTGACTATGGTGGTTAATAACATACGTATGAAGGTGGACTCAGGCCAAACTACGGTGTTGGTCCTATTGGACCTCACAGCAGCTTTCGACACCCTGTCTCCCTCTACTCTTACATCTCGGTTGAGGGAGGCAGGGATTGCCGTTCGGCTCTGAACCTCCTGCACTCCTTTTTACATCATAGAGAGCAGAGGGTCATGCTTGGCGAATTCCTTTCCCCTGTCAAATCCTTGCAGTGTGGGGTACCACAAGGGTCGGCCCTTAGTCCGACCCTATTTAACATTTATGTGGCCCCCCTTGCTATGCTAGTAAAATCTCACGGGATGGAAGTGGTGTCATACGCCGATGACACACAGATCATGGTGTCATTGGCCCACTCGGTTTCCACCTCCGCCACCAATTTCAGGATCTGTATGCAAACAGTCTCTGACTGGATGCTTCAGAATTCCCTGAAGTTGAATGGCGACAAAACTGAAATCCTGGTCTTTGGCAAGGACCAGGATATCTGGTCTAATGAGTGGTGGCCGCCAGCGCTGGGAACTTGTCCTACGCCCTCCCAGTCAGCCAGAAACCTAGGCGTTATTTTTGACACCTCTCTGTCCATGACACTACAGGTCAACCGAACTGTTGCTACATGTTGGGGGGTTATAAAAATTCTTAAGAGGATCCTTCACTATCTCTCTCCCTCAGTACGTAAGCAGACGGTGGTGGCACTGGTGGGTTCCAGGTTGGACTACTGCAACGCACTTTATGCAGACTCCAACAAGGGACTCATTCATCGACTTCAGGTCGTGCAAAATGCGGCTGCCCGCTTTGTCCTTGCACTTCCCAAGGTATCCTCTGCTACAAGGGCAAGAAAGAGCCTTCATTGGCTCCCAATTCACTGGAGGATCTCTTTTAAGATCCTATGCTTAGCATTTAGAGCTCTGGCAGATGGGTCACCGGATGCTCTAAGTACTCTGCTTACTCGTTACCTGCCCTGTAGATCTCTGAGATCCTCGGAGATGAATTTGCTCGTGGTTCCTCGTGCCAAAAGGGTACGTTGGGGCAATAGGGCATTTTCCATTGTGGCCCCCAAACTGTGGAATTCGCTTCCCCAAGAGATTAAAACCCAACCATCTCTTTCTCTTTTTAAAAAAGCGCTTAAAACCTGGTGTTTTATCAGGGCTTACCCGCAGTAAGAGTTTACCTTAATAGCTGATATTCTTTTGTTAGGCGCCTTGACGCCCATTGGGCTTTAGTTGCGCTGTATAAATGTATTTTCATTTCATTTCATTTCATTTCATTCATCTTGATTAATTATCTTCAATGATTCCAGGGCTTGCTTTTCAAGCTCTACTTTAAAAAAAAATTGGATTAGGCACTTCAAGAGAGTACATGCTTTTTCAAGTTGTGTCCCTGGTGTACTTTATCTCCCCCTGCTGCTCTCTGTCGCCCATGTGCCTCTCCCAGCCCCTTCCATGTTGCCTTCGCCCTGGTGTACTTCCCCCTCTTGTTTTTTCACCTGCAAGCTTCTCCCCCTACCGCTCCAAGTTGCGCTCTTGCCCATTACTCCAGCCCTCACCTTTTTTTTTCTCTCACCTGTTGCTTCTACTTCCCACCCACCCTCCAGTTGCTTCCATCCTCCCCACAGATTCCCCCCACCCTCTATATTTCTTTTCCCCTCCCTTGCACTCAATGTTGCCCCCACCGACGCACTCTGTATTGCTTCCTCAACTCTGCTGGACTGTTCCCATGAGGCACAGGGTCAGACTGATTTGCATATAGCCATGTCTGAACTGGGGTGGCAGAGTGGGCTAAAGAACAGTGATGGATTAAACCCAGATCTTTTGACTGGGTGTGAGTGTTTGATTGATTCAGATGCTCCGTCCATCACCACCCCCTTTTGTACCGCTTTTGGCCGCCATAAGTGTGGCAGGGTATGCTCAGACGTGAGTCCCTTGCTCACTTTGCCACTGGATTCAAGCAAGCCGGGCTGAAGACGGCTGGAATGCCAGAAACCGGTCCTCGGAAGCTTGTTTCCGGTCCAGGGAAGACATGGCTTGGCAGTTCGGGCTGGACTGTTCCCATGAGGCACAGGGTCAGACTGATTTGCATATAGCAATGTCTGAACTGGGGTGGCAGAGTGGGCTAAAGAACGTGATGTATTAAACCCAGACCCTTTGACTGGGTGTGAGTGTTTGATTGATTCAGATGCTCCGTCCATCACCACCCCCTTTTGTACCGCTTTTGGCCGCCATAAGTGTAGCAGAGTATGCTCAGACGTGAGTCCCTTGCTCACTTTGCCACTGGATTCAAGCAAGCCGGGCTGAAGACGGCTGGAATGCCAGAAATTGGTCCTCGGAAGCTTGTTTCCGGTCCAGGGAAGACATGGCTTGGCAGTTCGGGCTGGACTGTTCCCATAAGGCACAGGGTCAGACTGATTTGCATATAGCCATGTCTGAACTGGGGTGGCAGAGTGGGCTAAAGAACGGTGATGGATTAAACCCAGATCTTTTGACTGGGTGTGAGTGTTTGATTGATTCAGATGCTCCGTCCATCACCACCCCCTTTTGTACCGCTTTTGGCCGCCATAAGTGTGGCAGGGTATGCTCAGACGTGAGTCCCTTGCTCACTTTGCCACTGGATTCAAGCAAGCCGGGCTGAAGACGGCTGGAATGCCAGAAACCGGTCCTCGGAAGCTTGTTTCCGGTCCAGGGAAGACATGGCTTGGCAGTTCGGGCTGGACTGTTCCCATGAGGCACAGGGTCAGACTGATTTGCATATAGCAATGTCTGAACTGGGGTGGCAGAGTGGGCTAAAGAACGGTGATGGATTAAACCCAGACCCTTTGACTGGGTGTGAGTGTTTGATTGATTCAGATGCTCCGTCCATCACCACCCCCTTTTGTACCGCTTTTGGCCGCCATAAGTGTGGCAGGGTATGCTCAGACGTGAGTCCCTTGCTCACTTTGCCACTGGATTCAAGCAAGCCGGGCTGAAGACGGCGGAATGCCAAAAACCGGTCCTCGGAAGCTTGTTTCCGGTCCAGGGAAGACATGGCTTGGCAGTTCGGGCTGGACTGTTCCCATGAGGCACAGGGTCAGACTGATTTGCATATAGCCATGTCTGAACTGTGGTGGCAGAGTGGGCTAAAGAACGTGATGTATTAAACCCAGATCTTTTGACTGGGTGTGAGTGTTTGATTGATTCAGATGCTCCGTCCATCACCACCCCCTTTTGTACCGCTTTTGGCCGCCATAAGTGTGGCAGAGTATGCTCAGACGTGAGTCCCTTGCTCACTTTGCCACTGGATTCAAGCAAGCCGGGCTGAAGACGGCTGGAATGCCAGAAACCGGTCCTCAGAAGCTTGTTTCCGGTCCAGGGAAGACATGGCTTGGCAGTTCGGGCTGGACTGTTCCCATAAGGCACAGGGTCAGACTGATTTGCATATAGCCATGTCTGAACTGGGGTGGCAGAGTGGGCTAAAGAACGGTGATGGATTAAACCCAGATCTTTTGACTGGGTGTGAGTGTTTGATTGATTCAGATGCTCCGTCCATCACCACCCCCTTTTGTACCGCTTTTGGCCGCCATAAGTGTGGCAGGGTATGCTCAGACGTGAGTCCCTTGCTCACTTTGCCACTGGATTCAAGCAAGCCGGGCTGAAGACGGCTGGAATGCCAGAAACCGGTCCTCGGAAGCTTGTTTCCGGTCCAGGGAAGACATGGCTTGGCAGTTCGGGCTGGACTGTTCCCATGAGGCACAGGGTCAGACTGATTTGCATATAGCCATGTCTGAACTGGGCTGGCAGAGTGGGCTAAAAAACGGTGATGGATTAAACCCAGATCCTTTGACTGGGTGTGAGTGTTTGATTGATTCAGATGCTCCGTCCATCACCACCCCCTTTCGTACCGCTTTTGGCCGCCATAAATGTGGCAGGGTATGCTCAGACGTGAGTCCCTTGCTCACATTGCCACTGGATTCAAGCAAGCCGTGCTGAAGACGGCTGGAATGCCAGAAACCGGTCCTCGGAAGCTTGTTTCCGGTCCAAGGAAGACATGGCTTGGCAGTTCGGGCTGGACTGTTCCCATGAGGCACAGGGTCAGACTGATTTGCATATAGCCATGTCTGAACTGGGGTGGCAGAGTGGGCTAAAGAACGGTGATGGATTAAACCCAGATCTTTTGACTGGGTGTGAGTGTTTGATTGATTCAGATGCTCCGTCCATCACCACCCCCTTTTGTACCGAACATGTATTTAAAGGCACAAGGTAAGAAGACAACATAACACTGTGACATCTCTTTGTTAGACACATGACAAAGAACAATTACTCATTGCTCCAAGGGTCTGATCTGAGGACGTGCATGTGATCCCCCAACCCATGTATAAAAGGACTTTGTTATCTGTTTACTCGGATCAGCAGTGCCTTGCACTTGGATTTTAATTGTGTACTTTGGGTGGAGTTCTTATGCGAAGTCCAGGTAAAACAAGCATTTGCAATGTCTTAGGGCTCGCATTTACGCGAGTTTAAGCTATTGGCATGTAAATGACAATGCCTTTTATTTTTGTTTTAAAAACCAAAACATAAAAAAGGCATCGTCATTTACAATGCTAATTGATCAAACACGCGTAAATGCAAGACTTATTGCATTGCAAATGCGTGTCTTCATTATCAGTGAATGGCCTAAGTAAGCAGTTATTTCGTAGGAGTTAAAGACCTTACCAATTCCATATCTGAAATGGAAGATATTATACAGAATCGTATGTTTCTGGACCTAGCACACCAATCTTACTTTTCTAAAGAAGAGGTGCCACTGGGGACACCCTAGAAGGAAGATTAGCCATACATTTTAAAAAGGAAACAATAATAACAAGGCTAATGTGCTTGGTCATGGAGTATATTGCCAAGAGAGTCAGAAAAGGCACACATGGGTAAGGAAAAAGTTCCCAAATAGTTGCAGGTAAAATCTCGGACAGATAAGCGCCTCACTCAAATTTCCCTTGTTGCCCAAAGTCTGAATAATATCTTTGATACTTATATTTTGTAAATGGAGAAATGACAGAAAGGTATCAGTAGAGACTATGAAAGTATAACGGTAAGAGGCAGAGAGAATGAGTTTTTCTCTTGAAGGTGTTTAATAGATGAGATGAGGTTTCCTTGGCTTGATCTGCGAAGAAAGCCTATTTTGTCCTGATAGTTTGCCTTCAATCCCAAGCTAACAAAGTTCATTTTTGAATACTCTATTTGGTTCAGTAATGCCGAAATTACTAGTAAAGCACACTCCTTTTACTCTTGTATTTGTCTTATCACCTGACCTCCTGCATACAGGACCTTCTAATAAACTTGGGGGCAGATCTACAAGGACTGGCGCATCTCTGCAAATTAGCAGGGATGCGCCGGTAAACTTGCGACATGCAAAACCACCCATGCGCTACCACGGATGCGCCGCATTTACATTGCGGCGCACCGTGGCACAAGGATGGGCAGATGTGTGTCCTATCTGCCGGCGTAAGTTTGGCGCAGTGCTGGAGTGGAGTCGTGTTGCGGGGGCGACACAACTCCAGCACTGTTCCAAACCAGCCTATCTTTCACATTCTTCCTCACGCCTTGCGCCTGCTTCGAGCAGACGCAAGGTTTTGACGCAGTGGCGTCTGGAAAGTGACTGAGTGAAATCAAGCACTTTTCCGAGGCTTTCCTGGGACGGAAAGCCCACTCTGCGATGGTATGCCCACATTATACCTGATGCAGGTATAATGTGGCTTAGGGGTTTACGGCTTGATGCATCTTCCTAAATGCGTCACATTGTAAATCCGTTGCAGCGCTTACTTTACGCCGCTGCTGCGTCACATAAGTGTCTTACGGGGCTCCTAAATCTGCCCCTTGTGATACTTATTGGTACAAATTATAGCCCTATGGTGTAGGCAAACCATACTTTACTGCAACATTTGATTTAGTCAACAGTTATTTCCTTTGATCAGGTTTAAAAGTACAGTAACTTTTTATGACATCTCATCAAACTCGTACTGGACATATGGCTAAACTAAACCCCTCTAGGAACTGACTCGGAGCTAACTCACCCCCAAGGACAACTGACACACTTTAAAAGAAGAATAGCACACAAAAACAAGGAAAACTGGCCTACATTATAAGAAGAATAGCACAAACCCCCCAAGGAAAATTGACCTACATTATAAGAAGACTAGCATAAAAAACTGACCTATATTATAGGAAGAACAGCATAAATGTAAATTATGATTAACCAAATAAAGACTGCAGCTGCTACTGCTGTCTTGGCCAGTGGTACCCATGGTCTCTGGAGTCATGAAGACTGCAGCAACAAAAGGCCCAAATAACCCCGTTTGCTTTCTGTAGTTGCCACTCCCTGCTGTTCCCTTACCGTCACAGGAGCAAATTGGAGGCAACGGAAAAGTCAAGTGTTTGACAAGGGGCCATTAATTACTATGATATCTTGAATGCTGGGACAAAGACTGGATAAAGTCAGTTCCACTGCCATTGTCATTTTGGAGAACAGACCGCTATGCAGAAGAGATGTTTTTAATTACATCCTAAATAAAGTATGGTCTCTAATTTATTGAAGAATATAGGGAAATCCATTTCAGTACTACACATGCAACTGTACAATTACCTTTCACCAGATAAGGAACAAGAGACCCACAAAGAGATTTCAAGCAGGTCTGCCTTGGCAGATGTGAGTATACTTGTGGGTCTTGTTATAGAGATAAAATCGACGACCAGTTCAGTATGAAAATAGTTGTGAGAAAGAAACTGTTATATTTCTGAAGGTGATACTTCATTTCATAGTAAGCCAATGAAGATTATGCAGAATGTCTGGTGTTGTCAAACTGTCAATGGGGGAGTTTTGAACTTGTGAAGGCAGATAAAGTAGAACTACTTTACACAAACTGGTACAGATTTTTAAGGTCTAAATGAGAGGCATTTACCTTTGCAAAAGATTGAGGTTAAGCAGTAAATGGACACCAGTGAAATGCATAGCCTAAACCAAAATCAATGGTCACCAACAGTTATCCATGTAATATTCCTTTATAGCCATAATTTGTCCATGAAAATCAAAAGAAAGTCCAGCAGTGGCTTTAGTTTGAGTTTCACTTTAAAGGTGACAAATAGAAAATGGAGGAAATGCTTTGGACTACAAGGACAAGAGAGCACAAGATAAAAAAAAAATCTTATTAAATATGATTGTTATACCATAATAAATTTCCGAACACTGACCTGCTGGCTGGAGTATGGTCCCATGAGATGAAAGGCAATAGGACTGAAACTGGAATCATGCTTTAACGAGGCAGAAGATTTGGATGTTCTGGGACTGTCTCTGTGAAATAAATAGAAAAGAGAGTTTTAGTATAATCGCAAGGTTCTCTACGAGAGGACAATCTTTGAAACAGCAGCATTTGGTGTCTTACGTGTCTTCATTAAATATGTGGTCATTTGCTTTTGATCTGTCCTCTTTCAACCCCGAAGGTTCAGATATCAATCAGCTTGTTCTAAAATGACCCTGGGCATCTACACCATAGAAATCTAAACCGCAGCTGCTCAGTGGCAGTTTCTCTTTGTGGGCGTTGGGGCTCCACTCCAGGTAATTTAGGCCCAGGCAATTTATCACGTTTGCTACGTTTTGACTGGTTTTTCTTAACTAGTTTCTTTTTCAATTGTAAATAAAAAAATGAAATCGCAAAGAAGTAAGAACACGGCCCGGGGCAAAGAACACGGGGCACTGTCTCGAAGTCTGCTGCCCCCCACTGCCAATACCGCTGCGCGGCACCACCTGCTATGTCTTTGCCGGCTGAGACCCTCACAGCCCTGAAGGCTGTGATGTCATCAGCTAGGCAAGACATAGCCTGGAAGCCCAGTCTCCACCCCCTGATGGCGTGGAGATTATGTTAGCCCCGGGCGTTTTTAACACAAGCCCGGGATTGCTAACGTCTCCACGTCAATCAGGTGGAGGAGGAGAGCTTGCTGTCGTATGTCACCCCTCCCAATTCGTCACAGGGCGTGGTGAGACCCACCCTGTGACGAGTTGGTATCGTCTGCGCAGACTCTGACTTCTTCCCGCTGCCGCGCATCAGTAGGAGAACAAGACTAGCAGCCATTTTCTAGACCGAGTGACGGACTGTCTTTCACGCTAACCGACGAGGTCAAGGTCGGAGCGGGGAGCCTGAAGGAAAGCAGTCGACTCTACCGGTCGTGCCCTGCAGCAGCAGCCTAGCCATCCGTTTTGGTTGCAGGCAGGCTGGGCAGACCGGTCACCGGCCTCCGGAGTAGAGAGTGAGACGTGTGAACTGAACTCGGGCAGGTAGGGCCCAACAGGCGGGAAGTTTTTAATTTATTTCGCACATCGCAATGCATCCTAATTAATTGATTAAGCAGAGCCAGGAATGTATGTTGTCACAGTCTAGACGTTGTCTGTCTTCTAATGCCGCGGCGCTCTCCTCCCCTTGTCATGATTGCTGCCTGCAAACTCTTCAGGTCTCGGCCGGGCCTACAGTTATGAAAGGTGCAGATTAGAAATGGTGTTGAACTGCAGGGCTGAACATACACATGGTGCATTGATGTGTGGAGCACGCACCAATCACACACCACACACACAAACTGCTTTCTCTGTAAAGAGTGTGGCAAAGGATTGGCAAAATATGCCACTAGTCCAAGCATCAATCTTCTCCAGCCATGCTTGCTACCCTTTGCTCGAACATTATTTCAACGAAAGAAGGCTTGCCCGGGCCGGCAACAAGTGGGATCTTCCATTCAGGCATGGTATTATGATATCTGTAAACGTTTGGTAATATAATTTACTTAAAGGAAATTGTACAGCTCTCTCCCGCACAAGACACTGTTAAGCACAAGACACTGTTAAGGAAGCATCGCACGCTTTCCATTTTAAAAGCATTGGTGTCTCTGAGGTAGAGTGTTTTACAAATTGTAGTACAAGGAGAAACACCCCTTTTAAAAAAAAAGTTGTAGAGGTTTGGATACATCTGAATATTAGATACAGCCACAAAAGAAACTATTAGCACGAGTTAGATGTTGGCGAAGCTCAGCCTACGTTCTGCACTTTATTACCAGGCTAGTGTTTGAGGGAAATATAAAACATCAAGGCAGATCTTGCATAGGGAATAGCGTGTGCTGGTGTTGTCCATGTGTGTCGAGGCTGAGTCCGCTATGTGGAATCTGAGCCACAATACTAAGTTATGAAGTATGTGTAACTGCAAAAGATAGAAGGGGAGAAGAATGTCATAACTTTTAGAGAGGGGGCAACTGAACAGCTGCACGAGCAGGGGCTGGCAGGGTAACCTCAGATAATACATGTGCAGGCGGGAGCCCCCACGGAGCAGATCCATCTAAGGCACCACCTCGGCCCATGGGACCTGCCTATGTGCAACCAAATTCAAACCATGTTGTTCTGTGTGTCAGCGATTGAGGTCAGAGGGCCAGGTTTAGGGCAAAATTATAGGTAGTCATTTGGTCACGGGGTGTCCTAACGTACCAGTTTTGTAAACTGGGTGAGCATGGCGTCCCGGGCTACCACTACAGATCTTTTACATAGATGTCAGGCTTCCTCGTAATGTAGGGCTACACTCTCGGCCACCCCTATTGGAGGAGTGTAATGTGCCGCTGAAAGACATCTGTGGGTTTGGTGGCTCTCCAGTGTGATGAAAGGGTCTGTTTGCCTAGCAAGAGAGCTAGCTTTGTGAATCACACTAGCACTTTGTGTTTTTTTCCCTCACCTATACATTACAAGGGCATTTGCATCATAGGTGTTCATAATAATGAGCTCACTAATAGTGGCAAGGGCATAGTGTATAGCACACTACATTCTTCAACACCAAATGCGTAGGACCTTGTGCGGGGGTAGGGGTGAGGGCAGGTAAGGCTGGCAGGGCAGGGAGGACATAGCTGTTGTGCGTCTGCCTTGCTGACACCCAGCCACTAGTAACACAACACCGGGCGCAGGGATCTCAGGGCAGACTTGGCTGGTAGTGTGAGGATAGCGTAGTGATGCTCTCTGAGACAATCTGCTGGAACACAACGAGATAAAGTGCCGCTGTTTCTATTGTGGGCTGCCCACACTTGACTGCTGCCATTTCAGTGATACGCAGAGTATGAGATCTGTCAACAGTTGCTGGTACCCGATGACGACGACTGTAGGACTGCAATGTAATTATAACTCCTGGTTTTTATTTAACCGAGAGACATCTTGCCTAGTGTGGAATTCTTTGTAAAGTTCAGAAAATGCAGGAAAGCCCAAAACGCCACAGCACAACTAATGGTCAAATTGGGCAACTCACACTTGAATGGAATAACGGGTTGGTACTTGTGATAATGGCAGAGCTTAATTTGTTTTGGAGTAGGTCCTCATTTTTGGAGATCTGAACTTATTTTCTTATCCTCAGACTGACCCTGCAAGATGTGGCTGTGGTGAAAACGTAGTACATGTTGTAATGGAAGGCTAGTAGTTATGGTGAAAGCAAAGGGGATGGTGAGCGGGGACAGGTGCAGGATGCAGTTATGGTGTAATACTGGTGTTGAAGAAGGTGTAAGGATCGCTCTTTAGAAATGGTGAAAGAAAGGCTCAGGTCAGGTGCAATGATGATGAAAGGTGCAGGGCCCGGCGTTTGTTAATGGTGCAAATTATGGCTGTGGTGAAAACGAAGTACACCTTGTAATGGAAGGCTAGTAGTGATGGTGAAAGCGAAGGGGATGGTGAGTGGGGACAGGTGCAGGATGCAGTTATGGTGTAAGGTACAGGTAGCAAAGAAAGGTATCCAATGGGCTAATGACGAAAGGCGGATGGTGTTTGGTTGGTAAGAACTAAGAAAGAAGTTCAGCATTTGATGATGGTTGAAGAATAACACGTGAAGAAGAAGAGGAAAGACGTGATGTGGTGATGGTAAAAGAAGATGCAAAAAGCGGAGCATGTAGTATAGGGCACACCGCTGTTTGCATGCCTACCCATTCCTTACAGTGCAGTCATGTTACAGGAGGGAGCACTAGGGTTAGTGCCCTTTCATTTATGGTGCTCTGCAGCAGTTTCAAGAACTTCTTGGAGTTTCTTGTTGCTCATATGGCTGTAATTTCTGATATTTCGAAGTTTCCCTCGTCTTCATTGGATTATTTTAGCTCGCGAGAAAGTGTCACTCATAGTTGTTGAAATGTCACTCATAATTTCACAGAAATTATGAAAATGTCACACATGGCAATCTGAAACCTTGGCAGCTATGAGTATTTAACCACATGTTGTATGCGTCGCACTTAATGCACATGGTGAGCACGTGTATGTATGCATTAGCATATATGTGTGGCTATCCGTCCCAGTAATGCACATTTGTTGGGGGTTTATGTGTAAACTGTTTGAATCTCAGTAGGGGTACTGCAGCCTTTACTTCTAATGAGGCGGACAACATGCTTCACTCACTTAACTACGAGGCCCTCGGTAATTACAGTACAATGGCTGCAAAACCAGCTGAAGCAGCACTGTGAAAAACATTAGATATTACATATTTGTCAAAAAAAAAATAAAGATGTCAATGAAAGATAAAGGTAAAATGGATACAGATTGCAATGCTTGAAAAAATAACTTATAGGACTCCAGACATGCTTTAACTGTTCCTGAACGACACAAATGGGTGTTATGTTGTGTAGTACTGGTGGTGATCTCTCAAGATTAATTAAGGGTTTTGTATAAAGAGTGTCACTGAAAAAGCACCTTTTGCAGATTTCAGCTGCCTTCACAGTGATTTCATTTAAATATGCAGACTAGAAGTCCTCATTACTGTACTCAGCATACGACGTTAATACCTGTATAGCGGTGACACATACGTTTAATGTGGAATCCAATGACAACCAGGTGACTGAGTAAACATTTCTTGCACATTGCTGTAAGTGTTCATATGATGTGAATAAAACACCATCCTGCCAGCACGATCGTGCCATTTTATCTAAAGTAGCCACTTGGTCAGTAGACAGATCCAACCTATTTATGCAACATTGTTAAAATTAATTGTGGTTTATTGCAATTTAGAATGGTTTATTCATGAGGCCTTGGAACTGATGATAGTTTTAGGGGAGGCAGTGGCCTGTTTCTGTTAAGCACAATGGCTTCCGAAAGTCTTGAAAATCCACCATTTGGCTGCTAATTTTTCAAAATTTTCTCGGGGGGACAAACCCCCCGAACCCTCCTTAGGTGGTTCGGGCTCGCTCGCTGCGCGAACTCGCACGCCATTCTACGCAAAAAAAATTCAGCCGCACCACTTTCAAATCTCACCAGCCGCCACTGTAGCTGCTTCATAAAATGGTTTGGATGCATAAGACACATTTAACTTATTTGCACTGGAGGCCCGGAAATGCTGTTCTGGTGATCCAGCTGGTTTGCACCCCCAATTACATTGACCGGCCAGTGATTTATTTCCTAGACACATATATTCAAGTGTGAACTGTGAAATAACATTGCAAAAATGCTGTAACGCCAGCACAAAAGATCTAGCAGGCGCTTTTGGCAATAGGATGTGGGAGAAAAGAAGCGATCCACTTGAAAGGTGCTTTACGAAGATGCTACACTGTACATTGTCATAGTGGGGTAGGAACATATATAGAGTCTGGACTTTCTGATAATGACTGGGGCCAGACGAAGGAGCACGATTGCCCGGGTATCTGGAAAGTGAAATTTAAACTCTCACAATTTCGTTACCAGCACCAGGCTACTTTGCTGAATGTTTTCTGGTGTGTAGGGTATATGTTTTACTTCTAAAAGTTGTACACACTCCCGTTCGTTTAAAAATTAAACAGATTACGCCAATCTTCACATAATCATAATATTGTGTGCTATGCTGGATCGTGCTCTGTCAAAATAAAAAACACGATCCCTTGTTCCTGCCAACAACCCAGACAACACCGGTTGTTTGTAAACAGTGTGCATTACTGATGAATTTATCACTGCAGTTTTTCCTTTTGAACAAACTAATGGTTTACACTCTGTTAACTATCTGTTGTAATTATATCTGTTTACATTTAATAATGAACAGTGTTATTTTACAAAACTAGTACATAGATAACTCCTGTCATTTAAGTGGCATGTATCAATGCCTCAAATTCCAATGTGTTAAAAGAAATTCCCAATACTTTTGCACGCCCAATGCATTTCGGGATCACAGGGTCCCTTCTTCAGGGGAAAATAAAAAAACATCCGGGAGTATTAAATTTATAGATGCAACTTAAAGCCTGAGTTTACATCCTCTTCTACTTGTCATAAACTTAGTGACGCAAGCATGTGCTCCTATGTATTACAACAGTAATGAAAGTTCCAAAAAGTCGAACCGATATATAATGATAAACCGATCTTGTTCAAATTAAGAGCTTAATGGCGTCTCTCCACTCGAAGTGGTTAAATCTACCGGCATGCACGTAGGGTATATATCCCAGGTGTGTTGATGATAATAGAAATTATTTTTTTTTTGTGTTGTAATTCTTTATTGAGAGATTAAAGGTATATACAACACATTATTTATTTTTGAAATTTGTAAAGCGCACAAATGCCCTGGGGCGTCTCGGCGCTGCGGACCGCAAGTAAAATCTATGAACAGGATTACTGATTGAACAGCCAAGTCTTTAGCCTCTTCCTAAAAAGAAGCAAGGACTGGCACTCTCTTATCTCCAAAGGGAGAGAGTTCCAGAGTCTGGCAGCCGTGACGACAAAACGTCTGTCACCCCAGGATACAGTTTTTGTGCGTGGTACGGTGAGCTGATGTGCCGTGGTGGAGCGGAGCAATCTATTTGGACAGTATTAGGTCAGCTGATTCAGAAGAAACTGAGGGCCTATTTTACGTGAGACTTTATAGACAATACATAATGTCTTACATTTTAAACGATTCCTGACTGAGAGCCAGCGATATCTTTTGATTATGTGGGAAATCGGTTTGAACCTGGGTGTTCTGGACAGCATTCTGGCAGCCGCGTTTTGAACTGTCTGCAGTTTTTGGATCACCCTGCATTGAGCGTTAGCAAACAGCCCATTGCAGTAGTCTAAGGATGACATCACTAGTGTGCTAACCAGAGTTTCCCCAGCGTTTTCAGGGAGAAATGGGAGAATCTTCTTAATCAGTCGAAGTTTATGAAATGCTGCCGATGCCGTCCGATTTGCGTGGGGTGCAAATGTCCATCGCTCATCTAACAGAATGTCTAGGTTCCTGACCTTGGGAACTGGGTTGGGTGGGAAGCCTAGTGAAGGGGGCCACCAGCAGCTGGACCAGGCAGGGAGTAATATGCCAAAGATTTTTTTTCGGAGTTCAGTTTGAGGCAATTGCTGGCCATCCAGTCGCTGTTGACAGTTGGCTGCCACCCTTTCTCCGTTGTTATGAACCGCCAGCACCAGCTGGGTGTCATCAGCATATGATGTAAGGCCCATCCAATATGCCTTAATGACCCTTGCTAGGTCCTACACATAGATATTAAATACTGTCGGACTTAGGGATGAGCCTTGCGGTACCCCACAAGGCAGTGTCAATTGGGCAGAATGGAAAGTGCCCAGAGTCACCGCCTGAGTGCGGTTAGAAAAAAAAGATGCCTAGAGTTCTTTTGCCATGTCTTGAATCCCCATTGCAGTGACACGGTCGATCAAGATGGTATGATCGACTGTGTCAAATGCCGCTGACAGGTCCAGCAATATGAGCACCGCCGTACCTCCATGATGGTTCTTATGTCTTCTGAGGCTTTGATTAGAGCTGTTTCCGTACCATGTGCTTTACGGAACCCAAATTGGGTGTCATCTAGCAGTTAGTGATGTTCTATATATTTAGAAAGTTGTTGGTTCATCACCTTCTCCACCACTTTGGACGGGAAAGGTAGGCTAGCTATAGGCCTATAATTCTTAGTCTCGTCGGGATCTAAGTGAGGTTTTTTTAGCAGAGGTTTTAGAATAGTCTGTTTCCATGTGGGGGGTAGATCCCTGATGTAAACATGGTGTTGCAAATATTTGCCAATACTGGAGCTATTAGGTCCGTGATAGGGGCAAGCACCTTAGGTGGGCAGGGGTCAATGGCTGATCCTGTTTTGTTGGTGGTCATTACCTCAGCAATTTGATCACTGGAGACTGTTTCAAACTGTCCAAGAACATGATCTAAGGGAATTGGAGTTATGGGTGGAGTAATATGGTTTGTATGTGCTGAAAACTCCTGGTAAATCATATTTACCTTATCATAGAAATGGTTTGCTAGTGAGTTACAGAACAATTGTGATGGTATGGGAGCTGCCTCTGCTGATGGACCCGCATGCTTGTTGACTACTTGAAATCATTTTTTATTTGAGTTTTTGGCTGATTCAATTTGTGCTGTGTAGAATTTATTTTTTTCGTCCTGGATCATAGTTTTATATTTGGCGAGTTCTTCCCTGTAGCGAAGTTTGTCTTCGCCTAAGTAGAACTTGCGCCAGTGTCTTTCTCTGTTTCTACACTTTTATTTTTGTTCCCGGAGGGAGTCAGTGAACCAGGGTGCTGATGGGAAATTCCTATCTTTCTAGATCTTTTTGTTAGGCACCAGTAAATTAATCGCATTATGTAGCCAGTTTGCATACTCGGTGGCAGCTATATTAGGTTCAGATGGAGTCTCAGGAAGCGTGGAGAGAAGGAGAATTTTAAACTGATCATTATTTATATTTTTCCAGGCTTTGAACGCCTCTGGGCCGGAGACTGGTGCATTAGCGAGCTGATTATTACCGGGTAAGATATTAAATATTATGGCGTGGTGATCTGTCCATGCCATAGTCAGAATATTTGTTACCTGTGCTAGTCCAGTGATAATGTCTTTTTAGAGTGTAGTGACTGAAAAGCTTATTGACATAATGGGTAGAACCAATTTACACAGACCCAAGACCTTCTTACTGGGCATCATGACGAAGCCATGGCCCTGTTTGATGAATCTTCACAACATTTTTCCCAAAAAGTATGCCAGTTATTCTTGTTGAGCATGGAAAGGTTCAAAGCGATCCGTCAAGCAAGGGCTGAAAAAAAGGGGGGTCAAAAAATGTGTTTTTTTAATGTTAATTTCCATTGGGAATTTTGGACACGAAAGGTCGTTCTTGGTCTAGAAAGAACCCTTTTGGTTATTTGGTGTAACACCGTTCAGTAGTTTTGGAGACATTCAAAAAAAATTATTTGTATATACATGGACATGGATCCTCAGAGGATCCGACAGTCCCCATGCTGAAATCTGATTGGCTGCCAATACTTCAACCAAGAAGTGTTAGCAGCCATCTTGGGACTCAGCTTCGCCTGAGCCCCACATAATAAAAAAAAAAAGAAAAGGGGGCAGGGTAGGAATAACCCCTAACTGTGGTCCTGAGGTCCCCTTGTGACCCTGACAGGGCCTTAAATAACTTTCTAAATAAAATAACGGCAGCCGGAATGCGATAGCACCGCGAATGCATGGCAAAGTTACAAACAAAAACAAGCATGGTCTCCCCCACTTGTTTACATTATAGCCACTAGGTGGGTAATGTCCCGGGAGTTGGCAGGCTTTTCTTTTTTTAAAGAAGGGGGGAACATGACCTCCCCTCCTTGGGCTTAATTATGACCCAGGGACCAACACCACCCTGGGGCTTAATTTTAATAACATGCAACTCCCTCCACGCAGAAGCAAGGCTAGCTCCTGCAGCAGGCAGGGAACTGGCTGGTACCGCATGGCCTTGAGGCACCCCCCAGAGTCCCGGGGAAAAGAGCAGAAAGAGACACAATAAAGGCGAGAAACGAGCAGAAAGAGGAAGAATAAAGTCCAGAAATTAACAGAAAGAGGCAGAATAAAGGTCAGCAACGAGCAGAATGAAGCCAAATGAAGGTCAGAAATGAACAGGAGGAAGCAAAATAATGATCAGCAATGAGCAGATAGAAGCAAAATAAAGGTGAGAAACGTTCAGAAAGAGGCAGAAAAAAGGTCAGAAACGAGCAGAAATAGGCAGAATAAAGATCAGAAAGGCGCAGAAAGAGGCAACATAAATAGTGAAGAATGAGCAGAAGGAGGTGAAATAGAGGTCAAAAACCAGCACCAAGTGGCTGAATAAAGGTGAGAAAGAGCAGAAACAGGCAAAAAAAAAGTCAGCAACGAGCAGAACGAGGCAAAATACAGGTGAGAAATGAGCAGAAAAAGTCAAAATAAAGGTCAGGAATGAGCAGAAATAGGCAAAAATAAAGGTGAAAATCAAGCAGAAGGAGGTAGAATAAAGGTCAGAAGGGAGTAGAAAAAGGATCAATCAAGGTCAAAAACGAGCAGAAAGATGCAAAATAAAAGTGAGAAATAAGCAGAAAACAAGTTACTTACCTTCAGTAATTCATTATCTGGCAGAGCCAATATTCAGCTGCAGATTCCTAACCTCCGAATTTCACAGGCATCAGACTGGATCTATAAACCTTTGCATGACTTGTACCTCTGTGCACCATCTGGTGGCTCCATTCAGTTCCGCGTGGCATTGTCATTGGCGCCTGATGTGAAGTCGCAGTCACCTATATAGGTGGCACGCTGACATCACTTACTTTTCACGATTTTTCATCCCAGAGGAACAGAACCATGAAGCAAACTGACTAGTGTGTGTCAGACCTACGGCCCTATAAAGGGAGCAACCCTAGCCCTATAAATATGTAATGTAAATGTAAATGTAATTTGTACTTGTAAAGCCCACTAACACCCCTGGGTGTCCTGGCGCTGTAACGCATACCGCTGTGGAACCCTTTCTGGCTTTTCCCTGTGAAATGTCCACTCCTGGGCACCCTCAAGGTGAAGCCAGGCATTCCAGCGCTGTTGGGGCCGTTGTGGAGATTAAGCAAGCTATTGCCCAGAGTTGCAGAGTGGGACCTATGATTAGAATAGGCACCGAGGCGAGAATTATCAGGTTCGAGGAAATTGAGCCCAAGACCTGCCGAGGCGTGAATTGAACCCTGGTCCCGGGCCAGACCTCTGCATCAGGGTCGGCCGCTCTAACCATTGAGCCACACTTCTCCACAAATCTCCACAAATATGTCAGCACAGTGGGAAGGCATGGGTGGGTCTGTAATGAATGTGATGTTAGATATTGTCTCTATCAGTTAATGTGTTACCGAAGGTAAGGAAATTGTTCATCTGATAAAGACTTATATCTGCAGATTCCTTACCTTTGAATAAATATCCAAGCCATACCATCCTGGAGGTGGGCTGCGGACAAATTACTACACTTAAATGTCTTGCAGGACCAAATGGGCTAAAGGCCCATCCCTTTTGACTTGGCTGTCCAGGCAGTAGTGTTTAGCAAATGTGTGCAGGGAAGCCCACGTTGCTGCCTGACAGATGTCTAGGACTGGCACCCCACGAGCTAACGCTGTGGTCACAACCTTCCCTCTGGTGGAATGTGTTCTTGAGCCCTCAGGAGGCTGCTTTGTAGCCAGGACATAGCAGATCTTTATACAGAGAAGGATCAAACATGAAATGGACTGCTTCTGTACTGCCGGACATTTTTAGCTCCCACATAGCCCACTAAGAGTTGGTCGTCCACCCAGAACTCTTTTGCACCGTCAAGGTAGAAGAACAATCCTCCTTTTGGGTCCAGACGATGGAGTTGCTCCTCTTCCTTAGAGGGATGTGTGACCGATTGACCCAAATGGAATGGGGTCACCACTTTAGGTAGGAAACAGGCTCGGGTGCAAAGCACCACTTTGTCCAGGAATACCACGAGATAGTGAGGCTTGGATGATAAAGCCTGCAGCTCACTCACCCTCTGGACAGATGACATTGCCAATAGAAATGCTGTCTTGATGGCGCGCAACCAAAAGGGACAATTATGTAGCAGCTCACAGGGAGCACACATGAAGTAAGTGAGAACCAGGTTTAGATCCCATTGAGGCATAATGAAGGGCGTAGGGAAAAACATATGCACAAGTCCTTTTAGGAACCTATATACAATAAAGAACTTGAATAATGAGGGCTGGTCAGGCAGACGCATGATAACAGACAGAGCAGAGAGATAACCCTTGAGAGTGCCCAGAGCAGAGCCCTACTGGGCAAGGGTAAGAATAAAGAGAAGAATATCAGAAAGAGAGGCAGAACGAGGGTCAATAGACTTTTCTGTACAATATTTTACATATTTTTGCCAACAGCAGGTGTATACCAATTTGGTGGAGCACCGCCTGGCCGCCAGAATAATTGTACATACTTCAGGAGGAAAGTCAAAAGCAAATCAACTGCCGCCACTCAATCTCCATGCAAGGAGGCGGAGAGTTGACAGGTTTGAGTGTAGAACCCTCCCCTGCTGCTGCAACAGTAGATCCTCTTGAAGGGGCTGCCTGAATAGAGAATTGATGCCCATTTTTTGAAGCTCGGAATACCAAACTCTCAGCGCCCATTCCGGAGTCACAAGAATGACTTGGGCCCAGTCATTCCTGATCTTCTTGAGAACTCCGGGAAGGAGTGGTATGGGTGAAGTGAGTACAGGAGGCCTGGGCTCCACTCGCGATGAAAAGCTTCGCCGAGCGATAGCTGCCTTGGAAACCCCAACTCGCAATACTGCTAACATTGTACATTCTCTTCTTAGGCGAACAGATCTAACCAAGGCTTTCCCCACTGCTGAAAGAGACCTTGTGCCACCACCAACTAGAGTTACCATTCGTGATCTACTAGGCATCGACGGCTGAGTTTGTCTGCCCTGGGATTCAGAGAACCTGCCAGGTGTTGAACCATCAGAGTTATGCCCTGCTGTTTTCGCCATGTCAAGAGACACAGGACCTCTTGACCAAGAGTCCACGACCCCACCCAACCCGGCTGGTTGCAGTACCACTTGGCGGTGGTGGTGTCCATGAACACCTGCACGTCACCTTGACAAGGGGAAGCAATGCTTTTAATGCTAGTCAGATGGCCCGGAGCTCCAGCAAGCTGATATGGAGCCCTGATTTTGCCAGAGACCTTAGTCCTCTGTTCTCCACCTCTCCCAAATGGCCCGTCCTATTGCAGGAGTAATACATCTGTTACTATTGTGAGAATCTGGTTGGGGAAGGAAGAAGGGTCTGCCTCTGACCCAATTGCAGTTCATACACCACCACTGCAGGTCCTTTGCAGTTCCGTCTGAGATCTGGAGCACATCAGAGAAATTCCCCTGATGCTTCGCTCACTTGAAATTCAGGTCCCACTGCAGAACCTGTATACTCCATCTGGCATGAATTACCAACAGGATGCTGGAGGCCATGAGGTTCAGTAGCCTCGAAGTCATTCTCACCAAAACCCACAACAGGGACTGAAACACCAGTATCATAACTCACTGCTTGGGAAAATAAGCCTGACACTGCACTATGACCAGAACAGCTCCGATGAAAGGGAGCATCTGTGAAGCAGTCAGGTTTGACTTCGGCATGTTTATATTGAACCCCAGTGAATGCTGGTGGTCCACCGTAGTCTGGAGGTAGAAAACCACAGCCTGGGGCGAGGATGCCTTAAACAGCCAGTATTCGAGGTAGGGAAGACTGAAACCCTAACCTGCGCAAATGAGCTGTAACCACCTCCATCACCTTGGTGAACACTGAGGGGCACTGGTAAGGCCAAAGGGTAGCACAGTGAACTGGAAGTGCTCATGGCCTACCTTGAACCAATGGTAATGCCTGTGGGCAGGCAGGATGGGGATGTGAAAATACACATCCTGCAAGTACAATGTTACCAGCCAGTCTCCTTGGTCTAGGGCAGACAATACCCGAGCCAATGAGAGCATCTTGAATTTCGCCTTTCGAGGAAGAGATTGACATTCGAAGATCTAGAATAGGACAAAGACCTTTCTTCTTTGTCGGTATCAGAAAGTAGCAGGAATAACAACCACTGCCTACTTCTGATATAGCAACCCTTTCTATAGCCCGCTTGGCCAGGAGAGCTGTAACTTCCTCTCACAGTAAGATAAGATGATCCTTCGCCGGCTGTTCTTGAGATTGCGGAAAGGGGGGGGGGGTTTAAAGGAAGGGAGTAACCCCTCTGAATGATCTGCAAGTCCCAATTGTCCAATGGTATGGACTGCCAGTGGAGTAGATAATGGTGAATTATTTCTCCAGCTGGACACCCATGGTCTTGCAGAACCAAACTTGAAAGACTTAGGGCCTGCACCTGCCAGGGGGATGGTGGCGGACGACTTCTAGATACCATTCCCACGAGGCAGGAATGCATCGCATCCACATCTCATACAACTTGGGAAGCCTGTCCAGGATGTTGGCTGGGGTATGGATGATGAGGTTGAAAGCCTCTTCCATTGCCACAAAAGGGGTGAAAGGCAGACTGTGGAGGAGGAGTCACTGAGAGGCCCAAACAACTGAATGTAGCCACGAGTCAATAAAGTGCTCCAGCACCAAGTCTAATTTCTCTCCGAATAGACGAGTCCCATTGAAGGGTATGTCCATGAGGTTGACCTGAACATCCCTAGAAAACCCGGATGTTCTCAGTTAGGTGTGGCGCCGCAAGGCCACCTTAGACGAAACAGCTCTGCCAAGCGAGTCAGTCGTATCCAGACCACATCTAATCGTGAACTTTGCTGCATCTCTCATTGCTCCTTCGGGACCTGTGGCAGTACTTGCGCAACCGTTTCCCATGAGGAAAGTGAGAAACGGCCCAAAAGGCATGCAATGTTCACCGACCACAATGCTAGGCTGGCGGAAGAAAACATCTTCTTTCCAAGTTCGCCCGGCCTCTTGGATTCCCTGTACGGTGGAGCAGAAGAGAACGTGCCATTGGATGTTGAGGCTTGAAGCTTGCAGGGCTATGGGGCAGGACGTTGGGTGGGGAAACTTGGATCACCTGCGGCAGGGCGATGGTGGTGTGCTATTGTCCTTTCACTGGAGCCCCTGTGCTAGGCTTTGGCCAAGTGCCTAGAAGGACATCCGTCAGTGCTTCAATGGAAGGGTAAAAGGGGTTTGAATGAGGAAGCCCCAGGCTGAAGCACATTGGTCAAGAGGTTTGTTTTGATCTGCATCAAGGGCAACTCTAGTTCAAGGACCTCCGCTGCCCTTTTCACCACCATAGCATAAGATGCTCCCTCCTCCATAGCCTCAGAAGGTGGAGAGAGCATACTAGTATCTGGAGAGGTGTCCAGTCCACTGGCTTTCGCAAGCTCTTCATACCAGTCCAATTCCTCACCGGAAGTGTCTAACTGGTGTTCTATAAGGTCCAGTGACCCACCCACTCTTCTCCCATGCCTGTAACCTCCTTAAAACATTCAGGCAATGACCTAGAGCTCCTGGGCTCAGTCAGTGCAGGAATCGGCATTGATTGATGGCGTTCCGACTCAAAGTAATCTGGAATCAGAATGGGGCTGGATCAGTCGATGGGCGCCTTCGGCACTGGGGGAATCGAGTTCAGACCAGCACCAGGGAAGGTCACGATGGTACGACCGGCGTCACCCTGGGATCGGATCTATGAGACCCCAAGGTGAAGTCGAAGTCAGTCTAGACTTCTTCTTTTTGTGCTTCTTCCCCGAGTGTCCCTAGGAACTCGAGTGTAATCAGGAAGACTTGGGCTCCTTGGCTCCTGGAGCAGTCCTGCAACCTTCTCTTCCTCATTTGGGACAGAGACCTCCTAGGAATCATGCTAGATGGGAGCAGAAAGAGGCAGAATAGAGGTCAGAAACAACCAGCAGCAAGAGGCAGAATAAAGGTCAGAGTGAGCAGAAACAGGCAAAGTAACCAGCAAAATGAGGAGAAAGAGGCAAAATAGAGGTGAGAAATGAGCAGCAAGAGGCAAAATACAAGTCAGAAACAAGCAGCAAGAAGCGGAATAAAGGTCAGGAACAAGCAGAAAAAGGTAAAGTAACAGGCAGAAAGAGGCAAAATAGAGGGATGGAGCGAGGAGAGAAGAAGCGGAAAAACAAGCAGAAAATAAGCGCAGAAGGCACAAAACTGGATGCATGGCGGCGGATTAAGATACAAAGACCGTACGTTTTTCCCTTGAAAGAAGCAATGGAGCAATAGAGCCCTGCGATTTGGATACAAATTGGGCATATCTAGACCCCCACAGATGCTAGTTTCGCCAATAACTTCTCAGACTGGGGAATCTATTCTATAATTCGTGAGGCAACTGGAAATATCTAATCAACTGAGATTAAAACTACTGAGGGAAAACATTTTTTTTACTAAAAGTCAGACTGCTATCTGGAACTCGCCAAGTAGAGGATAAGGGTATATATGAAATAGGCAGAAAACTGAACATTGCCCAAACGAAGTATCATAGGGGTCGATTAGCAGGATACCCCATTAAGAAATTGATTATGGAAAACACGGTGGAAGGATTTCTTTATTACTTGTCCTGAAGATGGTGGAAGTAATCATATAGCTCCACCGAAACGCTTCGACGCAATTCCAACTGTTAAATCTGAAATAGGACAATTAGCATAGTGACTGATTCTTACTGTCTCATGCAGTGTCTTAAGTTATTGACAGATTAACTCAGTAAAGGCGGATCGTTGCTGCCTGGTCCAGTTTTTTCCTTCTGTATGGTGCATTGTAATTCTGTCGCTAACTTGCTGCTATTTTATGTTATGGTTTTTGAGAACTATGCATTTTTAACTGTTTTAGTTATTGCTTTTGATTAACGAATCATTTTTAAACATTACATGTTTTGTACTGAATACATCTTTGTAATACTAATACTGTATCACCTTTGGAGTTATTCCAAGAGTATGAGTGTGGAGTGTTTGGTTTTGACGTATATATCTGCTTAAGAAAAGTATTTTTCCGGCTGTAAGCGGACTGCCTCAATCACTTGCGGGATCCCGTGTTCCAGATAGCCAATGAAGGAAGCACACCCACTCCTTCTCCATTTGTAGCGGCTGCCAGCGGATGTTTCCTGGCGGATACAACTTTCTCTAGCTTTATTGAGCCTCATTGTCCCCGCCGCTATTATTCACCGATAACATTACCATCTCTGCAATTGGATTGAACCTGCAAATACCCATAATTTTGGTTCTGATCGGAACCTGAAATCGACTCACGCTTCACATGGTCTAGAGCCCGGCCGGGTTGGAAGTATCACCGGCTAAGCGACCTCTCACCTGAACCTCACAGCCCTGAGGAGTCGCATTGCTATGCGAGGTAACACGTGTCGGCTGGCTGCAAAAGATATTAAAGAAGACTTTCTTTAAGACACTGTGTTTTCTCTGACAGCTTTATATGTATACTGTTTCGAAACATTTGTCCATTGAGACACGCATTAGAAAAATTGAGAAGAAATTACTCTCTTGTTGTGTGCAATAGGCCTTTTGCTTTATGTTTGTAACGTGTGTTTTGGTAACAGACGGATTCGGGGGTTATAGTGCTTATCCCCTCGCCTACATGCACCAACACCAAATATTGGTAATCCTTTTTACTTTGCCTTTACAATAGTTGAGCGCCCCCTTCCCTTTACTTTAAAAACCCTTTCTTTTGTTATACATTCCTGATTATGCCCAGTGTATCAAACCGCTCTATGCATTGATTCAACCTACATTTACTTCTGCTTGCTGGCCACCAGAACATACCACTATTCTACGATTTTTGCAGTCTGATCTACTAGAGACTAACTTTTTGTTGACGCGTGATAATTCTATGAACCTGGTCATACGTATTGTACCAGGGACGGTGGGTTTCACATACTTAACGTTCAACGAAGGTCATACAGTACCTATTGCCTACAAATCACATTTGTACACAGCAGCGGAAATGTGCTTTTCGAATATTGAAAAGATTTTGACTGCGGTCCAAATGGCAATTCTGAAAGAATGCTCGCTGGCGCAGGGAAAACACATTCTTATGGTTTCGCCTATCCCTGCTTTAGAAGCAGTGACTAAGGCAAGTGTACCGAACTCTAAAGCTTTACATTCCCATTGGATACAATGAACTACTTCTTTGACATTGGATGATGTCACATTTATCTTTGATCCTGCTCTCCAGACACAGGAGTTTCTACAGTATGAACATGTTTATCCTCCTTCGTTGTTGTTGCTTCCTTTGGATTAGTGCAAGTGTATCGTTTATACCGACAGCTTGACTCAACCGACCACAGGGTCCAAATATGCTTATTCAGCATCTTGCGCTATTGTTGCTGGTTCAATTGTAAATGGTAAATTTAAATCTTCCATTGTGCATACACAGGCACTTGGGGACTGTATGATGCAATTGGCTGAGCTGCGTGCTCTTGTTCTAGCTCTCGAGTTTTCTGATCCTGATGTGAATACTCGTATTATGTCCAATTCTTACTACTGTGTCCAGTCTTTTAATAATAACTTATTCTTTTGGTCGCAAAATGATTATCGAGGGCCGCTCAATAAAGTATAAAATGCTTTAGGTTCAAGTGGCGGAGCTTAAAAAAAGTCTGCCGCCCCCACAGGTTATTCATACTGGCGATCAGCGTATGGGAGCACATGCTCTTGGAAATTCTTTGGCTGACAAGGCAGCCAAATCTGCAGTAGCCACGTGTTCCGTTGCAGCCTTTACAAGGTCCATGACTCAGATAGATAATGACATTTTGGCGGCTATAGCTGCTACAAAGGATGGAACTGCTTTCCTGCAGGGCTTCCCTTCTAAATATTCTTATAATTTATATCCTAAACAAGTTCCTTATGCTACTATTTCGTCAGTTGGGGATCGGCTGATTCCCAACATGGACCGCAGACTTCCTTTGATCTTAGCAGCACATGAAGGCATGGCTTCTGCACATGCTGGAGTGTCTGCGACAGTCTCTATTCTACAGCAACGTTATTGGTGGTGTGGTTTATATAAGCAAACCTGTAGTCATATGCTGTCTTGTGATATCTGTCAACAAATCAAGCCTTCTACGGTTTCGCGTCCACAACAGATACAGCTATGTATTCCAAATCAGCAGTTTGGCTGTATATATCTTGATCACTGCAGTCCATTGACCTCTGATACTGCATATAAATATATTTTTGTTGCCGTTGATTCGTGCACTAGATTCCAATGGGTTTGGCACAACACAGTGCTGACACTCAAAATGTTATTAAAGATTTGTGTGTCTTTGTCGTGACTTATGCCTGTGGCACCTTCCATTCTGACCAAGGTCCAGTGTTCGACTCTAAGGCATGCATGGACGCAATGAAGACTTTGGGGGTGCTGGTGCAGTTTTCGTCTCCATACAGACCTGAGGTCAAATCAATAGTGGACAGAATGAAGCATGACTTAAAGCAATCTTTAACAGCTAGAGTCTTAGGTGCTAGCAGGAACTGGCTGGCCCATTTGTATTGGGTTCATCTTGCATTTAAAAATCTCCCAAGAAGATCTCTGGGTGGGCGGACTCCGTATGAAATGCTCTTTGGCATTAAAATGTTTGTGCCTGATCTTGATGGTCTAGATGGTGTGGTGGCGGCTGCAACATTTGGCATAGATAACCATTCTACTATGTTGCAGGACCTACAACAGACCTGGGACAGCTACGCTACAGAATATATACCCTCTTCCAATGACAAGGCAATGCTGATTCCAGTCGCCAGCTAGCTTCCTAAAGTTGGGGATCTGGTATGAGAAAAGCTGGAGAACAAAAAAGAATGTGGTCCCTCTTATTGTGCACCAGTACCAGTTCTGGGATTGAAGGGTGCTCGTACAGTGATACTGCTACCTTTGCCTGGTCGCAAAGAAAACAGATACATTTCGATTGACAATGTCAAACTACACCATATAGCCGATTCTGAATAGTGTGACACCGGGTATTTCATGCAACGCTATTTCTTTGAATCCGACGACTCCTGCATCGTTGAGGGTGAAATGGAGACTACTGCTAGCCTTTTGCCTGCTGTGCCTTCATCCCCTGTGCCTTCCAACATGGACGTTGAGTACACTTATCTTACGGATGAGTTCCATATTGAAGTCCCGGACTGTCCTTTACATCATGAAGCTGATGCTGGGCTACGGCCGTTAATGAACGTGGGATCAAGCAGTTATTTTGAGGACCGTATGAGCTTCTCTTATGACTCCTCCTTGTCCTCCTGTGTGGCACCTCCACTGACAAAAACAAGCATTTTCATCTCTTGATTCAAAAAGACTTACCTGGTCCCACCCTGGACCTACATCTGGTTGGTGCTTATCCTAATTTTCCTCTTCATGTCGATTGGGTTTGTGACAGTATTCTTCTTGCTCATCAATGGTCATTATTTGCCGGAACGCTCTGCTGTAAAGTTAGTAGATGGAATTCTGGTTCCCCATACATCGTCCCATATAATAAAACATGATCAAGCCCTTGTGAACATTTCGGCTTTCCTGGTTGCAGATGGCATCATTTGGGATAAAGTTACATTCGAAATCCATGGTCCAACACAGGTCCTCAAGATACCATATGCGTTTCGCGTTTCCTTAGGAAATGTGGTAACAGGGGACATACATTCTGATGATTGGGATGTACTAGGAGTACATTCATTGTTTTCTGATTTGAAGTATTATGCTGCTTTTGATGCTGAAGATTTGTATTTAAATACTGCCAATTATGCTGATTTATTCTGTTATCAACATTATGGCCACCATTTCTTGCACAAAACAAACACATTAAGTCTTACTTTTAATTACACGTAGTGGGAACGTTGTCCAACTCCCTTACGGGGAAGTTCAAAAACACTTAGAAATAAGTTCACCTATTTTCCTGGTTACAACACGTCCAATGTAGACTCCTATTTATTTAAATTGAAATTGCCATCTCAATCTAAATTTATTTTGACACACACAAAGTTAATATATTCAAATTCTTTTAGAACTGAATTAGCCTTACAGGGTTACGTTCACTGTAAAGATACCATTGATTTGAAATCGATTCGCAGCACTAAGGTTTGGCAGGTCTAGGGAACCGAGGCTTTGCATTGTGCATGTCTGATTCTGACTCAAATATTATTTTTAAATGACACAGTGCACCAAAGTACTTGTTGTGGTTTGGCTACTACCAAAAATTTTGATATTCTATCCATTGCGTCATTGGCTGAGTATTATATTTGGCGTAAACACATCAATTATACAATTGATGTACTACAAGCTCTATTTCAAAATGACAGTTTCAATATCTCTGATGTTGACCCTTCAGGATGCTTGTTGTGGCAAACCAATTCTAATTCTTGTCAATTGCGTTGTTATAAAGTGACAACCGGTTTCACACAAACTAGACCTGATTTCCGTTACCCACATTCGCACTTGGTCACCACATATTCAGTGGGGAAATTGTGTCAACAATGGTTGGAACACTCCACTCTGTTGTCAGTGAAACAACACCTGTCACTCTAGACGGGTTACATCGATTTTACTGATTTTCTCTTGGGTCCTAAAGTTCCCAGATCAAAAAGATTCATCTATGCAGCTTATAATGAAATATGGAAATTATGTCAGATAGAGGCAGCATTCCGTCTGCGATAAATTAACAAAGCAAATTTGGAGAAGGGTCTTGCAGTAATCGACAATAGCATAAATCCACTGTCTTCCCACATTTATACTTTAGATAATATTGTTTCATCTATTATTTATATTGTTCAAAGTGATGTATCTGTGTTATATCACAGTCAAAATCAATTACGATCTGTGATGCAATTTGCATGGACGTTACAGACCCTCAAAATGGGAAAAGTAGTGGGATTATTGGAACTCTTCTGCTTTGTTTTTACCATTTAATCTAACTGATAAACAGAGATTCATGTCCATGAAAGACGCTACATACAAGCTGTTGAACATTGAAAAATTAGAACACTTGCCATTTTCTGTGGCAGAGACCGATTCAGCTGTATGGTTAATTCATGGCGCTATCTCTCTGCATTTTCGCTGTTTCAATTTAAATGTTGCTGAAACATTTCCCAATTGGCCATTTTGAACCCGTGGGTAGTGCATTTCTCCATGAATTATGGTCCCTACCTTTCACCTACAGATGTCAACAGGAGGGTACGGAAGTTTTCCTAACAGGGGAGGACTGCAATTACACAGTAGGGCACTTGAAATGTGTCCACACCTAATCTGGATTGTTTTTTTAAAGGAACGCCTGTCCCAGCAGTAATTCCCCCTCTCACATTGCTTTCTAACGGCTGCTGTGGCTTACGGGCAGGCATCCCATATATAGTAACAGTTTCACAACATGTTACTTGTTGCAGCAATGTGCTTTTTCCACCCCAGCATTGGAATGTAGATAGTTCCATTTGGCCTTCCATTCCAACTTTGAAAACAGATTTCAATAAATTAAGCAGACTAAAAGCACTATTGTTTCAACAGGAAGTGGCTCTCACTTGGGCTCGAGAGACCTTCGAATTACAGGTGGCTAGAACATCTAGTGAGTTTCAATCACTGCTGAACACGAATCTCCCACTTGATTTTGTGGAACTGGTACATAGAATATTTAATAGGCCTTGCTCATTTAAAAACATTTTTGGGATCCAGCCTCTTGGCTTCTTTTCAGATGATTTTTGGAGAGATATCCCGGCTTTATACATTCTATTTTTTCCAGCGTCTTTGGAGGATTTCCCTTAATACTAGCACTGGTGGCTGGCGTCCTGATACTTCTGCTCCTGTTAAGCAATGGCAACCCATCATGTGGTACTGCACAGACCCGACCAATTGCAACTGTACCTTGACCAAATGCAACACCTTTTTGGATGCTTGCCATTAGCGACGCTTAGTGTGAGTTATCGACTAACTTTTTGCTTTGCCTACTTCACTTGCATTCTACCTGTGTTCTACTGCCAGCAGTGCACATTCTATTGGGCCTTGAATTTATGCCTCTCCAATACGTCATGTACGGATCCAGATTATGATCTGTTAATGGGTCCCTTAGTGGTCCATGCCCAGGCCTGTTCTTGGGATGAGCGTATGGCGCGTGCAACTGCATTTGGAGTGTTGGCTGAATGGAATATCTGTGTGGCTGCACAGCACCTCTTGCAACTGAGTATCATCGAATCTCAGGCAAGTTGCCGTGATATGCTCTTGGAGGCATCGGATTATGAGGAACACGTGTTCTTTCAATCTACTTGAGTGGATGGAATCCCTTTTTACACCAGACCAGAGGAATAACCTTTCAGAACGAATTACATTCTTGAGTTCACATACTTTAATGGATATTACAACTCCAAATCAATCCCGTTTTAAATGAACAACAACATTTTAAATTACTTTCTTTTTTTGTTTAATTTTTAAATGTTTTTTAGCGCTTCTTGACTCTGCTTGCCTTTAAACTCTGTTTGGGTCTTTTATCTATATGCTATCACCTGGCCAAGGGGAGGGTGTCATATGGCCATTAGTCGACATTACTAAGTTAGCATGAGCTCTGCTGCCATGTTACTGCTTTTTGCACACAATACTACATGACTTTATTTTGCAAGACTCTCTTTGTGCTTTTCACATGAGAACCGTCTGCTTTCTGCTTTCTCTGCCTGTTCCTGGAGTTTAGTCTAAACACGGAGTACAAGGTCGATAAACAATGCCCCTTGTTATTCTGTTCTCATCAGTCCCTAGCACTTAGACAAAACATGCTACTCAGCTGCGACTGCTGCAAACTCGTGCCTTGATATTATGGGGATGCATGTTGGTTTAACACACACTTGGAGAGGGACCTTTCCAGGGAGAAGAGCTATGCAGTTCCTATGATGTAAAACAACCATCTAGGCTCTAAGGTATGGAGTGTGCTGACAAAGCCCAGAGATCTTCCTTTATGTAATAAAACTTCTTCTTTCAAAGGGGAGGGTGGTTAGGCCTTATAGTCCCTTATCCACAGTGATTGCAGATCTCCCGAGGCTTCGCCGGGAGCAACGGTGTTTCTTTTACTTCCCTGACGTCTTGTTTTTATTGACTTGTGCCTACCTGCGCATTTCACTCAGCGCTCCGGAACCAGCGCCAGCAACTTCTTGGCTGCCCCTTCGCCTGCTTTCACGACCCAGACAGCCAGACCGCCTCCGCTGATCGCCCCCTCCTTGCCTCGCGTGGGGAGTGGGACGGGCGGCCAGTACACCTTGGGCGGGTCTGGGCTGGGCGTGCACTACTCTGGCTCCTCCCCCCCTGGCTAACGGCTCAAAAAGGCTGACAGTGGGCTACCTGCAGTGATTGCAGATCTCCCGAGGCTTCGCCGGGAGCAACGGTGTTTCTTTTACTTCCCTGACGTCTTGTTTTTATTGACTTGTGCCTACCTGCGCATTTCACTCAGCGCTCCGGAACCAGCGCCAGCAACTTCTTGGCTGCCCCTTCGCCTGCTTTCACGACCCAGACAGCCAGACCGCCTCCGCTGATCGCCCCCTCCTTGCCTCGCGTGGGGAGTGGGACGGGCGGCCAGTACACCTTGGGCGGGTCTGGGCTGGGCGTGCACTACTCTGGCTCCTCCCCCCCTGGCTAACGGCTCAAAAAGGCTGACAGTGGGCTACCTGCAGTGATTGCAGATCTCCCGAGGCTTCGCCGGGAGCAACGGTGTTTCTTTTACTTCCCTGACGTCTTGTTTTTATTGACTTGTGCCTACCTGCGCATTTCACTCAGCGCTCCGGAACCAGCGCCAGCAACTTCTTGGCTGCCCCTTCGCCTGCTTTCACGACCCAGACAGCCAGACCGCCTCCGCTGATCGCCCCCTCCTTGCCTCGCGTGGGGAGTGGGACGGGCGGCCAGTACACCTTGGGCGGGTCTGGGCTGGGCGTGCACTACTCTGGCTCCTCCCCCCCTGGCTAACGGCTCAAAAAGGCTGACAGTGGGCTACCTGCAGTGATTGCAGATCTCCCGAGGCTTCGCCGGGAGCAACGGTGTTTCTTTTACTTCCCTGACGTCTTGTTTTTATTGACTTGTGCCTACCTGCGCATTTCACTCAGCGCTCCGGAACCAGCGCCAGCAACTTCTTGGCTGCCCCTTCGCCTGCTTTCACGACCCAGACAGCCAGACCGCCTCCGCTGATCGCCCCCTCCTTGCCTCGCGTGGGGAGTGGGACGGGCGGCCAGTACACCTTGGGCGGGTCTGGGCTGGGCGTGCACTACTCTGGCTCCTCCACCCCCTGCCACGCCCCATTCAATACTCCCCCCACATGTGTCCCTATATAATCACTTCCCCTCACCGACGGCGCAGCGGGCGGGCGCAGCGGGCGCGACGAAGGCGCGCCGAAGTTGCGCCTAAGTTAAGCCCGTCTGCGCCCGTCCGCGGCCGACCGGGGCTAGGGGCACAATCCTCTGCCCAAATCATTTCTTACACCTCTTCCCAGCTTCACAGGCTACAGGGTCCGTGGGTGCTATCTGCTTCTATACACTCACGGATATCCCAGCTAGATATATCCCCTCCTTCTCACTGTTCCTGTTCATTCACTTCTCCTACTCCGGTCCCCCCTCCCATAGAAGCCGTCAATACTGCCCCAGTTAAGACCCTTAAGGCGTATTATCTGAACACCAGATCGGCGGTGGCTCACTCACATGAACTATCAGTGTTGTTAGATCAGCATGCACCTGATCTTCTCCTTTTAACCGAGACATGGTTCTGTGATGACTCCCTACCCATCTTGCTAGCTACATTGCCCGCCCCCTACTATGCACTTTGGGCCGATCGTTCATCCGGCAGAGCGGGGGGTGGCGTTGCGGTCATTGCCCGGTCTGATCTTCCATTTCAACTGCTTTCTCTCCCCGATATTGCCACCACAGAGTATCTTGCCATCCGAACCACGTCCACATCCCCCCTCTCACTTGTCTCCTCATTTATCGACCCCCCCAGTCGCCTCTACGATTTCTCCCTGACTTCCAGGAGGTGTTAGCCACCCTCTCGGTCAACAACTCTTCGGTGTTATTACTGGGTGATTTTAATTTTTGGCCCTCTGACCCAGCAGAGTGTTCATCTTCTAGAGAGTTTTCAGACACTCTTTTATCTCTTAATTTTGTTTCCCACGTATCTTCCCCAACTCACGTCAAGGGGCATATCTTGGACCAGATCTGGTCCTTGAACTGCCCTGTCGACTCCCTTCTTATTTCTCCCTGCACCTGGTCTGATCATCACCTGATTTCTTTTGTTCTTTCTATCAGCTCTCCAGTTAGGGCCCCCCTTCCCAAAAATGTCTGGGTCCGCTCGTGGAGTAGAGTTGACCCGGCGAACTTATCAGCTCTTCTAAGTGCTTCTTATCCCGCCCTACACAGGCTCTCCACCTCGGCTCAGGTTAACAGCATTGAACAATGGCTCTCCTCAGCCAGTGAGTCCATTGCCCCCTTGAAACGTCTGACCTCCAAGCGGGAGAAAGATGCTAACTTGTGGTTTACCGATGACCTGAAAACCATCAAATTATCGGTACGCCGTGCTGAGAGGGCCTGGAGGAGAAACTACTGTCCCATCTTAAGAGCTGATTTTACCACCCTATTAGCTCAATATAAGAATGCCATCTTGGCCGCTAAAACGACCTATTTCTCCTCCAGGATCCTCACAGCCGAGAACCAATCAAGGGAAATCTTCTCAATTGTTCAGAACCTAGCCTTCTCAGATCGTACCTCTCTTAAGCCCTCTCCTTCCCTTGCCCTCTGTCACTCTCTGAATAGCTTTTTCATTGATAAAATTGCTGCCATTAAAGCTAATATCCCTGCACCTTCCCCGTCTTTTGTTGATCCTCAGTGCCCCCCTTCCCAAGGACAATTAAACTCTCTCCCCCTTCTGACCAAGGAATCTTTCACATCTTTAATCCCCCTTGTAAAATCTGGCTCTCCCCTTGACACCTGTCCCGCTCATATACTCCGTCACATTTACATCTCTTGCTCTGATCCTCCCCTTCATTTACTAAACAGTTCACTCTCTCAGGGGGTTGTCCCCAACCCCTTGAAATCAGCTATTATTTTACCCATTTTAAAAAAAACTGGCGCAGACCCCTCGATCCCAGCCAACTTTCGCCCCATTTCGCTCCTACCTTTTTTGGCAAAGGTGCTCGAGCGCCATGTCACCAGGTCGCTGGGCACCTTTGTGGAAGAAAATGGGGTATTGGCTTCCCGCCAGGCTGGCTTTCGCCCCGCACACTCTACGGAGTCCGTAGTCCTCTCGGTCCTGGACAACCTCAGGGAGGGGAGGGACACCAATCAATTCCAAGCTCTGGTCCTCCTCGATCTCTCTGCCGCCTTCGATACGGTGGATCATACCATCTTACTTTCCCGTGTCGCGGCGGCGGGGATCGGGGGTACGGCCCTGGTTTGGTTGTCCTCCTTCCTGAGGGACCGCACCCAGGCAGTTCGCCTGGGTGACTTCACTGCGGACTTTCGGAAGGTCCTGTGCGGGGTCCCCCAAGGCTCCTCCCTGTCACCGCTTCTGTTTAATCTTTACATTTCTCCCCTAATTTTTTCTTTACAACAAATGGAGGTCACCGTATACAACTATGCGGATGACCTTCAACTTGTCTTCAATCTGTCCTCTTCTTCTGCCTCTATCTCTAATTTCCAGTCTACTATGATTTTCATCAGGGACTGGATGGATTTCAACCACCTGAAACTCAACCCTGATAAGACCGAGTTGGTGCTGACAGGTGGTTGCTCCAGTCCCTGGTCTTCACTTTTTTGGCCCCCTTCCCTTGGTCCCTCTCCGGTCCCCTCTTCTTCGGTAAAAACCCTTGGTATTAAACTCAACTCTCACCTTACCCTTCACTCCCAGGTTAGTTCTGTGGTTTCTTCCTCTTTCCTGTCTCTTCGTACCATCCGCAAGGTCTCTCGATTTTTCACCTTTGAGGCCTTGAAGTTGATCATCCTTGCGATGGTCATCTCCCGCCTGGATTATGGCAACGCCCTATATGCGGGTATTCCTGCATATAGTCTCAGGCGGTTGCAGATGATCCAAAACCAGGCGGCGCGGCTGGTCTTTAACCTTCCTAAATCCTCACATGTCACCCCCCTTCTGAAACTTTTACATTGGCTTCCGGTTCGGGAACGTATCCAATTCAAGCTTGCATCTATTACTTACCAGGCTCGATTGGGTACGGCCCCAGCATTTATTTCTTCGGAGATTATCCCCTACTTGCCAGCGAGGGAGCTCCGATCTTCTTCTCAATCCCTTCTGATGGTTCCCCGGTTTCGCCGGAAAAAGTGGGGGGGCTCAAAATTTGCGACCCTTGCCCCAACCCTTTGGAACTCATTACCCCTTGATCTTAGATCTTTAACCCCATATTCCCAGTTTCGAAAGAAACTTAAAGCCTACTTCTTCAGTAAAATTTTCATTTAATTCCCTGTTACCCGACCTCCCTTCCCTGTCTTTCGTGGAGATCTGCCAGTTACAGCGCCATGAAACCGCTGGTGTAAGAGCGCTATATAAGAATTTTTAAACTCAAACTCAAACTCAAACACTGTCTGCATACAATGACATCCCTTTCCGTAGTCTATCAACTTACTACAATGCTAACTGTTTTAGGTTTATGCATTCAGCTGCTAAAAGAGGCTCACGTACTGCACTATAGAGCACTATAGGTAAAATAAACATTTTGAACTATACAGTGACTCTGTCAATTCTTATTGTCGACAAGTACGAGTGAGTGAGCGAAAGGGTACGTCTTGCTACCGTGATTCTGGGAGAGTCGAGAGTGTTGTGTTCTGGGTTGTCTAATCATTTGTAGCTTCGTGGCTATGTAGGAGAACAAATGAGACACTATAGCTAGTTGCTTCTGGGATTTTGGGTACTGAGGCGGTAAGAAGGCTTAGCCTCTACACACTGAGGTCCTGTTTCCGAAAAACGACACACCAAATCGAAGGTAGGGTTCCACGTTTATTTATTTCAGAAGAGATTTCATATGTGTGTGTGTGTGTGTGTGTGTGTGTGTTTGTAAATGTTTACTCAACCTCAATCACATTTCTTGTAAATCATTGTCTAAGGCTTGAACAAATCCCTGTCACAACCAACAAAAATGTTTTTATATACAAATAAAATCAATGAATAAACAGTAGTCATTCACCTCTCTAGGTAGACGCATCAAAAATCATATCCTCTAGCAAAAATTGTTTCATAGTACATCTATCAATTTTTTCCAGCTTATAGAAACTACTCTTGCAAGGTTAAATTTCAGTCCTGAGTGTACAATAACCCCTGTGTAGATAGAACATTATCTAACTCCAACAAAAAGTGCAAATCAGATCTCCTTTTGATGTATTTATTTAGCCACAAAAAAGCAGTGACTGACGCATACTGGCACAATGCCTTTCTCAAAGTCAGCATAACCGTGCATGAACAACACTTAAGTAACAAACAAATTCATTAGTTTAGCAGCAATGCAAAACAGTAAAAACTGATTGTATCCTATCCTCTTAGTGTTCAATTCATGGCAGCCATCTTACCACTTGTCTTTAGTCCTTTTATCCTTAAAATTGCATACCACAAAATATCACAAATCAAATCAAATAGAAGTGACCTCATCTGCAATAAATTGATGCAGGCATTTGTTTAAGGGGCCAGTTGACTAAACTTATCCCCAAGCACATTGTATAGTAATTATTAAGCCCTAAATGGGCATGTCTACCAATGTGAGTACCTAAGGTTCACAGAGGAATATACTCCATGTAGACATACATACATCTCATCAAATATCACTCATCAAATCAAACATGAGTGTCTGTGTCAAATCCATAAAAAATGTAATTGTTTCATATATATATATATATATATATATATATAGTCCTGGACTGCAAAGTGACGTCGCAGTCTTGGTTAAATGGCGCAGCATCAAGGCCACGCCCGCAAATTATCCAGTGGCTCACCTGTGACCAAGGCTTCATTAAGCTGAAACGCGTAAGGAACCTATCTGCTGCCATGCTGTTGTATTCGGAATAAGAGCTCCTGTTTTCAAAGTCTGGTGCACGGCGCTCTTCTTTTGTTCTTCAAAGGGAGGATTATTTTGGATGTTAAGCGAGGCACTCCGGTCCCCGCGCGCCGAGGCCACCCTGTATGAGGTCGGGGCTCAAGATCGGAGAAATAGAGGTGAATATATATATATATATATATATATATATGTGTGTGTGTATATATATATATATATATATATATATATATATATATATATATATATATATATATATATATATATATATATCCAAGTAGTTTTTCCCCAATCGTCTTTCGCACACCAGCCGGCAATGCTTCAAAGCAAGGGAAACAGACACCAGTTTGCGTGGTTTTGGCAGGTCTTGATTTATTGAAGCCTCGTCAGATGCATTTCGAATAACAAAGTATCCTTGGTTGCACTCGCCGAGTCACACAACGGCATAGGCTGTGTACGGCGCTCTGCGGTGGCAGGCCAGAGTCATTCTTTACGAGCTACTCCAGCAGGTGGCACAAACGGTGCTGCAAGCCCACCAGTAGCTTTTGAATTACAAGCCCGGGGCACCCCTTGTGCACGATACGAGGGTCTGACAGTAAATCAAATACATCAATCATGGAATCATGAATTAAACATTACTTTAGTCAGGGAGCACTTGCACTGCACACTGGACGGCAGTGGTGCAGTACCCAAAGCATATAAACCAGTAAACATTAACAAAAACCGAGGAGACAATTCGTCAAAAAAGAGGATGGGAGACCCACACCAATGGTACCAGGTCTAACACGTGTTCAGTCCAGCTGAAATGTGGGGAGAACTATCCACCCCTTGGGAGTTCTCTTCACTAAGGCGGAAAAATCTAGACAGACCATCAGCATTGGCGTGTTCTGTACCAGGGTGGTGTTCCACCTTGAAGTCCATCCCCTGTAGGGAAATGGACCACCTAAACAACTTCGGATTCCCACCCCTCATCTGCATTAACCATCTTAGGGCCCTGTGGTCTGTCTGAACCCAGAAGTGAGTCCCAAACAGGTATGGTCTCAACTTCTTCAGTGCCCAGACCACAGCAAATGCCTCACGCTCTATTGCACTCCACCTCTGTTCCTATGGAAGTAACCTACGACTTATGAAGGCTACGGGTTGAGCTAGGCCCTCCTCATTCACTTGTGACTGCACAGCCACCACCCCATGCTCTGAAGCGTCTGTCTGGGCAACTAATTATTTCGAGAAGTTGAGTCTGAAGTACGGGTGCGTTGCACATGGCAGTCTTCAGGGCGTCAAAAGCCTTCTGACAGGTGTCAGTCCAATTCACTCTCTTGAGCTGCTTCCGGGAAGTCAGCTCCGTCAAGGGTGCAACGATGTTGCCATACCCCTTGACAAACCTCCTGTAGTACCCCGTGAGCCCTAAAAAGGCCTTCACGTGTGTTTGAGTCTTCAGAGGTTCCCATGTCAGGATGGTCTCGATCTTGGGTTGCAGGGGCGCCACCTGGCTGCTCCCCACCTGGTGCCTCAAGTACACCACGGAACCCTGCCCGATCTGGCACTAGCTTGCCTTAATCGTGAGGCCTGCTTTTCGCAGTGCCATCAACACTTTGCAGAGGTGCTGCAAGTGTTCTTCCCAACTAGCGCTGAACACTGCGATGTCGTCCAGGTAGGTGGCACTGAACTCTTCCAGTCCAGCCAACACCTGGTTGACCAACCTCTGAAAGGTGGCAGGGGCGTTCTTTATCCCAAAGGGCATAACCCGGAACAGGTAGTGCCCATCTGGTGTGGAGAACGCTGACCTGTCTTTTGCCCCATCGGTCAAGGCAATCAGGCAATACCCAGATTTTAGATCAAACGTGCTGAGGTACCGGGTAGCCCCTAGCCAATCCACAAGCTCGTCAACTCTGGGGTTGGGGTGCGCGTCAGTCCTCGTGACTGAATTGAGTCCTTGGTTGTCCACACAGAACCGTAGTTCGGGGGTGGCACCTGCTGTGGCAGCCTTCGGGACCAAGACCACTGGACTGGCCCACGGACAGTGAGAGGACTCAATCATCCCTAAGGCACACATCTTGGAGACCTCCTCTTTGATGTGAGCTTTGACCCTGTCAGTCACTCAGTAAGCCTTGTGCTTCACTGGAGGACTGTCGCCAATATCCACATCAAGGACGCACCACTCGGTGACACCGGGAACCAGGGAGAACAAATCAGAAAATTATACCAACAAGTGACAACAATCCTGCTGCTGCTCGGGTGTTAGGGTGGTTGAGAGGTTGACCCCATCCACTAACCCATTCTGCTCTGTCGCCAACAGGAGGTCCGGAAGAGGCTCGGTCTCCTCTTACATCCCATCATCCATTGCTAAGAGCATGCCCATTTTGGACCTCTGTAAGTGGGGCTTCAGGTGGTTAACATGTAGGAACCGCAAAGGGTTGCTCAGAGTCCGCAAGTTCACCAGGTAGGTGACTTCACTCTTCTGCTCCATCACCACGAAGGGTCCGATCCACCTGTCCTGGAGCACACGGGGTTCTTCAGGGGCCATGACCCAAACTTTCTGTCCAGGCTGAAGCTCGATCAGAGTGGCATTCTGATTGTACCACCGCTTCATCTCCTCCTGGCTGCCCTCCAGATTTGCCTGAGCGAGCTGTCTGAAGTGCCGAGTTTGGTTTCTGAAGGCCAGCATGCAACTGTACACATCCTGGGGAGGTTTCCTGGGAGACTGCTCCCAGCCTTCCTTGACCAAACTCAAAGGTCCTTGTACTGGGTGCCCGTACAGCAGTTCAAAGGGACTGAACACCAGGGACTTCTGTGGCACCTCTCGGTACACAAACAACAGGCATGGCAAGAGGATGTCCCATTTACACCTCATGGGTTCTCGAGACCCATAATCATGCCCTTGAGGGTCCGGTTGAACCTATAAACCAGCCCATTACCTTGGGGGTGGTAAGGAGTGGTGAACTTGTATGATACCTAGGCTGTTCGGAATTCGGTTTAAACCGACTCTGACCGAGAGTACCCTACAGGATGAAAATCAGCTGACATGGTTAAAACCGAATGTCACTGAATTTCATAGTTGTTGTGCCACTTGATGGAGCCAAAGCATTTGAAACAATTGGCCTGCCTGCGGTGGCCCGGCGCAGAGGTGTCAGGGGAAAAAAACACTGTTACTGCACATGGGAAGCCGAGGTGTTAATGGCCCGAGGGCCAGAGCAACACCCGCCCCCTGCCTGGCTCGCGTTGGGGGAGGGGGGAGATGAGCTGTTGTGGTCTGCCGTCTGTTTTATTGCGGCTGCACCAAGTACTTAACAGGTCTTTAAAAAGACCATTTACAGAACGAGGCTTTGTTGTTATTTCGTCCCTTCTTAGAGCCCCTGCAGCTACACTCGTACATGGAGAACAGCTAGAGATCGAGCACTCCGCTAAAAAACAAAGGTCATTCATTTTTTTTTTCCTAATTCACATGTGCGTGCTTTTTTGTTAGGAATACAAATGCGAGACTGCTTCATACATTATTCGCTGTAGAATCACAGATCCGTTCTGTGATTATACAGTGAACAATGTATGGCGCAGAAGGGGTTAACCTCTTCGCAGTGCCAAAGTAATTAAACAAACTTTTGTTGGACAGACATTTCCGCCAGCTGTTTAAAGCTTGCAAAGTTTACTACGGTAACACATTTCGCAGATATGTGAGATTACAAAGTCTGGTATTTTCACAGAACTTCACACACCTCGAATTTAAAATGTAAAAGTTTAGTTTTAATTTTCATAAAAAGCCCTCTCGTTAGCGGCAGTCTTCCGTTTAGAGATACATCAATTCTTCTCAACTTGTGCAAGTCCACAGTCAGTGAGAAATGTGCGCTGTTTGTTAACAAAAGTGGGGGTAGTTTGGCAAGAATTGGGTAAACTGGGAACATGCTCAGAGCTTGTCTAAGAGTGGTCATCGGTGACATAGTTGTGGCATGACAGATGTGCACTCTGACAACATTAAGGGTCTGAACGGAAGACGACCAGAAGAGGTGGCTGCAGGAGAAGGAAATTACCACTCCGGGAGTGAATTGAAGGGTTCAGCATCACCTTGGACATTTGTGAAGGGGTCGTTTAGGCAACTTGGATTTTATCGTAGTCAAAAACACAGGCAACTATGACTTGTAAGATTTATGCAGTTGAGGCCTGCAACTTCTTTCAAGCACTGTCAATTACAGAATGTAGTCTTTGGGAAGATAGCGGGGAACTTTTGGATATTTTGATGTGTAATCTGTTCACAAAGAAAGCAGCTCTAATGTTGTGTTGGTGATTTGTAGCATTCGTAAACCTGTAAAACCAGCATTTGCAATGCAATCGGTCTCACTTTTGGGGCTCTTATATGTATATAGCTATGCAGCACATTAGCCTGGGTGCTGAAACATCTACTGTTGTTTAACATGGAGGGAAAGTAAGCTCCAAACTTATAAACAGCAGACCTTTGTTTAATAGGCAAAAAGCAAGGCACATTAAAACAAGCGTGGCAGAGGCGGCCCACACCACCCTGAAATCAAGCACTCAAAAAAGTACACCTATCGGCTAAGCTAATGCTTGTTTTCAGTTTGCCATGCAGTGCTCTTCGGGGTTTGGAGTGCTATCCAGTGCATGCAGTGGATTCCCGATGCCAATTGTTTCTAAAATTCGTTTTCCAAGTAAGAAGACCCTCATTACAACTTTAACAGCCATGCTTTTTCCCCAGACCCGATACTTAAGTAGCTATGTACTTCACAGATTAGAAGCCCATTTACTGTAGCATGGTTTATCTGTTGTAGCTCTTTTGTATAGTGTAAAAGACAATGGGCTATGATTTTAATATCAAATGCAAACAACATGAATGCATTATTACTAGCAACACGCAGATATCTTATTCTAATTACCTGTCTAGCGCTTAGAAGCAAGGAAAGTGAAAAGAAGCCAAATTGAAAACTATTAACCTGTCTTAACGCGGCGTAGGTTGAGCTATTAACAGCCCGCATGCTAAGTTTGTAAAACCAAAAACAGTCGGTCCAGAAGGTGTTGGTGCCCAAGACATTCAGGGGTCTTGCTATATCTGTACCCGCATGTGTTGTGTCGTTCATTGTGTATACCCTGCGTGAAGTTCTGTATTTTCCTTTTTCATCCCCAATTAGAAGTAAAGAAGTGAAATATGCATTTCAAAGTGAATTCTTTTAGGGCTCCTCCTCTGACGTGCAACGTCACGCCAAAAGAGATGGCTTCGGCCTGCCCATATGGGCCGTCCTAAAAGTGGACAAGGCTGTCACCAAGAAGCCTGATTTCTAATCACGCGCCACTGTTAACCATAAACAATGACGCGAGCCAGTGGGAAACAGGGCCAGGGCTTCAATTCTTTCTGAATTGGTATTGATTGCTAGACTCTTCTGAATCCTTGTTTAAAGCTAAAGTTAAAGTATGCACCCAGTTCTCCGCATGTTGCAGAACCTGTACCAGAGAATCTTAACCTTCAGGTGCACCAGTATTGGCATAGAGAGCTACGTCAGTGGCCAGAGTTGGCAAATTGTGTACTGGCTGTTTTGGCGTTGCCAGTCTCAAGTGCCGATGTCGAGAGGGCCTTTTAACAAATAAAAGCTTACATGGGAAGGAAAGAGAGAGCACTAATGACCAAAGACTCACTGAAGAAATATTGTATAGTGTACTACAATAAGTTCGACGTGTAAAAATGTATTTGGACCTCATATGCACTGTATGGGCACTGTCTATATACCATGCATCAATGAAGAGAGCAAGCAATAATTAAAGCAAAGCGTTCCATAAACACCGGTAAAACACTGTTTCAGGTGTTTTTTATGGCGCGATAATGTGTAACCACTGAAAAGCACTGTTTTTTTGAGGTATTGAAATCACGGGAAAACACTGAAAAAACACCACCAGAATTTACCAAAAATAGAAACTGAAAACAGGAAAGCCTAATGATACCCCACACTCCTTCCACAGGGACTTCATACAGTTTGATATGAAGTTTGCACCTTGGTCAGACACTACCTCTCGAGGAAACCCTACGCTGGAAAAAATCCCCATAAGTGCATGTCCCACCACGGGGGCCGACACTGACTGGAGAGGTATGGCTTCCGGGTACCAGGTGACATGGTACACCAAATCCAGGATGAACCTGTTGTCCATGGCTGTCTTGGGGTCCAGTGGCCCCGCAATGTCAATACCCACCCGTTCAAAGGTGGTACTCACTACCGGGAAGGGCTGGAGAGGATCCTTCTGCTTCCTCCCGCTCTTTCCACTTGCCTGGCAAGTTTGGCAGGTCCTACAATGAGTGTATGCACTCTTCCGCATCTGGGGCCATTAAAAATGGGTGACAAGCCTATCGAAGGTCTTGTCCTGCCCCAGGTGTCCAGCTAAAGGAACGTCATGAGCTAACCCCAGTAGGAAGGCACTGAAGCACTGGGGTACCACCAGCACACGGGCTGACCCAGGCTCTGCAACCTTAGGTTCGCTATACAGGAGGTCGTTCTCCCAGTATATCCAATGTGAACCGGTCTGATCAACTGCTGCCTGGTTTGTGGCCTGTTGCCGCAAACCCATGAGAGAAGGGCACTTCTTTTGCTCTGAGCAAAACACTTCCCTGCAGGGCCCTCCTTCTTGCTGTCACTGGGTCAGCTCAAGTAGGTCCCCCAGTTCAGCCACTTTGTCCCCCGTCTGTACCAGGGCATTCCCCTCTAGGTCTGCCTCCTCCTGGCCACAGGAACGGTGGGGGCCGGCTCCCCACGCCTCCACCCTCTTCTCTTCAAGGCAGGTCCGTGGGCCATACTGTTAGGCTCCAGAGTCTCTTGTACACCCTTACTAGCTGCCATTGCTCGGGTGGTCACACAGGCCCACTCCAGCAAACCCAACATCTCTAAGTGTGCACTTCGCTCCACCTTCGCCCAAGGGGAGCTCTCCAAAACATTGCCCAACAGACAGTCTACAGGCATGGCGGGCCTCACAGCTACTTGAAGAGTACCTGAGACCCCCCCACTCAAAGGCAACCTGAGCCATCTCACACTGGCTCTGCTGAGTTGTCCGCTGCAACTACGGGGTAGAATGCATGAGGGATCACCTGCTCTTTGGACACCAGCCAGCAACTGACGGCGGTCACACTCGCCTTGGTGTCTCGTAGAGCCTCCACCCTATGGCCATTTATGGTCACCCACTAGCTGTATTTCTTAGTGTTATCAGGCAGCTGGGTCGTCGGGACCATCTCTCAGTCTTCTAGCGAGACAAGGGACATTTCTGTGGGACCCAACCCACCGTGGACACTGATCTCCTCCCCTCCCAGGGCTACACTTGCCATCTTATGGGGGGGTGCATGCTGTGGTTCCTTGGAGTCCTTTACAGGACAGTCCGCCTAACGGTGATACACCTGGCCACACGTAAAGCACGTGAAGGGCCCCTCTGAACAGGATTACCTGTCGGGCCTCTGGTTTCTTCTCTAGGGGAGGCTGGGGACCTTTCCCTTGGTTCCCCTGGGAATTACTTTGTGGCCCTTTCTTGAACTCTCGCTGTTTACCCCTATCCCCCCACTCTTCTGCTGGGGACCATGCCCACCTTTGGTGGAGGCTCCCACATGACTCTTGTGGACCCTGGTGTTGACCTAGCAGTCAGCCTCCTCAGCAAGTTTCCTCGGATTGGACAACTTACTATCGATCAAAGGCTGGCATAGCTCTGGAAAACAGTTTGCGGACAAGTGCTCCCATGCAACCTAGTTATAGAGCTCTTCAAACGTTTCCACTTTGCTACCCTTTACCCAACCATCCATCGCTCTGCAGAAAAATGACTGATACTCCATCGGGTAGTTGCCTCCAGCTTCCTACAGTTCCTGATATCTTACTATATATCTCTGGGGTCAAACCATACCTTGTCATCAGGGCACCTTTCATGTGGTCGTACAACATCCTATGCTTGCTGGGAAGGTCTAACAACTTATCCCTCCCATCACTCACAAAGCGACTCCACAACCCCACTCCTCAATCCTTCTCAGGGACCAGGTGGGCCATCATTGCGATTTTATAGGCTTCAAACCCCTGCCCTGTATCTTCCTGTCTGTGAAATTCCTTTATCATCAAAGAAGGATACACTGTTCCCCAGGGGAAGAAGAATAAATGAACCGATACTACGTGAGGTGAAGAGGGGGTTAAGGGGAATCCCAGAACTAAAACCCTCACACACCCAGCAAGCTAGGTGTGATGCTTCATCATCTGGGTTTTGCTCCTCGTCAGGCTGGTGCTGCAATGCCTGACGAGCTCCCATAAAGGAGCTCTTTACCGGAGATCTTTTGTTCCTGCCAGTTGGTGCATGTGGGTGTGAGGGCTCTAGTGGGAGTGTAGACGTGATAAGTGGGTGAGTTAAAAAGGTTAATTAATTCACTAAAATTTTTAATGAGGTGGTTAACTACCTTGATAAAAACAGTGAGGTGAAAGTACACTATGGTGCAATGATCCAGCAGTGTAGGTTCTACCTAATGGTCAACATGTTTCATGCTCTCTATGCAATTCGTCAGGACCAAGAAAAATTAATTATAACAGTGCTACACGCTGTGGTAGGGCAGTGTTACCTTCCACAGCATACTAAAGTGCAGGCCCTGGGGTTCTGCTCATTCCTAATGAGGGAACAGTGTATCCTTCTTTGATGATATAGCTCCAGGGCCTATACACTGGACCCCGTTAAAAATAGCCCTCTTGGTTCCTCCCTTTGTTGTATATGTGAAATTCCTTTATCACATCTTTTGGAATGTGGACTCAACCTTCTGCAGGCACAGACGGTGCGCTGCTACCAGAGGAATTGAGCTCTAAACCCTTCGCCTTGATCTCTAACTCCCTCAACATTCACTCATGCTCCAATCGCATTCTCTCACCCAGCTATTCTCTAGGTCCCTCTGACCTTCTATCGAGAGCTTGGCCATCTCCAATTTGTGCTTCCGATCTCTCTCCCTGTCCTCCAACTCTGTGGGAGACAGGCCCTTGGAAGAGGTGCTACTGGCAGGCGGGGACGGTACCCCTGCCCTGTCTGGAATCAACGGTCCACCTGGCTGTCCTTCTCCATCCCCAGCTGGTTCCACCGCCGGCGCGGGTGCATTTCGTGCTTCAACCCAGGCCCTCAGTGCCTTTGGTACTCCTCCTTCCTGGAGATACCAGGAGTCGCAACCTTCAATTTTCAGCAAAATTGCTTTAGCCGTTTGACTTTGTAACATTCCAACCTCTCTTCTTCCAACTCGAGATCCGTGGATGCAATGGACACTGGTCGGCTCATGGTAGCAAAAAATAGGCGATTCCAACGGAAAGTAATTTTACTTAGTATGTGGTCGCGTTTTCATCTGCACTCACTAGTAGTGTTCACCAATCACTGCACATGCATCACCAATGCAAGTCCAAACCCCACCGCTGACCACCAATGTTAGAACCCGGAGTCTCTACTTGGCAACGGTATGCACCTTTGTCAAATAGGGACATTTCATCTATGTCAGGGCAAGGGAGTTACACGCTGAAGATAACCCCTGCTCAACCCCTTGGTAGCTTGGCACGAGCAGACAGGCTTAACTGTTAAGCATTTGTGAACACATACAGTAATATAGATGAACCCATACAAACCGTCACCACACCGGGATGTATCAAGAATAAGTAAACTTTATATATTTAACACAAGACCTTAACGACAAAAATCCACAGTACGAATATGCTTTACGGTTACTCCAAAATAGGTTTAGCTTCAAGTGTCTCTGGCAACAGATAACCCATACAGGAGTTATCGCTTCAACGCACAAAAGAGTTCCCTGGGTACAGCCCACGTGCGAGGAGCGCATCGTCGGGCCCGGAGTTACAGCTAGACTCTCACAGGACAGTACCTCTAGAAAAACAAACAAAGGCTCTTTCCGGCATCAGGGAGCTGCGATGTCGAGTGGCACATAGTAGTGTCAGTTCCTTGCTTTAGGGCAAAGTGATGCTGGGTGCGGAAGCAGACAGGGGGTGGCTTCAGTCCTTACAGGAGAGGAGGTGAGGTTACAGCAGTGCCGGCACCAGAGGTCGTTGCTGATGTCTATGAGTCAATGAGTGCTTGGTCACTCTTGTTGATGATCGGCTCCGCCCAGATGACGATCATAAGGGGTGCCGGTGGACAGACGCGGATATACGTCTGAGTACGAAAGTACTAACATGTGATCCTGAACTCAGGATAGAACATTTTCTACGAATATTTATTGTCCACTCATACGGATTTAGCATTCACTGAAAGAACGAAGATTAGAAGTGCACAATACCAATATCATTTTCCTCGCCCTCTTGGCTGGGAAGGAAGTATAACCGGCTCAAAGCCCTACCGTGCAAACTAAAGGTCAATCAGCCCTGAGGAAGTTGTGGGTCACTCCCAGGTGACGAAACACGTGCTGGCTGGACCAACAGAAGAAGGAACATTAAAGACATATGTTATATACTATTGTGGTGGTTGAGATTACTGTACATTGATGTAAATGATATTATATGTGTGCTCGGGCCTGTGGTACATTAGTAATGTGATCTTCTTGAATCACTTAAGCTGAAGGGCGGATGACCCATCTTCCCCTGAGCACCTATAGTTTGGTACATCACATATAACTAATTACCAGAATTAGTAAGTGCCACTACCACGCGAGGACAATTTCATCCTCTCTAGGCATCCAAAATCATATCCTCTAGGAAAAATTGTTTCATAGTACATCTATCAATTTGTTCCAGCTTATAGAAACTAATCATATAAGGTTACATTTCAGTTGTGAGTGTGCTCCGTTCTTCTGCAAAGAGGGTTCAGAAAATGTCATACGGCTTGGCTCCGCCATGGAAGTGCACCTATATATATATATATATATATATATATATATATTTTTTTTTTTCAAACAAAGGAGGCGGCACATCAGGAATTAATTTAAGTCTTTTTATTCAAGACTTCACCCCACCAACGCGTTTCAGCCAACACTGGCCTTGCTCACGGTTGGTTAGTCCCTCTTTAGTGTTTGTTTATATACTATCCCACTTAGAGCCATTTAGGAGGCATTGTGGGATTTGTAGTTACAGTGTCCATTTGTGAAAAATAAAAATAAAAGAAAGACAATATTGTGCTTTTTAAATAACTGCACATTGGTGACAAATAGTTCACTGGGGCTGTATTCTTATCACAAATTCTTGGTATAGTACCCAAGTCCTAAAAGCATGTTCTTCATTGCTGTCTCAGTGTTCATAATTTCTGGTATAGTACCCCATTATCCTGACGAGAACACATTTACTATTCAAGATGAACGTGCAGATCTTCTCCAAAGTTCATCCCTTTCGGGTGTTTCGTTCTGAGTCTGACTATCATGCGAGATTCAATTTGTCGCAGTCTGCGAACCACATCACCACCTCTCTCCATTTTGTCCACCATCTTTACACCATAAAAATGCATTTGTCTCCAGTCTCCATTTTGGCAAATGCTCATGTGTTTTGCTGTCGCATACTGCATATTAGAATTTTTGACTGCTCGGATGTGTTCCAAGATTCGTTTTTTTAACATGCAAGTTAAGTTGTACACCCCACGTACTTCAGTCCACATTTGCACTCAATGATATATACAACATTTTTCGAAGTGCAAGAGATCTGTTGTTCAATTCTCATTAGTTTTCCATCTGGTTCCTCAATCATTTTCATGCCTTTGCCAATTTTGCAAGCTTTGCAAGAGTTGCATGGTGTGAACCCTTTTCGTTGATTTTGTAGCCAATTCGTCTTCTGTTTCTCTTGAAAATAACTTCGAACCAACAAATCTTTAATGGATGTGTTCTTTTTGTACGTTATTTGCGGTGTTTCCCCGAGAGCTGTTCCAATGTCTGGATCCCCAGACAGTAGGTGCCAATATTTTTTCAAAATGCGTGCAATTTTACCACTTTCCTTACTGAAAGTTGTGATGAATCTGGGAGGTGTGTGGGTTTCAGATTTTTTAGGCTGTTCCATTAGTGTTTGTGTTCTTGTTTTCAAATCAATCTTTCTTTTGCATTGTGTCAGCACTCTCTCTTTGTAACCTCTTACTCTGAATCTGCTTTTGCTCTCCTTTATCACTTTTTCCGCATCTGCCGGCACAGAGCAATTTCGTTTCAAGCGTGTAAACTCTCCATAGGGTATGCTTCGTAACAAGGATGTTGGATGGAAGCTTGTGCCGTGGAGCACACTGTTAGTAGCAGTTTTTTTACGAAAGAGAGTCGATTCCAGTTTATCATTCGATACATATATTTTGGTATCCAAAAAGTCTATTTCCGTTGTACTGGTGTTACATGTAAACTGTAGACCAATTTCATTTTGATTCAGTTTCTTAAAATAAGTTTGGAATTGATCATTTGTGCCATGCCAAATAATAAATAGGTCGTCGATATAACGCACCCACAATATTATTCGGTCCAAATCATGTTGATTCTCCTCATTCCACGCCACAGTCTTCTCCCACCACCCCATTGTGATGTTCGCATAGTTGGGAGATAGAGAAATGCCCATGGCCGTGCCACAGATTTGTTTAAATAACTGTTTGTCAAAGAAAAATACGTTATTTTTCAGGCATAAGTCAATCATTTTGATTAGCATTTGTGAATGTTCCAAATAATTAATGCTGCGTTGTTTCAGGTAGTATTCTACAGCTTGCATCCCGATCTCATGACGGATTGAAGTGTAGAGTGAGACTACATCGATGGTGACTAACAGATATTCTGGGTTCCAATCTACATTCATCAGTATTCTCAGAAAGTCCCCAGTATCCTTAATGTATGAAGGAAGACTTTGTGCAACAGGGGCTAAGAATTTATCCACATAGTTGGAAACGTTCTCATATAATGACCCACAAGCTGAAACAATTGGTCTCCCAGGAGGATGGTTCAAGGTTTTGTGAATCTTCGGGAGAAAATATATACAGGGTATTATTGGATGGTCAATTGTTAAATACTTTTTTTCATCGTCATCTATTAGACCTTTAGCATGCCAAGTTTCCAGATGTTTTTGTAATTCTCTCTGCATATTCACATATGGATTGTTTTCCAATTTCTGATAATTATTTTCTTGATTCAGTTGTCTCTGTGCTTCACATATATAGTCAGATGTTTTCATCAGCACGATGTTGCCCCCCTTGTCCGCTGGCTTTATAGTGATTTTCTCATTTTCCATCAATGTTTTTATGGCTGCTCGCTCAGATTTTGTGAGATTTTCACGCGTTTTGTTCCTTACTTTGGTTAGGTTGTCGATTTCTTTTGTTACTGCTTCTGCGAAGAGATCGATTTTGTTGCCGGGAGATAAAATCGGATAATATCTAGATTTCCTTTTAAAGCCAGTGGCTGGTCTCTCATCAGTTGTTATTTGTAGCTCTTCCAGCAATTCCGTGTCTGATAGTGATGTACCATTCAGATCAAATAGTGATTCAAAACTGTTCCTCAAATCCGGTATCAGCCATAAAAACATTGATGGAAAATGAGAAAATCACTATAAAGCCAGCGGACAAGGGGGGCAACATCGTGCTGATGAAAACATCTGACTATATATGTGAAGCACAGAGACAACTGAATCAAGAAAATAATTATCAGAAATTGGAAAACAATCCATATGTGAATATGCAGAGAGAATTACAAAAACATCTGGAAACTTGGCATGCTAAAGGTCTAATAGATGACGATGAAAAAAAGTATTTAACAATTGACCATCCAATAATACCCTGTATATATTTTCTCCCGAAGATTCACAAAACCTTGAACCATCCTCCTGGGAGACCAATTGTTTCAGCTTGTGGGTCATTATATGAGAACGTTTCCAACTATGTGGATAAATTCTTAGCCCCTGTTGCACAAAGTCTTCCTTCATACATTAAGGATACTGGGGACTTTCTGAGAATACTGATGAATGTAGATTGGAACCCAGAATATCTGTTAGTCACCATCGATGTAGTCTCACTCTACACTTCAATCCGTCATGAGATCGGGATGCAAGCTGTAGAATACTACCTGAAACAACGCAGCATTAATTATTTGGAACATTCACAAATGCTAATCAAAATGATTGACTTATGCCTGAAAAATAACGTATTTTTCTTTGACAAACAGTTATTTAAACAAATCTGTGGCACGGCCATGGGCATTTCTCTATCTCCCAACTATGCGAACATCACAATGGGGTGGTGGGAGAAGACTGTGGCGTGGAATGAGGAGAATCAACATGATTTGGACCGAATAATATTGTGGGTGCGTTATATCGACGACCTATTTATTATTTGGCATGGCACAAATGATCAATTCCAAACTTATTTTAAGAAACTGAATCAAAATGAAATTGGTCTACAGTTTACATGTAACACCAGTACAACGGAAATAGACTTTTTGGATACCAAAATATATGTATCGAATGATAAACTGGAATCGACTCTCTTTCGTAAAAAAACTGCTACTAACAGTGTGCTCCACGGCACAAGCTTCCATCCAACATCCTTGTTACGAAGCATACCCTATGGAGAGTTTACACGCCTGAAACGAAATTGCTCTGTGCCGGCAGATGCGGAAAAAGTGATAAAGGAGAGCAAAAGCAGATTCAGAGTAAGAGGTTACAAAGAGAGCGTGCTGACACAATGCAAAAGAAAGATTGATTTGAAAACAAGAACACAAACACTAATGGAACAGCCTAAAAAATCTGAAACCCACACACCTCCCAGATTCATCACAACTTTCAGTAAGGAAAGTGGTAAAATTGCACGCATTTTGAAAAAATATTGGCACCTACTGTCTGGGGATCCAGACATTGGAACAGCTCTCGGTGAAACACCGCAAATAACGTACAAAAAGAACACATCCATTAAAGATTTGTTGGTTCGAAGTTATTTTCAAGAGAAACAGAAGACGAATTGGCTACAAAATCAACGAAAAGGGTTCACACCATGCAACTCTTGCAAAGCTTGCAAAATTGGCAAAGGCATGAAAATGATTGAGGAACCAGATGGAAAACTAATGAGAATTGAACAACAGATCTCTTGCACTTCGAAAAATGTTGTATATATCATTGAGTGCAAATGTGGACTGAAGTACGTGGGGTGTACAACTTGCATGTTAAAAAAACGAATCTTGGAACACATCCGAGCAGTCAAAAATTCTAATATGCAGTATGCGACAGCAAAACACATGAGCATTTGCCAAAATGGAGACTGGAGACAAATGCATTTTTATGGTGTAAAGATGGTGGACAAAATGGAGAGAGGTGGTGATGTGGTTCGCAGACTGCGACAAATTAAATCTCGCATGATAGTCAGACTCAGAACGAAACACCCGAAAGGGATGAACTTTGGAGAAGATCTGCACGTTCATCTTGAATAGTAAATGTGTTCTCGTCAGGATAATGGGGTACTATACCAGAAATTATGAACACTGAGACAGCAATGAAGAACATGCTTTTAGGACTTGGGTACTATACCAAGAATTTGTGATAAGAATACAGCCCCAGTGAACTATTTGTCACCAATGTGCAGTTATTTAAAAAGCACAATATTGTCTTTCTTTTATTTTTATTTTTCACAAATGGACACTGTAACTACAAATCCCACAATGCCTCCTAAATGGCTCTAAGTGGGATAGTATATAAACAAACACTAAAGAGGGACTAACCAACCGTGAGCAAGGCCAGTGTTGGCTGAAACGCGTTGGTGGGGTGAAGTCTTGAATAAAAAGACTTAAATTAATTCCTGATGTGCCGCCTCCTTTGTTTGAAAAAATTTCCCTGGGTCAGGATCCGACCCCTGGGCTGAGCACACACTGCAGAGCGCTCTCACATGGTTTGGGATCACATTGTGACACAACATATATATATATATATATATATATATATATATATATATATATATATGGCAAATCTTGTCACACCAAACAAAAAAGTTCGAATAACTGCAACAAAGAGCCGACCCAAGAAGTGCTGGTGAACAGTGTTTAATTCGTAAAAGCCAGCGCTGCCGCCATGACGCGTTTCGCCTCCAAGGAGGCTTTATCACATGACAAACTGCAAGCATTGAGCTAGACTATTTAAAGTGACAGTGCATTACATCGTGTCATAGAAATGAAGAAAATACTTCATATCGTGATTCTCTGCAAATAATATAACGGAATGGTGGATAAGAGCCCAAGTGGGCTACCATTGATTCAAGATTAAGCAATATACATATTTACAACCAATAATATAAACAAATTAATGAATACAAGATAGAAACATGTAAAGTTTGCAAAACTTGATCAATACACAACATTACCATAAGTATATACACGATAAATAAATTCATCTATGTATGATCTGAAGTGTTAAAATCCAAATATTCCGATATATATAGAAAAATATAATATTTACAAATAATGTAAATAATAAATATCCGATAGCAGCACAAATGATGACACAATAGAAATAAGCATTTTGGGTTGAGCCCGAGTGGGCAAGTCACGATAATAGTCATAGACATAAAAGTGCATAGTGTAAAGTGCAAAGTTAAGTAAAGTGCAAAGTATTAATCATTAATGATTCCAAAATTAAAATCAGAGACAATTATATACTGAGGTTAAAAGAGAAAAATTCATCATATTTACAACAGGAAACAATTTTGCAGGAAACAGTTCAATGAATGTTAAAATATCCGGACAGGCATAGATGGGCATATGAATAGAATCTAGAGGCAAGTATAGAGGTCTTCCCTGTCGTTGAGGCCATTTGGATTTTTGGTGTTGAATTCCAGAATATATCGAGTCTCCAGGAGACGGAGCTTGGCCTCACGGTCACCTCCTCTCCTTGACGCCTCAACACAATCAATTAAAAAGAATACAAGTGAATCAGGGACCCCTAGATGTTTTTCCTGAAAATGCCTGGCAACCGGATAGTTCTGGTCATGTCCAGAAATTGCTCGTATGTGTTGGAGTATTCGCTTGTGGGCGGGCAGCTTGGTGCTGCCCACGTATTGTAGCCCACAGGGGCACTCCAACACATAAACGACATATTCTGTTTTACATGTGAGCCACTTGGAAATGGCAGTAGGATGCTCGAAAAAAGGACTTTTAAAATGTGTCCTGTTGCTGCCGAAACGGCAAGCCTTACATTGGGGGCAAGTCTTAAATCCCTTCTTCAGTGCTGACCAGGTGGTAGAAATCTTAGGTTCTAAGGTGTTACTGACCAGAGCTTTGGACATAGAGGGGGATCTTCTAAAAGTAAGAGTTGGCTTAGTATCCATCATGTGACCGATCACAGGGCCACTAAGAACCAAATTCCAGTTTTTATAGAAAATTTTACGAAGAGCCCCATGTTGTCGATTAAATGTTAAAATAGCTCTCGAGGGACAAATTTGAGCATCCTTATTCACATCGTTATTCAGTTGGACATTCTTCATTTTAGGTATTAGTGCCTCCTGCCTGCTCATAGAATTGGAACGTGAGATAGCCTTGTTCAAGATTTCAGTGGAGTAGCCTCTAGCCAGGAAGCGTAATCTGCATGCCTCCTGCGCAGCCGCGCATTCGGCATCTGTGCTGCAGATTCTTCTTATTCGGAGCATTTCCCCGAAGGGAATGCTCCGAATTAAGTGTGCCGGATGTTGGCTGTTAGAGTGCAAGATAGTATTTCCTGCACTCGGCTTCCTGTACAGTTTGGTATTGAGACTAGTTCCTTTCACCATAACCTCAACATCCAAGAAACAGATGGACTCAGTGCTAAAGTTTGCCGTGAAATTAAGATTAACGGTATTTAAATTAATCAAATCAACAAACTTTCTGGCCTCTTCCTCGCTACCCCTCCAAATCAAAAAAACATCATCAATGTAACGCAAATACAAAACAATATTGCAAGAAAAGAAATCATGGTGCTGACCGACTAGGACCTGTTCCTCCCATAGCCCAACGTGCAAACACGCGTAGCTAGGTGAGAAACAGGCCCCCATCGCCACACCCCTGACCTATATATATATATATATATATATATATATATATATATATATATATATATATATATATATATATATATTCACTAAAAAAAACATAGGTTTCACAATTGTTATAGTTAGGAATTAGCATTTAAAAAACCTTTGAAATTCACTAAAAAAAAACATAGGTTTCACACCAGTTATAGTTAGCTGAACATTTTACTCATACAAAACCATTGAAATTCCCACGTTATAGTTAGTTGGACTCACTATAACTCGCGCGCCCGCAATCCACTGCTGATGATATTTGTTTTACTTCACCCTTGAGGCGGAAGCCGGGGGTTCTCTGCGCTCCCTGCGCGCTTTTGTGCCTTTCTAGAATAGCGCTTCGTTATTGACCTAAAAATAACGATTTTTTAAACAAATGTAAATATTTTAAATTGCAGTTCTTAATTTCGGCCCCCACCTTGGCGCGAGATTAGTGTCGCCCAAGGTTCTTTCCTGACCTGCCTACTGGACATAGCGCCGCTGCTATTAGGCGCTGGTCACTTACTCTACTTACTTCAGGCGCCATCTTGGCCTGGGGAAGGCTGGCGGTCTAGCTGATCGCTAGTCCCACCCTCCTCCTACCCCAAACGATGGATAAAAACAACAGACCAACCCGTCCGCGCCGGCGGCGCGCCAAAGGCGGGCCCGTCTGCGCCCGTCCGTGCCTGGCCCGGGCCGAGGGCCAGTCCCCCTGGTCTTTTAAGTCCGCTTGGCTTAGACTCTCCTGGACCATATACGTCCAACATGCTCAGGCGTCTATGACCCCCTCAACACCAGTCATGCATTGTACTGGATCCGCAACTACTTGCTGCGGATTCTCCCCAAACTTGTCCCGGTTGTCATTCACAGATTCCCTCTTACGTCAACTCCTCCCCTCTGACAAAGCCCAAGTCCTACTCATCCAAATCCTTTTCATTTGCCCTCATAAATGTCCGTTCGCTTGGGAAACACCGGCAGGACATAGCCGACCTGATGGAGGACAACAACTTAGACATGTTATTTATGACAGAAACCTGGATGGACAGTTCGTCCGAGCCAGATATAGTAATTGCAATTCCTAAAGGATTCTCTATCCACAGATTGGATAGATCACGCAGGAAAGGTGGTGGGATCGCCTTTATTGTACGTGACTCGTTCACTGTTAGAACCAACACGATCCCTCTGCAATCCTGTGAAGCCCTGCAATTCTCCGTCAATTTGAGCCCCTCTGATAATTTTAAAGGGATCCTTTTGTATCGTCCACCGGGATCAAGAATTGGATTTATTTCTGATCTCAGGTCCATTTTGGAATCATCCGCTCTCAACAGTTCCTTCACTGTCCTCGGTGATTTTAATTTCCATTTTGATAAAATGGAGGACAAAGACACTGCTGTGTTCTTAGGGGATATGACCACTTTTGGTTTACCGCTACTGGTCAATTCACCCACGCATGATGGGGGCCATACATTGGATGGTATCTTCACTAACTCACATAATTTACTTGTCTCTCAAATTCTCCCTGTCACTTGGTCAGACCATCATGTTATCATGGCGTCACTAACCCCTCATCATACAGTTGCTCCCTTACTCCCTTTCAATACCCATCAAGCATTCCAGGCGTGGAATGATATTGACAGCTCCAGCCTGGAAATTTCCTTAATCACTTCCATCCCTTCTCTATCAACCGACCCTAATATTGCCACCACTCAATTTTATGAGTGGGTGGGTTTGGCGGCTTCTTCGCTGGTTCCGGTCAAACAACAATCCCGCAACAAATCTACTTCATCGGCCCCTTGGTATTCTGCAGCCTTAAGAAAACAAAAACAACAGTGCAGGCAAAGGGAGAGGCACTGGCGGAAAGATTACTCAGAGGAGCCTAAAATAAAATATAAAGAAACAGTTGCCAAATATAAAATTATGATTGATGAGGCCAAGAAAATATTTTTTAGTCACAGAATTGAGATAGCCAAAAACTCAAATAAAACCTTGTATGAAACCGCCAAGCAGTTAGCCGGCTACTCTTCCAATCTGACCCCACCCCCCTCACAATCCCTTTGTGATGCATTAGCCAGTTTCTTCTTTAGTAAAGTTAACGATATCTATTCTGCCTTTGCCAAAACAGCCAAAAGTCCTTCTAACATGCTGCCCGACTCACATACTGGACCCACTCTCTCTCGATTCGCAGAAATTTCCAGCTCTAAGGTCATGGAAATAATATCTACCATCAGATCAGGTTCAGCACTGGATCCATGTCCATTCAAAGTTCTACTTCCGGTCATAGAAGTGGTTCTTCCTGCTATTTCTTCCATATGTAATGCTATGTTTAGCACCGGTATCTACCCTGAAAGCTTAAAAAAAACCCTTATAAAACCACTTCTAAAGAAACCACACCTTGATATGGACGAACCTAAGAGCTACCGGCCTATTGCCAGCCTACCAGTTTTGGCTAAAATAGCGGAAAAAGCTCTGAACAAACAGCTCTCCGCCTTCTTAGAGCAACATCATTTACTTGATGAAACCCAGTTTGGCTTTCGCCAATTTCATGGGACGGAGACGGCTTTGATTAAAGCAGCGGATGACATCAGACTCATCCGTGATGCTGGGGGCACAGCAGTCTTGATACTGCTTGATTTATCAGCAGCCTTCGACACGGTCGATCATGTTACTCTGATCGACCGTGTCGAAAATATGGGTGTTCAAAAGACTGCCAGCAAACTTCTGGCCTCCTTCTTGGCTGAAAGAACCCAGGTAGTCACAATGGGACCCTTTCACTCGTCCACCTTGTCTCTGCCATGTGGAGTACCTCAAGGCTCATCCCTAAGTCCGACACTTTTTAACATCTATGTGTCGGACCTAGCCAATGTCATTCGGGCTTATGGGTTGAGCCTTACATCCTATGCAGATGACACACAGTTGGTCCTAGCCATCAAGAATAATGGCTATGAAATAGCGGATGATCTTAAATCAGGCATGGTAGCAATTGGGAGTTGGATGGCCTCCAATTGTTTAAAGTTAAACTCCGATAGGACGGAAGTAGTCATCTTTGGACCGCTAACTCCGGAGTGGTCCTCCAATTGGTGGCCATCTTCACTAGGCCCCCCTCCTGAGCCTGTTAGCAAGGTGAGGAATCTGGGTGTCATTTTTGATGACCGCCTAACTTTTTACCCACATGCTAACCAGATCACTTCCTCAGCCTTTTTTAAACTGAAACTCATTAAAAAAATTCTCCCTTTTCTTCCAGATAAAGCTGGTAAAACCCTGGTCACTTCACTAGTACTGTCCACTCTGGACTATTGCAATGCTTTATTCCTCAATGCACAAGAAGGAGTCTTAAACAAACTGCAAATAATACAGAACTCAGCTGCCAGGCTTTTGGGAAAAATTCCCAAACATCAATCCGCCTCGAATACCATCAGAGAGCTACATTGGCTATCCATCAAAAATAGAATAAAGTTTAAGACTCTATGCATTGTGTATAAGGCTATGCACAATCTAGGATCTGCCCATCTCATCCACAATCTGATTCCCTACTGCCCGTCTAGAACACTACGTTCTTCTTGCCTAATCGATCTTGTGGTCCCCCGCACGAAAACTGTTTCATGGGGTGACAGAAGATTCCTGGTGTCAGCTCCAAAGTTGTGGAATACTTTGCCTCACGTGATCAAAGCCAGCCCATCTCTCTGGTCTTTTCGTAAGCAACTTAAGACCTGGCTTTTTAATCAATAGATCCCGCTCCTTCCTCCTAGGGTAATTAATTCAGATACTTAGCGCCGAGACGCCCACGGGCATTTGCTTGCGCTTTAGAAATATCAAAAATAAATAAATGATGTCACATATTACATCATTCATGACATGGTCAGTGACATCACTGATGACATCTCAAATGACATCACTGATGACATCACTGATGACATCATCCAGTGTATGTGTGTTCCTGTAAAGTTAAAATATGTTTTACATATGGAAGAATGAGTGTATGCATGAGTGTCTGCATGAAGGATTTAGTAGGTGCGTAACTGACTGTATGAGTGAATGATTAAATGTGTTTTACTGAATGCATAGGTTAGTGATTAAACTGTCTGAATGTGTGCATCATTATGTCTGTTGTTGTGTAAGCTGCTGCATGTGTTGATTAGTAGCTATATGACTGGCTATATGGGTTAATGATTGGTTGCCCAAGTATTTGTATGTGAGGGTGAGTGTGTGTGGGAGTGGCTGGGAGGTGTGTGACTCTGTGCATAGATGTGTGAGCAGTTGATTCACTTGGTGTTTGGGTTCAAGAGTACATGTGGAACAGCTGTATGTGCGGTTGACTGTGTGCATGGGTGTGTTGGTGAGTGAATGGATTTCTCGGTGCTACATGTCCAAGTAAGTACATATGTAAAAAACAGTGCATGTGACAGTTGGCATATATCAATGACTATACATGAGAGCCTGTGATTGCGTAAGTGACTGTATGGATCAATGTGTACTTGTATCAGTGATTGTAAAAGAGAGTAAGTATGTGTTAGTATATGTTTGAATAAGTAAGGTTTTGTGTGTATAACTGTATAGATGAGTAAATGGGAGTGTGATTGATTCTTTTTATTACTGAGTAGATTAGAGAGTAACTCAATGGATGAGTGGCACTGTGTGAATGTCTGTATAGGTGTATGAGTGCATATGATAGCGTTGTATTGATAAGTGACTGTATGTATGAGTGATTGTATGGGTGAATGAGTGGATGTGTGTGTAGACTTATGAATCAGTGACTGTGTATGTAGTAAGTGGTATTGCTGTGTCAATGGTTTCAGGAATGGTAGTCTGTATTGAACACTGGATGTATAAAAGGTTAGATTAGAGTGTGAGGAGGTGCATCGTATTATCACATGGATGATGTCATCGGTGATGTCATCAGTGATGCCATTTGAGATGTCATCAGTGATGTCATCAGTGATGTCACTGAGCATGTCATGAATGATGTAATATGTGACATCATCAGCAGTGGATTGCGGGCGCGCGAGTTATAGTGAGTCCAACTAACAATAACGTAGGAATTTCAATGGTTTTGTATGAGTAAAATGTTCAGCTAACTATAACTTGTGTGAAACCTATGGTTTTTTCAGTGAATTTCAAAGGTTTTTTAAATGCTAATTCCTTACTATAACGACTGTGAAACCTATGGTTTTTTCATTGAATTTCAAAGGTTTTTTAAATGCTAATTCCTAACTATAACGTTTGTGAAACGTATGGTTTTTTCAGTGAATTTCATAGTTTTTTAAAAAAGTTAATTCCTTTGTATATCGACTTTGTTACCTACAATGTTTTTTTTAATTAGCTGTTTTTTATAACTATTAATTATATATATATATATATATTAATTATTTGTTCACTGTATTTTTCTTTTTTTTAAATAATTTTTTACTGGTGCGCTCAGGGTGCGCGCACCGGTAAGCTTACCCGTATCATTTTGACTTGGAGCGCTCAGGATGCGCGCACCGGTAAGCTCTCCCGAGAGCGCAGCGAGAGCGCTATTTCTGCGCTCGTAAAAAAAAATATGTATGAAAACTAAATAATAATGCAAGACATTCAGTACCATGCTTATAAAAGTAGTATTTTTGATTTTCCGAATGAAAATGATTTTGCATTTCCGTAAAGCTACCAAAACGTCACTCAGGCGCGCCGCGTAAGCGCCCCCGGAAGCGCCTACGTTCGCGCCGAGTAAGCGCCCCCGGAAGCACTCCGGTGCGCGCAGCGTAAGCGTGTCAAGTCATGTGACCTAAAAATAACTCTTTTCATTGGTTGTTAACAGTTTTTTTTTTACTACTAATGAAAACCCCACCCTTTTCCTTCACTTCTTCTTTCACTTTGGTGAGAGCAAGACCTCTTTTTTCTGTGCTAACAATTTGTGGATAGAATGGCTGCCAGAGCATCCAGCAGCAGTGAGGAGTCAGATGGTTTCATTGATGAAGAGCCTCCTCAGACGAAGGTGAAAGAACATTTTATTTGGAAAAAATGTTCTATACCTGAGGGACATAAAAAAGTAAATGCACCAAAAGTTGAATGCAAAATCTGCCAAACTGTACTTTCCCGAGGAGACCCCAGAAAGAAGTACAGTTTTGGTAATTCAACCATGATTCGTCACGTCCAGAGGAGGCACCCCCAGAACTATGCCCGGGAGAGTGTCAGGGCTCTGGCACGAGAGGCTCCAAGGAATGGTGCTTCTACTTCAACTGGAGGAGCAAATGTATCGGTGAGGAGGCGACCAGAACAGCTGATCCCAAATATTCAGCCTGTTTTTAATGAAGCCACAATCAAATGCAAACATTGTGATCAACTACTTTGTTATGGTGAACAAAGTATTATGAACATTGTTCGAGCAATAGAGAACCACCGCTGCCGTCCCCAGCCCTAATTTAGATTTTTTTTTTTGCTCCTGTTGAGCAGTTTGCCATTCCCTGTTTTTGTTTTTGTTGAGAAAAAAACGGAAAAAGAAGAAAAAAAAAAGTTCTTTTAAGAACTACCTCCAATTCTCAAAAAAGAGCTGTATTCTTAAAAAAATGAAAAAGAGTAACTGAAGTGGAGTGCAGTGAGAGAGGAGAGGAAAATGAGTGAGAAAGCAAAGAAAGGGACGAGAGGGGAAGGGAAGTGAAGTAGGGGGACGTGAAGTAGTAGCTTCCTGCTAAAACCTCAGCTCACTGCAACGACCTAGCAGATTTTTTTCACCAGAAGGTCAACCAAATTTACTCCTCCTTCCCGGCCGTAGTAACAGACCCTAGAGCAGAGGGACAGGGGAACCCAGGGGTGGTCTCCCCTCAACCTCTGGCGACATTAGATCATTTCCCTCTGCTAGACCTTGAATCTTTGGACCTACTAGCTCATCAAGTAAAATCGGGATCGCCATGTGATCCAGCCCCGCCAGAGATAATGTTGCTGGCAAGCCAAGCCGTGCTTCCCACCATAATGAACCTCCTAAATGCCTCCATCACCTCCTGCACCGTCCCGCCTGCCTGGAAGAAGGCCAGTGTTCCGGCCCTGCTTAAAAAATCAAATCTTGATCCAGAGGATCCCGGCAGCTATCGCCCGATCTCCTTGCTCCCCTGGGTGAGCAAAATTCTCGAGAAATATGTCAACACCCATATAGTGGACTTTCTCGAGAATAACCAACTGCTAGATGCCTCACAGACGGGCTTCCGACCGAAGCACGGAACAGAAACCACACTGTTAGCAGTCACTGAGGAAACCCGAAAGTTTCTAGATCAAGGGGGATCAGTGGCAGTGGTCCTCCTTGATCTGAGTGCTGCTTTCGATACGGTCAGCCATGTCACCCTGCTGAGCCGTCTATCGGATGTCAGATTAGCGGACAGGGCACTGCAGTGGCTCGAATCGTTTTTGAACACCAAGTCTTTCCAGATCTTTGACTGGGACACTGTCTCAACTAGCAGGCCACTGAGCTGCGGAGTCCCGCAGGGCTCCTCTTTAAGCCCTGCGCTTTTCAACATCTATATGAAACCACTAGCTGAGGTTGTTCATCCGTTTGGTATTAAAATCATCTCATACGCAGATGACACTCAGCTAGTGGTCTCCTTGGCGCAGGAGGGCGGTCAAGCATCATCATCAAGACTAATGAAATGCCTGGAGGAAGTCAAGGGATGGATGACGACATCCTCCCTTAAACTCAATGGGGATAAAACGGAGTTGATGCTTCTGGGACCCACATCCCCGGTATACTTCAATTCCCTTTGGCCCCCCTGCCTAGGCAACCCTCCAGCCCCCAAAGACAACATAAAGAGCTTGGGAGTTTGGCTGGACAAAGCTCTTTCCTTTAACACTCAGGCTACGAAATTGTCTGCAACCTGTTTTGGTCTTCTTAGGATGTTGAGGAAAGTCCTTCCTCTCCTGCCTATGGAGGCCAAACGGGTAGCTGTACAGGGCCTGATTCAATCTCGGCTGGACTTTAATAATGCCCTGTATCTTGGCGCCCCAGAATACACACTGCGAAAGCTGCAGATAGTGCAGAACTGTGCAGCCCGCACATTGCTCCAACTGCCCCGCAGACAATCAGCCAAACCTGGACTGAACAAGTTGCACTGGCTACCCGTACAACAAAGAATCGCTTTCAAGGCGATGTGCATTTCCCACCAGGCTTTTTGGCAGACAGGACCAGCAATCGGCCGCCAATTATTAACTCAGTATCATCCTAACCGAAATCTTAGATCAAGTCAGGCTTTTATGGCCTCAGTACCCAGAATAGAAAGGGCAAGAGCTGGAGGAAGGATGTTCTCCTTCAATGCCGCCAAAATATGGAACTCCCTTCCCCTCCAAATCAGGTCCACCCCAAACCTTCTTCTGTTCCGGAAACAAGTGAAAACTTTTTTGTTTAATGCTTATCATTAATCTCCTGGCTTAACCCTCCTTTGTTCAGCAATTACACCTCACACCAGCGCTTGGACGCCCCTGGGCAGCAATTGCGCTTTATAAATACACATTTCATTTCATTTCATTTCACTGAAAGAAGGTGAGTGTGGGGAAGGAGAGTGAGGAGACGAAGAGTGAACATGGGGAATGAGGATAAGTGAAGAAAATGTAGTAAAGGAACGGGGTGTGGAAGGGTAAGAAAAGAGCAGTGATGTTTAGGAAAGAGTGGAGATACAGCCTGGATAAAGATAAGTGAGTGTGAGACAAGGTGAGTAAGGGAGTGAAGAGACAGAGAAAGTGAAAGAAAAAGTGAGAGTAGAAGACTGAGGGCCTCATTTATGAGGCCATGCGCCACTTTTACGCCGCCGGTGTGTCACTTTTTGTGATGCACCAGTGGTGTAAAAAATGCACCTTGTTGAGTCATTTTTCCATTCTAGGTAGATGCGTTACTTTGTAAACCCCTGCGCCTCATTATACCTGCGCCAGGTATAATGTATGCAAAGGGGGCGTATTGACGCAAGGAAGGGTCGTAGAAGTGACGCAGTGAAATCTATGAGATTTCACTGCGTCACTTTTAGGACGCCGTTGCGTCAAAATCTTGCGCCTGCCTCACAGCAGGCGTAAGACTGACGCAGGTCTTTCACATGGGGCTTGCCCCATGTGAAAGGATGCATTGCTGGAGTTGCGTCACTTTTGTGACACACTCCAGCAATGCGTCACTTTTGCGCTTACAGATAAGTCAGAAATACTGACGTATCTGTAACTCCTTGCGACATGATGCGTCATACATTAAATATGACGCATCAGGAATGTCGCAAGGAGAGCGCACTGAGAAGTGATGCATCGCTGCTTTCATGCAGCGATGCGTCATTTCTCATAAATGAGGCCCTGAGTGAGAGAGGAAAGAAACATAAGTGAGGGAGTGTGGCTGTGTTATAGGGAGTGAGTGTGATAGAAGAGGAGTGACAGACTAAGGGGTCAGAGAGAATGAGGCTAACAGAGAGAGAATGAGGTAAGAGGAGTGTAGAAGTAAGAGGACAGAGGGAGTAAGAGAAGGAATTAGTGAAGTGGAGTAAGGACAGTAAGGGAAGGGAAAACAGTGAAAGAGCAAAGGATGGGAAGAGAGAGGAAGAAAAGAATAATGGCATAGATTCTTTCTCATTTCAGACCCATATTCTTGTACCTAACCGATTAAAATTGTTCCCACACAAATTCAAAACCAAACTGCACATTTTAATTGGTTGTATATTTCAAGACTTTGAAACTCACATAACATTCACCCATCCCCCCAGTGCTCATTCACCAAGTAACCACGGTAACTCCCTCTTAAACCAGCACACAGTTCACAAGTTCATGATACTATGTTGCAAATAAATCCATCAAGGCTGTTTGACCTCTCAATCTACTAGCTAATGAAATGCAATGTTTCTTTAAATGACTTTTTCTCAACCATTGAAATGACTTCTTCCAAAAAAAAGCATGCAGCCTAATTTTCAGTGGAGATTTTTAAGAAAGCTCCAATCATTTCTGGTTATTCAACTGCACTGATTCCCAACCACTTTTTTTCATAATCAAACTGCCATTTCATGTCCACAATTCATCTGACTAGAAGCACATCTACCTTCAACATGCAAAAAGTCTGGTTTGTGGGTCATAGCTATGTCCACTGGAGTCACAAATACGCAGCTAACAGAGGTATTTACAACCTTGATTTACCAAATGTGGACATTGTATGGATTGGACAGAGAGGATTGAGAAGTCACCAATTGATACCATTGGTAAAATTCTTTATGCATTTACCACACCCTGACCTTATAATTGTGCACTGTGGTGGAAATGACTTATGCACTTTGACTGGGGTAGGTCTGGAAATGCTTTAAAGGACATCTTTGGGCAATTGATGTCACTTTTTCCAAAAAATGCCTTGGTATTTTCTAATATATGCCAAAGGCAAAAATGAAACTGGTCCAACCAATTTTGTCCACAGATTGAAAAAGCAAGGAAACATGTAAATACATCTGTTTCTGCTTTCCTCAGAGACTAAGGTATGGGTTCCATTTACCAAAACAACTTGCGTTACAACATGAAAGGCATGTATAGGAGAGATGGTGTGCATTTTACAGATGAGGGGAATAGGGTTCTCCTCTTGAATATAAGACTCTGCATTGGTACCTACTTGTAGCTACAAAAAACACCCACATAATACAACAGCTCTTTTCAGAGCTAACTTACCTCTAAACACTCTACATTATTTTTTTACTCAATTTTTTACACTGTTTTTCCCCGTGGTGCGCTCAGGGTGCGCGTACGGGAGAGCGTACCCGGGAACGCACCCAGCGCTTACCCTGCAAAAATTAAAAAAACTCATCATTTGAGATGTCATCAGTGATGTCACTGACCATGTCATGAATGATGTAATATGTGACATCATCAGCAGTGGATTGCGAGTGCGCGAAATATAGTTAGTACAACTAATTTAAATGGTTTTGTATGAGTGAAATGTTCAGTTAACTATAACACCCCTAAAACTCATAGTTTTTTTAGTGAATTTTAAAGGTGTTTTAAATGCTTATTCCTAACTATATAAGGCCTGAAACCTATGTTTTTTTCAGTGAATATATATATATATATATATATATATATATATATATTCACTGAAAAAAACATAGGTTATAGACCATATATAGTTAGGAATTAGCATTTACAAAACCTTGAAAATTCACTGAAAAAACCATAGGTTATAGACCATATATAGTTAGGAATTAGCATTTACAAAACCTTATTTTACTCACACAAAACCATTGAAATTCCATATATAGTTAGTTGCACTAACTATATATCGCGCATCCGCAATCCACTGCTGATGATGTCACATATTACATCATTCATGACATGGTCAGTGACATCACTGATGACATCACTGATGACATCTCAAATGACATCACTGATCACAACATCCAGTGACTGTATGTTTCTGTAAAGTTAAAATATGTTTTACATATTGAAGAATGAGTAGATGTATAAGTGTCTGAATGAAGGTTTTAGTAGGTGCGTGGTTGACTGTATGAGTGAGTGATTAAATGCGTCCTACTGAATGCATAGGTTAGTGACTAAACTGTGTGAAAGTTTGCATCAGTATGTCTGTTGTTGTGCAAGCTGCTGCATGTGTTGATCAGTAGCTATATGAGTGGCTATATGGGTTATTGATTGGTTGGCCAAGTATTTGTATGGGAGACTGAGTGTGTGTGTGGCTGGTTGGGAGGTGTGTGACTCTGTGCAGATCAATGTGTACTTGTATCAGTGATTGTATAAGAGAGTAAGTATGTGTTAGTATATGTTTGAAAATGTAAGGTGCTCTATGTTTAACTGTATAGATTAGAAAATGGAGGTGTGATTGATTCTTTGCATGACTGACTAGGTGTGTGAGTAACTCCATGGATGAGCAACAGAGTGTAAATGTCTGTATAGGTGTATGAGTGCATATGATAGTGTTGTAAAGATGAGTGATTGTATGTATGAATGATTGTATGGATGAATGAGTGAATGTGTGTGTAGACGTAGGAATCAGTGAGTGCGTATGTAGTAACTAGTATTGGTGTGTCAATGGTTTCAAAAATTATACTCTGTATTTAACACTGGTTGTAACAGAGGTTATATTAAAATGTGAGGAGATGCATTGTATTGTCACATGAATGATATCATCAGTGATGTGGTCATTGATGTCAAATGAGATGTCATCAGTGATGTCATTTGAGATGTCATCAGTGATGTCATCAGTGATGTCACTGACCATGTCATGAATGATGTAATATGTGACATCATCAGCAGTGGATTGCGGATGCGCGATATATAGTTAGTGCAACTAACTATATATGGAATTTCAATGGTTTTGTGTGAGTAAAATAAGGTTTTGTAAATGCTAATTCCTAACTATATATGGTCTATAACCTATGGTTTTTTCAGTGAATTTTCAAGGTTTTGTAAATGCTAATTCCTAACTATATATGGTCTATAACCTATGGTTTTTTCAGTGAATTTCATTGGTTTTTTAACAGCTAATATCTGTAGCTGTAAAATGTATTCTTCTTTAAATCCAAAAATATATTTTATATGTTTATGAATAATTTTTTTTTTTAATATTTTTTTTTCTTCGTTCCCGCTTCGCGAATCGGGAAGCTTCCCGTTAGCTGACCTTGATGCCGCGAAATAGACCGCGAGCCGGTAAACGTTTCTTTACCGCAAGTGCCGCGTTAGAAAACAACATCGTGACGCCTCCCGTCCGCATGACGTTTCACGTTGTCGCGTGATACGTCATATGACGTGCTACGTTAGCGAACTGGTACGCGAAGCGAGTCGCAAAGCGCAGGTTTCTGGAAGCAAACCGGGAGGCCCTGCAAAGCGCTTAACGTAAACACAGCAGGTCATGTGACTTGGTAATAACACTTTTCATTGGTTCATTTCACTTTTGGTTTCCTAATGATGTAAGACTAGGTCATATAATCTAAAATGAACACTTTTCATTGGTTGAGAACTCTTGTTTTTCCCAAATGATGAAAATCCCTCCTTCTTTCCTCACTCTGACTTTCATCATTGTGAGAGAAAGACCCTTTGTGATCACTGAGCAATGGCTTCTTTAGTAGCTTCAGCTGGTGCTTCCCCACCACCTCCACCACCTCCAAGGAAGAGTGGACCACCTGCTCAAGTTATAATTCAACAAGAAGAGGAAGAAGAGGAACAGAACGACGAGCACGAAGAGAGGCAGTTTTTGCCTGAGGAGCCCAGGACGTCTCACCGGAAAGAAAACTTCATTTGGCAATTTTTTAAAATTCCCAAAGGTCAGAAAAAAGTAAATGCAAGATACGTAACTTGCCTTATATGTCAAGATAGACTGTCCAGAGGAACCGAGAAAAAATACAGTTTCGGAAACTACACAATGCATTGCCATATGACTAGGTGGCATCCTAACAACTACAGTGCTGCACAGTTTCGGAACGACCTAGATAATCTCCCTATTATGGCCAGAAGATCTGTTGTACCGGAAGTAACGGGACCAGAGGGCAGGGAGATGGTGCCAAATATACAAATGAGATTTGGTGAAGTAAAACACATCTGCGTATTTTGCGATGGATTCATTTGCTACGGAGAAAGAAGCATCACTCTGATCAACAGAGCTATTGACTATCATATGCAAGTTTGTACGAAACGCCCAAAATAATAAATACTTTTTTTTTGTTTTGTTGCTCCTGTTGAGCCCTTTACAATGAATCGTTTTCATTGCCCCTCCAAGAAAAACCCAAAAAAATATAAAACTGTTCAGAAAAATTCAAAAAAAGTAAAAAAATGTTCAGAAAAATAAAAAAAAAAGTTCTTTTCAGAACTACCTCCCCGTTATTAAAAAATTGGTACAATATTTGGAACTGTGCCAACCTCTATTTCTCTTAGTTCGCTTCCCAGTTCGCTCGCCGGTACGCGAACCGGAAGCGAACCAAAAACAGTAAGTATAAGGGAAGGAAACAGACACTTATGTTAAAAGAAAGACAGCTATAGGGGAGTAAACTAGAGATACTATTACCCGTAATCCACTGCTGATGATGTCACATATTACATCATTCATGACATGCTCAGTGACATCATCAGCAGAGGATTGCGGGTTTTTTGGCAACGTGCCTTATCCACGGTTTAATAACGCTGCCTTTTGCTTTATATAAGTTTTCAAATTGTATGAAATATATACCAATAGGTCGTTATGAACCTTTAGGTAGTGCTTTCTTCATGAGGTCTGGTCGCTTCCATACACATACAGATGTTTCAAAGATGATCAAGAAGTTTATCTGAATGGAGAGGAATGCACTGAGACGCCAGATCATTCACTAATGTGTAGGCACATACAGTTACACGGTTCATGCAACAAACACCGACCAAATATGGCTTGCGTGTTGCAAGGCACGCCAGTTCCTGCTATCATCCCCACGTTCAAGTTGTTGGAAAATGGTAGTTATTTGATGCTCAATAATGAAGATTGTTCTGGGTTAATTAAAAGTATTCCTTTTATCGTAACAGTAAGTGAACGGGTTATTTGCTGCAGAAATGTTCTATTTCCTCCCACACATGAACATAGGGAGTTTTCAATCTGGCCACAAATACCAACCTTGGGAGCAGATTTCAACGGCATGGCAAGAATAAGAGCTCTTTTGTCTCAGAGAGAGGTGGCCTTGAGTTCGGCCCGTGAAACTTTCGTGCTTCACATAGCGAACACCCGTACAGAGGTGCAGACCCTTTTCAATTCAGATTTGCCTTTCAATTTCAGCGAGATGGTTCGGACTATCTTTAACGCATCCTCCACAAAGGCCCTGGCGCACTTTTTTAAAGTTGTTACCAGTGGTCTCGTGACTTCATTTGAGAAAATCTTTGGAGTCATCCCTGCTTTCTTTCATTCTATTTTCTCCACTCTGCTTCGTGGATTGCCATTTTTACTTGCATTACCAGCGGACGCTCTTGTGCTTTTTTACATTTTTAAATATGGATGTCCCTCCTATGCAACCTCCCGCCCTGCAGCTGCTGACACTGTTCCGCAATCGCATGCTAGAATATTATGGCACAATGCCGTTGGCGATATTAAGCACGGCATATGGATTATCTTTTCGATTCTCCTACTTCACCTGTGTCCAGCCTGTATTTCACTGCCTGACCTGTGATTTCGATTGGGCCATTGATTTGTGTCTCTGCGGACCGGTTTCTCCTGACGTCGACTTTAATCAGCTGATGACTCCTATCATTACTCACGAGTTGGTTTGTCCTGGCGAAAGGATTATGGCTGTGGCATTGATGCATGGACTAATTGGTCCCTGGAATTTACTGGCGGCAGCACAGTCTTTCTTGGAACAGAGCTTTCTTGAAAACCCACCGAGCTGTCCTCTGATGGTGATAGAGGATCCGGTGCTGGGAGAGCACGTATGTTCTTTTCCGCTTTTAAATTGGATGGCTGAACTGTTTTCGGATGAAGACGGTGACTTCCTATTGGAGGCTGTTGCAGCTTATTTTGCATACACAGTTATGTCATAGACCTTTTTCATGTTTGATATGCTGAGTACTAGCATTTCATTGACAATTCATTGACTTATTTGTCAAGTTTTTATTATTTACCTTGCCTATTGGCTTAAGACTCGATAAAGTACTTGGCTGTTTTATTTTTCTTTAGCATTAAATTTTCCTAGTTTTTAATGCTTTACCTTGCGGACCGTCCACATATAAACTTGCAATCTGCTCTCATGAGATGGCACTTCTATTATCTTATTCAGTTCGTTTCCGGATCATGGGGAGGTGTCATCTAGGTCCTGGATATCTTTACACCGTGTTAAGTTAGCATGGGCTCATTACCGGTTTAAACGCCATTTTTCCTTTTTTGCAACTTCTGCACACGACACTTAGTTGTTGCTTTAGCTTTCAACCTAGTAGTTCATCGTGGTTTACATGAGAATAATATGTTATTGCTCTACTATCTGCTTTGCTTGTTAAACTATATCTGTACAGCGAGTGCTAAAGTTTCAAGAACAACATGATACAGAATTGTTATGAGGTCTGATCTCCACGACTTCATACTCATAACATAAGTGCAACTTCTGCCAATTCTGGGCATGAGGCGGGTTTTATATTGCTTTGCCGAACACACATACACAACACTTGATGCGGTTCACATGAAGAGAGAGCTGGTGTATGCTGATGTGATTCCTTTAAATCTAAGACACTAAAGTATGGGCACGCCCTAAACCAACACAAAGAGACCTTCTTAGCAAATAATATAATATGTGTATTAGGGAGGGTGAGATATAAGCAGCCGCGGGCCGTGGAGGGAGTTACGGTGAGGCAGGGAGGCGGGGAGGGGGAGAAGCAGGGTGGAGCCCTCTCCACCCTGCCCCTCCCCCTCCCCGCCTCCCTGCCCCACCGTAACTCCCTCCACGGCCCACGGCTGCTTATAAGTGTTGCTAACTCTTATTCATTTACAGCATGTTAACATACTATCACCATTCGCTTTTTATGTACTAGTAACTATGCTGGTAATTTTGCTACTGATAATATGTGTACTTGTATTATCTAAGATACTACGCCTGAGAAGACGGCATTAGTAAATAAACATTTCAAATACACATGTGTTCTTCTTAACTCCATGTTCTGGTTTCTAAGAAATATATAACGACCGACTGTTCATGAGTTCCACGTATCCTGAGGTACTATAAATTCATATTCTGGATTGTCTAAACATTGAGAGTTTGTTATATCCAATGTGACACTGTACCTAGCTTGCTAAGGGGTTTTTGATTACTAACGTGAGTTTTGGGACACCCTAATTCGCCGAGGTTCCAATCCTCTGTCCACAGTTCTGTGTGAGAACAGAAACCCTGCGACAGGGGCACCCCCGACCCTTGCTGGAGCTTCATCACACTTGCGATACAACTCCAGCAATGCGCCACCTTTACGGCACAGATACATCACGCATCTGTGCTGTTTTTGCCCCATGATGCGCCGCATTGTAAATGCAGCAAACCATAGGTGACGGAACAGCGGCACAGAATGACTAACACATCCCTGGTGATGCGCCAGTCATCATAAATCTATCCCTATGCTTCTTATCTTGTTAGAGATGAACCGCCATATGTATCATCAAAGTTTTTTGCATTTCCTAAATAGCGAACTTTAAGGAATAAATAGCGATTCTTTACCATTCCTAGTTTGCGATTAGCTATTTGCTAATTACAAATTACCCATTCATTTCCTTCATTTCCATAGGGCGGTTGGACTCACTTTTAGCTCGAACGGCTGAATGGATTTCCACGAAACTTGGCAAAATTGTAGGGACTGGTAGCCCGATGTGCCTTTGCTATGTCTCAAGATATATGCTCCAGTGGTTTTTACGAAAATTAACTTTGAAAAATATATATTGGGCTACATTGGCCTATATATATGTTGGAGCCCAAATGTAGCCCAATGTAGCCCAATGAAGCCCAATGTAGCCCAATGTAGCCCAAAGATGGCCGCCAGAGACAAAAAAAACAAATGTAGCCCAAATATCAGCCAGATGTAGCCCAACTATAGCCCAGTGACAGAATAACCAATCAGCTTCGCAAACCTCCGTTACGCGAAGCGGAGCGCTGTTACAGATATATATCTTTTTTTGAACGTTAATTTCTCAAAATCCACTGGAGCACATATATTGAGACCTAGCAAAGGCACATCGGGCTACCAGTCCCTAATATTTTGCCAAGTTTCGTGCAAATCCATTCAGCCGTTCGATTATTATTATTATTATTTTTTTTTGCCCCGCGGGGCCCTTTTAAAACCTCCACATCAAACCTAGGGGGTCAGCGAGGATCTACTATGCCCCCTTATGGTTATTTCCCCCTTTGTTTTGGCCTCCTCTTGTCTCTCGATCCTACCGAGAGACAAGATGGCGGCCGCTACGGACTTTTTGGAATGTTGACAGACGCCAGAGAACCAATCAGCTTCGCTTCACAAAGCTCCGTTGCGCGAAAAGTACGCGTCCTGGGACGCTGCCCGGTCCGCTGTTACAGATATATATCTTTTTTTAAACGTTAATTTCTGAAAATCCACTGGAGCACATATATTGAGACCTACAAAAGGCACATCGGGCTACCAGTCCCTACAATTTTGCCAAGTTTCGTGCAAATCCATTCAGCCGTTCGGGCTAAAAGTGAGGCCAACCGCCCTATGGAAAACTCAATGTTAAAAACACGTTTTGGGACCCCCCTTTTTTCTCGGCCCCCCCTTGACGAACCCCCCCCAAATTTTTAAGGGCTGCTCAGAAACAAAATGTGCCATTTTCCTGAAAATTTCAGCCAATTCCGTCCACAAACGCCAAAGTTATTAGACATAGAATTTTCAAAAATCCCATAGAGAAAAAATCCTAACTATATATACCTACTGGCGACCGCCATATATACATTGAGTATATATATATTACCTACTGGCGGTTGCCAGTAGGTATATATAGTTAGGATTTTTTCTCTATGGGATTTTTGAAAATTCTATGTCGAATAACTTTGGCGTTTGAGGACGGAATTGGCTGAAATTTTCAGAAAAATGGAACATTTTGTTTCTGAGCAGCCCCTGAAAATTTGGGGGGGTTTCGTCAAGGGGGGGCTGAGAAAAAAGGGGGGTCCCAAACACGTTTTTCCCATGCAATTTTCCATAGGGCGGTTGGCCTCACTTTTAGCTCGAATGGCTGAATGGATTTCCACGAAACTTGGCAAAATTGTAGGGACTGGTAGCCCGATGTGCCTTTGCTAGGTCTCAATATATGTGCTCCAGTGGATTTTGAGAAATTAACATTAAAAAAAATATATATATCTGTAAGCGCGCTCCGGGCAGCGCCCCGGTTCGCGTACCTGACGTGTAACGGAACTTCGAGAGGAGAAGCGGATTGGCTCTCCGGTGCCTGTCAACATTCCAAACAGTCCGGAGCGGCCGCCATCTTGTCTCTCGGTAAGATCGAGAGACAAGAGGTGGCAATAACGAAAGGGGAAATGAATAAAAGGGGGCAGGGTAGACACCCACTGACCCCCTAGATTTGAAGTGGGTGGCTGAAAAGGCCCATATAAAGCAAAAAAAATATATATATTTTTTTCGCGGGTTAAGCGCCCGGTTCGCGCACCGGATAGCGAACCGGGAAGCGTGACCGGCATAGCTACGGGAGTCCACCATCTTGTGTTTCGATAGAATTTATACACAAGATGGAGGGCAAAGAATGTTGGGAATGGGTAAAAGGGGGCATGGTAGACACCCTCTGACCCCCTGGGTTTACTGAGGGTGGTTGAAAGGGCCCATATAAAGCAAAAAAAAAAAAAAAAATATTTTCGCGGGTTAAGCGTCCGGTACGCGAACCGGGCAGCGCTCCGGGAAGCACAACAAAGAGAAAAAAAAGAAAGACAGGGTATAACAATTTTAGCAATTTTGTTATAAATGGAAGGTAGTTCTGAAAAGAACTGTTTTTTTATTCTTTTTCTTTTTTTTCTTTTTTTTATTAATTTTCTGAACAATTTTTTGATTTTTTAGGATTTTTGAAAACTATTTTGTGTTTTTGTGTTTTTTTAGGGGAAATAACAAAAAAGCAGGGTTTGAACATGTCTCAACAGGAGCAAAAAAAAATAAAAAGGATTCATTGTTTTCTCTTCTTGTTGCATTCATGATTTTCTCCAGCTCGGTTAATGAAAGTAATACTCTTCTCTCCATAACAAATAGTTCCTCCACAATATATACAAACTATTTTGTAGTTTTCAAAAGGAGTTTGAATATTGTGGATCATTTCTCGGCCTTCTGGTCCGGCGAATGAGCTTTGTCCACTGGAGGTGCTGAGGATGACATTTGGGGGGTTGGCAGCAAGATCCCTTACTTGTGCTTGGGAAAGATTATTAGGATGCCACCGCTCCATGTGGCGAATCATTGTATGATTCCCAAAGCTGTATTTCTTGTTGGGGTTGCCACGAGAAAGTAAATTTTTACATATCAAACAAGACACCTGGGGTGCATTGACCTTCTTTTGTCCAGGTGGAAATTTAAAAAATTGCCATATGTAGTGCTCTTTAATATGGCTCTGCCTTGGTGTTTCTGGCAGGAACTGCCTTACTTGTTCTTCCTCCTCCTCCTCCTCTTCGTCCTCATTATCTTCCTCTGCACCAAAGTCCAGTGTTGGAGGTGGTCCTTTTGGTGGTGGTGGTGGTGGTGGTTGCTGAGAAGCAGCAGCTGCAGCTATTACAGAAGCCATTGTCAAAAACAGGTCTTGCTCTCTGGAAATAGAAAGTAAGAATGAGGTAAAAAGGTGGGGGCTTTCATCATTTTGAAAAAAAAAATGTCTGAACCAATGAAAAGTGTTATTTTCAGGTCACATGACCTGTTACACTTATGTTACGCGCCCCGCGCCGCGCCCCGGAGCGCTTCCGGGGCACTGCGTGTCGCGCTCTGTAGCGCTCCGGAGCGCTTCCGGGTGCGCTAACGCAGCACGTCATAAGACGCATCACGCGGCTACGCGATAGGTCACCCTTACGCGACGCGTCACGATGTTGTTTTCGATCGTGTCAGTTGCGCGGAACGTTTCTCGGGGCGCGAACCGGGGCGCGATGCAAAGTTACGCTAACGGGGCGCTCCCCGGGGAGCGCACCGGAAGCGTACCGAAGCAAAAAAAATTTCAAAAATAAAATACTTTCATACATCCAAAAAAAATATTAAATACATAGAAAAAATAGTATTCACACAGTTTAGTCACTATCCAATATATTTAGTGACACACTACAAATTAGTCAAGTAAACAGTCAATCACACTGCTACTAAATCCTCCATCCAGACACTTATACATCCACTTATTCTTCAATGCGGATTGCTATATATATATATATATATATTCAATGAAAAAACCATAGGTTTTAGACCATATATAGTTAGGAATTAGCATTTAGAAAACCTTTAAAGTTGATATTTTACTCACACAAAACCATTGAAATATGCATAGAAAATATAGTCTTCATTATAAAGAAGAATATATTTTACAGCTATAGATATTTGCTATTAAAAAACCATTGAAATTCACTGAAAAAACCATAGGTTTGAGACCATATATAGTTAGGAATTTGCATTTACAAAACCTTGAAAATTCACTGAAAAAACCATAGGTTTGAAACCATATATAGTTAGCTGGATAATTTAATCATACAAAACCATTGAAATTCCCATATATAGTTAGTTGCACTAACTATATATTTCGCGCACCCGCAATCCACTGCTGATGATGTCACATATTACATAATTCATGACATGGTCAGTGACATCACTGATGATATCACTGATGACATCTCAAATGACATCACTGATGACATCACTGATGACATCATCGAGTCATTGTATGTTTCTGTAAAGTTTAAATATGTTTTACAGATTGAAGAATGAGTGAATGTATAACTGTCTGGATGAAGGATTTAGTAGGTGCATGATTGACTGTATGAGTGAGTGATTTAATGTGTCTCACTGAATGCATGGGTTAGTGAATAAACTGTCTCAATTTGTGCATCAGTATGTCTGTTGTTGTGTAAACTGCTGCATGTGTTGAACAGTAGCTATATGAGTGACTATATGGGTTATTGATTGGTTGCCCAAGTAATTGTATGGGAGACTGAGTGTGTGTGTGGGTGGCTGGGAGGTGTGTGACTCTGTACATAGATGTGTGAGCAGTTGATTTACTAGATGTATGGGTTCAAGAGTGCATGTAGAAACAGCTGTATTGGCGAATGACTGTGTGCATGAGTGTATTGATGAGTGAATGGATATCTCAATGCTACATGTCAAAGTAAGTACATAAGTAAAACACAGTACATGTGAGAGTTGGCATATATAAATAACTGTGCATGAGAGCCAGTGAATGTGTGAGTGGCTGTATGGATCAATGTGAACTTGTATCAGGGATTGTATAAGAGAGTAAGTACGTGTTAGTATATGTTTGAATAAGTAAGGTGTGTATAACTGTATAGTTGAGGAAATGGAGGTGTGATTGATTCTTTGCATGACTGACTAGGTGTGTGAGTAACTCCATGGATGAGTGACAGTGTGTGAGTGTCTGTTTACACTGAGTGTTTCTAAGGTTATATTAGAGTCTGTAGAGGTTCATCGTATTATCACATGAATGATGTCATCAGTGATGTGATCAGTAATGTCAACTGAGATGTCATCAGTGATGTCATCAGTGATGTCATTTGAGATGTCATCAGTGATGTCATCAGTGATGTCATTTGAGATGTCATCAGTGATATCATCAGTGATGTCACTGACCATGTCATGAATGATGTAATATGTGACATCATCAGCAGTGGATTGCGGGTGCGCGAAATATATAGTTAGTGCAACTAACTATATATGGGAATTTCAATGGTTTTGTATGATTAAATTATCCAGCTAACTATATATGGTTTCAAACCTATGGTTTTTTCAGTGAATATATATATATACATACATATATATATATATATATATATATATATATATATATATATATATATATATATATATATATATATATATATATATATATATATATATTTTTTTTATTTATTTTTTTTTTCCCCAAAAGAATCCCCAGTTGGAGATGAAATGAAAACGCACTCACGGGTTGTTTGACTCCCCCAGTATTCAAATTTAATTCATTTGGCAGGTAGGTATACGGAGACAACCAACGCGTTTCGCTATGCCAGATAGCTTGATCACGGTTACATGGTTGCATTCGAATTAGCCAATAAAAACAGTGCATATACATCATGTGATTACTAACCCCTTTGATTCCTTTTTTGATGCATTTTGGCAATTTTAATCTCGTGTGGTATATCTTCTCTTTGGAGATTTTGGAATTTGGAATGGTTTCCAATCCAACTTTATGCCTGTTATTATTTGTTATGTTTAACTCGTGACACATATCATTTCAATTGTTCGTATTTTTGCTATCTCCCAAAATTAATGAGGCCCTCTTTATCATTAACTTCTGTTTTAACTTTTTGGGAAGGTAGAAATGATCTTATAATTATCGGTCAGGCAGTTTTAAGGACAGTGCGCACTCTTTGTTACAATGATTAGACAGCAAGGTGTTGGATAAGTCCTTCGTAGTATCACTGAGCTTTGTAGTTGATACATGATCTTTTTGCTGTTTTGTAAGGTTTTACCCTCTAGTGGGCTATATATATATATATATATATATATATATATATATATATATACATATATATATATATATATATATATATATATATATATATATATATCAAAAACAAAGGTTGCCCCATTGGAAGGCCACACTGTTGTTTCAGTCAGTGATCAAGGGCGAGTGATGCGCCCGAAACGCGTTTGGCACGAGATGGAGTGAAAGCATGGTGGGCTGCAGTGTCACTACCGGCGGCAAACGAGTGTGAAACCCCCTCGAGTGTGGCCTTCCAATGGGGCAACCTTTGTTTTTGATGGAATATGCGGCTGGTCCGGTCGCGGAAGGCTCCGCCGCTTTGACTACAGCGGATCCACATTGCTAGGAACTTGAGCAATGAATTGAGCGAGGGGGGCCTGAGCCGCGGGTACATATTGGTGGCATTGCGGCTCCTACAATGTTTCTGCTCTGCCCACTGGGGCTTGACATTTTAGCAACGGAACACTGGCAACCACTGGGGTTTTGCACTTGGTCCAATTAGGAACTGCAAAGACCAGAATGCTCCCTGATGACGTCTATTAAGGCGGGACTTTGATTTTGAATAAATAATGTGCAATTAAACAGCCTGCGTTTCCTGTTGTTTCAGCCAGTGATCAAGGGCGAGTGATGCGCCCGAAACGCATTTGGCACGAGATGGAGTGAAAGCATGGTGGGCTGCAGTGTCACTACCGGCGGCAAACGAGTGTGAAACCTCCTCGAGTGTGGCCTTCCAATGGGGCAACCTTTGTTTTTGATGGAATATGCGGCTGGTCCGGTTGCGGAAGGCTCCGCCGCTTTGACTACAGCGGATCCACATTGCTAGGAACTTGAGCAATGAATTGAGCGAGGGGGGCCTGAGCCGCGGGTACATATTGGTGGCATTGCGGCTCCTACAATGTTTCTGCTCTGCCCACTGGGGCTTGACATTTTAGCAACGGAACACTGGCAACCACTGGGGTTTTGCACTTGGTCCAATTAGGAACTGCAAAGACCAGAATGCTCCCTGATGACGTCTATTAAGGCGGGACTTTGATTTTGAATAAATAATGTGCAATTAAACAGCCTGCGTTTCCTGTTGTTTCAGCCAGTGATCAAGGGCGAGTGATGCGCCCGAATCGCGTTTGGCACGAGATGGAGTGAAAGCATGGTGGGCTGCAGTGTCACTACAGGCGGCAAACGAGTGTGAAACCCCCTCGAGTGTGGCCTTCCAATGGGGCAACCTTTGTTTTTGATGGAATATGCGGCTGGTCCGGTCGCGGAAGGCTCCGCCGCTTTGACTACAGCGGATCCACATTGCTAGGAACTTGAGCAATGAATTGAGCGAGGGGGGCCTGAGCCGCGGATACATATTGGTGGCATTGCGGCTCCTACAATGTTTCTGCTCTGCCCACTGGGGCTTGACATTTTAGCAACGGAACACTGGCAACCACTGGGGTTTTGCACTTGGTCCAATTAGGAACTGCAAAGACCAGAATGCTCCCTGATGACGTCTATTAAGGCGGGACTTTGATTTTGAATAAATAATGTGCAATTAAACAGCCTGCGTTTCCTGTTGTTTCAGCCAGTGATCAAGGGCGAGTGATGCGCCCGAAACGCGTTTGGCACGAGATGGAGTGAAAGCATGGTGGGCTGCAGTGTCACTACCGGCGGCAAACGAGTGTGAAACCCCCTCGAGTGTGGCCTTCCAATGGGGCAACCTTTGTTTTTGATGGAATATGCGGCTGGTCCGGTCGCGGAAGGCTCCGCCGCTTTGACTACAGCGGATCCACATTGCTAGGAACTTGAGCAATGAATTGAGCGAGGGGGGCCTGAGCCGCGGGTACATATTGGTGGCATTGCGGCTCCTACAATGTTTCTGCTCTGCCCACTGGGGCTTGACATTTTAGCAACGGAACACTGGCAACCACTGGGGTTTTGCACTTGGTCCAATTAGGAACTGCAAAGACCAGAGTGCTCCCTGATGACGTCTATTAAGGCGGGACTTTGATTTTGAATAAATAATGTGCAATTAAACAGCCTGCGTTTCCTGTTGTTTCAGCCAGTGATCAAGGGCGAGTGATGCGCCCGAAACGCATTTGGCACGAGATGGAGTGAAAGCATGGTGGGCTGCAGTGTCACTACCGGCGGCAAACGAGTGTGAAACCTCCTCGAGTGTGGCCTTCCAATGGGGCAACCTTTGTTTTTGATGGAATATGCGGCTGGTCCGGTCGCGGAAGGCTCCGCCGCTTTGACTACAGCGGATCCACATTGCTAGGAACTTGAGCAATGAATTGAGCGAGGGGGGCCTGAGCCGCGGGTACATATTGGTGGCATTGCGGCTCCTACAATGTTTCTGCTCTGCCCACTGGGGCTTGACATTTTAGCAACGGAACACTGGCAACCACTGGGGTTTTGCACTTGGTCCAATTAGGAACTGCAAAGACCAGAATGCTCCCTGATGACGTCTATTAAGGCGGGACTTTGATTTTGAATAAATAATGTGCAATTAAACAGCCTGCGTTTCCTGTTGTTTCAGCCAGTGATCAAGGGCGAGTGATGCGCCCGAAACGCGTTTGGCACGAGATGGAGTGAAAGCATGGTGGGCTGCAGTGTCACTACAGGCGGCAAACGAGTGTGAAACCCCCTCGAGTGTGGCCTTCCAATGGGGCAACCTTTGTTTTTGATGGAATATGCGGCTGGTCCGGTCGCGGAAGGCTCCGCCGCTTTGACTACAGCGGATCCACATTGCTAGGAACTTGAGCAATGAATTGAGCGAGGGGGGCCTGAGCCGCGGATACATATTGGTGGCATTGCGGCTCCTACAATGTTTCTGCTCTGCCCACTGGGGCTTGACATTTTAGCAACGGAACACTGGCAACCACTGGGGTTTTGCACTTGGTCCAATTAGGAACTGCAAAGACCAGAATGCTCCCTGATGACGTCTATTAAGGCGGGACTTTGATTTTGAATAAATAATGTGCAATTAAACAGCCTGCGTTTCCTGTTGTTTCAGCCAGTGATCAAGGGCGAGTGATGCGCCCGAAACGTGTTTGGCACGAGATGGAGTGAAAGCATGGTGGGCTGCAGTGTCACTACCGGCGGCAAACGAGTGTGAAACCCCCTCGAGTGTGGCCTTCCAATGGGGCAACCTTTGTTTTTGATGGAATATGCGGCTGGTCCGGTCGCGGAATGCTCCGCCGCTTTGACTACAGCGGATCCACATTGCTAGGAACTTGAGCAATGAATTGAGCGAGGGGGGCCTGAGCCGCGGGTACATATTGGTGGCATTGCGGCTCCTACAATGTTTCTGCTCTGCCCACTGGGGCTTGACATTTTAGCAACGGAACACTGGCAACCACTGGGGTTTTGCACTTGGTCCAATTAGGAACTGCAAAGACCAGAATGCTCCCTGATGACGTCTATTAAGGCGGGACTTTGATTTTGAATAAATAATGTGCAATTAAACAGCCTGCGTTTCCTGTTGTTTCAGCCAGTGATCAAGGGCGAGTGATGCGCCCGAAACGCGTTTGGCACGAGATGGAGTGAAAGCATGGTGGGCTGCAGTGTCACTACCGGTGGCAAACGAGTGTGAAACCCCCTCGAGTGTGGCCTTCCAATGGGGCAACCTTTGTTTTTGATGGAATATGCGGCTGGTCCGGTCGCGGAAGGCTCCGCCGCTTTGACTACAGCGGATCCACATTGCTAGGAACTTGAGCAATGAATTAAGCGAGGGGGGCCTGAGCCGCGGGTACATATTGGTGGCATTGCGGCTCCTACAATGTTTCTGCTCTGCCCACTGGGGCTTGACATTTTAGCAACGGAACACTGGCAACCACTGGGGTTTTGCACTTGGTCCAATTAGGAACTGCAAAGACCAGAATGCTCCCTGATGACGTCTATTAAGGCGGGACTTTGATTTTGAATAAATAATGTGCAATTAAACAGCCTGCGTTTCCTGTTGTTTCAGCCAGTGATCAAGGGCGAGTGATGCGCCCGAAACGCGTTTGGCACGAGATGGAGTGAAAGCATGGTGGGCTGCAGTGTCACTACCGGCGGCAAACGAGTGTGAAACCCCCTCGAGTGTGGCCTTCCAATGGGACAACCTTTGTTTTTGATGGAATATGCGGCTGGTCCGGTCGCGGAAGGCTCCGCCGCTTTGACTACAGCGGATCCACATTGCTAGGAACTTGAGCAATGAATTGAGCGAGGGGGGCCTGAGCCGCGGATACATATTGGTGGCATTGCGGCTCCTACAATGTTTCTGCTCTGCCCACTGGGGCTTGACATTTTAGCAACGGAACACTGGCAACCACTGGGGTTTTGCACTTGGTCCAATTAGGAACTGCAAAGACCAGAATGCTCCCTGATGACGTCTATTAAGGCGGGACTTTGATTTTGAATAAATAATGTGCAATTAAACAGCCTGCGTTTCCTGTTGTTTCAGCCAGTGATCAAGGGCGAGTGATGCGCCCGAAACGTGTTTGGCACGAGATGGAGTGAAAGCATGGTGGGCTGCAGTGTCACTACCGGCGGCAAACGAGTGTGAAACCCCCTCGAGTGTGGCCTTCCAATGGGGCAACCTTTGTTTTTGATGGAATATGCGGCTGGTCCGGTCGCGGAATGCTCCGCCGCTTTGACTACAGCGGATCCACATTGCTAGGAACTTGAGCAATGAATTGAGCGAGGGGGGCCTGAGCCGCGGGTACATATTGGTGGCATTGCGGCTCCTACAATGTTTCTGCTCTGCCCACTGGGGCTTGACATTTTAGCAACGGAACACTGGCAACCACTGGGGTTTTGCACTTGGTCCAATTAGGAACTGCAAAGACCAGAATGCTCCCTGATGACGTCTATTAAGGCGGGACTTTGATTTTGAATAAATAATGTGCAATTAAACAGCCTGCGTTTCCTGTTGTTTCAGCCAGTGATCAAGGGCGAGTGATGCGCCCGAAACGCGTTTGGCACGAGATGGAGTGAAAGCATGGTGGGCTGCAGTGTCACTACCGGTGGCAAACGAGTGTGAAACCCCCTCGAGTGTGGCCTTCCAATGGGGCAACCTTTGTTTTTGATGGAATATGCGGCTGGTCCGGTCGCGGAAGGCTCCGCCGCTTTGACTACAGCGGATCCACATTGCTAGGAACTTGAGCAATGAATTAAGCGAGGGGGGCCTGAGCCGCGGGTACATATTGGTGGCATTGCGGCTCCTACAATGTTTCTGCTCTGCCCACTGGGGCTTGACATTTTAGCAACGGAACACTGGCAACCACTGGGGTTTTGCACTTGGTCCAATTAGGAACTGCAAAGACCAGAATGCTCCCTGATGACGTCTATTAAGGCGGGACTTTGATTTTGAATAAATAATGTGCAATTAACCAGCCTGCGTTTCCTGTTGTTTCAGCCAGTGATCAAGGGCGAGTGATGCGCCCGAAACGCGTTTGGCACGAGATGGAGTGAAAGCATGGTGGGCTGCAGTGTCACTACCGGCGGCAAACGAGTGTGAAACCCCCTCGAGTGTGGCCTTCCAATGGGACAACCTTTGTTTTTGATGGAATATGCGGCTGGTCCGGTCGCGGAAGGCTCCGCCGCTTTGACTACAGCGGATCCACATTGCTAGGAACTTGAGCAATGAATTAAGCGAGGGGGGCCTGAGCCGCGGGTACATATTGGTGGCATTGCGGCTCCTACAATGTTTCTGCTCTGCCCACTGGGGCTTGACATTTTAGCAACGGAACACTGGCAACCACTGGGGTTTTGCACTTGGTACAATTAGGAACTGCAAAGACCAGAATGCTCCCTGATGACGTCTATTAAGGCGGGACTTTGATTTTGAATAAATAATGTGCAATTAAACAGCCTGCGTTTCCTGTTGTTTCAGCCAGTGATCAAGGGCGAGTGATGCGCCCGAAACGCGTTTGGCACGAGATGGAGTGAAAGCATGGTGGGCTGCAGTGTCACTACCGGCGGCAAACGAGTGTGAAACCCCCTTGAGTGTGGCCTTCCAATGGGGCAACCTTTGTTTTTGATGATATATATATATATCTAGAGTGTCGCTGGTGTTGAGAGTGCTCTAACAGGAGCTGCTTTCCACCTAAACTGAGACCTACCCAGAGTTCTCTTCTTCTTGTTTGCATATATATATATATATATATATATATATATATATATATATATATATATATATATATATATATATATATATATATATATATATATATATATATATATATATTAATATATATTCACTGAAAAAACCATAGGTTTCAGGGGCGTTATAGTTAGTTGGACATTTCCCTCGTACAAAACCAGTGAAATTCCCCTGTTATAGTTAGTTCAGCTAATTATAACTTGTGCGCCCGCAGTGTACTGCTGATGATATCACGTATTACATCACTCATGACGTAGTCAGTGACATCACTCATGACATCACTGATAACATCTCAAATGACATCACTGATGACATCATGCAGTGAATGTATGTTTTTCAGAAAATTAAATATGGTTTATATATGTATATCTCAAGGTAGATGGAAAATTAATGGCTTGGCAATTCGGGCTGGACTGTTCCCATGAGGCACAGGGTCAGACTGATTTGCAGATGGCCATGTCTGAACTGGGGTGATGGACTGAGCTAAAGAATGGTGATGGATTAAACACAGATCAGTTGACTGGGGGTGAGTGTTTGATTTGCTCAAACGCTCCGTCCATCATCCCCTTTGGTATAACTTTGTTCGCCCTAAGTTGGCAGGGTATGCCCAGACGTGGGTCCCTTGCTCACTCTGCCACTGGATTCAAGATAGCCTGGCTGATGAGGGTTATGAACCCGAAACTGGTCCTAGGATGCTTGTTTCCTGTCCAGGGAAGACATGGCTTGGCAGTTCGGCCTGGACTGTTCCCATGAGGCACAGGGTCAGACTAATTTGCATATGTCTCAACTGGGGTGGTGAAGTGAGCTAAAGAATGGTGATCGATTAAACCCAGATTTGTGACTGGGGGTGAATGTTCTGCCATTGTGCAACATTCCATCCATCATCTTGTGTGTTTTGCTGTTCACCCTATGTGGGAAGGGTATGCCCAAATGTGGGTCTCGTGCTCACTACGCCACTGGAGTCAAGCTATCCTGGCTGAAGACCGCTGATAGCCAGAAACCAGTCCTAGGATGCTTGATTCCGGTCCAGGGAAGACATGGCTTGGCAGTTCGGGCTGGACTGTTCCCATGAGGCACAGGGCCAAGACTGATTTGCATATGGCCATGTCTGAACTGGGGTGGCTTGGTGAGCAAAATAACGATGGATTAAACCCAGTTCTGTGACTGGGGGTGAATGTTCTGCCATTGTACAGCTTTCCGTTCATCATCTTGTGTGTTTTATTGTTCACCCTTTGTGGAAGGGTATGTCCAGACGTGGGACCCGTGCTCACTACGCCACTGGAATCAAGTTATTCTGGCTGAAGACGGCTGATATCCAGAAACCGGTCCTAGGATGCTTGATTCCAGTCCAGGGAAGACATGGCTTGGCAGTTCAGGCTGGACTGTTCCCATGAGGCACAGGACCAAGACTGATCTGCATATAGCCATGTCTGAACTGGGGTGGCTTGGTGAGCACAATAACAATGGATTAAACACAGATCTGTAACTGGGGGTGAATGTTCTGCCATTGTGCAACATTCCGTCCATCATCTTGTGTGTTTTGCTATCTAAGATGACAACATTGCCACCTTTGTCTGCAGGACGGATGACAATGTTAGCATATTCGGTAAGGGATTTAAGTGCCTGTCTCTGGTCGTAGGTGAGATTATTACCACCTCTCTTGGGTCTATTGGTTTTCTGTCTAAACTTACAAAAAGCCTTACTGACACTGTCATGAAACGTGTCAATGTTGCCCTGGGGTAAAATAGGTAAAAACGACGACTTTGGCCTGAAGTCTGTGGAAGAAGACACATAGGTAGCTATATCCTCCTCAAAAACTTGTATAGTGCTAATCCCATTGCTGGTAGTCTCGAAATCCTGCTCTAGTTCAATCATGGTGATAAGAGTGTATATGTCCCCTATACTAAAGTTGTCCTGTTTTTCTGTTGTCTCCTAATCTTTTAAGTTTATGCCACTTCTTCAATTTCAGTTTTCTGACATACTTGAACAAATCTATCCTAGAATTGGTGTAATTGAAAGGATAGGAAGGGCAGAAAGAAAGTCCAAGGCAGAGTGTTTATTTTTCTATGTCACTCATTGGTCTTTTAGAAAGATTAATCACAGTTTTATTGACCATTGTGAGATCCATTAGAAAGCCTTTCTGGAGCGTGTCTTGTTGTTTCCCATAGCGTCCCGTCCTCTGCCTCTTCTGCCATCGATGCTGAATTCTTTTCCACCTATTTCTGCATTTTCTCACCCTCAGCCTCGTCCCCAGCCTCTCTGTCCCCTTGTTTTCAGTACCGGAGTGTCCCTCATTGTCTGTCGAACCCGGCGTAGATGCCATTACTGGTCTAAAAAATGTCACTGGACGGGGGTTGCATTCCTCAGCAGGGGCATTGCCCACTGAGACATCAGATTCACTCTTGCTTGCTGTGGAGACCTCCAACATAGTGGTTTCTGTGTTGGCGCCACTCACTGTTTCCTGTGCAGTTTGTTGGTTATACAAATGATTATATTTCCGACTGAAAGTCAAAATTCTGCCACTTTTGTAGTCGATAAAAGTCTCAATTTAATTTCCGATGTTTCCGGGCTTTAATACCTTCTTCATATTTCTTAAGATGGTCTTTCATTGTTGTAAGTGCTATACATCTAAAAGAGAAATAGTTGTTTAGAGTAGACCTCACAACTGGTATATCCTTATCTCACTGTGCACTGTATTTGTCTAATCATACAAGCTGCCTATTTGCATTATTTTCAATATACTCTCCCTCCCTTCCTGTGCATGGGAAAAAAAAATTATATTTGGTTTTATTTTAACATGATAATCTCACTGTGCTATTTTGGTTATGTGCTTTTCTTTTGCTTCTCTCTTTTTTACAGGAGGAAAGGAAGGGCCCCAGTCACCTGTACTCACTCTCGTGGGCCACCCACCCTTTTCCCCTTGGTCCCATCATTATGATTCACCGATGAGTAACCTTTTACACTATTTGTGGCATGTGTTTAGGGTATTGTAGGGCTCTGCATTACCAGTTGAATTGTCATTGACATCAATTAAGTGAATTATCAATTAGCCTGAGATTCAATTTTTTGTAACAGGACACCAATTGAAATTAATGAAGGCACTTGCCAAGTGTAACGGCTTGTAGTTGATCACTGCAAGTAGCAGTGACACTGTGTCAAGATCATATTAGACATGTGAACCATTTTATTATTACTGCTTGTAAATACTTCTGCCCATGTTCTGGACATTCTATTATAGATCACGACACTTGTGTAGGCAGAGTTTTATCAGTGTTAATAATGAGTGATGTAAACGAAACAGGGTTTGTTATTATGAGACCTGCCACAATAAGGCACTTGTCAATCATCAGCATGCGAGCACATGCACCAGTTAGCGCCTGTGATCATTTGGCACATTAGAACAAGGCTTGCGAGCAGAATGACACTGTCTATTTGTGAACAGAGGTGTTCCTCTTTCATTGAGATTGATAGAGTTTGACATATTTGAATTTTGTCTCACGGAACCAGGCTGCAGTCACCTGACTGTGCGCATGTGTATACACAGTGCACTATGGCGTTTAACTGCAACGTTGAACGCTCACGTATTTTGTAAATATTGAAGGTGTTGACTTATTTCACAACAATACTTTTATTATTATGTTTTTGCCAGTGTGTTTGTACAATATTGATTTAACCAACAGTACAATGATCAATATGAGCATGACCAACACAAAATGGCCGCCATTGTCGATATGTTGCTTTGTGGGATTGTCCTTTGTCATTGTCGATGTCACTTATTGTGCTTTATTAGTTACCTGTTTTCAAGTGCACATTACACGTGTACAAGACTTCTGAGGAAGTTGAAACGCGTAGTGTTAATAAACACCTTTGCGGAATATACGACTGGTGGGGAGTTTGTACATTATGAGAGCGCACAATGGTTGAGAGTTTCTGGGGTTTGAGTGCTGGTTTGCTCCGCCAGTGTGTGTTCCACTTCTCTTGGGTCCCTGGCGGGTTTGGAGGAGCAAGCGAGATTGGATATATATATATATTATTTTTTTTTTTTAAAAGGTGTCAAAGATTAATTAAAAAAACTAAGCCAAAGCAAAAGTAAAACTGTCCACAATCTTACGGTGGAACAGAATAAAGCAATTTTGGAACTGAAGAACAATACTTCAATAGTTATAAAGAAATCAGACGAAGGGGGAAATATTGTTGTCTGGCCCTTAAAAATGTATCTAGAAGAGGGTTTAAAACAGTTGGGGGACAAAGATAATTATTGTAAGACAACTAGGACGTGTTATGAAAAAAGCAACGAACAATATATGAATTGCTCAAAAAGATGGAAGAGTGAAATGTTGATCTCTGATGATGAATTCAAATTTCTGTATTGTGACCATCCGAGGCTACCCACCCTGTATTTATTGCCGAAGCTCCATAAAAACAAAGAGGTACCGCCAGGACGACCTATAGTATCATCCATGGGGAGTCTTTATGAGAAGACGTCCAAATATATTGATAATTTTTTGAGACCCTATGTACAATCGCTACCATCGTACATAAAGGATACAGGGCATTTTCTAAGATTAATCGATAACATTGAGTGGGATGAGGAGATGTGGCTGGTAACATTAGACGTGAATAGTCTATATACATGCATACCCCATACCCTTGGCATAGAAGCCAGCAAACACTTTCTTAAAAAGAGACAGGTGTCATACCTCAAACACACGGATATGTTATTAGACATGATGAAAGCATGTCTGAGTAACAATTTTTTCCTATTCAACCATTCCATTTATCGTCAGACCCAGGGGACGGCGATGGGAACATGCTTTGCCCCCAGTTACGCAGGATTATTCCTGGGCTGGTGGGAGGAGCATGTGGCGAGTAAAATCTATGCCTTTTCCCATAATGTCGTCCTCTGGGCCAGATCCATAGACGATATTTTCGGTATCTGGCGTGGCACAGAACAAGAAGCATTTGACTTCACGGAAACATTAAACAATAATGAGCTGAATCTCAAATTTACAAGCACGGTAGATAAGAAGAGAATTGAATTCTTAGACGTGAAGATTTCAGTAAACGAAAAGAAATTGGAAAGCAGGCTATTCAGAAAGTAAACATAAGGAAATAGCTTGTTTCATTCCAATAGTTGCCACCCTAGGAATTTAGTGAACAGTATTCCTTATGGAGAACTGTTACGTGCGAAACGTAATTGTAGCACGGGGGCTGGTTTCCTAGAAGATATGGAGGTTATGTCCACACGTTTCAGGAGAAGAGGATATCCAGAGAAGATTGTAAAAGAGGCATGCAATAAAATCCAACGGGTAGTCAGAAAAGAACTGCTAGTGGATAAAAGTGAGGATGCTGATATGAACACGCCATTACGCTTTATTACAACGTTCAGCAGCCAAGCATGGGAAGTGCGGCGTTGTTTAAAAAAGTTCTGGAGTGTACTAAAAACAGATAACACCCTAAAAAAATGGATAGGCGATAATCCCAAGATTACCTATCGAAAATGCACAGCTCTAGGTGATCTGTTGTGTAGCAGTGAGATGCGGGACGAGAAAGAGAAAACATCAGTAAAAGGGTTCTATACATGTAGGGCTTGTAAAGCCTGCAAGTACAGTAACAATGTGAAACAAATTGAGTTGTCCACACACCAAAAACCATTTGTGATTGATAAACACTTATCGTGTAAATCCGACTATTGTGTGTACGCCCTGATCTGCCCCTGCCCAAAAATCTATATAGGCAGCACCATACATGAAGTTAAGAAACGGGTCCTAGAGCATAAACGAGCTATCGTGAATGAGGACAAACAATATCCGATAGCTCGGCACTTTAAAGAGAAACACAATAAAAATGAAGATCTCCTCAAATTTTGTGCATTAGATCGGATTGTAAAGGATGAAAGACTTAGGGAATCTAAAATGATCATTAAGTACGAAACAATGTATCCTGCAGGATTGAATAAGGACGAAGAACTTGGGGTCCATTTAGGATAATTTGTTACACTGTTGTACTAACTTAAGTAGCCTGAAGTGATTTTATTTGTTTTGTTTGATATAAAACTTTTAAGAAAACTATGAACTGATTACACGTATATGTATATTTTATCATAGGAGCCGGAGGCACCAGCATCTATAAAATGGAAATTATTAAGGAAGCCAGTATTGCCAGATACAACAGCCCACTGGGGCAGAATTGTACAGAATTTTCATACTCAGTTGAAGTGCACAAATGGTTAAGGAATTATGCCCACTGGGGCAGAACTGACAGTATAATATGTAATAGCACTGGACTATCAGTTGATTAATCGGAAAAGAATGGAATTTTCCTTAATATTGAATCTCAGGTGTAAATATTATGAATTCTTGCATTTGTTGCATTATTTGTCTGAATTAAATTCAAATAATGAATTGCAATAACATAGAACCAACCATCAGAATTGAACAAACATTGCATTTCTATTAGTAATGAAATATTACAAAATGGCGCCTATGTTTCCTTACCTATTGATGTGGTGCGGTAGTCCTATGTTTATGTTGATTTTTTGTGATGTCCACACTTAGTTTTTTTTATATATACTTTATTGAAACAAGGAAATAATGACCCGTGATCAAGGAGCTGGGCTCCAAAACGCGTCGGGCAGGATTGCCGATTTATGATTGAATAAACCCTTTCACATGCAAAACGGAGTTTGGGCTCGGTTCTTTCGTTCGTTTCACGAAGAAGTCCACGAAGGAGTTGGTGCAATATATATATATATATATATATATATATATATATATATATATATATATATATATATATATATATATATATATATATATCGAAGCTTTCCTCTCCTGCTGTGTCTTCTTCAAAGGTGAGGGAGAGGAAAGCTTCGATAAGAGCGGGGTGACGCCCCCCGCATACAAGCACCCGTGTTTGAGTGCGCGACTTGGCGGCACAAGGAAGCAGGGATATATATTTTACTCATACAAAACCATTTAAATTCCCCAGTTATAGTTAGTTGTACTCACTATAACTCGCGCGCCCGCAATCCACTGCTGATGATGTCACATATTACGTCATTCATGACATGGTCAGTGACATCACTGATGACATCACTGATGACATCACTGATGACATCATCCATGTGACAATGAAATACACCTCATCACACACTAGTATAATATTTTTCACTCACTGTAAAATAGAAAGTGCCCTATTTCAAACCATTGACACATCAATAGTATTTTCTAAACATTCACTCAGTGAATCATAGATCTATACGCACATCTAATCACTTACCTATAGATTCAGTGTTATATGCAGTGAATAATTAACAGAACACTAACAAATATACTTATACGCCTATTTCAACATTACACACCAGCACACATTGTATTCACTTATAAAGACATCTTATTGACTTATGCAAACAATGGATCATACTTACATTTACTCACCTACACACTTCTACAAACACCACTTAATCTATTCATCTATACACTTAGTGTGTTATAAAATGACTTTTAGAAATATTCAGTTCTCCATACAGTGACTCATACAATCACTAAGTCTTAGGCTCACTTAATTAGATATAACTGTAACATACACTGCTTTTTTATGCAAATGTAATGGAGATATACTGTTGAGAGACATATTTAATCACCACCACACCCATAAACATATACACTCACTGAAACAAGTGTTATAACATGTAGTCTTAACCTCATTTAGCTACTGAATGAACTATTCACACATTTTTAGGCAATTACATACCCCCCACCAAACCACATAGACATTCATTTACCCATACAAATACTCAGTTAAGAAACCAATAACTAATATAGTCTTTAATATACCAATTAAGTCAAAGCAATAAAGACTTTAACACAGTTAAATAACTACATATTATATATAGTGAGACTCTACAAATTAGTCAAGGAAACAATCAATGACACTGTTACTAAATCCATCATTCACACATTTATATTTATATATCCACTCATTCTTCAATGCAAAGTAGTGTATTTATAATACATATTTAAATATCAAAGCAAACCACATTCACTGGATGATGTCATCAGTGATGTCATCAGTGATGTCATTTGAGATGTCATCAGTGATGTCATCAGTGATGTCATCAGTGATGTCACTGACCATGTCATGAATGATGTAATATGTGACATCATCAGCAGTGGATTGCGGGCGCGCGAGTTATAGTGAGTACAACTAACTATGACGGGGGAATTTCAATGGTTTTGTATGAGTAAAATGTCCAGCTAACTATAACTGGTGTGAAACCTATGGTTTTTTCAGTGAATTTCAAAGGTTTTTTAAATGCTAATTCCTAACCATAACAAGTGTGAAACCTATGGGGCCTTATTTACGAGCCCCTTGCGCCTCCGGAACGTCACTTTTTGTGACGTTCCGGTGGCGCAGAAGACTGAGTGATATTTATCAGGCAGGACTAAGCCACTTTTTGTGGCGTAATCCTGCCTGATAAATATCAGTCCCTTTAACGCAGTGTCCTGCGTTAAAGTGGCGTGCAATGGGTGTTGCTGGGGGCGTTCCCAGCAGAATCCATGGACTTGAGTAATTTATAGCATCCTCAAAGTCAGTCTTTCAAAAGGACATGATAATCCAAATCCAAATGTTTCTCAAGAAAAGTCATAAACCGTGTCCGTGGGTCATATCTGCCCAAACGCCGATATTTCGAACGATTGAAAATGACTTTTCTTGAGAAACATTTGCATTTGGATTATCATGTCCTATACTTTGGAATTTTTGAAAGACTGACTTTGAGGATGCTATAAATTACTCAAGTCTGCCCGAATTGTGTGGGTAAAATTGATACCTAGTCACTTTGAATAAGAATGTACTTACGACTCGTCTAACATTTGGAAGAAATATCTAGTTATATGACAACAGGATACCGACATAACTTGAAGGAAATAAGAACGCCCTGAAGAAGTTCTGTTGTACAGAATGAAACGCGTCGGCTGGCTGTGGTACATAAACTTAAGGAAAATAAAAGCATTTGAATATACACCAAATTCAGCGCTTCAATAAGGACTCTAAGTGATATGATTTGATTGGACTTGTTGTGCAAGTGGTGCTGTGCCAAACTTTGGAATATTCTCCACTACTCTCTACTACTCACTCTCTACTACTCCACTACTTTCTAATACTCACTCTCTACTACTCATTCTCTACTACTCTACTACTCTCTACTACTCTCTCTCTACTACTCACTCCCTACTACTCACTATCTACTACTCTCTACTACTCACTCTCTACTACTCTCTACTACTCACTCTCTACTACTCTCTCTCTACTACTCACTCTTTACTACTCACTCTCTACTACTCTCTACTACTCACTCTCTACTTCTCACTCTCTGCTACTCTCTACTACTCACTCTCTACTCTCTCTCTACTACTCTCTACTACTCACTCTACTACTCACTCTCTACTACTCACTCTCTACTACTCTCTACTACTCACTCTCTACTACTCTTTCTCTACTACTCCCTACTACTCACTCTACTACTCACTCTCTACTACTCTCTACTATTCTCTCTCTCTGCTACTCACTCTCTACTACTCACTCTCTACTACTCACTATTTACTACTCACTCTCTACTACTCACTCTTTACTACTCTCTACTACTCACTCTACTGCTCTCTACTATTCACTCTACTACTTACTCTCTACTACTCTCTACTACTCACTCTCTACTACTCACTCTCTACTACTCACTCTACTACTCTCTACTACTCACTCTCTGCTACTCTCTCTACTGCTCTCTACTACTCTCTACTACTCACTCTCTATTACTCACTCTCTACTCTCTACCTCTCTCTACTTCTCTCTCTACTGGTCCCTACCTCTCTACCTCTACACCTCTACCTCTACAGCTCTACCTCTCTATCTCTCTCTACACACACACATATACACATATATATGCATGTATATGCATATGCATTTATATATATGTATGTGTATATATATACACACATACATATATAAACATATATAATCTGCATATCTATATAAATACAAATATAAATGCATGCATACATACACATATATGCATACATATGCATGTTATTTTGTCTCTGGTGGCCATCTTGGGAGACTTATTTGTTATGAAGTTTCCTAATTTCCTCATTTACTACAGTCTCCTCAGTAGGAAATACTTTCAGTTTTCTACTTTGATTCCATCAAGAAGGCATACAGATGTGACACACATTTGCCATAAATTCAGAATGTTAGCACGCTAGTTGCTTATTAGATACTGTAGTAAAGCTACTGCTCACCAGGGAAGTCTGCTGCTGGTATTGAAAGTGCATGTTTCAGTCTGCATGTCAGAATGTTTTAATGAAATAGAAGAGGATTTGAGAAGTCACTCAAAATGTGCCCTAATTTTTCTTTCTGAAGCACTAATCATACTTTCTATGGCAAAATGAACAACCTCATTATTTTCATTTTTAAATTAAATGTTTTCAGACTTACCACTTCATTCCAATCAAGATGGCTTCTGTTGTGCCATACTTTTGTCATAAGTAAGACTGTTAGCGCTCTAGTTGTTCTTTAGAACACTCTGGGACATTCTGTCATTGGGCTATACTTGGGCAACATCTGGGTGATATTTGGCCTACATTTGGGCTCTTTTGTCTCTGGTGGCCATCTTGGGAGACTGCATGTCAGAATATTTAATGAAATAGAAGAGGATTTGAGAAGTCACTCAAAATGTGCCCTAATTTTTCTTTCTGCTGCACTAATCATACTTGCTATGGCAAAATATACCTCCTCATTTTGTTTCTTTTTAAATTAAATGTTTTAAGAGTTACCACTTTATTCCAATCAAGATGGCTTCAGATGTGCCATACCTTTGTAATAAGTAGGACTGTTAGCGCTCTAGTTGTTCTTTAGAACACTCTGGAAAGCTGCAGTAGAACACAAAGGAATCAACTGACAAACTCTGTCCTTGTTGGATGTACATGCTTTACTGAGAATGTCAGACTTCATTCTCACAAGACTGAGAAAGATAATGTGAATATACAGAAAATATGCTTTCAGTTTTGCTTATAGATCCCCTTCCAAACCACTGTGGGAAAAGCATGAGATAATAGTTTTCTTTCAAACATGATTCATGATATCCCAGCAGAAGGCTTTTTCACATGGTAAAATCACCTTAGAACACACAATTCCTAAAATGAGTATGGTACCATCAACAAATGATTTATAATGTAACTATTTACTACAATGCTTTTTAATGAGGTGCTAACATGTATATTGGTCCCAAGATGGCTGCCAACACTTCTTGGATGAAGTGCTGACAAGCCAATCAGATCTCACGATGAGATGTGTGGTTAGGCTCCGCCCAGATATATATGTGTTTTTGAAGTTAATTTTCATAAAAACCACTGGAGCTATTTACACCAAATATAGAAAAGGCACTTCTGCGTACCAGTCCCAACAATTTTGCAAAGTTTGGTGTAATTTCTCGGCCCCCGCATGACGAATCCCCCCGAAACTTCCAGGGAAGAAGCGGAGCTGGCCTAAATTTTGGAAAATTACACGCAAATTCCTCAACCGGCGCCAAAGTTATTCCCAATAGAATGTTGCGGATTTTCTATGGTAGCTAGGTCCTAACTATATATATATATATATATATATATATATATATATATATATATATATATATATATGTATCTCCCAAACACCACTGCATTCGGCGATCCTCAGCCTCGCAACGCTGGTGCCGTAGGTGGCCGCAGTTGCCACATTGTATTTTTCGCTCGCAATTCCCCAGTCATCTCCACAATCGGTTTCCAAGGAAAAACGGCACACCAGGTAGGTCCAAGCACAATTAACTTTTAATGTGCACTCTCTAAACAAAGACGACGCGTTTCGGCGTGAAGCCTTTATCAAGTGGCCACCATTTTGACACAGTTTTGCCCTAATTTTTTAACCACATACCTTTTAATAATACACTGGGGAAATGATTTGCAAGGAGAATGCAGGATATGTAAATCACAATTGTGTAGACAGAGAAGGGCAGGCTTGTGATCAGTGATGTCAAATGAGATGTCATCAGTGATGTCATCAGTGATGTCATTTGAGATGTCATCAGTGATGTCATCAGTGATGTCACTGACCATGTCATGAATGATGTAATATGTGACATCATCAGCAGTGGATTGCGGGTGCGCGAAATATAGTTAGTACAACTAACTATATAGGAGCAATTTCAATGGTTTTTTAAATGCTAATTCCTAACTATATAAGGCCTGAAACCTATGGTTTTTAAGTGAATTTGCAAGGTTTTTAAAATGATAATTCCTAACTATATAAGGCCTGAAACCTATGGTTATTTAAGTGAATCTGTAGGGTTTTTTAAATGCTAATTCCTAACTATATAAGTCCTGAAACCTATGGTTTTTTAAGTGAATTTGCAAGGTTTTTTAAATGCTAATTCCTAACTATACAAGGCTTGAAACCTATGGTTTTTTCAGTGAATTTGCAAGGTTTTTTAAATGATAATTCCTAACTATTTCAGGCGTGAAACCTATATTTTTTTTCAATAAATTTCAAAGGTTTTGTAAATGGTAATTCTATTAGCGGATAACGTTTATATATGTTATTATCCTTCTTGGACCACCTGAGCAGCCATCTTGTTGCTCAGGAAAAGTGAGGCACAAGAGAGCACAAAACAAGAGTGGAAAACGTGAAAAGGGGGCAGGGTTGAGACCCCCTGACCCCCTAGCCCTTCTCAGGGGGTCCCAGAAGGACCACCAAGTGCAAAAAAAAATTTTAAATCGCGGGGTACGCGTACCCTACGCGTACGGTGCGCGTACCTCGCAATTCTTTTTTTTTTTTTTGCCCTTGGGGGTCCTTTTGGGACCCCTGAGAAGGGCTAGAGGGTTGGGGGTCTCTACCCTGCCCCCTTTTCGTGTTTTCCACTCTTGTTTTGGGCTCTCTTGTGCCTCAGTTCTCCTGAAAAAGAAGATGGTGGCCAACACTTCCTGGTTTGGACAGTTTGGAATGTTGACAGTCGACTGCCAGAAACTCGCTCGCGCACGTACGCGTACGGTTCGCATACCGTACGCGTACGGTGTGCGTACGGTGAGCGCATATAGATATATAATTTGATCAAATTCAATTTTCTCAACAACTACTGGATGGATTTTCACCAAATATAGAAAAGGCACTACTGCATACCTGTCCCTACCATTTTGCCAACTTTGGTGTAATTCCGTTCAGCCATTCGGGCTGTAGCCGTGTCTAAAGGTCCCATAAAAAATGCCATTTGAAAAATTTCAAATTCAATTTTCCCAAGAACTACTGGAGGGATTTTCACCAAACAAAGCAAAGGCACATCTGCATACCAGGCCCTACCATTTTGCCAAGTTTGGTGTAATTTCATTCAGCCGTTCGGGCTGTAGCCGTGTCTACAGGTCCCTATGGAAATTAACATGGGGAAAACACGTTTTGGGACCCCCTTTTCGGCCCCCGCTTGACGAATCCCCCCGAAACTTTCAGGGAAGGAGCGGAGCAGAGCTGGCCAACATTCTGGAAAATTACACACAGATTCCTCAATCGGCGCCAAAGTTATTCCCAATAGAATGTTGAGCGCATATAGATATATAATTTGCTCAAATTCATTTTCTCAACAACTACTGGAGGAATTGTCACCAAATATAGAAAAGGCACTACTGCATACCTGTCCCTACCATTTTGCCAAGTTTGGTGTAATTCCGTTCAGCCGTTCGGGCTGTAGCCGTGTCTAAAGGTCCCATAAAAAATGGCATTTGAAAAATTTCAAATTCAATTTTCCCAAGAACTACTGGAGGGATTTACATCAAACATACAAAAGGCACTGCTGCATACCAGTCCCTACCATTTTGCCAAATCTGGTATAATTCCGTACAGCCGTTCGAGCTGTTGCCTTGTCAGAATGTCCCTATGGAAATTAACATGGGGAAAACACGTTTTGGGACCCCCCCTTTTTTCTCGGCTCCCGCTTGACGAATCCCCCCGAAACTTTCGGGAAGGAGCGGAGCGCAGCGAGGCAAATTTAAGGAAAACTACAGGCAGATCCCTCAATCGGCGCCAAAAGTTATTCCCAATAGAATGTTTGGAATTTCCTATGGTAACTAGGTCCTAACTATATATACCTACTGGCGACCGCCAGTAGGTAATATATATCTCACTCCAGGTGGCTCACCTTTGCCAATCAATTCACTGTTAACTCATTAGAATGCTTTTGTATTCTAATGAGTTAACAGTGAATTCTTGTGGTCTTATTTTATTTTATTTTCAATTCTTTGATAACTGCATTCTAAACCAGGAATTGTGGAAACTATAACTCACATAATGCCCAACTTGTGGCAACAGGAAATGATGTTATTATTGATAATGCATATATGGTTTGAGATGCAAGGATACGTTACTTATCTGTAATCCTGGTTCTCTTCCAGGGGTATCCTCATTAAAGTCATAAGCACTGAATATTTCAGCCCGTGTGCGGGGACCCCAGAAATGATATACAAATTATGTATGGAAATCACATATATACAGCTATACATATATGTATACAAATTATGTATGGAAATCACATATATACAGCTATACATATTTGTATATACATATATAATTTTTCTCACACCAATGCAGCTCCTAATAGGAGGCTAAACAATGTAATCACACACATAAAGAATGTATTTGCAAGTATAAAAAAACACAAGAGGGCAAGTAGCACTTGAACTCTGTTTTTTAATGAGCAAAGTACTCATAAAAAGTAAAACTGCAAATAAAGTAGACATTGTTAGCCTACAGGCTGCATTATAAACCAATAGCATCGAAAATTAAAACATTTTCAACAAAAATTCTGGTCCGTGCCTTTAAGGCAGCCATGACCCCTAGCTTCCCATCATGCCTCAGGGCTGACTGTTAGGTCAGTTGTTCTTTGCATAACCCTGAAGGTCAGGGCACAAAAATATACTTTAACACTTCAGAAATATCTCATTTACCTGGGGATGCGGGTCGGGTTGCTTATGACTTTGATGAGGATACCCCTGGAAGAGAACTAGGATTACAGGTAAGTAACGTATCCTTCTCTTCCAGGGGATCCTCATCAATAGTCATAAGCACCTGCAGGTAAATGAGAGTAACAGGACCCAACAAAAAAGAACAGCTGAAATCAGCAGTTGAACAGATTCCGCAAGGAGGCCTGGCCTAATTGGGTATCTTCTCTGGTGTGTGACTCCAGACAGTAGTGCCTGATAAATGTATGGATGGACCTCCAGGTTGCCGCCTTACATATTTCAGACATGGGCACATTATGAAAAAAAGCAGTAGTAGCCGTTTTTCCTCTGGTAGAGTGCGCTTTGGGAGTAAACCCAAGGGGCTTCTACGCTAATTGATAAGCAAGCTTGATACATGAAACTATCCATCTGGAGATGGAATGCTTTGAAGCTGCAAAGCCAGTTCTGATCGACCCATAGTTGACAAATAGTTGATCAGATTTTCTTATAGACCTGGACCGATCCAGATAGAATTTTGAAACCCTTTTTAGGTCCAGAGAATGCAAAGCCCCCTCAGCTGGAGTGGAGGGATTGGGAAAAAAGGTGGGTAGAGAGATGGTCTGATTCACATGAAAATCTGACACCACCTGTATTTCGCTCACTCTGCGAGCTGACGTGATCTCTACCAAGAAAGCCGCCTTCCAAGAAAGATGCTGTAAGGTTGCTTTGTGTATGGGTTCGAAAGGCGGACCCATCAATTTGGATAGCACCAGGTTTAGCTCCCAGGGTGGTCGACGCCGAAGGAGGTGTCTTGTGTCTCGATGCCGAAGATCGTTGGAATGATCTCGGAGGAGACATGTGCCTCGACGACGACGGAGCAATGATCGCCGTTGATGGGATGACGACGAAGAAAGCAAGTTACTTACCTGTAACTACAGTTATCCAGTATTGGTATCTTTCATAGATTCACATGTCTGAATCATTCCTCGTCGCCGAGGCGGGAGTCCCACGGTAATAATAGATACAAAAGCAGTGCCTTTGTAAGAAACTGTAGTAGGCTGACAAGGCAATAGGCCCAAAAGGCCCAAAGCTTAGTAGCCTATCCACCTCATTATATGAAAAGAACTGAAAAATAGTTCCAACCAATCAGCTGCTAGCACCCTCTAGAACCTTCCCAGCAGAGGCAGTTCTCCTCAGATTTTCTTAGCACAAGTGAGAAGTAGGTATCCCATTAGAGAACTGTCCTGCCGGGGAGGAGTGTGGGTGCATGTGAATCTATGAAAGATACCAATACTGGATAACTGTAGTTACAGCTAAGTAACTTGTTTGCTTATCCAGTATTGGGTTATCTTTCATAGATTCACATGCCTGAATCAGAATAGCAAGCAGTAAGCCTAATAATGTCGTTTGCGGAAGGTGGGAGACAGAGCTTAAATCTACATTTCCCCCACGCATCCGGAAGGTTATAGAGCACTAGAATATACATATAAATGCAGAAACCTTCTGAAATGAAATAGTTATAGCCATTTAACATACTGCATGTAAAGAAACAATATTTGACAGCCAGAAACATTATAGTGAATATGATCATAATCATACATCATAAATGCAATATGAGAGACATTCAAAGGTCTAACCTTAATGAAGGAGATGTTGAAGAACAGCTTGTCCCACTGCTGCATCGTCCTGCGACGCAGCCTGTAAGCAGTATTGCTTTGTGAACGTGTGGACACTAATCCATGTCACAGCACGACAAATATTCTCCAGTGTGACCCCAGCAAATAAGGCTGTAGAAGCCGAAATAGTTCTGGTGGAGTGTGCTTTGACCTTTCTGTGCAAAGGTTTGTTGGCTTTATCATGGCAAAATTGTATAACAGAAGACAGCCATCTGGATACCGTTGCTTTTGTCATGGATTGTCCTAATGTGGCTTGACCATAAGCAACCAGCAATTGATTGGATAGTCTAATATCCTTAGTCTTTGGAAGGTAGAACTTCAAGCAACGTTTTACGTCAAAAGAGTGCAAAGCCTTTTCCACCGGTGTAACTAGATCCGGGAAGAAGGTTTTCAGCTTTACAGGTTGGTTTAGATGGAATTGAGACGGTACTTCAGGAATGAACTTTGGATTTGTTTGTAACGTGACGTAATCTTTAGTGAAATGTAGAAAGGGTTCCAAAATTGTGAAAGCCTGGATTTCACTAACCCTCCAGGCTGAAGTGAGAGCTAATAAAAGTGCCACCTTCCAGGTTAAAAATTTGAGCTCAGCCTTGTGAATTGGCTCAAATGGTCTCCTCATTAAATGAGATAAAACTGTATTGAGATTGGCATTATGGAGGCAGAGGTCGAATTGAAGGAAAAGCTCGAAACATTCCTTTTAAAAATTGTTTGATAAGTGACGAAGAACAGAGCGATGGTCTGTTAGAACTCTTTCTGAATCTAGATATCGCAACGAGATGGACTTTGATAGATGAAACTACTAGACCTGCTTTAGGTAGAGATAGTAAGTACGGAAGAATATCCTCTGGTGGAGCCTGGAGTGGGTGAACATTATTTGTTTCACACCAATGACAAAAGCGCTTCCATTTTAAGCAATATGTCTTTATAGTACTTTGAGCACGGACTTTAGATAGAATATCTCTACAGTCCTGAGAAATTTTGAGATCCTTAAATTCTAAGAAATCAGGAGCCAGGCGTGCAAGTGAAGCGATTGCAGATCCGGGTGTAGTATCTGACCTCTCTCTCTCGTCAGCATTGTGAGTGTTGGTTCTAGACGAACAGGACGCTGTTGCGATAACAGGAGTAACTCTTGGAACCAATACTGCCTCGGCCAGTGAGGAGCAAATAGAATGTGACTGCAATGTTCCCTCTCCATCTTTTGCAGAATCCTCGGTATTAATGGTATAGGGGGAAAAGCGTACGCATAAATCCCTGACCATCGCATGGACAGGGCATTCCCTCTTGATCCCCGTTGAGGAAATCTGCTGGCGTAATAAAGGTATTTGCTGTTCTGTCGTGTTGCAAACAGATCTAGGGTTGGTGTGCCCCACATCTGGAAGATCCTCTTCACCTGTTCCTGTTCCAACTCCCACTCGTGACATCCTGTGAGAGATCTGCTGAGGTTGTCGGCCAAAGAGCTCTGAATTCCCTTGACATGCTCTGCCCTGAGGGTTATGCCATGTTTTATAACCCACTCCCACATCTCCTGAGCTTCCTGCGATAGGGAGAGAGACCTCGTTCCCCCCTTCTTGTTGATGTAATACATGCTGGTGGTATTGTCCGTACGCACCAGCACTGAGGAGTTCACGATACTCGAAAGGAATGCTTGCAGAGAAAGAAAGATGGCTCGTAGTTCGAGACTGTTGATGTGCTTCTGTTGATATTGTTGAGACCATCGTCCTTGAAATTGGTCTTGGAGATGTCTTCCCCAACCTTCCATGGATGCATCGGTGGTCAGTACAAACTCTGGTGAAGTGGTCAGGAACGTGGGACCCGGAGACAGATTGATTCTTTTTGACCACCAGTAAAGGGCATGTATAATTCGTGAGGTCACCTTTATGGAATCATCAAATGACACTATGGCCTGTTGCTATTGCCGGTGCAGTTCTTCCTGCAAAGGTCCCATCCTGAGCCTTGCAAGCGGGACTAAGTTGATCGCCGAAGAGCACATCCCCAGAAGAGACGCGAATATTCGGACAGAAACTGACTTTCTTCTTGAAATTAACTTTGCCAGACTTTGCAACTTGTTCTGACAATCTTCTGACAAGAACGCCTTGCACTGTTTGGTGTCTAGTGTTACTCCCAGAAAAGTTAGAACCTGGAGGGTTTGCAACTGTGACTTGTTTGCATTGAGAGTGAGTCCCAGATTTGAGAATAGATGAAGGCAACTTTTGACAGCATGTCTCGTAGCCTGCTTTGATGGTCCTTTGAGCAGCCAGTCGTCGAGGTATGGGAAGACTTGAATACCCCAAGACCTCAGAGTGGCAGAGACTGGAGCTAGGCATTTTGTGAATATTCTTGTTGCCGATTTCAGTCCGAACGCGAGCACCTTTAATTGAAAATGGACGCCAGCCACTGTGAATCTTAGGTATTTGCGATGTTTGGGATGTGTAAAGATATGGAAGTATGCGTCTTCCAAGTCCAGAGAAGCCATAAAGTCCCCTTCGTTGAGACAGCTCAACACATCGGCCAGCGTCACCATTCGAAAACTCTGCTTCTTCAGAAACTTGTTGAGTTTGCGCAAGTCGAGAATCGGGCGCCACTCCCCCGATTTTTTCCTTATGAGAAAGAAACAAGAGTAGAATCCTTCCCCTTTTTGCAAGACTTGAACTTATTCTATCGCATTCTTGCGGAACATGTTTAAAGTTTCTCTGAACAGTAAGTGAAGACGAGAACAAAGGGGAACCTTGGGCGGGGTCGTAGGTGGCTTCTTTAAGAACTCTAGAGTGTGACCTCCTTGAACAATGTCGAGGACCCACTGATCCGATGTGATGTGCTGCCATTGTTGGAAAAAGGCTGAGATCTTTGCGCCCACAGGGAGGGGAGAAGGTTTGACTGGCGTTCGGCAAAGCTCATTGTCTTTTATTTGAGTCACGGCCTTGATTGTTCGATCGTCGTCGTCCCACCTGACGAGAGAAATTGCTCGAAGATGATTGCCTGTAAGTGGACTGGTAATAAGGCTGCTTATACTGAGATTGGTATTGCCTGTTTTGTTGATTGTGGTAATTTCCACTAGAGGAAAAACATTGACCTCTTGATCCCCTGAAAGATCCTCTTTTATACTGCAGGGTACCCAGCTATTTAGCAGTGTCCGTATCTGTCTTGATGGTCAGCAAGGTGTCATCTATATGCTTACCGAATAGTGAGTCGCCATCGTAAGCCATGTCCAGTATTTTAGCCTGTACCTCAGGTCTAAAAGAGGTTGCTTTGAGCCATCCCTGGCGTCTGAGAACGACAGCTCCCGCTAGCTGCCGAAAATTAGTATTAGCAATGTCTAAGGCGCAGTCAATAATTTCTGATGCCGCCTGTTCCCCTTCGAGCACTATCTTCTGTGCTTCCTGCTGGCGATCTTCAGGTATAAGGTCTAAGAATTCAGATAAATCTGACCACATCTGGCAGTCATATCATGCTAAGATTGCCAGAGAGTTTGCTGCCTTGATAGATGATGCAGCATTGGTGGAATTTGTTTTGCCTATCAAATCCAATCGTCTACTCTCTTTATCTGGTGGAGTTGAGATTTGGGTGGATGGATTCTTTGACCTCTGCTGTGCAGCCTGCAAAATTACAGAATCCGGACGCGGGTGTCCCACAAGGCAAGATGGAGTTTCAGGAGGTGCTCGATATTTCTTTTCAATTCGAGGAAGAACCGTAGGTATAGAGGAAGGGTCTTCATTATCTTAAGACCTTCATTCTAAATAAAATCTATGATTGGTATTGCTCTGGTGATTTTTCTATAACCTTCTTTGAAGTCGTGTAGAAAACAATCAGATTGTTCACTAGTGACTGGCCGCACGAACCGTGTTGCTGCTTGCTGCATAATGTTATGAAAGCCGCCAATATCCTCAGGTGGTGAATCGGAGGGTTGCGGCATAGGAGGCGAAGGCATGGGAATTATATATTCGTCCCAAGAATCTCCAGGTACATTATCATTAGGTAATTCACCTTCCTCTCTTTCATCCTCATCTGATGATGAAGTATCACGATCCCCTTGCGGTATAGCTTCTACAGGGTGCTCTTCTATCGGTGGTGGTGGCGTAGGTGGAACCGCCGGTATGGTAGGTAAAATTGGAGTAGTCGGTGCAGGTGGAAACCTCTGCTGATAATCAGCCAACATGGCCTGCAAATCTTGGATCAGAGAAGGAGGAAGATGGCTTGTTTCTTCCGAACGTGGAACCTTATGTGACTATCTATGATAGGGTGTAGACAAGTCTTCTTGATAAAAATGTTCCTGGTAGTCTTCCTCTTTATCCTCCTCTTGACATTTTATTTGCAACTCTGACAGATGGTGTGCAATCCCAAAAGGGCCTTCCTCCTCCCCGTCCTCTTCATAAGATTCCTCTTCCTCTACATATGTCTCCAAGATACGTGATGGTAACAATGGAGAAATATTGGTATAGTCTTGCCTATGGTACGTTTTTAGTTGAAAGTGGGTGAACATAACACGCCACACTTGAGATACTTGTGGAATCGCAGACCAACCTATCGCAGGTGGACTTCTGGTTATTAAGGGACTCTTCGTCAACAGGGGCGTTTTAACCAAAGGTGTAACAGACAACTGAGCCGTTGATGATGATGTCGTCGATGGAATCTTTGTCGACGGGCTCAACGTCGACGGAATCGTCGCCGACGGTGCTGCCGTCGATGGACTCTTCGTCGATGGAGACGTCGTCGACGGGCTCTTTATTGATGGGATTGCCGTCGACGGGCTCTTCGTCGACGATGTCTTCGACGTCAACGGGCTCTTCGTCGACGATGACTTTGACGTCAACATGGTTTTCGTTGACGATGACTTTGTAGATGAAGGAACCGTCGTCGATAGGATTGACGTCGACGCCGTCATCGACGGCGATTTAGATGAAGGAGTGACAGAAGAGGATTCCTTAGTCCCAGAAAACTTCTTTGTAGCAGGATTTTTTGAAGACACAATAGGAGAGGTTGTAGCTCTTGTAGAGACCGTAGATAAAGTACTTGAAGTAGAAGAGGTCACATAAACTGTGTGAGCAGACACCAAAGAAAGAGTCTTGACCCGGGCTTTACTCACTGTTTTTGCAGCTGAAGATCTGGAAGACTCTGAAGGCGGAGATAAGGGTGATCCAGAGGAGGTGTGTTCTGAAGCTCTATGAGAGGATTTGTGATGTTTCCTCCCCTCAGGAGAAGAGCTGCCCCTGGATATGGCTCTTTTGCTGGATGTAGAGGCTCTGTCCTCCTCATCTGTTGAAGATGATTTGAGCCATAAAAGAACCCTTGCCTCCTTGTCTCTGATAGTTTTGGCAGGGAAGGTTCGACAAATCCTACAATCCTTAACAATATGGTTAGGATGTAGACTGTAGATGCAGTCTTTATGCTGATCATCTACATGAACCCTTTTTTTATCACAGGTCCTGCAAGCTTTAATGAGAGCTTTCTTTTCAGACATCCTGAAGAGAAAAAGAAGAAACGGAGTAGGCACTCAGGGAGACTCCCTTCCACACGACGTGCGGTGAAAATCTGTGGAGAACTGCCTCTGCTGGGAAGGTTCTAGAGGGTGCTAGCAGCTGATTGGTTGGAACTATTTTTCAGTTCTTTTCATATAATGAGGTAGATAGGCTACTAAGCTTTGGGCCTTTTGGGCCTATTGCCTTGTCAGCCTACTACAGTTTCTTACTAAGGCACAGCTTTTGTATGTATTATTACCGTGGGACTCTCGCCTCGGCGATGGGGAATGATTCAGGCATGTGAATCTATGAAAGATACCCCAATACTGGATAAGCGATGTACCTCGACGTCGATCGCCGGTGCGAAGACCGAGCGCTGTGCCTCGATGTCAATCGCCGATGCGACGACAGAGTAATCTGTCTCGATGCCGAACGCCCACCCTGCGCCGACGGAGACCTGTCTCTCGACGTTGAGCATCGCCTGGTTGACGTCAACGGAGGACCTATCACCTTCGTCTACGATAATTTCATAGTCAAGTGATGGTGCGCCGCAATCACCGAAGTCTTCGACGCCGATTTCTTCGTCGTCGTCAGCTTCGACTGTCAATCCCTACGCCGACGGAGAACAGGTCGGAACTTTTCCTGTCGACGTCGACCGAGTTCTCTTATTCTGCTGCCTCACAGGAAACCTACCTCTTTCAGAGAGGCCATACAGCTGAATTCTCTCCCTGTCCTTGATAGTCCTCCTTGACAACTTCTTACAATGGTGGCAGTTGTCAAAAGAGTGAGAATCAGGGAGGCAGAGGAGACACACAGGGTGTGTATCTGTTCTGGCCTTCTTGCCACAGGAAGGGCAAAAGTCAAATAAAGAAGGCATTTTAACAAAAATAAACCTTTTCTGTCACACAAAAAAGGTAGTACTTGCACCCCAAGACCAAAAGACGTCGAGTGAAAATAGAAAAACTAGATTTCTAAAAGATATTTTTGACAGAAAGTCAAAAAAAGCAAGAGCTGAAAATCCAGGGTCTTGACTGAAGGAGCCAGGAAGAACAACTGACCTAACTGTCACCCCTGAGGCATGATGGGAAGCTAGGGGTTATGCCTGCCTTAAAGGCACGGTGCCAGTTTTTTGTTGAAAATGCTTTCATTTATTATTATACTATTGGTTTACAATGCAGCATGTAGGCTAACAATGTCTACTTTATTTGCAGTTTTACTTTTTATGAGTACTTTGCTCATTAAAAAACAGAGTTCAAGTGCTACTTGCCCTCTTGTGTTTTGTATATATTTGCTAGTACAATCTTTATGTGTCTAATTACATTGTTGAGCCTCCTATTGGGAGCTGCATTGGTATGAGAAAAAATTATATATGTATATACATATATGGAGAGCTGTATATATGTGATTTCCATATATAATTTTTATATTATTTACGGGGTCCCTGCACATGGGCGGGAATATTTAGTGCTTATGACTATTGATGAGGATCCCCTGGAAGAGAAGGGAGCGTTACCGTGAATTGTTGAAATATCTTTGAGGAAGTAAAAGACGTACAAAATTCCTTGGAGTGGGGCCCAATTCTTTTTCCGCTGGGAGAAGAGTGGTAGATATATATATATATATAGTAGGGATTTAGTATTAAATCTTTTTTATTGAAGATTGCAGCACACACGAAACAACATCAGCAATTGCAGTCAGTACATCATCTCCATAGAACATAGGCCAGCGGAGAAAGTGAATCCTGGAATCCAACAGTACCAATGCAAGGTCTAGCTACTACCAAAAGGCTGTGCATACCTCATAGCTTAGCAAAAGAAAAAGGACAAAATCAACTATAGCCCCCCTCCCCCATCCTATTCCACCCGCCACCCGTGTTCCAAGTCCACCGTCTATAATCCCTATGCCCATGCACCCCTTAGTCCGCCCTCAGATGTTCGGGATCAGAGAGGCACAGCAGCCGAAGGTATCGAGGGCATGTGACCTCACGGAATTCCGAAGCCAATAGGGACAAGAAAGGCTGCCACAACTCTGCATATTTGGACCCCTCCCCCTCCAAAGTCAGCGAGAGCTTCTCCATCCCAAGCACATGCCATAAGCGGGAAATGCCAGCCATTGAATGTGGGAATATGTGCGGTTCGCCAGTGCGTAAGTATATTCTGCATTGCAGAACCCAGCGTGATTTGCAATCAAGCGTCCTCTGCGGGAGCGTAGTGGATACGTCATTGGGGTTCAGGAGACCCAGGAGGACATATGAGGGAAAGCGTGGTATCGCCGTCTCAAGATGGGTATCTATCTCATCTAATATTTGCTTCCAGTAAGCCTGAAGATGAACACAATCCCAGAGCAAATGAACCAGTGTGCCCACTTGACCGCAACCCCGCCAACATGTCGCCTCCTTGGCGGGATCCATCGCGTGTAGGCACTTGGGGTGTAGTACCAGTATGTTGCAATCTTAGTGAGAGTGTCAGTAAGCCCCATGTGATACCCTGAATGCCTCGCTCTATAGAATACTCCCTCCCACTCTTTATGGCTGAGTGTCCTACCTAGCTCCTTAGTAGTAAGGATTTAGTGGAATATTTGGGTTTGGATTCAGTGGCCAATGAACAACACCAAGCCAAGCATGTCCAGACCCTCTATCAATTCCCTGCGGGCAGCAGCCAAAACCATGCCAAGCATTGCCGTTGTTGGAGTTGGTCTTTCGATTCTATTGTGGGTAAATTCTTGGGAATTCACGAATGCCATATAGCTGCACTTAATACAAGGACATACACCGTGGATGCACTTTTGAGATATTAATAATTGGGCCCCTAATTTGGGGGCCGATTAGGATCGCGGTGAATCCGCATGCTCCGGGCCGGCGGAAGCCACCGCCGGCCCGGAGGATGCGGATTCACCGCTGCAGAGGCTCCAAAGACCCACCGCCAGATTAGGATGGCTGGTGGGTCAGGAAGACCGTCTGCCGCTTTTCTGCCGCAGTCACATTCCGACCGCGGCGGAAAAGCTCTGATATGGTGGCGGTGTCTATCAGACACCGCCATCCATATTAGGATGGGGCAGAAGACATGCTTTTCCGCGGCGGCTTTTCCGCCGTGGAAAAGCATGTGGTCTTTCGTTTTTGGGGGCTCGTTGTGAGCCCCCAGGGTGTTGGGGGGTGGGGGGTGCACATGGGGGGTACATATGGTACCCCCCTGCATATGCATGCACAAAGCGGCAGGCACCGCGCGGTGCCTGCCGCTTTGTGCATGCATATGCAAAGCATGCACTTTTAACTTTGCGGCGGGCGCTGCTTCAAGCTGCTTCGGACATTCCCTCCACCTCGGGGGTGGCGGACGGACGCAGGTCCATCCACCATCCTAATAGGCCCCTTAGTCTGGCGTTGACCGTGGTCTTTTGTGTTTATTAAAATTCTCCACCAGCGTTTTTATGAGAAAATAGGAACAATTTGAGAACTCAGTTTAATTAACTGAACTGGTCCTGCTTTTCTGGGAATGCCTGACTAAAGAAGGCTGCTATTTAGCACTAAGGTTTGGAAGAAGCAGATAATTCCATTGTGCTACTCTCCATCATTATAGTGGGACCAACCAAGTACAGGATCAACTGACTAAATCAGTTTCATTCTTCAATATTTAACCTTTCAGTCCAACTTGAGAATCGGCTGTCCTAGTACCTTTTTGTCCTGAAGAAGACCTGCATTGACAAACCCACATTATTGGTACTATCATGGTTGAAACATCGACGGTTTTAATTGTCCAATCCTCAATAGGTCTCTCTGCTTCCAAATTAATGTGGTTCAATTCCTAAGTTTGAGAAACTTGTATTACATTCTGAAATTGGACTTGTTTTCTAGAAATTTTCGCTTGTATATATATATGTCAATTGTTTTTGTTGTCACTTACAGATCAAACATATTAATTCTGTCACTTACACACTATATTCACCTTGTCACCGTAAATATTAATCACTTGCGCCGTTTCATTAACTGAATTATTAGACAGACTGTTCTTATGAAAAATTTTCATTAAATAAAACTCTTAATTTTGAAGTTCCAAATTTAAGCCAATCATTGTTTCATTTTCATAAATGAATTTGCAATTCCTGTCTGTGTTCTAGCGCCATCCTTTTGATTTATTGTTTATATAATTGTTTTGAATTTACAAAGAAATAGCTATACCCAACAGAACCATTGTTGTTTATAATATATATGCCCAGGTTCTGAGGTAAATGGGTTACCCCTTTTGCTTTGCATGTGGTCAGGGTACAGTCATATACAATTAGTTCAAATGGAAAGAACTATCGGCCTGACTATGACTGCTGTACTCGTGGTGGTAGTCCGACCGCCGTCTGCTCGGCGGTTCTACGGCCTGATTATGACTAAAGCAGTCGGACTGCCACAAGGCCAGAGCCAGGATTGTGAATCCTGCAGTGGTTGGGGAAAATGGCGGGAATGAGAGGCGATGCCGATGCTTGCACCAGCTTTCCAATCAAAACTTGCCTTCCTGCAATGCCCCAGGGCCCCAAACAGAGCTCCAGGGCAGGTTTGCCGAATGGGCAAAGTACAAGGGGGCACATGTTGTGCCCCCCTTTTATTGCACTGTTGTGCAGGCACTGTGTGCCATGCACGACATGGTGCATAGCACACAGTACATCCAACATGCAAGTGCCATTGCCACGGCGGAGGCATATGCTTCAGGCTCTCTATGTGCCCAAGCATGCTGCCGCTGTTGTACCACTGGGCGGTATTCTCCAGACCGCCACAAAGGCGGTCGGATCGCCAAAGTCATAATCAGGCCCTATATCTTCTTTGCAAGTTTGATGATAGGAAGTTTGATGTATCAGGGCAAATTCAGAAAGGTTTGTAGAAGTAAGTGAAAGAGTATTTCAGTAGTATTACTTCCAGTGGAAATACATCTTTTTTTGACTTGGTAACAAACATTCCACTTTGCACAAACATGAGTGAATCTAGTCTTGTACATTCTGTGCTAACTATAATTGAACAATTTATACATCCACTATGTTTCAATCTTTTGATCTTTAAACTGATGCATTCAAAGGTGAATGGCAATCCTCGCATTTAACATAGATGTGAAATAACAGCGTTACCTGTCTGAATCAAAGATGATGGGAGGCAACTCTGGCACCTTTTCTTCATCTGTCTGATTTTCATCTTGTGTGTTATCAGGATTGTTTACAGTGTTTGCCTGCAGAAAGGAAGCTCCTCCTTTAAGCTGTTCTGATGCATTCATTCTTTCCTGGAGAAGAGTAGAAAAATTGTTTGGTAACATTATGTATATGAGAATATGACTGTTATTGTATGAGCCCAACCTTTAAAACCTAAAACAAGTCAAGCTAATCACCAATAGTCAAGAGATGAACTCTAGTAGCTTAGGGAAACCTCTGTTATGCCTACTGCTCAACTGTTGGTCAGCAGCAAAACATACCTCAGACATTGCTGCCCTCATCATTAATCAGGAAATCAACGTGAAAATCTTAACTGAAACATGGCTCATGGAATCCTCATCCACGGTCATGGATCTGCTGGTGCGTCCTCATTACAATATTGTGAGATTAGACAGACAAAAAAAGACAGGAGGTGGTATAGCCTGCATACACAGAACTGATATCGAGGTCAGCCAAATACAATCCGACCCTCTTGAATCCTGTGAATACCTAGGTCTTGGTAGAAGAACTGCAGAAAATCAAAGGTGCAATTTACATGCGCTATATCACCCACCAGGCGATAATGCCCCTTTCATAGACCAGCTAATGGAAATCATCACGGCTAACTCTAACAGTCACACTAATGACATATTCCTAAAGGCAACTTTAATTTACACTGGGACGACAATAATGACAAACATGTCAACGCACTCAAAGACTTTCTGACAGACCTAAACCTAACTCAAGCCTGCACACTGCCAACACACTCAAAAGGAGCAACCTTAGACTGTGTAATCTTGAGAGTTAAGAATATTACTATCCACTCAGTTGTTCCGTGCGATTGGTCGGTACACCATGCCATAACCTTCAATATATCCACCGGAAAAAGGAAAAAGACCATGCAACCTGTCAAAATTAAGAAACGGACATGAGACACCAAAGACCCTAATATTGAGCAACTTGTAGCAAGATGTGAGAAAGATCTAAATCCACCTGACAACATGATGAATGTCAACAACCTCACTGATCACTACACCACATCAATGACGAATATATTCGACTTCACCATGCCATTAAAACTGAAAAGAATCTCAGAGAAAGATAAAAATCCATGGTTTGATGGGACACTGAATGAAGACAGACGGAGGCTGAGACTGGCTGAAAGAAAATGGAGACAGCACCCATCATCTCCCCAGCTGAAAACTCTCAGAAAAATCAAAAATTAATACAACAAAAGTGTTCTCAACTCCAAAAAGGAATTTTTTAGATCCGAATTAGATAACGCCAAAAACAGACCATGGAAACTTTTCGAAATGTTAAAACATCAACCCAATAAATTAGCCAAATCTGCCCAAGAAGCAACCATAACTAAACTGAGCTGCGAGGAATTCTCAACATTCTTCACAGACAAAGCCAACACACTTGAAAGAGATCTCACGATGGCAGCCGACAACCTCACTAGACAACTAACTCCACAGAACGATACTACCATGAAAGACGATCATGATAGGTTGAAAAACAAAGCAAAATGGTCGAGCTTTATGACTAGAATACCCTTGCCAAAACTCTCTCAGATATCAAACCAAATAATCACTACAATGACCCCCTACCCTCTAAATGCATAAAAAGAATCAACCATATCGTTGTCCCAATATCGACAAAAATAATCAATGCCTCACTATCTCAAGGGGTCCTACCAGAGTACCTAAAACAGGACAAGTCCTACCGATCATCAAAAATCCCACAGAGGACCCGGCAGACCCAAATACCTTTCGCCCAGTAACCAATATTCCTTTACTTGCCAAACTAATTGATAATGTGTACAAAATCAGCTGAGCAACCACATCAATAATTTTAGCCTGCTGGACGACTGCCAATCTGGATTCAGACCAGGCCACAGCACGGAAACAGCAATCTTACTGTGACCGAGAGAGTCCGCCGCTCACAAAAGTCCAAGACAATAAGAATGGTGGTCTGCTTCAACCACTTTGTCACCTTCTGCCCGTTCCCCACAGGACGAGTGGAGCTGGGATACCACGCCGCTCTATTCACCCAGACAGGAAGAAAACAACGACAGTGCCTTTAACTGGGCTTCCCAGTGTGGGGAAGCCCCGTCCCTTCATGACGTCAACACGTTCCTATTGGATAAGAATGAGGAAGAGGAACGATCAGTGTGTGACGACACCGGAGGAGTTCAGGAATAAGGCGTATTGACGGCGTTTGGCGTGGACTATCGAGAAGGAGAAGACAGCGTGGGGAAAAGAAGACCGGCTCCTGGAGAAACCCCAACAGAGCCTGGAGGCCAATGACACCACGCGCCGCCAAGCCACGTTCCACGAGGAGCGTGGCTGAACCAGGTACGAAGCGATACCAAAGGGGATGATGGACGTAGCGTTTGAGCAAATAACAAAAAACAGAATTTCTATTAATATCACCGCCGAAGAACCCGACAAATGTGAAGGAATGGACCAAGCTGATCACAGATCTAAACTGCACACCTACCCTAGTTGACTCGACCAAATCATTGGGAATTACGCTTGATAAGAACCTAGACATGAAAGCCCACATCAAATAAATGGCTAATAGTGCCCGGTTTCACATGAACTATATTAGAAAAGTGGAACCATACATTACTACGGAGAACCTCAAAGTGGCAGTTCAGTCCCTGGTTATCTCAAGGATTGAATATGGATGTTCAACACTAACAGGTCTGTCAAAAATCTCCACAGCACCACTAAAAGCTTGTCGCAAAGCGGCCGCAAGACTTATTACAGGTTCTAGAAAATACGAACATATCTCCCCACATCTGAAAGCACTAAACTGGCTACCATACGAAGCCAGAATTCAACTTAAATTGGCTTGAATTACCCACAAAGCCCTCCACTACAAAACACCAATGTAAATAGCCCAGAAAATTGAGCTATCAGGGGCAAGCAGGCCGGCCAGGAGTGCCAAAAAGCTATTGCTGAAAGCGCCCATCTTTCGCAAGAAGAAAACATGTGACAGAGCATTCTCCAGAGTGGCACCTAGAATCTGGAATTCACCCCCTCCAAATATTAGAAAAATTCAAATTTTGGCTACATTCAAGAGGGAAGCGGAGAACTTCCTAATGAGCAAGTTCCTTCCGTAGACAGGACTGCTCTTCGTCTGCTCCATGATTAAAAAACAGAAGTTGAATAGCCCTGTATTGTATAGATACAGCCTACACATGACCACAAAGACATTTACGATTGTAAAAGATAAAATTACCAGTTATCTGCAAAAATCTCTTTAACTGTTCAGTACCACAATTAATGGAGCGTTGTAGTACTGTTGAAAAACACTCAAAAGTCACACATCTGAACTATGTTGTATAATACCATTGCATAAACCTTGTACTCTAAACAGTTCTTAAACGTGTTTTGTGTAACTGGTGAGAAAGACATGTACCTGAGTCATATATATATATATATATATATATATATATATATATATATATATATATCAGATAAAGTTTGCCCTTTTGAATAAAGCCTCACAGCCACAGGTTGTATTTCAGCCATTTAATCAGGATGTGAACAACAGCCTCCTGGTCAAAGCGATGTCATCCAAATTCAAACGCCCGACGCGTTTCGTGCTTCCTGAGCACTTGGTCACGGGCTGTGATGTGAAAGCAGTTCAAGAGTCAATTGGCACCACCTGTTGTTCAAGTACCATGCCCCAGTGGGCGTGACAGCGAGCGCTGCCTGCTGGTCTTTGTAGTGCCAAAAACGTATTACTCCAGTGAGTGGCTCGTGAAGTGCAAAATAATCCATCAAAAAATGAAAACATCAGTGGGGTGAAGACAAACGTTTTAAACTTGAAAGGCTGCAGAGTAGCGTCAACATCCAGGCTCCGATGGCCCTCCAAAGTGCTGGCGTCATCAAACACCAGCGGAGATCCGCAGCGCGGCGGGGCTTCATTCGCGACCGAGCCTGGCCGCTTAGAATCATCAGATAAAGTTTGCCCTTTTGAATAAAGCCTCACAGCCACAGGTTGTATTTCAGCCATTTAATCAGGATGTGAACAACAGCCTCCTGGTCAAAGCGATGTCATCCAAATTCAAACGCCCGACGCGTTTCGTGCTTCCTGAGCACTTGGTCACGGGCTGTGATGTGAAAGCAGTTCAAGAGTCAATTGGCACCACCTGTTGTTCAAGTACCATGCCCCAGTGGGCGTGACAGCGAGCGCTGCCTGCTGGTCTTTGTAGTGCCAAAAACGTATTACTCCAGTGAGTGGCTCGTGAAGTGCAAAATAATCCATCAAAAAATGAAAACCTCAGTGGGGTGAAGACAAACGTTTTAAACTTGAAAGGCTGCAGAGTAGCGTCAACATCCAGGCTCCGATGGCCCTCCAAAGTGCTGGCGTCATCAAACACCAGCGGAGATCCGCAGCGCGGCGGGGCTTCATTCGCGACCGAGCCTGGCCGCTTAGAATCATCAGATAAAGTTTGCCCTTTTGAATAAAGCCTCACAGCCACAGGTTGTATTTCAGCCATTTAATCAGGATGTGAACAACAGCCTCCTGGTCAAAGCGATGTCATCCAAATTCAAACGCCCGACGCGTTTCGTGCTTCCTGAGCACTTGGTCACGGGCTGTGATGTGAAAGCAGTTCAAGAGTCAATTGGCACCACCTGTTGTTCAAGTACCATGCCCCAGTGGGCGTGACAGCGAGCGCTGCCTGCTGGTCTTTGTAGTGCCAAAAACGTATTACTCCAGTGAGTGGCTCGTGAAGTGCAAAATAATCCATCAAAAAATGAAAACCTCAGTGGGGTGAAGACAAACGTTTTAAACTTGAAAGGCTGCAGAGTAGCGTCAACATCCAGGCTCCGATGGCCCTCCAAAGTGCTGGCGTCATCAAACACCAGCGGAGATCCGCAGCGCGGCGGGGCTTCATTCGCGACCGAGCCTGGCCGCTTAGAATCATCAGATAAAGTTTGCCCTTTTGAATAAAGCCTCACAGCCACAGGTTGTATTTCAGCCATTTAATCAGGATGTGAACAACAGCCTCCTGGTCAAAGCGATGTCATCCAAATTCAAACGCCCGACGCGTTTCGTGCTTCCTGAGCACTTGGTCACGGGCTGTGATGTGAAAGCAGTTCAAGAGTCAATTGGCACCACCTGTTGTTCAAGTACCATGCCCCAGTGGGCGTGACAGCGAGCGCTGCCTGCTGGTCTTTGTAGTGCCAAAAACGTATTACTCCAGTGAGTGGCTCGTGAAGTGCAAAATAATCCATCAAAAAATGAAAACCTCAGTGGGGTGAAGACAAACGTTTTAAACTTGAAAGGCTGCAGAGTAGCGTCAACATCCAGGCTCCGATGGCCCTCCAAAGTGCTGGCGTCATCAAACACCAGCGGAGATCCGCAGCGCGGCGGGGCTTCATTCGCGACCGAGCCTGGCCGCTTAGAATCATCAGATAAAGTTTGCCCTTTTGAATAAAGCCTCACAGCCACAGGTTGTATTTCAGCCATTTAATCAGGATGTGAACAACAGCCTCCTGGTCAAAGCGATGTCATCCAAATTCAAACGCCCGACGCGTTTCGTGCTTCCTGAGCACTTGGTCACGGGCTGTGATGTGAAAGCAGTTCAAGAGTCAATTGGCACCACCTGTTGTTCAAGTACCATGCCCCAGTGGGCGTGACAGCGAGCGCTGCCTGCTGGTCTTTGTAGTGCCAAAAACGTATTACTCCAGTGAGTGGCTCGTGAAGTGCAAAATAATCCATCAAAAAATGAAAACCTCAGTGGGGTGAAGACAAACGTTTTAAACTTGAAAGGCTGCAGAGTAGCGTCAACATCCAGGCTCCGATGGCCCTCCAAAGTGCTGGCGTCATCAAACACCAGCGGAGATCCGCAGCGCGGCGGGGCTTCATTCGCGACCGAGCCTGGCCGCTTAGAATCATCAGATAAAGTTTGCCCTTTTGAATAAAGCCTCACAGCCACAGGTTGTATTTCAGCCATTTAATCAGGATGTGAACAACAGCCTCCTGGTCAAAGCGATGTCATCCAAATTCAAACGCCCGACGCGTTTCGTGCTTCCTGAGCACTTGGTCACGGGCTGTGATGTGAAAGCAGTTCAAGAGTCAATTGGCACCACCTGTTGTTCAAGTACCATGCCCCAGTGGGCGTGACAGCGAGCGCTGCCTGCTGGTCTTTGTAGTGCCAAAAACGTATAACTCCAGTGAGTGGCTCGTGAAGTGCAAGCGGCCAGGCTCGGTCGCGAATGAAGCCCCGCCGCGCTGCGGATCTCCGCTGGTGTTTGATGACGCCAGCACTTTGGAGGGCCATCGGAGCCTGGATGTTGACGCTACTCTGCAGCCTTTCAAGTTTAAAACGTTTGTCTTCACCCCACTGAGGTTTTCATTTTTTGATGGATTATTTTGCACTTCACGAGCCACTCACTGGAGTAATACGTTTTTGGCACTACAAAGACCAGCAGGCAGCGCTCGCTGTCACGCCCACTGGGGCATGGTACTTGAACAACAGGTGGTGCCAATTGACTCTTGAACTGCTTTCACATCACAGCCCGTGACCAAGTGCTCAGGAAGCACGAAACGCGTCGGGCGTTTGAATTTGGATGACATCGCTTTGACCAGGAGGCTGTTGTTCACATCCTGATTAAATGGCTGAAATACAACCTGTGGCTGTGAGGCTTTATTCAAAAGGGCAAACTTTATCTGATGATTCTAAGCGGCCAGGCTCGGTCGCGAATGAAGCCCCGCCGCGCTGCGGATCTCCGCTGGTGTTTGATGACGCCAGCACTTTGGAGGGCCATCGGAGCCTGGATGTTGACGCTACTCTGCAGCCTTTCAAGTTTAAAACGTTTGTCTTCACCCCACTGAGGTTTTCATTTTTTGATGGATTATTTTGCACTTCACGAGCCACTCACTGGAGTAATACGTTTTTGGCACTACAAAGACCAGCAGGCAGCGCTCGCTGTCACGCCCACTGGGGCATGGTACTTGAACAACAGGTGGTGCCAATTGACTCTTGAACTGCTTTCACATCACAGCCCGTGACCAAGTGCTCAGGAAGCACGAAACGCGTCGGGCGTTTGAATTTGGATGACATCGCTTTGACCAGGAGGCTGTTGTTCACATCCTGATTAAATGGCTGAAATACAACCTGTGGCTGTGAGGCTTTATTCAAAAGGGCAAACTTTATCTGATGATTCTAAGCGGCCAGGCTCGGTCGCGAATGAAGCCCCGCCGCGCTGCGGATCTCCGCTGGTGTTTGATGACGCCAGCACTTTGGAGGGCCATCGGAGCCTGGATGTTGACGCTACTCTGCAGCCTTTCAAGTTTAAAACGTTTGTCTTCACCCCACTGAGGTTTTCATTTTTTGATGGATTATTTTGCACTTCACGAGCCACTCACTGGAGTAATACGTTTTTGGCACTACAAAGACCAGCAGGCAGCGCTCGCTGTCACGCCCACTGGGGCATGGTACTTGAACAACAGGTGGTGCCAATTGACTCTTGAACTGCTTTCACATCACAGCCCGTGACCAAGTGCTCAGGAAGCACGAAACGCGTCGGGCGTTTGAATTTGGATGACATCGCTTTGACCAGGAGGCTGTTGTTCACATCCTGATTAAATGGCTGAAATACAACCTGTGGCTGTGAGGCTTTATTCAAAAGGGCAAACTTTATCTGATGATTCTAAGCGGCCAGGCTCGGTCGCGAATGAAGCCCCGCCGCGCTGCGGATCTCCGCTGGTGTTTGATGACGCCAGCACTTTGGAGGGCCATCGGAGCCTGGATGTTGACGCTACTCTGCAGCCTTTCAAGTTTAAAACGTTTGTCTTCACCCCACTGAGGTTTTCATTTTTTGATGGATTATTTTGCACTTCACGAGCCACTCACTGGAGTAATACGTTTTTGGCACTACAAAGACCAGCAGGCAGCGCTCGCTGTCACGCCCACTGGGGCATGGTACTTGAACAACAGGTGGTGCCAATTGACTCTTGAACTGCTTTCACATCACAGCCCGTGACCAAGTGCTCAGGAAGCACGAAACGCGTCGGGCGTTTGAATTTGGATGACATCGCTTTGACCAGGAGGCTGTTGTTCACATCCTGATTAAATGGCTGAAATACAACCTGTGGCTGTGAGGCTTTATTCAAAAGGGCAAACTTTATCTGATGATTCTAAGCGGCCAGGCTCGGTCGCGAATGAAGCCCCGCCGCGCTGCGGATCTCCGCTGGTGTTTGATGACGCCAGCACTTTGGAGGGCCATCGGAGCCTGGATGTTGACGCTACTCTGCAGCCTTTCAAGTTTAAAACGTTTGTCTTCACCCCACTGAGGTTTTCATTTTTTGATGGATTATTTTGCACTTCACGAGCCACTCACTGGAGTAATACGTTTTTGGCACTACAAAGACCAGCAGGCAGCGCTCGCTGTCACGCCCACTGGGGCATGGTACTTGAACAACAGGTGGTGCCAATTGACTCTTGAACTGCTTTCACATCACAGCCCGTGACCAAGTGCTCAGGAAGCACGAAACGCGTCGGGCGTTTGAATTTGGATGACATCGCTTTGACCAGGAGGCTGTTGTTCACATCCTGATTAAATGGCTGAAATACAACCTGTGGCTGTGAGGCTTTATTCAAAAGGGCAAACTTTATCTGATGATTCTAAGCGGCCAGGCTCGGTCGCGAATGAAGCCCCGCCGCGCTGCGGATCTCCGCTGGTGTTTGATGACGCCAGCACTTTGGAGGGCCATCGGAGCCTGGATGTTGACGCTACTCTGCAGCCTTTCAAGTTTAAAACGTTTGTCTTCACCCCACTGAGGTTTTCATTTTTTGATGGATTATTTTGCACTTCACGAGCCACTCACTGGAGTAATACGTTTTTGGCACTACAAAGACCAGCAGGCAGCGCTCGCTGTCACGCCCACTGGGGCATGGTACTTGAACAACAGGTGGTGCCAATTGACTCTTGAACTGCTTTCACATCACAGCCCGTGACCAAGTGCTCAGGAAGCACGAAACGCGTCGGGCGTTTGAATTTGGATGACATCGCTTTGACCAGGAGGCTGTTGTTCACATCCTGATTAAATGGCTGAAATACAACCTGTGGCTGTGAGGCTTTATTCAAAAGGGCAAACTTTATCTGATGATTCTAAGCGGCCAGGCTCGGTCGCGAATGAAGCCCCGCCGCGCTGCGGATCTCCGCTGGTGTTTGATGACGCCAGCACTTTGGAGGGCCATCGGAGCCTGGATGTTGACGCTACTCTGCAGCCTTTCAAGTTTAAAACGTTTGTCTTCACCCCACTGAGGTTTTCATTTTTTGATGGATTATTTTGCACTTCACGAGCCACTCACTGGAGTAATACGTTTTTGGCACTACAAAGACCAGCAGGCAGCGCTCGCTGTCACGCCCACTGGGGCATGGTACTTGAACAACAGGTGGTGCCAATTGACTCTTGAACTGCTTTCACATCACAGCCCGTGACCAAGTGCTCAGGAAGCACGAAACGCGTCGGGCGTTTGAATTTGGATGACATCGCTTTGACCAGGAGGCTGTTGTTCACATCCTGATTAAATGGCTGAAATACAACCTGTGGCTGTGAGGCTTTATTCAAAAGGGCAAACTTTATCTGATGATTCTAAGCGGCCAGGCTCGGTCGCGAATGAAGCCCCGCCGCGCTGCGGATCTCCGCTGGTGTTTGATGACGCCAGCACTTTGGAGGGCCATCGGAGCCTGGATGTTGACGCTACTCTGCAGCCTTTCAAGTTTAAAACGTTTGTCTTCACCCCACTGAGGTTTTCATTTTTTGATGGATTATTTTGCACTTCACGAGCCACTCACTGGAGTAATACGTTTTTGGCACTACAAAGACCAGCAGGCAGCGCTCGCTGTCACGCCCACTGGGGCATGGTACTTGAACAACAGGTGGTGCCAATTGACTCTTGAACTGCTTTCACATCACAGCCCGTGACCAAGTGCTCAGGAAGCACGAAACGCGTCGGGCGTTTGAATTTGGATGACATCGCTTTGACCAGGAGGCTGTTGTTCACATCCTGATTAAATGGCTGAAATACAACCTGTGGCTGTGAGGCTTTATTCAAAAGGGCAAACTTTATCTGATGATTCTAAGCGGCCAGGCTCGGTCGCGAATGAAGCCCCGCCGCGCTGCGGATCTCCGCTGGTGTTTGATGACGCCAGCACTTTGGAGGGCCATCGGAGCCTGGATGTTGACGCTACTCTGCAGCCTTTCAAGTTTAAAACGTTTGTCTTCACCCCACTGAGGTTTTCATTTTTTGATGGATTATTTTGCACTTCACGAGCCACTCACTGGAGTAATACGTTTTTGGCACTACAAA